>NC_138034.1:9255940-10455940 GCF_964106645.2 Podarcis pityusensis | reverse complement strand
AGAATGGGAAAAAATTATAATTTATCTAGGAGACCTCTGTAAGCAGATTGTCGGCGGCTTTTCCCCGGACTCCAACACTTGACCCCGGACTCTCGGCCTGGTGTACCTGAGAGCCCAGCGCCCTGGTGCCGTGCACCCCTAGTGCCAATGGTTAAGATGGCCCTGCTCCTGTATAGGATATAGCCAGTGCCATATTTATGTATAGGCTAAGTAGGCTGAATCCTAGGGCCTCTAAATCTAGGGGCCTCACCAGCCTGCCATCTCCCCAGTGCCGCAGTCTCCCCTCTCCCAAAATTCAAAACCCAAGACTTCATGCAAGGGCAGGGAAACTCAGGCCCAGCAACTATGAGACTCAGGGCTAGCCAGTGGGGGCCCAATTTGAGGACGTGAGGCCCAACTTTAGGTTTTTTTTTGGTAGGGCCCCAGGTCACAGACAAAGTCTGCAAAATCTCATAGATATAAATAAAATCCATCTAGATTGCTCTGGTGTGGGGGCCCCCTTAGGAGTGGCCCGCGAGGGCCCAATTTGGCCCAATTGTTCCAATTGCCTTAAGGTCAGCCCTGATGAGTCTGTGCAGGGGTTGGACTGACAAGCCCTGCACCTTCTAGGTCCCTGGTGTCACTATTCAGAGTACAGTCTCAAGGTCTTGTAATGGAAATTGGGGGGGGGGCACTTATTGGAAATCAGTTTTGTCACCTCCCCCCCCAAACCCCGGGACGATGAGCCCAGCCACCTTTTATTCATAGTCGCATAAGCACTACACTACAGCATGGCCATAAAGCTATATGTTCAACCGCTGAAATTCACACCCAATATGTAGCAATGGAGATTTATGTTACTGCTTTATGAATGAACACTGTGTTTTATTAATGGACTCTGTATTTTTGGAATTACCAAAGAGCCACCAATAGGGAGCTCTAGAATCTGACAGTTAACCAATTGGGTACTACCAAACAGCGACCCCTATTGCTGAAAGCAGGTAACCAGCAGGAAACGCTTCAGCTCAGCCTTTGCACTGTTGACTGAACACCCCTTGCTGTGCAGATAATGAAGAAAGCTCATAAATTGTATTCCTTCTTTCATCCTGGCCAACTCTATTATGCTGGTGTAAACCCTGGTGCACCAGGAACCCACAATAACAGCAAATAAAATCTGCTCATACGTCAGCGACTGATAAGACTTGTCAACCTGTTATTCCAAAATCTTCCTAGATTATAAAGCTCTAAAATACAGGCCAAAAGAGAGCAGGTCTGGAAAGAGCAAGTCATACAATGGGCACCACCAGTGAAAAGGCCCTGCTCCTTGTAGCTCCTGCCTTGTCATTTGATAGGGTGCCCACTTGCCCTCCTTCTTGACATATGCCTTCTCAATCCCAGCAGGTATATAACAGGCCATGAAGGAGGAGCTATTTTGGCAGCAGAATCTTGCTGCCAATTGGTCTGGAAAAAGTCAACAAGATTGCCTGGCCTGTTCTGGGCAACCTTTGAGATCAGGATTATAGGCAGTATTTGGCAGAATAAGTTCATGAGCAGAGCAACTTCCACTTCTGCAATGGGACTTTCTCTCCTCTCTTCCAACCCTGCACTGTCCCCGAATCTGGGTTTGGAGGAACCCGTACTAAGGATTTAGGGGGATCACAAGGGGAAGAGAGGGAGGAAAGCCCCATTGTGGTCCACTCATGCAATTATTTAATTGAATATCACCCTATGTCTGCATGTCGAGCTGCTGTTAAAAGCACGGCTACAATGGCTGCTTGAAAACACTACTTGGGCAGAAGGTGGAATCTTTTAAAATCATAGGCCACCCACAACCAGTAGCATTTGGTGGGGGGAGGCACTTAGCATATCTCCCAATGCTGACATCACTCCCAATGCCACCCTGCTACCCCTCCCCCTTCTTCCCCAACCCTATGTTTTATACAACACTAATGCCTCATATCAAATGTAACTGATTTATAGAAAAGACTTCATAATCTGAAAAATGACACAGTGCACGTACTTTTGTAAACCAAGAAAACCTTTAATAAAAATTATTTTAAAAACTAAAAAATTAAATAAAACCTGTGTATGGGGGTCAGATCTTAGTTGGAAAATACATGTATTTCATGCAAAAGGTTCTAGGTTCAACGCTGGCATCTCCCAGGGCTGCTCTTGCAAGCAATCCTATTCGGAATAAGGGAATTTCTCTTTTAAAAAGGGAAACGTTGACAGCTATGCTTAAAAAGACTTCTGTCCAAAATCCTAGAGAGCCACAACTTATCAGCTGACTGACAGCATTTGGGATTTGCAGGCAGAAAGCCCCTGCAGTAATATGATATATTTTTTTTACCAACTAGTATATATTCATGTTTCCTTGATGTTTTTAATAATGGGTTTTTAAATACTTTTACTGATTTTTTTGGTATTTTGTAGTATACTACCTTGATATACCGTAATGAACATGTGGATTATAAACATCTTTGAACAAACAAACAAACATGATGCTATGCTTTGTCTTAGTCCCCCCCCTTTCACCTGCTATTAAAAAACAACAACACATAAATGTTAATTGCAATTAACATCACATTTAGTTTGGCCCTGATATAGGTAAAGGTAAAGGGACCCCTGACCATTAGGTCCAGTCGTGACCGACTCTGGGGTTGCGGCGCTCATCTCGCTCTATTGGCCGAGGGAGCCGGCATACAGCTTCCGGGTCATGTGGCCAGCATGACTAAGCTGCTTCTGGCGAACCAGAGCAGCGCACAGAAACGCCGTTTACCTTCCCGCCAGAGCGGTACCTATTTATCTACTTGCACATTGATGTGCTTTCGAACTGCTAGGTTGGCAGGAGCAGGGACCGAGCAACGGGAGCTCACCCCATCACGGGGATTCGAACCGCCGGCCTTCTGATCGGCAAGTTCTAGGCTCTGTGGTTTAACCCACAGCGCCACCCTGACATACAACTATGTTTAATTTGTATTTTAAGTTCCTGGCAGTTAAGGAAGCAAAACTAAATTATTTCCCGGAACAACCAATGTCTCAATCAGTTAAGAAGGCAGGGCAAGAATGTGAAAATAAACATACAAGAATTATAATGTAATATAAATATAATATAGCTTAAAGCTGCTAATACTTCCCTTTAGTTGAAATCTAACAAAACACAGCTATTTCTTGTTATATGGGAGCCTGCTCCAGGCTTCTTACGCTCACCCTCTGTTTTCCGCTTTTTCCTTCCTGAAATCACTGCTTGTAAACAACAACAAGATGGGGCTCTGTTGCAGCAAGTCCCAGTCAATTAATTAAGCCGGAGGCAACTTGAGAGAAGCCATAGGGAATCCAGAGCATCTCTTGCGTCGGATAAGTAGTTGATGGCAAGGGAGATGTGCTTGTTTCTCTAATGCTGGCCTTCCCAAGGATAGATTGCAAAACAACACATCTTTTTTAAAAAATTGGCCTTCTGTTCCGGTTGGTGCCAGTTGCCATTTCGTTGCTGACTACCTCCCTATATGATACCTCCTTATGCTATGTGCCTCTGTAATCCACGCTGCAGTCAGAGTTTGTACTGAAAATAAATTAATTGTGCCCATGTTTGCCAGCATAGGAACTTTAACCACTTGCAGGTATGTGCCAGGATTAATTAAGGGACTTGCAGATAGGCTTTCCTGCTGTAAAGCAATAAATAATAATAAATAATAATAATAATAAATTATACCCTGCCCTGGACACGGGTGGCACTGTGGTCTAAACCACTGAGCGTCTAGCGCTTGCCGATCAGAAGGGGTGAGCTCCCATTGTTCAGTCCCTGCTCTTGCCAACCTAGCAGTTCGAAAGCATCCCAGTGCAAGTAGATAAATAGGTACCACTGCGGCGGGAAGGTAAACGGCATTTCCGTGAGCTGCTCTGGTTCGCCAGAAGCAGCTTAATCATGCTAGCCACATGACCCGGAAGCTGTCTGAGGACAAACACTGGCTCCCTCGGCCAGTAAAGCGAGATGAGCGCCACAACCCCAGAGTCGTCCACAACTGGACTTAATGGTCAGGGATCACTTTGCCTTTATACCCTGCCCATCTGGCTGGGTTCCCCCAGCCATTCTGGGCAGCTCCCAACAGAATATTAAAAACACAACAAAATGTCAAGCATTAAAAACTTCCCTAAACAGGACTGCCTTCAGATGTCTTCTAAAAGTCAGATCGTTGTTTATTTCCTTGATATCTGATGGAGGGGCGTTCCACAGGGCGGGCGCCACTACCGAGAAGGCCCTCTGCCTGGTTCCCTGTAACCTCACTTCCCGCAGTGAGGGAACCACCAGAAAGCCCTTGGAGCTGGACCTCAGTGTCCGGGCTGAACGATGGGGGTGGAGACGCTCCCTCAGCTATACTGAGCCGAGGCAGTTTAAGGCTTTAAAGGTCAGCACCAACACTTTGAATTGTGCTCGGAAACGTACTGGGAGCCAATGTAGGTCTTTCAGGACTGGTGTCATATGGTCTCAGTGGTCATTCCCAGTCACCAGTCTAGCTGCCGCATTCTGGATTAGATGCAGTTTCCAAGTCACCTTCAAAGGTAGCCCCACGTAGAGCGCATTGCAGTAGTCCAAGCGGGAGATAACCAGAGCATGCACCACTCTGGCGAGACAGTCTGCGGGCAGGTAGGGTCTCAGCCTGCATACCAGGTGGAGCTGGTAGACAATAATACAGTAATTACTCTCAGTACAGTGATACCTCAGGTTAAGAACTTAATTTGGTCTGGAGGTCCGTTCTTAACCTGAAACTGTTCTTAACCTGAGGTACCCCTTTAGCTAATAGGGCCTCCCACTGCCGCTGCACGATTTCTGTTCTCAACCTGAAGCAAAGTTCTTAACCTGAGGTACTATTTCTGGGTTAGCGGAGTCTGTAACTTGAAGCGTCTGTAACCCGAGGTACCACTGTATCACGTATATGTTTTTGTCTATATCTCAGCATTGCATTTACAGTGGTACCTTGGTTTATGAACTTAATCCATTCCGGAAGTCTGTTCTTAAACCGAAACCATTCTTAAACCGAGGCGCACTTTCCCTAATGAGGCCTCCCGCTGCCAGTGCCCTTCCACCGTTCAGATTCCATTCTTAGACCGAGGTAAAGTTCGCAAACCGGGACGCCACTTCTGGTTTTGCGGAGTTCGTAAACCGAATCTTTCATAAACAGGACTGTTCTTAAACTGAGGTACCACTGTGCTCAAGAATGTTTGAGTTTTGATATTAATCTTTTTTATTATTGCAATTCAGGTTGTATCAATTCTAGTGCAACTGTGGGTCAACTAAGACTGAACCTCCCCAATATTTCCATTGATATGGGGGTGATAGTGGGTTGCACCTCCATTGATGCTTAACCTGTATGTTGGTCAATAAACTAAACTATTGCAAACTGCAGATGTGTCTCCAGCGACCTCCTCCTAAAGAAGCCAAACCTGGCTAAGGAATGCATCTCTGGAACTTCTTGCCACTTGAGGGGTTTGTGTAACAATACATTGCAGTCTTCCAGATCTTAATTACTCTAAGAATGGAAGAAACCATTACATAAATTAGTCCCTTCCTCACAACCTGCAGAATGTCTAGTTACGTGTACGAGTTATCAGGTGTCCTCTAACAGTTATGTGTTACATTTGTTTCCTGCCCCTATTCCACGTACCGTATTTTTAGCTCTATAAGACACACTTTTCCCCTCCTAAAAAGTAAGATGAAATGTGTGTGCGTCTTATGGAGCACATGCAGGCCGCGCAGCTATTGCTGAAGCCAGGAGAGCAAGAGGGATCGGTGCGCACTGATCCCTCTTGCTCTCCTACCTTCAGCGATAGCCACGCAAAGCCTCTTCAGGGCAACGGGAGGAACGCTCCCCCTGCCCTGAAAGGGCTTGGCGTGACTATCCCTGAAGCCAGAACAGCAAGAGAGATCGCTGCTTTAGCTAGGCAGCAATCCCTCTTGCTGTTCTGACTTCGCTTTGCTGGAGAGGCGCTGTGCAGAGAGGGAAAGCTGTCCAGCGCCCCTTCAGCAAAGCAGGAGGAGAAACGGAGCCCCTTCCATTTCAACTCCCGCTTTGCTGGAGAGGCGCTGCGCAGAGAGCGAGAGAATATTTTTTTTCCTTGTTCTCCTCTAAAACTAGGTGCGTCTTATGGTCGGGTGCGTCTTATAGAGTGAAAAATACGGTAATTAGCTGCTGGTGGTTGTGGCGATCACACACAGGGCCCCCAGACGTTTGACGGTCTATTGACCCTGTGCCGCCACTGCGATTGCTTTTTCCGCTGCCACCACCCCGTATCTCACGGGGACACACGGAGTCCAGTCAGTTGTTAACATAAACAAATAATCAAGTTTGTTTTTAAATGCAGGAACAAGCTTATGGTTACAGTTAATTTTTCTCTTGTCAGTTTCTTATTCTTAGTTCTTAACAACTCCAAACTGATTATTCCAACTATCTATTTGACTCCACCTAACAATTCCTCTCACTCTCTCACAATACAACTCTACCAACCCACACCTAAACCTCCCTCTTCCTTCTTCAACTCCCAAACCTCAAGCCTCAACTCCCAAACCTCAACTGACTTTCAAAACCTCCCACTCTAACTTTTATTCCCCCCTTGCATTCTGACTGGCCAATCACATCACGCCTATTTTAACCCTTTCCTTATGACCCATCCTAGGAGGCAAACGCCACAGTGGTAAGGAAGTGCAAAGTGTAATGGTGTCAGAACATGAGATAACTTGGGCTTGGTCTATGCATACCACAATATGAGGCGGTATTGAGGTACTAGAATGGGCTGCATTGTTTCAGATGGGGATGACATTTTTGAATAATCCACTATGTTCTAAATTCCACACAAGCAGAAAATCAACACAGGAGGCAAGGGGTTGCACTAGAACCTTTCCTCCTGACAATGTTACTTTCCTGTTTGCAGGGTGATGTTTTGTTAGGGGAACATTCAGAAATTAAATCCCTCACCTGTGCTCTTTAAGTCCATTATACTACCTCTGCATTCCTTCTTATCCTGCTGTATATGCAGAACTGACCTAACTACTAGATGTCAGGAATGGTGAGCTGTTTTCAATAGCAGTCCCATGTTTCTTGTAGCATTTAATTCAGCCTTGGCCACTTATTAGCACTGATGAGTGTATGCTAATCTTCTCTCTTTGCAGTTTTTCGAGACCTTCAAAAATAAACCAGAGAGGAAGAGAGGAAGAGAATTTAAATGAAGGATGGTTGCTATGAGCTAGGGCAATTTCCACTGAAAGCCTGTGGGAAAATAAGCCTATTTTTTTAAGTGTCCAGAAAAGTAGATTTGCATGATAAATGACTTCACATAAATGGCTGGCATTATTGATAGGTGTTGACCCTGCCCAAAATTAGGAACCATTAGTGTAAAACCAGCAGTCAGCTGAAAATACATTGTGTGAAGGAAGTATTGTGTGAGGACGAAAGATCTCGATTCGCATGAACTCCAGAAATGAGAATTCATCTCCGTGAAGTAAATCATTGGCCACTTACTCTGGTGTCATCCCACTGAAATTGTTGATATATAGAAATATTCTGTTATCTGTCACCTAGGATTCAGACTCAGAAGTGCAGCCTTAACTTATGGGTGCCTCTCCAGAGTAAATTTGGTAGGATTTGCCCCTAGGTAACCGTGCATAGGTGTAGATTTACTTCAGCAAACAGCCCTACTCAAGATAATGGGACTACTTATGTGGCAGAAAAATGAGGTCAAGTCTATGGCTGTGATCCAGATAATTGTGCGTTCCACAGAAGGCTTTTCAATTGCTGCTGAATTGCAGTTTTCAAAGTGTGATCAGGACTGCAGAGCTGGAGCAAGCAGATACCTAGGCTAAGGCTGGGAGCCTCCTTCCACCCATTTTATTTTTATTTTAATTTTTCACTGATTTAGTAGAACACACACAAAAGCCTAAACATTTGTAGGGTTGCCAGATCTCTTGAGGTTCAAAGCCTGAGATGCAGGGAGTGGATTCTGGGAACTCAGAAGTGGTACCTGGCAGAAGAAGGAGAAAATGGGCTTGGGTGAGACGGGGCAGATTCCATTTTCTTGGGTCAGAGAATGGTAACACTGCAGTTCAGGGAATAAGCCTGACTGTGCCAGGTTCTTAAAGCCAAAACAGGTGTGCCATGGGAGTTGCAAGATCTCCCAACGTTTTCTGTAACATTTAAAAGTAGTTGTAGAGGACCAAAAACTGAATCAGGGCTGTGCGCCTGGAGAGAAGGACAGCTCCCAATGCCTTTTCCATGACTTACCATATTTTTCCCTATTTAAGATGATGCTTTTTGCTAAAGCATCTTATACAGTGGTACCTTGGGTTAAGAACTTAATTCGTTCTGGAGGTCCGTTCTTAACCTGAAACGGTTCTTAACCTGAGGTACCACTTTAGCGAATGGGACCTCCCGCTGCTGCCGCGCGATTTCTGTTCTCATCCTGAAGCAAAGTACTATTTCTGGGTTAGCGGAGTCTGTAACCTGAAGCATCTGTAACCTGAAGCGTCTGTAACCTGAGGTACTACTGTACATGGATAGTGAATGCAGAGGTGTGATTAATGGCAGCAGCAAGCAGGAAATTGGCAGCAGCGACTGGGCAGGCGATTGGCGGCTGTGGCGAGGCGGGCAGGTTGCGGAGGAGGCGGGCAGACGGCTGCGGCAAGTGGGCGGGTGGGCTGTTGGTGGCGTCAGGCGTGCAGACAATTGGCGGCTGCAGCGAGGTGTGCGATCGGCAGTGGCGGGCAGGTGGGTGAGCGATTGGTGGAAGTGACCTTCCCCACTCCCCAAAAAACTAAGTAACTTAATTTCTTAATTTTGGGTTAAAAAAATAGGAGTGGTCTTATACATGGGGCCGTCTTATACATGGAAAAATACGGTAAATTGCTTTGCCCAGATGCTATTAGCTTTGCTTATGGAAAAAAGACACATAACTTTTCCTTCTAGAAGAAGAAGAAGAAGAAGAAGAAGAAGAAGAAGAAGAAGAAGAGGAGTTTGGATTTGATATCTCACTTTATCACTACCCGAAGGAGTCTCAAAGCGGCTGACAATCTCCTTTCCCTTCCTCCCCCACAACGAACACTCTGTGAGGTGAGTGGGGCTGAGAGACTTCAGAGAAGTGTGACTAGCCCAAGGTCACCCAGCAGATGTATGTAGCGGAGGAGCGGAGACGCGAACTCGGTTCCCCAGATTACGAGTCCACCGCTCTTAACCACTACACCACACTGATCTCTAGGCCTAAGTGATCCAACATACAGCCCAAGGACCACATGCAGCCCCCAAGGCCTTTTTGGGTGGCCCTCAGCAACATTTCACACACCTCACAGCCCTTGAGCTACCTTCCTAGAGCCAGATAAGTCAGAGGCTAGGCTTTGGGAAGGAGATATGAGGGCTCTGACAGGGTTCCAGAGTCCTCTTGCCTCCTTCCCAAAGCCTAATTAGCACTTCCCCAGCTTTGGGAAGGAGGTGGAAGGGTTCTAAGACCCTACCAGAGCCTCGCTTTCCCTTCCTAAAGCCCAGCACCTCACTTGGGTGGCTTTGGAAAGGCATCACGATGGCGGGGCACATATGACAAAGCAGTGTGCAGCCCACAGGTTCTGTGTCAAAGTACTCTTGCAGCCCACTTGTTATTGTTACAAAAGTTGGGTGCCTCTCCCTCTCTCTGGCAAGCAGTAGAAACAGCCCAATGGGGTTCCAAGCATCCACTCAGAGTCTGTGTTCCTTTGGAGAATTGAGACACGGTAAAGACTGCCATAGTTTTAAGGAATATGGTTTAGTAATTTATTTACACCTTCTGTCTGCATGGGGGGGGGGGACTCCAGATCTTACAGCATGGTTTTTTCAAGAGGTGCTTGTACCCCACAGCAGTGCAGCCATAGAGTCCAAGATATCTCTCCCATCCAGCCTTCAGCCAGCCTGCCCAAGATGGATCCCAGTCTTTCTTCTTCCTCCTTCTCCCTCCCAGAACACATTGGCTCCCTTTTCCTGTCACCTCACATCCAGTTACTGTGCTGGTCCCGAGAGTTAACCGTGCAGCGAGGTCCGAGTCCAGTCCGAGGTCGAGGGTGCGGTATGGAGGCTGTCCGTCAAAGCTGTAGTGGGGTCCAAGGCAGGGAGTCGGGTGAGGTCAGGAACTCTGGCAGAAGAGCAGGACAAGGTGCAGGCAGGAACAGGCTACCAACAATGTTGCTCCCGCAACCTGGGACTGGGGCTGGCTGGCTTTTATCTGCCCCAAGGCATAGGGTGGCCCTGGTCCACAGGCGACTCGCCTCTCTCCTCTGAGAGCCAGTGTGGTGTAGTGGTTAAGAACTATAGACTCGTAATCTGGGGAACCGGGTTCGTGTCTCCACTCCTCCACATGCAGCAGCTCGGTGACCTTGGGCTAGTCACACTTCTTTGAAGTCTCTCAGCCCCACTCACCTCACAGAGTGTTTTTTGTGGGGGAGGAAGGGGAAGGAGAATGTTAGCCGCTTTGAGACTCCTAAGGATAGTGATAAAGCGGGATATCAAATCCAAACTCTTCTTCGTCTTCTTCCTCCTGCGGGAACTTAGTTCCCTCCGCCTCTCTGCCCTGAGCCTCTGCAGCTCAGGAGAGGCTGGAGGGTTACCGGACCCAGAGGCAACCTCAGCTTCCCCTGACGGGGCTGAGAGTGGAGCACCTGCAGGCAATGGGTCCTCCATCACCTTAGGAGCCAGAGCAGACTCAGCCAGTGCCTGCACCTGAGGATCCAGCACGGGTGAGGACCCTTCAGGCTCAAGCCCCAGCCCCGGCTCAGCTGGTTCTGGAGGTGGGGAATCCTGTGCAGGCTGGGATCCCTCAGGTTCAGCCTCTGAGTCCGAATCCCAGGCCATCACAGTTACTCTGACAACCTACCAGATCTGCAGTCTCTGTTCACACCTCAGGGCAAGGAGGGTAGGACAGTTCTCTTGCATTTCCAGTGGCTCTCAATGGCCCTGTAGAGTGGTACCTCGGGTTAAGAACTTAATTTGTTCTGGAGTTCCGTTCTTAACCTGAAACTGTTCTTAACCTGAAGCACCACTTTAGCTAATGGGGCCACCCACTGCTTCTGTGCTGCTGGAGCACGAATTCTATTCTCATCCTGAAGCAAAGTTCTTAACCCGAGGCACTATTTCTGGGTTAGCGGAGTCTGTAACCTGAAGCGTCTGTAACCTGAAGCGTATGTAACCCAAGGTACCACTGTATTGTTTCTTAATGGCCCTAGCTTGGCCAGGTCATTTTGCACAGGCTAGCCCAGGAATTCCTCTGTATCTTGTATTCTCCCTTCATATTCCAAATAATCAAAATCCTACCATTTATTAATTTCTAAGGTTTAAGGGTGGTGGTTTGGGTATACACATTTCTGTGTATACACATCATCTCTGGAATGTAAACCCTGCACAAGAAGTGATCAAACTGTATCCGCTCTGACAATTAGAGGTGATCTGCATTCCGGCTTGACTGTCCATGAAATAGCACCCTTGTCCCTAGAAGCCAAGCTAACAAATTAACTTTGAAGATCAGTACACTATGCATAACACAGAGGGAATATTTCATATCATGTTAGTATATAGCTGAATTTATAGCATGATGCCACAGCAAACAAACATTGTCAAACTTGCAGATGAAGCACTCAAAAGAGGGAGAGGCCAGAAAAAATGCTAATCCTACACAGTTGGGGGTATCTGTGATACATGAGCTTTATGATCTGTAATTACAAGCAACGGAAAAAGCCGCTTTATTTACACAGACAATTCTCTGTTGGGAGCTGTGCTATAGGAGACTAGAGAATGATTGTTAACTGTTTTGTGCTGACATGAACAGCCTGGGCTTTTGAAAACGCTGAAGCCGAACACTTATAGCTCCCATTGACTTTAATAGCAAAGGTATGGTTACTCAGCACCTGTGAAAACTAGGCCAATGGAATAGCATCGTATGCCTTGATGCTTGAAATAGAGAGCAGCATTCTTCATGAGCCACTTTCTACTTGAATCTATTCCCACAAATTAATAGCCAGGAAAATATCCCCAGGCTAATCGCATGATCCAAACCGTAGGGAAAACTGAGAGCAGGAGTGATTGAAGACCAGTGGGGTAGAATGAATCAAGGACTGGACTTCCACTGGAGAGACCTGGGTTCAAATTCTCACCTGCTACATTTTTTTTAACAGGATGCACCCCCCCCCAAAAGGGACACAGGTGGTGCTGTGGGTTAAACCACAGAGCCTAGGACTTGCCGATCAGAAGGTCGGCAGTTCAAATCCCCACGAAGGGGTGAGCTCCCGTTGCTCGGTCCCTGCTCCTGCCAACCTAGCAGTTCGAAAGCACGTCAAAAAGTGCAAGTAGATAAATAGGTACCGCTCTGGCAGGAAGGTAAATGGCGTTCCGTGCACTGCTCTGGTTCGCCAGAAGCAGCTTAGTCATGCTGGCCACATGACCCGGAAGCTGTACGCCGGCTCCCTTGGCCAATAAAGCGAGATGAGCACCACAACCCCAGAGTTGGTCATGACTGGACCTAATGGTCAGGGGTACCTTTACCTTTACCCCCAAAAAGCCATCCCCTCTCACCTCTCCCAGCTGTTCTGCTAGCAAATAGGAAATATACCCACAACACATGTATGAGGGGTGTTAGAATAGATTTTCAGAAGGGCTGCCAAGTAATTAGGGGGGGGGTCCCACTGACCTCCCCCTGTGCTTTTAATTAGCAGCTTGATCTGAAGAAGCCAGGACATGAAACAGGGGTGTGGCTAGTGAAGGACCCAAGGCACAGGACCACGACACAAATGTGCATTTATCTGTATAGTTGTCTATGGGCAGTTTAAGATGGTGTGTGGTTCGCCAGCATTATGCCATGCTCTGTAAGCAAAGTGGGTACAGAGGGAAAGGGGCAAGAGATCTGGGACCTGGCAGAAAAGGTTTTGGGACTAGTCACATGCCATAGCTTTTTCCGGTCCAGTTCAGGTATCAGCACTGTTAGCAATTTTTCTGGAGCAGTGCTTCCCCTCCCTGCGCTGATGATGCTTCTGCAGAATGTGACCTGTTTCCCAGGACAGAGATAAGCATCATGACTTTCAGGTCAAACTGGTATTATAAAGTCACAGAAGACTTTAATAGAAAAGTAAAGGACCCTTGACAGTTAAGTTCAGTCGCAAACGACTCTGGGGTTGCGGCGCTCATCTCGCTTTACTGGCTGAGGGAGCCGGCGTTTGTCCGCAGACAGTTTTTCCGGGTCACGTGGCCAGCATGACTAAGTCATTTTTGGCGAAACCAGAGCAGCGCACGGAAACACCGTTTACACTCCCACCGGAGCAGTACCTATTTATCTACTTGCACTTTGACGTGCTTTCGAGCTGCTAGGTTGGCAGAAGCAGGGACCGAGCAACGGGAGCTCACCCTGTCGCAGGAATTCAAACTGCCGAGCTTCTGATCGGCAATCCCAAGGTTCAGTGGTTTAAACCACAGCACCACCCTCTATATAGAAGAAGAAGAAGAAGAAGAAGAAGAAGAAGAAGAAGAAGAGGAAGAAGAGGAGGAGGAGGAGGAGGAGGAGTAGTTTGGATTTGATATCCCGCTTTATCACTACCCTAAGGAGTCTCAAAGTGACTAACATTCTCCTTTCCCTTCCTCTCCCACAACACACACTCTGTGAGGTGAGTGGGGCTGAAGACTTCAGAGAAGTGTGACTGGCCCAAGGTCACTCAGCAGCTGCATGTGGAGGAGCGGAGGCGCGAACCCGGTTCACCAGATTACGAGTCTACCACTCTTAACCACTAAACCACACTGGTTCTCCACTAGAGTGAAGACACAACTTTTTCTCTGGGCCTGTTGTGTTCAAGCTGTGTTTTAATGAAGCTTTGGGTTCCTCCGTTAGATCAGAAACGTAAAGGAAAATATTCTCTGAAAGACAGCTTGCCTACCAATACTGGAATTCCTCTGCAATAAGCAGATGCTGGAGTACTGAGTTTGTTGGGGGATTCATCTGTGACGGCATGGCCCAGGAAATAAGGTCAGGTCCATGCATTAACTGAGGTCATAGGCATGCCATATATTTCAAGCACATGGCTTGCCCCCAAAGAACCCTGATAACTAGTTTGTTGCTGTTGCTCTGTGAGGGATAAACTGATTCTAGCACTCGCTTAGGGATTATTTCCTGTTATGGTCAGTATCAGCTAATTATTCACTCTTCCCGCATCAGAAAGATACAGACCAAGCCTCCAGCACATTTGGCTTCATTAATCTACCAGGTGTTTCTAATTAGGTCACCTATTTGGCACTGTCTTAGTGTCACAACATACACACAGTTGTTACTAGCCAAGCAAGAAACCAAAGGACAGTTCAAACGAAACTTAATTTTCAGCCTGCCAGCAGGCTTAACATATTGGTGTCAAAGTACTCCTTCTTGCATTTGAACAAAAACCAGGTTAATCACCTTAAACCACGGGCGACCAATCTGTGGCAGGGGATTGCAGCATACCTGTATGAGGTCTTTGCGGCAGAGACACTCCTGCATGCCTCTGCTACGCAGTCACAGCAAAAATCTATCAAGGCATGAGAGTCTTCATGTACACTGTTGAGTGCATTGCTGTAGAACTGCCTCATAGTTTGGCACATGCCCCAAAATAGCTACCTTTGCAGATTTCAGCAGTGGAATAGATTCTATACTAGGTTTTTTTTTTAAAAAAAAGGTAAAGGTAAATGACCCCTGGATGGTT
Organism: Podarcis pityusensis; assembly: GCF_964106645.2. Classification (NCBI taxonomy): domain Eukaryota; kingdom Metazoa; phylum Chordata; class Lepidosauria; order Squamata; family Lacertidae; genus Podarcis; species Podarcis pityusensis. Next base: position 10,441,245 of record NC_138034.1, on the reverse strand, counting down.
AAGTCCAGTCAAAGGCGATTATGGGGTTGCGGTGCGCATCTCGCTTTTCAGGCCAAGGGAGCCGGTGTTTGTCCACAGACAGCTTTCCAGGTCATGTGGCCAGCAGGACTAAACCGCTTCTGGCGCAACGGAACACCATGATGGGTGCCAGATCGCACAGAAACACAATTTACCTTCCCACTGCAGCAGTACCTATTTATCTATGTGCACTGGTGTGCTTTCGAACTGTTAGGTTGGCAGAAGCTGGGACAGAGCAAGGGGAGCTCACCCCGTCACACAGATTTGAACCGCCGACCTTCCAATCGGCAAGCCCAAGAGGCTCAGTGGTTTAGACCACAGCGCCACCCACATCCCTTTACCAAGCTATACTAAATGTACTGCTAAAGACATAGTCAAATAACAGCCTGAGGAGTCATGTATTGTGTGCTTGGGGTAATTCTGTTTATAGTCTCTTTTCTCAGCCCTTGGCCATCATGACTAATTGCATTTTGCTGGGAAGATTGGCTGTCTGGTCATGGAGATAGTTAATCCCTGCCTAAGAGAATGGGGGTGTCCCAAAGAAGGCAATTTTGAAGCTACTCCTGGAGGAGGAATCATTAGTCTATCAGATGGTCAATATTATCTTCTCAGGTGTGTGATGGTCAATTAGCTCCAGGCATTCTCTAATGAATCTGATTATCTAAACCTCTTCAGTCCAGTTTTCAGCCTGGAATTGAAACCAAAAGAGCTTCATTGCCCTTTGCCCCCATAGATTACTTTAGTCAGGAAACGGAATAGGTCAGTGGTGTCCAAACTTTTTTCAAAGAGGGCCAGATTTGATGAAGTGAAGGGCCGTGGGGGCCAACCAAAGTTGTTGACTTTTTTTATTATTTTACCCCAAAGTTGTTGAGCTTTTTTAGGGTTGGAGTTGTTGAGGTTTTTTTAGGATTTCACCCCAGGAAATAAACTGCCACAGGGGCCGGATTAGGCCCAAAACACACTTTGGACATGCTGGACTAGGTATTGTGTCCTTGCTTGTTCCCCTGGATTTCTTGTATCTCATTACTTTGGACCATGGCATCCTACCCAGTGATTTTCTTCTAGAAAAAAAGGTGACAGTACTCATCATGAAGTTGTTACAGTAAGTGCCACATTTTTAACCAGTGCTTTTCTTCTATAAAAAAGGGTGCTGGTACTGCATACACTTGAGTTTCACCAGAAAAAAAGGACTGATCCTACCATACTTCTTGTTTGTGATGGTAACTCAAGTGACTGATCTGGAGCGGCTTGGTGCCTATCTCACTGCTCTATAGAGCTAGGAAAGTTCATTTTTTAACAGGAACTAGTTCTATTCAAGTTCAAGATGTCCAAAAAGTTCATGTTTTCCCCTTCATAAAACAGAATAGTAGATGAACTAGTCTGGTTCATGTTCCTTTCATAATTCAGTTCAAGTTCATCCAAAGGATCCCCGGCAATTTCGTTTTCAACATTCAGAATATTACGAGCTCCTTTGTGGAAGTATAAAACATACTTACACTTAAGAAGACTAAGAAAACATCAAGCCACACACGCAGTGAATGTGAATTGTTTATTTTTCCTAACAATTATGACAGTTAAGCTTCAAGGCCAAAAGAGTCTAAGGAGTAAAAAATACATGCAAGAGAATGAAGCTGAAGATGAACTAGAAAGCATTCAAAATTTTACCTCAAAATGAACTTAATTCACTTTCCGTTCAGTTAGTAATTATGGAAAGCACTTTTAGGTGAAGTTCAGATATTTTTGAACTAATTCAGTGAACTTCATTGAACTAAACTAGTTCATTCCAAGCACTGCTGCTCATTTTCAGCTGTTGCTCTGCTCTTTGGCCAGTAGGAAATGGACAATTTTTGTAACAACTCCTCTTCTTTAGTCGGAATAAATAAAAAAAATGGTCCAGTAGCACCTTAGAGACCAACTAAGTTTGTTCTGGGTGTGTGCATGCACACGAAAGCTCCCAATTTTTTAATCTGTAGGCTGCCTTAAGTTCCTGTCAAGGTAAGAGGTGGGTTATAAATAAACATATAATAATAATAATAATAATAATAATAATAATAATACTTTCTATTTGTAGGTTAGATAAATGCACCAGTTCTGGAGGCCTTCTTATCTGCGCCACAGACATTGCCCATTAGACAAGACTACTACTCAGAAGCTGCAATTTGAAATACAGAGCGGTAAAATGTTTGCCCACAGCCTTTCCATTTGTCTGCTGCTTGAGGTTTCATCCATCGTTATTACTCAAGAGAAGCACTTTCTTTTCCCCTCCTTATCGGTTTATGTTATGTGTGGAAAATAGAGGGAAAGAGACGCTTAATTCATAGAACAGTAGAGTTGGAAGGGACAACGATCGATCGTCATCTAGTCCAAGCCCCCTGCAATGCAGGAACCCAGAGAGATGGAGAATCTGAAGGCAGCCCTGTTTAGGGAAGTTTTTCATGTTTGATGTTTTATCGTGTTTTTGATATTCTGTTGGGAGCCGCCCAGGGTGGCTGGGGAAACCCATTCAGATGGGGGGCGGATAAAAAATATGATGATTATGCTGCCTCAACGGAGGCCTTGCGAGTTTTAAAAGCCAAATCCTGGACTTGAGAAGGATCTAACAAGGAACCTTATACGGCACGAGCCACAGAAAATAACAATTTTGTTGTTGTTTTTCCAAAAAAAAATTATTGGTTTTCACAACATTATAAACAAACACATAAGACAAACAAACATAAATCATAGCCTTATTGAAAATTATTAACATTGTCAAGTGACTTCCTCGCTTCCCCTTGGCTGAATTTCACTGCATACCCTTTTAACGGTTTTCCAAATCACAGTTCTTATAAAACAATAACATCCTTAGATCTTCACATTATGAAATTAAACATATTAATTCATCACTTAACATAAATAAAATCCTGAGCCAATTAAGTATCTGCAAGCTGTTTTCAGTTCATTTGACTTAACATATTTAACTAAGGAATCATTAAATTTAATCCACTCTTCCTGATACGCAGCAAATAACAAATTTGAGGCGCCTCCAGGGTCGCCTATTGCGCAGCCCTAGGCTTGGATGTGAAGGCACAAGCATCTGCCTCGCGAATAAATGGAAGGTCATAGAGGGCTGGAGAAATAAAATGATGATGTCTGTACCATGTGCCCGATAATAAATGTTGGAAATGTAAGGAAAATGAAGGTACTTTTTTTCACCTTTGGTGGACGTGCCCAAAGATTAAGGCTTTCTGGGAAATGATATATAATGAATTGAAAAAGGTATTTAAATATACCTTCTTGAAGAAACCAGAGGCCTTTCTCCTGGGCATAGTCGGCCAACTGGTGCCAAAGAAGGATAGAACTTTCTTTATGTATGCCACAACAGCAGCAAGAATACTTATTGCAAAGTATTGGAAGACACAAGATTTACCCACTCTGGAAGAATGGCAGATGAAGGTGATGGACTGTATGGAATTGGCGGAAATGACTGGCAGAATCCGAGACCAGGGAGAAGAGTCGGTGGAAGAAGATTGGAAGAAATTTAAAGACTATTTACAGAAATACTGTAAAATCAATGAATGTTAGAATGATGTTGGAATGAAGTTAAGTGGTTTCTAGCTGTAATGGTATAAAAGAATATGAAAAAATGGATTTCTAACAGGTAAAAATTTAATGTTATAATATATTTAAGATTAAAGATCAGGATCAATTAAGGAGGGAAAGGAACTGCTGAACTAACAAATTGAACTGGAATACAAAAAAGGGAGGTATGAGGAGGTCCGGGAAACAAGTAAATGAAAGATAAATGACAGAAAGATTGAATTGTTTTTAATTATTTTTATTTTGTATTTTGCATTTTTTCTTCTTTTTCTTTTTTCATTTTGTAATATTGTGAAAATCTTAATAAATATTTATTGAAAAAAATAAATGATGATGTCTGTATTAAGGACCCTCCCCTTCATCCATAGCGCCCGGCGGGCCGTCTTTGTATTTTATTTATTTATTTAAAAAGCAGAAGGGAACCATGCGCATGCCGGAACGCCAGTGCTGGGGGGTGAGGTTTCCGACCGGAGCTTTAGCCCCAGCCGTACCTCCTCCTCCTCTCCTCGCGGCTGCCGAGGCCGCTTCCTTCCGGCCGCCATTTTAGCTTGAGCTTTCCCTTGCCTCTCTCTCTCTCCCCATCTCCCTCTCTCTCTCTCTCTCTCTCTCTCTCCGCGGCCTCCTCGCGGCCGCCTGCCCTGCCGCCCCCGGCCATGTCCAAGCGCCACCGCCTCGACCTCGGGGAGGACTACGGCTCCAACAAGAAGCGGCTCGCCGCCCCCGATGGGTAAGGAGGAGGAGGAGGAGAAGCGGCGGCGCCTGCCCGCTCGACGAGCACATTCCTGCTCTCCGGCTCCCTCAGCGCCGTTGTTGGGCGAGGAGGCCGCGCTGGGCGGAGGGAGCGGGCGGGGAGCCGGCGGCGCCCAAGGCAGGCGGGCCCCTTCTCCCCGCAGGACGCGCTGCGGCCTCCCTGGAGGAGGCTGGCCCGTAGCCAGGCCGGGCCGGCGGCCCCTTTGTGTCCCTCGGCCTCGGCGCTGCCAAGCCTCCCTTTCCGCGCGGGCTCCGTGCGCGCCCCCGGCTCCCTGCCTGCTCGCTCTCTTCAAACCGCCACTTCTTCGTCGCGGCTGCTATTATTATTATTATTATTATTATTATTATTATTATTATTATCATCTCCCTCACGACGGGAAAATGCAAATTCTTCGTCGCGGCTGCTGCTATTATTATTATTATTATTATTATTTATTATTATTATCTCCCTCACGACGGGAAAATGCAAATTCTTCGTCGCGGCTGCTGCTATTATTACTATTATTGTTGTTATTATTATTATCCTCTCCCTCACGACGGGGAAATGCAAATTCTGCTGCTATTAAAGTTAATAATAATAGCAACAGCAGCAACGAAGAATTTGCATTTTCCCGTCGTGAGGGAGATTATAATTATAGTAATAATAATAGCATTTCCCTCACGACGGGAAAATGCAAATTCTTCGTTGCGGCTGCTGCTATTATTATTATTATTATTATCATCTCCCGCACGACAGGAAAATGCAAACGAGAATCGACTAAAATATTGGGGGGGGGGCAGTCATCATCGATCTCAAGACTCGGCACACGCGCACCGTCTGAATGACCATGCCCCATCCACTTGAGGGGGACCCAGCCTCCTTAAATCTTTTATTTTTTTTGGTGGGGGTGGGAAGAAAGGGACCTCGGCCCTTAGGAGTTGGCTCTTATGATGAGAATATAAAATGCATAATAAATCAAAAGTTTTGTGTTCCCCACGTATCCCTACCCCCCCCCCCAACCTGCCATATCTGCTTCAGGCAGCAACAGCCAACTAAAAGACCAGCCAGCAGGGCTTCAGAAAGCACATGGTTTTGTGTTTCTCCGTTGTGGGACTACAATTCCCATCATCCCTAGCTAAGCAAGGCCAGTGGTCGGGGGTGGTGGGAGTTGTAGTCCCCACAACAGCTGGGGGGGGGCAAGTTTGGTGAGGCACATCCGCATGACGCATTGCGCACGCGCGGGTTGCGATTCGGAGCTTCTGTGCATGCGCAAAGCGCGATTTAGTGTTTTTGCGCATGCGCCAAAACCTGGAAGTAACCCATTCCGGTACTTCCGGGTTTTGGCGTGTCCATAACCCAAAAACACGCAACATGAAGCGTCTGTAACCCGAGGTATGACTAGTGAGAAACCAGGGTTCAGCCTCTATTCCATGTGCAGCTGGGAAATGTTTAGAAATCTGGAGAGCCACTTCCGTTTCAGTGTGGACACAACACTGATAGGGGTGGGGGGAATAGATTATTGTTCTAACAGAGGGTAGCTTTGTTTTTCTTTTTGTGCTTTGGAGACGAGCATGTTTTGTAGATGGGAGCCCACTTCACCCAGTATTTTAAGTTACGTTGTTGGGAGTGCAGCCATCATCGTCCCTGACCATTGGGCCATACTGACTGGGTCTGATGGGAGCTGCAGTCCTAACAAGTATTAGGAGCACCACAGGTTCCTCACCTTGGTAAGTGTGTGCACACATGTATTCTCAAGTACAGCGATAAAAGGGAGTGGGGTGGGGGGAAGGTGTGTTGTAGAGAGTTAGGCAGAACGTTTAAAATAGTGATGTGGGTGGCTCTATGGTCTAAACCCTGACCATTGGTCCTGATAGCTAGGGATGATGGGAGTTGTAGTCCAACAACTGCTATAGAAAGGCTGCTTTATCCTATTACTGCTAAGTTCACTCAGGAATCTTTGGTGAGGAACTTGTTGAAGTACAGGCTATGACTATTTTATGTGCGTTCGCATGGTGGCCTTATATGTGCTCTGTAGTAGGCGGGGGGCGTTCAGGATCATTGCCTGTATTTAATGTCCGTTGTATAACATCTGCAACACAGCCAGGATATGGATATTATGTTGTTCTTTGTAGGTTTGTATGGCATATACTGGGCATTTTCCTTTTGAATGTCACTTTATTAATGAACGGAAGCATTTTCATATGTTGCAAAGCATGTGTTGCACAGATTTTGCACAGGTCCATGGTTATATCTGACACTGATAGTTTGATGTTGAAGCCAGTCATCAGGACTTCATGAATTCTTTTGAAGGAGGCTAGTAACACTGTGTCCTGGAAGCGTTGGGGTAACCTTTAATAATAATAATTCTGCAAAGATCTTTTCATAAATGGAGAAAAGCTAGTGCAATGCCAATACAGATGGGGGTCTTTGTATTTCAACAGTGTGAATATTCCGTAACACTAGCGCCCTCAATACAAAAAGGCTTGCCTCTGCATCACCGCAAGCCAAAAATCATTAGGTTGTGGCAAGACTAATTGGGAACCATTTGATCTTAAACTTAATGCCCTTAACAAGCTATTGGGTAAGGGGGAGGATTCACTCATTCAGGTAAACTGGTCCAGAATTGTTTAGGGCTTTGTAAGTATATAATATGATCTTGAAATCAGCTTAATGGCTAATAGGCAGTTAAGATCCCTGAGGATAAACATATGTTTTCATAAGGACCACCTCTCAGACTCTGGCATTATGGACCAGCTGCAGCAACTGGACCATTCATAAGGAGAGCCCCATAAGGCTTTCACAGTAGTCTAAACATGGGGTATTCCTGTCCAGTAAAATGACACAGTTTATATACTGGAGGAAGCTGGCAATAGGCACTCTTTGCCATGGAGATCACTGTGTGTTTGTTCCATCAAGAGGGAGTGCAATCCCATCTAGAACAGCCAAAATGCCTCATTCTCTGACATGAGAACCACTACTCATCGTGTCTCTGACGTAAAGGTAAAGGGACCACTGACTGTTAGGTCCAGTCACGGACGACTGGGTTGCTGCGCTCATCTCGTTTTATTGGCCGAGGGAGCCGGCGTACATCTTCTGGGTCATGTGGCCAGCATGACTAAGCCGCTTCTGGCGAACCAGAGCAGCGCACGGAAACGCCGTTTACCTTCCCACCGAGCAGTACCTATTTATCTACTTGCACTTTGACGTGCTTTCGAACTGCTAGGTTGACAGGAGCAGGGACCGAGCAACAGGAGCTCACCCCGTCGCGGGGATTTGAACCACCAACCTTCCGCTCGGCAAGCCCTAGGCTCTGTGGTTTAGACCACAGCACCAACTGCGTCCCCTGTCTCTGACTTATCAGTATTCAATTTCAGTTTATTAACTTAAGTTGGATTGTCAGCTATTGTTGTTCTTGAGTTGGGATATCCTGGCTTCAGTTGTTCCTGCTCTTGTGACCTCCCATCAGGACTACTGCAATGTGGTGTTCATGAGGCTCCCCTTGAAAATAGTCCAGAAGCTGCAGCTAGTAGAGAAAATGGCTGCTAGGTTGGTAAGACCTAGCGCTGGCTGCCATTGTGCTACCAGACCCAATTCTAGGTACTTGGCACTTGGGTACTAAGCCTTAAATGGGTCCAAGTATCTAAAAGAAACCTCGCCTGGAATTACTTGAAATACATGCCCAACAGACTGCTGGAGCAAATTCCCTCCCCCACTGAAATATGATTAATAATATGCTTAAGAATATTGAGAGGCAGGTGGAATTTAAACTTCCATCTTAAATGTTGAGTTGTGTGAGTGAACTAGGTTGCTTGACAGCCAGATTCCTATGATAACTAGGATTGGTGTTTGGTCGGGAAAAAACTTGGTTAATGGACCATTCAGATATTCTTAAAGTGTTTTTTTTGGCTGGGGGACAGGAAGAATGAGTGGGGTGGGGAAGCTGCCAGAGGGTGGTGCCATGATACCCTCTCAAAATTCCTAGTGACCCACACCCTCAAAATGATTGGGAACCCTTGCTTTTGTACAAATTTGTGTGTGCTGTGACATCAAAAGTGGTTTGGCTGGAGCATTTTTAGGCATTTCATCTTCCACTTCAGGCAACTGTCCAAGAGGGTAAAATTTTGACTGGCTAGTACAGGATGGGCAGCTGATTTGCCTAGACTTGCACCAGTTTGATGGCGGGTTGTATATGTTTTATGCTTCTCTGAATTTTGTATTGTTATTCCTGTTCAGAAATGCATGTAGTGTTTTGTTTTTTTGCTATATTTTAATCCTTCTTTTCCCCCACAGAGGTCAGGGTGATATATGAGCATTTGTCACAGGAAAGTTGTAAGTCAGGGAACGTGTGCACATTAATGAGAAACTTACAAAGTCCTGAAAGGTGCAGGGCTTGGGAACAAGGGGCTTTCCATTGTACTGTAGCTACCAGATGATACCACAAAAATGTTACTGGCCACTTAGCAAGGACATTCTTAACTTCAGGGAATATTTGATAGAACATACATGTGGCCATATAATAGATGGTTGGTTGAATATTCCAACCATTCCACCATGCTATACGGGAGGGAGATGGAACTGCAGGGCCTCTCTATCCACTCTGCTGATACACCAACAGCTTTAGGTTCTTACCAAATCATTCTATTTCAGCTGGTCAGTGCAAGAGTTGGCGCCTGAGCATGCTTCTATCTCCCTCCCTCCCTCCCTTTTCCATTTGTTTTGTGTATTTTAGACAGTAAGTCTTAGGACAGGGACTGCCTTATCATGGAAGCCTTTTTTGACTGAAAAGCAGAACAAAAAAAGGTTTAAATTTTTATTTTTTTTACCACTATCCCAATCCTGATTTACAAAACTGATGCTTCTTAGTAGTTAGCTGTTAGTTATTCACTCTGAGCAAATGGGCTATTTTGAGGATGCTACTTTCAGACCCACAACTCTATTTGGTTGCTGGTATTCACACAGTCCACATGTAATGGAAAAGTAATGGTTCCCACCATGAAAGCAAGTCACCGGGAGCAAGCCTTCCCACTGCAAAAGGAAGCAGCTTCTGTTATGCAGCAGTGAGGAGGACACTGAAAGTTTATATTTTATTTTAAACTAACCAACTTGGGGGAAATGTGGTCTGCCCACACGTGGGCAAGCTGTGTCCCAAGAGCTGCATGTGGTCCTCAGTCTAATTCTCCCTTTGGGGATGCCCAGAGTGAGAAGGAGAGTGGAAGGTGAGGAAATATGGAGGGTACACCAGAAATGGATGTCACAGTGGGAGAAGGATAGGAAATCCTCTGAAAGTGATTAGTTCAGACCTCTGGTAAGAGCAAGCTGTCCTTTGGCAACTGCTGGGCAAGGAGGGGAAGGGAAGAGAAAGAAGGAAAGCGGGTGGCAGAGAAAGGAAGAAAAGATGACCCCATCCACTTTTTACTCTGGTTTTGCACCCACTTCTACCTTGAGAGAATGCAGACCTTGACAGAAAAGTGTTTCCTCTCCCTAGTTTAGTGGCCAGTGAAAAGAGGCCAAAATCAAAGTGTGGTGTCAAATCGTCATTTGGTCTCCAGCCATAGTTTAAAGGAATCACACTTCCCCAAGGCTCACAGTTGTTCTTTGTGTTACTGAGAAACCATGATTTCCTATTCTGTTTCAACAGAACAAGTGGGTATGTAGAGGTGGGTAATTGACTCTTCACCCACTTCGATTGCATGTGGCAATGCCATAGTTTGCAGTAGTTCATACTGATGTGGTAATGTTGATGTGCTGCTGTACTAATAGAACAGGGGTCCGTAACCTGCGGCCCATGGGCCGGAAGCAGCCCACGGAGGTCGTTTAACCGGCCTGCGAGCTGCCCCCAAACTGAGCCGCCCATTCGGTGAGTCCCCATGTGCTGCAGTAAATTGTGGCGCTGGAAATCGCTTCTGTGCATGCCCAGATGCCAGAAATAGCTTCTGCGCAGACACCATTTTCAGTGTCTGCGCATGCACAGAAGTGATTTTTGGCGCTGCGGATATGCGCAGACGCAATTTCCGGTGTTGCATTGCACCGGCCCATGGAGGATCTGGCCCATACCCAGTAAGCCTTGCCGACCCCTGTAATAGAAGTCCTGAGTCTACTCATTTTGGTTGCACACAACCATACATACCTAAGCTGGTATAGGTGGAGCAGTTTCTGCAATTGGTCCTATATAGTTTGCTTATTTAAAATATTTATGTACCAGTTGGCAGGTGGATCTCACAAAGTAGTTTTGTTTCCTACCAGTGGGGTCCCTTCTTGGTATGGTGACCCTCAAGTCCAAATGTGCTTGGCATAGTGACCCATTGTTTTATTGTCACATGAATTTTTGACCATCGGTCTTCAGCGGCCATTGATTATGTGCATTTTAACTACAAGGTTGCCATTACTTGAGGCATCCAAGAAAAAACATACTGAACACCCCTATTAATGTGGAATTTTTTGAAATATTTATAGTGCTTACAAAATTATTCAGTTTTTTTATAGGAGTGTAAGAACACCAAGCATCTGATAGCAAGATATTGCTTCATAAGCTATAAAAATATTCTTAAAACATACAGCTGCACAGGCAGTGCTAGATATAGCAAACCTAGAATATTTTTAATTGTTTTATTCACTATAAAGTCCATTTTGGCAAGTGTAAGTGGTATGGCTGTGCTTTCATTTTGCCAACAAGTAGGTCAGTGTGGGGTTTGATGATTGTGAGACATAGTCTCAGATCATTATTAATGTATAAGATAAAGATATTATTTCTTATTTCAACTAAGCAAACTTCAAATTACTCTTGACTTAACTATTGGCTAATCCTGGCAGTAGATCCAGTGACAGTTTGCCACAAGGTGCTTGTAGGGGGAGTTGTTTTGAGTGACTATAACAGCTTGCCTCTTACGGTGTGAGTGTCTTGTGATGAAATGTTACTAGATCTGCTGCCAGTCACCAAGCATTAAAATATAAGACTCAAGCCTTTCTGCTGTACAGTTACAAGTGTCAACACAGCGTTACAATAATAATAATAATAATAATAATAATAATAAATTTTATTTATATCCCGCCCTCCCCAGCCGAAGCCGGGCTCAGGGCGGCTAACAACAATAAAACAGTATAAAAGTACAGCATAAACAGCACTCTAAAATCGTTCATTATAAAATTAATTCAAGCCACTGGCAACCATTGGGCCAGAGCTCCGCGAATATTGCCGAGGGAGGGAGTCAGGCTGTGCCCTGGCCAAAGGCCTGGTGGAACAGCTCTGTCTTGCAGGCCCTGCAGAAAGATGTCAAGTCCCGCAGGGCCCTGGTCTCTTGTGACAGAGTGTTCCACCAGATCGGAGCCACAGCCGAAAAAGCCCTGGCTCTAGTTGAGGCCAGCCTAACTTCTCTGTGGCCTGGGACCTTCAAGATGTTTTTATTTGAAGACCGTAAGTTTCTCTGTGGGGCATACTAGGAGAGGCGGTCCCGTAGGTACGAGGGTCCTAGGCCGTATAGGGCTTTAAAGGTTAAAACCAGTACCTTAAACCTGATCCTGTACTCCACCGGGAGCCTGTGCAGCTGGTGTAGCACCGGGTGAATGTGATCTCGCAGCGAAGACCTCGTAAGGAGTCTCGCTGCAGCATTCTGCACCTGCTGGAGTTTCTGGGTCAGTCTCAAGGGCAGCCCCACGTAGAGCGAGTTACAATAATCCAGTCTGGAGGTGACCGTCGCGTGGATCACAGTGGCTAGGTCAGGGCGAGAGAGGTAAGGAGCCAACTGCTTAGCTTGGCGGAGATGGAAAAATGCCTTTACCTTTTTAAAAATAATATGCCAAGAAGCTATAAGTGGTATTCATCATACTAGTTAAGGATTAAAAGCCATAATTATCTGGGTTATACTTGTAAAGACTGCAACCCATCAGCAGAGGCATTGCAACCAACTAGCAGGTTGTGACACACAGGTTGGAAATACTGCTTTAAATGGCTTCAGCAAACAGCTAGAGTGGACTTCGTACTTCACATTTGTAACTGCGCACCACCTAAAAAGTAAGGAGTAGTACTAACAATATTTTTATGTATGTATGTTATAGAATAAATCAAAGGAAGTTATAGTATCAGTTTATCAGTACTATCAATACTATACTATCACCAGTGCATAACACTTGTATTTAAAGCAGGATGGTCATCTTAGTCAGTTGGTTGAATTTGCATTGCAATATAAGCATAATCTTGCCTTTAGATCATGTATATGTGAGTGTTGTAGTAGCATAATCTTAGGTAATTCCCTCTTTTGTCTAGGAGAATAGTAAAAGCCTCTTTTAAGATGAGACTTGCCAAGAGAGAAGTTAAAACATCTGTTGCCTAATTAATCAGGTCAACTTTTTGATTGGTCAAAATACTTATGGTAAATTAAATGTTCCCATCTAAATTTAAAGGCATTTTCCTGGAAGTTAATGCCACATATAATATCCATCAGTGGTTTGAAGGAGGTGGGTTGAACTAGGTTGTGTCTCCATCATAGTTAGTTAACAGCATCACCACCACTGATTCTTTGTTTCATCTACTTTGTTGAGCTTCTCTCATTTCCTGGCTCTCTTTCAACATCTACGGAAATAACTAAAAGTAGCCCTGTTTGGAAAGATGAGGATAAAAAACGTCCCCAGGTCTGACTGCTAAGATACCCAGTGATATACTCATCACTCATATTCTATTGCTGTTGATATTATGCTGGTCTATTATGGTGTATAGACTCGTAGTAAAATTTAAAAACTTCTTTGTTTCTACCACTAGTCTGCTGTCAAAAACTGGTTGCTTATATGAATAGTATTTTTACTTAGAAGCAGATACTCTTTTCCGCATTAGCAGAGAATAGCTCCACACAATACTACCATATACATAAAACATGGGGTTGTTGCAAAAGATGCTATCCCATATCCCTGGTAAGATTCTTTTTTCTGAATCATTGTCATATTGTGTCTTCCACTGACATCTTTGGCTTGGAAGTGGGGAAAGAGAGCCAAACACAAATCCTTAATTTTACAGTTGCTCCCGTGTCTTTAAGCAAATTGGAGTGGAAAAGGCAGATGGTCTTCATTACAAAAATTCTTGGATTGTGGTGCTAGGTAGTATATAGGCTGTATGTCATTGGATGTGGATGTTCTGTTATAACAAATTTAGTATGCAGGATTGTTCAAGAGATCTATGAATTGAAAAAAAAATCAAACTTGATTTATATCAATAATATACATATCCATATGACCAGTTTGGATGCTTTTCAGTCGTTTCTCCAGTGATTGCAGACAGCTTCCCTTAAACACAAGACCACTGCAGATTGCCTCTTGAAACAGGCAATTTTGGGTGTGTTATAGATGTGCTCTCCATTCATGTGGAGCAATAGTGAAGCCCAAGAAATGTGGCCAGTGCCCTGATTGTGCACCCTAGAACACCTGTAGGAATCATGTGCCTTACCTGGGATTCAGTTGTAGATATATGGAGGTTCCTTGGCAGATGTCAGTGTGGAAGGAATTTCCTGGGGTTGGGGCGTTTGAAACCCTGGCACTTAATTCCTGAGTGCTTATCTGCTTCAAATAGAAAGCTTTCATGCCCTGTATTGGTATTTTCAGATTTGCAAAGCAAGGCAGAACAGAAATTGAATACCCTAATTTTTATAGGCTTAGTTCATGACGAAGCTGTTCTGAAAACCCAGAATGACTTGTCTATCTTTGGTTATCATCATCATGGCAAATCATTCTAGAATATCTTACGTAGAGGGAAAGGTAATCTAGAACCAATAGAAACATGGGCTTGTTTATTTCCAATAAGGAAATTTTGTAATAGAGAGCCTTTACTATGGTTATTTCAATGTAACTTATCTTTCTTTGTCCTGGAAATCATTTAGGAAGGATCGAGATCGTGAACGGGATCGTGATGACCGGTCCAAAGACCGTGACAGGGATCGAGATAGAGACCGTGACAGGGAAAGAGATAAGGAAAAGGATTTACGCCCATCAACCAATTCTGCACTCCTTCCTGGTGTTGGGTTGCCACCTTTAAAGCCAGCTGTCCTTCCACAGGGTATTAATCCATTTACAAATCTACCACATACACCTCGTTACTATGAAATCTTAAAGAAACGACTTCAGCTCCCGGTCTGGGAATATAAGGAAAGATTTACTGATATTCTGATCAGACACCAGTCTTTCGTACTTGTTGGTGAGACAGGTTCTGGCAAAACAACACAGGTAAGTTATTTTTTCCAACCTTTATTCATTTGTAAAGATTTTGTGGTGTGCGGCAAGTGTTAAATGTTTGGAAGGATTCTGTGAAAGTATTAAGTGTTGTACTAGCAATATTTCAGTGTCCTTAACGAAATTCGTTGTGCAGTGACACATCACAGGTCTTACCCTTTTGAGCAAGATCTGTTTAATGAACCTTTCAGTTGCTTAATGACTAGAAAATGATGTAATGAGATTTCACTCTCCTCCCCCACCTCTGGTAGTCTGTCTGTCTCTTCAGGGTCTGTTACCTTTTCATAAAAGGTTCAGTGATGTTTGAATTGCTCAATACAAGCCTGTGTTAATCTACAAATAACTGCTATTCTGGTTACTTGGATGTGATGAACTTATAATAATGGTAAGAAAGTATGGGAAGCCACTTATTCAAACCGTATTTTTCTGAAACTGTCTACTGGCTTAATGGAAAAAACCAATGTATTCCAATTCTTATTCATTGATAGCAGCTGAATTGCTTTGTTTTATATACTTTGACAGTATAAAATGACTGTTTGTTGCCTATGTAGATTGCTTTCTGGTTTGTAGTAGTGTTAGATCTTATCCTCTAGAAAGAATTATGTCACTGATAGAGGTGTGGAGAACATATTGCTCTCAAAAGTCATAGGTGCAGGGCTCATTGTTCTCAGGGAGTTCACATAAAGGACAGTATTTTAAATGCTACACATAAACAGACTTGTTACAAGAACAAAATGTTCTGGTGTATTTGGTCTTAATTTTCAATATACAGTATATATATGAATCTCCTCATTTCATCACCTTTGCAACCATTAGTCCTATAGGTATCAGTGAGATTTCTGACAGTGGTGAAGAATTTTCTGTGCTTGGGCCCTTTGTAGTCTGTCAAAGGGAGATATTCAGAATCATAGAATTGTAGAGTTGGAAGGGACCAAGAGGGTTATCTAGTCCAACTCTCTGCAAGGCAGGAATCTTAAGAAAACATCCACATATGCTGGTAAAGGAATGCTTCAGTATTTAATATTCAGTACATTCAGAACTATCAGTTTTGGGGCATGGCTGTGAAGGAAAGAATATGGCGGCTTAAACTTTAAGCTCTACTCCAGAAAAACAGCTTGGAGCAAGAGCCTGCTGTCTAAAAACCCCAAACCTTGAAGGAGAGAGGAATGCAAAAGGATTCAGAAAAGTCAAAAATGAAAGGCCTCACTCAATTCTTTCTGCACATAGATAGAAAGCTCACCTCCCCAAGGACACTAATGCAGGCCAAAGCCAAGATGGTAGCTCTCTTGAAAGAGGTGTGTTCCTCACTGGAGAAAGAAAATGGTAACAATGTCTTAAGAGAAGAATTTGCAGCCCAACAAGAAGCCATAAAGGAGCTTATTAAAAATACTCAGAAAGAACTAAGCAATGCTTCCAGTAGAAACGAAACTGGCAGAATGTAACAAGAGGCTTTACTCCTTAACGGAAACAACTGCAGCAACAAAAGATTAAGGCAAATCTATGATAAAAAGTTCAAAGAATTGCAAAAAGAAAATATAGATATATGAAGATGCAGAAAATCAAAATAGGAGAATTAATTTACATTTTCATTCTTCTGAAGAGGCAGTGGAAAAGAATGATCCTGCACAATTTATTGCCTCTTGGCCGAAATCACTGCTTCCAGACCTCATAATCTCTGCTGATGATTTTGAACAGGTACACAGAGCACTCAAACCCAAACTGATAGAGGGAGCTCCCCTCATGATACAATTGTCTGTTTTGCCCGTTACAGGGAGGAGGAAATGTGGAATAAACTGAGGAACCTAATACCCATAACATATAAAAACAGCCCAGTTGCAAGTGATGGAGGAACTGGATTTTGGAACACTCAAGAAAAGGAAAAACACTCTGTGCTTGCATGATTAAACAATAAGAAGCTGGAATTAAATAATGCTTGGGCTTTTCCTTCTGTCGTATCATCAAGAGAGGATCAGGACAGCTCACAGCAACAAATAGACTCGAAGCAACAGATCTCCTCAACAGTCTTGGAATCAACCTGCCTCTGGCATGGCAGCTAGGAGAGGCAGTGGAAGAAGGAACACTCTGACCTTTCCAATGGAGGTTGGGAGGATGCAAACAGGAGAAAAAGATCTAGCAAAAGCCTGACACATAACAGCCAAGGAGACCACCACAACACACCCAGCAGATTCCTATGTCCTGCTTCCTGAGACAGACAGATGCCAATAACAACAACAACAACAACCAACATCAGACCAAGAAATACGGACTAAATCTTCAGTGTTTCGGCTAACCCAGTTATCAGTAAGGCAGCCACAAGACCAATAGCCTCATTTGAAAGACTTGTAAATTCCTTCTGAGGATAAGGTCTAGATGTAACACCCACAATCTACATAGATTGTGCATTGAGAGCTGGACCATAAAGAAGGCTGATCACCGAAGAATTGATGCTTTTGAATTATGGTGCTGGAGGAGATTCTTGAGAGTCCCATGGACTGCAAGAAGATCAAACCTATCCATTCTGAAGGAAATCAGCCCTGAGTGCTCACTGGAAGGACAGATCCTGAAGCTGAGGCTCCAATACTTTGGCCACCTCATGAGAAGAGAAGTCTTCTTGGAAAAGACCCTGATGTTGGGAAAGATGGAGGGCACAAGGAGAAGGGGACAACAGAGGACGAGATGGTTGGACAGTGTTCTCGAAGCTACGAACATGAGTTTGACCAAGCTGCGCGAGGCAGTGGAAGACAGGAGTGCCTGGCGTGCTCTGGTCCATGGGGGCACAAAGAGTCAGACACAACTAAACAACAACAGCAACAACTCAATGCATTGGTGGGTTCACTTGACCCAATTAAACATCAGTGTGAATGTGATTTCGGTTATGAATTTGACCCAAGTCAGTGAAATAGACTTTGGACAAAAAAGCCTTTAAGTCTCTCTTGGCAAGCTATAGAGAATTAACCCTAAAACTCATATAGGTAGCTGACAGTGATCCATCCCAGCGCCTCACCACATAACTGGAAGGGCTGCCCCACACCCGGTATATATCTCCACATGTTGTGGAAATATACAGAAGTTCAAACATTCTGGAATTTGATACTTCATTAAATTAATAAAATAACAAAAAATAGAAGTTGAACCAGAATTAGTTTATTAAATGCATTTGAAGACAACAATCTGGATTTACTGTACATAATAAAGAATTAATAAGTCATTTATTACAAGTGGTGAGATGCAGCATAATCAGATACTGGAAAGACCTTTCTGGTAGAATGATAGACAATTGGTACAAAACAGTTTGGGAAACAGCCCTCCTTGAGAGATTAAAAAATAAAATACAGTTGACACGTGGACAGATCAAGAAAAACTGCTTTCCTCTTATGTGGTTTAAAATTTCATAACATATGCCAGTATTTCAGAAAATGAACAATTTCCCTCATCAGCATTTGACTCAGTCTGGTTGATCTTAATTTAAATTTATGCATAAATTATTATCTTAACTTTGAGTCAATATACCAACACTTTATACTGTTTCATTGGTAACATATAGGAAAAATGACTATTACTCATATGTAATCTAAGCACAACCACAAGGGTTCCTCATGGGCATTTTAGCTACGTGGTATTGAATGTTACCTGTTCTATCTTGTTTCCCCCTTTGTTTTTTGTTTTTATTTTAACCTGTTCACAAACCAATAACTTATACATGGACTTTTTGAACCATACATTGCAGGTATTACTGCAAATTGTTTTTCCAAAAAAAGGTGAAGAATCTGTTTTGTAGAAAAGAACTCTGCTCTAAAACAAAGAGGAAAAGTATGATACAGTGAATATTTGTGTTCTTGTTAAAGAGTCATCAGGGTCTAACATCTTGGGTATCTAAAATACAGCACATATTTTATTATAGGCTAGGATGTTACGACTATCAAAGTGACTATCAAAGCTATTAGTCTTCTGCATTCTTTGATGAATTCGGAACAATTTAGCCTTTTCTTTCTTGTGGAGGCATCTAGCTCCCATTAAATGGAAATACAGCAAAGAATCAGGGTCCAGATGATGGTTTGCCGAGTGGTGACATGTGATGCAGGCTTTGTTAAGAGTGTGGAACCAATAATTCTTAATGATCTTCATGGCAGAGTGAGGATTTGGACCTGTTCCCCTCATTCTAGCCCAATACTCTTCTCACTAGACTGATGTTTTCTAATGGTGCTAAGTTTTGTGAGTGAGTAATTCCTTATGCTTGTCATATATTTTTTTCAAGACTCATTGTGTAGGATCGTGCCAGCTGCCTAGGCTGCCTCCAAATTCGGTGGCTACCAGAAGTATTCACTTTTTCAGTGTGTACATCACACTGTATGTTCTTTCTGCACCATGACATTCTGCTGTAGATCAAGCCATTTGAGGTTCAACACACATACAATAGAATGTGCATGCTAGGTGCCATCCTCCCCCTTTTAATCAGTAATTAAATTGATTAAATGCTCTTGCACCATAAATTACCGTTATAGCAGCAGGGTATTATAGCACTGTACTTCTCTTTCATAAAGTGTTTTAGCGGAAATTTAAAAATTGGTTTTTTAAAAATAAAACGGTATGTTCTGAGCTGTGATAGGTTTATTTCTGGAAATGTCACTTCCCACCTCTTAAACACCCCCTCTGGAAAAGGCAGAAGAGTAACACTTAAAGGCATCTAGTGGAGATTGAACCACTCTTCCGTGCTTCTAAAAAAGGGCAGGCTTTCTTCCAGTCTGAAAAAAGATAGAAGAACCTCGGGGGTGATACAGAATGACAGTGATTAGATGACACTGTTGTGTGGATATACAGTAAAAAGTGAATGAAGCTTGGGAATTCCACACTATAGATACCTAATGTGAAAGTAGCGTGGTAAGTTGTATGATACCTTATGTGAAGTGCTTAGCAAGATCTGCCTGAAACTGATATATAAATTCTGTAAATAATAATAATAATAGTTGGGATCCTTTCAGCAATATTTGGATTTTATTTTGACATATTAGTTTGACAGGGTATCTGTCCTAAAGTAATCTTCACGCAGTTCTGCAAAAACTTGCATAATTGCACTAGACTAAACCATTGCCAAAAACATATTCCTAATTGATATTATAGCTTTTGTTCTGGCTTGCTGTTTGTAGGTATGTCTTAAATAGCCAGCCTGTTGGTTTTAGGAACACACACTGCCTCAATGAACTGACAGGGTATAACACCTGCTTTCATAATAGCCACATTTAAAGTTATTTTCAAATGCACAAACACAACAACAAATATGGCAGATAGATCTTCCCCACAGGCATTCATTCTTCTTTGCCACAGGTCAGGATTTCATTTTGTCAGTAGTGCTCGCCAATCATTTGTGTCAAATCTCCTTATCCAGGAGCATATAAGTAATAGGACTAGAGTAATTCAGTCTCCTGTAATCTTTATATGGGATACGATTGTTTTTCCTCTCGAAAGAATGCTAGAGGAACTGTATAGAAAGTTGCATAGCTGAAAGCTCTCCTTAGCTTGCTAGAAAGAGGCTATAGCAGATTTTTCCACCACTAGGGAAGATCTTGTTAACCAAATGGCGGTAGCCAGGATGTTCTTAACTGTAGGATTAAGCATTCATTGGAATCCTCACTTGATATGGTCTCCAGTTTAATCAGGACATTTTCCAAGTACTTGCCAGCGGATTGAGTACCCGAGTTGCATTAAGTTATTTTAGTTCACATCTTTCATCTTCCTTGCTCATGTATTGAAGCATTAGGGGTCATAAAATGAAAATGTGTATCTTCTCTTCTTGAAGCAGTCACTTAAAGATCATGACGGTTTATCTTTAGTTGTTGGCTGTAGCATCACCATTAGGTCTCTGTAGTTTAAGGCTACTTTGCTTAGTCCCTGCTTAGTCCCTGCAGAACATCAATATGAACTCCATTGTTCTGCTGTTTTATTAAACAGCTTAATTCAGGTAAAGCTTCAAATTCCTATCCCTGCATTTTCGCATAGTCAAGATAGATACAAGGTAGTCGTTTATATGAAATTGGGGAATATGTCTTCTTTTATTGCTCCTCCTCCTCTGACTGTCTTAAATAGGAATTTAGCGCTGCATGCAGTCCTCTGCCTCTCCCCTCTCAGTTCAACAGCCACTTGTCTCAAAGATGAATGTATAATACTCTGTTTCTAAAAGCAGCTTTCAGAATGGCATTAAACATATCATTCACACCCCAAAACCTGCAGATTTTTGAGCCACATTGAGTTGAACCCATTATATTCTGTTTGTATGTGAGGGAAGTTGTATGTTTTACATGCTGATTCTCTCGTATGAAATAGCGTTGCATTCAATGGTTGGAGGTTAAGCAAAGTAGACACTGGAAAAAAATTAGTACTTTGCTTTTGAGTTCATTTAATTTGGTTTAAAAAATTTCTATGTCCCTTTTGCTACTGTGTATCCTAGTTTATCTCTTGTTAGGTTGTACTAAACCAGTTACCTTAGTACAGTGGTGCCTCGCAAGACGAAATTAATTCGTTCCGCGAGTTTTTTCGTCTAGCGAATTTTTCGTCTTGCGAAGCACGGTTTCCCATAGGAATGCATTGAAATTCAATTAATGCGTTCCTATGGTCAAAAAAAGTCCAATCAAAGCCAAATTTGGTACAACAATAGTTTATTAACTGCTCTTTAAAGTCACACATACTTTAAAGAGCATATAAAAAATTGAAGGAACAATAAATTAAGTTTCTAAACATGACAGAAAAACATTTAAAAATCAACAAAGTGTACTGTACATACATTTTCTAAGACTCTGGGGGACCACTCGAAGAAGGTTCCTCTTCCACTCTTTGCTTCTTGCTGAGGAACCTGTCCATGGTCTGCTGCTTCATCCGCCTTTTCAGCAGCTCCCTGAGAGGCAACATGACGGTCGTATCAAAAGTGTTCGCTTGGTCATGTGCCACGTGCTTGTTAGGGTGGTGCCGCTCTGCAAAAGCCTGCACCTCCTTCCACTTCTGGCAAATGTCCCTCAGTTCTTTGGAGGACGGCCGTTCCTCAGTTGCTTCCTCCTCTTCCAGCGAGGCCTGCTCCTGCGCAACCTCTTCCTGCAGTTCAACCAGCTCCTGGGTGGTCAGCTCGTGGTCGTGCTCCTCCACCAGCTCGCTGACGTCCTCCTCTGTGACCTCCAGGCCCATGGTCCTCCCCAAGGCAACAATGTCCTGCACCACTGTTGACTCTGGTGCATCAGAGTCACTTGGTGCCCCACAGTCCGGCCACAGGCTGCGCCAAGCGCAATTCAAATTTCTCTGGCTGATCCCGTTCCAGGCCGTGGTGATCATCTTCAAGCAGGTGACGATGTCGAAGTGGTCCTTCCAGAATTCCCGCAGGGTGATGGTGGTGCAATCAGTCACCTCGAAGCATCGCCTGAAAAGCTCCTTGGTGTAGAGTTTTTTGAAATTGGCGATGACCTGCTGATCCATCGGCTGGAGCAGTGGCGTGGTGTTAGGCGGCAGGAACATGATGTTGATGAAGCTGAACTCCTCCAACAAGTCCACCTCAAGGCCTTTAGGATGAGCAGGAGCATTGTCCATCAGAAGCAAAGCCTTCAGCGGCAGGTCGTTGTCCAGCAGGTACTGTTTGACAGCAGGACCAAAAGCAAGATTGACCCAGTCCACATACAGCACACGTGTGACCCAAGCCTTGCTGTTGGATCGCCACATGACACGCAGCCGCTCCTTGTCGACCTTGTGTTTCTTGAAGGCCCGTGGGTTCTCCGAGTGGTACACCAGCAGGGGCTTGATCTTCAGGTCGCCGCTTGCATTGGCACAGAAGAGCAGGGTCAGGCGGTCCTTCATGGGCTTGTGGCCAGGCAACTTGGCCTCCTCCTGTGTGATGAAAGTCCTTTTGGGCATCCTCTTCCAAAACAGCCCGGTCTCGTCGCAGTTGAAGACCTGCTGTGGAACGTAGCCCTCCATCTTCACAACCTCCAGGAACTCCAAGGCAAAGTCTTCAGCCACAGGAACATCAGAACTGGCAGCCTCTCCATGCCTGACCACGCTGTGGATTCCAGATCTTGCCTTGAACCGGTCAAACCAGCCTCTGCTTGCCTTGAAGACTTCTGGCTCACCTGAGGTTCCTGGCTGTTCCCGGATGAGGTCTGCGTGCAAGGCCTTGGCCTTCTCACAAATGACGGCCTCAGTCACTGTGTCCCCTGCACGCTGCTTCTCTTCTAACCAGATGAGCAGCAACTTCTCGACCTCCTCCAGAACAGCTGGGCGGTTCTTCACGATCCTGGTGACCCCCTTGGCTGCATCAGTCGCAAGGATCTTCTCCCTCATCTTCAGGATGGTCCCGATGGTCGATGGGTTCCTGCCGTACTCCCTGGCGAGGTCTGTCACACGCATTCCACCGTCGTGCTTCCAGATGATCTCCTTCTTAATTTCCAGCGTCACCTTCTCCTTCTTCCTCTCGCCGGCCTCCGCAGCAGCAGCAGTCTTCTTGGGTCCCATGGCAGCACAGCTCTTACCTTCGTAAACTCAGAAAAAGAAAGAAAAAAAATCAGCAATTCAAACCCAGAACCAAGTCCTTGAATTCCAAACACCCAACCCAAAATCCAAAAACCCCCAAAAAAGTTTTAAAAGTTTAACTTACGAAATGGCTGCAAATCACCAAAGTCTTCAAAATCCTCAAATGGCTGCAAAAGAAGTTTTGGGAAAGCTTTAAAAAGCACCAAAGTCTTCAAAAACCTCAACTGTTCCCCCAGCCCCTCCCCAACTGTTGCAAACCCCTCCCCAACTGTTGCAAACCCCTCCTCAACTGTTCCCCCATCCACCCAGCACACAGAAATTCAAACCCAGAATTTTTTTCAAAAAAACACAACATGGCCCAATGGTCACAGAAAACCATAAAAATTCAAAAAAAACCACACAAGCTTACAGATTCTTGCAAACCCCTCCCCAGCTGTTCCCTCAGCCACCCAGCACACAGAAATTCAAACCCAGAATTTTTTTTTTAAAAAACCAACATGGCCCAATGGTCACAGAAAACCATAAAAATTCAAAAAAAACCACACAAGCTTCCAGATTCTTGCAGACCCCTCCCCAGCTGTTCCCCCAGCCACCCAGCACACAGAAATTCAAACCCAGAAATTTTTTCAAAAAAACCCCAA
This sequence comes from Podarcis pityusensis, assembly GCF_964106645.2. Lineage (NCBI taxonomy): Eukaryota > Metazoa > Chordata > Lepidosauria > Squamata > Lacertidae > Podarcis > Podarcis pityusensis. The sequence goes on along the minus strand of NC_138034.1, from coordinate 10,417,569 downwards.
CATGGCCCAATGGTCACAGAAAACCATAAAAATTCAAAAAAAAACCACACAAGCTTCCAGATTCTTGCAAACCCCTCCCAGCTGTTCCCCCAGCCACCCAGCACACAGAAATTCAAAACCCAGAATTTTTTTTTCAAAAAAAACCAACATGGCCCAATGGTCACAGAAAACCATAAAAATTCAAAAAAAAAAAAAAAAAACCACACAAGCTTCCAGATTCTTGCAAACCCCTCCCCAGCTGTTCCCCCAGCCACCCAGCACACAGAAATTCAAAACCCAGAATTTTTTTTCAAAAAAAGACAACATGGCCCAATGGTCACAGAAAACCATAAAAATTCAGAAAAAAACCACACAAGCTCCCAGATTCTTGCAAACCTCTCCCCAACACCAAGTCCTTGAATTCTAAACACCCCAACCCAAAATCCAAAAACCCCCAAAAAAGTTTTAAAAGTTTAACTTACCAAACAGCTGCAAAAAGAAGTTTTGGAAAAGCTTCAAAAATTCAGCAAACTCTTTAAAAAGCTCAAAAAGGCCACCACACCGCGTGCAATGTGTTGCTCCTCGAAGTCAAGTCGCAACTGCACCTCTTCCAGCAATGCACCCTGGGTATTAACGGTTTTACGAAAAAGGAAACAAACTTGCAAGACGTTTTCGTCTTGCGAAGCAAGCCCATAGGGAAATTCGTCTTGCAAAGCAACTCGAAAACGAAAAAACCTTTCGTCTTGCGAGGTGTTCGTCTTGCGAGGCGTTCGTCTTGCGGGGCACCACTGTATCTTTTAAAATGTCTTATCTTTTGCCCTTTTACAGAAACACTTTTCATATTAGTGTACAACTTTTCACAGTAATATGATCAAATTTTTTAGCTATTGGAGTTGCAAACGATTCGCTTTGTCATAGATTTACACTTTCTTTGAATAGTAACTGTCTGAAAGACTGATATTTATCTTCAGTAAATATGGAGGCTAAGTGAAAGACTTCAGCACTTAGTTTCATAGTCATTGGTGGCTATTGTATTTGGTCATTTTAATGTGCATTGAACACAATTTCCTATGACTGTTGCCCCTTTCTTCCCTGCTTGTGTCAGTTTAATACAAGCTTCTTGAATAAGGGCCCATTTGTATTTATCATTTAACAACTCTGATACATTTTAGAAATATAAATAATATACCGAAGATTTTTCCTGATAGATTCCTCAGTGGTGCGTTGATTATATGCGGTCACTGCCGGGGCCAAAGAGAGGTGTTGCTTGTACCCAGCCCAGAAGAGTTGCCGCAATGAGTGTGGCCCAGCGTGTTGCTGATGAGATGGATGTCATGTTAGGACAAGAAGTTGGGTACTCTATTCGATTTGAAGACTGCAGTAGTGCAAAAACTATTCTGAAGTAAGTATTGAATGCCACCCTTTCCTAAAATCAACCATCGGGGGGGGGGGGGGAGAGGCTTTCGAAATTGCTTGCTCGCTAGCTTGGGAAGAGCTGTGAGCATTCATATGTCTGTTCTATTCAGTGCATGTAGAAAGTAACAACTACATTACGCTGTAGTACAGTAGATCACATTTATTTGACCATGGTGTCTCTCAGACCACCCAGTCTGTTCCTGGATGTTCTCTGAACCTGTTCTCTGGTTCCATGGCTTTTAAAGGGGAAAAGCTGTGTTCAAAACCTGCATGTACTATGGGTGTCCTTGCGTGAATGCAAAGAGATGAGGGATATAAAAAGAAAGAGATAAAGAAATGAGGCTAGAGCAGAGAGCAGCACTTCCCAAACACTGTACCATGAGAGAACGGTGGGAGTGCAGTGAGGAAAAAACAAATTAGAGGTTTCTTTTGAGACCCATGTACCTATCCACAAAGGGGACTACTTGCTGCATCTCTATATGACTCATTGTTCTGGCCCACAACAGAGACACTTGCAGCAGCACAAGCAGATAGGTTCCACTCAGCATAGATAAGTTTACATTCTCCAAATGCAGACAAGTATTGCCTGTCAGAAATACAAAGACCATTGACCTGGGGTGTCTGCAGTATGTTTTTAATGGCTAGGCTAAAGAAAAATGCACAAATTCTGTGCAAGGGATAAAGTGCAAATGTCAAAGTGCAAATAGATAAATAGGTACCACTCCGGCGGGAAGGTAAACGGCGTTTCCATGCGCTGCTCTGGTTCGCCAGAAGCGGCTTAGTCATGCTGGCCACATGACCCGGAAGTTGTACGCCGGCTCCCTCGGCCAGTAAAGCGAGATGAGCGCCGCAACCCCAGAGTTGGCCACGACGACCTAATGGTCAGGGGTCCCTTTACCTTTATATATACCAGAAATATGGTCGTGATGGAGAGGGATCTGTGTGGTATTTCTTGCTTTCATCACTGTCAAACAGGAAAGCTGGCAATGACATTGCACTTCCCCTAAGCAGCTAGACATACCTTGCTGCCATTATTAACATTATTAACTCATGACTATATCAACCAAGATTGCAAGGAAACAGTAAGTGTGGTGCTAACACTGACAAAAAACATTGGACTGTGTGCAGTTTAATCCTTTCAAGTTCAGGAAGAAGCAGATAGGAGAAAGTTAAGAGCTTTTTCTGTATGAAGTAAGGAAAGAAGAAAAACATCCTGTATCTGGGATTAAAATATTGGTTTCCTGTTCAGGTACATGACTGATGGTATGTTACTACGTGAAGCTATGAATGACCCTTTGCTGGAACGTTATGGAGTAATAATTCTTGACGAAGCCCATGAAAGAACACTGGCTACCGATATTTTGATGGGAGTTCTAAAAGAGGTTGTAAGGCAAAGATCTGATTTAAAGGTCAGTAGTATATATCAAATGTAGAATGTTGGAAAACGCATTTGTAGAAGATGTTCTCACTACTGGATTGCTTTTCACATGGTTAAATAAGGGTTGCATTTTGTATGTGTGCTTGAAATTTGTTCATAGTGGGAACTTTTGTAATTCATGGAAAACCTTAGGTTATAAGTAATATTTTAGCAACTTTGTTCACCCCTTTCTTCCCCAATGTTTGCTTTATTAAACACACAGTACTATCCTGTGTGTATTTATTCAAAAGCAAGTCTCAATGAATTCCCAAGTGAGTGTACATAGGATAGTAACTTAACCAAATGCGAATGTGACGGTGTGATCATGTTGGTTTTGATATTGACGTTGCATTTTAGTGTACCTAAGAATTGGTATGTGGGAGCCAACTTCCAAATAACACCTTTCCCCTTTAATATTGCAGGTTATAGTTATGAGTGCAACTCTTGATGCTGGCAAGTTTCAGATTTATTTTGACAACTGCCCTCTCCTCACTATTCCTGGCCGTACGCATCCTGTGGAGATCTTTTATACCCCAGAACCGGAAAGGGATTACCTTGAGGCAGCTATTCGTACAGTAATCCAGATTCATATGTGTGAAGAGGAGGAAGGAGATCTTCTACTTTTTCTTACTGGGCAAGAGGTATTTTTGAGATTTTTTTTCTCATAAAGGTTGCACATGAGGTTTTTGCAATATATTAAAAAAATATTTTATCTTTGGAGTTACTAACTACTTATTTTTCAACAGTGGCAGAGTTTCATAAGAAAAGCTCTGTGTGGATTACAGTTGAAATACACTAAATGGACAAACAGTAGTTAAAATGTAGACTGAGAAAAATAGTACTTGCATCTCAAGGAGAATGTGCTTCCTCTTTATTAATTTTTGCATAACCTCATAGCTGGCATCTGCTCAGGACTTTATACTCAAGAGGGTTTTTAAAAATTATTTAAAAGGTTTCATTTCAAAACGTTGCATTTACTGGAATCAAAGTCATAAGAGGCTATCTGTGAATATACTTCACAAATGTAACACCTTAGATTTCATTGTTACATTCAGAAGGTTTCCCCCTTGCAGAATGGCTAGTTTCACTAGTGGGATGAAATTTGTGCATGTTACCCCAAATAAATTTATAACCAATCTAAACAAAAGATTGTTGTTAAAAGGCAAGATTGGAAAAGAGATTTCTATTTCTGTAAAAGTTTCTAATTTGCTGATTCCCCTCTTTAAACCTTTCTAGATGTGTAGTGTTATTATTTAAGGTGATGTGCAGGCCACTTTTCAAAGGTTCTAAATGTGTAAACTGCGTGTAGCATATCTGTTCAATTCTGTCTTCTTGCAGTAAACTCACAGTGTTTTCCACTTCTAAACTACCTCATCTAGGTCCTGTAAGCAAATCCCTTATTCATGTGGGGTTTCAGTTATTATATCCTCTTTGTACTCTAAAAACAGATACAGAGAACATATAGACAAAGCAAATGATGTTGTGCTCTGAATATGGTGTCTTCCCCAAAGTCCTGATCTGACCGCGAAATCAGCAGCACAGCTGTGAAATAATGCTATTGCATGTACTTAATTTGGAGGAAGTCAAAGACAATTTGAAAACAGTTTAAAATGGTTTTCTTCACTGTTCTGCAAGAGAGATTCCCACATATTTTCTCTTTCACAACAACCTCTCAGTCCAGTATTTGGCCCAGATCATCCCACTAGGTTGCAGATGGGATCAGGAGGAATCCATCCTGTATCATTAAATGACCCATAATGAAATTCCTTTTTCTTTCTGTTCCAACGAGTTCCAACTTAATACTTGAGTAATCCAAGTTGCTACTTTCTCTGCAACAAGATAGGAGGATGCAATTGAAGTGGGAAAACCTGCACGTTTTCTGCTTGACAAAATATCTGCAATCCCTATCCACAGTCTTGGAATATTGAGGCGGGACGTGGAGTGCTTTACGGTGGCAGTTTCTGTGGCTCACTGTGTGATTGCAGATAGTAGTGAATGTGCTGAGGTATCCCTCCCCTACGGCTTTCATTAACTTAAGTCTCTTGCTGCACGCTGGCACATCTGAGTTGGGAGCAGTCACCAGTGTCCTTAGTCATTTGATTCAGCAGTATGGTTTCCCCCAGTTAAAGAAGCTGTGCTCCTGACTGGCTGGACACATGAAACAGCAATTCAATTGCTCTCTCTGTGTGAGGTGAGCTGTATGCTTCTTCGTATATTCTTTCCGTGTGAAAGAAGCTAAAGGGATAAAGAGCCTGGTGTGTGGAACTCCCATTTCTCTAACGTTCCAGCAATGTGATTGCAGAACCCGTTGCAAATGCGAACCCTGGCTCTGGTGCACGGGGACAAGGTGTAAAAGAAGATGTTGTTGTTGGGACTTGCATTCAGCACAGTATTAGTATTTCCCTCCCTGACATACCACCTTCTGCAGTTGTAGGTGCTGAAGAAGTTCTTGATCGGTTGTAGCCATTTCTTTTTGATTAGGGGGCTGTGCTCACCTTCATATAAAATGTCAGAAGGAATGTACAGATCCCTAGATCTTGTAGTCTGTTGCAGCTATTTCAGACTTAGCTGTGCTAGAGATACGCAGTATAAAAAGCCGCACTAGCCTTTAATGTCCTGCAGATACTGGAAGATCTGGAGCAGGTTTGGCTAGGGCCCTGATTTGGAGCAATATCTGTAAACCACATTTCTTCCTCCTGGATCAAATGGAACAGATTCACCTTAGCACAGTCAGCTGTGTGACAGTAAAAATAAATTTCAATATAACAGGTTGTGCTTTGCCGGTAATACTTCACGGCACAACCTGGAGGTGCAAGAAAATAGCTTTATTTTGTGTATTCTGCTGATTTTTGAATTAATAGACAGGATTGCTCTAATGTGCTGCTGATAAAAACGTATGCCCATGAGACATGTTGGCTTTGCTGCTTCAAACTTTAGATGTGCAGTTGCTTCATTTGTCAAACATTGTAAGCATGTATGTCAGAAGAGACTTTCAGAAAGACAGTCTGAAATTTGTAACATTTTTCTAAATTGTATGTGACTAGCAGCAAGACAAGAAACATCCTGCACAAACAACTACAGTAAAGACAAAGTAGGACCTGAGGAATAAATCTTTTTGTAAAAACATGTGTAGAAAGTGAATTGACCGTTCAGCTTATGCACTGCTCTTTGATGTAAACCGCAAGAGAGATGGATATACTGCGAAGATTTCTTCCGTTGCTTTAAATTGCCTAGCAAATGACTTGCTTTCCATACTGCACCCTTGTGTACTCATTACAACTAGACACATAAGCAAGCTATTGTCCAAATGTTCAGTTGCATCTTCCCATTTTTAACTTTCCAAGGAAGCACCTGTACTAACACAGTAGCTAGCCCTAAGTATGTTTAGGACTAACACTAATGTGTTCTGACAGTTAACTAATGTATTCTGCTGCAGCTGAAGACAAAAGGCATTTATTTGATGGCAGATTGAAGTATCTATAGAAACCTTAACTATATTTCCATCCTTGGTGGAGTTGAAACCCAAGGAATTGCGTATACACTACATAATAATTAATTCTCCATTGATTTTATGATCGATTTAGAGGTTAGGAGAGGCTAATTACTGTTATAAAAAGTAACCTTTAGTCCAGATAGTCTTAATCTTTTTATTATATTCTGAACCATTTCCCTATATAGATATTCTTTTATGTTGTGACTGTCATGTGGGAAGACAGCAGGGGAAAAAATCTGAATTAAAATTTGGTTGCTTCTGCACTGTGGTATAGCTGGTATTATGTACTTCAGCCAAAAGACAGAGCTCACAGTATGAAGAGAGGAAAGGCATTGTTAGAGATCGTGTAGCAGTCAAATTACTACTAGTCCATTGATTCTTAAACTGCAACAGCCGCATGGTAGGTTGCTTGAAAGACCTTTGTGGCGGCCATTACATGAGACAGTTGCTCACAGTGTCAATTGCTCTGATGGTGCCTTTTCAAAGGCTTTACAAAAAGAACTGCTTTTCAGCATGTTCTTTCAGGTGGTTGGTAAGACAAGAGCATTAGACTGCTTGTGGTCACTTGGGCTGCAGTTTAGGAAACACTGCTCTAGTTGTATTCTGTTACCTGTTAGGGGGCCTCTGCGGCAACACTTTCCACCTGGCTATACATATATTCAAATGTATGCACAGCGTGTCAGCTGTGAAAGGCTATTATGTGTATATTTGCAGCTTGTGCCTTTTACATGTTTGGAATTGGGAGCACTGTCACTGTTTCCATGCCTATACTCAAGTTGCATTAGAAGCTATTCTTGATTAGCCAAATCCCGTGGGCAAAATGAATCTGGACAAAAATTTTAATGGTATTTCGAAGGACTTCCAAAGATCTCCTTGTGAGAAACGCCTTAGCTTTTTGTAAAAAGTCTCATATCCTACTGTGGTTTGTTGTTATTGCTTTGGGTTCTTATCATTTCCTGTCTTCCCATCCAGTATAGTTGATAATATCGACTTCCGATGTCGGAAGCTTTGAGCTACTATAGACCGGTGCTGCATATGTAAATGGGCATTTTATTTAAATGTCAGATACAAACCAGCATGTTCACATGTTGATGTGTAATAATGTGAATTACTTCAAGGCTGGGACTTCCTCAGCCTTGTTCTCCATAGTTGAGGTGTCCTGGAATTGGAAACTTTGTGGTTGCTGGTCAACAGAGTAGAAGTACAGACGCTCCTCAAAGTGTCACACAGGAAGAAAAGGCTGCTGAGCAAAATACTTTCCTTCCATTCTCCTTGGGGAGCCAACACTTCAGCTCATTGGTGTGCCCAGAAGAAACAAATATCTTAAGAGTCTGTCACTGTTGCTTAGCAACCTTTCTTGGAAGTGCAGAGAGTCCTATGTCGTAGCTTTGGTGGCCCTGTTTTCCACTCTGAGCTGTGGAAGAAAGATGCTTGTTCATAGTAGCACTTGCTATTCCAATAGTGCCTTTGCTCTTTTCTGTAGCAGCAATGGCAGGACCCAACCCTGTCAGTAATTGAGGGGGCTTGCTGTGACCTCTTATTTCCTAGCAGATTCAAAAAAGCAAACTATAAAATCTTCCTCTGATTCTAGCACATATTAGGAGAACTGAACTTACTATAAGATCATCTGGTTATTAACCATGAAACTACCTCCCTGCCCATTTTGAATTCATATTTTGTGTTCTTCTAATCTGACATCTATAGGTTTTACAAACCTACTACGGTGATTTCCACATTCTAAAATGGAAAGTTCAAATTCTTCTGTTTTAATATTTTAAGTATTGAACATGTCTGTTGAGTGAGCGCTTTTATATAAGAGTTTTGGGTTCCACCAAATAATCTTAACCACATTGTTTGATGCATTTGAACTAATGTGGTCACAGTATGCATTAACTGTAATTAGAACACATAAAATACCTATTGTGAAGCAGGGGATATTAGAATGCATGGCTTATTGTTTCTGTTCTGTAGCAAATTACTATGAGGCTAACAAACTTTCCATGTTACTGGATATATATCATAAGTTTATTGGGTTTTGGCTTCACCTGTTTTGAAACTATTTTTTTGACATAACTAGAAAGTTGTCTGAACTTTTTAAACATTTCAGCAGCTCAAAATACCTAAATCATAGCTTTACACAGTAACTATATTTTTTGTTTCTAGTTTAGTAGACCAGTAGGGGGCATCCTAACCCAGAGTGATAGAGGTATTTCTTTTTACATTGAAATCATTTTTGCAAGAAAGCACTAAGAAACTAAAAAAAGGTTTCTGATTTCAAAAAGGTATTCATGCCATTCCAGTCCCCCTCTTAATATTTTAGACTTTTTTTGTAGCAAGGTCTATTGACGTATAAAGTGATCAGTAGGTGGTGTGATTCTAGATTGTTGAATAGACCACGAAACAAAAGACAACTACATCTTCATTGAAGTCTTGATTGGAAAATAAGTGGTAGAACCATAATTTCTGTAGCAGCTCTCTGTATAAAGTGCATGGTACATGCTTCACTATATCTTGACTTTTAGTCTTGTTCAAGAGAAACTACTGCTACTCATTCATTTTTTTCATCCGTTTTAGTATTAAATAATTTGGTAATAATGTGACAATTCCTGTTTTTCTGTACTTCCCACCATAGGATAGGTTAATGGGTGAGACTTCCTCAGAACTTTAGTAATATCTTAGCTTGTTGATAAATACCTTGAAGTTCAGTAACACTGTAGCCTTCTACATGGGAAGATACAAAACAATTTTTAGTAAGAGTTCTGAGGTCTTTCATAAACCATGTTAACTTGGACTGAGAGGAGGCTGCTTCTTGAGCATCTATGTTTATACTGTAAAGGTGTTTGTTCTCATTAGATACAATGAAGCAAATCTTCCATATAATTGCATTAGTGATACGTGACATTAAAGCTTAATTGGCTTATTTAAAATATCTTGCACATCAATTTCTTTTAGATTCTGAAAATTGAAAAGGTCATGAGTGCAGTTTAATATTCCTGGGTGAGAGATTTCAATTTTAGTACAATTTGTAGAGAATTAATTAGGAAATACGACTAAAAGAAAAAGGGTGTTGAATGCAAATAAGGCTGTTATGCTCATTGGAATAAAGACTATGAGGCATCTTGGACTGCTGTGGAAGTCCCATTGAAAATTCAACAAATGTCCAAATTAGTTTAAAAATAACTTGTTTTGTAGCAAGTCGTCTTCTTTTTTTAAAAAGCTTATATAGCCATTAAGCTGGAAAAAAGTTTAAAGTTTTCATGGACTCTTGTTTGTGTAGGAAATAGATGAAGCCTGTAAGAGGATAAAGCGTGAAATTGATGATCTGGGCCCTGAAGTTGGTGACATTAAAATCATTCCATTATATTCTACACTTCCGCCGCAGCAGCAACAGAGGATTTTTGAGCCTCCCCCTCCAAAAAAAACAAATGGTGCAATAGGACGAAAGGTAAAGTTATTAACACTATTATCCTATACCCGTTTAGATGAGAGTTAGTCACATTGAAATCAGTGGAACTTATTTCAGAGTAGACATGTATAGAATTACACTGTATACATTTTATAGCTTGGCATATATTGCCGTAATCTGGTTACTGTGCATCGCAAAAGAACTTAGCTTTGAGCTTCACATGCTAAAACATCTAATATTTGGGAAATGTGGTCCAGTTTCCCTTCTCATCTCTCACCCTTTGTGTCTTTCCAGCTGATTTTAGGGTGCTGTGATGTTTAAGTTCATCATTTGTGATTTCCGCAGTGTTCTTTTCTTCCATGTGGCAATCAGAGCGTTTAGCTTTGTCCTGTAAACAGGAGTGAATCATGTTGTTTAATTTTAAAAATAAGGAAATCGATGAATTTTATTTGTAATCATTAATGCATTAACTTTAAATGCATGATTTAAAAGATTTCAGTGAAACAGAATTTTAGAAATAGCTTCAGTAGAGGGGTGGGAAAAGGAGAAGCTTAGGGAGTTGCCATTGATATGGGAATATGCAGTTTGAGAATTGGATTGTTGTGTTATTTCTCAAACTGATGTTTCAAGGCACCTTGCGGGGCGAAAGCAGCCTTGGGTGTGATTTGGCAGACTTATAGTTGTGAGTGTTATAATGAGGTTTTAAGTTCAAAGTAGCCAGAAGCCAGAAACCCAACATTTTTAAAAAATGAGTAATCACGTGGTATGGTGATCTAATACGGGTTTCTTCAACCTTTTCCGTTCTGGGACTCGCTTTTAACCCAAACATGCGTTGGGGGACCCAATTCTTAATTGTTGACCATATATTTGCATGGTGGTAGTGCTCCTGTTGTGACCTACCTTGGATCAGGGTGTGACCCACAAGTGGGTCCAGCTGCACCATTTGAAGACCTGTTATCTAGAATAAAGAGATGAGATGTTCTTATCTCTGAGCTGCATTCTTTCAAGGCTCTGCTTTGTCCTCCCAGCTTCAGCTGTTAGAAAGAGTGTGGGGCTTGGGATAACAACTGACAGAGTGGTCACAACAATAATTCTGCTCATGTTAGCAATCCCTAGATTGTTGTTGCATTGGCTTTCCCATTCAGACTACCAGGCCATTCTGGGGAAGCCACACACACACTATAACTGATGTAATACATGACATCAGAGATGTAGCAATGGCAGTGGAAGGGGGAGGAAAGGAGGATGATTCAGGCAAGAGCGGAAGAGGGGAGGTTGAAGCTGAGAATAACCTCTCCCCACCCTAGAGCTCTACTAAGGTACACACTCCCAGCTCCTTTTTGCAGGGCTTGTTTAAACCTCTGAGGTTTGAAGGAGGTTACAATGAACAGTGTGGGTGGAAAGTCCTTTGCAGAGCTGATTACAATGGGCTTTCAAGCAGCCCGTGTTTGAAATCCCGACAAAAAGGCTTCAAAGTGCGGCAGCGCCTGACATCACTACGTTTTTGCCCTATTTGTATCATTCACAGAAGAGTTTTCTATTCTATCGTTCAACAGGTAGTTGTGTCAACTAATATTGCTGAGACATCATTGACAATAGATGGTGTTGTGTTTGTCATTGATCCTGGATTTGCCAAGCAAAAGGTAAACATGGATTCTTTCATACGTGCTAGATTATTTCCCCAGAACTTAAGATGGAATTACTTAGAATTGACCTGTCTTTGGTCTTATTTTCTACTTTTTATGGTTAACGGGGTTAAATGTGTGGATCCGTAAGTGGAAGAAAAAGTAGGCAGAAGTGCTGTGCGACAAGTAGGCCAGTGCTATAAGAGTTCATGTTGTAGCACTCCTCAGTTTCTGGAAGAATATTTCTGATAGCACATGGTGCAGATAACGCCAGGATTGCAGGTTTGAGTCCTGTATGAGATAGTTGCATATTCTTGTGTTACGGGGGGGGGGGGGTTAGACTAGATGATTCGCAGGGTCCCTTCCAGCTCTAAGATTCTCTGAGTCAATGAGGATTGAGTTACACTTAGTTACAAAACTCCAGTGCAGCATGTGAAAAGCCATTCTCTCTTGCTTTTAAAACCAGTTGTGACACCAACCTGCTTAGTAGATTATACTTCGAAAGTGAACAAAATAGTAGATGTGGCTTAGTTTTGTTCCTTGTTTAACAAGCCACCTATTGGAATGGATTTCTTCTTACATATTGCATATTTGAACTTCGAAGTGTGCAGTACTCATACCAGTTTTCTGTACTTAACTCTTCCATCAAATAGGTATACAATCCTCGTATAAGAGTCGAGTCTCTCTTGGTGACTGCAATAAGTAAAGCTTCTGCTCAGCAAAGAGCTGGTCGTGCTGGTCGTACTAGACCAGGCAAGTGCTTCCGACTGTATACGGAGAAGGCTTACAAAACCGAGATGCAGGTGCGTAAATTCCTTTTTTAAAGATCTACCGTATTTTTTGCTCCATAAGACGCATCTAGTTTTTAGAAGAGGAAAACAAGAAAAAAAAGTATTCTGAACGAAACAGTGGATGTATGATTTTTGTGGTTCATGCTGTGGCCACAGACATGTGATTTGACGGTGAGTTTCGGGTAGCCCAATGCAAAAATCCTGAGAATCCATGTGGATCTGTTTTTGCGCCATTGCAGCCCCACACAACAGTCGGTGGGGGATTTTTTTGGTGCAGGCTGTAGCCATGGACATGCTATGTGATCTGATGGTGAAATTGGGGTGACCCAATGTAAAAATCCATGGGCTTTTACCTCCCCCCTCCCAGGCAGCTTCCTTTATCTCCCTTATCTCGCTTGCGATCAGTGGCTTTGTTTCAACACCCACTTCCCTCTTTCAAAAGAAAGAGCATGATCTGCTTTCACCCCTGGGCAATTCAGCTCCAGGGACCAAACATTCGCCCCATAAAACATTTCCCCTTACTTTTTAGGAAGAAAAAAGTGTGTCTTATGGAGCAAAAATTACAGTATTTTAGAAGCCAATTATTACACTAGAGTTTAATACAGGATGTCCAGAATTATTTAAAAAAAAAAATTCATCATCAAAAGACGTAATAATAGTCTCCCTTTGGAGCTGCGAACTATGTATCATGCTAGACGACTTGACTGTCAGCCTTGTTAGATTATTTTGGTTGTGGAAGGTTGTGATATTACTCTTCTGATACTACTTCTGCTTCTCGGATTGAAGATGTTCAACATTTTCATTTGCCTTGATCTCAAGTACAGCGCAATTCTGAGTGAGTCTCAGGTGGGGTGCAAGGAAGCAAGTCATCTGCTACTGCCAAAGTACTGCTAGTTTGTGCCAGTTGAGGCAGGAGGTTCAGGGAAGGATCCTGACTTGCCTCCCGCCTCCTTCTCCCATAGGGATACTTTTTGTGTGTGCAATTCTCTCCCTTGGTTTTCAGTATGAGAAAGCTCCAGGCTGGTACGAATGAGGGGCTTGATCCTGGAGCCTCCCCGATGAACCAGTCCCTGCCCTTCCCCTAGAATACCCAATTCTGGTTTGAGGTATTTTGAGTTAAATTGCTGGCTGCTTCCAATGGGAACATCACTGGTGGTAGTTTTATGCCCATGGAACTTTACCATTGAATACTTAACAATTGCATACACACATACACAGATCTTCGCATAAACAATTGTGGCCGTTGTTGTCAAGCAAGGTAGAAGTGCCTCTTTATGGATTTTGTAAATAGGAATATTAATAAAGTATAAAAGGGTCTTTATTCCTGATTGCCCTGTAGTAGACCAGTATTTCTTAGCAAAAGAACAAGCCAGCATAAATTGAAATAAAGTTCCCATTTCTTTTCTTTACATTTCTAGTATAGAATAACTTAAGTACACATAATTTTGCATAATTTTTGAGATGTGCTATGTAGTTTTGTCATCATTTTACTTCCAGATACTTTTCTAAACATTAATTTTTTAAAAATGACCTAGGTCTTGTATCCATTTCATTGTAAAGTTTAACTTGCTCTGTTTTATGTTGCCCTTCATCTGAGAATTACAGGGTAGTTTACAATTTAAAAACACAAAAATGCATAATTTAGTAACAAACAACAACAATGATCTCTCCCCCCCCCCCAGTCTAAGTCCTGTTGAATAAATGAACATAAGTATATTAATGGACAGAGAACTATAGTTTAATTGTGTCTTGGTATACAGGTATAACAGTACCACATTTACAACCCCAGGTATGGCCCACTGAGGCTGCAGTCTTCTGTTCCAGCTGTGGATGTAGTCTTCATGCTTTTGGATAATGGGAAAAATTACAGATACGATACTAAAGTGAAACCAAAATTAATAAAATATTTGTTTTCCAGGACAACACCTATCCTGAAATTCTAAGGTCCAACTTGGGTTCTGTGGTATTACAGCTGAAGAAACTAGGCATAGATGATTTGGTTCATTTTGATTTTATGGACCCACCAGGTATGTTTTTTGTAAAAACTTCAACATGCAGTAATATAATAAGCAATATCTAGATCATTGTTTTGTCGGGAACTTTGCCGTAGCCTGAAATAAATTTGTTCCCTGAAGAGAATATACCACATTATCAGCCTAAACAGAAAGATGAGAAAGGAGTCCAGTAGTCACTAATCAGTATTCTTATGTCATGCTTAAAAAATGAAAGCCGCGATGCCTTTGCTAGCTTCTTGCTGAAATTGTGAATGTATGGCACATAAAATGCAAGACAGGTGTTATGATGATGAACAGCAGACTATCTAGCACAGGGGTCAGCAGACTTTTTAAGCAGGGGGCCGGTCCCCCGTCCCTCAGATCATGTGGTGGGAGCCGGGCTATATTTTGGAAAGAAGAAGAAAAAAGAATGAATTCCTATGCCCCACAAATAACCCAGAGATGCATTTTAAATAAAAGGACACATTCTACTCATGTAAAAACACGCTGATTCCTGGACCGTCCGCGAGCCGGATTTAGAAGGAGATTGGGCTGGATCCGGCCCCCGGGCCTTAGTTTGCCGACCCATGATCTAGCATGAGGCAACGGTCACCATAATTTGTTTGGGCCACAACTTGTTTTGGAATGTGGTGTTGATCCTGTGTTACAAGGTATTGTAACAATTTGGCTTTTAAAGTGTTTAGGGAAGGGCCACATCTCAGTAGTAGAAGATCTACTTTCCTGCATAAGGCATTAGGTTCAATCCCTGGGTATCTCCAGGTATGGTTGGAAAGGTCTGCAATCTGAAATCGTGGAGAGCCACTCCACTGCCAGTCATTGCATACATTCTTGAGCTAGATGGATTAATGGTCCAACTCAGTAAAAGGTAACCTCCTGTGTTCCTGCTGAGTAGTTTTATGTTCTGGTGTATCCCTCCTCATGTGAGTAATGACTGAAGAAGGCTTGCAAAAAAATTTTTTATCAAAAGAAAAAACTTGCCATAGGTTTTGGCAAGTATTTTATGCCAAATACAGTTTCGTCAATATCCCGACTTACAGATGTATGAAATGGCTAGAAGAGAGTCTGCAGAACAGCATACCTATAGTCGGTCCCAAAATGGCTAATCCGAAAACAGATGTGATTCTTGTTGAACACAACCCTAAAGCAAATTTGAGTTTTATTTGATTCCTTGGTGGCTAGATCTCGGTAACTTAATTTTCTGGTAGATAGTATTCTGGATTTTGTCAGATTTTGTACTTACATTTTTGCTTCCTAAAGGCAGATTAATTTATAAGAGTATGTTGGTTTTTTTGCAGCTCCAGAGACCTTGATGAGAGCACTTGAGCTTTTGAATTACCTAGCTGCTTTAAATGACGATGGAGACTTGACTGAACTGGGATCCATGATGGCAGAATTTCCTCTCGATCCACAGCTGGCTAAAATGGTTATAGCAAGTTGCGACTACAACTGTTCTAATGAGATTCTATCTATTACTGCCATGCTGTCAGGTAATAGCAGGGACAGAGATGCCAATCAAAACACAGATCTCCAGTTAGGGGAAGCTTGTATTATTGTTCCTGCAACAGGACTTATAACTTCTAAAAAGTCTGAACTGTGCCTTTCAAAGTTATTGTATAGTGTGATACATAATGGAGTAAAGTTTATAAATGAAATCAACACTGAAGCTAAAGAAGTCATTGTGTGTGAAATGGTCTAACTTCTCTCATGGCAGCAAAAAAATTATACCTACTAAGGATTCCAGATCATAGGAGTTCATTTCTGTCTCTTAAATTTTTAACTTATGCCCATTTTTTTTGTTACCAAGTGATTGATAGTCATAATAATCCACTTTATTTTCAGCCCTTTAACTTGTGGTCGCCACTTACATAGCTAGTATGTACCAGTTTTTCTGTAGAAGAATCCTAGCATAAACGTCTCAGGTTTTCATTGATAAAAGGGAATGCTAGGCGGAGAAAACATTTTCTTAGCATTAATGCGTCACAGTTTTTTAAAGTGTGGCCGATGCAGAAATTTTTGTGTGGACTTGTCTGAGCAGCAGTCTTTTGTTACAGTGGACAAGTTTTCATTAGGGCTGGAATCCAAAGAGCTGCCTGGATGGATCCGAGGACTTGGGCCTGCTTAGTGGGATTTTTAAAACTTTGAGAAGCATCCCCAGCCATATCGCATGCTGCTTTTGAAAGTTGACTTCAGTTTCAAAAGTGGTTTGCACAGGGATGCTGCTGTTTGAGAAGCTCAAGCCCGGAGCCCTGTTTGACATGTGGAACTAGTATTTTCTTTGGGTACCAGCCTAAACCTTTAAAAATAACCTGCTCAGAATCTGTGCAGGTAAGGCAAGAAATACATATTTTGTATGTGCTGAAACCTTTCCCATAGTAACTTCTCATCGTATTGTACATTCAACAAGATGTCAACAAGATGGCAAGTAAGATAAAGGTTTTGAGTAAGACAACCCATCACTTTATTATTGCAGCGTATTAACAATATTTTTCAAAAAGCAAGCTACAATGTTTATTGCAGAATTTTGACAGTTCAGACTCAGAGCAGCTGGGCAGGGCAGAATCTAATTGTTTCATGTAAATTGTTGTTTTATCTGCGGAGGTGGTGGTAGGTGGATGCCTACCTTTTTATGACATGAATTTCCATCAAACCAAGCAAAGACTTGATGCAAGCTCTTGCTTCCAACTGCATAGTATTAATTTCTTTAACTGCATATGTCAATATTTTCAAGGAAGACATTTTGCTTTAACCTTGCCCTCTACAAATATTTAACAAAATATTCATACCTTCATGCTTTTAAAATTAAGAATGGGTGCACTCATTATTTGTTACAGTATTTTATTACTAGCACACAATCTTCAAAAAAAAATTCTTATTCTAAGGGATAGCTATTTTCTTGGATGCAGTTAAGGTGCAGTATTCTAAAATCATGTTGCTTTCTAAAGTGTCGCCAACAGAATCAATAAACATAATTACAGTGAGCAAAATGTGAAGGGAGACCCTGGGTTTAGAGTACAGGACTATACCAGTCTACTCAGAAGTAAGTCACCCTGAGTTCCAGGTGTGTGGGTATAGATGTGTGCAAACAATTAAATGGACACAAGTGTTAGATAAAATGAAATAGGAAATAGTAAAGCTTACCAAAGCTACCCAAACTGAAGTAATTTTGATTCTTTAAACTAAAGCCATCATAAGATGCCTTTAAGCAGATGACAAAAAGTACAGCTTTTCATTCTACGACTTACAGTAAGAATACAACTAATTTTTATTTGTAAATACTAGTTATTACATCAGTGAATTAATGGCTTTTTGCCATAATGCTTTTTATTAGTCTTAGAGCCAAATAATTCAAATAATTTTCTGTCTTTGGAGTACTCTATTTTGTAGAATAGACTTTGGTTCATAGTTTTTTTAAATTACGCACTGTAAACAGTGTGGCTCTTGCAGTCCTTCGGTTGGCATATTGCAGTTGTGCAGAATATTCAATTTCCGTATTGTTATCAATCTTTTCCCAGTGTGTCTGCGCAGTTAGGAGGATGATAGACCAATTTAAAAGTTGTGTGTATTACTTATTTTAAAAAATCGTGATAGGAGTCTTTACAAGCTTTGGTTGTGACCGAAGCAAAAATACCATGAAGTATAAATGCCAGGTAGACATTCATTCTTGTTCTTTCATCATCCATTATGTTTGGTTTTAGTTAAACACATGTGTAGGTTTTAAGTGGAATATTTGCACAAAATTTCTAAGGGAAAGACTTAGAAGCATGTATGAAAGACATACACACAATTTCTATAAGTCAGAGAAGCTTGTGCTAGCATCAAATGAGCTGCTTTAAATAGTAAAACCACTACTTGTGGTTATTAATTACCCCTCATTTTGACATTTTAAATTAAATCAGAAAAAAATGCATTGTTTAAAGAGTTCAATGTGTAAAGAGCACTAGTAGAGTCACAGTGCACTAAATTCAGATTTGCTTGTTAAGGTCTGAAAAAGCTGCTGAGTAGTCTACCTTCCACCACTGCCGCAAACTTCAGAGCCCTGGACTGCTATACACGCGTATACACGTTTATATCTAAATATGCTTATTCACATATGTTTCTGTCTGCCAGTGCTGATAGCAATGCCTGCTGTTGGTGACAGAGGCATAATACATCTTAATATTCTCTTATGAGTAGATTAGGTGTCGGCATAACATTTTACAAGGGTTGCTGTGTATCTTGGTCATTGGCCATAGGCTACTTATTTAAACATTCATTGGGTTGGATCCAGAGTTCCCATGGGACATTCCTGCTAGAAGGGTGGGAAGCAGTTTTCTCCTATTTTTCCTTCTCCCTGCAGTCCTCTGTGACCCCACAAAAAGGGTGGAGGTCCCTGGAATATGTGGGAACTGAAGGAGGTTGCAGAGAGAAGGGAGAATCAGTGAAAACCCTATCCCCCTTCCTCCATCTGGTATCAGTCCCTTCCACAAGTAGAAGCATCTCTTCCATTTGAGGGAGGGACACTGGATCTAATTCACTGTCTCCACCGCAAGGCAGAGCTATCAGCACTTGGTTTTGTACCGGGGTCACATGATCTTTCCATTACGTAACTGGAGCTTTGATGGCCTTCAGGATTTTTTTTTTTTATGCCTACTTCTAGTCAAAATAATCAGGCATTCTGTAGCTTTGAAACCCTCTTGTCTTGCAGATGTGGTTAGGTGTTGATGTACCAAATCAAGGTAGTAGACAGTCCAAGATGCAGTTGGAGGCCATCCTGCCCTGCCCTATGCTCTGTGAACTGACCTAGCTAGGCCTTGTTCCTCTATCTGTGAATGCGTGACTCATCGATATGGGCGTTTGTGTTGGGCCCATACCAACCTTGTTTAGTCCCACAGTGTTTTGTGCGCCCCACGGAAGCCAAGAAAGCGGCGGATGAGGCCAAGATGAGGTTCGCCCACATAGATGGAGATCATTTGACGTTGCTGAATGTCTACCATGCTTTCAAACAAAGTAAGTAGAAACTGGCGGGGCTGCTTGTGTTATTTGCTGATATATAGTGTTGACAATCTGATAGGTCTGTATTCACTCTTGCTGTAGATCTTCCTCTACTGCAATGTTACACAGCGTTGTGGGTTTAACCACAGAGCCTAGGACTTGCCGATCAAAAGTTTGGCGGTTTGAATCCCCGCGACAGGGTGAGCTCCCGTTGCTCAGTCCCTGCTTCTGCCAACCTAGCAGTTCGAAAGCATGTCAAAGTGCAACTAGATAAATAGGTACCGCTCTGGCGGGAAGGTAAACAGCGTTTCCGTGCGCTGCTCTGGTTCACCAGAAGCAGCTTAGTCATGCTGGCCACATGACCCGGAAGCTGTACGCCGGCTCCCTCGGCCAGTAAAGCGAGATGAGCGCCGCAACCCCAGAGTCGGTCACGACTGGACCTAATGGTCGGGGGTCCATTTACCTTTACTTTTACTGCTTATAAAAGAGAGGGATTATCTGTAGGATGAAATACTTTCAGCCAGTGTGGCATAGCAGATAATAGACTGTGTACAAATCAGGAAGGCCCTGATGATGATGATAGTAGTAGCAGCAGTAGGTTGTTGTTGTTATTTACATGCCACCCCAGCTACTCTGGCAGCTTCCAACAAACTAAAATACAGTAAGACATCACACATTAAAAACTTCCCTCTGTCTCACGGTTTCAGCATAAGCTTTCCCTCTGCACCAATTGAATAACAAAACTTAAAAATAAGGCAAAACCTTAAAGTAATTGTAAAATATAGTATGTGTGGTGACCAGGGTCCATAATAATTGCTAAGTAAAAGTCGAAGGGACCTTGGCCCCTAGGAGTTGGCTCCTAGGAGTTTGAGTCAGGCCCCACTCCTTCACTGGCTCTGAGGCCTCTGCTAAACACATGTGGCTTTTGAAGATGAACTGGGATGCCTGGAGTGGTGGTTATTCTCTATAATAAGGCCAATATGATAACTGGGGTTGGGAAAGAAACACTTTGCTCTGGGCTGGACATTACAACTTTTAGTGTATTTTGTGTGTGTGGCTTCACCTGCTTCAAAAATAATCTATTTCACACTCTAAAGTTTTCATGTATATTTCACTATATTTACTGGGCTGTGTTATTCAGGCACAGGCAAACTCTGCCCTTCAGATGTTTTGGGACTACAACTCCCATCATCCCTGACCACTGGTCCTGTTAGCTAGGGATGATGGGAGTTGTAGTCCCAAAACATCTGGAGGGCCAAGTTTGCCTATGCCTGGTGTTATTGCTGTAAAGATTACTAAGACAATGCTTGTGAAGTACAGCAGTCCCCTGGCACTATAATTGTGACCCTATATCTCATGAATTAGCAACCAGTTTAATATTGTGCCCCCAATTCCCATTCCTTCAAGTCTACCCAGAAGGATATCATAGTTGTAATGAATACTGCTGAGAGGATCAGGAAAACCATTATGGCCTTGCTTCTCTTATCTCCTAGTGCAGATCATCCAAATCAAAAGTTAAAAAAAAGATAATTTCACATGCTGCCTAACACAGATAAATCCCGTGTTTAACCCTAACTTCACTCTGGATAAATTGATATTTGTTTTGAAAATCCATATAAAATTGCTGTAATATAGTGTGAGAGGACATCACATCTAGATAGTAGAAAATAATATTTGGCTGCCAGGGCCTGCCAGAATTTGAGGACCCCTGGCTATACTTAAAAGGAAATATTTAATGTATTTTTCTGCTCATGACTGAAATGAAATTAAATCTGAGTGTTCTGTTAATAAGAGACCAATCAATCTCCATTATTTAGAGATCCTGGATGTTAAATTGGCGAGGAGGACATAATGGCTCAAAGTTGGAATTTTTGTTAGGGACATTCTGAGAATTTCTAGGTGGGGAGGGGGAAAAGTGAACTGGAATTCTAGATTAAAATGCAGACTCAAAACGTATTGTACTCCTGAATATGAGGCCAGTCGCAGCTAGCTGAAGTGCCTGAGTTTTGGAATGCTACAATTATTCTGAATGACACTGAGTAATGGGTAGATAGGTGTTCATTCAGAAGACAGAGTATTTGTGATAACTTTGTCACAGGGATATTGTTTGCTTCTTGAGTGTTGTCTGTACTAATGCATTCAATCTTCCAATAACATCACTCTTTAGTCAAGTCTATGTAAGAAGTAAGACCAAGATCACAGTGACAAGAGAAGATAAACCAATTCTCTCTTCCAAAGAATTACTGTGAATGACACCCTAGCTTTCAATTCATATTTTCTATCAATGGCTTTCATGTCAAAACTGATCCCTATCTCTATGAAATAGTAAATTACTCAGCTTCCTGACACAGAATTTACCTGACACAGAGGTTGCACTTCCTTGCATAATCTGTAAATTAAAATTTGAAAATAGTGGCTTGGCAGATGGGAAAATAGCTCAAAATAGATTCGTTCTTCTCCCAAGTAGTTGAAATAAGCAAAAGCGAAGAGCTTTTAATGTTAAAATGGAAGATCAGAAGTGTAATGGAAGGTACCAGTTGGATTTTACTGTGAGGATTCTGTGGTAGAAAATGTGTTCCTTATGGTTTGAAGTTTTATAGTTACAGGCTGCCTATTTATTTATTCATTTGTATCACAGCTATAGTTTGAATATCCCTGTGTGCTCTCTAAAGAACTCATAGATGGTCTTCAGATTTCTTCAGCAGGGCAGATCTGTTCTATTTGATAATACCAGCACATTTCCACATTGAAAGAATGTGAATGGCTGGTAAAATTGCAGCATTCCTTAGGCTTCATGGTACTTAGCGGTTGTGTTTACTTATGTGGGATCTTCCTCTTTGTGCATTCAAACCTTGTGTGATCAGAGTGAGAGGGGGAGAGTTGGCCCTCCTTCTCCGGCATATGCCCACCACCAGCTTCATTCATTGCCTTCCACGTTTTGGAAAGTGAAATTCTCCACATGAAAGATTAGGGTTCTAAATTGTGTAGGGAGCCTGAAGGAACGCAGCAGACTGATCCAACAGGCTCATCTCGGTTCTCACTGTAATGCAATGGTGTGTGCTTGTTTCTAAAAGAATAACTGGAGAGGGATATTCTCCCATGCAATTCCACTGGTCAATCCAACAGGCAAGGTTGTGTGCATGTAGCCCTCTTTAGAAAGTTGAAATAGTACTAACTGGGTGTTTGTGTGCATTTGTGAATGCATGTTTTTCTAAGCTTCCTTCAGAAAGGACTAGGATTGCATAATTCCAGCTGCTTCACCTGTGTGCTAATGGATCAGAATAAGTGTTCTTTAGACATTTTTTTTCTTAGAAAGTAGCAGCTGACAGCCACTCCTTAGCCTGAAGACACCTAGTTTGTTCATATATGGTTTGACAAAATCTAGAAATGAGATATGTATAGAACTTGTAAAAAAATAACCCATTGGTTACCCTATAAAGACTTTCTACTGTTTACCTTTTCTCCCATCAGATTTCCTATTACCTCCTTGAGCTAATTTTTGAAAAACTTAGCAATTCAGTATTCTTTATTTTCTTTGTGATCCCCGGTCCGTCCGTCCCAAATTCTAGCCACTGCAGTTCTTGTCCACTTGTCTTTGTAAGCTTATTTACCTACTGTGGATGAAAATTAAGAGCAGCTGAAAAGGTGTAGCAGTTGCTGTTTAAATAAATAAAACAGTGTCATTCGGGTTTTTAATCGGTTCAGTGGGTTGACCATTCAGCTGGTTTCTCTTTGTGTACTTGTTTTAATTTGGTAAAATGTTCATTTTTAGATGATTCATGACTTTTTTTTAACATTGCAGATCATGAATCGGTTCAGTGGTGTTATGACAACTTCATTAACTACAGGTCCCTGATGTCTGCAGACAATGTACGCCAACAGCTGTCACGAATCATGGACAGATTTAATTTGCCGCGTAGAAGCACAGACTTCACAAGCAGGGACTATTACATCAATATTAGGAAGGCTTTGGTTACTGGTTACTTCATGCAGGTATGTTGCATATAAAATACACGGAATTCTGCAATTCTGCACCCCTTCAAAATGATTTAAAATGTGTTTAGTATTTAGCTATGATTTATACAACCTGATTATTGGGCAACTCTGACAGACAGGCAAATAGCATAGGGAAATTCTGAAACGGCACATTTTGAAAAGTACCCCTCTCTCTGTCTTGTCATCCGTTAAAATAGAGACTGTGAGTCTCCTTAGGATTGGGACCTGTCTCTTTTCTCATGCAATTCTTTACATTGGTGGCACTATGCTGGTTAGGTTTTACCTCTGGTAGTTGCCTTCTTGCAGAGTAGATACTCATTTCTGAAATAAATACACATATTTTGTTTAATGAAAGATTTAAGAGATTATAAAAAACAGGCAGGCTTTTAAATTGCATAATTTTAGAAATGTGACCGATGGGGGCGGGGTTGAGTTCCAATTATATGTTATATATGGGTACATTATTATAGCTGGGTGCTTTGGTTTAATGTTTGCTTAAGTTTTGCCCTATACTCTACAACTGAACTGTTGTGGAATGGTCGGATCCGTAGTTTATTAAGTGCAGGTTGGGCCATAGTGAATGAAAGCTGATTGTATTTTAAAAGTGGTCACTCAGGAATGTAAGAACAGCCCTTCTGGGTCAGACCAAAGGCCCAGAAGTCCACATTCCTCTTCTCACAGTGACCAACCCATGGGAAACCTACAAGTGGTTTATAATGAGTTTAAGCCATAATAGGAGCTACCATTTTAATAGAAGGCAGATTATCTAACCCAGTTACAGGGAGTTTAAAAGCAAGGGATTGTCCCATTTGCACAAGGACTTCTTCTGTTCCTGGGGGTCACCCTTAATCCCCAGAACAGAATTGGGTGGGGACATGTAAGGAGAGGAACTCTGTTGTACAATACAAGCAAAAGCCATTTATGAACGTTTATAGATTCAACCCTCAAGAATCTACCTGAGATTCTGGATTGGGGCAACTGTGGCAGATCTGCCTTGCACAGAATTATTTAACTCTTTTGGCTGATTACAAGAGTTGCATCTCTGTTTTCTAATGCTTAATTCTATTGCTCATATTTTCATCCCCCGCTTTTAATTGTTGTTATAAATACGTGCTGCTTTAGACTCTAAACAGCATTACATTTCAGATTATCTTCATATTATAATTTCACATTTCCAATTATTTTAGGAGATTTTTTAATTTGTCCAGAATTCAAGTCTGTGTTCCGAGGCTGGAAAATGCCCTGTTGCCATGTATGGTTTTGAAGCATAGCTGTCAACTTTTCCCTTTCCTTGCGAGGAATCCTATTTGGAATAAGGGAATTTCCCTTTAAAATAGGGAAACGTTGACAGCTATGGTTAGAAGGTTGTTGCGCAGTTGGGGTTTGGGATGACTAAGCTTTGATAGAGTTGCCGGCGCAAGAACAGCCAATCAACACCTTGATTTTCCATATTTTCCAAGAGGTTTAGTATCATGGGAGAAGCGCAGCAGGCACCACATTTCTCATGTGAGTGTGAATGTTGTCCATACAGGTGGCACATTTGGAACGGACAGGACACTATCTAACAGTGAAGGACAACCAGGTAGTGCAGTTGCATCCTTCCACAGTTCTTGATCACAAGCCTGAGTGGGTACTTTACAACGAATTTGTTCTTACCACGAAGAACTACATCCGCACTTGTACAGACATCAAGCCAGAATGGTAAGCCACCTTCTTCAAAACTCTGTCTTTTTTCTCTCAACACATTACTAATTTTAAAAGTACATTTTCATGTATGTTTTTATGAAAGTTTCCTGAGAGCTGTAAGGAAAAACGAAAAGGATTTTGGAGCCCTAGGCCACTAACAACACTAATTAAAAACCTTGCTTGAAACATCTCCTTTCTGGATCTTCAGTTTCAATTACGCTTATTAAAAAACGTGTTGTCTCTTTTTCCTTGTTCAAATGGCTGGTTTTATACATTCGCCTACCTGGAAGTTGGAAAGCCCGGCCTTTCTGCTGTAAACAGAAGTTAGGTTCCTTTTATCTTTTGCAGCAGCAGAAGTGAGCAAGCAAGCAGGTTTTAAAAAAGAAACTTGTATTGAGAAGTGCTTGTTACTACAGATATTGGGAGCTGGGGAGAGTTTCTGAATTTCAGAGCTTGATTTAAAACACTGCCAGCTTTTCTCACAGTGGTTAAGGGTGTTGAGACGCTAAAGAAATCATACTGAAAGTGATGGTGGTCTTAACAGAAGAGAGCAAGTGTGCAATCGTGCAGTCCACTCCTTTAATTCTAGTTAAGGGACAAGCTCGCATTACACCTGCAAGTGCCCCCCTTGTTTTTTCATTTACAAATGTTTCCATGTTGCTCTTTTCTATTTGTTTAATGTTCTGTCAGTAGCCACATGTATGCTACCTTTTGCGCATGCAATTTTGATTAGGCTTGATAAGTAATACTTGAATACATATGGAATTTCGACTGACAATTGAATAGCGGCCAAATCTCAATTGAAAAAAAGCAATGGTAACAAGACGTGTGTTCTGCTTTGATAGATAGTCTGGTCCCTGTGGAAGAGATCATGTTGCAGAAAGATCCAGAAGGGAATGAAAGCTTAGAAATAGGAGTCACTTTTGACTTCTGCATCTGCTTCTTTAAATAATGCCACCTTCATTCCCCCCCCCCCCCATTTATTATCCTCGTTTCTTTCATAGCTGCACCTAGGATGTTGCCTTAGATTGGGTCAGACCACTGGTCCATCTTTGTCAGTATTGCCTATACAGTGGTATCTCAGGTTACATACGCTTCAGGTTACAGACTCCGCTAACCCAGAAATAGTACCTCGGGTTAAGAACTTTGCTTCAGGATGAGAACAGAAATCGCGCTCCGGTGGTCTTTCTGGTATCGAATCTTCCCAGTCAATTTGTCCAATTCTGCATATTCGGTCAATTTCCTTCTCCATTCTTCCACTGTTGGAATTTCTTCCTGTTTCCATCTTTGGGCCAAAAGTATCCTTGCGGCAGTCACTGCATATTGAAACAGTTTACAATCTCTCTTACTGATTTCGTTTCCTACCATTCCTAATAGAAAGGCTTCTGGTTTTTTAACGAACGTATATTTCAACATCGTTTTCCATTCATTGTATATCATTTCCCAGAAGTCTTTCGCCTTTTTACACTCCCACCACATATGATAGAAAGTACCTTCTTTTTCTTTACATTTCCAAGACTTATTGCATGTTTTATACATTTTGGCCAGTTTAACTGGCGTTATATACCATCTATAAAACATTTTCATTACATTTTCTTTCAACGCAGTACATGCCGTAAATTTTAGCCTTTCATTCCATAATTTCATCCAATCATCATACTGTATATTGTAACCAAAGTCTCTTGCCCAGTGTATCATTACTACTTTTACCTCTTCATCTTTTGTATGCCACTCCAGCAACACTTTATACATTTTAGACAGGTTTTTAAGAACAGTTTCAGGTTGAAGGAAAGGTAACAACAGGAAGAATTAAAGGAACTATTGGAAACTTAAGGCAGTAGAGATATAAGATAATCAGAGCCCCACCAAACTTGAAGTATGGGAAGCCCCAATAAAAATTTATAATTTGGTGGAATATTTGGACTATATGATATGTATTTTTATAATTTGGAATATTTAATGTGATTTGACTGAATTGTTAAAATGGAAAAAATTTTTAAAAATATTTTTTTAAAAAAAGAACAGTTTCAGGTTAAGAACAGACCTCCGGAACGAATTAAGTACGTAACAAGAGGTACCACTGTATTCACTGGCAACAACTTTCCTGAGTTTCATGCAGGAATCTTTTCCAGCTCTGTTTGGCGATTCCAGGGACTTAACCTGGAAACTTTTGCATGCAAAGCATGCGCTCCACCATCAGCTATGGTCTTTTTCCTTAGGCGAGAAATAGCAGAAATGATCTCAGCTCTTAGATTCACTGAGAGGTTATCATCATCAGCTTGGGCTTACTGTTACCCATCCTTCTTACATCTAAATTGTACAAATAGTCGTTTGCCTGCAAACCAGAACTGTGGAAACTGTGGTTTGTACATGCTTCCCAGTTATCCATATGCCCAGTTCATTTGTAATGGCAGATTATAAAACCAGGAAGTCAGGGTGGAAATTTGAATGCTTGACTGAAGGGAGCATGCGTGCTTGAGGCCCATTCTCAATTCTCCAGCTGTGTTTTCAAGGGCTGGCAATATTGCGTCTAAACCAGCTCATAGAATTTGACAATACTGAGGCTTTTTGATAAATCACTTTTAAGGTTGATGCTCGTAATTTTAGCCCCAAATGTGAAAAAAAAGAAGGAATAGAAAGAAGTGTTTGTTCCATTAAAGGCCCTGCGACAAGCCCCTTTGCTTTTCAGTAAAGCCATAATGTTTGTTCCTGTCGGTTCTAAAACGTCTGAATGCAGAGTCATTGTTCCTATATATTTTCATCATGCATTTGTATTATTGCCTGGAACTTGGCTTACAATCAGAGATTCCTTCTGTGATGCTGTACTCTTATCTATTATTTAATCTAGCTGTTGATAACTAATGTCTACACTGTTTACAACTACATAATTGACTTTTGGTTGAAGTATCCAAATATTGTCTCCAACTTGCGTATTATTCCAAGTCAATAAAAGTTGACTTTTCATTTTAATGAATGGTAAAAACTGCTTTCTTCATATTACATATACACAAGATTTTTACCCCCCCCCCCCAGCGTGTTACAAGCTTTTTGTTTTGATTGTTTGAATTTTGTAAGTTTCAGAGTAGTAAGTATATATATACTACTTGGAGATGCCTTTTATTTTGAAAAGGTCTTTTCAGTATCATTTTTTTATACATAAACTAGATTTCCATATTTCCAGGCCTTATTAAGGAGATTGATAATCTAATTATCATAAGTAGATACTAATTGGGCCACTGCTATCGCCTGCATGATATTCAGATCTGTGCACAAGTGACAAACCTTTCTTTCTTTGGCAGGTTGGTGAAAATTGCCCCTCAATATTATGACATGAGCAATTTCCCACAGTGTGAAGCAAAGAGACAGTTGGACCGCATCATTGCCAAACTTCAATCCAAGGAATACTCGCAGTACTGAATTTATTATTTGAATTGAAGTTGCTCAAGAGGACAGCTTTAAACAATAAATGAACTCATAAGTTCCAAGTTGTGCTCTTTGCTTTGGTTCAATAATGGCCTTTATTTGAAAGCTTTTTAATTTTTCTTTACAGTAAATATTCCATTCTGATTTCATAAATTAAACGCGTATGCCTCCCTTTTGTGTTCACACTGTAGCTCATACTGGAAAAGCTGATCAATGTTTTGCAGTTTATTGAAAGTAGTTCTCTATATAAATATAAATATATAACAATGTTATAAGCATTTCTTTAGAAATGGTTGAAAATGCTTCTAAAATGTGATTATCGACCATGGCATGCATGATCGTTGTAATTGTTGACATTCCTTTTAGAAGTTGTGAAGTGTTACAACATGCTTATGTAGACACAATCTTCAGCTTCAGTACAGAGGTACTGACTTCAATAAAGTCTATTTATACTAACGTTTTGGCAAAGTAACTTACTGTTTCTGTGCCCTTGGTGAAGAAACGTTGATGACACATTCAGGTTGAAATCTTTCAATCTATTAAACATAGTTTTCAGATGCGTCTGATAAGTAAGATTTGTTCTTATGTATAGAGCAATGCTAGTCAGCTCGTTCATATTGCTGTTGTGCAGGCATCCCCAACCTTCGGCCCTCCAGATGTTTTGCACTACAGTTCCCATCATCCCTGACCACTGGTCCTGTTAGCTAGGGATCATGGGAGTTGTAGGCCAAAACATCTGGGAGGGTGGCAGGTTGGAGGTGCCTGCTGTTGTGTATCACATGTTATCCCATGCCAACTGCCCGACGATTTAAAAAAGAGCTATAAACTTGCAACCAGTGTTAGAAACTCAGATGTATAAGCTAGGCGCCAAATGGTTCCTTAAACCAGGGTTACAAAAACGGAATGCCTAGCTGCCTTTTTGGGGCCAGACTGCTCTAAAGTAGTATTTTTCAGTACAACTTTTTGGATCCTAAAATTCATGCTGATTCTGCAGATAAAACATAACGGATAGAATTCTACAGGATGTGTTGCTAGTGTGTGAAAATAGTCGAGGTTCAAGGATCCCCTGGGATGTACCTCCAGATGTCAGGCACTATCCTAGCACCCGGGCATCTTCACTAGTCACTCTTAGGCAATGTTTCAGTGCATTCTTAAGGAGCGTATCTGCAAAAGCTATTTTGGGGAGCATCTTTAATGACCAAAACACAGACCAGTTTTGCTTCAGAAATTCAGATTTTGTTCAAAACTGGCTGTCGCTTTTAATAAGAAGTTTGGATCTTAACTGTCAGTGGACAAGGTTGTCTAATAAAAAAATCAGGGCTTCCTCTTCTGAAATGGCTATGGAAATACATTCTATGCATAAAACAATTTCCTCTCTTTAAATAAGTGCTACGTGTTCTAGTATCTGATGATGAAAGGGGGCTGATCCTTGGACTTAGGCTTTGATGGCTTTGATTCTCTTTTGCAATGAACTGAACTTGGAGAAGAAGCAAAGAAAGTCTCACCTTGGTTCCTTCTGTATACACAATTAATTATGAGTAAATGCTTGTCCCCAGCAATAGGAGTGTTTTAGCATATTAATGTATTATATATGAAATAATATATAAAATATTTTGGTTTTGCTTAGGTAGAGCAAGCATAGGCAACTGAATTTTTGAAATGTGGGTGTATGAAATTGGGTGCTTTTGTTGTTTTTAAACCTTTTCAGTGTTATCTAGAAGAGCCACATTGTAAACTTTTCATTTTACCAGGCTAGCCCATAGGCTATATCTGACTTTGTTCCAACTTTCCCATCAGTTTTCAGCATTTCTGTATGGAGAATGTTGCAGAGCCTTGACCGAGTCATTGGTTCACAAAGAGTAATAAGACAACCTGAGATGGCGCCGTTGAGCACATCTAGTGGCCCTGCAGGGAAAGAACTCACTAATAAGGGGCAAACCTGTCTACTATTAAAGAGTCTCTAGTATAAACGTTCAAGCTTGGAAGCCTGGTTTTTTGAAACTGTTATTTAGATTAGATTGGGCTAAATTTAAGGAGACTTGAAGGGTTAGGAAAAGTTTGTAAACCAACATTTGCTCCTTTGAACATCTCAGTCATATATTTAATAGCTTGCGTCCTCAGCTGTTTTTCACTCATGCATCTAATTTTTGTTTGTTTCTAGTGGGAATGTGACTTTTAGCATCCATGGTTTGGAAAGCTACGAATTATAATTGTCCATGCTATAAATAGGTACCAATTTTGATTGCATACAGAGCAACTGTGTGCAATTCTGTCCACAGCTTTCAGGTCTTTTTTCCTTGGGAGAGCACTTTCTATGAAGTGTGTTTATATGTTCTCAGTTCAAAGTAAAAAATTTGACTTCCCAATAATGCATATGCAACAAGTGCCCCGCTAGAGATGCAAATGGCGAAACATCTGATTAATGCTAGCAATAAATATTTAAAGCTGTCAACCAGGTTTTAAAAAGTTGAATATTGATCTGCCTTTTAACCAGTTGAGACTGCAACCCTACATTGCCTGGGATCCTCCTTCCATAAAGGGATCACACTGAATATTATCCCAACCTCAATGCCAGTGTGCTTGAGATACTGAAGAAGGAGGTATAAAAACATAACCTTTAATGCATGGAAGGTACCACTCTTGGATAGAAGACTACCTATGATACTTGTAAAATTCATTCTCTTATTACAGCAGTACAGTTGAACTGAAATAGTTTCAATAAGTGTTCACTCTTAAGATCCAGCAATTAAAGTTTTAGCTGATTAATCTAATTAAACCAATTCATTTGTACCCTAGACTACCTCTTATTGTTCTCTATTGTCTGTTTTTCTGTTAATGCTTTTATGTAAAGCATGCATGCCTTTGCTTTACATTTGAATTCTGTTTCTGTTCTTGTGTTCCTCTTTCCTAACCTCATTGCTCGAAGCAGCAAATACACACTTTAACCATCCTGCAATTACTAGGCTTTATGCAGTAGAGAGTTCCCTGTGTACCTGCCTATTTCATAAACGCTTTCGTCAATTCACATTTTCAACTGAGTGATATAAACAGCTTCTCATTTTATATTGGTAAATGGGTTTTACCCTCTTGCATGTCAACCTTTCCGGCTCTCCAGAGATGCTTGTTTTCAACATCAAAATTCATCAAAAGCCGTTTAAAATGCTACAACTTGAAACTAGGTTTTTGACATGCAGACCCCAGAATGATCTAGTTCACATAAAGTTGTTTTTCCTTTTCATGGGCCCTTCAGATACGTTAAGATCTCATGGCACAAGGTTAAAAGCTGGTGGATGCACATATGTTTGTAGGTTATGTCGTAGGGTACTTTTCAAAAACCCTGAATAAATTAGGTTGCATCCACCGATGTGAGTTGTCTATATAATTGATGCTTTTAGATACTTGTCATTTGATCGCAATTTGGAGGACTAACAGGCTGGGGCCACTAATGGAAATCCAGAGAACCAGCATACCTTGCATGTGTGCATGCAGACCAAAAATACTTCTGTATACGTCTGTTGCCCTGGGCAGCAGGAGCTACAGTTTCCATTGATGCACATTCAAGGCTGTGGACATGAACGGAAGCATGTAGGTCTCCTATGCATGCTGTAGTCTCGTGCATGGCATGAGTTGAGTCTTGTCCATCATCCCATGCTCCTCCGATGATCCCATTCCTACCATGGAGGGTGTAGTCTTCAGCAGTCCCATGTATTTTTGGTGAGCACCTGAGTCTCATTAAAATGTAAGGCCACAGCAGTACCATCCTGCTTTCTCTAACATTCTTGCCACAACTGAACCACAAAACGTAAGCAGAGTAGCTGGGGCAACCCAGTTAGATGGGTTGGGGTTGTTGTTGTTGTTGTTGTTGTTGTTGTTGTTGTTGTTATGCAATTTGGCAGCAACCCCACTGGTGAGATCTCTGATATCTTCTAGTAGTTTTCAGTAGTTGCTTAGCCAAATGACAAATTGATTCGTGGATTACCATAATCAAGCAATCAACCAGGGTTTTATTTGAATATTACCGTTCAATAGAAAGCTGGCCATCCACATTAATGTGATGGGTTCACTAAGACTCTTGAGCTACAGTATGATTATTCCTGGTACTACCACCACTACTAGAAAGTTAATATGAAAGGCCTTTTGTGTGTTGAGGGAGCAATCTTGGACCATATTGTTATCCTTCCCCATCACAGCCCATTCTGTTTGCAGAGCCCAAGTATAGAATGTCCATTTGGATGGTGGTCTGGGAAGGAACAATGGTCTTGGGGAGGTAGGAAAATTTGGTGACTCGGGTGCTGTGCATCTTTTCTGGGTAAGGTGACCTTTTACATATACAGTGGTGCCTCGCAAGACGAAATTAATCCGTTCCGCGAGTGTCTTCGTCTAGCGGTTTTTTCGTCTTGCGAAGCAACCCTATTAGCGGCTTAACGGATTAGCGCTATTAGCGGTTTAGCGGCTATTAAAGGCTTATCGGATTAGCGGATTAGCTGCTAAAAGGCTATTAAAGGCTTAGCGGCTTAGATAAAGGGGGGGGGGGAGCGGGAAAAAAATCTCAAGACTCGCAAGACATTTTCGTCTTGCGAAGCGAGCCCATAGGGAAATTCATCCTGCGAAGCAACTCAAAAATGGAAAACCCTTTCGTCTAGCGGGTTTTCCGTCTTGCGAGGCATTCGCCTTGCAGGGCACCACTGTATTTGGGGTCACTACTTCATATATAATGTCACCCAAAAATATACACACTTTCCCATTAACCCGCCTTGCTTATTTTAACAGGAACTTTAGTGTGGATTTAGACTTCCGATATACCTGTCTGGAGGGCACTTTAATACATATTTTTAACAGTAAAGCATGCTATTTTGCTACCATATAAAGGGTTGCTGCTTAAGTAATGCGATTTGAGGCTTTGACTACAAGTCTGCTTTAATGGCATAATTGTTCATTTTTGCCATTTATTGGGGTGCAAAAGACTAACCATCAATTACGCTGATGGAGAAGAGCTGTTGAAAGGCCTGAGGAGGGCATTCAATTATCACTTCATTTTAATAACCACAGTAATGTTGAAAGTTTCTTATTATGGGTAGGTTATTAGACTCATCAATGTTTGCTTCCACTTGAACAGACAAGACGTTTATCCAGCTGCACACTTGATCATGTAGAATCCAAAAAGATCTTTATGTACCTTGAAAGAACGACGACGACAACAACAAAATCCATTTATCTTGTTCTCTTATCTCTTGGCAGTTTTCAATTTGCTTTCTAAGAATGTTTCCGTTACTTGTTTGCTTCCCACCACCTTAATTTTCAGTCAAGAGCAATTCATATGTTGCTATTCAGCTGAATAGTGAGTATTGATCAGCCGCTTTCAACAACGCATTGGTGACATTTTGTATTAGATACAAATGCATGTTTCCATTTCTCTTGCAACACTTAAGATTCTGATATTTGAAGAGCACCAGATTTATACTAAAGGCTAAATATGTTTCTGTGCGCTCTGCAGGGTGGAGAAAATCTTAGCTTTTATGTTAAATCATAGACATACCGTTTGAGAGAAATATCATGCCTTAGATGAGTAGAATGCCTATGAGAACAGCGCTTGCACAGATTTTAATAGGTTTGTCTTCCAAATATGGCCCAGTGTTGTATCCAAAACAGGGACCTCAGTGTCCGTTCTGTCCGGACACTGAGGTCCAGCACCGAGGGCCTTCTGGTGGTTCTCTCGCTGCGAGAAGCCAAGTTACAGGGAACCAGGCAGAGGGCCTTCTTGGTAGTGGCGCCCGCCCTGTGGAACACCCTCCCACCAGATGTCAAAGAGAAAAATACCTACCAAACTTTTAGAAGACATCTAAAGGCAACCCTGTTTAGGGAAGCTTTTAATGTTTAATAGGTTATTGTATTTTAGTGTTTTGTTGGAAGCCACCCAGAGTGGCTGGGGGAACCCAGCCAGATGGGCGGGGTATAAATAATAAATTATTATTATTATCCAATGAAGTTTTTCTGTTCACACAGTGAGTTCTTGTACAACAGAATTTTCTCTCCTCTGCCATTTTCTCCATACGGTTGAGGCAGGGCCAGCCCTACCATGAGGCAGAATGAGGCAGCTGCCTCAGGCGTCAAATCCTGAAGGGCAGAAAGGGGCTGGAAAGGCATTCCATGTAGTCTCTAGCTTGCTGCCCTAGCATGGACAGTGCATCAATGAGGCAGCGTGAGGTGATCCACCTCAGGCGACAGGCTCCACTGAAGGGCAAGAGATCCTGATACGGACTTCGCTTTGGGTTAGCCAAAGATGCAGCCAAAAACTGAAGATGGGGAGAGCACTGGCAGCTCCTTGTGGAATGCCCCATTTCCACCTAAAATATTGACAAATAAGGGGGCACCTCTGTAGAGTGGCTCTGTTGTCACTGGTCTCTCGCCCTCCCAGGGCGTGGGCCTGGATCAGAAAAGGGACATCTTGCCTCAGATTCTAAATGGGGTTAGGCTGTCCTTGTTCTGGGCAGGGCGAACGCAGAACAGATTTGAGGGGTGCACAGGGGAAGGGGAAGAAAGGAAACTTTTACTGCACATGCAGAACTGACTCTGAATGGAACGGCTTTGCTGGTTACAAAACCAAACCTTTCCAGTGAGTTCTTATCTCTTTTCTGTTCCCCTTCGGCTTATCACAAAGTCATTTTCCAAGCGTTCCCCTTAACTCTTTTAACTTAGAATAGCCAGAAGAGTTTATCCTAACCTAGTTGATACACTCATCACACCTTAAATGTTATGTGGTAACTGGACTTCTCCGCTAAAACATAGTCATGGACATAGCAGGGGGGCAGCTGACCCCCCCATCAAGTAAATAAATAAAAATACTTAACTAACTGTCCAATCGCCTTGCAGATAACTCAGTTCTGCCAACATAAATCCTGGTTAGGCCCATGAACATAGTAAAGGTAAAGGGACCCCTGACCATTAGGTCCAGTCGTGGCCGACTCTGGGGTTGCAATGCTCATCTTGCTTTATTGGCCGAGGGAGCCGGCATATAGCTTCCGGGTCATGTGGCCAGAATGACTAAGCTGCTTCTGGCGAACCAGAGCAGCATACGGAAACGCCGTTTACCTTCCCGCCGGAGCGGTACCTATTTATCTAGTTGCACTTTGACGTGCTTTTGAACTGCTAGGTTGGCAGGAGCAGGGACCGAGCAACGGGAGCTCACCCTGTCGTGGGGATTCGAACCGCCGACCTTCTGATCGGCAAGTCCTAGGCTCTGTGGTTTAACCCACAGCGCCACCCGCGTCCCATAGTCCACACTTAATTAGTCCACATAGTCCACACTTAATTAGTCCACATAGTCCACACTTAATTAGATGATTGCACAAGTTTTGAAATCCCTGGCCTAAAATATTTACCGTATTTTTCGCTCTATAACACGCACCCGACCATAACACGCACATAGTTTTTAGAGGAGGAAAATCCGTAGAATGCCACCCGTAGGCATTCCCTGCATAACACGCACAGACATTTCCCCTTACTTTCTAGGAGGAAAAAAGTGAGTGTTATGGTGCAAAAAATACGGTAGGTCCCAAGTTTTATAAGTTATAACTAACACCTGGAAACTGGTGGGTTATGTTCCGGGCTCCTGTGTCCATAGCAAAAAAATCACGAAAGTGGGAAGCAGCATCTGAAAACTTTTCAATGCCTGATTTTTCCTGCTCTCCAATCTTCTCCTGATCTCTCTCCACACAGCTCTTCAACAGTAGCTGAAACTTTGGGACAGGCTGGAAACTACCGGTATTTCACCACTGCATTCTGTATGAGCTGCAAATTCCGTGCCACCCCACTTAAGTGCATTGAAGTACTCTAACCGGGAGGTTACTAGGGCATGGACTGTTATGGTCTGCTAGGAATGGTCACAGCTATCAAGTCAGCTACAAAAGCATTCTGAACCACAGGCACCAAACAAGGCTAGTTAAGCCTCCATCTCTTGCGTAATCCTTCCATGCTACTTTTTTAAGAGGAAAAGTTATGGGGACTTCAATAATTTTATATAAGGGAAAGGGCTAAGTTGACTTTCCCCTGACAACCAACCTGCAAAATCTACTTGTAAAAAAATAAATAATTTGGGGAGAGAACCACACAGCATGTAACACACAGAGCTTTTGTTTGTTTGTTCCTCAGCTGCAAAATCTATTGCTATACAGAGGAATACGCAGTAAAGAAAATAAAAATGTGGAATTGCAAACATTCTTAGGTAGGAATGTTCTTCAGTGGCACAGATGGTGCATGTACCTGTGGGCAAAAGACAAGAGTAAAATTTGCATGGTTAAGCAGAGATGTACTCAAGTTCATTAGGGACTGGAAGGAGGATAAAGGAGAATAAAAGCACATACGTCTCCAGCATATTTTAAAGCAAATTCTGCTTGGACGACATAAACTAGAACATTCCCTATCCTAGAGGTACAAGCAGAAAACCAAATAGAGGAAGACAGGATATGCAGATAAGATCATGCAACAATATCAAAAAGCATTAGCTTGAATATGTGCTGGAAGCATCAAGGCTACGAACTTGGCTGTTTCTCTCACCCACAAATATCCAGTGTTCTGGTCTTCCAAGCTGTGTGTCCGAAAGATAACCCAGGGATTTGTATGTGCGTATATATGTGTGTGCATTTTTTGGGGGGGGGGTTGAAAATGATGCGGGGTGCTGTTGAAACTGAGTGCATGCAGAGAATTTGGGTGGGGTAGTGAAGCAGGGACATGGGTGGTGCTGTGGGTTAAACCACAGAGCCTAGGACTTGCCAATCAGAAGGTTGGCGGTTCGAATCCCCGCGACGGGGTGAGCTCCCGTTGATCGGTCCCTGCCAACCTAGCAGTTCGAAAGCCAACCTAGCAGTTTGAAAGCATGTCAAACCTAGCAGTTCGAAAGCATGTCAAAGTGCAAGTAGATAAATAGGTACCGCTCCGGCAGGAAAGCAAACGGTGTTTCCGTGCGCTGCTCTGGCTCGCCAGAAGCGGCTTAGCCATGCTGGCCACATGACCCGGAAGCTGTACACCAGCTCCCTCGGCCAATAAAGTGAGATGAGGTCACAACTGGACCTAATGGTTACCTTTAATGAAGCAGTGAAAGGGGTGTGAAAATTGCAGGGAGATGAATGGCTTATCACAGAAATTCAGAAGGGAATGTTTTCTAAGGCTCCTGTCCTTGTACTTAGAAGTCTAAATAAAATCAAATAGCATGGGACTGCATTTTTAGAAATCGTGGTTAGGAGTTCTGCTTTGGTGTTTCCATTATATGTATATATTAAAATAAGCTGGGTGCTTTTGAATAAGCTGGGTGCTTTCGGAGGTTTTTAAGTAGAGGTTGGATAGCCATCTGTCATGGATGCTTTAGTTGAGATTCCTGCATTGTGGGGGTAAATTTGAAATGCCCTTCTTGGTATCCTCTCATTCCTCACCCTCTTTTTCTTTAACTCTTAGAATTTATTAGGGCTCAGGTTTTAGCAATCACCTTTGCTTGGCTGATGTTTCTCAGCTGTAGTTCCCACCTGCAGCTGGTACAGGAGCTGGTTGCTGCTGTTCATGTTGGCTGTCATTTTAAAATACTGTGCTTTTAAAGCAAAATGAAAAAAGTAAAATAAAAACTTGGAATTGACTTTTTGTCAGGGAACTTTCAAAAATTACAACACACAGCAAAGAAATTCACTTTATTTTGCCTCTACATGGAAATGTCTATTCACCATTTGATCAAACCACCTCTTTCTCCAGCTGCATCTTAGGGTGAATAATCAGGCCGCCTTTATTCTTTGAGGTTTTCCTAGAACAATTATTGCCTTTTACATTTACATACAACATTTCTAATTATATGCTACTGTTTACTTGTGTTGTTGTTCTAGTAGATTTCCTTTATTTAGACCTTTCACCCTTAAAAAAAAGTGCATTGAAGAAACGATGGAGAGCCACAAGGTTGTAAGCAAGATTTGTGACCTTAGTGCATGCTTGCAAGAAAACAGATGCATTGTGTGCTAAGTAAAAAGTTGGACCCCCGCTTTTCTATGGAGAGAGCTCTGAAGCAACCTGAGAAGAGTGCTCCATCTTTGGGTAATTGTGAGTTGGCGTGGGGAGAAAGAACAAGGGCCATGCTATATATGCAACAAGAAGCTCGTTTTGAATGTTCCCTTCCCCGGGAGCCTTCAGCAGCCTGTCTTCACCGCAATGAACTGCCTGCCAGGTGCTATCAATAAAGACGAGAAAGCCGGCTTGCAAACCAAATGTTTCTTACGATAACAGGTTGCAGGGAGGCTCTTAAGTGAGAGAGCTTGACCTCTGTTGCGCTATAATAATAATAATAATAATAATATAATAATGTAAGGGTGGGGAGTGTCGCGCTAGGAAAAGCCTTTAGCCTTCTCTGCCTTTGGAGGCTAAGTTCTTCTTTTGATGTGCGTGCTTTTCCTTGGAAAGGAACTCTGCCCCGAAGAGAATACCTGCCACTGAGGCTGCGATCCTATTAGACACGATACAAATTCACTGAACGCACTGGAACCTGCTTCTGAACGTCCATGCATAGGATTGTGCGCTATTAGCTTTGAAAAGGAAGCAGCGTCAAGTCCTCCTTTCCTAAACCTGTGGCTATTTAAAATACATGTTTTCTTTAGCAGCTGCACATAGGTCCCTCGGGCGAGGGATGGAGCTCCCCCCCCCCCCTCGCTCCAGCCCTTTGCTCCACGTCTGAGTCCCCTTTAAATCCCTCGGTGGCCAGATAAAGGGGATCAGAGACGAGAAACGCGACGAGAACATGCCCAGAATGTTCTCAGAATGCGTCGCTCTTCGGGGGAAAAAGGGTTTTCTGGCTCCTGGCTTCTGACATCTCTCCCACGAAGCCACCTGCCGAGCGTCACCCTCGGCTCTGGCCTTTCCTAGAATCGGAAGGGACCCCAAGGGTCATCTAGTCCAACCCTCTGAAATGCAGGAATCTGTTTGCCCAACATGGGGCTCGAACTCCAGAGCAGCGCCATTGAGGCTCCCAGCAGATGCGCGCGCTTTGTGTGTGTTCCAAACTGGGTATTTGATCCAGGTGAAATAAAGCCCAGTGTTTTATGGATGGTTTCAATCCCCCTTTTGGTTCCATTGTCTTAAATTATGCCACTAAAGAACGAATGAACGAAGCCTCGTTTCGCTCCTGAGGATGGCACCCTGTGCATGCTCAGGAAACCGCGTGGAGTCTGGTGGCCTAAGCTGCCCTGATGGCGCAAAATCAACTCAGCACATGCTCAGAGGCTCTCTCTCTCTGAGCTCAGTCATTTGGTGGTGGTGGTGGTGGTCGGGAGAAGAAGAAGCGGGACCAGGCACTTTCGCGCGGGAGAGCGAGATACACTCTGCACATGCACGGAAGTTCCCAGCTGCAGCGCCAAGCTGCAACCTGATGTTTGAAAAATAAAAACAAAACACACCGGGCGCTCGGGCTGAAAATCTGCAGATTCTCCAACTTGAGCTTGTTTCCTCTCTCTCTCTCTCTCTCTCTCTCTCTCTCTCTCTCCATCCCTCGTGCGCACCTCGACCCTCGCCCAGCCCGCCTCCCTCCTTCCCTGAACAGACCGGGCTCCCCTCCCCAGTCCAAGCGCGCATCCCTAGCCCTTGGCGCATTTGGGGCCAGCCGGTTCCTTTTTACGCATAGCGCTCGCCCGGAAAGGAGGCGGCGACGGCGGGACCCGAGCACTGGGCGCTTCTCCGCGTCGCTTTGGCAGCACCGGGCTGTTGGTCACACGCAGCCTGTGTGTCCCCAGCAGCGGCGGCAGCGGCGGCGGCGGGCGGGCGGCGGAGGGAGCGCGCCCACGTGATTCCGGCGGTGGCTCCTGACGGCGCCTCTCCAAAGAGCCGCACACCAGAAGGAGAGCGTCCAGAGAGAGCCCCGCCGTTGCCGCTGCGCTCGCTCGCCAGCCTCTCCCTGCGCCTCCAGGACGCCGAAGAGTTTCGCCCAGGCTCTGCTGCCCAAGTGCCGCGCGCGCCGCTCGAGCGTCTCCATCTCCCCGTCTCTCTCTCTCTCTCTCTCACCGTGGGCAGCGAGAGGGAGGCATGGCTGGCTGCGGGCTCTCCGAAGATGCCGCCTTCTCCCTCTCCTCCTCCTCCAGCGCCGCCGCCGCCGCCTCCTCCTGCTCCTCCTTCTGCAACCTCGCCGCCTCTTGGGAAGCCCCCTTCAGCCACCAGGTAAAAGAAAGGGGAGGGAAGGAGTAGTTTGGGGGGAAGAGAGGGAAGCGCTCTCCTCCTGGGGTCGGAGGGCGGCGTGTGAAGGGGTGGGGGAAATAATGCCCGTGTTGCGCCTCGACTCGACGCCTGTTGGTCTCGCTCTCGGCCAAGCTCGGCTCGGTTTCTTTTCCTTTGGGTGGGCAGTTTCGTGCGCGTTTCCAAAAGGGGGCACGGGAGATATTTTTTTTGGGGGGGGGGCGGTTTCACGCCCCCTTTTCTCCTCCGAGGTGCGCGAGAGAGGGAGAGCGCGCAACCTTTCCCGGGGTAAATGTGCGTTCGCCAGAAACAACTCCACAGCACACCAGGGGAACTCGAGCAGAACCTTCCCCAAATCTCTCTCTCTCTCTCTCTCTCTCTCTCTCTCGGTCTCTCTCTCTCTGGCCGAGTCCTTCCCCTTCAGAGTGGCCAGGCGAATTTGCTGCTTGGGAGGTCCTCGACACTTTCTGCCCTTTCCTCCAAGGAAAAACAAACAAACAAACGTGCCCCCTTCCTCAGTTTCCTTCATCAGTTTCGGCTTCCAGTGCTTTCTCTCCTGCAACTTCCCTAGGATGGCTGAAGATGCCCACCACGTCCACATAGGAAGGCTGGGCCGCACTCTGATATCAAAAGCATCCCCGTTCCCATCTCTCTCTTTCCCCATCTCCCTTCCCCAACCCTCACACTTAACTTTGATGACTGTGCAATGCAGAGCTTTCAGCCAAACAAAGCCCTTTCCAGTTTCTTCTTCTCCCTACTCTGGTTTCTGAAGCCCACAGAGAGCTCTTTAAAAACAACAACACAGCGTTGGAGAGGAGGGAATAGTAATAATAGTATCATTTCTGTGGGAAATCTTGAATATTGGTAAGAGAGCTCCTCCAACGTCTCTGGAATTAGCTGATGTGGTGGGCTTTTGCTGCCCCTACTGCTTGTTCGGTGAAAGTCTTTGGGCCACCGAGTCATGTCAAAAACTATCTTGCAAGTGAGATCTGGTTTTTTTGGGTTGTGGAGGTTTGTCTGATGGGAGAAAAGTTGAGTTGGCAGAGGAAGAGGCTTCTGGAGAAAGTGAGATGCCCCAGCAGGCAGAGACGACAAAGCAATATCAGAGAGGGAACGGCAGACAGACAACTCCTTCCGCCCCTTTTCCTTCCCTAGCCTGGTGGAAAGGATGGAGCAGGGTGGAATCTCCTTGGCACTGTGCCCGCCTGTCAGGTGGTGGTGGTGATGGTGACCGGCTAGGCTTGTGCGCTCCCTTTCCTTCTCTACTGGGGGCAGAAGTGTTGCTTAGCTCATGGAAAAACGTGCAGCTCGCAGCCCTGGTTTCCAGGAAACTAAAATCCCCAAACTAGCAGTTGCCAGTTTAAGGTTACATTTCGCAGCGCAGGATCAAGAGACTGCACATTTCTCTCTCTCTCTGCCTCCAGGAGTTGTTAATACGGAAGGCTCCTTCTTCAGCAGCCAGTCTGAGAGCTTTAGACATTAAGAGAAGGAGAGAGGGAGAGAGAGAGAGAAAGAAAGGAAAAGGGAGCTCAGGGGCACAGAGTATTATTATTGATGGGGGCTTTTGGAGCCCTGACAACTGTGTTGTGTTTC
This sequence comes from Podarcis pityusensis, assembly GCF_964106645.2. Lineage (NCBI taxonomy): Eukaryota > Metazoa > Chordata > Lepidosauria > Squamata > Lacertidae > Podarcis > Podarcis pityusensis. The sequence goes on along the minus strand of NC_138034.1, from coordinate 10,375,569 downwards.
CCAGTAAGCAGCGGAATAAGTATCGAACTCTTTAGTGTGTCTCTGGGTGGGAGGAAATATTTATCAGCACCCAATGAGGAAGGCACCTGGTGTCAGGTCAGCGTGATGGATGACTGTACAAGTCCACACCGGGGGAAAAGGAAGGGTTGCTAGATAGGGATGGGAATCGCTATTGCTGATGTGTTTTACCTTCTGTTTCTACTGCCCTGGCATTCAGAGCAAACGTTTTAAAAATGAACAGAAACCTAGCTGATTTCACAAAGTTAGCTTTTGCAAAGATGGATGCATCATGCAAGTGAGCAGAAGCATATAGTCCCTGCCTATGAAAGGGGTGGGGGGGAGGAATCCATTCTGTGGGTCACGCTGCCATCTTTTTGCTTTCTCATGTTTGCCCCCGTTGAAAGGGCTAAAATTGGCATTATTTAGCTGCCAAATACAAATGCTTACCATATCATGGGCACTATTCTTTATTATCTGTAATACAGTATGATTTGCTGAGCACGTCTCAACATGTCTGTGCGGCAACAGTGTAGTTTATGAAAGACTTACTTGTGGTTTGTACAAACAGATAAATTCATTAGGCTTGGAAACGTGTTGGTAAAAATGGTTTCCCTAAATAGTTCCAAACTTACAGAAGTGGATAAATGTGAAATGTTATGTCCTCTCTAATGTGTATCTTTTTAAAGGATTTTCAGCTGTAAAGTAGAAAAATTGCTGGTAAATCTATAGCTGCTCACTTCATAGAACATCTGACTAATGCTGCATTTTATTTTGGGCAAGAATCAGAGAGATAATTTGGGAAGATGATCTATTTTAGTAGGTCTGTAAACTCTTGAAATGTAGTATACAAACTACAGTTAAATATGTATAATGCAGGAAGTTGTCCCCTGTTCTTCACAATCATATTATTTCATATGGTCAGTCGCCTTATTTCATCCAGTAGAGAATAGCAGTGTGATGCTCACTAGCAATTTGCAACCAGAAACTAATTGTGAAAAGGTGCAAAATTACTTTTTATAAGTGATGTTTTTTTTCTTGCTGAAATATAGCACTAAATGTCAGACACAGTTTAGAATTAAATGTCAGACACCACTTTTTGCTTAAAGTGATGCAAAGAGTATACAAGCTATTCTCTCTCCTCTCTAAATATAACAGCAGCAGTTACCCAGGGAAAAAAAATGTCTTGCTAGTAGTACAATTTTGTGTAGGGGAGGAAATCCTCAAATTTCAATATACCACAAAAAGGGCAGGCAAGCTATAGTGGGGGGAAACAGCTTTTTATTCCTAGATCAATATGATGCACTCTGTGAACATCTAATACCATATAAAAGCATCCTTTGTAAATATCAATAGAAGTTCAACAAGGACTTGCTAAATCTGTTCCTGGCATAGCAGGATATATATTGTAATAAAACTGTGCATAAACAAAGCAACACTTGCATTGTATAAACTCCCAAGTAGAAAGAATGAAGAGAAATATTGTGCAGCTTTGAAGCCCTGCAACACAGAGTAAATTGTTCTGATTTCTAACTTCTGAAATCACACTGTATGTTTTATTTATTTATTGTTATTATTATTTTGCATTTCCGTGACATGAAACCTTCCTGGTATCTTTCAGCATCCAGATGTAGAACATGATTTGTTGAGAGTCTTCTTTGTAGTGTGCATAGAACTGTCACACGAGCTGTAGCTGGGAAATTGCATTCGATAATACAAGTGTCAAGCTGGCTGTTCCAAATTAAAACCCTGGACACCCAGCACTAAGAAAACTAACTGTTGAACCTAGTCAGGATCAAAGGTGCTTCTTTGGGTATGCACAAGAACTTGCAGTTACCCAGTGAGGATATTTTAGGGTCCCCGACCCCTGCCTTTCAAGGAACGCGGGTGGCGCTGTGGGTTAAACCACAGAGCCTAGGACTTGCCAATCAGAAGGTTGGCGGTTTGAATCCCCGCGACGGGGTGAGCTCCCGTTGCTCGGTCCCTGCTCCTGCCAACCTAGCAGTTCGAAAGCACGTCAAAGTGCAAGTAGATAAATAGGTACCACTCCAGCGGGAAGGTAAACGGCGTTTCCGTGCGCTGCTCTGGTTCGCCAGAAGCGGCTTAGTCATGCTGGCCACATGACCCGGAAGCTGTATGCCGGCTCCCTCAGCCAGTAAAGCGAGATGAGCGCCGCAACCCCAGAGTCGTCCGCGACTGGACCTAATGGTCGGGGGTCCATTTATCTTTACCCCTGCCTTTCAGGATGACTGTGAGGGGATTATAAGTGTACTTGCTGGACATGAGCCTAAGCTCAGAATAATTTTCTTTTCTTTTCTTTTCTTTTAAGTGTCAATCTGTTGTAGAACAGGCAAGACAAAGCAAAATGTTCAGGGCACCAGTCTAACCAATCACTTTGTGAGAAATCAGCCGACTCCTCCCTTTTAGTGATGTCACAGCTGTTTACAGAAGCTGTGCTATAGAGGAAAAAATAGAATCGCACTGGCACCTATTGTTGGGAGAAGGGACTTTCTGGTTCATTTTGAAGCTTTTTTTTTGTATTTTTGGAAAGCAGTTTCTCAGGTAATTCTTTCTGAGAAATCCAGGATTTTAGTGTAGCTATCATTTTGCAGTTTCATACCCACCCCAAAGCCAAAGGCAGCTCTTTCTAATCCAAGTTTAATTTTATGCAGAAATGTTAGTTTTTGAGAGTTTGTAAACCTTTAAAAAAATTGCCCTTCTACTTTTTCATTTGCAAAGGCAAATAAGTCCCTTGTTAGTATATGCATATTGCAGTGGGAAGAATGTTGTGATTTAAACCATTCTGTGAAGTGACTCATTTTGCTGGGGAGTCAAAAGAGTAGTTTACAACAGCCCTGTAGTGTAGTACAGTGTTGTGATCTATTCTATTGCTGGTATTTTTTCTTTCTTTAAGGCAAATGTAATGGGGGACTGTTGATTGTATCAGCAAAAGCAGGGATAGGATGATTAATTGCATTCCCACCCATGGGGTGTGGGTCTTAATGTACAGGATGTTACTTCTGGAATAAATGTGCAGATTCATTTTTCTCCAAAATGAAAAGAAAAGGGTGGCTGTTTGGCCTGAGTTAATGACATGGCCAGGGGTCAGCAAACTTTTCTAGCCGTGGGCCGGTCCACCGTCCCTCAGACCATGTGGTGGGCTTGCCCTGCATGCCATGTGCCCAGTCAGCCATTTTGATCAGCAGAATTGGCGGTACTACAGATCCCACATCATATCTGCACCACCATCTGTCTGTAAGAACTTGATCGATTAGTGTGGCAGCACTGAAACTTTGGTTATCAAGCAGGTGCCTTCACTGTACTCTTCTTGGCGCCTGCTAAAAGCATTCTTGTTTAGACAAGGCTGCTCAGATGCTTAGAAAGTTGAGATAATGTAATCTGTTTTAATTGAATCAGAGAATTGTAGAGTTGGAGGGGACCCCAAAGATTTTCCAACCCCCTGCAATGCAGGAATATGCAGCTGCCTCCTATGGGAATCGAACCTGCAACCTTGGCTTTATTAGCACCGCGTTGTAACATTTTAACTTTTGTATGTTTTAAAGGGTGGTTGTGAATTTTTCTTGATTTTACTGTTGTATCTTTCGTAAACTGCTTTGGTATTTTTAAAGAATCAGTGCATAAATGTTATGAATAAATAAACTTTGCTCAGTTCAAGTAACACTGCCACACAGCAAGGGAATCCTATAAGTCACTGAACTGGAATTGACAAGGGTCCTGCCAGCCATTGTTTGAGATCAATTTAGTGTTAAAATGATAGTCAGGAGTGGTTGCCCAGGTCAGGATTCTCAAGCCAGAGCGCTGTCCCACCCCCCACCCCCAGTTCATCTGGGGCTTTGGTATATAATATCTTGTGTAGATACTGTGCAGTGCTAAATAACAGCTTTTTCATCCCAGCGCTCTCACAGGTAGGGAACTGGGTCAGTCTTTTGCCATTAGCATTGCCCCATGAAAAGAAATGTAGTGCAAAGGGGTTTTCTTCCCTGATTTCTGGTCTTCATCAGAAGCAGAGCAGCGCACGGAAACGCCATTTACCTTCCCGCTGGTGCGGTACCTATTTATCTATTTTCACTTTGACGTGCTTTCGAACTGCTAAGTGGGCAGGAGCAGGGACCGAGCAACGGGAGCTCACCCTGTCGCGGGGATTCGAACCGCCAACCTTCTGATCGGCAAGTCCTAGGCTCTGTGGTTTAACCCACAGTGCCACCCGCGTCCCTTGAGAATAGATCCACAAAAGTTTACTAGACAGCATAAATGTCTTGTTCCAATAGCCTGAAATGAAGCAAATACATAGAAAAGCTTGCATGTCTGGTAGCTTGGAGGTGATTTTTTGTTGCCCTAGGCAATCAGGCAAACTACTATTTACAGGTCTGTGTGGGTTGTTCCTTTCAATAAAACAATTCACATCTAGAACAGGATATGCACCTTTAAACTTAAGTGTAGAAGATGTATCCATGCTCCAGAGGAAACCTTGGAAAGGTAGTGCTGTGTAAGAATACAATGCTAATTCACAGTAATTCAGTTTACTAAATTAAAAAGTAGCACCTCTCTTCCCACCAGTAGATGAATGCATTCTGGAGTACATACATACATAAATTTATTTGTTTGCCACTTTTCCACAGTTCAAACCATCTCAAGGAGGCTTACAACATGAAAAAAGCATAACCACAACAAGTGAAGTCATAAACAATAAATAAAACATTAAGAAATACGCAACCAAACAGAACAATTTCCACACAAAGCACAAGAAGATCTAAAATAAGCTTTTGTAGCTGGAGTCAGTCAGGGCCTCAGTCTCCCAAACCAGGTGAAAAAAGGCCTGCAAGGCAATAGAATTTCCGTGAGGCTTACTCCTAGTGGATTTACTTTTTGTACATAAGTAGAAATTCTAAGTTGAAATATGATGGTCTAAAAAGGTTTTCATTATTTTATGTAGGCTGGAATCCAGAATTTTACATGCAAGAGAAGGAAGAAGTGTTAGCAGTAACAGTTATGTAACTAAATGAAGAGGGCAGGGATTTCTTAACTGGTCAGATGTTTAGGTGGGTTAGCAGAAATGTAAAAGTGCAGGGTTTGCATTGCAATGAGAATGGGGTCATCCACCCTTTGTACTCATCATCAGGGAAGCAGAACCTTCTTCCAGAGTGACCATAGGAAATCAATGAGTAGACTATGCTAGTGTAGAGATAAATGTGTACCGCTGAAAGGTATTAAATATAAAAGGGCAGCAGTGGAGTGATTTACTACATTGTGGCAGAATGATTTGTTTTTGGTCAACTGAGAGAGGATTTTTTAGTTTTGGACCACAGTCATTATACTCCAAAGGTTTCAATGTTATGTCTCTTTTTAAATGTAACTTGTTTACCACAAAATTAACAGGTTGCAAAACTTCTTTCCCTGCATAAGTCTCTGTGTTGATTATCACTTGGAAAGATTTTTATGAAAATACAAGATGTATATGAGGAGTGATTGCTTCAATGGAAACAGTTACCCATTGAGAATATTGTGTTTCCCCCCAAAACCACTTTGGTTTTACTGTAGTGTGATCTTTAGATTTGAAACATTTACTATAAAGTGGCTGAGGGTGAATAGAAAGTTACGTTTCTATGCGCAGTTTATAAGACATAGATGTCAATCTTCTGAATATTATCCATAGTTTACATTCAAAACTGTGGTACCATGATCTATGATTCTTCTGCTGTGTATAATGGGATGATATTATTGGATTTCAGTATTGCAGCAAGAGAGATCGAGAACAGTATTTTAGGCACCCATTCGTCATACATTTTAATTAATATTTGGTGCTAAATTATGTTTATACCCCTACCAATCTTTTAAGGTAACCTTGCAAACTATTTGCTAACAAGCTTGAATTGGTACATCCCTCCTTCTGATAACTGAGTGCAGTGCTTTCTTTCTTGGGGGACGCATACCCCTAAACATTTTGTGAATCTGAGTTTGACCTCATTGAGGGGCAGTATTTCAATATGAGTAGGAAAATGAGAGTACCCCTAAACATTTTTTAGAAGAAAAAAAAACACTGACCGAGTATAATTTTTTTCAATTACAGTGGTAGCTTGTTTTGAGTCTGGGATCTGTTCCAGAGCCCTGGACGCTTGACGAAAAGGACGCTAGACAAAGCGCCACTTTGCGCACATGTGCGGAGCAGCTTGCACTTCTGCGCATGTGCGCATGTGCGCATGTACGAAGCACGATTTAGCGCTTCTGTGCCTGTTCAAGTGGCAAACCCGGAAGTAACCCGTTCCAGTACTTCCGGGTTTGCCGTGGACGTCAGCCGAAATGGATTCTGGACTGGGTAGACTTATACAGAATAATAAGAATAAGAATAATAAGAGCTACTATATAGTGCAAGCTATAATGAATGTACTTTAGTCTGGAATATCATGACTCCGCCATGGCGTACAAGGTTTCCATATATTCTCACTGTGTAACAGGGTGCACTTTCTCAACCATTGATTTGCATAATCTTCAAGGTCGCTTGCATGTTTTGCTCTTTAATTCCTTTTATAGGAATCTGATCAACTTACTTTTTTGTTGTTGCTTAACAAAAGCTAGGTGTTTGGGCTCCCTGCTGACTGTGGGCCCACGACGTCTGTAGCCCAACCGGCTGTTGGGGGCCTTGACTGTGTGAGAGATGATACCTGACTCTATTTATTAAAATACTTAGGACTGAGAATTACTTTAATTTGGCTCTGGATGCCAGGACAGGCCCCCACACAAATAAGAGTACTTTATTGTTGTAAGCATTTATTAACTGGTTCCCCAAATACTTTTGAGGTTTAAGTGTATGTTTATTCTGTGTAAATACAGAGATATATGTAGACCATGATTGCCTCACACATCAGGGAAAATAATAGTTTGAAGTCGGTCTGAGGCAACCTGATTTATGTACAGTATAGCTTGTATTAGTGCACATGTTAACATATAACCGGGTTTAATTAGAGGGATGCGGGTGGAGCTGTGGTCTAAACCACTGAGCCTAGGGCTTGCCGATCGGAAGGTCGGCGGTTCGAATCCCTGCGACGGGATGAGCTCCCATTGCTCGGTCCCAGCTCCTGCCCACCTAGCAGTTCGAAAGCACATCAAAGTACAAGTAGATAAATAGGTACCACTCTGGCGGGAAGGTAAACGGCATTTCCGTGTGCTGCTCTGGTTCCACAGAAGCGGCTTAGTCATGCTGGCCACATGACCCGGAAGCTGTACACCGGCTCCCTCGGCCAGTAAAGCGAGATGAATGCCTCAATCCCAGAGTTGGCCACAACTGGACCTAATGGTCGGGGTCCCTTTACCTTTAATCATAGGAAATCAGAGGGAATGACCTGTAAACTCTGGTTCACAGAGAGTCACTTTATTTTAGAAATTGGAGGCCCCTAGGCAGACCAGCGATACACCCTCATATGAAATTCACTATTTAGGGCTAAGAATTCTAAGCACCTTAGGAAACCATGTCGCATTTTCAATTGAGAAACTGGAATTTGTATGTTTTTATTCATTGCATGTTTGAAATATCCATGGGAGCACAAATAATAGAACAAAAGTCTTACGTTCTTTACTCTTAATAACTTTTCTTCCATCTCTCTCTGTTTCTTGGCTTCATGAAAAACCAGTTTATTTCCTCACTTCTCAGATAACTCTTGTCTCATGCTTTTGCTCTCTCTTCCCCCTTATTTAATCTATTTTATTATTTATTTGCAAGAGCAGTTTTAGTCCTTAATGTTAACAATGAATGATTATGATTCTCTACTTCCGTTTACAGCATAAATTAGCATTTTTGTTTTCCATTACAGCTTTTGAATGAGGAATTATAATGTATAATTTGCTGCAAATAGATGTTATCATCTTGCTGGAAGAGAACAGCCACATAAACTGGTACAAGTGATAAAAATGGAATCAATTACTTCTCAGATGGAAGCAGTTTACAAACCTCCACATAGAAAAGTGGCAGTGATAGTGGTTGTATTGTGACAAATAATTAGATTTTTTAAAAACAACATTTATTGAATTCTGTTGACACTTCTAAAATTGTTCACAGGAGTCTGGAATCCTCCCCCTGATATAAAGAAATGAAACATAGAAGATTTGCATTAGTTACCTCCAGGTTGAATTAATTTGAATTTATATTTATTTAAATGCATAGCCCTTTTAAAATAAAGGGGCACAGAGGAGAATTTGCCCTAAGAATAGTTATTAGAAAAACTAATGATTCATGAGACATGTGTCCAGTTGAAACAGTTCGCTCAAAAAAGTGGGGATCATTCTGTTGGCTTGTCCTGTTATGGTAAAGAATATCCCAGAAGGCCACAGTTCATCTTGAGCATGTTAATTAGATTTATAGGCAAGTATAACATTTAGGCATTGACAATAAATAAAACAGAAACATAGGTGGGTGGAAGGTCACTAACCTTAATATGCAGTTGTAAAGAATTAAGTCTCTGTTATGCTTGCTTGGGGAGTAGGAGAATTTTGAACACTTGGATGGCAGAATTAGCTGCTACTTTGAGCATCCTCTTATTAGCCTTGATTAGCTGATGTTTTTGAATGAAAACTGTTAATAGCATCAATTATGCAGATTTATGGCACTGTACAAATGAAAGTTTGCATAACCGTGTAGTTTCTTTTAGTGATCTGTCCATGCCTCCCATATCATTCAGCCCTCTGTGTATTTTTCAAATAACTCATGTTCCAGAGTTGTGTTGACCATGGAGAAACTCCTTTGTATACAGACAGTGTGCCCAAATTTGGCTGGATCAGGGGTCAGCAACCTTTGCAGCCGTGGGCCAGTCCACCGTCCCTCAAAGCATGTGGTGGGCCGGATTATACAGTATTTTGGAAAAAAAATAAATGAACGAATTCCTGTGCCCCACAAATACAGTGGTACCTCGGGTTACATACGCTTCAGGTTACAGACGCTTCAGGTTACAGACTCCGCTAACCCAGAAATATTACCTCGGGTTAAGAACTTTGCTTCAGGATGAGAACAGAAATTGTGCAGCGTGGCGCAGCGGCAGCAGGAGGCCCCATTAGCTAAAGTGGTGCTTCAGGTTAAGAACAGTTTCAGTTTAAGAACGGACCTCCAGAACGAATTAAGTACGTAACCAGAGGTACCACTGTAACCCAGAGATGCATTTTAAATAAAAGGACACATTCTACTCATATAAAAACACCAGGCAGGCCCCACAAATAACCCAGAGATGCATTTTAAATAAAAGGACACATTCTACTCATGTAAAAACACGCTGATTCCCGGACTGTCCGCAGGCTGGATTGAGAAGGCGATTGGGCCGCATCCGGCCCCTGGGCCTTAGGTTGCCTACCCCTGCGCTGGATTGAACCCTTACTATATACAGTCATACCTTGGGTTACAGATGCTTCAGGTTGCGTTTTTTCAGGTAACAGACCTGTCAAAACCCGGAAGTACTGGAACGGGTTACTTCCGGGTTTCGGCGGTCGCGCTATGCGCAGAAGCACTAAATTGTGCTATGTGTAGAAGTGCTGAATCGCAACTGCGGGTTGCGAACACGCCTCCCACACAGATCACATTCGCAACCCGAGCGTCCACTGTATTGCCAGTCTTTCCTATAAATAGGGCAGCAGGAGGAGAAAGTAAACTGTCTTGCCAGAGTGGTGCATGCTCTGGTTATCTCCCGCTTGGACTACTGCAACGTGCTCTACGTGGGGCTCCCTTTGAAGGCGACCAGGAAACTGCAATTAATCCAGAATGCGGCAGCTAGACTGGTGACCACATAACACCGGTTCTGAGAGATCTGCATTGGCTCCCAGTACGTTTACGAGCACAATTCAAAGTGTTGGTGCTGACCTTTAAAGCCCTAAACGGCCTCGGTCCTGGATACCTGAAGGAGCGTCTCCACCCCCATCGTTCAGCCCGGACACTGAGGTCCAGCGCCGAGGGCCTTCTGCCGGTTCCCTCATTGCAAGAAGTGAGGTTACAGGGAACCAGACAGAGGGCCTTCTCGGTAGTGGCACCCACCCTGTGGAACACCCTCCCTTCAGATGTGAAGGGAATAAGTAGCTATCCTATTTTTAAAAGACATCTGAAGGCAGCCCTGTTCAGGGACGTTTTTAATATTTAACGCTGTATTGTTTTTAATACTTGATTGGGAGCCGCCCAGAGTGGCTGTGGAAGCTCAGCCAGATGGGCGGAGTATAAATAATAAATTATTATTATTATTATTATTATTATTATTATTAAAAGTGGATGAGGAGAAAGACAAAAAGCTTTAAATATTGACAGTGGTATACTTTACTAATGAATATGCAAGAAGATGTTCAGAATTTCATGATGTCCTTATCTCCATCTGAGTGTGGTCCAGGTGATGAAATCAACAAAACAGCTCTGCCCAACTTCAGAAGCACAGCCTTAATGGCTTTGCTGTGTAGCAGCAGGGCTGGCCCTTAACATTAGAGGAAACTTGTGGAATTTAGTCCTGATAAGCTCTGCCTCTAGTTAAGCCCTAACTGATGGGCATGGAAGATATTAAGAGACCAAGAAAGTTTCCCCTGTGAAGCTTCCATGGAGTTCTTCACTATTTAGCATGAAATTAGACTTCCTGTGTAGTTTTGCTTTGCTAAATGTGTTAAAAAGCAATTATAAGGGGTTTCCACACATCGTATTTCTAAAGATATTGGGGGGAGGTCCAATACTGTGAGATTAAATGTCTGCCCCCTCCTCGCTCAGTGCCCCCTCAAATCTGCTTCAGAGGGTTGAGGACTTCCAGTGTGCAAACGAGAGGGAAGACATAATTCAATGTCGACTATCAAGTGAGATAACACAAGGTTCTGAAACTGTTATTGGTATTGGCTGTGGCTGTGTGTGTGTGTACTGTCAAAACAGAGAAACATATACATTTTGATAATATTCATTCATACAGTTTCCATTCTGTGTGGCCTCCAGTCATTTTTACACCTTTATATCCTCGCAGCTTTCTTCACTAAATGCTTTTTGATACATTGTGGGTATAACACAATGTGCACCATTGACGTTCTTAGCATTGTGCAAATTTAATAATCTGACATGAAGGTATGATTTGTTTTGGAGTTGAGCAAATGGAGTTGAGTTGAGTTGAGTGTGTTCTTTGTTTTTTTTTAATAGCAGGCATAGGCAACATCGGCCTTCCAGATGTTTTGGGACTACAACTCCCATCATCCCTGACCACTGGTCCTGCTAGCTGGGGATCATGGGAGTTGTAGTCCCAAAAACATCTGGAGGGCCAAGGTTGCCTATGCCTGTTTTAAAGGGAGGAGGATAAAATATGTCTCTTGTGTTATGGGGCACATCACTAATTTCCATCGTACATGAAGTGGTTTTATTGTGGTTTCACCCTTTTATGTATGTTGCCTTAGGTGCTTTGAGTTGGAAGGGAAATTAGTAAAATAAATTCTTAACTTTTGAACAGGAGAAGCAGTCAGAGGGTTATTTCCAAACCTGCTCATATGTCTCCGGAATGGACTTCCATTTGCAAAATGGGTCTTCTTTTTTTCCAGCCCCCCCTCTAGCAGCCTCCTATGCCCTCTCAAAATACAGTGTGCTTCAGGATTAGGGGAACGGATGGTTATATGAATTAGTGTTGTGCAAATGGCAGCCTGCTTGCGTAATGTCGGTTTCTTTTAATAATGTATCCTGGGATAGTCTAGTCTAGATGAAAATTTATTTTTTGCTTTGCTAATAAAAAGTGTAATGAGTAGAATTTCATTCTTGTAGATTATTTTGCTTTTTAAATAAATCTTGCAGTGGCAAATGTGTGGTTATTGATTTCAGGAAAACTTTAAAAGAGTGGAAGTTTTAATAAGTGGTTCTTTTTCATTCCGGTCTTTTAGGTGGTATACTGCCCCTTGTTAAAAATGTTCATGTTCTCTTAAAACTCAAAACATTGGGTTTTTTAGGAGCATAAGTAAGGTAATGCAAAATGCATCACTTTGTGCATTGTTTTATATTTCTTGAAACCAAATTCGGTTGCTATATGTATGGTCTACAAGCATGTTTAAATTTAAAGGGGAAAGGCCTGTATATAATTGCCACCAATAAAGAGATCTTTAATATGACACATAATTAAATATTGTGTCTGTTTAGAACAATGAAGCCGTGAATTCCTTGCCAAATTCGTTAGACAAAACAAAAATAACACTGCATTTGCTGTTATTTTTTAAAATTGGAGTCCAAAGGGTTTATAAATCCTTGAGGATTAAAATTATATGGAAATGTACCCTAGTGAGAAACAGGACCCACAGTGCAGTGGAAAATTGGCTGTGGTTAAAAAGTGCTGTGACACACACACACAACATGTATGTTGCTGGTCTTTGATGCTACTTTTGGATTTAAACAATAAGCTGTATAACACACACACTCTTTTTAGGAGTTATTAAAGGCCTTTTTTCTCTCTCTAAAGAGCCTTGGCAACTTCATTAATTGATTTCCTGACACTCATAATAACAGTTGCATTGCAAATAAATTTATAAAGGGACTTTCATTATCAGAAGCAGAAGCCCTGCAGAATTTGTTGTGAAGAAGTGGATAGAGAATGGATTAATTCTACATAAGCATTCTTAGAGAATTATAATCCCCTTGATTGGTAAAACTGCTCCTCTGCTCCTTTGTATATTTTTTTTTAACCGTGCAGTAATACCATCTCTATGTTGTGGCTTCTTTGTGCTATAAATAACTCTGGCTTTCCTCAGATCTTGCTGTGGCATATTTGGTCATGTACCAGTTGTGATTGTGTAGTCTAAATCTTTCAGATCTTTGTGCTGCCAGCCAGTGGGGGAAGCCCTCTCTAGCTGTGAGTGCAGATGTGGTTTATTAAAAAGTACAGGTAATAGAGACGCGGGTGGCGCTGTGGGTTAAACCACAGAGCCTAGGACTTGCCGATCAGAAGGTTGGTGGTTCGAATCCCCGCGACAGGGTGAGCTCCCATTGCTCGGTCCCTGCTCCTGCCAACCTAGCAGTTCGAAAGCACGTCAAGTAGATAAATAGGTACCGCTCCGGCAGGAAGGTAAACGGCGTTTCCGTGCGCTGCTCTGGTTCGCCAGAAGTGGCTTAGTCATGCTGGCCACATGACCCAGAAGCTGTACGCCGGCTCCCTCAGCCAATAAAGCGAGATGAGCGGCGCAACCCCAGAGTCGGCCACGACTGGACCTAGTGGTCAGTGGTCCCTTTACCTTTACCTTACAGGTAATAGGGCAGACTTGTAAAATAGTCTGCTGTTTAAAGGTTTTACTGAGGAATGAAGCAAATACTTGGAAGGCAGAGAAATAGGCTTGGTAATGAAAACTCTTGAGAGTCCCATGGATTGCAAGAAGATCAAACGCATCCATTCTTAAGGAAATTAGCCCTGAGTGCTCACTGGAAGGACAGATCGTGAAGCTGAGGCTCCAATACTTTGGCCACCTCATGAGAAGAGAAGACTCCTTGGAAAAGACCCTGATGTTGGGAAAGATGGAGGGCACAAGGAGAAGGGGACAACAGAGGATGAGATGGTTGGACAGTGTTCTCGAAGCTACAAACATGAGTCTGACCAAACTGTGGGAGGCAGTGGAAGATAGGAGTGCCTGGCGTGCTCTGGTCCATGGGGTCATGAAGAGTCGGACACGACTAAACGACTAAACAACAACAATGAAAACAGGCGCAATTGAGAGACAGTCTTGTTGATAAGACTGACTACTCTTGTCAGGAATGAGCAGGTCTTCCCCCGAAAAAAACACACCAAGGAGCTTGCCTCCCTACTCTCCCAAGTTGCTGGACTCTGTAATTAACATCTACTGTTATTTTTCTTTCAGAGATTTTAACATGCGGGACACAACTCACCCACCTAGAAATATACTTTGCCCCTTCTGTGCTTCCTCCCCCACCGATATTTTTTTCTGGTGCCGCCACTCAACACTTTACACACAGAGCTGTAGTAATCATGTTTGCGGTTGCCACTGCATCCAGTAATTCACACAGTAGAAAACATGCACATGTTGCATCTGTACACTTGTGTATTTGGTGTGCACCTTGAAGTGTGCTGCGCGATACAATTATAAGGGGATCCTGAAACTGAATCCGCAGAAAGATAAGAAGAACTGCAAATCGCTAAAGCACTGCTGGGAGGAAGAAAAAGAAGACTGTTGTAGCAAGGCATACTTGAAAAGAAAATATGGGAGCAGGGTGAAATAAGTGGATAATGGGGTCACATATTGTTTTTGAGGCAATGGGAGCTGCTAGTCATAAACTCATAATGGTATTAGTGTTAGATACTACTGGAACTGCTTCAAGTGTCTGAGGCTGCAAATGATTTCCCTGCTGGGGTAAGTGAGTCATACTGTCCCTGTGGAGAGAAATGTATTAAAAATGTGGAAACTGGTAAATTATGCTGTTTGGGGTGAAAATGCTGAAATATATCTTATCTCCAGTCTGCATTGTTGCATTTCAAGTAGATGCCTACCTGCAGCCTAAATAAATATGAGAGCAGAGTGATTTTCTTTCTAGATGTAGCTGGAGTGTGTAATCGGACATTTTCAGAAGATGGAGTGCACAAGCAATAAAGGATAGAGGAGGGAAATGGGTAAATGATAAATTAAGCCTGCACCTTCAGAAGTGATGTCATCCCTACAAGCTCAGGAAAGGGGAAGGGTATTATCTTCTCCTGCACTTCAGAAATGAGAATGGCAAAGCGCGGGGCGGGGGGGGGGCAATCATCTCAATGCTCTAATACACCTGAGACCTTGAAGAGCGCCAGTACACTTCACTTACAGAGTGCATGTTCGCTAAGGAAAGTTGTTTGTGCCAGAGAACGTTTAAAATTTCAATGTAGGCAAAGGTTGAAGGCTTGTTCTGTTGCAGATGGGAGGAATGAGTTGGTCTGTGATTAAGGTTCACAATTGGATGGTGTGCAAGGGCCTACAAAGGATGGCTTTCAACACTTTCCAACATTTGAAGACTATTCCCCCACCCCAATATTTAAGTTTTATATAACCTCAAGTATTAAATAATGTTTACATCTCTGTTTTTAAAAAATGCAAAATGTGTGAAAATGTGGGTTTTGGCTAGTAAGATTCATATTTCTTTCTCTCTCTCTCTCTCTCTCTCTCTCTCTCTCTGTGTGTGTGTGTGTGTGTGTGTGTGTGTCTACAATTCAAGGAGAGCCAGTGTGGTGTAGTGGTTAAGAGCAGTAGTCTTGTAATCTGGTGAACCGGGTTTGCATCTCCGCTCCTCCACATGCAGCTGCTGGGTGACCTTGGGCCAGTCACACTTCTCTGAAGTCTCTCAGCCCCACTCACCTCACAGAGTGTTTGTTGTGGGGGAGGAAGGGAAAGGAGAATGTTAGCCGCTTTGAGACTCCCTAGGGTAGTGATAAAGCGGGATATCAAATCCAAACTCTTCTTCTTCTTTTTTTTTATAAGATATTTATTAAGATTTTCAATGTTTTACAAAACACACACAAAAAAGAAGGAAAAAAAACAAGAAAAAATACAAAGTAAAAATATTTAAAAAGAATTCTTTCCTTCCGTTACTTGACCTTCATTTGCTTATTTCCAGGACCTCCTCACACCTTCCTTTTTTGTATTCCAGTTCAATTATTTTGTTCAGCAAATCCCTCCCCTCTTTTAGTATCCTAATCATTAGTCATAAAAATATTGTAATTTTAGATTTTTACTTTATTATTTACATAATATTTACATAAATATTATTTACATAATATTTACATAATAAACCCTTTTTTCTTTTTCCCTTGTAGCCTTTCAGCTAAAGACCACTTAGTTTCTATCCAACATCATTCTAACATTCATTAATTTTACAATATTTCTGTAGTTAATCTTTAAACTTTTTCCAATCTTCCTCCATCGACTCTTCTCCCTGGTCTCGGATTCTGCCAGTCATTTCCGCCTAAATCCAAACGCCTCTTCTTCTCCTTCAAGGCTCTGAAACAGCCATGGTTGCCCTGATTGGGAGAGAGATGGGGAATGTGACAACGCTAGTTCTTCTTGATCTGTCAAAGGCTTTTGATACCATTGACCATGACATCCTTCTAGAACAACTCAAGAAGGTGGGAGTTGGAAGTACTGTATTTCAGTGGTTCTGCTCCCTTGGGAGAAAGGGTAGGATACATATTCTAAGAGCCATTTTTATTGCACATAGCCAAAGGCTGCCGCAATGTACACAGAATCATTCAACAATTAAAAGAAAATATACTGGATTGATACAAAAAACTTAAAACATTTATATTATCAAGACATTACCTAATCTAAACATAGCTATAAAAGTACCTTAATATACAAGTTAAGACATTAAAAAATAAAATTTATAAGCTAAAATTATTACATGGCCACTAATATATTAGAAAATAATGTTAATTAATACAATGTGCAATTATATTCAGAATTTGGCGATAAAGATAGAATATAGCTTGATGTAGATTGTTGTTGTTTAGTCATTTAGTCGTGTCCGACTCTTCGTGACCCCATGGACCAGAGCACGCCAGACACTCCTGTCTTCTACTGCCTCCCGCAGTTTGGTCAGACTCATGTTTGTAGCTTCGAGAACACTGTCCAACCATCTCGTCCTCTGTCGTCCCCTTCTCCTTGTGCCCTCCATCTTTCCCAACATCAGGGTCTTTTCCAGGGAGTCTTCTCTTCTCCTGAGGTGGCCAAAGTATTGGAGCCTCAGCTTCACTATCTGTCCTTCCAGTGAGCACTCAGGGCTAATTTCCTTAAGAATGGATGCGTTTGATCTTCTTGCAATCCATGGGACTCTCAAGAATCTCCTCCAGCACCAGTCTTTGTCCATGGAGTTTTCTTGGCAGGGATACTGGAGTGTCAAATAAATTCATCTCCTTGGCTACCTTGGCTATATAACATTCTAACAGTAATAAACACAGCATAGGATGTGGTGCATGGCAATCAGCGATTGCACCGCTTACAAAAAATGTCAAAGCAAGTTTTGAAAACAACCCGCCTGTTTCATAGCTTGCAAAAAGGCAGCGAGACAAGGTGCATCGCTGCAGTGAGGAGGTGCTGAACTTAACTGATTTCAAGGATAAATTAGTTGCTTAATTATTTATATTTCAGTGCATTTGTAGGCCAGTGCCTCTTCATCTCTAAAAAGCATCCACAGAGACTGAGGCTGCGTTCAGACAGCACTTTATTGTGCTTTCCCGACCTTTAGCTACCTTGTATTTTTTGCTGTTTATGTGATCTTTCGCATGACTTAAAAGCCACTTCAGGAGTCTAGTGGAAGTTGAGCACTCCTAGGGTTGCCTGCTGCCTCCTTCCCCACCCCTTTGATTTAAAGCTGTTTATCCAAACTGCCCATAGCCTGAGCGGCTAGTGTGTGATACCTGTTGCGCGTCGAGGTCCCCCAGGCCACCCCAATAACTCACACTTCACACATCAATTTTTGTTTAAGGTTTTTGGCATGAATTTGGCCACAACTTTATTTAAATACACACACGTGAGTGGTTGCTTAGGCATTGGTTACGACTATCTGTCCTTGCCCAGGGACAGAACTGACTTCTGGATTCCAGCAGAAGCCAGTCAGGGAGAACCATATTGGGGAGAAATGAAGCTGGGCACCAGTCCCTCACCTCTCACCCTCATGCCCCCTGGGGCTTGCACGGCCCAAGTCCGATGCCAGGGACAAGGACGAAAGGGATGGCAAGCCCCTGGATTCCTTTAACGGAGTTCCCTTTCAGCACCGCCATTGGAGGGGTAGGCACTTACCCCTCCACCAACCAATTTTAACCAATGCCTAACCGCCAACCTTACAAGTTGTGACGATTTGCTACGCAGTAGGCAAAAACCAAATGGCAACAGCCAATCAGCCAAATGGACAAAATTCCTACCAGGCCCCTGCCCCAAGGCAGACGACCCCATGACAGGCATAGCAAGATCAGAGGACAACGAACCCCCCTTTTTCAGGGAGGGTGGGTGGGTGATCCGGTGCACGCAGCCCGAGAGAAGGCCCCAGGCTGCGAGCCCTGTATTTAAGACCTCTGACCCCTGCCACACTTTAGCAACATAACATTCTCCCCAGCAACACTCCTTGCCCAATCACAGCACGTGGCCAATTTGCAGTGGGGTGGCCTTTTTGGCCCCCACCACAACATGTGCTCTCTATTATGGAGAACACGCTTTGCTGATCCTTACCTCGAATGGGGAGCAATGGGGCTTGATGCTGCTGTTCATTTGCTCTCAAAGGAAATTGTACGGGGAGTAAAAACACCACGGCTTATTCCGAGTACTGTTTTTCTAGAAAAAGAGGTGCCGGAACTCACCATTGAACACCTCTCTCTCGTTCTCCTAAATTGGCAAATGGAACTCACCTGAGAGGTGCCGGAACTGGTGAATTCCCCCTGGAAAAAAACCCCTGACAAGTTTCCCTCAGCCAGGCACTGATACTGGGAGTGACCTAGCTGAGAGATGAGCACTTAGGAGGGCGAGGTTGCAAGGAGATAAGCAGCGACTGGATGGATGGTTCAACACTCTTCACTTTTGTATATCTTTAGCTCCTTTAACCGTAGCTGATTCTGATTGGTTGTCTTATTAGCCTTAATTGCAAGCTTGAAGGATACTAAAAAAAAGTATGATACGGGAAATGCCCCATATTAAATCTGTTTGGTTGTGATATATTTTAAAGATGCTGATTTCTAAGCTGTGTTGGAAAAAGTTGGGTAGCTCACATAATGTATTTCAGCAGACACTAGAAGTGTGTGCAATTTGTTGTCAATGAATGCTAGCAATCAGAATAATCATAACTAAACTGCCTACTTCTGATCAAGTGAAGTGTTTTCTGCACACAGTGAACACACACAGTAAGAATTTTAAAAAATGGCTGCCTCATATTAAGGAATTAAAAGTGTTTAGGGTTGGGAAGGGAAGCAGGAGAGGACTTGCAAACAAACAGGAAGAAAGTACAGTATGTAGTTAAGACTGGGTGATTTGTCAATATATCGTCCAAAACTGGTTTGAAGTCCATATCGTGATATCAATTTCATAGTTTTTTATCTGGTAATATATTGTGAATCATGGTGTGTGTGTGTGTGCGCGCACAATGTAAAAATCACAGTGTGGGGAAATCCATGAAGCCAGCCAATATCTTTTTTTTAAAAAACATAATTTTTATTAACAGGCCAATCAAATCACATTATTTCCAAATCACATTAGTTCCAAATTATACAGCCAGATTTTTAAATTTTGTTGGGGGTACCCATACTTCAAGCTCCGAACGGGGATACAAGCATCACTCATGTTGCTGCTTTAATTAAACAGTTCTATCCAGTTCTGTCCAGATAGTCTCTTTATTACTTTCTTCATCTTCTTGTTGTTATATATTCCTTTCTTCGCGATCTCTGATAATCTTCACAAGCGGGTTGAAAACAAACATCCTCTGTGTGGGTTTTACACTCTCCAAAAGTCATATCACATAGGGACAGACGCCATTCCACACCTCCTTAAAGAATTTATCCTCGGTCTGTCCTTTAATTTTCCCAGACTTGCCAAGTATATCATAGAGAGCTCTGCCAGGTTTAGATCACATTCCAATCATCATTCACATTCCGATGATCCTGGTCCTCCCCCCCCGTCTTTCTTAGACAAGCCTGTCTTAGCAATACGCCATTTTAAACTGCGTCAAAAAACTTTCCTCCGTTCTCCGATATTTACCAATCCTCTCTTTGATCAATAATTCACCCCACACAGTTCTTAAATTCCTGCTTGTGATTAATAAGATGCAACGATTCTTCTTTCTTTGGGGTGGAGGGTTATTAATACTCACATAAGGCAAAGAAAAGAAAAGTTTTTTCCTCACCCCCCTTCCGTTTCACTCCAAACTTGATTTATTTGTCCCGCCCGTCGCTCCGGTCCCAGAGATCCATTAATCAGCAGTCTTATCTCCCGAACTTCGCTTGATGTATGTGCTTTAGCTTCTTTCCAATTATATATTTCCAATTATATTTTCGAGCTAAAGCGAACCAGCACGCGCTGATTGGAGACAGCATCAGGAAGAGCTGACCTCACCGAGGGCTTGTGCCAAGTGACCGGGCACACCCTTCTTTCGAATCCGGGGGGTGCATTATGGACACTGCTGGCAAGGCAGCCCCCCCCATCTCCTGGGGGGGCCCCCGGGAAAACTGCATACTTCCCATAGCAGCCTCTTAATTACCTCATGTGGGTCGGAGAGATGTTATTGTCGGCCATCTTCCAATGCGCCACCTGGTGGCCCCCCAAGCCAGCCAATATCTCCACCCTTATTTCAGACTTTGTGATGTACTGCTATAAGAACATCAAAGTGCAAGTAGATAAATAGGTACTGCTCCGGTGGGAAGGTAAATGGTGTTTCCATGCGCTGCTCTGGTTCGCCAAAAGCAGCTTAGTCATGCTGGTCACATGACCTGGAAAAACTGCAGACAAACGCCGGCTCCCTCGGCCAGTAAAGTGAGATGAGCGCCGCAACCCCAGAGTCGTTCGTGACTGGACTTAATTGTCAGGGGTCCTTAACCTTTACCTTTTAATGTTTAGCTGGTGATGTATCATGATGTGGAAAACCAGACACTGCCCAGCCCTAGTCAAGCGGTGAGGGCCTCATAACTACCTGCCCATGCACAACGCTGTTACTAAGAGGCAGGGAAGATAAAATGTGAAGTGTATATATATATATATATATATATATATATATATATGACTGTTAAAATTTAAATTGGATATTTAAATTCATTCTTCCAGGAGAAGAATGTAGTACTACTTCCACTGTTACTAGAATACAGTGGTACCTCAGGTTACATATGCTTCAGGTTACAGACTCCGCTAACCCAGAAATAGTGCTTCAGGTTAAGAACTTTGCTTCAGGATGAGAACAGAAATCGTGTTCTGGTGGCGCGGCAGCAGCAGGAGGCCCCGTTAGCTAAAGTGGTCTTCAGGTTAAGAACAATTTCAGGTTAAGAACGGACCTCCGGAATGAAGTAAGTACTTAACCCGAGGTACCACTGTAGATAAAAAAAATATTATCGTTGGAGACTAGATTATATAAAAGTATGAGAGACAATACGCATGTGCTTAGTTTACCATTTCTGAAAGTGTGGCCCAGAGACAAAAGTTTTAGAACTACTCTTCTAATATGTCAGAGGAAATAGTCTCAGGACTTAGCTGCAACCATAAAATGAATAATAATGGAGGTCTGAATCAGATATAAGAAATAATTCCAGCACCCATCTATGTCAGCACTAATTCGGTAAGCATCATAATAAGCCAGATAAACTCCGAAGGAGGTCATGGCACAGAGAAGGTAATAAGTGCTTCAGTTATACAAGAGAGTATAATGAATGTTAGCTGAAATGAATGTTTTGACTTGTAGTTACTGGCTACATTCTCTGGTGCAGAACCAGAGGCTCAAAGCCGTTGAATGCCAATGTGGTTTGGGTTTGTTTGACCTGCCACTTTGTAGCTTTAGCTTTCCCACCCTTTTGTGAATGCTGGTCTGAGCTCTGTAAGAGTGCAGAAATGAACTTGTTTGCTGAAGACACACTCCTTGTACCCAAGAAACACTCGTGATCACACCTAGGGTCCAATGGCAACAGGGTCACTTGAAAGAATTTATTTACCCTAGAAGGCAAATACATCAATTTCTACAATGCTTACTTCTATATCTACGTGTGTGTGTGTGTGTGTGTGTGTGTGTGTGACACAAACTATAACGCAGAATCAGAAGCATCATCTCTCTAAGGGGAGGGTCCTCATCTTACTGGGGGTTTCCCAGGAATATCTGGTTGGCCATGATGGGAAAGACGATGCCTAAGGCTCTGTTTATTTTCTCTGTACTCCCTTGGTTAAACCACAGAGCCTAGGACTTGCTGATCAGAAGGTCGACGGTTCAAATCCCCACGACGGGGTGAGCTCCCGTTGCTCGGTCCCTGCTCCTGCCAACCTAGCAGTTCGAAAGCACGTCAAAGTGCAAGTAGATAAATAGGTACCACTCCGGCGGGAAGGTAAACGGCGTTTCCGTGCGCTGCTCTGGTTCGCCAGAAGCGGCTTAGTCATGCTGGCCACATGACCTGGAAGCTGTACGCTGGCTCCCTCGGCCAATAAAGCGAGATGAGCGCTGCAACCCCAGAGTCGGTCACGACTGGACCTAATGGTCAGGGGTCCCTTTACCTTTACTCCCTTGGAAGGTGATGGACTCTCCTTCATTGGCAGTTTCTAAACAGAGCTCGGATAAGATATTGCATAGACGTACAATTACCATATATGCTGCCTGCTATAGTTCACATTATTAACAGTTGTTATGAATTCCAGACTAAAATATGATACCTTTCTTAAAACAAACAAACAAACAAACAGGCAAGTCAGTAAACGTCTGGCATGATTTGTCTTGGCTAGTTGATACTTTCTGCTGCACAGTATCAAATGTCCACAATTCTTCAGCACCTTTGTATCTTCTACCATGTTCAGTGGGTGCTAGTGGTGTCTTGCCCCTGTTGATACTGGTTAGACCAGGCATAGGCAAACTTCGGCCCTCCAGATATTTGGGACTACAGTTCCCATCATCCCTGACCACTGGTCCTGTTAGCTAGGGATGATGGGAATTGTAGTCCCAAACATCTGGAGGGCCGGAGTTTACCTATGCCTGGGTTAGACTTATATGATTTCTGTGACCCCTTGGCAATATCCACAATGGAGTTTGTCCCTTATTCTGAGACATAGACTTATAGGAACAAGCAATAGCTCTAGTTATCTTCTCTTTCTCTCAGGCTCCTGTTCTGTATACAAGATTTGCTTGTACATTCAATGTACAGATTGGAAATTTAACTACTTCGAAAATACCAGAAAATTACTGCATTTGGACTTGATATTTAACACTGGGTTTAGTATTACCTAATGAACCTTGTGAGGATAAGGAAAGAAGCTTTTGCAACTTTCAAAAAGTAATCATTGTCGAATATGCCTTATACACTGACCAGATGCTTGGAAGCTGCTGCTGGATGGTTTCGTGGGAGCCGATTGAAACTAAATCCTTCGAAGACAGAGGTCCTATGGCTGGGTCGGGATGGCATGGGGATGAGGGACCAACTCCCTTCTCCTGCGGGGGCCCAATTAGTGCCATTGCCTTCCATTAAGAGTTTGGGTGTAATCTTTGACGCCTCCCTTTCCATGGAGGCGCAAGTTACAGCAACAGCCAAGGCGATATTTTTCCACCTTCGCCACATCAAGCAGTTGGTCCCTTACCTTTCCCGCCCCCACCTGGCCACAGTGATCCATGCGACGGTCATCTCCAGGCTTGACTACTGTAATTCGCTCTACGCAGGGCTGCCCTTGAAGCTGTCCCAGAAACTCCAGCGGGTGCAGAATGCTGCAGCGAGGCTCCTCACAGGGTCTCTGCCATGGGAGCATATTCATCCAGTGCTTTTCAAGCTGCACTGGCTCCCGGTGGAGTACAGGGTCAGATTTAAGGTGCTGGTTTTGACCTTTAAAGCCCTTCACAGCCTTGGACCCTCGTACCTACGGGACCGCCTTTCCCGGTATGCCCCACGGAGGACCTCAAGGTCCATAAATAGAAATACCCTAGTGGTCCCAGGCCCTAAGGAAGTTAGATTGGCTTCAACCAGAGCCAGGGCCTTCTCAACACTGGCTCCAGCCTGGTGGAACGCTCTGCCTCATGAGACCAGGGCCCTGCAGGATCTGATTTCTTTCCACAGGGCCTGTAAGACAGAGTTGTTCCACCTGGCCTTTGGCTTGGAGCCAATTTGATTCCCTCCCTCCCTCTCTTTCTTTTTTCCTTTCCTTCTCCTCCTGCGATGAGGCTACATTTTAATATTTTAATGTTTCAATATTTTAATGTTGTATTTTAATTTTGTTTTTAAGTTGTAATCATTCAACTTGTTTTTATTATTGCTTGTAAGCCGCTCTGAGCCCAGCCTTGGCTGGGGAGGGCGGGGTATAAATAAAAATTATTATTATTATTATTATTTATTATTATTATTACATCTGCTGTAGGGGTTGGCCATTTGGATATTGCAACATAAGCATTTAATTCAGATGCCAAGACCTTCATAACTATTGTTGACTTTTCTGTCTTTGTTTCTCGTTGGGCATCTGTTATAACTGAAACCTGACAGATCAACCATACCTGCTGATTGACTTGACATATACCTGGAGAACTGCCATTTTTAAAGTTTTATTTTATGAAACATACATTCTACCCTTCCTCCAAAAGGAGTCCAGGGCAGCTTTCTTTGCTAGCTCAATCTTTCACTACAATATATCTGTTCAGAACCTGACCGGCTTCCTCTATATGGTTGACAAAAGATCAGAACTCGTGGTATTAAGGCCTACTTCATATATTACTAGTACAGTGCGGCTGCTTCTTGTCCAGCAACAACAACAACAACAACAACAACAACAACAACAACAACAATAATAATTTATTATTTGTACCCCGCCCATCTGGCTGGGTTTCCCCAGCCACTCTGGGCGACTTCCAACAAAGATTAAAAATACATTAAAATGTCACACATTAAAAACTTCCCTGAACAGGGCTGCCTTCAGATGTCTTCTGAATGTCAGGTAGTTGTTTATCTCTTTGACATCTGATGGGAAGGTCTGTGAGATCTATTTCTTTTTTTTTCATACTAGAACACCAAGATTCATGAAATGGAGCCTTATGAAAAACAAACACACTTGGAAATAAAAAACCCAGGAATTGGTTCTGAGTGCCAGAACTGCAGTTCAACATCCTTCCACACAAAACCTCCCCTCCAGCTCCCTCAGCAGAGGGACTGGGTGGGTTATTTTTGTTGTTGCCACTGCTAAACAATTGGGAGTCAGATTGGTATCTACTGTTATTTCTGTCTTCTGCCCACCCTTGATTATGAGCACATACAGTACCAAGAGGTTCCTGCAGATCACATAGCTACAGATGGCACACAAATAATGGCACGCAAATAATCGTCCTGCTTTTTCCTTTCAAGCGAATTCACTGTCTGCTTTTGAAATGAGAGTTCAGACCCTTGGCATTCCAGATTAGAGGCCACTATAGAGACTATAGAGACTTGAGAGTCCCACGGACTGCAAGAAGATCAAACCTTTCCATTCTGAAGGAAATCAGCTCTGAGTGCTCACTGGAAGGACAGATCCTGAAGCTGAGGCTCCAATACTTTGGCCACCTCATGAGAAGAGAAGACTCCCTGGAAAAGACCCTGATGTTGGGAAAGATGGAGGGCACAAGGAGAAGGGGACGACAGAGGACGAGATGGTTGGATAGTGTTCTCGAAGCTACCAGCATGAGTTTGAGCAAACTGCGGGAGGCAGTGGAAGACAGGAGTGCCTGGCGTGCTCTGGTCCATGGGGTCACGAAGAGTCGGACACGACTAAACAACTAAACAACAACATAGAGACTATAGTGGTGTCATTGCCATGCAGGTTCTCAGATTCTTTGGCCCATGAGTGTCGTGCAGTTTAAGAATGACACAAGAAAGGCGCAGATAGTTGGGGGTTGCCAAAAACTGGTATCTCACATCATCAAAAAACTGTGTGTGGATAAAAATGTAAAAGAACTTCTACGCTGCATTTTCTACACCCAAGGAAATAGAATTAGAATTAAATATCACATAGAACAAGATAACCATTTAATTAATGTGTGTTAAAATGTCATTTAACCACCAAAAATTAAACATCATAGCATCCTTTAAACCAGTCGTGCCAGCAGACAAAAAAATCACAGCTAGATGTTTGTGGCTTTACAGCTCTTAAAGAAAGGGAGCGAGAGAGAGAGAGAGAGAGAGAGAGAGAGAGAGACAAGCAGCTGCTGACCTCCCCTGAAACTCATTCTGTGTCTTGGGGCCACTGAAGCAAGTACTCTGCTCCATGCCACTGATGCTTTTCCTTCATACATGTAAAAGTTTAGGACTAATTCAAGCGTGCAGAAATAGCCTATGGTGCGTTTCTTCCTAGAGTACGCCATTTTAGATGGCAGCCATTTTGAATGCTTCCATGCGTTTATGGAAAACCCTGCTTTCTGCATATGTAAAAGCAGCATGCTGATGAAATATTGTTTTATTCTAGTCTTCTTCCTAATGTGTTTCCATGTGCAGTACACATTTTTGCCTTTTGTTTGTTTTAAACATGTAACATTAAAAGATGCAGTTCCTCGTGTGCGTGCCAAAGCTTGCTATTTTGACTGTCCAGCTCCTCCTTTAGCTGATTCAGATGCTTTTTCTTCATGTTGCAGTCGTCTCAAAGTTATGACTGTGAGGAAAGAAAGGAAAGCACTTATATTCAGCATTGTAGGATTTTCACCTACCTGAGCTTTTTTTGAGTATTGCATTCAAATCTTGCCTGAATGCCGTGATGGTTGCTTGAGGCAATGACAACAATAGACACTGACCTTAGTCATAAAGTGACCCAGTTAGGCCTTGAAGGGAATAAAAGTACTGAAGCAAGAATAAAAAGGTTGGGAATGGCAATGAGATTTCAAGAGAACTTAGGTGGTACGATAGAGGCTTCATTGCTCATTTCCTTCGCCCCGTTATTGTTTCTGGTCAGTGTTCCTGAAGCAGTGCAAATCCTGTGAAGGAAGATAATAGTGGGGTGATTCCGAACCCCACAGGCAGCAATAGCTCTATCATACCACTTCCAATTCTTTGAAAAAAAGAATGTATCATCTGTCTCTAGCCAAAGTTTCAGCTACAACAGATTGTGAGATCTGATGCCTGTTGTCTTAAGACGAGTATTTCTTGATGTGGGAAGCTGAATCAGCTAAAGCAGCAGCTGGCAAGACAAAATAGCAAGCATGCCTCAATGCATTTGTCTTGTTTGTTTGAAAGAAAGAGAAAACAGCCACCATGTGAGGTCAGAATGGATGCAGCTATCCCCAAGAAATTTAGGAGCCAGCAACAAAGAGAATAAAAATCATACACATTTGCATCCAGAGTGTGGGTGGCTCTGGTAGCAATCGTGTGAAGGAGCTGAAGTCCTCTCCCTTGTGGAGGCTGTAGTGGTGGGGTGTATTTTACTCAGTTTATGCAAGGCCACAGTTTATTCAACAGGCCTGCCATTGCCCTGTGTGAAGTATGTTCTGGTGTGTTTATGTGTCCTATAATCCTCTGCCAGTGCACATGGAAATCTTCAGAGGAAAAGTCAATGCTTTGTTCCCACTATGAGATTAGGAAATTCTGCTCCCATTTTAGATTAACTGCAGTTTTGCATTTAATATGTTGCCTGAACCCTTGTTGTTGTTGTTTAGTCATTTAGTCGTGTCCGACTCTTCGTGACCCCATGGACCAGAGCACGCCAGGCACTCCTGTCTTCCAGTGCCTCCGGTAGTTTGGTCAAACTCATGCTGGTAGCTTCGAGAACACTGTCCAACCATCTCGTCCTCTGTCGTCCCCTTCTCCTTGTGCCCTCCATCTTACCCAACATCAGGGTCTTTTCCAGGGAGTCTTCTCTTCTCATGAGGTGGCCAAAGTATTGGAGCCTCAGCTTCAGGATCTGTCCTTCCAGTGAGCACTCAGGGCTGATTTCCTTAAGAATGGAGAGGTTTGATCTTCTTGCTGTCCATGGGACTCTCAAGAGTCTCCTCCAGCACCATAATTCAAAAGCATCAATTCTTCGGCGATCAGCCTTCTTTATGGTCCATCTCTCACTGGACCACTGAAGTGGTTAAATGTAGAAAGAATTATCTTTGAAAACTACTGTGCAAGTATATAGAAAAAGGTTGGCTGACTAGGCTATATGCGGCTCTTGGAATTTAGCTGACTACCTGCTGAGTCAGCTGATAGCTACACATATGACTATATGACATAGTTTAAAAAGACCCAACCTAATGCCTTCCTCCTGGAAACCCAGTTGAAGCACACTTTTCTGTGTCCGTAGCAATAAAGTTGTTCTCCAATACCTGCTTGCAGCAGCCTTCATCTGGGAGCCTTTGGAGTTCCTACTATCTCTTGGTATAATTGCCAGAAGGAATATAACCATGGCAACAGTTCCTTTGGTGGGGTTATTCCCCCATGTGGTGCTAGAAGGTAGCCCGGAGCATATCTTTGCTTGTACAATCCACACAGATCACCGAAGATGACGCAGCAAGAGGTAGATAAGAAGTTTAGAAAGTGGGATAAAAAAATAGAATGCTTATTTTTTTGCTATCATTTTGGAAAGCTTCAGTTCATCTATCTATCTATCTATCTATCTATCTATCTATTTACTGATAACCTTTGTCTTTCAAATTAATTAAAATAGAAATGTATTCGGTAGCTTGATGCAGCCAGCTGAGTTTTCCAACCATGTCCGCTTCTGGTTTCAGTAAAAGGTAAAGGACCCCTGACAGTTAAGTCCAGTCGCAGATGACTCTGGAGTTGCGGCGCTCATCTCGCTTTACAGGCTGAGGGAGCCAGTGTTTGTCCACGGACAGTTTTTCCGGGTCATGTGGCCAGCAAGACTAAGCCGCTTCTGGCGCAACGGAACACCGAAACCAGAGCAATGCATGGAAACACCGTTTACCTTACCACCGGAGCGGTACCTATTTATCTTCTTGCACTTTGATGTGCTTTTGAACTGCTAGGTTGGCAGGAGCTGGGACCAAGCAATGGGAGCTCACCCGATCGTGGGTATTCAAACCACTGACCTTCTGATTGGCAAGCCCAAGAGGCTCAGTGGTTTAGACCACAAGCACCACAGCATGACACAAATTTGTTATGGAAAATGCTGCTTTCCTTGAGTCAGATTTTGAATCAAAAGTTTCTTGGGTTACAGCTCAGTCTTTATTCACAATTCTATACCAGTTGTCAAGAAGATCAGACAAGCACATTTTTTAGTGGAATATTGTCTGGACAAAGGTATCTATCAGATTAGTTTCTCTTGATTTCACAGTGACATATGCTGGTGTTCATTCTCCCACCCCAAGTGATCTGCACGTGTTCAAGTCATGTATTGAGATATATTTAGATATCTATATCTATATCTATATCGATCTATCTATGATTTGTGATGATAACAACAGAGTGGTTGGTTTTCATAGCACTTAATTTGCTGCATGCAACATGCTTCAAAAGTTACTGAGGATTTTATGCTTCATGCCTCAGAGGCAAAGGAAAGATATTGACAAGAAAATGCATTATTTTAATCTCCAGACAGTAGGCAGTTTATAGCACACAGCCTTTTATTCTTTTGCTTTATTTCATTCAACAAGAGAGTGAAAACTAAGCCAGAAATAGTTTTTAAAACATAGGAAGGTGACAGTGTACACAGAACTAATTGAATAATTAACCTGCCATGCCTGAAACCAAAACAGAACGTGACTGATGTTCAAAGCTACATTGCCTACGAAGCATTGATCTCTGTAGATTCTGAACAGCATCACTTGAATCACATGGAAACTGCTTCGATGTGATGACTTCTCTCCATCATGGCTCTAACGTGTCACCACTAGCTATCTTCCAGTACCTGGCAGAGAGAGAATAAATGTCAGCCTCCCTCACCTTTCGGAACTGGCAATGTTGACGTGAAACCTTTCTGTACCAGGTAGCAGAAGGACAAGATGCCCTGTGCTTACACATTATGATAGTGGCCAGGAGAAGTCATCGTGTGGAGGCTGTTTTCGGCAATCTCCACAGGATGCAAGTAATGTGTTCTCTGGCCCTAAATGTCCATAATTGGACAGGAAAATGTCCTGGTGTTGCAGAACACTTTAAAAAGCCATCTGTAGTACTCTATTTTTGGACTAACCTTTCTTGCATGTATAGCAAGAAACACAGCAATCTCGGTTTTAAATATATGTTCTTTTTCTGTTGCATATAAAAGCTTTAAGTTAAAATGCTTTCTGGTTCCAGGACAGTGCTGGAATCGGTGTTGACATATTGCTAATTACTGTCAGCACCGTTGTATGCTGAGCACAACATTCGTATCGCAAACATTAGTAAAGTTCTGTTGAGTTTAGTGATTCTAGTTTCATAGTAAAGAATATCTAGGTGTGCAGATTAGGCTTAGTTCTCAAAAACAGCAAATATGTTCAGGGGTTCCTTTTTCCTCAATCTGGAAAGATTTCATCGTGTGCAGGTCAACAACACTTTTACCATACCTTTGCTGTTAGTATGGACTAGGTCCTAATTTCAAACACCTTTCTGAAAGGCAGACGTCCATCTCTTCCTTTGGTGACATACGCCTAGGGGGTTTGTTCTCCTCATTCCTGTTCCTGCTTGGTTTGTTCCGTGTGTGTCTCCTAGTTTTTCATCCCTTCCTTTCTCTGCCCAACTACAGGGTTGCATACTCCTTTAATACAGGAGAAAAGCTGCCTCTGCTAAGTCCATTTACCAAAAATAAATGTTCCTCTCTGCTCCCCTGCGTGGTGCTTGTTTCAGGCTCCACCTGCTGTTAAGAAGCTGAAATGTTGCAAGTGGAATATAGATGGAATAACTCTCATTTCTGGGCCTCAAGTCCTGGTAGAGACAGGACTCAGCCAGTTGAGGAGCAATGGACGGCGGTTCTAGTGCAAAAGTGAGGGAAAGAACTATAGCAAAGGCTAAATAGTTAAACGGAACTAGATCAGCTGGCTGTTGAAGTTGAACTTTATTAATTTGTTTATTCCAACTGTAGAAATGAGTCTTGATATAAGTGACTTGCACAACACAAAAAAGGAAAGTCAAATATTTGAATTGAGCAGGGTCAGTCTTGTTTTGTAATTATAGTACAACCATAACTTTTCCCCCATATTTTCCACTCAGTGTAGGTGTTAGAGTGTTTGACAAGGAGCTGGGAGACCAGGGTTCAAATCCTTACTCCGCCATGAAGCTCACTGGGTGACCTTGTTCAAGTCACTGTCTCTTAAACTAACCAACCTCATACGTTTGTTCGGATGATAAATTGGGAGAGAGATGAAACATGGGAGAGTGATCTACACCATCTTGAGCTCATTGGATGAGAAATGGGAGGTATCTCTAGTAGGAGATATATATAGTAAATAGATTTGTTTGAGTTATGAAGAGGTGTGTAAATAAACTAAACTAAAATACAGTGGACGCTCGGGTTGCAAACATGATCTGTGTGGGACGCACGTTCGCAACCCACAGCGTTCGCAACCCGCGTCTGCTCACCCTCGGGTTGCAATTCAGTGCTTCTGCGCATGCGCAAAGCACAATTTAACACTTCTGAGCATGCACGGCTGCCGAAACCCGGAAGTAACCCCTTCCGGTACTTCTGGGTTTTGGCCGTCCATAACCTGAAAAAACACAACCTGAAGCGTCTGTAACCCGAGGTATGACTGTAATGAATAGTAATATTTTTAAATGCATGGAAAATGTGAATGATTAACACTTGCACAGATCAGGACAGCAGCTTTCTTCGACTACTCTACCGTGTTGCAGCTCATTGGCACTTCAACAAAGTGTATTCCTCCTCCCTTCAAAACACACACACAATATATAGCTTGTAGCAATCAATGAGATATTTTCATCCTTGTATGACTTCCATACAGTTGCTTAGCAGTGTGAGTCTTTGCAGCAGGGAAGAAAGAAAGCTTTTATTTCCCCCCCCCCAATAGAAAATAAAATCACATACCATTTTAAGTATATTTAATTGGTAAGGAGGAGAGAAGACTGCTGCCAATCAAGAGGCTTGATGCAGTGTTCAAAAGGTAAAATACAGCAATGTGTAAAACTAAACTAAAATAATTGCAACAGATTAAGCTGAAAACAAAGCCGTGGTGCAGTTAACTATATATAGAGATTTTAATTACCGCCCTATAAAGGCAAGCCTAAACACACACAGAGTGAGTTCATAATAGGCTCCAACATAGATGATAGTGAGAAAAGTAAAAATTAGATTTATTAGGGGAAGTCAGCTGAAAAAAAATAGTACTGATTCAAAAGGAAAGCATAGTTAGCTTCATACATACACAGATGTTCTAGCTGGTGGGTTTTTAGTGCTTGATTGCAAAGAAAATTATCCAAAATGTAAGCCGTAAAAGAAAAGAAAATATGATAAAAGGCAGAGGAGAGACCATAAAGCCCTTAGCATTCTCACCCAAGACAAAAAGAAGGCCCTTGAGAGAGGTCTCTTCTAAAAGATAACCAATTAAAAGACATTACTTCTACCCACAAACAAGGTTCCCTAGGAAAAGAAGGTGAGAGAATCTTCATATACGTTCGTAAACCTGTGAAGAACCAGGAGTTAGGTATTACTAAGGCCACAGAGAGCTGTGGTCGCCCTGTGGTAGAAAAGGTCGCCCCATTGAATTCAGGTGCCATACAGAAAAGACGGTATGTAAAACTTTGCCAATTGGAAAATCATTAAAGGAGTGCTCTGGAATGGGACTGCATAAGGCTGTGTGGAGATGGAGTAGGGTAACACCTGAGGATACAACAAACTGACAGATAAATATTCTTTGTGAAGATGGATACAGTAAGCACCAAATGGAATTGGTGGAGCTGCGTGGCAGCCGAAGAGGTCATGGAGGTGTGGCCAAGTTTTGTTTTTCTCCCCATCTCCCTCCCTTGTAGAGATACTGTAATTCTTAATCATTGAAACTGTTTGCAAAATTATTATATGCAGTAACAAGTGTCCCTTTAGATCCTTTGTGCCATGCCATCCCCAATGATATATAAATATAG
This sequence comes from Podarcis pityusensis, assembly GCF_964106645.2. Lineage (NCBI taxonomy): Eukaryota > Metazoa > Chordata > Lepidosauria > Squamata > Lacertidae > Podarcis > Podarcis pityusensis. The sequence continues at coordinate 10,342,954 of NC_138034.1, read as the reverse complement.
AATTAGTGGCCATGTTTGTTTGTTTATTTACCAAAAATGAAACCATATCCAATGGTCATCGTCTTCTTTGGCGATCACTCATAGTCGAGTAGGAATGTCTTCCATGAACACAGTCTTATTCTGGATCCACACGTCCTTTCACAGTGGGGACTTAGGTCTCCAGGCGGGAGTTGATCACGGTGAGGGTTTGCCAAACGTGCCTTCCTCTTAGCTCATTCCTCCCTTTTGCCCTGAGTTTGAGTGTCTTCAAAGTCCACAACACCTTTGGTAAAAGCTGTTCCGTAATTGGAGCACTCATAGGCAAGTGTTTCCCAGTTGTCGATGTTTATACTACATCTTTTAAGATTTGCCTTGAGAGAGTCTTTAAACCTCTTTTGTTGACCACCAGCTTTCCATTTTTAAGTTTGGAATAGAGTAGTTGCTTTGGAAGACGATCATCAGGCATCCTAAGGAGGATAAAATTATCCTCCTGGGTGATTTTAATGCAAGAGTTGGGCGAGATTTTGATCTGTGGCCTGGGACTATTGGGAAAGAAGGAATTGGCAACAGCAACCAGAAGAGAATCTTACTTTTGACTATATGTGCAGCACACAACCTTGCTATTACCAACACACACTTTCTCAAAAAAATAAATAAATTAAAATTAAAATCCAATGGTAATACAACAGCAGCACTAAGCAACTAAAAACGGACATAAATGTGACCAGAAACTTATCAGGTGCACAGGTACATATTCCTGCTGCAATCCTGTAAACATTAATTGAGAGTAAGCCACAATTGAACACAGTGGGATTTACTTTTGAATAAACATTCATATGATCTGGTAGTGATGGAGAAAGTCTTATCTGATCAATTTCTACTTACACAAGAGCTGTGTGTGTGTGTGTGTGTGTGTGTGTGTGGAGAAAGCAAACAGAAAGCAAATGAGGACAGCGGCGTAGCGTGGGTTGTCAGCACCCGGGGCAAGGCAAGTAATTTGCGCCCCCTAACCCCTAACCTGCCGCCGCTGCCAGCTTCTTCTTGCTGCTGCCTGGTCTGGTCTGGTGTGGTTCTCTCCCGTGCTCAGCGCTGCGCTGGGCGGCCGCTGCACTGTCCCTCCCCCAGATAGTCCCTCGCTCTCTCTCCACACCGCACGCCTGGCACCCACCCCCTCCACAGTGCGGTTCGGATCGGATTCGCACAGCCAGCACTGCAGTGAGAGAGAGTGAGTGAGCCAGGTAGGGGCAGAGAGCTGCGAGTGCGAGCACCCCCCCCAAGATGTTGCGCCCGGTGCGGCCGGCCCCCCCTGCACCCCCACGCTACGCCACTGAATGAGGAGACTCGCCATTGCTGGGAACCATGCAGCATAAGCTAAAATGCTTTCCTGTACTAATGTTCAAATGCATGAAGAGTAATCCTTAAAAGCTGACTGAGCAGGAGGAGGAGGAAGAGGAGCATAGCAGCCTGAAACACGCATAAGCTGTTCACAGTCCACCATTTATCCTCTAAATCCTTCAACAACAACAACAACAATATAATTTATTATTTATACCCCACCCATCTGGCTACTCTGGGTGGCTTCCAGCCGTATATTAAAACCAATACAGCATCAAACATTAAAAACTTCCCTAAACAGGGCCACCTTCAGTTGTCTTTTAAAAGCAAAATAGTTGCTTATTGCCTTGACATCTGCTGGGAGGGCGTTGCACAGTGCGGGTGCCACTACCGAGAAGGCCCTCTGTCTGGTTCCCTGTAATCTCACTTCTCGCAGTGAGTGAACTGCCAGAAGGCCCTCGGTGCTGGACCTCAGTGTCCGGGCAGAACGATGGAGGTGGAGACGCTCCTTCAGGTATACTGGGCTGAGACCGTTTAGGGCTTTAAAGGTCAGCACCAACACTTTGAATTGTGCCCGGAAACTTATAACCTGCTGCTATAACACAGCCTGTTCACAAAAAGAAATGCAAATAATTTAAAATGTAAAAAAATAGATAAATATTATAGAAAGAGGCTCACACTGTGTCCATCATCCCTTACTCAACCAATAATTAGAGGAGGAGAAGCTGCTCAAACTTAACTACTATTCCTTGTATCAAATTTCAACAGAAGTAACTCATAAAAGTTCTACAAATGAACAAAGCAGAAGACCCAGTGGATCAGATCATTCTCCAGTCAGTTCATGCATAAGGTCCATCCGTGTAATGGTGTCTATTCCACCTGTCTGTTCATAAACTCCAAACAATCCACATGAAAGGTTGTTACAGTTCCACAAAATCCTTTCACAGAGACTAGACAAGGATTTCTGGAATATTGGCCTTGTTTCGCTGTCCTGGGCTTCGTCGGTAGTTAAAGCACATATGTGATATTACAAGACAGTGGATCTTATGGCGTAGTAGTAGCATAGACTCTTATGCATGTATACCTTATTTATCTAAGAACACAGCCGGTTACGTCTTGTGTGTTTATTGAGGATGCTTTATGTGACCATAGGTTTGTTTGTTGTTGTTTTGCCTTGGATCTCCAGATGTTTTTGGTCTACAATTCCCATGATCCCTAGCTAGCAGGACCAGTGGTCAGGGATGATGGGAATTGTAGTCCAAAATCAGCTGGAGACCCAAGTTTGCAAAACCCTGCCTTGAGAGTTTGAGGAGCACAGAGTCAGAGTTATAACAGGCTTCCTCAACCTTGGCCCTCCAGATGTTTTGAGACTACAATTCCCATCATCCCTGAGCACTGGTCCTGCTAGCTAGGAATGATGGGAGTTGTAGGCCAAAAACATCTGAAGGGCCGAGGTTGAGGAAGCCTGATCTATAACAAACTGCCCGAGACTTCTCGTAACTTGAGAGATTTTATTTCACTTCCTTCTGTGTTCAGGAAGTGTTGACCTGTTTATGGTGGTAGGTAGACATTCAGCACTTGTGATTACCCTCCTGCTTCCAATTGTGGACCCCTTCCTACTAGCTCTGAACTGAGGCGCCCCTCGATTCCAGACTTCACACAGGTACATTAAATAGATATGGCATAAAAACAAATCTAAAGTTGCTTGTTGCTTGGTTCTTGGCTTGAACTACTGACCTAGAAGTGAAACACTTCATATTTCATTACTCTTCTCCTAAGCCAGCTGCTCCCCCGATATAGCCGTTGATGTTGATAGCAATGAGTGGCATGCGGTGTCATTGCAAGATGACAGGCTACAGCGAACTGAAAAATAATCCCTTGGACATGAATTCCATGACACCAGAGCAGCAATTAACAGTCCTGTCTTTCGTCACCAGGGGATGATTAATGTTTAAATTATAGGCAAAGTATTGTGTTGAAGGGCGGGGAGGGAGAAAAGTAGCCTAACTGGGAACGGTTCTTGGTAGTTTTGCACGGAACAATGTTTGGATAAAGAGAATAACAATTTTCATTCCAGAAGGGCCAGAGATAACACTGAGAGGTGACCACGAGACGCAGAAATTTCCGCTTCCATCCATCAGCGAGATATTAAACCAGCATTTGATTGGCCACGTTTCTCATTGAGGATATGTCAATGGCTGGATGGGAGAGTCCTAACACAGATTACCTAAATTCTTTGTCATTTTGTCAATAAGAACTGTATAACAAAAAACAGTAGGAAGCCACCAGGAGCTGGGATTTTCTAGGCTAAAGAAACACTTAATAGCATATTAAAATTTATCAGCAGTGTGGCGGGGGACTCAGCCATTTGTTCAGGAATCGTGGGGTTTTGGAGGAGGACTGAGGTGAAGAAGCTGCCCATTCTTTAGAGCCGGATTTTTATGGATTTGACAAAGAATTTTCTGTGTAATGGCTATCTGGAATTGTTTTATTATATTGTATTGTTTTACAGTGGCACCTCTGGTTACAAACTTAATTCGTTCCAGAGGTCCGTTCTTAACCTGAAACCATTCTTAACCTGAGGTACCACTTTAGCTAATGGGGTCTCCTGCTGCCGCCGCCACCGCACAATTTCTGTTCTCATCCTGAGGTAGAGTTCTTAACCCAAGGTACACTTCCAGGTTAACGGAGTCTGTAACCCGAGGTGTTTGTAACCCGAGGTACCACTGTATATTTTAATTGATGTAAACTGTTCTGGGGTCTGATTCTGAAGCAGTATATAGACTTAAATAAAACCTCTTAAACATCAAAATATTTTTGTGTTGCATATAAGGTATAATAATAAATGTGCATGGTTCTGAGGACATACTCATGATGGGGTCTGAGAAATTATTGCTGCTATGGATCCATCTGCAAGAAGAATGGTCAACTGGTGTGATGCTAGGTCAGATGTATTCCCAAGCCTATTTTTGTCTGCGACTCTACATATTATGATAGTGGGATTTTTTTTCAACAATAATCTTACCCTCTGGTAAAAGAGAAGATGCTTGAGGGTTTGTTTCTGATCTTCAAAATCATGGTTTTGAAGTTCAGCAATGTTACATATGAATGCAGCCACATGGTCCATCTTTCAAACATTAGAACTAACACACTCAGGCACCTCACCACTGTATCATCTCTGGAGCAAGGTAACTTCTTAATTATTCATTTATTTGCTTCATAAAATTTCTACCCTGCTTGATTGTAAAAAACACACAACCTCAAAGCAGTTTACCAAAGATAAAGCAATAAAATAGAGAAAAAAAATATCACAACCATACTTTAAAACAGGGTTTCCCAAACTCTAGCTGTTTTTGGACTACAGTTCCCATCATCCTTAGCTAACTGGACCAGTGGTCAGAGATGATGGGAGTTGTAGTTCAAAAACAGCTGGAGACCCAAATTTGGGAAGCACGCCTTTAAAATACACAAAAGTTAAAATACTGAAGCAGATTAAAATTACCTCAACCTTCTAAGCATCTGGGTAAGCTTGTCTAAACGATAATGTTTTTTTCATGTTCATTTTTATTCCATGGCTATCCCACTAAAACGGGATTGGTGCTAGAACCAGTATAACTGATATAAGGTGCACTCCACTTGCAGTTATAGCCAGTCTTATAAACTGTCTTAGTTGTGGTCATATTCTTGTCTTGTAAATGTGGAACACACCTATGGAATCCTTTTTTTTGGTTTGAAAATGAACTATGCACAACCATCCAATAGCTTTTTATTTTGCCTGGAAAGAAAATGGTCGGCTAGGCTTTCCTGAGGTCAGTTTCTACCTAGGCACCTGATTGAAACGATCAGACTTTGAAAATTGCTCAAGATCCAGCTGCTTTCATCATTCACAATCTCCACAAAGCACTGTTTAAAAAACTCTGCCTTTATTATTTTAGCAGCTTTGATTAAGAGTGTGAGTCCTCTACTACAATGTTCTTAACAGGATGGCTTATAGGGAGATTATGAAACCATGGTGCTAAGTTAATACAAAAAGTTTCAAGATTCATACCATGCCATGTAATAAAATACAGAGCAGTTGAATTTCTGGGTATTTAATACAGTTGCTCCCTTCTGCTGTGAAGGGAGATCCAGCAGAGATTTGAGCAAATTCCACTAATTCAACTCTGAAGTGTTGATAGGCATGCCGTAGACTTCAGAAATCTTTCTTCCTCTGTGTTTTTAAAAACATCCTGAGATGTTCCCTCCTCACAGATTGTAATGGAAAGAAGAGACAGACTCCATAATACTTTGTTTTTGAGGTCTAACACTATACAAAAATCATGTAAAGTTCCTTATAAATGTTGCTGTTACCACACAATGTTGGTCTTTTGGGTGGGAGTTGAGAGAATTTACTGAAAATTACTCTCTCATATGAAAATGGACATAATGATATCATAAAAGGAGGCTAAGAATATGAGATAAGTACCGAGAGAAACTGGCACCTTAAGTGCGTATTTATTGTTATTATTATTGCCTTATCTCAAGGCAAGTGTACAAAACACAATAAAAACAGAAGAGAAAAAACAACAACAAAATATAAATTTTGACAAGAAGTACTAAGTAAACACCAATGGAGGAGACCTATTCACCCCTCTGGATGGCTTCTGTGGTTATTGCTTTCACCTACATGGGAATTGGAGTGATTTTAAAGCCAAAATACACAGGATGAAGCAAACATCAAGATTGCCTAAGCTTCTATAAGAAAACTGTGGAAAAAGTTAGTTAAAAGATGCAATGGAACAGTGGGCCAACAAAGATGTAAATATTATTTATCTTGGAATAAAACAGACTTTGAAAACTTGGTGTGTTCACATGGAAAGAAATGACTATCAACATTTATATATGATTTTCAGAACATTTCCAATTCAAATATAAATTTAATATGTCACTAAATAGAATAGATATACGGTGTGCTGAATTCGCTTTTTTCCAAAGAAATCATGCTTTCCAATGGCAATTAATTGTAAAGAAAATTGTTTTACAATGGTCACATAGTGGTACTTAACTGCTTGGAAGAAATATGGAAAAGGGGAGGGACAGCACAGGCTGTTTCAAGAAATATAGAGAAGACTTAATGCATATGCAGTGTGTGTGTGTGTGTTTGTAGGGGTTGTAGAACAGCAGGAAAATTCTGGTGTATGATGGTGCTGTTGATTTACAGAATTTGTCTGCTTAATTCGACACAAGATACAATTATATGTTAATTAGATATGTTCAAAGTTTTGCATCTTCCAGAATACAACCCTCCAGTTTTATATACTCTCACAAGTGTGAGAACTGAGTACAAAAAAACTTAGAAAAGCAATTGAAAATCAAGTAAAAGACAATTACAATGGCTGCAGTCTTATATTCAGTTACCCCAGAGTATAGTATAGAATACTGTAAGGAAACTGAGAACAAATACTATCAGCTCTTGAGAAATGTTTACAGATACCGAATTAGACTGTGATATGTTTGAACCCGCATCTTGTGTTTTCTTTAGAATTGTCACATATGTTTACTCACTTTTTACACCCTGGGTCCTCAAATGACTCGTGGTTTTGACTGATGATCAATGCGGATGACCTAAATAAATAAAGTGATCAGTTATTTTAATTATGTTTTCCCCATGTCGGGGGGCCGTCCGGCTCTCTCTGCAGAAGCTACAGGCATATCTGGCTTGAAATAAATGCCAATGTTTATAACATGACTGGGCTAAAAAAAAATTCTCTTAGCTGTTTCATCCATATTGGTCTGGATATTTTCCTTTCAAGTACAGTGCTATTACACAAGGTAAGTATTTTTCAGATAATTTTAGAAGATACCTGGTGGGATAACGCTGGAAAAAGTAGAAGAAAGTGCACGGTAACAGTTTGATCATTTATGGCGAGAGCACATTATTGACTTCGCGGCCACACATCAGCTGTTAGCACCAAACCACGCTTAACTTGTAATATGGGTTTTTAAGCTCACTGCTGGTCATTATCTGTTTGGTAATGTCTTGAGAAAAAAACTATATTTTATGGCTGTTATGAACAGTTCTTGTCCTATTTTCAAGTTCCTATTTTATAGAGTGGCCACTGACATTGTCAGCAAAGGATTATAGTGCTTGACAGGGCAATTTTGTGGGTGGGTGGGTGAGCAGCACAAGTATTTTGTGCGGTTTTATGTTGCTGTTTTGAAGATGCAGACGTACACTGCTATCCCTTGTTTTTTGCACAGTGGCAAAAACACACACAGTTATATTAAGAAATGATATGTTCTCTTACTTACTCCTTAAAGCAGGAAGTCCCCTTTTCTTTTTGTCTTTCATAATTTATTAGGGTTGTTATTTTTTCCTTAAATGAAGCTTTAGTTTCAGTGACAGACAGTTTGGATTAATGTTGCTCAGTTTTAACAGCATTTTTATCCTTTTGAATCAATGGGAACAATTTTGGTCTCTGTAAAAAAAAAAAAAAAAAAAGTCCGGAATTACAGAAGGCCTTTCTTCTGGCAATGGGGAACATAATTTATTTGCTACATTTTACACCTAGTTCAATATCGAAAAAATGAAACCAATAAGCCGATATGTATTGAGGTTCTGGACCAGTTTGCAGATAACAGTCCTGGCTTTATAAGCTAGAAGAAAAGATTTTGCCAGCTGTCACCCTTTCCTTGCATGCTAGCTTCAGTGCTTGTTTTGTGACTTGTCCAACCCACAGTTTCCAAACTTTGCTTTAATCCTGGGCTCCAAACCATGATGAGAAATCAGGATGGCATTATGCAAAAGTACTTAATAATAAGACAGAGGTTGCCACCTGCATTGTGCAGTCCTCCGGTTTTAGGAACCTTTATAACAGAGCATCTTTATATTGCAAACTGTCCTGTGAGCTTCGAATGAAGGGCGGTATAGAAATTTATCTAATAATAATAATAATAGAATCTGCCAGAAGAATTGTGAGGTGGCTTTATAGTCTTTGAGGTCTAAGTTGAAAGCTGAACTGGGGTTTCCTAGGCAGTCTTGCTATCCGTGTTGGAGCTACATTGGGGTGAGAAGTATTGGATATTGTTAATTGACATACTGCTACCAGTACAAGTACATAAATAAGTACTGTACAATCTGATGAGAAGCGACTATTAAGGTACTGGGGTTTGTTATCTAGTTGGAGATATGTGTGGGGAAGGAAAGGCCTCTTCTTCTTCTTCTTCTTCTTCTTCTTCTTCTTCTTCTTCTTCTTCTTCTTCTTCTTCTATGGCTCCTAGCTAGATAGGGGCATTTGATAGGTATAAGAATAGCACATAAATAATTATGCTTCTTGTTATGGAACATCCAACAATCTCTGTTATCATCATGACATTTTTTTCTTCAGGAGAAAAATTAGACAGGAGATATGGCCATGGTGCTTTCTTAAGGGAATGTTAAATGTTTGAGAGATGGCGGAATTTATTTACTTTACAATTAAGTACATAATCCCAGGGAAGTATTTTCTAATGTATGTGTTAATTGGGAAGTGACATTATAATTATATGTATAATTGAGGAAACTTATAATCTACCTTATTTACTTGCTCTCAGGAAATTAATCTACAGAGATCATATATTAGATTGCCTGTTCATTAAATGGGACCTCCTGCCGTTAACGAACAACTGAATTAGGTATAAGCTGAACAAAACTGCCTTGTAAGTGATATCTAGCAGGTGTCAACAGTTCAAATCTTTGAGTGCTTATTGATCTGGATTCAAACACTTCATTAATCTAAGCACACATTATATAGATTTTTCAATGTGATTTTGAAAAGGTTGAAAAACTGTATTAAGGGATGAGAGGTGATAGTCAAATTATATCTTTATAGTATATCTCTCTTGGGTTCTGACACATCGGTGTGGGAACAGTTTGCAAAGAATGACAGTAGATAGCATTTCCCCTCCCCCCTATTTGTACAGTATACCAATAAGATTTGTTAGTGTGAAAACCCTAAGGGATATTTTGAATGCTTTGTGAATCAAAAATTCAGAAAAAGGGGCAGGTTGTAAGTTTCTGAATTCAATCTGAAGAGAAAAGAGGACCTCACAGTATATCTGGAACAGTTAATTCTAGGGAGGAAGGATTTATAGCTCAGCATTCATCATGGTCATCTTTAGATATTGGCAGGAAGGAAAATGTATTGTAGAAGTGGACTTGGACAGAAGATAGATGATCAAAGGTTTAGGGTGGTGGAATAGATGTGGAAACCACATAAAGATAGCAGTTTCAGGTGCTGTATAAATAATAAATAAAACTCATGGCCCACAAGACTTTGGAGAGATTGGCTCCCTGCCAGTTTCAAAGTGCAATTCAAAGAGCTGGTTTTAATAAGGAAAGATGAAGACAGCTTTGGACCAGGGGAACTCAAAGGAATGTATTCTTTTGTATGAATCTCCTTCAGTACTTCAAATTAGGCCCTGCTTTGGATACCTTAGACAACTGACGCTGTGAAAGCAGGGCCTTTTTACTCATTGCATCCATTTTGTGAGTCTTTCATCATGGAAGCCAAATTAACTCCCTCTTTGATTCCTCTCCAAAGATTGATAAAAATATTTTTGTTCTGAAGAGCCCTGGCGGATGCTCCTTCTTAACGTTCTAGCTTTTTGTTTGCTATTCTCTTTGTGATTTTAGGTTTTATATTAAATAAAATTAAATAAATACAATAGTAGCTGAATACATGAAAATAGTTGAAAAGCACACAATTCAACAAGAAGAGAGAATTGGTTGAAAAGTGTAGCAATCAAATGAGTATTTCCCAGTAATTTTGGCACTTAAGACTTACGACTTTTATACCCAGTATGATTCCAACTGTTTTGTACATGAACATGCAGATATCGCCATGTGCAGTCATATGTGCTTATCAAATGTGAAGGACTAGCTTGGGACATGACCTGTTCCAAAATTGACATGAGAATAACAGAACAGTACCAATATGACATCATCAGAGCAAAGCAACACACTGCTTCTTCCTTAGCCAGTTATATATTACATGTCCAGCCTATGATTTGAGAACCTGGAAAGTAAATAGCTTTTTGCTCTCTAACCTCTTGAAGAAATTTGCTGCCCCGAATTGAAGCTACAAAGGCCCTGAAATTTGTGAACGGCTTACTCATATCTTTTAAATGTCATGCAAATCTCTCTGTCCTTGTTTTATGCACATTCTATCCCAACAAATATATTTGTATGTTTCTGGTTTGGTTAGCAAATACTTTTATTTGTATAAAATCAAAAATAAAAACTCTGAAAGTTCAAACTACATAAAATATTGCCGTTTTACAAGGGAATAAAGAGCAAAACTGTTAGAAGCGCGTTTTGAATTAGGGCATAGGTTTTTCAAGAAGGCTCAACTTGCCTCTCAAGATAATACAGATGGAATTTTATACATCTGCAGCAGAACACAAAATTTATTATGAATGAATTTGACACTGTTCATTATTTGTGGGATTTTATGATGCTTCAGTACTCCGGGAAAAATAAAATCAAATAAGTTGCAGTCCCAAATTCAATTTGTAACTGCATTTCATCTAGAAATACTAATGTATGTTAAATATCAGTTAGAATGGAAACACTTTATATCATAACCCGACTTTAGAATGAAGTTCAAGCGAGGTGACATGGTGATTGGAAACCATACTGTGGACTGAAAAGGGTCTGGCTACTTTGTAGACATTCACATAACACTCTGGGATGAGACTTGCTGTAGCAGCTGAATTTTACTTGGATTTGGTCACTGTCATTTTGCTACCTACATTCCTAGCATGTTTGCACTCCTGTCCCAGCGGCATCTACACTGGCCTGGTCATGTCTACAGAATGGAAGATGGCAGACTCCCCAAGGATGTTCTCTATGGGGATCTGCCTTCAGGCACCAGGCCCATTGGCTGACCAACTAACTCTGTGTTACAAAGAAATCTGTAAGCGAGACATGAAGGCTGGCGGCTGCAGTGCCTGGAGACAGGTTGTACACCCATAGCAGTGACCAGAGGAGGAATGACCGCTGGGAGGAGCACAGTGAGAAGAAACGCCGTGGTGCATTTGCAACAGCACAACTGGATGCCTTCATCTGCCTCAGCTGCAACAAAACATGTCTTTCCTGTATCGGTCTCTACAGCCATAGCAGGTTCTGTAACCTTCATACAGTTTGAGCTGGACTTCAATCGCAAAGGCACACTCCTCCATTGTCTCCTGAGACAGATGGCTGCCAACCAACTTTATATCCAGTGTTAAGTCTTTCTTGCCTTAGTCATTTGTTTGAAGCATCTCTCCTTGCTCTCTAGCACCATCCTCACTCAGTGTTCGAAACTCCCATTGTTCTAGTTGCATTTTGTGACAGGGAATTTTATTAGTGTGAGCAGTTTCTGAGCTCTGGGCGCAGTACTGCAGCTAAAATTTCAGATTAAAACTGCAGAGTGGAAGGAAAGGAGGACCTTTTTCTGCCTCCCCACTTCCAGCTACTCTCTGAAGACTGGAGAAGGGACCCTCTTAAGAATATTAGGAGGGTAGGGCAGGGGAAGGACTAGACCATATGAAAAATGAACATAATATTTTAGCTGCAGTTCATTCATTTTCAGCTTGTTATTAAAAAAAAGTGCACCTAGCGCACCTAGACTTTGTGTTCTCCTTCATGGATCACTGCCTTGCCGTGGCAAAGGGGCTTGAATAACTCAGAGAAGCTATGAGCTATGCCGTGCAGGGCCACCCAAGACGGACAGGTCATAGTGGAGAGTTTTGACCAAACGTGATCCACCTGGAGCAGGAACCGGCAAGCCACTCCAATATCCCTGCCAAGAAAACTCCATGGACAAAGACAACAGGCATATAAAAGTTATGACGCTGGAAGATGAGCCCCTCAGGTTGGAAGGCATCCAACGTGCTACTGAGGAAGAGCGGAGGACAAGTACAAGTAGATTCAGAGCTGATGAAGCAGCTGGGCCAAAGCCGAAAGGTCGCTCAGTTGCGGATATGCCTGGAAGCGAAAGGAAAGTCCAATGCTGTAAAGAAAAATATTGCCTAGGAACCTGGAACGAGATGGTTGGACAGTGTTCTCGAAGCTACCGGCATGAGTGTGACCAAACTGCGGGAGACAGTGGAAGACAGAAGTGCCTGGCGTGCTCTGGTCCATGGGGTCACGAAGAGTCGGAGACGACTAAACAACAACAAGACTTTGTGTTGTTGGCACCCATAACCTAGGCTTAAGGTTCTATTTAGCTCCTAGCTTTCATATCTCAGTTTCTAACACTGTAACTTGCTCCTTCATCTGCTTTCTCCTTCCCAATAATAAAACTCCCAATTTCTCCTCCACATATACCTTCAACCTTTTTCATTGCCTAGTTATTCCCCTGAATGCATTGCAGGGGTTTGGACTAGATGGCTTTTGGACATCTGTTCCAACTCTATGATTCTATGATATTTCTTTTCTCTGACGCCCATTTACTGCTCATTCCTGTGTGGGCTTTTCTAGATTGTCACCACCCTCTTGTAGCAGGTCTTCTCTTAGCTGTTATGAATTCTTGCTGAGTTTCCTTCTTTGCACTCTGCCTCCCCCACCGACTCCTTTAACCGTTTTAAGGGCTGGCAGAGGCAAAAGTTTTCAATGTCTGAAAAATTGCTTATGCCAAAATAGCCTGCGTTTGCCTGGAGATAGATGTGCATGTGCTTGAATAAAACTTGCAACATTTATTCCTTCTTTGGTGAGCATGCAGAATCTGGTTTTCTTAGTCACGGAAATGCATTGTTTGATACAAGGATGGTTGAGACATACCTGCCTACATGCTGTTGTCAGAGTAGCACACCAGCTGTATAAGTACTGGAGCTAGGCAGCCCATAGCTGTCAAGCGTCCCTTATTTGGAGGGACAGTCCCTTATCCCAGCGCCGTGTCCCACTGCTGTCCCTTATTGATGGATGTCCCTTAAATTTTCCAGGTTTCAAAGGAAGCAGCTCCTCTCCCTCCCTCCCTGCCAGCCAGGGAGGAGGGAGGCTCCAACTGTGTTGCTTGGCTGCCCGGCCTGCCCCCCCTCCGGCCTCCTCTCACCAGCCTTGGCCCCTGGGAACCCCTCCCCACCGGGACTGGTGGGAGCCTCGGGCCCTTCTGCCGCCATCCTCCTCGCGACCGCCGAACTGGGTGTCTCTGCCTGGGGCCGCCCCTCTGCCCGTCACCGCTGCTCCCGCTCCCACTAGGCTGTACTGCGACTGTGCCGCCGAAGGACCCAAATGAGATGGGCAGCCTGGCATGGTCTATGAATTGATGAGGAGCCTTGAGAGGAGAGCGAGGGCAACCATAGAGAAAGCAGTTCAGAGAGAGGAGGAAGAGGAGGAGGCGGAGGTGCGGTCAGGTGTTCCAAGGGCTATAAGGGAAGCGCTTCTCCCATAGATTTGTAGTGGTAGACTAGCATAGATGGTCTGATCTGCGGGTTTACTTTGGGCGCTATTCCCCCCCTCCTCCCACCCCACCTGATGGAATTGAGAGCTGCAGATGGAGCACGAGAGAAAAGATACAGAACTGCAGCAGCATCTTCGTAGCTTGGACTTCGTTTTGCGCGAAAAGTGGTTGCTGCTTGTAGTTATTTAATTGCAGTGTTTCATCGGCTGGTGTCTTGAGCAGCAACCTCTGGAAACGAAGGGCTAAAAACTGGCACTGCTCTCCAAAATTATCTGGTCCCTTTTAACTGGTTGACTAAAATCCCTTATTTTGGCTGCTGGTCCCTTATTTTCAAATCTGTAAGTTGACAGCTATGTAGGCAGCCACAGACGGGTCAATCCTGCAGCCCTTCTCTGTTCATTGTAGAGGGGGCAGCAGAAACACCATCCCTAGAGCCACAGGAGAGAACCAGATGGACTCCCACAGCTCCAGCCAGTATCTCCAGTGAACAATATCTGGAGGTTCACCCTTGACTCTGAGTCTAATGCTCAAATAGCTGAGACCTAGTGTGGTCCCTAGGCAAGCAAAGAGTCCAACTCCCAAAATTTGTCCATGAGTGAATGTGCAGGTAGATAAGCAGTTGAGTGACTTTAATAAGTAAGAGGGTTGTGAAGACTCCAACCATCTACTGATATTTAGTTGGAAAAGAGCAGAGGGATGGTCTGATTTGTTGGTCCAGTATATCTGAAGGAGCGTCTCCACCCTCATCGTTCTGCCCGGACACTGAGGTCCAGTGCCGAGGGCCTTCTGGCAGTTCCCTCACTGCGAGAAGCCAAGTTACAGGGAACCAAGCAGAGGGCCTTCTCGGTAGTGGCACCCGCCCTCCCACCAGATGTCAAAGAGAACAACAACTACCAGACTTTTAGAAGACATCTGAAGGCAGCCCTGTTTAGGGAAGCTTTTAATGTTTGGTGCATTGCTGTATTTTAATATTTTGTTGGAAGCCACCCAGAGTGGCTGGGGAAGCCCTGCCAGATGGACGGGGTATAAATAAATTATTATTATTATTATTATTATTATTATTATTATTATTATTATTATGCTCCTTGGCTGGTGGGTTTTTCCCCACAAATTTCTGCTAGTAGCCCATATTTAGTTTCTCCCTCTCACTAGGTATGATGTAAGAAAGTAATCTGATCTTGACTCCCAAGGCCCAAGTTTGAGTACTGCAGCATTTGACACACTCTAAAAGCATCAGAATTAGGCCCACAATATTCAGTCATTTAGATGAATCAATTAACCTTTTGATCAACTAAAAAGGTGCCCCCAATTAATTGGGCTGAAGGTTTTTTTGAAAATTATTATTAAGCAACAACTCATGCATGCATCATCTAAAACAAAGTGCATTTTGGTTACAAAATTATTGTGTTATTAATATGCAAATTTATGCAAATTGAATTAATTGTGGAGTTGGCTGAACTTCATACAATGAACTGGCTAAGACTGCACTCATAGGGTCATTTGCCTCATTGAGACTTTTCATGTGATGTACCTGAATTTGTGCTACAGTGCATACTTTGGTCTAGTTTATTCTGGAATGAGCTAATAGGTGCTTTCAGTACTTTGCAGCATTTGAGTTTATTTACAGATATACAGGTTGAGCACAGGTGAAGTCGCAGCTTAAACCAAGGGTGGGGGCAGGATCCAGACTGTGGAGCCTTTGATCTGACCCTTGATCTCTCATTTAATGAAGAAATACCCAGTAACTACTATGCTTTGCTTATGGAAAGTTCTGGATTCTTGTTAAAGTTTAGTATGAAGGTGACTACGTTGTGCCTCTCTCCTTCCTGGTGACGCAGCTGACAGGTGGATGGCAGCAGCCCTTCTGGATTGCCCTGGTATTAGGCAACTCGCCCCCTGTATTGGCACATTCCAAACCTGGCTGGGGCCCAAAGTGAATTGAAAGTGTGCACTAGCATATGGTCTAGGTTCCTTGAAAGAAAAACCAATGTAGAAAAAATGCCCTTCATCCAACTGGCAAATTGGAACCAGCCACTTGGTTTTTCGCCTACCTCGTAGCAAATCGTCACAACTTTTTGGGTATTGGTGGTTAGGCATTGGAATATGTTTGTGTATTGGAGGGCAGGGTGTGGCCATTGCCTACCCCTCCACTTTTGGGTATTCTGTTAAAGGAATCCGGCGGTCGTGGATCCTGTCCGACACCCTTGCTGGGGGCTAGGGCCATGGCGCGACCCCCAGTGACATCAGGGGGAGCTTCCAGTTGTATTTGCATCAACAAGCTCCTCCTACTGGTGGTTACCCCTTGATAGACTCACCCCTCCCTGAGGGGGTGGAGTCACACTCTGTTGTTTTATCCAGTGTCTAAGCCAATACCACTCACATGCTGTAATCAATAAAGTTGTGGCCTTTTTTAGCCCAATAACCTAATATACTGCGTCCTTGTGTCTTTCTTATCCTCAAGTGTTATGTACTGAAGTTCTTACCCTGGGCCAGCAGGGGGATACTGTAGATAGTTTTCACTCAGGGCCACATATACAAATAAGGGATCGAAAGTGACGTTCAGTGATTGGATAGTTACAGAAAATGGTTACTGTTGCGTTCTAGTGGAGCTCTATATAAGCAGGCTGACTGAGCCCTTCAGTTCAGTTCTGTTCTGGCCTGTGAATAAACAAGAGCTGTTTGAAGAATCGCTGTGTCGTCTGATATGTTCACCCACAACTTAACATCAAGCTTTCTTATCCTCAAGTTCCTCGACTCACAAGTAGGAGATCTGCTTCACAATATATTCCCTCAATATTCATTTGACACTTCCTTCTCATAGTTGGGTTGGATCTGGTTATGCAAGGGCTATCTTACTTCAGCGTAGACCATATTTGCTACTAGATGCCACTCTTGCCCCACAGAAGAACTGACATACTTCCATGCCTTAGTTTGTAGTATTAAACATGCACATTTCATTTTGTTCAGAGCATCCCTAGTGGTTTCTGAACTGTGAACCATAAACATATAAATGGTTGAAAATGAGGTATGCAGTAATTTAGGAGTTTAGAACATTGTTAATGAGGCTGAGAGTACTGCATTTGTAACCATTCTAGAACAGAAGAATGTGTAATAATGTTTGTTTTGATGATCCGTAGAAGAGAAAGAAACGGAAGCATCTGGGCCACCACCTGCAGAAAGCAGAGAGGCAAACTTCATTGTACTCTGAAGGCTGATCTCATGAAAGTTGCTTAATACTATAACTTGAACTTCCCAACTTGGTGTTTCTTTTTCTGAACGAGTTTCCTGTTGCTTTCTGAAGAACCGCTTTGCAAGCTGAGTTGTGAGAATCATCTTCATCTTGGTATTACGGTTTGATCTTGTTTAAGCTGTGTACAGCTTAGAATTACTTTATATATTTATAAACTGCATAGAAGTTATATTTACAATTAAGCCATACAGTGGTACCTCAGGTTACATACACTTCAGGTTACAGGTTCAGCTAACCCAGAAATAGTGCTTCAGGATAAGAACTATGCTTCAGGATGAGAACAGAAATCGTGCTCCGGCGGCGTGGCGGCAGCGGGAGGCCCTATTAGCTAAAGTGGTGCTTCAGGTTAAGAACAGTTTCAGGTTAAGAACGGACCTCCGGAACGAATTAAGTACTTAACCCGAGGTACCACTGTATATAATTTTTGTTACTTTTTGGGATGTTTGCTTGAAAATATTTCCCACTATGTTGTAAGGGTCGGCAGTTCAAATCTACCCAACGGGTAGCTTCCGTTGCTTGGTCCCTGCTCCTGCCAACCTAGCAGTTCGAAAGCACATCAAAGTGCAAGTAAATAAATAGGTACCGCTCCAGTGGGAAGGTAAACGCCATTTCCGTGCGCTGCTCTGGTTCGCCAGAGTCATGCTGGCCACGTGACCCGGAAGCTGTACGCCGGCTCCGTCAGCCAGGAAAGCAAGATGAGTGCCGCAATCCCAGAGTCAGCCATGACTTGGACCTAAAGGTCAGGGGTCCCTTTAACAAGTCCCAGCTCCCTTAACAAACAACAGCCACCAGGATTCTCTGAGGGGAAGCCATGGCTGTTCAAAATAGTATGATACTGCTTTCAATGTGTAGTGCTGATGTGTCTAATGTGAAGCACAATCTTCTGCATGTATACTTGGAAGTAAGTCCCACTCAGTTTAGTGAGGCCTACTCCCAGGTAAATGTGCATAATAGGAATGCAGCCAAAGATTCTGTGATTGAACCCTTGAATAACTTGAGTTCTTTTAGAGTCGAGTCCTGCTGCACTCCACTGTACTGAAATGTTAGCATTTGGTTTTTACATTTAGATTGTAAAACCTCCTCTGCGATTGTTAAACTGACACTAAAGTGGGCTTGGAACCCTTTTATGGTCTCTGGAAAGGGGCCACACGGTGGTGGTGTCATAAATTATGTCTCCGTTTTAGCAAGATACTGTCTGCCAACTGAGAAGGGTAGGAATAACTTGTTTTTATTTTTCAAATGTAATTTACAATTTGTCCAAGGAGAGGAATGGAAGCAGCTGTCTCTTAAATTAACCCCATAGAGCCACTGGGCTCAGAGCTCTCATTGAAGTGATAATGCGTTTAGCATTATCTTTCCATGTCAGGAGATCCCAACTCTTTCAGGCATCTCTGGGTTAGGGATGAGAAGTATATGTGTATCTGTGCAGGTTACCATAGTGACAAACTCCTGAAAGAAAACAATGGCATAGCTCCTGGGGCATCAACTCAGGAGGTGAATCAACTTGTTTCGGTACTGCAGGGCTCCACTTGATAATGGAAAAAAGTGCACTTTGACAGAATCACTTACAAAATCAAATGCCTTTGTTTTTGAAGGTCTGATGTTTTGCCACGTGCAACCAACTTCATTGTTATTATTATTATTTGCTTAAAAACGTGTAACTCTAGTACCGTATTTTTTGCTCCATAAGACGCACCAGACCATAAGGCGCTCCTAGTTTTTGGAGGAGGAAAACAAGAAAAAAAAAAATCTGAATCCCAATAGCCAGAACAGCAAGAAGGATCGCTGCACAGTGAAAGCAGCGATCCCTCTTGCTGTACTGGCTTCTGGGATAGCTGCGCAGCCTGCATTCGCTCCATAAGACACACACACACATTTCCCCTTACTTTTTAGGAGGGAAAAAGTGAGTCTTATAGAGCAAAAAATATGGTAATTGTTGGGAGCAGCACTACAAAGTGTCTCCCTGTGCTGGGCCTGGGGGTAACCCGAGCAATGCGGTCCAGGTCTGGTCCCAAATCCAAGGGTTCCACGAGGAGTCAGTCTGACAGGGCCAAGGCAGGACACGAGGCAGGAAACCAGGCAAGGTCAGGCACAGGATCACAAGCAGGTTCTGGCAAACAGCAACGTTGCTCCCGCAACCTGGGGCGGGGTCCAGCAGCCTTTTATCTCTGTCGGGGTAATGGCCGGTCTTGATCCCCCGGTGACTCACCTCCCTGTCTTGCCCAAAGGCAAGCACTCCTCCTGCGAGTACTCAGGTCTCTCCTTCTCTCAGACCTCAGTCTCTGCAGCTCAGGAGGTGTCGGTGGGTTACTAGACCCAGAGGCCGCCTCAGCCTCTCCTGACCCAACTGGTAGTGGAGCAGCTGTAAGTGATTGCCCAGCTGGAGACAACGAAGTAATCCCCGCATCTGGAGCCAGGGCAGGCTCAGGTCCCTGATTCGGCCCAGCTCGTGCTTGTTGCAGGGGAACCTGTGCAGACTGGGGCTCTTCAGAATCAGGCCCCAGAGTAGGTTTAGGCTGCCGCCTGAGACAAAGGATCCGGTGCGGACTGAGACTCCTCTGGCTCCAAGTCTGAGCCCGAGTCCCAGGCCATCACACTCCCAGCAGCTCCATTTTCTGTCTTGACCAAAAATGAAAAAGAGGAGGTCATTACTGGTGGGGTGCTACCAGAGTAGAGCTGGCACTGGCTAGACTCATAGCCCCACTGCAAAGAGGGGCAAAGAGTTAGACCCCGTCTCCTTGTGCTTGGCCTTGATCTTCTACGGTTGCTTTTTTGGAAACAGAAATGCCATAAGGATTCCCAAACGCAGAGCAGAGCAGCCAAATTTCCTCTAGCTTGATCCTTGAACAGAATACAGTGATACCTCGGGTTACATACGCTTCAGGTTACAGACTCTGCTAACCCAGAAATAGTACCTCGGGTTAAGTACTTAATTTGTTCCAGAGCTCCGTTCTTAACCTGAAACTGTGCTTAACCTGAAGCACCACTTTAGCTAATGGGGCCTCCTGCTGCTGCCATGCCGCCGGAGCACGATTTCTGTTCTCATCCTGAAGCAAAGTTCTTAACCTGAAGCACTATTTCTGGGTTAGCGGAGTCTGTAACCTGAAGCGTATGTAACCTGAAGCGTATGTAACCCGAGGTACCACTGTATCTCATGCTTCCTCCTGAAACCAGCTTCTACTGTTTACATAGTTCTGATGGCTTCAGCACCAAACCTCTGTTGCTAAAAGGAAAATGTGTCTAGTTGCTGGAATCTCTCTCTCCCACTGGAATTCTCCATTTCCCCTCCCTTGCCCTCATATTTTGGGGATTTTTGCTTCCAGTCACCATTTGAAGACCCCATGTTCTAGCATATATATTTTTTTTGGGGGGGAAAGACAGTTCTTCTGTCTTCCCTACATGTCATGAATAAGTCTACATTCCATGTAATTATGTATCTTTTTTAAAAAAAAATATTGTGAGTTTTCATGTGCTTAATTTTCAAACCCATCACTCACACAGAGACAGACTACAAGGCATATGACGCAGCAGACGGAATACTATACATATGAATGATGAGGACCAATAGTTTGGAAAATACTTGTCAGATGTAATGAGGAATCAGTCTTACGTCTGTAAAAATACTGTTTATTTACAGTATTGTTTCCTTTGATATAACAGTGGCAGAGGTTACTGTAAGACGCTTTTGTTTTTTTTGTTTTTAAGGAATATAAACCTGTTCCAGCATACATGCAGTTTCCCCTTTAATCCACAGCTGCCTCATTAAAAGCCTGATGACATTTTGTATGAAGAACTGCCGCGGTTGCTTACTTCTTAAAATACTTCTCTGAAGCATGTGCCTGTTTAATGTACGGAGAAAGCTCATATAACATTTCCGATGCTGGTGTCTTGTGACCTGGGAGCTGAGCTGAATTGCAACAGCAAGCAAGAACAAACAAATTAAAACCCCACCCTGTGTAGCCTGAGAGGGTGTGTTCATTTAAAGCCTAGTTGGCTAAATCTAACTGAAACGAGTCTTTTTTCTCCCTCTTCCCTTATGGTCATTGACTGCTGAAGGTTCTTAAAATTGGGGAATCATTGGAGCCAGTTAATTATCTCTGTGCACATTAGTGATACAAGCCACGTGTTTAGGAAAGCAATGCTAGTGATGTAATGGGAGTTTCTACCTCATGCTTGTATGTCATTCACCTGAAGAGAGCATTGTAGGAGCTGGCTGAGATTGATGTCCTCTCTAAGAATAGCACTGATTATAGAACAGATTTTCCCATATACAGAGCCATTTTTAATTCACTGCCTACTGCAGCTGCCAGCCTGCGGAGATAATTCCTTCTAGCAGAATAGCTCTAGATTATTATAGGGAAATCAAATTTGCATAAAAGCGTTTTATTTCTCTCCCCCCCCCAAACATTTTTTTCTTGTCATAAGTTACGAAACATTCACTGTCAGTTACTTTTTAATCGGAGGAACTCTGTTGAATTGTATGGCGTCTTAGGCAAATGCTATTTTGAGACCTCTCCTGTACTTTGTTGTTCTGTGGCTTAAGAAATCGTATCTGAATGAGAATAAATAGAACAGGGCAAGAATTTTATGCAAGGTAATATGGAAATCCAGGCTCCATAGATAATGTTGCTTAGATACCGACGAAAGAAGAATGGCAGACAAAATTAATGGACTACGCAGAATTGGATAAAATGACAGGAAGGATTCGAAACCTGCGGTACCAGAGGTTTACAGAAGATTGGAAGAAATATACGAATTATTTGAAGAGCAACTGTAATCAACAAATTACGCTAGTAGGACTACAAGAAATTTTGTAAGGAGAAATATATGAAAAATGGCAAAGAAGAGAAAGAAGAGAGTTACTCGTTATGAGATTTTAATGTAATAGTGAAAATAAGAAATGTAAACTAAGTGAATAGATTGGAAAATTTTCAGATGTGATTGATGGAAGTCAAAAAAAATGTATAAGATGTAAAAGTATGTTTAATTATTGTTGCAAATGATATGTTGAAAAACTAATAAAAATTTATATATATATATAAGATAATGTTGCTTAGAGCAATTTGATGGTGCAACATGCTATGGGGACCTCATCTACTCTGACCACATCTACTCTGGAAGTGGCAGGTATTGATGGGAGAGTAACATGAGAGCAGCAAGTAATACAACCTGGATATAGTGCCTGTGTGTTTGTGTATATATGCACACAAATGCACATGCAAACATACACAATATATGTCTGTCTGTTTGTTTCTAACTATGGTCCTTAGGTTTGCACCCCCCCAAATTCTGCACTACATTGGGAACATTACTGAAATAGTAAACATTTTAAACTGAAAAGTACATTTTCATTAAGATTAAGATTAAGATTAAGAGAGATTAAGATTAAGATAAATTTATTGTCATTGTCCGTATATACACAGTATACACAACAACGAAAATCAAACACCCACCCAAAGACCGGGTTCACATACACATTTGCACGTATCTCCAACACTCTCATCCTATTCAGACATAATCTATAAAAACATATCATACTCCAGAATGTAACATAACCTATTAAAAGCATAACATAACCTAAAAACCTGTCTCATTCCTTCCTACTCCCTGCTTGCTATTTCTTGCAACTGGCCCTGAGATCATTATTTTGTGCAATCAGAGCTCTTGGATAGAAACTATTCAGAAGGCGTGTGGTTCGTGTTTTCATTGTCCTATATCTTCTGCCCGAAGGCAACAGTTCAAAGAAGTTGTGAGCAGGATGGGTGGGATCTCTCAGGATATTGTGTGACTTCTTCAAAGTGCGAGACGTGAAGATCTCATCCAGGGTTGGTAGTTGGAGCCCAATAACATTCTGGGCAATTTTAATTATTCTCTGTAAAGCTTTTTTATCCGTTTCAGAGCTGCTCCCATACCACGATAATATACTATAGGTTAAGACACTCTCGATGGTACTGTGATAATAGGACAGAAGTAGGTGCTGAGATAGATTCAGTCCCCTGAGCATTCTCAGGAAATACAACCTCCCCTGCACCTTCCTCACAACCATATTAATATGTGCAGTCCATGAGAGGTCCTCAGAGATGTAAATGCCCAGGTATTTAAAACTACCAACCCTCTCCACCTCCTCGCCATTTATGTGCAATGGTAAAAATACACTTTTCTTTCTCCTAAAGTCAATTATGAGTTCTTTGGTTTTTTTGGTGTTAAGCATAAGATTGTTTTCTTTACACCATTGAATTAACCCCTGTACTTCTTTCCTATAAGCAGTCTCATCGTTCTCACTAATGAGCCCCACCACTGTTGTATCATCCGCAAATTTGATGATTGTGTTGGACTTATACAGTGGGGTGCAGTCAAATGTGTACAGGGAATAGAGAAAGGGACTTAGCACACATCCCTGAGGGGCTCCTGTGCTTAATACTAGAGTAGAAGAATAGTAAGGGCCCATTCTCACTGTCTGCGGCCTATCAGTCAGGAAATTCCTTACCCACAGACAGATCTTCTGATGTATACCCAAATTGGTCATTTTAAGAAATAACCTGTCTGGCAGAATTGTATTGAAGGCAGAACTGTAGTCCACAAACAACAGCCTTGCGTAGGTTCCCTGTCGTTCTAGATGACTCAGTACAGTATGGACAGCGATGGAAATAGCATCATCAGTAGATCTATTTCTTCTGTATGCAAACTGGAACGGGTCTAGAGTGGATGGAAGACCAGCCTTAATATGATCTAGCACCAATCTCTCAAAACATTTCATAACGACAGATGTTAGGGCTATTGGTCTATAGTCATTGAGAGATACCACCACTGACTGCTTGGGGACTGGCACTATAATCGATGTCTTCAGGCAGGTAGGGACAGAACCCTGCAACAGGGATAGGTTAAAAATGTCCGTAAACACACCAGCTAATTCTGCAGCGCAGTCCCTAATAGCCCGTCCCATGATTCCATCCGGTCCAGCTGCCTTCCTAATGTTAATGCTCCGAAAGGCACGTTGTACGTCACAGGTCTGTAATAAAAATGGTTGTCTATCAGTAGTAGTTTCTGATGATGTGCTGGTAGCCAATGCTGTAGTGACGGTAGTTCCAGTTCCCACCTCAAAGCGACTAAAAAATTTTGATGTATTCATAGAATCATACAATTGTAGAGTTGGAAGGGACTCAAGAGGATCATCTAGTCCAAACTCCTGCAAGGCAGGAATCCCAACTAATAAGAATAATGATAATAATTTATTATTTATACCCTGCCCATCTGGCTGGGTTTCCCCAGCCACTCTGGGCGGCTCCCATCAGAATATTATTATTTTTAATCATCATCAAACATTAAAAACTTCCCTAAACAGGGCTGCCTTCAGATGTCTTCTAAAAATGTTCTTCCTGATGTTTAGTTGGGCACAGTACTCCAGGTGTGGTCTGAGCAAGGCAGAATAGAGTGGTACTATGGCTTCCTTTGATCTGGACACTACTGTTGATGCAGCCTAGAATTAATTCCCTCCACCTACATCACATTGTTGACTCATGATAAGCTTCTGGTCTACTAAGACTCTTAGATCCTTTTCAATGTCGTACTGGTAAGTCAGGTGTTCCCCATCTTATAGTTGTGCTTCTTCTTGCCTAAATGTAGAACCTTAAATTTGTCCCTATTGAAATTCATTTTGTTAGTTTGAGCCCAATTCTCCAATCTGTTCAGGTCATCTTGAATCCCGACTCTGTCTGCTGTTGCATTTGCTACCCAGCCACCCCCAAAGTTTAGTGTCATCTGCAAATTTGATGAGCTTTTCCTTAAGTCCTTCATGTTCCTTGCAATGTAATGCGAACGTCACTTGACTTCAAAAAAATATTTAAAGCTACTTATTGTTGCAGTCACAAGTTATGTGATTGGCTCATTATTTAAAATTAAAATACAAAACTGGCAAACAATTATGCTGAATAAAAATTAGATGGAAGGATTAATTTAACTTCAATAGATTAAAAATCAAAAGCAATTATAAAATTACTCAGTATAAAATTGAATTGAAGTGTAAGCAAACTTTTTTGAAAACTTGATTAACATACTTGAAACACATTTTTATAATATCTAATAAAGGTGTATTATGATTTGGTGCAGATTTATACTGTGTTCCATCCAATTTCCCTGTAGAACAGAAACAGATCAGGCTGAGAGGTAGTTAACCAGAGTAAAGCAGTAGACTTCATGGCTGAACAGGTGTCTAAACAGGTGTTTAGACAGGTGTATCCTGTTCTCAAACAATACAAACTCAATCCCAGTGCAGTGGTGCCTCCGGTTACAAACTTAATTCGTTCCAGAGGTCCGTTCTTCAGCCGAAACTGTTCTTATCAGGCAGCACACTTTCACTAATGGGGCCTCCCACTGCCGCTGCGCGGCTGGCCCGCAAGTTCCGCTCGTATCCCAGGGCAAAGTTTGCAGCTAGGGGCATCTACTTCCAGGTTAGCAGAACTCGTTACCCAAAGCATTTGTAAGGAGGATGGTATGTAACCCGAGGTTCCACTGTACCTTTATTTACTGAACCATGCTAAACCATGGATGGTATATAAATAGACTGTGCTGCTCAACAGCAGCTGAGGATCAGACCTGCTAAGGCCACCAAATATTAATAATAATAATAATAATAATAATTATCATCATCATGCTGGAATAGTCCCAGCATGAAAATACATTCTCTAATCACCTTATTATTATTATTTTTTAACTTTTATTGATAAATGCAATACTTACAACTTAGATTACAAAAAAAGAAAACAAACATACAAACTAAACATATAGTCATAAATCTTGACTTTCCTCCACCTATATGTGGCTTCTTTTGTTTCTTTTCTTCTTTTCACTGTGTTATCAATACTATTTTTGACTATCTCATCTTATACCCATTTCGTCTTAATTTTTTACTCTATAAGTTTCATTCATTGCATATTGATATATTAATACCAGAACAATGTTTTTGATGTATTCCTTCATGCAAGTCCATATTTAGGCCACCAAATTATTATCATTTCTCCCCATTCCATACATTTATATTATTGAACAATCAGTGTATAAACAGGGAGAAGAATATGCTTTTCAGTGTTTTCATGTTACTTTTTTCAGAATTGGTTCCAGTTTAGCAATCTTCGACTTTGCTTTATGAGAGGAGCCTCAGTTTAGGAAATGTATATCTTGCCATAAGGGTTATAAACATTGGGCGATGATATCTAGTGTTAGTCATAGACTAACAATGTTACTTAAATCCATTAATTTCAGTGGGTCTACTCTGAATATAACTCAGTTAGATATCGCCAGATTTGTTGTTTCAGGAGTAGTCTGTACCTCTGGGCCAGGAGTTTTTCAGAAGCTGTTCTGGCAGGGTTGGGACAAGGTAAAATAAATGAATGATGAAAGAGTATGTAAATAGTGCTTTGCAGAATTCCAGAAACACAATGCACACAAACATACATACGCACCACCAGCCTCCACAGCTCTTTAGAGTTTACAGTCTACAGTTCTGTAGTAGGGGAAACAACAGAGGAGTGTAACAGGAAGAAAATTAGTCACCTATGAACTTCCACAAATGCAGTTCAACATACCATGGTTACAGCTGGGGGAAGGGCTTGATGGTCGGAAAAGTAAATTTTACAGAAGGGTCTAAAAGAGGGAGAAACAGGAACCACCATGTATGTGTTTACAGAGAGATTTGGGGGCATAAGGGGCAGCGAGAAAGAATCAGCTAAAAAAACAAGTTCCGAGTAATATTGCTCTCATCCTCAGGTTTTAGACAAGGTGTGTATGTTCTTCCTGGTTTCTGTTAGAGCTTGCCATTATCAGCAATTTACTGAAGCAGCTGCAGAATGCACAAAAAAACCGTTCTTCTGAATAAGCATTTTGTACAGTAAGGTTACAGGATCACCCAGAGACACTCAAAAGGAAACTAACCTTAAGCAAAAGTGAGGCTAGAAGTCTGTTATTTTTATTGATGATGCCCTAATCCATTGGGTTTCCAATGGCACTTTCTGGATGAATACTTTCCTCATTTGAAACGGGGAGAAAAATACCTTTCTGACCAAACATAGGCTACAACCACAGCATTCATTTAATGCACATAGCTTCCCATGGAGAATGCTGGGATCTGTAGCTTACCCTTCACAGAGCTACAACTCCCAGCACGCTTAATAAACCACAGTTTTTTGGAGGAAACCATGTATTTTAAATGTATGGTGTGGAAATGACCGCAATGGCCATTAAAGCAGGAAGAGAGAATAAAAGATACATAGTTATTCATAATTGGAGACGTTAGTTTTAAGGCTTGTTTGAGGGCCAAAGCAGACATGGTCTGTGATTGGAGCTCTCACATTTTAAAAAATTGGATTGGAGCCATAATGCTCAGGGTAGAGGAGGGGGAGCCATTTTCCTTGTGCAACTTCCCCCTTCAAGTTTCTGTATTCATCTGCATAAATTCCACTTAAGGGTTTTGTTGTTGTTGTTTAGTCGTTTAGTCGTGTCCAACTCTTCGTGACCCCATGGACCTGAGCACGCCAGGCACTCCTGTCTTCCACTGCCTCCTGCAGTTTGGTCAAACCCATGTTCGTAGCTTCGAGAACACTGTCCAACCATCTTGTCCTCTGTCATCCCCTTCTCCTTGTGCCCTCAATCTTTCCCAGCATCAGGGTCTTTTCCAGGGAGTCTTCTCTTCTCATGAGGTGGCCCAAGTATTGGAGCCTCAGCTTCAGGATCTGTCCTTCCAGTGAGCACTCAGGGCTGATTTCCTTCAGAATTAATAGGTTTGATCATCTTGCAGTCCATGGGACTCTCAAGAGTCTCCTCCAGCACCATAATTCAAAAGCATCAATTCTTCGGTGATCAGCCTTCTTTATGGTCCAGCTCTCACTTCCATACATCACTACTGGGAAAACCATAGCTTTAGCAATACAGACCTTTGTCGATGAAATATATTTGGAGTCAAGAGTGGATTTCATGCTCTTTATTCAGCTCATAGTGGTGAGGAGGAATGGAAGTTCCCCCAGAATGTCTGCTTTAAATACATTATTTACACAATGGGCCCCACGTGATTAGCTAATTCCAGGATTCACCTGTAGGCCAATCGGGTTGCGGATTCACTTCCACCTGGAGCTGGATTGGGTGACTCCTGTGGACCAATCAGACCACTGCATTCTGAATCCTATTGTTCTAGGACCAATCAGACTGCTGCATTCTGAATCCTATTGAACTCAGTACGTAACAGTCGACAAGATGATGTCTCTGCTTTTTAAGATGCTGGGTACAAGCTGGCAAAAAGTGACTTTGTTGTGGGGATGTTGGATTGGGACAACGGAACAATAAAAGGGTAAACTCCGCATTGCCCTGCAGCACTGCAATCAAATCACACCACCACTCCTTCTGCAGCAGCTTTTACCTTTTGAATCAAATGTAGGAGATCCACAATGTATTTTAGCTCTCTTAATTTGTACCGTGTACATTCTTGTTTTCGTTTTTTCTTGTTGCCTGATGGCTTGAAGCGATGCGTGGCATTCATTCGTTCATTCAAAAACCAAAGTTGATGCCGGCCTGAGATGAGAAATGTTGCCCATTAAGCATCACGACTGAAAGCTGGAGGAGGCCGGCACAGCATGCATGATGGAGTACTTTTGTTTGAGCAAGAAATCAAACTTCTCCAGGTGTTGAAATATACGAATGGATCGAATGTTGCAAAGCATCCATTTCAGTTGGTTTAATAGCATTCCAACTTGTTATTAATAAAGCAAACTAATTTGCTAATCATATCTCTTGTAAACAGAAAGGAAATTGAAGTGCACAATAATGCACATTGCTGTCATGAAAAGTGCACAATAATGCCCACTGAAGCACAACCAGAAGCTCTGAACATAAAATAGCCAATTTAGTCTCCTAGAGTTTTCTCCTCTCTGGTCACCTAGCCCCACTAGTTCTGAGTGTTAGGGGTTTGCTGTTGTTGTTAGACTCCACTGGAATATAGATATATTGTGGCAACAATATACCCCAATTGTGTGGTTACGTTGTGGGTGGGTGCTGCAGGGTGGCTTGAACACAATACAGTCTTGCCACACACACCCCAACAATATCTAGACTAAATGTATGGAGAGAGCTACTGAAAAGTCACAAATTATTATTCAAGGCCTGGTTTAATTGCTTGTGTTTTTAACTCGGGCCTAAATGGAAGCTTGCAAGCCCTTATTGTTATTGGAAATGCCCATTTTGTTCATATTGTAGAAAGTACCCTTTTGTCCTGGAAGGAGGCACAGCCCATGAATACTTTTGCAAGTTCATATTAATCTCAGCAAGGGGTTGCAGAGAATAAATTCATGGTGGCTTTCCTCCATTGTCATCAAATTTATCAGTTTTACACCCTACTACTAAAATGAGACACTGACTTAATTGATTGGGTTTTCATGCACAATTAATTTTTTTTGCAATCCCTACCTTCCATTTATTTTGCCTAGAAATGGGCCCTGCACCTACAGATTGGTTGAAGAATGTACATCTTATCTGTCTTGAAGTTCCCATAGAAAAATAAGAATCTGTTATTAATTTGTTTAAATCCAGGGGCAGTTGGTTTCTGTCTTTGTGTACGCTTATTACATTGTCTGTGAAGAATTTTCTCTGATGAAAATGGGGAAAAGTTAAAATACGACAATTTACTGCTTCAGTCTACAGGGCAGCTGTTTTCTGTCTCTATCAGTATTCCTAAAAGTCTTTTAAATGAAGAGATTTATGAGATTATTTTAATTTTGATGTCCGTTTAATGCTTCATGCATTTTAAATACAACCTTTTAATAGTTTTTTTTTAGATTGAAGAATTTAATTTAATTTTATACTGCAGAAATAAATGTATACTCAGGAGACTGCACCATTATTAGGGCTTTTTGAAATTCAGCAGTTCTGCAGTACACAGCACAAGTAATTCAGTTGCACGTGTATCAAGCAGATGAGCAGCAAAATGGCGTTGCGTGGTGAGTTCCCGCCTCCCCCCAGTAGGAATAAAGACACAGGACCCTGTTATTTTAGGTTAGTGGGCTAAAATTTGGCCACAACTTTATTGGTTACAGGTGATAAGCGGTATTGGCTTAGGCATTGGTCCTATCGACTATCCGGCTTCAGCCTGCTTGCTTGAAGACCGGGAAGGGTTAACACCAGCAGGGGGAGCCTTGCTTGATGCACATCAACTAGGCACTCCCCCGGGGTCACCGCTCGGGGGTGTGCCTTGGGCCCTGGCCTCCATAGGCTTCGGACAGGGCCACGACCCCCGGAATCCTTTACCGGACTACCCTTCAATATCTGGGGGAGGTGATGGCGCTCCCCCCCTATACATCTACGTAACAATACCCCTACCAATGCCTAACTGCCAAAACTGAGAAAGTTGTGACGATTTGCTACGAGGTAGGCGAAAAACCAAATGGCTGGTGCCAATTTGCCAAGTGGAAAAAATTCCTACCAGGCCCCTTAATGGCGACCAACTGAGGTCCATAGCAAGGTCAAAGAGGGACCTTGAAGGGTGGGCGGGTGGGAAACCGAAGCAGCTGAGTGGCCAAAGAGGGAGATTCCTGGCCACGCTTGCCTTAAATGAGGCAAGCTACACACCCTGGGCCAGCCGATTGGATTCCCCAGATTGCGTGGGGCTGAAGCCCGCAACACCACCTCCTCCCGAGGTCGGAAGTGGCTTTCTGGAACACCACCCCTCTTGCAGAGTTTGGTGAGAAGGTGAGCATTCCCTAAGACCTTGAACCTCTTCTTCTACATCCCAGGGATGGAGAACACCACACACTGAAAACTTCCAGCAACACTCCTGCCAGTGGCAGAAGCGATGGGGCACTGCCTCTCGTGCTTTCCCGCCTGAGGCAGCCGCTTCACCCCGCCTCATGCATGGGCCGGCTCTGCTTACCAGCTTTCCTGAGGTCAGAACCAGAATTTCAGAGGGGAGAGAGTCTAGGAGGCAAAGGCTGGTGATGAAGGGGCAGAGATTACTAAAGTAGGGGTTGTACTTGTTGGATTGGAGACAGAGCATAATGACTCAGGGGTTTGGAGCCTGATGGATTCTGGGAAAGACTTAATAGCAACAGTCACTTAAGCCAAGCAGAACATAGGATGCTTACTTGTCTCTATCGGATCACTGTTCTTTTTTCCTCCCAATTCTCTGAGAAAGAGGCTGAAACTCTGAAAATTCATTCTGAAACCTGGGCAACTTTAGTTGTAACAGCCCAAGTAAAGATGCAAAAGGGATCTTCTCCAATCAGTCAGTCTGGGTCTTCAATAGAGTACGTTCCATAGGAAGCTAGTAGGGGAAGGATGTGTTTTAAATGGATTTAAATTACATATGTATTAAGGATGAGGAAATAATGGGTAGTAAGAAGGATCAAGAAGGATTGGAGGAACATTTGGTGCTAGGTACATTTCAGTGATAGGGACGTGGGTGGCGCTGTGGTCTAAACCACTGAGCCTAGGGCTTGCCGATCGGAAGGTCGGCAGTTCAAATCCCTGTGACAGGGTGAGCTCCCGTTGCTTGGTCCCAGCTCCTGCCCACCTAGTAGTTCAAAAGCACCCCAAAAAGTGCAAGTAGATAAATAGGTACCACTCTGGCGGGAAGGTAAACGGCGTTTCTGTGTGCTGCTCTGATTTCGCCAGAAGTGGCTTAGTCATGCTGGCCACATGACCCGGAAAAACTGTCTGCGGACAAACATCGGCTCCCTCGGCCAGTAAAGTGAGATGAGCACCACAACCCCAGAGTCGTTCGCAACTGAACTTAACTGTCAGGGGTCCTTTACCTTTACCTTTACATTTCAGTGATAGACCATCTCTGTTCCTTGTGATTGTGGTTCTACTGTATGATCAAATCATGCACTTCAGAGGATGAAATAATTGAGTGCAGAGGTGAATTCCTTGGGACTGCAGGGTGCTTTTTGTTTTTTGCTTTACCCGTGTGCTTTTTTAACCACTAATGCTTATCTGAGAAGATTTCCCCCCCAAAGCAACTGAAACAACATGGTATGTCATTTATAGGTCCAAACACAAATGTGGTATAATCTTAGTGGGTATTTAAGCACAGAGTTAATGCTGATAGCCTTATTTCATTAATTAACTATAGAAATGCTGCTGTTATCACAGCTTGTATAGGATGGGGCTCAGCATATTGCAAAAATCTTGGGGACAGCGCAGATATATGACACAAGCCCAAAGGGTAATAAGTGATGCCTGCATATGCACTGTATAGGTAAAAGTAAAGGGACCCCTGACCATTAGGTCCAGTCGTGGCCGACTCTGGGGTTGCGGTGCTCATCTCACTTTATTGGCCGAGGGAACCGGCGTACAGCTTCTGGGTCATGTGGTCAGCATGACTAAGCCGCTTCTGGCGAACCAGAGCAGCTCACAGAAACGCCGTTTACCTTCCTGCCGGAGTGGTACCTATTTATCTACTTGCACTTTGACGTGCTTTCGAACTGCTAGGTTGGCAGGAGCAGGGACCGAGCAACAGGAGCTCACCCTGTCGCGGGGATTCGAACTGCCGACCTTCTGATTGGCAAGTCCTAGACTCTGTGGTTTAACCCACAGCGCCACCCGCGTCCCCAGTGCATATGCACTGAGCCTGAAGCGATTTCTGCAGAGGCACTGCTGTTTTGGATAGACACTGCACAATGCAGTAGCAATTTGGGGGAAATGGAGAAGGTGAGGGGGAAAACTTTCCCTCTCCCTCACTGTAACCAATGCAAACAACAAACTGGAAGATTTTAAGATTGCAGTTCTGTGTGGATTACAAAGCATCAAAATCAAACAGCAACAAGCAGAATGTGCATGCTCTTCTAGCCAATAAAATCTAAGCAGAATCCCTGAGTGTCTTCAAAGAGTAGAGTAGAACATTGGTTCTCAAGATTAATATGTTCTGGGAGTCTGTTTGACTCCCGAAACCGTTCGAAAACCAAGGCACGGTTTCCGATTGGCTGCAGGAGCTTCCTGTGCTGAAGCAGAAGCCATGTTGGATGTTCAGCTTCTGAAAAACGTTTGCAAACTGGAACACTTGCTTCCAGGTTTGCACCATTTGGGAGCCAATTTGTTCATCAACTAAGCTGTTTGAGAACCAAGGAAGTGCCCTGTGTTTGAACGTCACCTGTTCAGACAGCTTAAATTTACTGATGCAGATAGAATTGATAGCTTTCTTACACAGCTAAGCAGCAAAGCTCAGGAATGTAAACTTGGGGCTTCAGAAGATGCTTCCCCTTGCTCCCACCACTATTTTCTTGCTTAGAGAGTAATATCAACAGGGCTATAGGTTTCCTCGGTTTGGTAGGGAGCCCAGTGTTGGGTCTTGGCAGATGCCCAGTGATGCCCACTTTGGACACCTGCCCTGAGGGCAGGTCTCTTGCTTTGCACTGGTTTTTGAGAAGTTCAGAAGTTGCACAATCTTCTCAACACTTCTGTTCTTCTTCAATATCTGCTGTGAAGCAAGAGACCGGCCCTGCTAACTGAATGTGTCAGACAAGGGAGGGGTGTTGGTCTCTCTGTCCCAGCAGAAAATGAGAGATGAGTTACCTTTGCATGTTCTTATAAGTTGAGCTATAATGTTTAGCAAAATTGTTTAGTTTAAATCATTAAGGCTGCAATCCTAATCACACACAGGGAGTAACCCCACTGAACACAATGGGATTTATTTCCAATAAATATGCATAGTGTTTTGCAGTAAAACAGGGAACATGAACAGGTCAACCATATAAACAGTGAACAGTACTGTATAATTACACCATCCTTTGCCTATTTTCAACATCCTTTTTCTGATATACCTCCCTTTAGCTGTCAAGCTAAAGCAATGGTACTTCACTGCATGCCTGTTAGATTTCAAGTATCACACTTTAGGTTTCTAATTAAGAAATTAATTAAAATACTATACAGTTTACTGCACAGTCTATCAAGAGTAGGGCAGTTTACAAGATTTTTCATGTTAGGTGTACTATAAACGCTACAGATGTACATAATCATATTCACACTGATATTAAAAGTTCTCCTTCAGGAACACATCTAAAAATTATTGAGAGGCATAAGTCGTGAAAGTAATTGTTTGAGCAGGAAACCTAGTGATAAGAAACTGAAATTTTAAGCACCAAAGACTGACAGTAAATCTGATATGAGCATAGAAAATGCCTACATAGAAAGGAACAGATTAGAAAAGGTGATGTGCTAAATTTGCATGGAAGTTAAATAGGTTGCAAAGTACCTTTATCACTGGGGGGAAAAAAACCCCTTTCTTTTTAAGCTTCAAAATGGCAACACCTGAAAACTCTAAAGAGCAAGTTGGACGTTTTTCTTTAGTGCTGCAGTAGTTGATTAATGAGCTAAAATATTGGACCACAGGTAACTCCAGCGAGGCAGATTTAAGCAGATATAGATAAAAGTTGAGTTTTACTCAAAATATTTTAAAAGTACATTTTTGCTAGAATTTGAGCCAGATTATGCATCACAGCACAGGGACGCGGGTGGCGCTGTGGGTAAAACCTCAGCGCCTAGGACTTGCCGATCGCATGGTCGGTGGTTCGAATCCCCGCGGTGGGGTGCACTCCTGTCGTTCAGTCCCAGCGCCTGCCAACCAAGCAGTTCGAAAGCACCCTTGGGTGCAAGTAGATAAATAGGGACCGCTTACCAGCGGGAAGGTAAATGGCATTCCGTGTGCTGCGCTGGCTCGCCAGATGCAGCTTGTCACGTTGGCCACGTGACCCGGAAGTGTCTGCGGACAGCGCTGGCTCCCGGCCTATAGAGTGAGATGAGCGCACAACCCTAGAGTCTGGCAAGACTGGCCCGTACGGGCAGGGGTACCTTTACCTTTACCTTTATGCATCACAGCATAATCTGGTGACAGCAGCCACAAAATTAAAAGACACCTGCTTCTTGGGAGAAGAGCAATGACAAACCTAAACATCATCTTAAAAAGTAGAGACATCACCTTGTCAACAAAGGTCCGTATAGTAAAAGCTATGGTTTTCCCAGTAGTGATGTATGGAAGTGAGAGCTGGACCATAAAGAAGGCTGATCGCCGAAGAATTGATGCTTTTGAATTATGGTGCTGGAGGAGACTCTTGAGAGTCCCATGGACTGCAAGAAGATCAAACCTCTCCATTCTGAAGGAAATCAGCCCTGAGTGCTCACTGGAAGGACAGATCCTGAAACTGAGGCTCCAATACTTTGGCCACCTCATGAGAAGAGAAGACTCCCTGGAAAAGGCTCTGATGTTGGCAAAGATGGAGGATACAAGGAGAAGGGGATGACAGAGGACGAGATGGTTGGACAGTGTTCTCGAAGCTACCAGCATGAGTTTGACCAAACTGCGGGAGGCAGTGGAAGACAGAAGTGCCTGGCGTGCTCTGGTCCATGGGGTCACGAAGAGTCGGACACGACTAAACGACTAAACAATTTAACACTGTGGTCTTTCGGTAGACATGCAATGGGAGCTGCTGGGGTGCTGACTGTTTTGAAAGTGTGTACTCCAGAACATTTTAAATAGAGCCTCTTCTACATGCTCCACCCGCGTCCCTACATGCTCAGCATATGTGAGAACAATTAGCATTATGATGTTAGCAGTGGGCTCCTTAACTGTCGAAATCTAGGACAGGATGGAAAAGATGACTAATTCTCCAGGGGGTTTCTATGGAGCATTTCCTCACATGTTATGTACTTGTTCAAGATCAATTGAAACATTACATTTCTCGCCTCCCCATAACCACAGTTGGGCCTGTACATGTTGGACTCTATAAACAAATATGCCAATTATATCTATGTCTTCTGAGTGGTATTGAGGTTGTTGTATGCATAACCTCACTGTCCCACAGTGCATTGATTATTCTAAATTTTCCAGACCTGTGAGCGTTTTAGTCATTTCTTTGTGTCCACGTTCTGACCCTAGTTGAATGTAGCACAAGTATATCAATTAATTATATGGCACTTGTAGCTATGAAGACTCTGACACATTGTTTTCCAATGTATCAACAGGAAATATTTTATTTATATTCTGCTTATGGCAGCAAAGTCTCTGATATTGGTTGGCTGAGCTGTTTTGGCTTCGCGTGACCAGTGACTCAGGGAACTAAACTGTTATGTATTAAGATTAAGTTGCAGTTCTCACTCAGGGCCACCAGTATGTAAATAGATTGAAAACTGTCGCTCCTGATTGGTTAGCTAGTTGGGAGTTGTTACTGTTTCAAGTTACTTAGTATTATATAAGGCAGCCAGCTAGGCTGCAGTCAGTCTGATTCCAGGAGCAGTTCTAACTGCTGCAATAAAGAGCTGTGAATCCAACAGAGCTGTGTCCTTTGTCCATCTCTTCCACTATTCAACATAAACAGTTTGTAGTTCAGCATCAGAGAACATGGAGAAGGTAGTTTACTTGATTTGGAAACAACACACAGGGACAGGTTTAGGGCTTGGAAGAGGTAGAGGGGAAGCTAAGGGATAGTACCTGAGAACTAATAAGATTGGTTAAGAGACAGGATGGATGAAAAGCAAATTAGACAATGTACTGAAAAGGAAGAAACTTGAGTGAAAAAAAGGATGGTGAAATATGGAGTCAGTTGTGTAGCATTTGCGAACTTATCCATGTGAACCAGGAACAACTCTTATTTTCTTATCTCTGCAGCTGTGACCTCCTGGGTGATGCAAATAATGTTAGGCAGTTGAATACGCATGCGTAGTCTCTCCCTTCCTTCCCCGCAGTGGCCTCGGGCTCTGGCAACCCATGCTACGCTACTACATGGAATTGGAGAAAGTAGGACTGGAGCTATGTAATATTGGCAGGAAGAGAAATCTGTCAGTTCTGTCTTCTGCTGCCATTACACCCCTCTGGCTTGGTGTGTGGATAATGCCATTATATAGTTTAGTCACTAGGTGGCACTGAAGTTAGTTGCATCTGGGTGGAGACAGGAGCTTCTTGCTATTCTGTGAGAAAGAGCAGTATGCGAGAGTTGAAAGGATGTTTTCTGCGTGTGAGTGAGTGCTTTTCTCTACATATACTATTCTAACATCAGTGGAGAAGAGGTACGTACATGGAACAGTAACTATATGAAATTTAGACAAACTCTTCTGACATATTTGGTTTTATACCAGCATGTCTGCTGTCGACTAAATAGGGCGGGTGATTCCTGTGGAAACAGGCTGTCTTGAGCAAAATATAAGAGAGAAAGCTAACAGATTGCTTTGGGAAATTTATAGGGTTTAAATCAATTGTCAAAGATCTGTGTTGACATGCAGTTGGGAATCACACTGCACTCTGTATTTTTGTGACATGGTTAGATGCTGCTCAGTTTCTGAAAAAGATCCATCATTGTGCTTGAAGAGCATGTTACTTCCCAAGCAGTTTCATACTCAGCAAGGTGCTGATAGGACTGGAGTATTACCTTTGTGCATTATTTTGCTGTTGAGATTAGAATGAATTAAAAAAAACCTCCTTTCATTGACATGTGGTCTAGTTTGATTTGCCAGTATTCAAGGGTGATGGGAGTTGGAGGTCCACAATTTCTCCAGCCCCCAATATAAACAATATTATGGGCCTATATTTCCCATCCAACTTCCATATAAATATTTTGACTAAATAGAGAACATCTGGTGTATAGCCGCATTTGGAATGATAACTGAGATGAATATTTCCTCTTCTTGCTGTTCTGTGAGCAGCTTTTCCACACCATGTTTGGTGACCAGGGGGTCACAAGATGTCTGTGGCCCATTTCAGATGTCCTACCTAAAACATGCAGGAGGGCAGCAGGAGTGAGCAGGAGCATTCTAGCTGCCCAGCCCCAGCAACATTATTGTCACCCTCCACATGTTATACTAATGAAGGCTCTCGCTTGGCTTTAGAACCCTGGAAAAAACCAGGGTTCTAGCACTCATGGAGAGCTTCCAGAAGCATAGAAGGCTCCTCATTTGACAATTTTGCCCTCCATGAATACTGGTCTGTTTCATGCAGCACAGCACCACATGTTTTCTAAACCACATAAATTCCTGGAGAGGGCTTATGTTACTGGATATCTGGATATATCTGGATATATTTATAATGTTTATGGCAGATAAACCATTGTCCATGATAGCTGTTAAGTTGTGGGTGAACATAACAGACGACACAGCGATTCTTCAAACAGCTCTTGTTTATTCAGACGCCAGAACAGAACTGAACTGAAGGGTTCAGCCAGCCTGCTTATATAGAGCTCCAGTACAACATTACTGTAACAACTTTCTGTAACTATCCAATCACTGAACGTCACTTTCGATCTCTTATTTGCATATGTGGACCTGAACTATCTACAGTATCCCCCTGCTGGCCCAGGGTGAGAACTTCAGTACATAACAATAGCTAAATAGCTGAATGGAATTTCCTCATTTGGAAGAATTATACATTTGAATACCTTTGTATTACTGTTGCTCCCCAAGGTGCATTTCTTTCTTCACATGAGGTTGGAAAGAGACAAACAGTAGGGTAAAATGGATGCCTCCCATAATACCTATACAACCTTCCTGTGTGTTTCCTAGAAGCACCTGGCTGGCCAATGTAGGATGCTGGAATGTATCGGCCTCTTGCTTGATCAAAGTTCTTGCGGATATGCCAGTTCTGCACTCTGTTACCCTTCATCAGTTCTGATCATGGTGGGAAGAGGAAGATTGGAAGAAAAACCATAACGATAGGTTCTTCTCACCTTGCATGTCTACAAAATGAACAACAGGAGTAGGAACCTACCATCCAGATATTTGCTGGTTGTGTCCCTGACTTTGGCATAGGACTATTCATTTGGTAATTAGCACATACCAAGAAGAAGAAGATAATGAAAATGAGAAATTATTCCTTTTTCTGCACAGATTACCTTAGTGCGTGTCAGGCTTTGGGGAATCGGATCTCTCCCCAGTGGCAGTAAATAAGCAGATCAAACGAAAGGAGCGTTCTTACCAGATAAGTTCTATAACAATCACAGCGAGAGACAAAGGGATGCATATCTCTCTAAAAAATGATGCCGCTCCCAGTAAAGGTTCACCACCTCCGTCCCCATTAATCTATGTCACTCCTACATTGGGTAATCTGAGCTTGTTGCCATTGCGCTTTCTATTCTAACACTTTCCAAGTCCTTCTAGTCGTGGGTGAATTTGGGGGGGGGGGTCAGGAATGCTATCCAAGGACACTGAATCTGCCAGCTGTCTCTCTCCTGGTGTTTCCCCTTCTAGCTGTTCCTCACCCAGTATTTCCCAGCTTTCCCCCTCTGGACTATGCCCTTCTGCAAACCACTGTTCTAAATCAATACTGTCCTCCTGCCCTTGGGAAGGGTTCAGAAAAAGGGGGGGGGGCTCCCACCATTCCTCCTCAGTCCAGTCCCTAACAATGGATAGTGCAAGATTTTTAAAAATAAAATAAATAAATAAATAGTGCAGAAAACTGGTTCCTGGATATCGTTGGATGGATTTATTAATTACAAATACACCACTGAGCCATGAATTGCCATTGTTTCTATTTTACGACTTCCCTCTTAAATACAGATACTAAAAGAAGGAATCAAATGTCAGTGGTCAGTGAATTAAACAGAAACACTTTTCTGCTTCCGAATGCTGATTTCCCATAATAGTTTCCGACTTTGAAAAGGACATTTGCCGAAGAGTTTACTTGTTGAAAAGAAGATGTTTTAAAGATTCTGGTGTCTTGGTTTATTTTGCAGATACACATACCAGTAAATCAGATGTTGGACTTTGTCCTCATTCTGGCCTCTTTTCTTGTACATCAAGTGGACCACCTGCCTCTACAAACAAGCACCACCTCACATGTAGTCTGATTTTGGTATCATAGACGGAGCTTGCCGTTTGTTTTGTATTGATAACATACAATGAGTAAAAAAAATAACAAAAACTTTATTGAAATACAGTGGTGCCCCGAAAGACGAATGCCTCGCAAGACGAAAAACTCGCTAGACGAAAGAGTTTTCCGTTTTTTGAGTCGTTGCGCAAGACGAATTTCCCTATGGGCTTGCTTCGCAAGACAAAACGTCTTGCGAGTTCTTGCGAGTTTGTTTCCTTTTTCTTAAAGCCGCTAAGCCGCTAAGCCGTTAATAGCCGCTAAGCCGCTAATAGCCGCTAAGCCGCTAATAGCCGTGCTTCGCAAGACGAAAAAACCGCAAGACGAAGAGACTCGCGGAACGGATTAATTTCGTCTTGCGAGGCACCACTGTACACTGCTCTGTTTGTTTGTGTTTAACCCAATTTAATATAGAATACATTGGTACCTCGGGTTAAGTACTTAATTCATTCCGGAGGTCCGTTCTTAACCTTAAACTGTTCTTAACCTGAAGCACCACTTTAGCTAATGGGGCCTCCTGCTGCCGCCGTGCCACCAGAGCACGATTTCTGTTCTCATCCTGAAGCAAAGTTCTTAACCCAAGGTACTGTTTCTGGGTTAGTGGAGTCTGTAACCTGAAGCGTATGTAACCCGAGGTACCACTGTATATCAAAGAGCAGATTTGTGGCCTTGTGACCCTTGTGTTTCGGCCCCACCGAAATAGTACTCTGGCAGTCTGTTAGGTTTGCAGGGAAAAAGATAAACCTGCTCTGCTTCTTCTCCTGATGCTGCTTCTTCTCTGAGCTCACCCCCAGATATATTCCCCGATACTCCAAAATGACATTTGACTTTAAGACGCCCTTTGCCTGGAAAACGACCACCATTTTAGTTCATCATAGTGGCCTAGTTCACATGTCACATTAAACTGTATTTAAATATGGTTGAGTAGCCTGGTTTGCACAGCATGGTAAGCCAAACTATGGCATATTGGGAGTGTGCAACGTGCAGGATTCTGGAGGGCAACTTACTGCTGCTTTGTTTGTCCCCAATCAGTTTTGCTATTTGCTCTCACAGTGCTGGTAAGCCATAGTTTGGCTTACTTAGTCAAGGGAAAAAAGCTGACATGAATACAACCATGTTGGCACATGCCGCTGCAAAGCTCTTGTTCCGCTTCTCCTCTGCTCATGCTGCCAGAGTCTGGCTTGTGATGGTATCCGAATGAAGGCTCACAATTGATTTCCCCAAACAAACCACAAGTAGTAAGCCAAGAACAAGCCTTGCTTGTGGTTTGTTTCTAGAGAAACCAGGAGCCCAGGTTCTCGTATCATGATAAGAGTAGCAGCAGGAGTGGGTGACGATTAGAGCAAGAAATTTACAGCAAGATGCACTTGTATGCAGAACATTCGCATTCAGCCATAGTTCTAAATTATGGTTTAATGTGATGTAAAGAAGAAGCGTGAGTTGTCTTTGAAGGAATGGGTTTCTGTGCAGTCAGTTTGAAACGGGACCCAAAATCTACTTTTTCCCCCTTTTCCAAGGGAGCATTTCTAAAATGCTTTAACTTGAGCTCTTGAGCCAAAACCCACCTGTATAAACAAGTGCTCAAAGCTCTCTCCCTTATCAGTCCATGAAGGCTGGTAATGATGGATGGCCTTGTCCGTTCCAAAGTGGAACAGGGATGACACGTCTGGGTCTTATCTTACATCCTGACCACAAAGATGCACAGACCTTGTCAAGTCTGACGAGACCCGGAAACGGCGCCAGGAGTTGGTGACCTCTTGCTCCAAGATAAGAGTAGGAAGAGGAATACCCTTTTATGGTCAGGAGTATAGGAAGGAAAACCCTTTTATGGTCAAGAGTGCCGGAACAGGAACAACTGTATATGGTCATGGATGTCAACTTACGTGTATAAGCTGACGTGCTTGAATTCCTGGGGAAGGGGGTGCCCGGAATACTGCATGAAATTTCTCATTTCTTTGGACTTGCTGTGGACTGACCACGCAAGTGCCTTCTGCTATCCAGAGAGCAGAATAAACTCTTTCTTTGAATCAACCAATCGGTGAACTCCAATAAGGCTACAGTCTTGTAACTTGTAACTGTGGAACCGCAACTACCTTTGGGTGCCTTTAATTTATATTTCTACAACATATGAAAATCAAATACTTTCAAGAATAAAAGTTGTGCACAGCATCACCTGGGACAGAAGTTTGTTGCTTTGATTTAGTGTGTCTGTGATGATAGCGATATTACTTAGGTTAGATTATATAGAAAAGAATGCATGGTTTTAAACAGGGATGTCCAACAGGTCAATCACGATCCCCTCCCCCTTAAAAAAACAAAAAACAACAACTCAACAACTTTGGCTCCCTAAAAAAAGCTCAACAGCTTTGGTAGATCACTGCAAGTTTTTTTATAGTGGGAGTAGATCGCTGCCTCTTGAAAGTTGGACATGCCTGGTTTAAAACATGAGAAAAACCTTGGCCTTAATTCTTCAGGTTTAATAAAAGGTAAAGGTAAAGGTACCCCTGCCCGTACGGGCCAGTCTTGACAGACTCTAGGGTTGTGCGCTCATTTCACTCTAGAGGCCGGGAGCCAGCGCTGTCCGCAGACACTTCCGGGTCACGTGGCCAGCATGACAAGCTGCATCTGGCGAGCCAGTGCAGCACACGGAACGCCGTTTACCTTCCCGCTAGTAAGCGGTCCCTATTTATCTACTTGCACCCGGGGGTGCTTTCGAACTGCTAGGTTGGCAGGCGCTGGGACCGAGCGATGGGAGTGCATCCCGCCGCGGGGATTCGAACCGCCGACCTTTCAATCGGCAAGTCCTAGGCGCTGAGGCTTTTACCCACAGCGCTACCCACGTCCCGTCAGGTTTAATAGTCAGAGGTTAACAGCAGCTCTTGCTGTAGATGTAAGTTGAATCCCCCCCCCCGCCCTTTGCCCAAGTGATTTAGAGCAGAGGAAAGATTACTGCATTATAATCTAATAGGTATGAAAGCTATATGATGGCACGTTTCTCAACAGTGTAAGTTATTGTTACTTACATAGGTATCCGAAGAAGGGTCTGGTTGATTGACAGAATATGAATGAATGGGTTTTGAAATGGTTAAGTATATTTAAAATAGCACTTTGCACCTGAACGTATACTTTTTGTGAAGGGAATTGCCATTTCGAATGCTATGCATACAGCACTTTTACAAATCACAGCAGCGAGGAGATATGGCAATTCACGCTGAGAGACCCTGTGTTCATGGAGATGCGTGTTAGTGTCTTGTCTATTACAAATTTGAGTAATGAACATAGCATGGATACAAAAATGCATAGACTGTTGATCTGTTTCTCCCATTTGGAAGCTGTTGTGTGCTCTGGAAACAGGAGATCCTAGTGTGTGTGTGTTTGTGTGTTTGCTAAACAGCCTCGGTCCAGTATATCTGAAGGAGCGTCTCCACCCCCATTGTTCTACCCGGACACTGAGGTCCAGCACCGAGGGCCTTCTGGCGGTTCCCTCACTGCGAAAAGCCAAGTTACAGGGAACCAGGCAGAGGGCCTTCTCGGTAGTGGCGCCCTCCCTGTGGAACGCCCTCCCACCAGATGTCAAAGAGAACAACAACTACCAGACTTTTAGAAGACATCTGAAGGCAGCCCTGTTTAGGGAAGCTTTTAATGTTTGATGTATTGCAGTGTTTTAATATTTTCTTTTGGAAGCTGCCCAGAGTGGCTGGGGAAGCCCAGCCACGTGGGCGGGGTATAAATAATAAATTATTATTATTATTATTATTATTATTATTATTATTATTATTATGGGAAGGACTTGTTCTGGAGATGTTTCTATTTGAAGCTTAATCTTATAAGAAAATCTTTAGCCAAGTCAGGTTTTTAATCACTATGTTAGTCATCCCAGTGATTACATAAGGAATACTGTAGGAGCATTTCAAATATCACCAGCCTTTGGCACTGGAATAGCAATGAGGATGAAGTATTAAAAATATGTACTCATAAAGACAAACTTGGCTAGGCTGTTGCACAGAGAGATCATTTCTCTGTTTGTTCCTGAATATATCTTTACATTAATTCAACTTGTTTCTGAGACAGTGCAATGGAAAAAGAGCTAATTTGTGTTAATTATTTGCACATATGGTGTGTGGCTGATGTTAGCTAATGCTACATTAAGAATAGACATGCTGGGCAGACATTAAATAATAGTATAAATATTTGCATTGTTTATGACAAACTGATTCCTCCTCCACATCTTCGTCAACTCTGCCACTGCTGTATTCATTTGGTATGACTTATGGGGTGCCATATGTCAAGAATTATAAAAGTGCCCCCTTAAATCTAAAGCCCTAATTTGTTTCAAGAGCAATTTAATATTTAGTAACACT
Organism: Podarcis pityusensis; assembly: GCF_964106645.2. Classification (NCBI taxonomy): domain Eukaryota; kingdom Metazoa; phylum Chordata; class Lepidosauria; order Squamata; family Lacertidae; genus Podarcis; species Podarcis pityusensis. The sequence goes on along the minus strand of NC_138034.1, from coordinate 10,298,809 downwards.
TAAAAATAATAGCCAAATCATCACCATCATCATCATTATCGCAGCAGAATGTCCTGTTTAATATTAATCATGAGAACTTATTCTGTGTCAGAAATGCTCTAAAGGGTTTCCACAGCAGTTTGCGAGGAATGAACTGTTTTAAAGGTATTTCCAAATATTTATAAATATGAAATGGGTTTTTAGCATTGCTATTTGCTTCCAAGATGATCTAACCTTGTTCAACAAATAGAAGGCAAAAAGGCGACTGCAATAGGATTCAAGCCCCTCTGTGGGAATTTAAAGTTCCTCTGCTAAGAATAACAAAATTATAGGCATGAAGTGAAGGATGCCCCCAGGGACCATTCTTTTTAACTCACTACTGAGCCACTGTAGCTAAATAATCCTTGGCAGATGCTTGTCCAGTCTCCTTTCCAAAGACTTCAGCGAAATACGGAACACCTTTTTTTCTAAGGCAATACTTGCTCGGTTGCTTTTTTCCATTTACCTACCTCTCAGTGGCAACTGTATATATAGGGTGCTCAAGTATGTGGCTGCACAGTGGCCCAAAGGTTTTTGGGATCTGCCAAACCTAGAAATTAATGCGCCTGTAATTTATATAACATTCTGAAGATACGTGCTTCATTTTTAATTAAATTTCCTCTTCTCGCCATAATGTTTCCTCTGCATTCAGAAGGTATATACAGTGGTACCTTGGGTTACAGACGCTTCAGGTTACAGATGCTTCAGGTTACAGACTCCGCTAACCCAGAAATAGTACCTTGGTTTAAGAACTTTGCTTCAGGATAAGAACAGAAATCGCGCAGTGGCGGCGCGGCAGCAGCGAGCGGCCCCATTGGATAAAGCGATACCTCAGGTTAAGAACAGTTTCAAGTTAAGAACGGACCTCCAGAACAAATTACGTTCACAATCTGTCCCTCCAGTGAGCACTCAGGGCTGATTTCCTTAAGAATGGAGAGGTTTGATCTTCTTGCAGTCCATGGGACTCCCAAGAGTCTCCTCCAGCACCATAATTCAAAAGCATCAATTCTTTGGTGATCAGCCTTCTTGATGGTCCAGCTCTCACTTCCATACATCACTACTGGGAAAACCATAGCTTTTACTATACGGACCTTTGTTGGCAAGGTGATGTCTCTACTTTTTAAGATGCTGTCTAGGTTTGTCATTGCTTTTCTCCCAAGAAGCAGGCATCTTTTAATTTCGTGGCTGCTGTCACCATCTGCAGTGATCATGGAGCCCAAGAAAGTAAAATCTCTCACTGCCTCCATTTCTTCCCCTTCTATTTGCCAGGATGTGATGGGACCAGTGGCCATGATCTTCGTTTTTTTGATGTTGAGCTTCATATTTTGCACTCTCCTCTTTCACCCTCAATAAAAGGTTCTTTAATTCCTCCTCACTTTCTGCCATCAAGGTTGTGTCATCTGCATATCTGAGGTTGTTGATATTTCTTCCGGCAATCTTAATTCTGGCTAGGGATTCATCCAGCCCAGCCTTTCGCATGATGAATTCTGCATATAAGTTAAATAAGCAGGGAGACAATATTATTTGCTTTAGTTTTGTTGATGTCTATTGTAATATTTCGACTGACTTGAATGGACTCAGATTTTCAGCTTCATGATGTACAACATCCTATTTCAACTTGAGTGCTTGTGTTTGTGTCTCCAGGAGGAAGCTGTCCAGGGGAACTGAATAAAGAATTGACTATTCAGCTTGTTAGGTAGTTCTACAGCCTCAATGTCTCTCATGTCTCCCGAGGTAAATTATATCACTGGATATTGGTAGGAGCTTGGTCAATTCCTTTGACTTCAAGTCTGTCTGTAACAAAGGGAGCTTTAACCCTTGAGCTTGAAGGGGAAACAATGCTTAGTATTTTTATACCACAATGTCTGAACATTCAAATAAATCATCAGGCAAATAAGGGAGTATTCTGAAATGTAAAAACCAGCTCAGGGCATTTCTACTTCTCATAACAAAAACTCTGTAGTATTGGTCTGCCAGGGCAATAAATATGTCAATGTGCTGATTCACTTGATAAAGCACTAGTGGCTATTGCCTCTGGTTTCAGATTTGGTTCACAGGCAGTTAGACACTGATTTAACTGTACAACTCCCTATATCTGTTCCTTAATATTGCTCGCTAATCAGGAACATGGCATAGCCTGCAGAAGCAACACTTGAATCAGTTTGTAAAGTAATCTCTAGTTTTTTGTTAGCAGAAGGGAGAGTAAACGAGATTTTGTGTGGTTTTTTAATACATTGTCATTTTGGAATAGTTTATGTACTGCAGATATTTGTTTGGATTCTTGGATCAGGTGTCTCAGACAGGCTGCTTAAGCATGCATGGGACTGTGTAATAAGTAGATGTTGGGTTTTATTGATTGATTGATTGATTGATTGCATTTATATCCCCACCTTTTGTTGCAAGGAGCTCAAGGTGGCATGCAGAGTTTTCTCCTTCTTCATTTAATTGCCACAACCCTATGAGGTAGGTTAGGCTGAGAGGCAATGACTGGCTCCCAAGGTCACCCTGTGAGCTTCATAGCCAAGTGCGGATCTGAACCCCAGTCTACAAGGTCATAGTCCGACACTTTAAACACCAAACCACACTGGCTGAAGTTAAAATGCATGGTCTTGCAAAACACAGGAGTATCATTCGCAACAATACGGTTTACACATTGGATCCTGGAGTGTTTATGATTGCATATTCTGGTTATCTTGCCGTAGATTTGCTGTTGTTGCACAAGATTCTAATAACTGTAAACTCATCAGCTGCTCCTAAAGAGGTTCTGTATCTCTCTCTGAGCAGCATGCAGGCTAACCACTCAAGAGGATTGTGAAATAGTCATCAGGTACCATGCACCAAAGACAGAGCTGTCATATCAACTAATGTCATTTCCTGCACAGGACTTTTCAGAGCAGACAGTTCCCAGATTCACCTGTGAGCCGTATGTGACAGATTCAGAAGCTGCAAAGGGCTCTGTGCGGCGTGTCTCCCGTAGCCTCATGGAGAAGATCTGATCTGATGCAGCCACAGTGGCAGGGAGCGGCTTCCTGGCGGCCATTAGCTGAGCATGGCAGGCAAGAAATAATAAGAGCAGCTCCCACGTTCATGCAGCTTCCTTCTAGGAAGTGGTACCTGTTTGCATGGTCGTGCTGAGTGAAAACATTTCTTCTTCCGCATGCTGGTGTAGACATAGACTCACAGTTGGCAGGATTTTAAAGCATCTGAACTGGGCTCCTTGACCAGTGTACGTGTATGTGTGGACCAAGTACTTTAATTAAAGGATTGTTGACATTTTGTGTCAATATAGGTAAAGGTAAAGGGACCCCTGACCATTAGGTCCAGTTGTGACTGACTCTGGGGTTGCGACGCTCATCTCGCTTTATTGGCGGAGGGAACCGGCGTACAGCTTCTGGGTCATGTGGCCAGCATGACTAAGCCGCTTCTGGCAAACCAGGGCCGTGCACAGAAACACCGTTTACCTTCCCGCCGGAGCGGTACCTATTTATCTACTTGCACTTTGACATGCTTTCGAACTGCTAGGTTGGTAGGAGCAGGGACCAAGCAACGGGAGCTCACCCCGTCATGGGGATTTGAACCACCGACCTTCTGATCGGCAAGTCAATATATTTCCTTGTTAAAAAACTTGTGTCAATATATTTCCTTGTTAAAAAACCTTGCCATGAGGCAAGGTGAGGTGACCACCCCAGGTGGCAGGATTTACAGGGGCAGCAAATCTGGTCTCCAATGAATGTTGACTTGGTTCCTGTGGAGATGCCTAGAGCATCATCTAGCCATGTCCTTTTATCACTTGCAACTGATTCATCAGCTGCATCAACAGGAGGAACTAGACTTTGCTACAGTCATTCATGCATTAGTTACATCCAGACTAGATTACTGTAACACACAGTATGTGGGTTTCCTTTAAATACAGCTTGAAAACTTCAGCTGCTGCCAAATGCAGCAGTCCAGTTGCTTGCCGGAGGCTAGGATTATCTGAACCCATTTCAGTCTGGGTTCAGACCCATGTTTGGCATTGAGGTGGTACCGGTCACCCTAATGGATGACGTCTGACAGGAGACAAGGAGGACAGTGACCTTGTTGATTCTCACTGATCTCTCAATGGCTCTTGATGCCATCCATCAAGGTATGTGGCTTGTGGGATGGAAGCTGGAGTTATGGTGATATGGTGGTTCTGCTGCTCCCAGCAGATCAGTTTCAGGAAGTGGTATGGGGACGGCGGTTCTGCTCAGCTCCATGGCATTTGTGCTGTGGATCCACACAGTGTTCCATCCTGTCCTCCATGCTCTGCAACACCTGCATATGAAGCCACTGGGCACCAGAGGGTTTTGAGTGAGGGGGAGATACCAGTATGCTGATGACACCTACCTCTATTTCCCTTAGTCACCTGATGATATCTGGGCATTAGGACAGTGCCTGGATTTCATAATGGGCTGAATAAGTGACAAAAAGGTAATTTGAATCCTGATAAGGTGACAGTGCTGCAGACAGGTGTGTATGGGAACTTGGTGTATTGCCTGCTTTCTCCTTGAAAGAGTAGATACATAACTTGGGGGTACTCCTGGATCCAGCATAGCCACTAGAGACTCAGACACAGTACAGTGGTACCTTGCAAGACGAAAAGAATCCGTTCCGCGAGTCTCTTCGTCTTGCGGTTTTTTCGTCTTGCAAAGCAAGCCCATTAGCGGTTTAGCGGATTAGCGCTATTAGCGGCTTAGCGGGCTTAGCGGATCAGCTGATTAGCGGCTTAGCGGATCAGCTGATAAGCGGCTTAGTGGCTTAACGGATCAGCTGTTAAGCGGCTTAGCGGATCAGCTGATAAGCGGCTTAGCGATCAGCTGTTAAGCGGCTTAGCGGATCAGCTGATAAGTGGCTTAGCGGCTTGGTAAAAAAGGGGGGGAGGAAAAAAACCCGCAGGAACTCGCAAGACATTTTCGTCTTGGGAAGCAAGCCCATAGGAAATTCGTTTTGCGAAGCACCTCCAAAACGGAAAACCCTTTCGTCTAGCGGGTTTTCCGTCTTGCGAGGCATTCGTCTTGCGGGGCACCACTGTAGTGTGGACTGCCTTTTTTCTAGTATTCTCTGGCTAAGACCATTCCTGGCAGCGATAGTCTTGCCATAGCGACCCACAATCTCAATTGGAATACTCCTTCATGGATCACTGCCTTGTCATGGCAAAGGGGCTTGAATAACTCAGAGAAGCTATGAGCTATGCCCTGCAGGGCCACCCAAGACGAACAGGTCATAGTGGAGAGTTTTGACTAAATGTGATCCACCTGGAGCAGGAACCGGCAAGCCACTCCAGTACCCCTGCCAAGAAAACTTCATGGACAAAGACAACAGGCATATAAAAGTTATGACGCTGGAAGATGAGCCCCTCAGGTCGGAAGGTGTCCAGCATGCTACTGAGGAAGAGCGGAGGACAAGTACAAGTAGATTCAGAGCTGATGAAGCGGCTAGGCCAAAGCTGAAAGGTCGCTCAGTTGCGGATATGCCTGGAAGCGAAAGGAAAGTCCAATGCTGTAAAGAAAAATATTGCATACAAGATGGTTGGACAGTGTTCTGGAAGCTACCAGCATGAGTTTGACCAAACTGCGGGAGGCAGTGGAAGACAGGAGTGGCTGGCGTGCTCTGGTCCATGGGGTCACAAAGAGTCGGACATGACTAAATAACTAAACAACAACAATAATTCATTGTACGTGGGGCTGCCCTTGAAGATGACTTCAATCGGGACAAAATACAGGCGGCTGAATTTTTACTGGTTCAGTCAGATGGAATTTTATCATATGGGTTCTGAAAGAGTTACATCGACTGCTTGTTTGCTTCTGAGCCTAATTCATGGTTTTAAATGGGTTGTGGCCCAGATATCCAAAGGAACACCTCTTCCTATACCATCCTGCCCATGCCTTAAGACCTCTACAGGGGACTCCTCCATGCCCCCATGACAAGAGAAGTTCACTATGTCATGATGCCTACAAGACAGTCTTCTGTGTAGTGGCACTCTGTTTGTGGAATGTCATTCTCTTAGAAGTTTTCGTGGCACTGGAATTGTTACTGTGTTGGAGCTAGGTCAAGACTTGTTTGATTTTCCGCTTCCTTTATCTGTTTTGACAAAGTGTTTTATTGCTCTATAATTGATTGATGTCTTGTATTGTTTGTTTGAGCCTTACTCTGCCCTGGTATCTCTGTAGATGAAGGGTGAGTTATAAATACTTCCCCACAAATATATAACTAAGGGAATCAGCAAAGTTTGGGTCTCCCGATGTGGGCAAGTGAAAGTGCTTTCCACAAAGGCAAAATCACAATTACACTAGTGGCCTGTGAATTCTTTGCTGTAAGGTTTTCTGCAGAAGTACTTAAAGCTGGCAATTTTATTAACTTCTATTGTTAGTTTACAGCATTGAATCCAAACTGACTTCTTAGATTTTTGCAATAGGAAAAAACCCTAATCTTGTTCAGTAATTATATACCATAGTTAATTAATCATATAATGTAATAAAGTGAGACCATTTTTTTTAAAAAAAGAGATGTGCCAAATGATCATGATAATTCTCAGTAATTATGTTTAATAAGATTGATTAAAAATGACTTTCGCTTGGATTTTAGGAATGCAATACATGTGAGGGAGATAATGTCTGACCCCTCACTAGTTCCATAATGATCCGGTCAACCTATGGGAGAAACCATACCCACTGGGTATCTAATCTGTTGCCCCCAAAGAGCTTTCTCCAGATTTGGGACACTATTCTAGCCACTGTGTCATTACTGCATGCATTGTGCACCCAAGGAGCCAGCCTAGTTATTTTTAATTGTTATTTATTAAATTTGTATACCACCCGCCATTCGGAGATCACAGTTAAGAACAATGAGGCACACTGAGTTGAGAGGAGGCACATGCTACCAGCTGATTTAGTTTCAGTTGTAGAATTTACCGTACTTTTCTCTCCATAAGGCGCACCTGACCATAAGGCGCACCTAGTTTTTAGAGGGGGGATTCAAGAAAAAATATATTATTTAAAGGAGGTGCTGAGCAGAGCCTGTATGCATTCAAGGCTCTGCTCAGCGCTCCCTTTCACGAGCCACGTGGAGCGTGTGTGCGGCGCTTGCAGGTTTTTCCCCGAGGAGGGAGAAGGGCAGCCCGTCACTGATGGGCTGCCCTTCTCCCTCCTCGGGGAAAAGCCCCCATGAGCCACACACACACACTCTCCGTGTGGCTCTTTAAAGGGAGCGCGGCTCTTGGGGGCTTTTGCGGGAGGTGGGGGAAAGGACAGAGCTGTGCTCTGTCCCTTCCCCCACCTCCCGCAAAAGCCAGGGATACCCCAGAGCTGCTCAGGAGCTTGTTGGGGCTGGCGGGTGAAGCCCGGGTTCCCCCTCAGCCCCAAAGAGCAGCTCGGGGAGCAGCCTTCCCGCTGCTCCCAGAGCTTGTGGGGCTGGCAGGGGAAGCCCGGGTCCCCCCCCCCCCAGCCCCAGGGACCACACATTCGCTCCATAAGACGCACAGACATTTCCCCTTAGTTTTTAAGAGGAAAGAAGTGTGTCTTGTGGAGCGAAAAATTGCTGCAAGATGTTTGGTGTATTCTGGTGGGCATATCTCTATTAGATAATACATAAGAGCAAAGGGAAAGAGTTTGAAATAGTATCATGTCTGTCAGTCTTGCAAATAATGAAAGGCCGATACTGCATTTCTTATTAGCCTACATGACCCCCTCAACACCTATGTTAGTTGTTTTGTGTCACAGTGTCAAGGTGAAAATAAATGCAAAATTATTTGCCCTGTTACTGGGAGGTGATTCTCACCCTTCACAGGTGACCAGGTAAGTAGTTACTATAGCAAGCCTGTTATGCTGACAATGTATTCTTAATAGGGAAGGGGGCATAACACAGCGATAGAGCACATTATTTTCACGACAAAGGCTTCAGTTTCAGGCCTTGGTATTTCCAGTGTACAGGATCTTGGATAGCAGGATCTGAAAATACATTTGGCTTAAGACTTTGGGGAGGTTTTCCAGTGAGACAATATAGTTGCAATGCAACCATCGGTTCAGCAACACCCCACAATAGAAAGGACAATACTTATAAGAATGGTCGAAATAATAATAATAATAATAATAATAATAATAATAATAATAATAATAAAAAAATAATGTCTAGTAGCACCTTAGAGACCAACTAAGTATCTTCTGGGTATAAGCTGGGTATAAGCATATGCACACGAAAGCTTATACCCAGAACAAACTTAGTTGGTCTCTAAGGTGTTACTGGACATTTTTATTATTATTATTTCGAATGTGTCAGACCAATACGGCTACCTACCTGAATCTTATAAGAATGGTGTGTGAGATGTTAATAAACATTTTTAAATCAATGGATTCAGTTACTGGTATAAAGCTGATTGATTAATCTTAAGGCTTCAATTAAAACATTTAAGCCAAAATCCATGGCAACTTGTATCTTTAAATGAATTTATAAACTACGCTTAAGCTTATATTTCTTTTGGTCTTTTGACGTTAAAGGTGATTTTCTTTGAGGCACGTGCAGAATAATAGCTATCAGAAGGATTTGTCTTGTTTGTCATGTTATTTAATCTTTATAATGGTATTGGTCACCTGGTATGAAAATCCTTGGTCCTCTTGTAAGATCATTACTCAGAAACAGACGTAGCTCTTTCTACCGGGTGCTGGCTTCTTGCTTTTCAGCTGTGAAGTCATTCAAAACATTTAGGTAGAAGATGGAATGGAAAGAAAACTCTACCTGCTTCGGAAGCACCCTATTTTTCATTTTTTTAAAAAATTCCATCTACCACAAGGATTGCGTGCGCGTAATATTCTCACTCTTGGTGTGGTAGTCTACCTTGACTGTTCATCTTCCTTTTTTTTTGTACTTAATTTTCACATGTACCACCGCTTTAAAGAAAAGCTGCCGCTGTGCATAATCTTGTTGGAAGAGGACTCAATAAAATCAAGTTGGTAATACTAATTTTGTCACCTTAGGCTTTATTAGTGAATGTAATAGTCATTTTAAAAATCTTTGCAGCCATAAGTGTTTTATCTCTCTTACAGTCTCATATGCTGTATTTAATCAGTGTCATTAAGGAAAGATAATTAAATTTAGCACCACTTACTTTTTTGAGTCTCAGCCCTCATTGATAGGTTTGGGGAAAAACCTGTATGCAAACACATCTTACAGAGAGAACCCACAATCTACACCAACTTTCTTTAGAAACAGTTACCGTATTTTTCGCTCTATAAGACGCACCAGACCACAAGACACACCTAGCTTTTGGAGGAGGAAAACAAGAAAAAAAATATTCTGAATCTCAGAGGCCAGAACAGCAAGAGGGATCACTGCGCCGTGAAAGCAGCAATCCCTCTTGCTGTTCTGGCTTCTGGGATAGCTGTGCAGCCTGCATTCGCTCCATAAGATGCACACACATTCCCTCTTACTTTTTAGGAGGGAAAAAGTGAGTCTTATAGAGCAAAAAATACGGTACATGCTGCAAAGTGCACCATCTGGTTTCATGTTACATGCATGAACATTGGGCCAGCCAAAATTAGTTTACCCTTGCTTGCAGTAATTAATTGTAGCCTAAAAGAAAATAAATAAATATTTTTATTTTTATTTGTTGATAAAGCTTTCCTGGCCTGTTGACTGGAGGCCATTCTCAACTTCTGTAGATGACCAGACAAATGGTTATAATCCTAACAACATTATTTTGATCAGTTGCATGTGCCCAAAGGAAATTTGTTCAGGGTTACATACACAATGAAATACTCTTCACCACTCCATGTGGTCACTGAATAATCTCATTAATTCACCAAGCTTGAAACTAGTTTCTGCCACAAAAGCCTTTCACTTAGTAGGGCTAGCATGTGGCACACCACTTCAAAGAGCTTTCTGCAGCAAAAACCTAGCACTCTATTAATAATATTTATGTTTCATTTTTATTATTTTCAATTACTCCATTAAAAGAAATAATATTCAATCACCTTAAATAATTACACAGTCATTTCTGTGCAGATCGTTTTCCTTGATCACATATTAGAAAAAGAATGTCTAATGAGCATGTCTAAAACCATTTACAGAAGTATGTGACTAAACACGCTTCTTACCAAATCAATCAACAGATTTCTTAAGATGGAGGCCTCTTGAGTATTTCGGGTTCGCTTGTCATAACTAAGATATCAGTCAAGCTTTCAATCTCTACAAATGTTTCTTAATTAACTTTTTATGCTTTAAGTAGAAGGGAAGTATCTTAATCCAGAGCATTAGTGCTGGGTAAAACTGACACTAACCCTATATCCATCAATTTCAGAATGTCTCCAGTAAGGCAACTGGGTTCATGGTTACGTATTAGTTCAGGTATGTATTTGTAACTTTGAGATGAAGTGTCCTCCTGCTGGACCAGACCAATGGCCCATCTAGCCTAGTATTTTGTTCTCAAAGTGCCAACAAGATGCCTATGGGAAGCCCAAAAGCAGAATCAGAGCACAACAGCATTCTCCCCACCTGCAGTGAGTGCCATGTTGAGATTTCCATTCCACCTTAAGGAGCAGACGTGTGGAACTGTTGCATGTCACATGTCTGTTTACATTCCAGCTCAGCTTGCTGGGAACTTTCGTTGTGCGTATTGCTTTTGTTTTCCCCCGGTCTCTCTGAGAAGATGAAGAGGGAGAGACGACATGTTTCTTTGTCCTGATTTATGATTAATAAATCTGTAGTTGTAGTATGCTTTCACAAGCCTCACACCTATTCTGTGTGCGCAGTTTGATCTGCTGATAGTGTGCCCTGGCTTTGAATCCCGGGTTGCTGATTTACGTCGAAGCAGAGGCCGATGGGTCTTCGCAGCGGACGGCTGGAAGGAGACGGCTCAGCTGGGGCTAGCCAGCTAGCCTTGCGGCCCTCTGCATATCAACATGCCACACCCCATAGTCACCTTTGACTGCACTTAACTGTCAAGGGGTCCTTTACTGGTCGAGAGCCAGTGTGGTGTAGTGGTTAAGAGCGGTAGTCTCGTAATCTGGGGAACCGTGTTCGCGTCTCCGCTCCTCCACATGCAGTTGCTGGGTGACCTTGGGCCAGTCACACTTCTTTGAAGTCTCTCAGCCCCACTCACCTCACAAAGTGTTTGTTGTGGGGGAGGAAGGGAAAGGAGAATGTTAGCCGCTTTGAGACTCCTGAAGGGGAGTGAAAGGCGGGATATCAAATCCAAACTCTTCTTCTTCTACCTTTAGCTCTCAAAGTGTGCATGGTTAGAATCAGGGAGAGATGTGCCCTATCATCTGAGTAACTGGCAATCTGTTAGCGATTGCTGTGACTGGATGCAGAAGTAAGAGTTGCATACTATGCTGTGGCCATGCGAAGAGTTTCTTTTGGATTTCCATTGTCTTCAGTTGGCATCCGTCTGTCTTGGGAGATAATGGAAGAGTGTGCCTTCAGGGGTGAAGTCAAACCGCTGGAGAGTTACTGCGCTTGCTGTGGCTGTATAAACCAATGCAGTACATATTTTGTTGCAGCTGTAGCAGATGAAGGCGTCCGGTTGTTCTGCAGCAGGTGCAGCATGGCATTTATTCTCTCTATGATCCTCATTCCTCCTCTGGTCACTGCTGTGGATGCACAACTGTTTCCAGGCACTGCAGTCACCTGCAAGGGATTCCCACATGGGCGTGGGGGGAGGTTCAATGTAGGGTCACCAGACGTCCCTGGTTCCCAGAGACAGTTCCCGGATTTGCAAATCTGTCCCCAGACAAATTATGTCCCCAGAATGTCTCCAGATTTGCAGATATGTCCCCGGACAAATTCTGTTCCTGGAATGTCCCCAGATTTGCAAATCTGTCCCCGGAAAACGTGGTGCCGGCAGCCTCAGCAGCCCGGAGCCAGCCTGGTAGCGCAATTGGCTCTGGCTGGCTTCAGGAGCTGCTCGCTGCTGTGGCGCCTGCCATTTTTCCTCGCTGGAAGTCCCCATATGATGCGTATTGTGCGCAACACATCACTTGGGGACTTCCGGAGAGGAAAAATGGAAGGCGCCACAGCAGCGGGCAGCAAGCAGCTCCTGAAGCCAGCCAGAGCCAACTGCGCTACCAGGCTGGCTCCGGGCTGCTCAGGCTGCCACTGCCGAAGGGGAACCGGGGACGTCAGGCGGTACAGATCTCCTACCCCCTTCCCTCTTCGTTTTGACTGATCGGGGGAGGCTTGGGAGTTGCGGGTGGCTGGCCATTGCCTAGTTTTTTAAAAACCTGCACATTTATGTTTCACAGGGTGCGAAAGAAGGGCTTTGCACCTTGCCTGGCAGAGAAACTGCGCACCTTGCACCCCTCTTGGGCAACAGCCGCCCACCCGTGACTCCTGAGCCTCCCCCAAACAAAGGGGGAAGGGGGCAGGAGAAAGGGGAAGGCTCAGGAGTCACGGGTGGGCAGTGCGCCGTTGCCCAGTTTTCTTTTTAACCTCTGTGCATTTATGTTTTACAGGGTGCGAAAGAAGGGCTTTGCACCTTATGCATATGTGCTTGGGCCCAGGGTCTTTTCCTCACCATCCCCACTACTGACTCCCTGTTGCTACTCAGCTTCAAAAAATAAAAAATAAAAAAGTGTCCCCGGATTCATTGAAAAAAAATCTGGTAAGCATAGTTTAACGTTGCCAGCCTTCATGTCTCGCAGACATCTTTGTAACACAAAGTTGGTCTGCCAACAGGCCTGGTGCCTGAAGCCAGCTCCCCGTAGAGCACATCCTTGGGGATCCTGCCATCTTCCATTCTGTTGACGTGACCAAGCCAGAATAGACGTCACAGAGACAGGAGTGTGAACATGCTAGGAATGTTGGCTTGGGAGAGCACATCTTTGTCTGAGACTCTGTCCTGCCATGTGATGCCCAAAATCTTCCCAAGGCATTGACTTCAGTGCTTCAATTCACATCACTTATTTTGTTCGCATAGTGATGAGGAGCAGGGTGAATTTAGGAGGCAGACTAAGCCTACTTCAATCACGGCAGACACCCAACACTACTCATTTTTGGCTTCTCTGCTGGTAAAGTTGTGTTGGCAGTAGAAATATGCTGGCATAATGTTCTTTTGGCATCACATGCCCAGTGGTAGTGGAGCTCCAAGATTTCCCCACACAGGAAGACTTGCATCGAATCCTAAATTCCTCCAGCCAGTACAATTGGAGTATAGGATTGTTCCTTAGAATTAATTATTGGTCATTCAAACCAAACATAACATGAAGATTTGGAGGACAGAATACAGTTCTATATTCAGGACTTGTTAAAGGCTCAGGAACTACTGGGTTTTTTTCTGTGTTTAAGACAATTTTTTCCTTAGAAGGAATAGGCAAAAATTGTGGGTCGTCAAATCATGGATAGCAGAGGGGGGATGTGTGATTGGTGGCAGCAGCCAGCAGGAGATTGGCAGCAGCGACTGGGCGTGTGATTGGTTGCTGTGGCAAGGCCCGCTGACGATTGGCTGTGGCTGCAGCAATTGGGTGAGTGATTTACAGCAGCGGCGAGGCTTGTTGGCAATCTGCTGTGGTTGCGTCGAGTGGGCAGGTGGACTTTTGGTGGAGAGCATGCAGACGATTTGTGTCCGCAGCGATGTATGCGATTTGTCGGGCAGGCTGTAGAGCAATTTGGCAGCAGTGACCCCCCCAAAAAAGCTCCACAACTCTGGGCAACCCCCCTCCGATAGGGGTCGTCTTATACATGGGGGCAAGTTATACACAAAAAAAATACGCTATATCTTCTGAGGTTATTCTGTGGGCCTGTACTATAAATGGATATATTCAAAATATATTTCTTGAAGCTTTGTGTGATGATACATATATAGATATAGTTTCACACACACACACTTCACTTTTAAAAATGGGTCCAGAAATTTTTTGATGCAACCATCTGAATAAAAAGTATTTTCAGGCTCAAATTAGTTTTGGATTTCCACTTGGGAGAAAATTGTAGCTCCTATTACAATACTCGCCTCTGGTTATACTTGGGAGAGAAATGAATCAATTCATTGGGCAATCACTATATTTGTCATCATGGAGCTTATGTATTACACTGGGGCACAGACTCCGTAAGGCGCTGGATTGACAAATCAAATACTAGTTGCCTTTTCTTTTAGAAATGTTATAAATTCCAGAGTCAAATACTTCTTAAAGTAGTTTCTATCAACCCTGCTGCATTGCTAATATTTCTTCTCCTCCTTCTTCTGTGGTAATTTTCTCCAAATGTGTGTATTTTCTTTATTTTGGAAGATTTGCTTCATTGCTGTCAAACCTAGCCCTCAGCCTTCAGAATTTAGGATTGCATTTATCCAAACTTTGTGTGCAGACTGATGCAACATTTTAAAGCCATGGTTTTGTTTGCTTCTACCTGACAGCACACTCCATTATATAAAGAGATATTTACTTCTGAGTAAACTTACATAATATTGCTTTACATGAGCAGTGTCACTGACTTGAAAATGCCCTCACCACATTCTGTGCAAATGCACATTTTTTCCTGCCCCAGCTGAGCTTTGAAAACTAAGAATTCAAGTTTATATCATGATTATTATATGAACTGAGGAAAACTGGCCCTTTGACAAATACCATGGCATAAACAACCATCATCCCCAGTTGCAACTTTTTCTACATTTTTCAACCATATAAAAGGTTGAATATATTTGTGTGTGAATATGTTTACACCTCTAAACTTGTGTATACTGTTTTCAAATAATAATAAAAGAAAAAAGGTGAACAGCTTGCCTGAGGCATGGAGGGAGGAGTAATGTTGTTGATTAGTCGTTTAGTCATGTCCGACTCTTTGTGACCCCATGGACCAGAGCACGCCAGGCACTCCTGTCTTCCACTGCCTCCCACAGTTTGGTCAAACTCATGCTGGTAGCTTCGAGAACACTGTCCAACCATCTGGTCCTCTGTCGTCCCCTGCTCCTTGTGCCCTCCATCTTTCCCAATACCAGGGTCTTTTCCAGGGAGTCTTCTCTTCTCATGAGGTGGCCCAAGTATTGGAGTCTCAGCTTCAGGATCTGTCCTTCCAGTGAGCACTCAGGCCTGATTTCCTTCAGAATGGAGAGGTTTGATCTTCTTGCAGTCCATGGGACTCTCAAGAGTTTCCTCCAGCACCAGAATTCAAAAGCATCAATCCTTCGGCGATCAGCCTTCTTTATGGGCCAGCTCTCACTTCGATACATCACTACTGGGAAAACCATAGCTTTCACTATACGGACCTTTGTTGGCATAGTGGAGGAATAGTATTGATGGTTAAAGCACTGCTCTACATGTTAGGATGTTTTGAATGAAAAGCATGTTCTGAAGGTGGAATCACAAAAACCTGTTTTGAAATCAGAATCATAGTGACCACTCTTAAAACACTATGGGATTACTCTAGAATGCAGTCGCATATCATCTTCCATTCTTTAATTTCCAAAGGAAAAATGGGTATTATGAATTAAATGTCCTGTAGTTTGATTTGCTGCTTTACAAATAAATGTAGAGGTTTGTGAAAGATGTAATGTTTGTTTGTATAGATGCTTCACATATAATGATGATGCCCAAAGGCAATACTTATTATTTCATGATTATTTATTATTATATTGGAATGAGAGTAGCTTCAGTGTTAGGATTTGAAGAATAGTATGGGGAGGAAGAGAGGGGAGAGAACATGGAATGAATGAGGTGTAAGGGGATAATAAAAGGAAAGGGGGGGCTGGAGGACTAGAAAATGCTGAATTTACCCAAACAGGGCATTTCTCTGTTGGATGATACTGAATGTAACCTTATAACACAGAAAACGGAGAACAAGAATCATCTACATAATCCCGTTGAGGACTAAGAAAAGGGACTCAGCTATTTGTTTTAAAATGAGCTTTAGTTAATATACAATGTCAGCAATTAGGTTTAACCCCTTCTTGAGTCCTTGTGCTGAACTCACATTCATGATAATTTTTTCTGTATATTTGAAATTGAAAATAAAACTCCATTATGAAATATCCATTGTGAAAATAGTAATGTGTTGTTTACAAAGCCTTCCTTTCTATTTTCTAGACTTGTGTCAGACTGAAACACAAATATAGTTATGGATGTATTTTCCCATTGTCAGCAACATCTAGAAACTTCATTTGTGATCTTAATCCATGGGTAGGCAAACCCCAGGGGCCAGATCCGGCCCAATCATCTTCTAAATCCGGCCCGCAGACGGTCTGGGAATCAGCGTGTTTTTACATGAGTAGAATATGTGCTTTTATTTAAAATGCGTCTCTGGGTTATTTGTGGGGCATAGGAATTCGTTCATTTCCCCCCTCCAAAATATAGTCCGGCCCCCACAAAGTCTGTGGGACAGTGGACCGGCCCCCTGCTGAAAAAGTTTGCTGACCCCTGTCTTAATCCCTCATATACCTCACTGTGTCAGAGTTTCCTAAATGTTCAGTGGATTTTCAAGAAGAAAAAAAATAGCATTCATGGGAACAGTAATACTTGCTTGTCCACTTGTCCTCTCCTACGGCGAGTAACAAAAAGGTCCAGCCATCTTAAAACGGAAGTTGCATTAACTGCTGCTAACAGCAGAAGTGTAACAGTTTCCTCACACTTTAGCACCTTCCGCATTCCCTGAGAAATCTTTACAGGGTAAAAAGTGTGTGTGAGAGAGTAACTTGGGCACCTAGAAAGCTGACTGGAAGATGGTCTCCAGCCCTGTCATACTGTTCCCGTTCACCCCTGACATGTGATATTACATCTGTTCCACTGGTGCACATTGATATTCTTCCTGCGGTTTATTTGAAAGCGGAATACAGCAAATGCTACAGATGAGTTGTGTTGCTTGACATTTTCAGCAATAACTAGAGTTTCAAGGTTCCTGAATTTTGAGTTGTTTTACAGATGTGGCTGGTTTTTAAGAGACTGTCCAGATAAGTTACTGTAAGGCAGAGGTAGCCAATGTGATTCTCTTCCAGATGTTGCAACTCTCATCAGCTCTGGCCAGCACACCCGATGGTTAGAGGCTGTGGTGTTTGCCCTCCTAGATGTGACATCATACTGGGTTCATAAGGAAAGGGTTAACTAATTCTAAAATGACTAACCAATAAGAACCCAAGGGGCAGAGTTAACTGTGTATAAGGTTTTAAGCACAGAGGGGTTTTTTTTGGGGGGGGGAGTTAGAGTTAGGGTGGTTGAGAAGACAGTCTGAAGTTAGAAAAGACAGAGAAGATAAGTCTGTGGGTTGGGTTAATCTGGTGTGTGTGAGAGAGTCAGTCAAACAGTTGAGATAATCAGTCAGAAGGTATTAGGAAGGTGTTGTTGTTGATTAGTCATTTAGTCGTGTCCGACTCTTTGTGACCCCATGGACCAGAGCACGCCAGGCACTCCTGTCTTCCACTGTCTCCCGCAGTTTGGTCAAACTCATGCTGGTAGCTTCGAGAACACTGTCCAACCATCTCGTCCTCTGCCATCCCCTTCTCCTTGTGCCCTCCATCTTTCCCAACATCAGGGTCTTTTCCAGGGAGTCTTCTCTTCTCATGAGGTGACCAAAGTATTGGAGCCTCAGCTTCAGGATCTGTCCTTCCAGTGAGCACTGGAAGGGCTGATTTCCTTCAGAATGGAGAGGTTTGATCTTCTTGCAGTCCATGGGACTCTCGAGAGTCTCCTCCAGCACCATAATTCAAAAGCATCAATTCTTCGGCGATCAGCCTTCTTTATGGTCCAGCTCTCACTTCCATACATCACTACTGGGAAAACCATAGCTTTAACTATATGGACCTTTGTTGGCAAGGTGATGTCTCTGCTTTTTAATTAGGAAGGTATAGGCTGGTAAAGAAACTAAAGTTAAGATACTGACAGGAATATTATCTGAGAAACCATAAACTTGTTAACGTTTGTAAAATAAACTTGGTTTTTTTTGGTTCACTTTTAACAACTGTCTGGACTCAGTGTTTTACCAGAGAGTAACGGATTGGTGGCAGCGGGGAAGTGAGCACAGTGGTGGCACAGGGATCAATAGACCGTTAAACATCCGGGGACCCTGTGTGATCGCCATAGAGACGATGAGTGCGTTGTGATCTGGAGGGCACTATGTTGGCTATCCCTGCAGTAAGGCGATACCTAAATTAGGACTATCTGTATTGTTGCCACAGGGAGAGAAAGCTTTCAAGTTCTTTTGGCTGGATATTAAGCGGAAAGCAAGCAGCCACTCCAAAATAAAATGAAACTGAACACAAGCAAAAACTGGGATGGGAGAAAAAAGCAGAACATGGTGATGAAGCCCAAAGTCTGCGGATCATAGAAGCCCCATGAAGCAGAGACTCTTGTTGGGTGGCTCACAAAAAGCAAGCAAGCAAGCAAGCAAGCAAGCAAGCAAACAAACAAACAAACAAACAAACAAGGGATTTAAAGGCTTTGGTCTATGTGAAAAAAGATCTTTATCTAGAACCAAGGAGCCCATAAGGATGGCACCATACAAGGCTTTTAACTTTTGTACACATAAAAGAGTTTTAAGTTTCATACACAAAACATCTCAATGAACAGGTTATGCCTCTTATGAATCAGGGTGTACTCTTCCCCTTTCTCTACTCTCTCTCTCTCTCTCTCTGAATTAGGCATTTGCTCATACAACCAGTGTATATGCAGTTTTAATTGGCCGGACATCTTTTCTTAATTTCTTCTGTTCTCAATACAGTGGAACCTCTACCTGCGGCCATAATCCATTCCGGAGGTCTGTCTGGAAGTCGAAATGGGTCACTAGGAGAGGCACCGTTGTGTGCAGGTGTGGGCAGCGATTGCCCACTTCTGTGCATGCAATGATTGCAAGCTTCTGCGCATGCGCGAATGGCGGCAAACCCGCCAGTTACTTCCGGGTTTGCTGCGGACGTTGGGCGAAATGGACGCAAGCGGAGGTGGACATAAGAAGAGGTTTGACTGTAATTTTCTTGAAGCTATTTTCAAGTTTTCTCTTAAGACAAAAGGAATAAAAACTTTGAAGCCCGAGTATTCTCTTAGCTGGATAGCTGCTTCAGCTAGACTAGTATCTTACACCTAAGAGTAGCCAGTAAAAGCTGAGTGAGCGAATGTGCATAAACTCTGCAGAAAGCAATTACAGAATAAGCTGCTCACAGGAGAATGTACTCCTAGTCCTTATTGCTCAAGGGGCTGGCTCATCCCCTGAAGACATGAGGTTTATATCTTTGTTCTTCACTGGACTCCCTCTCTCTCTCTCTGTTTAATTTCCTCAGTGTCCTTCCTCAGATAAGGTGAAAACCTAAACAGACATTCAAGGTGAGGATGTACCAATTACACGTATAAATGGCAACGCAAGCAGATATTCTGCAAATGTTCACATTCCCTTCTTAGTATAACCTAATGCAGTGTCAAACTTCACACCTAGAGAGCTCTCTTCCCACAGCATTTTATCTGCCAAAGAGCGACTGCACCTCTGTCATGGAACTCCTACATATCACAAAGGATTCTGGGGTGTGTTCAGGTTTTTAGAAGCATCAGATACACTATTTGCTTGGATATTGAGAAGGCCTGCTAAATAACCAGAACATCCAAGCAATCTGGTCACCTGGGGAATTTAGAGCAAAGGTGATATTGAAACTGGAGGTTTCCTGATCCATGGCTCGGTCTCTGAACCACTATACTGCACAGGCTCTAACCAAAGCGAAAAGTCAACCCAGGGACTCGATGTTGACATTAACATTTTAGGTTCTCTGCATGATGATTCTGTTGTTTCCTATTTTGTTTTGTTGCCCTGTTGCGGTGGCCTGATGGGCACCCATTTGGCACTGTTGCCTCTTTTACTTCATTCAAGTTTAATTAAAGAAACTCTTAACTGCCTTGATAAATTTAACTGGGCTTTTTTTTAAAAGGTTTTCTACTTAGTCATCACAGTTTCCCTTTTGTCTTTCTGCTAATGTCAGTTTGTTTTTTTCCAGCTAGTGTCAAATAAAGTAGGTTTCCATTTGTAAAGGTCAAATCGCTGGCCCGAATAAAGTCTTGTACTTTTTGTTATTTAATCATTCTGTTTTACTTACTATTTTTGTTCTGAGGTATTCAAACCTGCTGTGACTCTAATAAGGTATTATTTTAGCTGCTTCCATGCTGTTTTGCATGGATTTTAATTTCTTAACCACCCCTTCAGGCTGTATAACTACAATTCTGCGTTTAGAGCAATAACAACAGCATAGCTCTGAACAAGAATTTGGTAAGGCTCTTTCTAGTCTCTAATAATTGTCAACTTTCTGTAGTCATAACAATGAACTCTCTCGTGCCTGTTTTTCTTGTGACCCCTTCACAATTTGAAACATGGGTGTACAACTAAAACGTAAGGTGTGAATGTAATAAATACAGGCATCGTACAGCTACATATGTCAGGAAAATGTGACGATGGACTGCAGTAGTGCTTGACTGGCAAACATGAGTGGTTGTCCACTGTAGAAAGAGAGTAGTGGTAGCAGAAAACCTGCTCAGATCAAGCTTGGCAAGTTTATCCTTCTGAAGTATCCCATTTCCTGAAGTTTTGTCATAACTTCCTTTTTACTCCCTTCATCTCCTGTTCCAAGTCTAGACTTGGCCTTGAATATGACTGATTTTACTTTAGGTGGGTTTGAACTTCTTTCTCTATAGTGTGCTTTCACACACTGGTTTCTTGTTTTCAGAGGAGTGTTTTTGTAGCATTGTACGATCGCACAAAACATAGTCCCTTTGATTTTAAATGCATTACTAGATTGACAGTGGCATGAAACAAAAATAAAGCTCATTTTTTGAAGTTGTTGCTCTTAATGGCTTCGTATTCCCACTTTCTAATGTTGTTTTGCTAAACTAATAACACAAGGGAAAGCTGAAAGATGGAAAACACAGGTAGATATCTTCAACCTCCATCTTAAAATAATAATAATAATTAATAATAATAATTAATAATTATAATAATAATAAAAAAAAAAACCAGCCATCACTGTGTCGTATTTGCTTCCTTACATCAGGTCTGCACAATGTCTGGCCTACAAAAGCCAAAAACTGCCTATAGGGGGTTGATAAATCTCCTTCTTTTATTACCTCATTAGGAATGAAAAACTGAGTTTTCCAAGTCCCTGGCAGGCCACAATACATGGCCTGTAAGTAGCATTTTGACCATGATGGTCACAACTTGTGCAGACTCGCACAATAGACTATACTAAGTTGGGTAGTACAACTTCTTTCTTTCTTTCTTTTTAAAATCCAAAAGGGAAGAATTGTGATTACAGTTGATTTCTCGTTGGAGAGCTGGTAATGTAAATGGCTACCTGCTCATTTGTGAAACAGATTTTTAGACTGTTGACATGGAGGCTTGTTTGAAAAGTAATTGAATTTCTGCTACCTAATGGAAAGTGACAGTTAACAGTATTTATTTTCCATTTACGTCTCAGCAGATAACATAATACAATTTTGATTTGTCATTAGCTTTGGAATCTGATATTCTTCTTTTGCTGTAATTTAAGAGTTGGGAGGGTGATGGCCTAATAACAATAGCTTTCTGTTTTTATAACCAGTAAAACAGTCATTTGCAGACTGAATGGATTCTGTTCTATTATAGTCAGATGTTTTTTGTTTGCATTGTTTTTCTAGGGCTCTCACATATAATAGCCCTGAATTGTTACTTTTTACATTTTTACTGCAAAAACTTGGCAAGGACTCATTTTCCATTCTCTTTCTTGTTTTCTTTCAGAAAGCATGTTTATTATTCTTTAAAGTTTACCCCTCAGATTTGTATCCTTCCCTTCCTCCTCCTGAGGTAATGCAGGGCAGCATACATAATGTCCACCTCACCCAAAATGGTTGCTGCAGGGATTGGACTTTCAAAAGGAAACCCTTCCCTTCATTCAGGTATTGCTGGCTGCTGTTTGCAGTCCACTAGGATTTTATTTTGTCCATTAGCTGATTGAGCTTGCTAGCTGGGTCCCTGCCTCTCTTTGTCTACTCCATGGGTAGGCAAACTCAGGCCCAGGGGCCGGATCCGGCCCAATCGCCTTCTAAATCCGGCCCACGGATGGTCCGGGAATAAGCGTGTAGAATGTGTCCTTTTATTTAAAATGCATCTCTGGGTTATTTGTGGGGCATAGGAATTCGTTCTTTTTCTTCTTCTTCCAAAATATAGTCCGGCCCCCCACAAGGTCTGAGGGACCGTGGACCGGCCCCCTGCTGAAAAAGTTTGCTGACCCCACTCTGTACTGCTTTGGTGGTTGGTTGGTACTTAGCGCGAGGTAGGCATTAAATAGGTTAAATGACCACAATGGCAGGAAGCTGTGGCAAGATATCAGGTAGTTAAGGTTTGGTGAGCACTTATATCAGGGTGAAGAATGTAGCCCTGAGACTTATTTATTCTGTTTATGAGTTGCTTTATACAACAAAGTGACATAACAAGATAAAATACAAACAGAAAAAAGCAATGAAAAGATGGAGAATTTAAAACCAGTATCTTTCCTGTCCAGAGCCGTAACACTCAGTCCATGATAACTTGGAATAAATACATGCTTTGCTGTTTTCAGAAGCAAAAAGAGAGGATGCTCTTTATTTTCACTTTAAAAAGAGAGGACGAGAGCTAAGAGTCAGGAGCCTTGCTGGCATGTACCCACAGTCAGCAGCCCTAAACTGGAGCAAGAGGCCTTTTTAAAAACGACTATGTTTGCACCCGGTGTTTCAATTTGAAATTCCACAAGGCAGCCATTAAAATACATTAAAGGACCACAATGGATATTTTGAAACATCATCAAATACACCAGCAAAATGAAAGCAGTAGGAAGTGCTCTGCCCTTGAAGACGATCCAGAAACAGCAGCTGTGGTCAGAATATGGCAAGCAATTGGGACCTGTTCTTAAGGGTTAGTGCTGGCTGCCTGTTTGCTTCTGAGCCCACTTTAAAGTGCTGACCTTGTTTAGGCGTTTAAGATCTGGTGCCCAAGTATCTGAAATGACTTCCCTATTACCTGCCACCCCATGCCTTAAAATATGCAAGGGAGAGCCAGCGTGGTGTAGTGGTTAAGAGCAGTGTAATCTGGTGAACTGGGTTCAATTCCCTGCTCCTCCTCATGCAGCTGCTGGGTGACCTTGGGCCAGTCACACTTCTCTGAAGTCTCTCAGCCCCACTCACCTCACAGAGTGTTTGTTGTGGGGGAGGAAGTGAAAGGAGAATGTTAGCCACTTTGAAAGTCCTAAGGGTAGCGATAAAGCGGGATATCAAATCCAAACTCTTCTTCTTCTCTTCTCCTCCTCATACATAGCTCATGGAGCAGAGCCTTCTGTGTTGTGGCACCTCAGATGTAGAATTCCTTCCCCACAGAGATCCATCTAACTGCTATATGATATGTTTTTAGGTGTCAGATTAAGGAGCATTGATTTTCCCAGGTTTAGGGCTTTGACTGATGTCAGAGAGATTGCTGCTGGATTTTTTTTAATTTCAGAGATTGCAGAAAAGGCTGAACAGACATTCACAGCTTAACTGATTGTATTCACGGAGGGTGAATGAAGAACTGAGTCAAGAGGTGGCAAGAAAGGAAGACCTATGGCTAATTTACAGCTTCGAAATTAACAAGCCACCAGATGGCCTACACCTGAGAGGTCTTAAGGAATTCAGATATGAAATTGCGGACCTCCTAACAAAAATATGCAAGGTCGTTAAAACTTGCCTCCCTATCAGATGATGGAAAAGTTGCCAGCAGAATTCTATTTAAAAAAATATATTGATTGGGGGCCCCAGTTCAGATAGTCTAATGTCTATTTCAGGTGATTTGGTAGAAAGCGTGATTAAAGAGAGAATGATTAAAAACAAGTTTTACTTAGGAAGAAGTGGCCAAGGGAAGTCCTGCCCCATAAAAGTTTCAGAGCTAATTGAGAATGACAGCATTCAGTAGGGATAAACCAGTAGACATACATACTTGAACTTCCAATTGGCTTTTGACAAAATCCGTAGTCAAAGAGTTCTGAGAATGCTTAGGGATAAAATGATGGGTCCTTACAGATCAAGAATGCTATTATAATGGAATGAAGTGATCAACTGGATCCCCTAAGGATCTGTATTGGAGCCAGTGCTACTTGGACGGTTCTTAAAAATTATCTGGAGTTGGGATTAGCAGTGAGGTGGCCAAGCGCAGATGGCACCAAATTATTCAGGATTCTGAAAACCTGAATGGAATGCGAAGAGCTCTAAAAGGATATTTCCAAGCTGGGTAAATGGGCAACAAAATGGTAAATGAAATTCAATGTCAGTAAATGTAAAGTGATGCATATTTGGAACAAAACATCCAAACGCACCATATGCACTGATGGTATATGAACTGACAGTGACTGTCCAAGAGAGAAACTCTATAAAAAACACACTCAGTGTGTCACAGCAACCAAAAAAACATAGATTCTATGCTAGGGATTATCAGGAAAGAGACTGAAAGGTACTTTACAGGTAGTATCATAAAATCTTTTGAGTATTATGTGCAGTTTTGGTTGCCCCATCTCAAAAAGTATATCATAGAGGTGTAAAAGATGCAAAAAGAGCAATAAAATTCAGAAAGAGAAATAAAATACTACTAATAATAATCGGGGGTTTATGCACCTTCTCATGAGGAAAGGCTAAATTAGAAATGAAAAAAATATGACTAAGGAGGTATATGGAAAAGGTTTGTTAAAATATTCATGGTGTGGAAAGAGTTCTTTCTCTCTCTCTCTCTCTCCATACATATAAACACTGAGTTAATATATTTAATTCACTTCCTCAACTAACTTCCCACTAACTTAATGAAAAATGAGTGGATATTAGGCACTGCGTGGTCAAGAGGTGTGAATATTCTGATTTTATTGTGCTAGTTCCATATGATTTGCATTGGCTGCTTATTAGTTTCCAGTGTCTGTTCAAGGTGTTGGTCTTCAGAACCTTAATTACTTGGTATCTGAGTTCTTTAGGAATAATCATTGTCTGTTTGTTCCTTCCTGTTCTGAGGTCCTGGTCCAAACCCTTCAACTTCAGGAAAAGAAGTTGGCATCCATTGGGGCAGGGCCTTTTCTGGTGCTGCACCTTCTCTATGGAATGCTTTGCAGATTGAGGCCCATTAGGCCCCATCACTTTTTCAGGTGGTTGATGATAAAGTTCCTTTTAAAAACAAAAAAATGGTCTTAGATTAATTGTGTAGGTTTGTGTATCGTTCTATTGTGTGTTGTGTATTAGTTCTATATTGCTTTGTGCTGCTGGGACTTTATTTAACAGGCTGAATATTGGCAACTTATTTCTCTAAATGCATTTTGGATTATCATTTTTTGAGGGGTTTTGTTTGTTTTACTCTGTTTTATTACTACTTGTTAGGTACCTTTAGTTTC
The DNA here is from genome assembly GCF_964106645.2 of Podarcis pityusensis. Classification (NCBI taxonomy): domain Eukaryota; kingdom Metazoa; phylum Chordata; class Lepidosauria; order Squamata; family Lacertidae; genus Podarcis; species Podarcis pityusensis. The sequence continues at coordinate 10,273,482 of NC_138034.1, read as the reverse complement.
TTTGAAGAAATAGGCAGCATAGATATTTGTAAAGTGAAGTGAAGTTTTGGAGGGAAGTACTGTTTGTTGCCCACAGATGGAACCATGACATTCTAGGCTTCTTATGGATTTCCTGAAGGCATCTAGATATCTATTGTGGATCGTTCATCTTATCCAGCAGGGCTCTTTGGGATACTCTTAGTAGTGACGAAACTAAAAACCCAGTTAACATTGTGGATTATAGCGAACCAAGGGTAATTCAGTAACCACAAAAGTAGTGCAAAGCAATATGTTGATTTGGTATGTGTGCGCAAGAGGGAAGGAGGGGGGACCTGGTGTAGTGATTTTTAAGGCAACAGAACAGTAGCAGCTGGACCTCTGAATTCTTGCAAGTCTGTTGAATATGCACAGTAGAATTTCTTCATTTCAGGCCGTTTTTCCATTGGCCAAATCAGCATACAGGTTCTTATAACTGCCCTGCCACCAGTTTATACTGCTAGTCTCAAGAGCTACCATTTTAAATTACCTAGTCATTATGCTGTAGCAAAAGAACAGCTATTATATTGAACACATTTTTAGCAATTCTTACAGTTATGAGCTCATGAAATGGAGCTTTTTATACTGCATCAAATATCATAACTATTAATTATTCTAGCATTAGAGCTTCGTATGGCTCATGCTAATGAGTGAATCAGCAGGAAGTGAGATTTATATGAGCTGGTCTGGCTCCTGAATGATGGAGGAATATTTTATAATACACAGACCTTGCGGTGAATGCAATAGTTTGAGCAAATCTAAAACGTAGGTCAATGTAATCGTTTAACAGACGGAAATTATGTTTTTTGTATTGTTATGCTATGGTATTTTGTAACTAGAAATGGTGTAACATAGATTCTAAAGCAATAAAAATCACTTATATAAACTCACGGTAGTTTTCTATATGACACCCCTGCTTTTAGCATCATTTATTTTGGAAGCTTAGATGCGAGTGTGGTTTAAGTTTGAGAAGTACAAAAAGTATTTAGGGAGGAAAACAAACAATATTTTTTTGGAAGCCGCCCAGAGTGGCTGGGGAAGACCAGCCAGATGAGCAGGGTACAAATAATAAATTATTATTATTATTATTATTATTATTATTATTATTATTATTACATTAATTTCAGTGGGTCTATGGTGACTAAAATTTAGCTGAATACCAGCCTATGGTGAGATAGGGAGTGTAAGACTCATAAGTTTTTATCGGCCTGGCTGGAACCAACTTTTAGGTTTTTGTATATATCTATACAGTGGTACCTCGGGTTACAGACGCTTCAGGTTACAGGCGCTTCAGGTTGCAGACTCCGTTAACCCAGAAATAGTACCTTGGGTTAAGAACTTTGCTTCAGGATGAGAACAGAAATCGTGCTCCGGTGGCATGGCAGCAGCAGGCCCCATTAGCTAAAGTGGTGCCTCAGGTTAAGAACAGTTTCAGGTTAAGAACGGACCTCCAGAATGAATTAAGTTCTTAACCCGAGGTACCACTGTATCTATATCTATATGTATATCTGCATCTGCATCTGCCAAGGTCACTCATCTAAGAGAATAACTCTGACCCTAAACCTCCACTGCTTTGCAGGATATCTTCAGGAGAAAAAAAGGCTAAGGATCCTACAAAAATCTGGGCTGGAGTCCCTAAGATGATTGGATGGTGCCTTGTACACTTCCTTCCAGCAACTCCAGTGTATTTGCTTTCCTTTCCTTTGGACCACATCAGTGAAGCCGAGATACGGGTCTTGTCAATTGGGCAGCCCAGGACCTCCATACACACTGCCCAGGCTTGCACTCTGGGGAGGTGACTTCGGTGCTGCTAATGCAGCGGTTTCACTTCACCCCCAGAGGCGCACTCCTTTGTCTCTCAAGACAGATGGATGCCAACAACATCTTTGAAGTGATGGGCATGAGATGGGTGCTGGTAATGCAGGTGAGCTGTACGGAAGCAAGCTGGCAAGCGTGCTCCAAGCAAGCTGCCGGCTAGCTCTGCAGAGGCTCCTTTTATTAGCAGAAGCCAACAATTGGAAACCACCCTGAACTTAACGTATTTCCATCTAAGCACATTTCCAGCGTCAGCAAATACACATGTCAGCAGGTGTTTCCCTCAAATGTTCCCCCGATACTTGATCACGTCTGCGTCCCCTGTCATCTTCCAGCCAAGCGATATGTCTAGCAAACAAATTGTGAAAGGACAAAAGGTCAGGGGGGAAACCCTGTTTTCTAGCCAAAAAGGCAAAAGGTCAGGGAAAGCAGGCGTAATGCTCCTTGACATACAGTTGCACGTCTGGTGCGAGGTTTGCCTTTGCAAAGCGGAGCGTTACCTCTACACATCTTCCCACTAAAAAAAGCAAGTAAAAAATACAATGTTAAAATCACTAAAGCATTAAGAAAATATAACAGTACAGTATCATATCATTAAAGGTAAAGATAAAAGGACCCCTGACAGTTAACTCCAGTTGCAAATGACTCTGGGGTTACGGCGCTCATCTCGCTTTACAGGCTGGGGGCATTTGGGCAGTTCTAATGATATGATGCTGGGGGCGCTGTGGTTTAAACCACTGCGCTGCTTGGCTTGCCAATCAGAAGGTCGGCGGTTCGAATCCCCATGATGGGGTGAGCTCCCGTTGCTCGGTCCCAGCTCCTGCCAACCTAGCAGTTTGAAAGCACGTCATGTGCAAGTAGATAAATAGGTACCGCTCCAGCGGGAAGGTAAATGGCGTTTCCGTGCGCTGCTCTGGTACGCCAGAAGTGGCTTAGTCATGCTGGCCATATGACCCGGAAGCTGTACACTGGCTCCCTCGGCCAATAAAGCGAGATGAGCGCCGCAACCCCAGAGTCGGCCACGACTGGACCTAATGGTCAGGGGTCCCTTTACCTTTACTTCAGTTGAAATAATTGAAGTTAGCCCAAGTCCATTGGTTTCAGTAGGCCTACTTTGAGTATGATTTAGCTTACTATCACCCACAGAACTGTTTAATTGTACTGTTTAATTTAAGAAGGCAATATTAATAAGAGAAGACATATTGATGATATGTGGAACAATGAATCTTGAAGATACCATTTTCCCTTTTGTCTCTTGCTGTTCTCATCACACCAACTCTGCTGGATTCTCTGTAGCTAGTTCATTGATTTAGACAGTATATAAGCATCCATCAGGTTTGTATTGTTTAGATTTATTCTAAAACGCTTTCCTACATTACAGCAATTAATTAAATGGATGAGACTTCTAAGGCAGTAAGGAGTTTGTGGCAATTCTGCAACCTTCAAAATAATGTAAAAATAAAATAAAAACTGCAAATTTACAGGGTTTTGAGCTGAACAGACTCTTGTCAACTTTCGGGGCTCAGTTGTGAATGTAGATGGTTACGAAACTGATAACAGAGCACTGTTAAGTGGTTCCATTGCCAAGAAGACTGGAATTCAACTTGTGCTGGAGTGGGTCTTACTCTGCTTCAAATATCAAGTACGTTTGTGGGTTTTCTTGGATCAATCCATATCATTAGAGCAGGGGTAGGCAACCTAAGGCCCGTGGGCTGGATGCGGCCCAATTGCCTTCTCAATCCGGCCCATGGACGGTCTGGGAATCAGCGTGTTTTTACATGAGCAGAATGTGTCCTTTTATTTAAAATGCATCTCTGGATTATTTGTGGGGCATAGGAATTCGTTCATCCCCCCCAAAAAAATATAGTCCAGCCCACCACATGGTCTGAGGGACGGTGGACTAGCCCACGGCTGAAAAAGGTTGCTGACCCCTGCATTAGAGGCTCAAGCGATATTAGCTTAGACTGGTGTCCCAGCTACGACCCCATCTGGAGGTACATAACCTGTCTGTAGTGATCCATGCTTTGCAAATTCCAGTTCGGGTTAATATCATGTTTTGTACATGGAGTTGCCTTTGAAGACCAATTTGGAAACTTCAGCTGATTCAGACGGTGGCATTGATACTGGTACTTTATCGTCTGTAATGAATCGCAATTCATTTCTGGGTCCAATTTGTGGGGAGTGCTCAAACATTTCACAACAACAAAAGCCTATCTTATATCGTATCTATGTTTCCAGACCCAGGAAAGATAGAATGCACAAAAAGAGCATATCTCAGTATTCAGATAAATGTATCACCATTTAAATTTGCGTACAATTCTAGATGCACTGTGGTCAAAAGACCCTGACAAAATGCTGTTGCAGCCGTGAGGCCATTGCAACAGTGATCTTAATTTTCTAGGGTTTCCCTGGGCCCATGTCTGCCTATGAGCACATTGACTCTGGAAAACACTGCCTGTAGAGATTCACCTGGTAGTGTGGCCTCATTGAATAAAAAGTTAACTGAAGGAGTGTCTCCACCCCCATCGTTCAGCCCGGACACTGAGATCCAGCGCCGAGGGCCTTCTGGCGGTTCCCTCATTGCGAGAAGTGAGGCTACAGGGAACCAGACAGAGGGCCTTCTCGGTAGTGGCGCCCGCCCTGTGGAACGCCCTCCCATCAGATGTCAAAGAGATAAGCAACTACCTGACATTCAGAAGACATCTTAAGGCAGCCCTGTTCAGGGAAGTTTTTAATATTTAACGCTGTACTGTTTTTAACACTTGATTGGGAGCTGCCCAGAGTGCCTGGGGAAACTCAGCCAGATGGGCGGGGTATAAATAATAAATTATTATTATTATTATTATTATTATTAAGAAAACAAAGGAAATTTTAAAAATACATTGTGGTGACTGCTACTGCTGTTGAGGCCCACAAAGTGCAGACTCCCAGAATCCAGGCATCTGCTGCCACTGCTACTTTTTCTTCATGTGGTTCTTTATAGTGAAACCAGATTAACACCAGACAGCTTGTCACATAGAAGATTCCCCTGTGAAATATGACACATGGTCATTCTATGTGAAGGGTGAACTGACTGGCAGTTTTAAGGCCAGCCCAAGACATTTTGGCACCTGAGGCAAACTGCAAAAAGGATGCCTCACCCCTGGCCAGGGAAGAAGGGGTGAGTGAAGATCTCCATCAAGACCAAGGCGGGAATAAAGATTCATATTGGGGACAAGTGGGTTAGTAAAGATCTGCATTGGACTTTGGGAGTGGGGAATCACCCTTATCTGCTGGGAGAAGTGGGAATCAAAGGCCACTGTGTGTGGGGAAGGGAGGGGCCCATTCTGAATCACGCCAAGCAGGTGAAGAGCAGTCACCTCACTTTACCTCATTGGTGGCCCAACCCTGGCCAGGTGAATTTTACTACCAACCCTGGCTGTTGCATAGTCTCCTCCACTGAGTGGCCTCCTCTGTACCCTCTAAAAAGGCCTAGAGAAGAGGTTGCCAACACGGTGCTTCTGTTCATGCCCTCAAAGACTTTAAGCCCCCACTTACTGCCTTGTTGGCCAGGAGGTGCTATGAGTGGTTCTGTCCCCTCCCCCCCTTGAAAAGTACATCTAGCTGAAGAAGCTTGGAAGACTGATGTTCTTCCAGTGTAGTGTAGTGGTTAAGAGCGGTGGACTCGTAATCTGGTGAACCGGGTTCGCTTCCCTGCTCTTCCACATGCAGCTGCTGGGTGACCTTGGTCTAGTCACACTTCTCTGAAGTCTCTCAGCCCCATTCACCTCACAGAGTGTTTGTTGTGGGGGAAGAAGGGAAAGGAGAATGTTAGCCACTTTGAGACTCCTTAAAGGTAAAGGGACCCCTGACCATTAGGTCCAGTCGTGACCGACTCTGAGGTTGCGGTGCTCATCTCGCTTTATTGGCCGAGGGAGCTGGCGTACAGTTTCCGAGCCATGTGGCCAGCATGACTAAGCCGCTTCTGGTGAACCAGAGCAGCACACAGAAATGCCGTTTACCTTCCCGCCGGAGCGGTACCTATTTATCTACTTGCACTTTGACATGCTTTCGAACTGCTAGGTTGGAAGGAGCAGGGACCGAGCAATGGGAGCTCACCCTGTTGCGGGGATTCAAACCGCCGACCTTCTGATTGGCAAGTCCTAGGGAGTGATAAAGTGGGATATCAAATCCAAACTCTTCTTCTTCTTCTTTCCCGCTTCCTCTTTCAGCTCAATTCACTTTTCAAGGCTCAGAGTAATTCTTGCAAAGTGGCCAGAGGGGATGGTTTCCACAGCGCTTGGTCAAAAATCTAAATGTGCCCACAGTCCTGGCTTGGAGGGCAAAGGGCAGACTGTGGGCATACAGCAGTGTCTTCCAACACCTCACTGCTGCTTAAAGATAGGGCTGTCCCTCCTTGAGAAAAAGAGACATTGATCTAACAAACCTTGAATGATAACTGGGTTATTCTCTTGCAACGCAACATGCGCGAACATGACAAATGAAGAAAAGTCATTAGCGATGTGAGAGAGGGCAGATAATGCAAACGAAAGTACATACCCCATAAGCAATACAATACAGACATGCACAAAATTATACCCAGTATGTCTTGCAGTCACAGTCTGAGGCACCCAGCCTTGAGATGTACATGTTTTAATGAGCCAAAGAAATAAATGGAACTGATAAAAGAAGGGCTGTTAAGATCAGATTCACCTTTCCGTCAGATCCCTTCTGCTTGGCATCCCGGTGTTGGAATGAGTGATTATTCCAAGGTTTAGAGTCATTATAATAATAAAATTTCTAATCTTCCCCCACCTCTTCTCTATCTACCATTACTTCTTATGCCAAAGGAAGCAGATGGAGAATGCCCGTGAAAAACAACTGTCTTACATCACTGCCTGTGCTGGCTCTCTGCACTTGCTGCCCACGCTGGCTTCCTAGCTATATTTCAGTAAATAATAGTAGGAAATGGCTCCTCATGTAAGCCCCTCTGTTTAATATTCACATCTCCTCCTCCTCTAGAACATCTTCAGGAGATTTTCCAGGAATCAACGTTTCAGGCCAGTGATCAGTAGGAGATCAAGCTAGAGTGAGATGCAGACAGAGGAAGATAGCAAATTTCTGTCTTGTATAGCAACAGTCTTGTATTTCATCCTGTGTTTGAATCCAGGGGGCTACTTGCAAATTGGTACAGGGGTCAACTGCTAAGGCTGATAGGAGGAATAGGACCAAGTGCTTGTTTACCACTAGGTTGATGGAAGTTACAGACAATACATCTGTATTCAGAGCCAGTGTGGTGTAGTGGTTAAGAGCGGTAGTCTCGTAATCTGGGGAACCGGGTTTGCGTCTCCGCTCTTCCACATGCAGCTGCTGGGTGACCTTGGGCTAGTCACACTTCTCTGAAGTCTCTCAGCCCCACTCACCTCACAGAGTGTTTGTTGTGGGGGAGGAAGGGAAAGGAGATTGTTAGCCACTTTGAGACTCCTTAAAGGGAGTGAAAGGTGGGATATCAAATCCAAACTCTTCTTCTTCATCATCTGGAGGGCACCAGGTTGATGAAGGCTGGTGTATAGGTCTATATTTTGAATTAATATGGACCAGACTGAAGGTAATCCACAGGAAAACACACTGCTGTTCTTCTTTCTTGTTTTCTTGGTGTAGTATAAATGAAGTGCAAGTTCTGTTAGCAGCCCAAGGGCACTCATGGCAAGCTGCTTTTAAAACTACCCTCATTTTCAAAAGCAGTTTGTAATATGGCAAGTGGGCCAGCTGTGAAAAGGAAAGGTAAGACCAGACAAACCCAACAACCACTGGGCTAGCTCAAGTCCCTTTGCGTGAGTCCAAGCAGCTTTCGAATTCCTGACTAAATATGTAACTGCCATGCTAAATATATAACATGATTGCTGGCATGCAAGAATGGAAATTAGTAGAGCATGAAAATTATAAATATCTCATGAAATGCATATGTCTTAGGGGTTCAGGGAGCCGTATAGAAATGCACTTTGAGGGGATATTTCAGTGCAATAATGATTTCAGTTTGCAATAGCAACCGTTTGTTCTCCTGTTTAGAAAGGGAGACATTCCCATGCCTTTCCCTGTTCATGCACAAATGCATTGTATCACTTCTGATACGAGTCCTGAGCTGCAGGTGTGCAGCAAGTGAGAGCATAATAAATGCAGGCTACACAAGCAATATGTGTGGGAGATTTTAGCACAGATGCTAGTTAGTACATGAAGGGGTTAAGGACCATAGAATTCTAATTGCTAGATAGGCTTAGTGAGGTCACAGCCCTTCTTCTCCTGAGAGGCAGGAAGTAAAGCCTTTTTCTTTTCTGTAAGTAAAGCATTTTAAAAATTACTTTGTAGTCTGTGGTCTGCTTCACTGAAAAAGTGGTGGGGCAGCTGCTTCATGCAGCTGAACATAGTAATACGGTTTAATAGCCTATTCCTATCTTCATTAATCTGCCTAATGATGGGAAAATACTCTGCTGCTGGAACTCTCTGTGTGCTAGCCGCACCTTTTACAAACAGGCACCAGCCTTCCCTCGGTTTTATCTCTTGGTTTCCATTGCACAGCTTGTACTCTGGCATCCATCTTGGAACCACTCCCAAGAACAAAGGTCAGGAGCGTGCTCAGTTCCAACCATTTTCTCAGGAGAACACTTTTGCATTTTGGCCACTGGGTGGCAACCACATAAACATATATTTCGGGGAGAACTGTGCATCATCTCAAAGAACAGGAGGGCAGATGAAATTCTATACAGTACAGCCGGAAGAATAATGACAATCTCTTCACTCAGTTTTCAAAATAAATTCAAAATAAATTCAAAATACCCACTGATGTAATAGCAAATTTGGGAAAAAGAATATTCATTAGATTTTGGTGAAGGTTTTTAACTTTATTCACAACTTCAAGATTGTTGTTGTTTAGTCATTTAGTCGTGTCCGACTCTTCGTAACCCCATGGACCAGAGTACGCCAGGCACTCCTGTCTTCCACTGCCTCCCGCAGTTTGGTCAAACTCATGCTGGTAGCTTCAAGAACACTGTCCAACCATCTCGTCCTCTGTCGTCCCCTTCTCCTTGTGCCCTCCATCTTTCCCAACATCAGGGTCTTTTCCAAGGAATCTTCTCTTCTCATGAGGTGGCCAAAGTATTGGAGCCTCAGCTTCAGGATCTGTCCTTCCAGTGAGCACTCAGGGCTGATTTCCTTAAGAATGGATAGGTTTGATCTTCTTGCAGTCCATGGGACTCTCAAGAGTCTCCTCCAGCACCATAATTCAAACTTCAAGATACCTGTAAGAAATACTGCTCAAGAAATACTGCTCCCTGCCCACTGTGTCCATTGAATGTTAGCAAATTCCCATTGCTGAAGCCAGAGTAGGATTTGGGTTGGAGTTATTTTGTTCAGATTAGTGATACCCACCACACTTGTGTGGTCAAGGAATTGAACTGCGTGACGGGAAAGCATAGGCACAGTTACGAATGTGACCCCGTGCTCCAGTTTCAGACAAGGTTGATATATTATGTTACATTTATAAATAGCATGGTTTGGTCATTTTTTCCTGTGTGTCTCTTTCATATATATTAACCTCTAGGATATCCTGAGATTTGCACAAATGAGAAACATTCCAAATACTGTTGTGTTAAACTTTACGGTTTTTACAAAGCCGAGATGTGGGCAGTGTTCAAACAATGGGAACACATAAATTAAACCTGCTGCGGAAAGTCTATAAAGAGTACAATTTACATGTGCAAACCTACTGATTACTCATATATTAGGGTTATTATGGCATTGTAAGTCAGTAGCCATTTGTTCATTGTAATTTAGTTCTCATTTTGAACGCAGTGCCTCCTAAGTGAATATGCCCATGACGTGTACAAATATTGTATCCCACTAGCAGTTTTCTAAGGATTTTCTTTGCTTAATGAAGTCAAATCATTTGAATGTACTCTTATGCCCTCTTGTGTACAGCTTGACATCCGTGGTGGGCATCCCCACAGGCAACATACTGAGCTTCTCTTGCTGCTTCTCAGGTTGGCACACTGCAATATGCTTCAAGACGTCTAACAATATAAGGCCTCCCTGCACTTTAAATATTTTTATCCATCATAGGCCCCAGCACATAAGCTGCTCCCACAAATAACATTTAATTTGCAGACTACTCTGTGTAATTATGACAGCAGTTGAGCACAGCTTTAGATTTTGTTCCGCTTTTATTTTTATTCTCTTAGATTTATTAATTGCTGCCACCAAATTACCCTCACAGCAGCTTACAAAAAATTTACATTGAAAGCAAGTATAAAACCAAGCCTGAAACAGCCTAAACTACACAAATAATATAAAAAAGCAGATCTAACTCCACCGTACCTTGCTAATATTTAGATGCAAATTTTCTCGGAGTCTAAAAACACACCAAGCATGCCCCATGGGGAGAACATTCCATAAATGGGGGGCCACCACTGAAAAGCCCAGCTTTTATGTTGCCTCCCTTGGCGAGATCGCACAGAGAAGAGCTTCAGATTAGGAACATAGGATTCAGGGTGGTTCATGTGTGGACAGGTCTTTGAGGTACAGTCATACCTCGGGTTGAATGTGCTTCAGGTTGAGCGTTTTTGGGTTGCACTCTGAGGCAACCTGGAAGCAACGCAGCGCGTCACATGCAGGCGCAGAAGCGGCAAAACGCAGCACACGCAGACGCGCCGTCGCGTCTTACATTCCATTCAGGATGCGAACAGGGCTCTGGAACAGATCCTGTTTGCATCCCGAGGTACCACTGTACTGGGATCCTGAGCCGCTGTGTAAGGCTTATAGGTCAAAACCAGCACTTTGAATCAAGCCTGGAAACTAATTGGTAGCCAGTGCACTCAGGCCGCGATTGGTGTTAAATGCTCAGACTGTCCTTACCCAGAGAACAACGTGGTTGCTCATTTCTGCACCAGGTGCAGTTCTCAAACTCTCTTCAAAGGCAGCCCCACATATTGCAGTAATCTACCCTATAGGTGGGACCCGGGTGGCGCTGTGGGTTAAACCACAGAGCCCAGGACTTGCTGATCAGAAGGTCGGTGGTTCGAATCCCTGCGACGGGGTGAGCTCCCGTTGCTCGGTCCCTGCTCCTGCCAACCTAGCAGTTTGAAAGCACGTCAAAGTGCAAGTAGATAAATAGGTACCACTCTGGCGGGAAGGTAAACGGTGTTTCTGTGCGCTGCTCTGATTCACCAGAAGCGGCTTAGTCATGCTGGCCATATGACCTGGAAGCTGTGTGCTGGCTCCCTCGGCCAATAAAGCGAGATGAACGCACCAACCCCAGAGTCGGTCACGACTGGACCTAATGGTCAGGGGTCCTTTTACCTTTACCTTTAACCTATAGGTAGCCAGAGCACAGACAACTGTAGTTAGTTTGTCCCTGTCCAGATGGTGCAGCCGGGCCACTAGTCAAAGCTGATGGGAGGCAATCTACACCACCAAGGCCATTTGAGCCTCAAGTGACACTAATGGATGCAGAATTACCCAAAAGCTGCCACCTGCTCCTTCAGAGGGAGTGTTACCAGAATCGACTGGTGCAACCCAATCTAGAGCAGGGCACATTCCACTCATCCAATCTTGGGAACCATCCCACTAGCAATGCCTCAGTCTTGTCTGGATTGAGCTTCAGTTTATTCTCCCATTACCCAGGCAAACACCTCCACTGCCCCGCCTGTGGATGTAAAGGAAAAGTAGAACTGTGTGTAAGAGTTTGGATTTGATATCCTGCTTTATCACTACTCGAAGGCGTCTCAAAGCGGCTAACAATCTCCTTTCTCTTCCTCCCCCACAACAAACACTCTGTGAGGTAAGTGGAGCTGAGAGACTTCAGAGAAGTGTGACTAGCCCAAGGTCACCCAGTAGCTGCATGTGGAGGAGCAGGGAAGCGAACCCGGTTCACCAGGTTACGAGTCCACCGCTCTGAACCACTACACCACAGAGTAGTGGGTATGGATATACCAAAAAGAGTTTATTCATAAAGGACCCCCACATAAATCATTGTCTGATGAATAAAGGATTAATACACTGATCAATACCTGCTATGATACCTCAACAGGGGTTATGTTCCATAGGTTCTGTTGGCTAGATTTATCTTCTTTGCCCTTTGAGAGGAAGTCTCAACAAGGTTTATGTTGAAAGCATATGTATATGTTGAAAGTGTTCCATTGTCTGGAGAGGTCACTTTCTGAAGCCCAGTGATGGAAGTGCGCAGTTGCATTGAGGCAGCACTGGGTGTTGAAATTTTGTGCCTGTAACAATTTTGCGCTGTTGGCAACTGCCCCTGTGCCCCCCCCCCACTACGCCATTTTCTGAAAGCATGAGTTATGGAAATTTGCTCAACTAAACATGACTGAATTTGAGAAAGTGGGTTCTTCTTCATGGAGAGCACGTGTTGCAGCGGGGGTAACCATGACATCGCCTGTTGCTGGGCGGATTAGTTTGGATGGCCACAAATTTGATTGGGCACCTCCAATTGTTGCTGGGGAGAATTCATTGCTGCAATTTTATTTGATTGATGGGGGTGCTATATATTCCCTGGGCGCAGCGTTGAGCTTCCTCTTTTCGCTGCACTCATCGGATTACCCGCCCACCCTCCCTTTATTTAGGGCTTGTTTGCGCTGACCTTGCTATGCCTGTCATGGGGTCGTCTGCTTTGGAGCAGGGGCCTGGTAGGAATTTTACCATTTGGCTGATTGGCTGGTGCCATTTGGGTTTTGCCTACTGCGTAGCAAATCGTCACAACTTGTAAGGTTGCGGTTAGGTATTGGTTAATTTTGGTTGGTGGAGGGGATGTGGTTGGCTATGCCTGCCCCTCCAATGCTGCTGCTGGAAGGGTATTCCGTTAAAGGAATCCAGGGGCTCGCCATGCACTTGTCCAAATCCCTGGCAAGGGGCTAGAGCCGTGCAAGAGCCCCTGGGAGCGTTTGGGGAGAGGTGAGAGCCTGACGCCCAGCTTTATTCTCCCTCCAAAATTGTTTACCCTTACTGACTTCCACAGGCTTGCGGTTGTCAGTTCTGTTCCTACCTCCAAGTGGGAACAGATAGTCACTAACCAATACCTAAGCAACCACTCACATACTGTAATTCAATAAAGTTGTGGCCAAAATTATGCCAAAAACCAAAACAAAAATGATGTGTGAACCGTCTCTTTATTTGGGGGTGTCTTGGGGGTCCTCGACATGCATTCTTTTCTCTGGACAACAGACAGCTCAACCACTTTGCCCCCCCCCAAAAAAAAACCTCAATAATTTTTGTGTCCGGATTTTCACTTTTTGGAATATGGCAGCCTTAGTTTAATATCTGCAGTGAGACCTAAGATTGAAATATCAGGTTTACTGTTGCGAGCGCAGTTAATAATTAACAGATAGCGGTCTAAAGCACAATTTGAAGTAACTTAAAAGACGTCTAACTCTGTGCTGCTTTATCCAGAATTGCCCGACATTTTGCAGTTGTTTTCTGAAGTTGTAGAGCTTTAGCACAACAGAAAGACTGCCTGAGTCATCAAAGTCCTTGTGGGGGCCAGGAATTGCCCATGTTAAAAGAATCTGGCTTCTGGGAGACCTTGATTATATGCTCTGTTTTCATCTCTCCTACTGTTAGAGTGGTGCTATGTACCATGTGCATATGCTGAAGAACTGATTTATAATTGGGAGCATCTGGCCATTCTGCTGTCTAGAGTAATTTTCCTTGTGTCCTAAACAAAGCATAAGTTTGAAGGCAGTTCTTACCAAGTAGCAGAGGGAAAAGCAATACATCAGGGATGTTCTGCTGGCCTAGTAAGATCAGAGCTGCCTAATTTTTTCAGTTTGACCATCAGTTTAGATGACTAACCTTACCAACGTTGATGCAACTATACGATGGTTAGGAAACAAAACAAATGGTCTCAGTTTTGCCCATGTTAACTTTAAGATGTCACTGAGACATTTACATGCATCATAAGAGGTTAACCCCTTAAGAGTTCCATGGGAATGGTGGCAGAATTATCTATAATGACCGCTCCCCGCATAAAACAGGGGGCGCCCTTTGCGTGGACGCGCGCAGCCCCTGGATCTGGAGTGGCTCCATCAACACAGGCTTGGCTTCATCTTCCCCCAGGTGGGATACCTGGAGGTCTCCGTCTACCTCAGTCAGTTGTCCAATCACGCCTGGGCAAAGCGTTGCCAAGGAGACCAGGCCAGGTAGGGGAGGGACTACCTGCCCACACAATAGAGGGGGGATCTTACCTGGGAATCCTCACTTGGCTCCAGAGCTTCTCCCACCCTACCCACCCTCAGTTAAGTCTTATTTTGCAGGTTAATCTTTTCTTCACAGGTATGCGGGCGCTGCTACGTCAAGGTCGCTGTTGAAGGGCCGGAAAGGAATTCCCCTGCATTGGCAGGTTTTGCCTTCCCCATAGCAAAACGTCACAACTTTGGCGGTATCAGGCCTTGGGCGGAATCCTTTAGTCTATCTTCCTCTTTGCAGCAGTGATACCAGGGTTCCCCATTAAAGGGGTTTCTGAGGGGAGGCTTTGACCGTACACCGAGAAGTCATCATTGCTCTCCCCTGCAGCGGCAGTGTAACGGGGGCGGCTATCTCTGCTTAAACATATGTTCTCCAGAGCCGGCCCATCCCCCCCCCCACTGGATAACCCTGATGTTCCCTAGGTCCCCGGCTGGGGACTGGGGAGGGATAACGCCCAATGCCTGAGCCAAGGTCTACCCACATCTGAAATATAATAAAGTTGTGGCCAATTTAATCCCATAGCACGTTGTCTTGAGTCGTTATTCCATATGATGGGGGGAGGCCGCCTGGGGTCTGGGGGACTCCGCCTGTCCACGCAAAAGGACTAAGCATGATTGAGCCTCAAACTGACTTGTAATCCACTTGTCTTCTTGCCATGAGACTAGCTTGCTTTTTTTAAAAAAAGAAATGTTTCAAATATGACAACTGCTTGCTCCAGTAAGATATAATCAGCTACCACCACCAGCAGCATTTGATCTTAATGGTCTGCTAACTGGGTGCAGCTGAAATGTGTATGCACTTTATCTTCTACCTCATTGATTCACTGCTGAGGCGATTATGTTAGCCATTAACCACCATCACTGTTTTATTGTTTTATTCCTCTCACTTTTCTTGCCCCCTGTGACATGCGCATAGAAAGTGCAGTCATTGTCTTACTTGTTAATGTGAATCTAGGATATGTATTAATATCCTAACAAAAAATTAGGCTTTACTTGTATGCTGTGAGTGTTAGAATGTGAGTCTGATGCATATATACTTGCAGTCACATTATAACATCATTTATGTTGACATTGTAATAAATTGTTGTTTTTCTATCATCCTGTTTATGCTTATTAAGGTAAAGGTAACCTTTACCTTTTAAAGGGACCCTTGACCATTAGGTCCAGTCATGGCCGACTCTTGGGTTGCGGCACTCATCTCACTTTATTGGCCGAGGGAGCCGGCGTACAGCTTCTGGATCATGTGGCCAGCATGACTAAGCCGCTTCTGGCAAACCAGAGCAGTGCACGGAAACGCCATTTACCTTCCCGCCGGAGCGGTACCTATTTATCTACTTGCACTTTGACGCGCTTTCGAACTGCTAGGTTGGCAGGAGCAGGGACCGAGCAACGAGAGCTCACCCCGTTGCGGGGATTTGAACCGCTGACCTTTTGATCGGCAAGTCCTAGGCTCTGTGGTTTAACCCACAGCGCCACCCGCGTCCCGGCTTATGCTTATTACTTTTCATTATTAATCCTTATTACTTTTCATTATTAATTCGTGCAAAAATACAAAACTGCATTTTTATGGTTCTTTTTCTGGGCAAAGAGAGAGAGGGCATGTGCATGTGTGTTGGGAGGAAAATCATAAATATGCCCTGCAAACTATGCCATGTTCTCTCTTATGAACCTGCGTGGGCTCTGAGATCTTTGGGGGAGATCTGGGGGAAAGGTGGGGTGTAACAGCAGCAACAACAGGTCTTTTGGAGGTGCAGTAGGTTGGGGTGGAATAATAAATGCACAACAACTGAATTGTAGAATGTAGTTTGTTTTTGTTTTTTATTTCAGGGGACTCATTTCAACTACAATGGTACCTCAGGTTACATATGCTTCAGGTTACAGACTCCGCTAACCCAGAAATAGTGCTTCAGGTTAAGAACTTTGCTTAAGGATGAGAACAGAAATCGTGCTCTGGCGGCGCAGCGGCAGCTGGAGGCCCCATTAGCTACAGTGGTGCTTCAGGTTAAGAACAGTTTCAGGTTAAGAACGGATCTCCGGAACGAATTAAGTACTTAACCCGAGGTACCACTGTATTCTAAGGTACCTAAAACCTTTATGAAAGTTAAACAAGTGTATATGAGTTTGAATGATAGATGTTTTCTGGGTGACCTCTAGCAATAGCCAAAGGATCTTGGTCTAAAGCTATCTTTGGTTTCCTGGATGGCAGGTGCAGACTGAAAATGGTCAAGCAATAAGGTTAAGCATTTAATGTAACATGATTTACACTGAGCCTCTAAGGTGGCAATGAAGTTGGCTAGGAACTGGAGCGGTTCCGTTTTCTGGGCATCAAGCTCTGCCATATAAATAGGCAGTTGCCGTCTGCTGAATTTTTATAAAATGCCATCTCTCTGCCAACTGGCTAAGTAGGCTTATCAAACAGTGACACTTCAATTACATTTCTCCTATGTATTTTGTGATGATTTTAGTCAATTTTCTGTTGTTGTTCTGGCATTACATTGTAAATAACAGTATATATCACTTTGAGAAGAAAAGCAAAATCATAGGTAAAATTTCATATGTAGTGGAATGTCCTGCTTTATTATCTTGGAATTTAAGTATGTACATATATAGCCGCATTTGTATTGCAGACACGTCCTTGCAAAAATGTTATAAAGCACTGTTCTTCAATCTAAGAGGAAAATCGAGTTGTTAGACATTTGATGGGACAACATCTGTTTGGCACATAGTCTTATGTGCCTGCAGCTTAGAGCAGATAGCATTAATAGGAAAAGCATTTCAAAGTTGTAAATTTAATGTAAAATACGAAATTCATCAATAATTGAATTATAAAGCAAACAGTTCTGTTATTAAGGGATTGTAGTTTGGGCTGAGCTGGGTAGCAGAAGGAATCTTCTGTTGTAACCTGTCCCAAACAATTATTACTGTGTTTATTTATAATATATTTTTCTTCTCCTACTACTCTCCCCACCTATTTTTAAACAACTGCATTATGATGTGACATATCTTTTCTGGGTATTTTGCTTGAATAAATAAATAGGATATTGTATTCAACTGGGATATTAGTATATAAATTAGTTCTGTAACAGACATCATAATGTTATTTAGATTTTTGGTTTACACAGACATGGTAGGAACTCCCCAGAGCTATAGCACAGAATTAGAAGAAGATGCGAGTTGATGTAGGAAAATTGCTTTTTGTAATGCGCCGATGTCAGTAGGCTTTTGCTGTGTGGAAACTGGAAACATATTTAAATTAAAGCTTCTGCTTACTCTGTCATAGGGACTAAAGATTAGTAATGATTTCAGATTACTTACTGGCTGGTATTTGGGCTTGGCCTACAAGACAATAAACGCCTCTTCCTTTGTCAGGATCTATTTATACAAAGAGAGCAACAAAAGAAAGACACGTCCCGAGTGTGCAGAAATTTCACCTCCTGTCACTGAATTCATGTTTTACACATTTAACTGAGAGATGTTCCTATGCATTTGTAGTCTTACTGCTTGATCACGGTCCAGCTGGTGCCCAGCCTTGGAATGAGAAGGGAAGAGAAAACTGGACTGTAATAAATGTCCTGCGGATCATCTGTGAAATACAAGTCTGCTTGCTGAATGCGGTTGTGGTGGATGTTTTTCTCACGCACTTGCTAATCATCCATCAAGCATCATTTATTGTGATGTGGGGTTATCACGTGATGAGTTACCCTGCCCCTCTAGCAGTTGCCAGCAATGCAGAAAGAGTGGGGAGACCCATTAGGCATTGATTCCAGTTTTATCAGTGAGTAACGCTTTGCTTTAGAGCCGGAGTGGTGATGCCTTCTAGATATTTTGCACCAAAACATCTGTAATTCCTGACTTTCAGCATATTGGTTATGGCTGGTAGGAGTTATACCGTGTTGGTTATTGTTGTTTAGTCGTGTCCGACTCTTCGTGACCCCATGGACCAGAGCATGCTTCCTAAATTGAGTCTGGTCTAATCCAACTGTTGATTGGGTGAACCTGATGCTAATTCTCAGTGGTTAGGGTTAGTTCCTGTTGTTGTTGTTGTTTAGTCGTTTAGTCGTGTCCGACTCTTCGTGACCCCATGGACCAGAGCACGCCAGGCACTCTTGTCTTCCACTGCCTCCCACAGTTTGGTCAAACTCGTGTTGGTAGCTTCGAGAACACTGTCCAACCATCTCATTCTCTGTCGTCCCCTTCTCCTTGTGCCCTCCATCTTTCCCAACATCAGGGTCTTTTCCAGGGAGTCTTCTCTTCTCATGAGGTGGCCAGAGTATTGGAGCCTCAGCTTCAGGATCTGTCCTTCCAGTGAGCACTCAGGGCTGATTTCATTCAGAATGGATAGGGTTGATCTTCTTTCAGTCCATGGGACTCTCAAGAGTCTCCTCCAGCACCATAATTCCAAAGCATCAATTCTTCGGCGATCAGCCTTCTTTATGGTCCAGCTCTCACTTCCGTACATCACTACTGGGAAAACCATACCTGTAACAATATGGATCTTTGTCGGCAAACCGTGTTGGTTACTCCTGTTCTATTGTCTCTCTGCTACTCCACTCCCTGACTGCTTGACTTCTTTTCTGTTTGCTTGTTTCAGTTTCAGTTGATGGATGGATGGATTTTTTCAGTTCAGAGCCTGGCATACCTGATTCTACTCCGTACTAATCCTCTTGAGCAGGTAGGTGTAGGGAACCTTTGGCCCTGTAGATGTTGCTGAATTACAGCCAATGACAACATCTGGAAGGCCAAAGGCTCCTCATACCTGCTTTTGAGGATCTGCCCCAGTGGTTCATTCAGTTCCAGCCCATATACCACATACTCTGGTATCTCTAGTGTCCGCGTTAAAATTATGTAGAAGATGTTAGGCTAGTTTCCATGAAGATTGTCCTTTGCAAGGATTGGGTGTCTTATGTAAAAAAAACCCACACAATCCATTGGAAGTAGCCAGAAAATAAATTGGAACACAACTTCATCTAGGAAGAAATAAATGATATACCTTCTTTTAAATTTATTTTTAATTGATTTAACATACACTTTCACTTGGTTAATAAGGAATAGTATGTCTGAGGCAATGTAATCACTCATCCAAGTTAGATCTGCTGCATTTAAGAACATTCCTTCTTTATCAGACGGAAACTAATTTCATGAAGGGGCTGTCCTTGTTTACTGGACTGCTTCAGATAATGTGTCCTGAATATTTTCTGATTAGTTTTGCAGTGTTCCTTGCAGATAAATATAGATTATTAGATAAATTGAAAGTAATAATATGTGCCTTGATTGCATGCTGTAACAACTTTCAATTTCCTGTGTTAAACTCCATCAGGTCTACTTGCAGCTGGTAAGTAAATGGGGTGGTGATAAAGCAAAAGCTGCAAAACAGGGGGACTGGAAGTTATATACAAATAACTTCAGCAATGAGAACATCCCATTCTCTAAGCAAAGATAGGTAATACACTAAAGGGTTTTGTTATGCTGGTAATGAAACGTCAGGCAAAGCGTGTTCTCCTTCATGGAGAGCATGTGTTGTGGTGGGGGCCGCCAGGACACTCCAAAGTTATGGGGCGGGCTAATTAATCGTTGGCCACTGATCCGATTGGGCTTCCCTTGTTGTTGGGAAGAAGTTAATGTTGTCATTTGTTGATTGACAGCCAGAAATGCTAAAACTCTTTGCACGAGGCTAGGGCTTCCTCTTTTTGCACGTGCATCGGATTGCCCGTCTCCCCCCCCCCCCCCCAGGAATTAGGGCTGTTTGCTTGACCTTGCTATGCCTGTCATGGGGTCGTCTGCTCTTGAGGCAAGTGCCTGGTAGGAATTTTGTCCATCTGGCAGATTGGCTGGGGCAGTTGGTTTCTTGCCTACTGCGTAGCAAATCGTCACAACTTGTAAGGTTGCGGTTAGGCATTGGTTTATGGTTTGGTTGGTTGAGGGGCATGGATTGGCTGTGCCTGACCCTCTAATGCTGCTGCTGCAAGGGATTCCGTTAAAGGAATCGGGGGCGAACTATTGCTTGTCCACCCTGTCAAGGGGGTTGGGGCTATTGCAAGAGCTCCTGGTTGCAATTGGGGAGGGCTGAGGGCAGCTTCCCTGCTCCGTCGCTACCCCCAAGTGTATTCCCCTTTTCTGACTTTCACATGCGTGCGGAATGTCAGTCTGTCCCCCATGGTGGGGGCAGCTAGTCACAACCAATGCCTAAGCAACCACTCACATGTTTGTAATTTAATAAAGTTGTGGCCAAAATAATGCCAAAACCTTAAACTAAAATGTTGGTGTGATGTGTGAGTTATTTGGGGTGGCCCTGCGGACCTCGACACGCAATTGTTGGGATTTATGAACACACCGCATTCCATTCTAATAGTCACTTGCACTTTCATCTGGTATTTTCTGTTTCCAATGTCATTGTTATATTTTGCACAAGTACTTCCGTTTTGCAAACAATTTTATTTTTTATTTTTACGTGTATATCGAAGTGCTTGATAAGTATGAATATCGCAGCCATCACCAGAGATTTACAAATCAGTTACTTTCCCTTTCAAAGTTAGTGAATTTCCAGAGGGGTAGCCCTGTTTATCTTCTGCAACAGAAAAAACGAACACAAATAACACTGAGCCAGTCTTAAAGAAAAGTCAAAGAAGTGTCTAATGGCCCCTCACAAAGCCTTCTGTGGCTGCAACCCTATCTTGATTTTACAGTTCAGAATATAATTTATCTTGCCCTGTTTTCCTCACTAGGGCACCAGGGAAGGGCAGTTTAGATTTCTGTTGATATTTTGCTCTTTGTGCCCTGGATTGTATGAATTCTGTGGGAATATTAAACGTTTTACAGGCACTTGCCTTTGCTCAGTGTAATGCCACTTATGCATGTCCTCTTTATAATGCAACATTCTAAGTCATAAATGCACATTTTTTTAAATACAGAAAATAGTCATGTGCTTGCAACTGCTGAAACATAATGCTCAAAGTAATGCTTGTAGTAAACATTTTTTTTGTTTGACAGCTTGCAATCCTCAAACTTTAAATGAGGAACACAGATAACGTCAACAGGTAACAATAGAGACCACAGATTTTCATGTGAAAACAGCAATAATGAATTATTCATTTGATCAGTTTTTTAAATCTGCAGTAGAAAGCAGATTAAGGCTACAGTCTTAACTCTGTTTACCTGGGAGTAAGCCCCATTGGCTTCAATTTACTTCTAAATAGACATGGTTAGGATTTCACCTTAGTGCTTATGAGCTTCCTTTAGAAACAAACAACTCATTCACATACAATCAACACTTCAGGAAAAATATAAGCCATAAGGTCCCTGTTGAAACAGCAGCATTTATATATCCGCAAATTTACATATAATGTTTTTGTGCTTTTTTTAAAAAAAAAAAACTTTTGTTGTAGAGAACTAAGACGAAAAGTTTATAGCAAGAATCCTTTGCCCAACATGGGAATCAAACCCAAGACTCTGAGATTAAGTCTCTGCTGCTCTACCGCCTGAGCTGAGGGCCAGGTGGAAAGGCCTTGAAGACCCCAAGGCCTGAGGTTTTGTTTTCATACAAGGTGGTTGATACATTACCATTTGAATATTCTATAGTACTTTGAACTTTTTAAGTAAAAGTGGTTAACTTGCCAACAAAGGTCCGTATAGTTAAAGCTATGGTTTTCCCAGTAGTGATTTATGGAAGTGAGAGCTGGACCCTAAAGAAGGCTGATTGCCAAAGAATTGATGCTTTTGAATTATGGTGCTGGAAGAGACTCTTGAGAGTCCCATGGACTGCAAGAAGATCAAACCTATCCATTCTTAAGGAAATCAGCCCTGAGTGCTCACTGGAAGGACAGATCCTGAAGCTGAGGCTCCAATACTTTGGCCACCTCATGAGAAGAGAAGAGTCCCTGGAAAAGCCCCTGATGTTGGGAAAGATGGAGGGCACAAGGAGAAGGGGACGACAGAGGACGAGGTGGTTGGACAGTGTTCTCGAAGCTACCAGCATGAGTTTGACCAAACTGCAGGAGGCAGTGGAAGATAGAAGTGCCTGGCGTGTTCTGGTCCGTGGGGTCCCGAAGAGTCAGACACGACTAAACGACTAAACAACAACAACAGTTAACAAACAACGGATCTGGGATCTGAAAGTCACCAGGTTGCTGCTGCAGGTTCCACTGCCTCTGAATGTGATTTCAATAACTGCTCACCAACCATTGTTGGAACTAGGGAGGTGGGCCTCCCCAGGTCTTCAAGGAACATGGAACCCAGGCCATTAATGGTAAAAACTTGGGTACCTTGGATTGGGCCTGGAAGGCTGTGCATTTAAGCAAGAAATGGGGGCAGGCTGTAAAATGGGGTATGGCCAAGAGGCAAAAAGCTACATTCTGCTGTAACTTCTGTTCTTATAAATGGTCAAAAGCAGAATGATTAGCAAAGGATATGGTTAATAATAACAAGAATAAGAATAAGAATAAGAATTTATTATTTGTACCCCGCCCATCTGGCTGGGTTTCCCCAGCCACTCTGGACTGCTTCCAACAAAGATTAAAAATACATTAAAATGTCACACATTAAAAACTTCCCTAAACAGGGCTGCCTTCAGATGTCTTCTAAATGTCAGGGAGTTGTTTATTTCCTTGACATCTGATGGGAGGGCGTTCCACAGGGTGGGCGCCACTACCGAGAAGGCCCTCTGCCTGGTTCCCTGTAGCTTTGCTTTTCGCAGTGAGGGAACCACCAGAAGGCTCTTGGAGCTGGACCTCAGTGTCCGGGCAGAACGATGGGGGTGGAGACGCTCCTTCAGGTATACTTCAGGTAGAATTATTGTTAATTTATTAATTTGAGTGTACTGTATGTTAATTCCAGGTATATTAATTTCAGGTATACGTCAGGTATAATTATTGTTGATTTGAGTGTATATTGGCATGTTTTTGTTTTTGTTTTGTTTTTATGCTGTACGCACTTCTGTTTGTTAGCCACCTTGAAGCTCTTTGGAGTGACAGGCAGGATATAATTTTCAATCAATCAATCAATCAATCAATAGGAGCATCCCCATGAGGATCAGATTGCATTAATCCAAGGTTGAGATAACTAGTGCATGCAAGCCGCTGTTGCAGCTGTGCTCCTAAATCCCACTAAGAAGACAATATAGGAAGCTTCTGTGGGTCCCAAGGGTTGGGTTCCTTCCTTCTTTCTTACTTGAAGTGAAAGATTCAAAAGTATCACTGCCACACCACCAAATCATTGTATGGCAAATATTTGCATAATTTTAATTATCGTACATTACAATTATTTCTAATTTATTTCAGCATACAAATCACTATTTTATATATGTAATGTTGTTAATGTTTACAAGTATAATTACTAATTTGCTATATGAGGCAGCAATTTAATAGTTATTGAGTTACATATAATTATTATGTCAAATAGGAGATGGCAATTAACACCAAAATATATTACAAATTATTGAACCAAAATTATTCCGCATATATTTGAAACTTAATTGTCATATAAATATAAGCCTCTATTTATTTCCTGTCCTTTTGCTTTGCTTTGTGGTGTTTAGGAAAGAATCTTCAAAAGAGCTTCCTATTAAGATATCTCCCCCAAAAGCAGTAAGTTGGACTAATGCATAGAGATTCAAGAGTTGTTCCTGTACAGCAGCTAAAAATCGGGGGATGAAAGTTGAATATACAGGAGTAAGTGGGCATGCCCTTGGCTGTACTGTTACTTCTTGACTCTCTATGAATCATGTAATTTCTCTGTACTTCAGTTTTCAGTCTCTGCAGAAGTCCTGCTAGATACAGGAAGTTGTGTGATTGAATACAATAACAGATAAGGGTGCAGTTTTATGTACGCTTGCATGGGAATAAACCACATCGAAATCAGTAGAAACCCCAGGTAAATAGGCATAGAAGACTGTCAGGACCGTTGGCATCAGTCCGTCTTGAGAGACAATGAGGATCACCTTCAGGGGTGAAATCATACTGCTGTGTTAGCAGCCCCCCAAAGTAACCTCCTGAGGTGCAAACCTGAGCAGTCCTGGGTTGCCGAGATGTGAAGATTCCCCCACCCACATCATCCTTGCTGATGTAGTACGAAGGAAAGCAGAGCAATATGTTTGGCACCAGCTTGGCTGTGGAAGTTGCCAGAAGCAGGTGTGCAAGGCACCATCCAACCGTTTTAGGGACTCCACTCCAGATTTGTGTATGGTGACTATATTTTGTGGTTTTTCCTCTTTCAGCCCTCCATCACTCCTACATGATCCAATTGTACCTGGAGTGCTGTGTGGTGGAGCCATCAGTTGGGAACCACTATGAACTAACCCGTTGTCTTTGTTTGTGGAGTTTTATTGGATACTGGAGTGGCTTGCTGGTTCCTGCTCCAGGTGGATCACGTTTGGTCAAAACTCTCCACTATGACTTGTCCATCTTAGGTGGCCCTGCACAGCATAGCTCATAGCTTCTCTGAGTTATTCAAGCCCCTTCGCCACGGCAAGGCAGTAATCCGTGAAGGAGTTTTGAATTATGGTGCTGGAGGAGACTCTTGAGAGTCTCATGGACTGCAAGAAGATCAAACCCATCCATTCTGAAGGAAATCAGCCCTGAGTGCTCACTGGAAGGACAGATCCTGAAGCTGAGGCTCCAATACTTTGGCCACCTCATGAGAAGAGAAGACTCCCTGGAAAAGACCCCGATGTTGGGAAAGATTGAGGGCACAGGGTGAAGGGGACGACAGAGGACAAGATGGTTGGACAGTGTTCTCGAAGCTACCAGCATGAGTTTGACCAAACTGCGGGAGGCAGTGGAAGACAGGAGTGCCTGGCGTGCTCTGGTCCATGGGGTCACGAAGAGTCGGACACGATTAAACAACAACAATAACATGAACTAACCCTAACCATTGAGAATTAGCATCAGGTTCACCCAATGAACAGTTGGTTTAGACCCGACTCAATTTAGGAAGCATGCAACCTCAAGATGTGACATTCTTTTGAAAACATCACAAAATTTGAATTTTTAAAGACTGTGACACTACTTGTGGAAGATAGGTCTGTTATTGGTTATTGGCCATAGTGGCAAAGTGGAACCTTCATGTTCAGGGGAGGTGGTTTTCTGAGTACCAAATTCTACAGGCAAACTTTTTGGAGAGATGGTTTCCCTCATGCACTTCTGGTAGGTTTCCAGACATAGCTGGCTGGGGAACTGTGGGAAGCAGAATGCTGCTCCAGATGGACCTTGAATCAAATTCAAGAATCCTTAGGTTCTTGTGTGCAAGTAGATTCACAAGCATATAGCTATAACAATCAGAAATTAAATATACTGTATCTCAACAACAACATGTCACAAAACTAATATTCATAAAGCACACTGGAAAAATAGCCTGTGCCACTAGGCCACAGTCACAACCAGTTTCCCTTGTGGCCTAATACAAAGGCACATCACATGGTGACAACTGGGATAGGACTTTCTCCATGGTGAGGCCCTGATTATGGAATACCCTCACTCAGAAGTATGACTGGTACTTATGCTTTGGACGTTATATCTCTATGCCTGGACCTTTGCCGGATGATAGCACTGGGTGCTACTGCAATTGAGTTTGGTGGGTTTTTGTATGGATTGTAATTTGACCTACTACTTTTTATTTATGCTTTTATTTGTATGCGTGGGGGCATTTTTGGTTCTGTTTTGTTTTAATGGTTCCCTAGTGATGAAGGGCAGTGTATGGAAGTGAAAGCTGGACCATAAAGAAGGCTGATCGCCGAGGAATTGATGCTTTTGAATTATGGTGCTGGAGGAGACTCTTGAGAGTCCCATGGACTGCAAGAAGATCAAACCTATCCATTCTGAAGGAAATCAGCCCTGAGTGCTCACTGGAAGGACAGATCCTGAAGCTGAGGCTCCAATACTTTGGCCACCTCATGAGAAGAGAAGACTCCCTGGAAAAGACCCTGATGCTGGGAAAGATGGAGGACACAAGGAGAAGGGGACGACAGAGGATGAGATGGTTGGACAGTGTTCTCGAGGCTACCAACATGAGTTTGACCAAACTGTGGGAGGCAGTGGAAGACAGAAGTGCCTGGCGTGCTCTGGTCCATGGGGTCACGAAGAGTCGGACACGACTAAACGACTAAACAACAGCAGTGATGAAGGGCAGGAAACAGTACTCAAACAGGACTATCCTCCTGCCCGGCTTATGACTGGGAGGGCAGGCAGTTGGGTTGGCGTGTAAAACATCTGAAGGGCAGGAGGTTTAAAATGCTCCACAAGAGAAGGTGACAGCCTTTAAAGTTTGTTTGTTTTTTTGAAATTTGTGAGGTAATAAAACTCCGTTCTACCATAAATGTGTGTGGCAGCTCATCTTAATTAATCTAAGTACTTTTAATATTGGGCTACATAATGCATACTTTCCTGTACGTGCAAAGCTGAGATAAGTTCATCCTGCACTGGAAGATGCGAGCAGAGTCTGCCTTGTGTTAACATTAGCATGTTGACTTATATCAGTCCTTTTGCCTGGTTTAAAATTGATCCCATAAGAAAAGTTAAATATCACCTATGTTTGTACATTGCTCGACAGCTATTAAGATAATTCTTTTATAAATACAGATGGTGCCCTTATCAAAATTACATGGCAGTAAATAGATGCCAGGAGAAGCAATATGACACTTGATTAGCTAATAAAATGGAGCGCAAAGGAAATCGGGATGCTAAGTTGCTCTGACAGTTCTCGTGCTGTCTTATTTATTGCTCATGTAAATGTTTCTAAAGTGCCATCACTGTTTCGGTTTAACTGGTTTTCGTGGTTTAATTTTTTAAAAAATCACCTGCTCATTAGATCTGAGATGTAAAATACTCATTACCAATAAAGCCTTCATCCTGACAGAAATTGATTTTTCATTCTTCTGCTGGTTTTTTGTTTTTTTTAAGCACTGAATTGATGAAAGAAATAGCATGCCAGACATCGTGAAAACAAAAGGGACGGAGGGTGCCAATTAATACGTTATGTGAACATTATCGATTTGAGCAAATAATTGCCAGGAATTTGCCAAGTTACCGTTTGTTCATTCATGAGGCTACAGTTCTCTAGTCTTGAAAGAACTCCTGATCATTAGTCTTGCACAAAAGAGAGAGAGAGAAATGTGCAAGTGGATATTTATATTTTATTGAAGAAAATACCTAAATATAATCCATATAATTAGCATAGGCTGACAAGCCTTTTGTCAGCAAGAATCCAAAGGTAGGCAGGAATGAAAATATAGCTGTTCGGTTTTTTCCTTGCTAGAGATAGCAATGTGATCCAAGAGATCTGTTTTGGCTTTTTATTGGCGTGTAACAAAGATTCACTTGCAATCCTTAAAGTGGACCACTGTAGAAATATTACAAGTTCTAAACATTATAGCCGAAGTACTCTAGAATTGTAAGATTTGTAAAGTGCCTGAAAGGAGCTCAGCACATCTTTTATGGACTCTGTAAGCTTCTAGTTAAAATCTCAGTTACGACAAATCATGGCAGGCAACGTTATGTACTTTAAATTTGAACTTGTTAAATTTAACTACAGCACGTTCCTTTAAATTTAAACATAAACTACCTAGATCCTGCCCCATAGAGTCATCCTATTTATTTGATGTTCTGTCTAAGGCATGCTTCGTGCATAGCCTACTCATTGGCAGTTGACTGGAGCAAAACATCTCCATCTCTTCTTCTAGTGGCGGTGGATGAAGTGCCCTCAGTTCAGTTTGCAAAACGGTCACTCATTAGAAGTTGTTATTCTAAATGTTTCTGCTTCTGTTGTTTTGTGGGCTAGGATGCTTCTCCAGAGCTTAGTTCGACAAACGCCGGGGACTGTGTAGATCTTTTTCTGGGATTCTCTCTTCACATTCCGAGCTGTAGAATAACTCGGAGGGCATGTTTTTCTCGTCTTGTTTTAGAGTCTTATGGGACCAGACAAATTATGGCCACCCACCCATGAGACGGGACACGGGTGGCGCTGTGGGTTAAACCACAGAGCCTAGGACTTGCCGATCAGAAGGTCGGCGGTTCGAATCCCCACGACGGGGTGAGCTCCTGTTGCTCGGTCCCTGCTCCTGCCAACCTAGCAGTTCGAAAGCACGTCAAAGTGCAAGTAGATAAATAGGTACCGCACCAGTGGGAAGGTAAACGGCATTTCCGTGCGCTGCTCTGGTACGCCAGAAGTGGCTTAGTCATGCTGGCCACATGACCCGGAAGCTGTACGCCGGCTCCCTTGGCCAATAAAGCGAGATGAGTGCCGCAACCCCAGAGTCGTCCACGACTGGACCTAATGGTCAGGGGTCCCTTTACCTTTACCCATGAGACAAGGAGAGGTGCCCCCCTCAAGTGGTGGAAGCCCATGAGATGGCACCCCATTGGGCATCCTGCCTGAAGTGCCATGTCCACTGGGGCCCAGCAGAGAAGCAAGCAGTGGCAGCAGCCCCATATTCTGTTGACCTTGTCAAAATCTCACAGAGTGAAAGGGATCTGCTGGGATCTTGGTGAGATCTTGCTGAAATTCAGTGCGGCTGCTGCCAGGCAAGGGGGACTTTGGCAGTAGTGATGGAAGAGTGAGGCGGCCCGTTCCCATTTCACCTCAAGTGATGAAACAGGATGCGCCAACCCCGAGACAAATACATAATGTCAGATGAAGTAACGGGATCCTGCCTGTAATGACAAACTTGTCCAACGTCTTTAATCCTATGTCTAGAAGGTCAGCATAGTTCATGGCAAATCCCACCTTGCTTTAGGTGTGCTTGACCCCTGCTTGCTGAGCTGGGATTAAAAGAAGCAAACAAAATTGCATTAAATTTGATCTCCAGGCTCCTTTTAATGTGTTGCATGTTTAGACCTTTAAACGCCCCCCTTAAATAAATTCAGACAAGACTCAAATTTTGGTTTTGGTTTTTGGCAGAATTTAGGCCACAACTTTATTGATTACAGCAAGTGAGTGGTTACATAGGCTCTGGTTCGACTAGCTCCCTGCACCATTGCAGGTAGCGCTGACCCAGGGCACCAGCATAGGTCAGCCTAGGGCGAACACTTGGATAAGCAGAAAGCTGCGAACAGGCTATCTCCGCCACCCAAATGCTCCCCAGGAATCAGGCACGGGCACAACCCCCTCTCAGGGGTTGACCAAACCATCGAGTCCCTGAATTCCTTTAATGGAATACCCTTCACATAGGGATGGTGAGAGCGTTCTCCCATCCCTATCACCTGAACCAGAGTCTCTCCACAACCTTACAAATTGTGACGATTTGCTACGCGGCAGGTGAAACCCAACCGGCAACAGCCAGTCAGCCAAGTGGGGAAATTCCTGCCGTGCCCCTGTCCCAATGACAGATGACACACGACGGCATAGCAAGGTCAAGCGCGCAAGCCCTAAATATAGGGAGAGGTGGGCGGGTGTTCCGATGCACGCACCGAAAGAGGAAGCTCTGGGTCACATGCATAGGTATATATAGGTCCCCTGATACGTTTAGCCTGCGTCCCATTGGCCTGATTGAACCCTGCATCAAGGGACCTACCAATGGGTGTTGTGGCTATCCAAATGTACCCACCCACAACACAGGTTGCCAGGTCTCACCACAACACATGCCCTCTTTAAGGGAGGACCTTATTTACAAAACACATGAATACATGGTTTTATTAGCATGAGTAGAAGAAGTGGGGGGTGCTGAACCTTAAACCCCTGTAAATTGTACATCTGCATGGGGACTGAGTATATATTCCCTTTGGGGTTAGTGAGGAAGTTTAATCCTTCTGTTGTAAACTGCTGACTATTACTATAGCTAACACAGACAGGTCAGTTACGTCCCTTCAACAATAGCTGAGAAGATAAGGTGAATTATTTTTTATTTTATTATATGGATATCATAAAACCCAAGGCAGTGTACTTATTTACACCTTTAAATTACTTAAAATTAAAAACATTTTTCTTTTTAAAAAAGCAGCCACCACTAAGCCCTAGAAGCACATTCTGATTTCCAATCCTCTGTGACTACAGTGTCAACTTGATGCATGAGAGTTTAGCTGTATAAATCCTTTTAATGCTAGTGAAAATTGTACAGCTAAAACCTTGCACACTACTTCAAGATAATATTCCTTCACCTTTTATTTTTTAAGCCCTTTTATTGATTTTACCCATTTTCTCTTTTTTGCTTTTTTAATGAAAATGCAGACTAACTTAATGCTTTTGTCAAATAGCACAAAGGCCTGAATATTTGGGAGTTTTCTGTTTCTTATCACATTGTTAGATGGCCCTATTCCAAAGAAGTTCTTCCAATAGTTAATACAGTACTAATTAAGGATGAAGAACCTATGGCTTGCAAATGTGCCTCTGGATATGAATGTAGCACAACTGACGATTGTACCTAAAGTGACAAGCTGTTTTTGATTGCTATTTATTTTTGATTGCTTTTCCTGTGTTGAGCTGAATTTTCCTTCTCTCAGAAATGGTGCATTTGACTTGACCAAATGTATATACAGAACCCCAGGTATAGATGACTGGACATAATTTTAATTATCTTTTTTTGTGTGAGCTAGAAGCATAATTCAGATGTTCCAAGTAACAGGCACCATGTTGCGTGTGCTTTTCAACTGAACACATAATTTTAAAGGTAAACAATGCATCCAGTCTCAGCGGGCAACAATCATGCTTTACCTGAGTTCTTTAGGTCTGTAAAACATAATAATGAACATGTGTGATGTGTGTGTGTGTGTGTGTGTGTGTGTGTGTGTGTGTGTCTTTCTCTCCCCCAGTGTCCTGTTAGACAATTTTTAGGGTTGCTTACTAAACTAATCGTGAAGACTAGAAGTAGAAAATGTTTATTTCCCTTTTTTTATTTATTAAATTTGTATACCATCCTATGGGATGCGGGTGGCGCTGTGGGTTAAACCACAGAGCCTAGGACTTGCCGATCAGAAGGTCGGCGGTTCGAATCCCTGCGACGGGGGTGAGCTCCCGTTGCTCGGTCCCTGCTCCTGCCAACCTAGCGGTTCGAAAGCACGTCAAAGTGCAAGCACAGTGGTACCTCGGGTTAAGTACTTAATTCATTCCGGAGGTCCGTACTTAACCTGAAACTGTTCTTAACCTGAAGCACCACTTTAGCTAATGGGGCCTCCCTCTGCTGCCGTGTTGCCGGAGCACAATTTCCGGAGCAAAGTACTTAACCTGAAGCACTATTTCTGGGTTAGCGGAGTCTGTAACCTGAAGCGTATGTAACCTGAAGCGTATGTAACCCGAGGTACCACTGTAGATAAATAGGTACCGCTCCAGCGGGAAGGCAAACGGCATTTCCATGCGCTGCTCTGGTTTGCCAGAAGCGGCTTAGTCATGCTGGCCACATGACCCGGAAGCTGTACGCCGGCTCCCTCGGCCAATAAAGCGAGATGAGCGCCGCAATCCCAGAGTCGGCCACGACTGGACCTAATGGTCAGGGGTCCCTTTACCTTTACCTTATACCATCCTATACCTGTTGTGCTTCACAACAGAAAATCACAGTATTGAAAGCAGACATTTCTTCTTTCCTGGTATAAATTGCGTGATGTGATGTCATCCCAGTGTGCACTTTCTTCCCCATATCTTATGGCATTGACTTTTGACAGCAAGGTAGGGGAAGGCATTGTTTGTGTTACACTAGTAATTAGCTATTAACCAGAAGAGTCCTGTCGGCTCAGTGTATCTTGTAACATCTCGTACTGTCTGGTGGTTTTGTGTTGGTTCTTCCTTGTGCTGCTGGGCCTTTGCCTGCAGATGGTCTTTGGTTTAATCTCCAAGTAGGATCAGGAAAGACTTCTGCCTGAAACCCTGGAAAGCTGCTGCCAGTCAGTGTAGAAGAAGGATTTCCAACGTGCCCTCCAGGTTGTGGCTGTTCTCCAAATGGCAAGGGTTGATGACAGTCGTAGTCCACAACGTCTGGAGGGTGCCACATTGGCCAGTCCTGTTGCAGACAGTACTGTTCCAACTGGACCAATTGTTTTACTTTGTACAGTGGTACCTCAGGTTAAGTACTTAATTCGTTCCGGAGGTCCGTATTTAACCTGAAACTGTTCTTAACCTGAAGCACCACTTTAGCTAATGGGGCCTCCTGCTGCCGCTGCACCGCTGGAGCACGATTTCTGTTTTCATCCTGAAGCAAAGTATTTAACCTGAAGCACTATTTCTGGGTTATCGGAATCTGTAACCTGAAGCGTATGTAACCTGAAGCGTATGTAACCTGAGGTACCACTGTATAAGCTAGCTTACTATGCCCCAAGCAGTCAGATTTGCATTCTTTGATGTTGGAGACAAATAGTAGTTTTATAGGAATTCGAAAGTGGTATGATACAGACATTGTCTTCCATGATGTATACATTTGTTTATTTTGCCCCACTTATTGTCTCTGCTAAGTTTTATAGGTTTTTGAAGGACTAAACCAGGACTTTGGCTGGGATTTTTAAAAAATACATTTATTTTAATGCATTTTTGTTTTGTTTTGATGTCTCTATGTGGGCTTTAGTTTGTTTATTTGGTTGTAAGTCCCTAGGGCTTGCCGATCAGAAGATTGGCGGTTCGAATCCCTGTGACAGGGTGAGCTCCCATTGTTCGGTCCTAGCTCCTGCCCACCTAGCAGTTCGAAAGCACGTCAAAGTGCAAGTAGATAAATAGGTACCACTCCGGGAAGGTAAATGGTATTTCCGTGTGCTGCTCTGGTTTGCCAGAAGCGGCTTAGTCATGCTGGCCACATGACCCGGAAGCTGTCTGCGGACAAACGCCGGCTCCCTCGGCCTATAGAGCAAGATGAACACGCAACCCCAGAGTCGTCCGCAACTGGACCTAACGTTGAGGGGTACCTTTACCTTTACCTTTAAGTCCCTTTGAGTTTTCTTTGGCATGAAAAAGTGACCAATAAACCAACAAATAAAAAGCTGCAAATGATATTTTCTTAAATGGTTTGGCAAGCCTGAAAATAATAATTTTTAATCCAATATTCTCTTGTTGTTCTGCATGTCATCTGATATGTCTGTGCAAATTTGCCAACTTTCCAATTTACCTTTCTAAAATTTCGTGGGGACAGAGCAGACTCATAGATAGAAAAGATGGTTATGTTGATGTGACAGCAGCCATGGGTTCAGCTATTGGAAATAGACCATTACTTTCCCTCTGCAGAATTAACATCATAACCTTATGTCAGTAGCTCACTATTACCCTAATATCTGATTTTGGATTCTGTCCAGTCCCATTAGATATCCCCATGTTGATTGCTCTGTTACTGGTGAATGTTAATTGCCTCCAAATCTCTTTGGAGTTCAAATGCTTGTGAACAGGGGGGAAAAAAACACCCACTGCTTAGTAAAGCTGCCACTTTTACTGACAAACAATAATTCTGTTTAGGGAAGAGATTTGAGTGAAGTGCTAGAGACCAGAGATAGAAACAGTGAAATTAAGTGTCTCTCATACCATGCAAGCAGGTAGACAAAAGAATCGTGTTTATATTTAGCATTAACATAAATGATACTACTGTTTTTATGCATGAACACAACAGTGGTGCCTTAAAGACTTGTTATTGCATCTGTTTTCATTGACCTATGCCATAATAAACATATTAGTTATAATTTTGTTGCTTTTGCTGCAATAAATATGGCTGCTCTTCTAGAAACTGCATGAAAGCAAAGTCCTTTAGCAGGTTTTGCTTTGAGTGGGGTGAATAAGATGAAGTGGGGCTACTTTAAGGATGAGCGTAAGTTTGTTGGACTAGTCAAATAGTGAGATTTATTGGGGGGAGGTTATTGCAAAGGCTGATGGGTGATTTACAGTGTGACATCCCTGACACTGCCAACGAAGGCCCCCATCCGCATTCCAGTGTCCCTCTACTCAGTGTACTGCATCATATCCCATCTATGCATGTAAAATAATTTCTGTACCACCTTTCATTTCCCCAAAAAATACCAAGATGGTTCACAAACAAACAAAACAAACAAAATAAAACTAGCTCTGTAAAACAAAGTTAAAACATTAGTCGGTAACCAGGAATGCAGGGAATTGATTGAGCTCTAAAATAATACATTCACTTAATCTCCAATGATTTAACTTTGATTTAATATAATTAATAAATAAATAAATTTAAATTGTGTAACAGCATATATAGTTGCATCAGGGTTATCTAGTTTTGTCTTTTCCGCTAAACCTAGTGCTAATCAAAGCCTATCTGTTCTCATATAAGCTTATGTATAATGGAATGAAAAGTATAATCTCTCTATTTGGTTGGATTTAAGTACCACCAGGTCATCAATTAATCCTAAAGCTTTCCTACTTATCTGAGTATTTTTGGCAATGTAAACACATCTTTATTTATTTTCTTATACTTACCCATCACGGAGTCTAGCAACCCATTGATACCTTCCTGTCACAAAAAATTATCCTTTGGAAAAGAAAGTGAGAATCTTGAGGAAGTATTTCTGATACACCTTCTCCTGCCCTTCACTAGGGAGTAAACTGTTCTTAAAGTAACTTTGCCAAAGATCCCATCTGCTAGCAGCAGAAAACATCTACCCTCTGAGTCTTATCAATTGTTCTTCAATTTCCACCCTAAATGAACAGCAGCGCTTGCATCTTTTGCCACCATATGCTAAATGCATTTCATATAGCTTTTTATTTCCTAAACGTTCTACATATTCTCTGCTAACATTCTACTTGAAGAAATATGTTACTCTGTTTCTTTTAAATAAGCTCAGAAATTTATATTTACTGACAGACATTTAATTATAACCATTTGAGAGGATAGGGAGAAACCCTCTTTTATTCAGCTACTTTCTCTATTTAATTTTCTCTATCCCTTCTTGATGGGACCCACAATGTCCTTTCTGTTATTTTGTACAGATTTTTCTTCCTATCTTTTCAATTTTTCTATGTTATTTCTGTTAGCTCTAAACACCCATCCAGTGTCTTAACCCAAATTGTTTTCCTCTTAAAGTCACAAATAATTTAAAAGGAAATCCTCACTGGTAAGTAATTCTCTGTTCTTGTAGTTGCTTCATATATAGCTTAAGATTTCTGAAGACCTAAGTATAAGACTTCAGGATATCTTTATGTGAGTTTTTCTCATTTTGCCATGGTGTATTTTATTCTATCTGTTGCATCCTAAAACTAGAAGACCTTCGAATAACATCACCAACATCACAATCCGATGTATGTTCACTCCATGCAAGTAAATCTTTCTGTGTTCTGTACAGCTTATTCCCTGGTACGTGTGTTAAGGATTGCAGCCTTACAAAGCAATCCTATACATTTCCATTTAGTAGCAACACCCATTGAGTTCACTGGGAATTACTTCTAGGTAAATGCTTATAGGACTGCAGCTTAAGTTATTTTTTATTTCTTGGATACATATGCAAGTGTACAGTCATGTGGCCAGCATGACTAAGCCGCTTCTGGCGAACCAGAGCAGCGCACGGAAACGCTGTTTACTGTACTGTAAGCTTCAGGATGAGAACAGAAATTGTGCTCTGGTGGCGTGGCGGCAGCAGGAGGCCCCATTATCTAAAGTGGTGCTTCAGGTTAAGAACAGTTTCAATTTAAGAACGGACCTCCGGAACGAATTAAGTACTTGACCCAAGGTACCACTCACTGTACCAGACTTTTAGAAGACATCTGAAGGCAGCCCTGTTTAGGGAAGCTTTTATTGTTTAACCGACTATTGTATTTTAATATCTTGTTGGAAGCTGCCCAGAGTGACTGGGGAAACCCAGCCAGATGGGCGGGGTATAAATAATAAATTGTTGTTGTTGTTAATTATTATGAATACACAACAGTGTTGTGTGGGATTTTTAAAATTAAAAACCGAAACACCAAATACCTGGAAAAGTGGGCAGAAGCAAGTAAACCAACTTTTGCTCATTCGCCCAGCAATGTGAGGTAGGGTGTGTGTGTGTGTGTGTGTGTGTGTGTGTGTGTGTAGAACTTCCAGATGTAATCATGCTGGTAGCTGATATCTGATAGTGAGGGGACAAAAAAGCAGGATGGTGATTAGAGAGGAACATGATGCTGGATGGAAACCAATGAGGGTGGATGAATTTTGCATCCTGATTCAAAAACACCCAACCAGAATGTATTTCAAAAAACAGACTGCCTGGGTTTCCAATACACCAAATAATCAAGACTTCTCTACTGATCTTTTATTAATATTTTGAAAATCTTGGCCAAGGCTGTCTATAGGCAGCACATTATGAAGACGCCCTAATCAAGACTATTCTGTTCCTTTTCTACATGGCTATTCACATTTATGAGCCAAGCAGAAATGCTTTTGCATGTTAAATTCCAGAAACAGTCTTACATTTCCTTTTTTCATTTTAGAATTCATGATAACGCAAATCAGATGCAACCATCAAATAAAGCAGGGGATGAATAAAAGATGGTTTATGTTTATTTGGCTTTATGGGGTCTGAATTTTCCCCGTGATATCTCTGTTAAATGTATTCATGATTTATCGCAATGAAATGAATTTGGATTTACAGCCTTGTCCCACAATGTTTCCACTTTCCACATAAAAGTGTCTTGGGGTGCTTTTGTAACCAAGCTCTATAGCATCTGGTTAGAGTAGCTTGTGCTACAAGAGCAAAGTTAAGTGGCGCAGATCAGTTTACTCCAAGCACTCCCTGTGAGTCGGAGGAGGGTTCTCAGTAACCCCATGGCTTCTTTTAGGTCATCATTGTGCCAAACTGGCATAGACACCGGGATTATGATCTTCCATTGGCTGCTATGCGTATACTTGCTATGCTTACCCTGATAAACTTTCTGATACTTCTCATGGCGCTCCAACTGAGACCACCTAGATCAGGGGTTGTCAACCTGGTCCCTATCGCCCACTAGTGGGCGTTTCAAGATTCTAGGTGGGCAGTAGGGGGTTCTACGGCACAAGCTGAATCCTCATGTGTGGTGTAGTGGTTAAGAGCAGTAGTCTCGTAATCTGGGGAACCGGGTTTGTGTCTCCGCTCCTCCACATGCAGCTGCTGGGTGACCTTGGGCCAGTCACACTTCTTGAAGTCTCTCAGCCCCACTCACCTCACAGAGTGTTTGTTGTGGGGGAGGAAAGGAAGGAGAATGTTAGCCGCTTTATGGTCCATGGTACCTCGGGTTCTGAACTTAATTAGTTCTGGAGGTCTGTTCTTAACCCAAAACCGTTCTTAGCCTGAGGTGAGCATTCACTAACAGGGCCTGCCACTGCACCGCCACCGTGCGATTTCCGTTCTCATCCTGGGGCAAAGTTTGCAACCTGAGGTACTACTTCCGGTTTAGCGGAGTTTGTAACCCAAAGTGTTTGTAACCTGAAGCGTTTGTAACCCGAGGTACCACTGCATTTAATTGTAACCCTGCAACCTGTATGATGAAGGGCATATTTATAAATTGAAATAAGTTGTTGTTTATTTGCTTTCACCAGGATTTTTCAGTAAAAGACCCCCATGGTATGTAATATCACACAGTAGTCAGTTGTTGAAAATGTCCGTGTAATCACAAGCCATGTGCTTTAGTGCCCTTGTGAATAGTTAGCTCTCCCTTTAGGTGCATGGGCCAGAAATAGGGTGCATGCTTTGAGCTGAATGCTTCCCTGTCATTGAGGTAGCGCAAGCTTCCTTGCGTTGACATATTCCTGTTTCTGAAATGCACATAAGAGCCAGTTTACCCCTGTTCCCCATAACAACAGCATTGGCCAGGTGTGGGGACTATGATAAAGAGCCATACAATCTGCTGGAAGAACACTGTTAGCAGTCTTGCACATGACGGAAGCAGCAGGAGAATAACCACACTACTCATGTAGTTGAGTCAAGATGAAACAAGCAGATAATCTCAAGGGAACTAATAGCATATAAATGCTAAAATTTATAGTGAGCAGGGTAAGTGAAGTCAGTGCTAAGTTTGTGAGCAAAAAGTTCTATTTCTTCTCTGAAACATTGAAAATAGCTCTGAGGAGGTGATAAAAGTTCTGTCTGTTGTATCTGATCTGTGATCATGAGTGGAAATCACTGCGTTGGTCAAGTCATGACCATGTACATATGAACCCCTTCAAAAGGAATCCTAAGCACATTTACAAGGAAGCAAGTTCCGGTAACTCAAAGAGGCATACTTATGAGTAAACATATTTAGGATTAGGCTGAGAAGCTGACTCCTCAAAACCTCCTCCCACCAAACTGGGAGGGGTGGCTAACACCCCAGAGGACAGGATCACACTTCAAAGCGACCTTGACAGATTAGAGAACTGGGCCAAAACAAACAAGATGAATTTTAACAGGGATAAATGTAAAGTATTGCACTTGGGCAAAAGAAATGAGAGGCACAAATACAAGATGGGTGACACCTGGCTTGAGAGCAGTACATGTGAAAAGGATCTAGGAGTCTTGGTTGACCACAAACTTGACATGAGCCAACAGTGTGACGCGGCAGCTAAAAAAGCCAATGCAATTCTGGGCTGCATCAATAGGAGTATAGCATCTAGATCAAGGGAAGTAATAGTGCCACTGTATTCTGCTCTGGTCAGACCTCACCTGGAGTACTGTGTCCAGTTCTGGGCACCACAGTTCAAGAAGGACACTGACAAACTGGAACGTGTCCAGAGGAGGGCAACCAAAATGGTCAAAGGCCTGGAAACGATGCCTTATGAGGAACGGCTAAGGGAGCTGGGCATGTTTAGCCTGGAGAAGAGGAGGTTAAGGGGTGATATGATAGCCATGTTCAAATATATAAAAGGATGTCACATAGAGGAGGGAGAAAGGTTGTTTTCTGCTGCTCCAGAAAAGCGGACACGGAGCAATGGATCCAAACTACAAGAAAGAAGATTCCACCTAAACATTAGGAAGAACTTCCTGACAGTAAGAGCTGTTTGACAGTGGAATTTGCTGCCAAGGAGTGTGGTGGAGTCTCCTTCTTTGGAGGTATTTAAGCAGAGGCTTGACAACCATATGTCAGGAGTGCTCTGATGGTGTTTCCTGCTTGGCAGGGGGTTGGACTCGATGGCCCTTGTGGTCTCTTCCAGCTCTATGATTCTATGATTCTATGATTCTATGAATTCATGATTTGTGTGGCCTCTTACATTGCAATTTAGGCGAACATTGAGGAGGAGAGATAGTACAGAGCCCTTTACAAATGTTGACTAGAGATGAGGGGAAGATTCAATTTAAAACCGAAATAACACATTCTGAAACAACATGCAAGCAAAACGCAGCTATTTTTCAAAATTCACATATATCTGAATTTTACTCTGCAGTTCTCCCACCAAACACCATTCACAAAAATGCATATATTAAGGGAAAGTGTGCATAAAATATATGGATGTAAATAACACACAAATGCATTATATTAAGGGAAATTGCTTGCAAAAACGTGCACAGTCTAAACTGCATATAAAATTGTGTTTACGAAGAGAAATTCTCACTAAAATGCTGATAGATTTAGAGAAGGGAATTATAGATTCGAAGAAATAGAAACAGGGGACCAAAATTGACAGATCCTTCCATCCCTAGTTGCCACCAGCTCAGAAGTTGCTTTGATGTAAGTGTTCGTATCAATGACAAACCTAGACAGCATCTTAAAAAGCATAGACATCACCTTGTCAACAAAGGTCCGTATAGTTAAAGCTATGGTTTTCCCAGTAGTGATGTATGGAAGTGAGAGCTGGACCCTAAAGAAGGCTGATCGCCAAAGAATTGATGCTTTTGAATTATGGTGCTGGAGGAGACTCTTGAGAGTCCCATGGACTGCAAGAAGATCAAACCTATCCATTCTGAAGGAAATCAGCCCTGAGTGCTCACTGGAAGGACAGATCCTGAAGCTGAGGCTCCAATACTTTGGCCACCTCGTGAGAAGAGAAGACTCCCTGGAAAAGACCCGTATGTTGGGAAAGATGGAGGGCACAAGGAGAAGGGGACGACAGAGGACAAGATGGTTGGATAGTGTTCTCGAAGCTACCAACATGAGTTTGACTAAACTGTGGGAGGCAGTGGAAGACAGGAGTGCCTGGTGTGCTCTGGTCCATGGGGTCACAAAGAGTCGGACACGACTAAATGACTAAACAACAACAACAAGTGTTCGTATGTGCAAAGTCTTCT
This sequence comes from Podarcis pityusensis, assembly GCF_964106645.2. Taxonomy (NCBI): domain Eukaryota; kingdom Metazoa; phylum Chordata; class Lepidosauria; order Squamata; family Lacertidae; genus Podarcis; species Podarcis pityusensis. The sequence goes on along the minus strand of NC_138034.1, from coordinate 10,233,377 downwards.
GCCCTGCTGCTTCCTCCTGACTGAATGCTCACATAACATGTAAGTGGCACATCAGCCAAATAGTTTGAGGTCTTTGCATGAACTCAGACTGGTATGGAAGCAACTTCACAAAAGGCAGTGCTTACATTTGTAAATAGGTCATAGTATCAAGCTTATTGACTGATGTGAGCTAATGAAACAAATTGTCCTTATAAATAAAGGACATATTTGAAGTGGCATTTGTAGTTCAAGGTTGCTGTTGGGGTTCCTCTTTACAGTATTTTAAAGCAATGTTATGGATATGAATTTTCAACAACATAATCAGATTTGATTAGAAGAAATCTGAGGTTGAGGAATAAGCAAACCACAGCTGTTCAACAGTGTTAAAACTCCTCTTGAAACCAGTAGAAGGTCCCCCTACCAATTATTTGACATATAATGGAAATGAAAGAAAGACTGGAATGAAAAATACGGCTTTTAATATGGGCATGTAATGCTTAAAGTGTCCTGGATACTCAGGAACAAATATCAAGCTTCAGAAGGACGTTGCTCTACTGGTGATATTCTCACAGTTGTCCGTGACAGTCATAAAAAAGCTAATCAGGCTTGCATTGCTATATATTTCGTATGCAAACTTTCATTATTAAGATTACTCCCCAAATTCTACTAATATTTACCGAGCCGTAGCTTCCCAAAGTTTAGTCTTGGAACTGACAAACTATAATATGGATTAGAAAATTGGAGGTGGCTTACCTTTCTCTCTCACCAGCATGTTTTCTAGGGAGCTTCTTGAATGAGTGACAGTATGATTGCTGCCTGTCAAATGTGACAAGCAAAAAACCTAGCTGTTATTCTCTCCCGTATATTCCCCAAAGGTTATTTAAATCCCACAGGTCACTATTGGGATTTATTTTAGGAAGGAAGCAGTTCAGCAGAGGTTTAGAGGCACAGGTGCAGCGCTCTGACAGGCCATAGGTAAAGCTGTACGGATTTCAGATACACAGAAACGCAGGTTGTTCTGTGATGGGCAGTTCTGAACTTCTTATGACATGGATTTACAGCTTTCTCAGAGATTTCCTTGTGGCTGTCAGTGATATCACGTGCCTGCCAATAATAGTCCTGAAGCTGTATCTTTTTCATGTGTGGAGCACAGTCTTTCGTTGAGTAATGCCCAGGAAAGGGATAAGGCAGTAGGCATCCAGTTGTCAATAGATATGGGTGCAACAGGAGGGTTTGCATTGGGGAGGTGTTGGGGAATTCAGACTCAAATTCAGTGAGTGTGTGCTCCAGGATCAGTAATATGCATCAGGTTCAGAGCACTTGTATCTTTGCAGCAATGTTTATTCTTAAGAGCTTTGGCTGTAACATCACTTTATGCTGATGAAGGCTATTTTATGCATTGTTGTGTATCTGACTATATATATTTGTTGTTGTTTAGTCGTTTAGTCGTGTCCGGCTCTACGTGACCCCATGGACCAGAGCACGCCAGGCACTTCTGTCTTCCACTGCCTCCCGCAGTTTGGTCAGACTCATGCTGGTAGCTTCGAGAACACTGTCCAACCATCTCATCCTCTGTCGTCCCCTTCTCCTTGTGCCCTCCATCTTTCCCAGCATCAGGGTCTTTTCCAGGGAGTCTTCTCTTCTCATGAGGTGGCCAAAGTATTGGAGCCTCAGCTTCAGGATCTGTCCTTCCAGTGAGCACTCAGGGCTGATTTCCTTCAGAATGGATAGGTTTGATCTTCTTGCAGTCCATGGCTCTCTCAAGAGTCTCCTCCAGCACCATAATTCAAAAGCATCAATTCTTTGGCGATCAACCTTCTTCATGGTCCAGCTCTCACTTCCATACATCATTACTGGGAAAACCATAGCTTTAACTATATGGACCTTTGTTGGCAAGGTGATGTCTCTGCTTTTTAAGATGCTGTCTAGGTTTGTCACTGCTTTTCTCCCAAGAAGCAGGCGTCTTTTAATTTCGTGGCTGCTGTCACCATCTGCAGTGATCATGGAGTCCAAGAAAGTAAAATCTCTCACTGCTGACTATATATATATATATATATATATATATATATATATATATATAAAATCATATATATATATATATATATATATATATATATTATATATATATATTATATATATATATATATATATATATATATATATATATATATATATAATCCTAAAACTAAACAGCTTTTTGGAATCAAGGCAGTTGTTATGGCTACAGCTGTCAACCCTTCAACAAACTTGTATACATGTTTATGACCCAGTCCATCCCTTAATTTTCAATGGATGAAAGAGACCTCTAGATAATCAATTTACTGATAAATAATTTCAAAGGCACAAAGAATCTCAGCATGTTTTAAAGGCTTTCCTTTCACATAAACTCCAGGCAAGGACAGGCCCTATGGTCCCTAAGATCACCCTCCATATCTGAGGACTAGAAGTTGACTGATGTGAAAAAGGGAGCTGGGATTATCTGGGAAATTACATTCTGGTAAATTTAAGGTCTGTTCTAAGTAAAACTAATGGAAAGCATCAGAATTGCCAAGCATGTAGAACAAGTCTTGCTGAAGCAGACCCAGCACACTCACCTCACAGAGTGTTTGTTGTCAGGGAAGAAGAGAAAGGAGATTGTTAGCTGTTTTGAGACTCCTTAAGGGGAGTGAAATGAGGGATATCAAGTCCAAACTCCTCCTCCTCCTCCTCCTCCTCCTCCTCCTCCTCCTCTTCTTCTTCTTCTTCAATGTGGGTATGTCCTCTCTCACTATTCTTGTTGAGCGGTTCAGCAAGCATGCCAATACAGGTGATCCAGTCAACATTGTGTACTTAGATTTTCAAAAAAGCTTTTGATAAAGTTCCTCACCAAAGACTCCTGAATATGTTTAGTGGCGGTGAGAAAAAAAGGTCCTCTTATGGGTCAGTAACTACTTAAGGAACAGAGAGCAGACAGTATAGATAAACAGACTGTTCTGCAAATGTAGACAGTGGACTCTCCCAACGATTGGTATCCACTTGTTCATAAATGACCTAGAGCTGGGGGTGAGAAAGGAGATAGCCAAGTTTTCTGCTGATACCCAATTGCCACAGGATGCTGGACTAGATGAACCTTATATTCTTATACCTGCCCCCCAGCAAGGGAAAATATGCTAACTAATATAACTAAGCTTATTATAGAAAATGAGAATGTGATAGCTCTTGCTCATAGCAGAGATTCTTGCTCCTTATTTTTGTTTCTTTTTCAAGGGTACAGTGCAAAGCCTTTTCCTTACTGGTAAAGTTGTTCGAATTATTGCTGCTTGTGGCCATCAGGGAGCACTGCACAAACGTGGTTCCAGGTTGCTGCCCCACTGCCTCCTTGTTGTACAGCACAACATCACGTTTCTTGCCACTCACAACCTTGTTAAGGTCACGCTTAAGAGCTCCAAAATAAAAGGCTTAGCAAATATGCCCTGAAAACACTTGCCTAGGTGGAAACCTCACTTTGCATAATTTGAAACCCAATCTCCATGACATGCTTCCATTGCAACAGCTGAGTCGAAGGAGATGGAAAAGGAAAAGAGATTGGATCAGGAGGCCCTCACCGTCTTCGAACTCAGTTTGCTGTGTGAGTGAAATGTCACATTCCAGAAGGTCCTGGAATTAATAGTCTTGGTGTCGCATCACACACGACAGACTCTGGTCACATGATGGATTGCCCTGCTCCCCTGCTGGAAGGGGCCTAAAATAAGAAAGGCATATGCTTCATTTAGGAGCATTGTGGTGCAGTCGCCAAGATGCGCATAATCTTGGGGGAGTGCTATAATATAATCTGTTTGGATTCACACCCAACCATAGCTGTCAACTTACAGATTTGAAAATAAGGGACCAGCAGCCTCGAAAATAAGGGATCAGCAGCCAAAATAAGGGATCAACAATTACTTTGATAAAATACATATTTTGTTGCGTTCAAATGGCTTTAGATACCTATTAGGTCCATAAATTACCATATACCATATATTCAACACACAAAAAACAGCAACAATTTGTTGTTGACAAAGGACAGCTGGACATAGAAAGGGCCCCATTACTTTCAGTAGCTTATTAAAGGGACATCATCAATAAGGGACAGCAGCGGGACATGGCGCTGGGATAAGGGACTGTCCCGCCAAATAAGGGACGCTTGACAGCTATGCACCCAATTATCTGCTTCTGAATAGGAAGAGGAAAGTGCCCCCCCCCCCAGGGTGCTGTGTTATTTTTCAGGAAATGAAAAAAAGGCTGTTGTCCTGTCTGTGGGCTACATAACGCATATTGCAATCTTAGTGTCGAACTTTTATGGTTTTCTGTTTCTAAAAGTAACAGGTTTTCTTCTTTGTTGAAGGAAGGAAGGAAGGAAGGAAGGAAGGAAGGAAGGAAGGAAGGAAAAGAAACACATATCTGCAATAGGTAGTTTGGGTTTTTTCCTGGAAGCTAGGCATGCAAAGATACTCCTACTTTGAGCATTGCAGAAATTCTCATAATGTGATTACCCAATTGTATGGTACTTTCCAGAATTGCAGTTCTCAGAATTGTCTCCATTGTGACTGCAGGTGAGGCCATGAAATAATCACATTCCACATTTAGAAATTTCTGGTGGCTTCGTATGCGACCAAATTAGCCACATTTGGAGATCCCTACATTATATGAATTTTTTTTAAAGGGTTGGGAGGTGAAACAACTGAAGATGTTGTTTGTATGCTCTGCCTTGTATTTTTTTTTTTAAATCAACACCTCTAGGGATGGCATCCAGTGGAATGGGCTTCAACTTGCACAATGGGATTTCCCCCTTCTCTCCCCCCCCAAACCCCCTGCCTGCTACCCAAATCTGCTCTGAAGAGTTAGGGGTTGAGATTCTGAGGAGCTGCAGGGGGCAGGAAAATAAGAATAAGTCCTATTGCATGAGCATGAGCAGAAGTCTGTTTGTGTGACATTAGAGTTCCCCCTAGCAGAGCTTAGAAATACATTTCAAGTAGAAGACCTCCTTACGGGGTCTTCGCTGCGAGATCACATTCACCCAGTGCTATACCATCTGCACTGGCTCCCGGTGGAGTACAGGATCAGGTTTAAGGTGCTGGTTTTAACCTTTAAAGCCCTATACGGCTTAGGACCCTCGTACCTACGGGATCGCCTCTCCTGGTATGTCCCACAGAGGAATTTACGGTCTTCAAATAAAAGCATCCTGAAGGTCCTGGGCCACAGAGAGGATAGGCTGGCCTCAACCAGAGCCAGGGTTTTTTCGGCTGTGGCTCCGATCTGGTGGAACGCTCTGTTACAAGAGACTAGGGCGCTGCAGGACTTGACATCTTTCCGCAGGGCCTGCAAGACAGAGCTGTTCCACCAGGCCTTTGGTCAGGGCGCAGCCTGACTCCCTCCTTTGGCAATCTTCACAGAACTTTAGCTTAATGGTTGCCATCAATTTGATTTTAATTAATTTTTATAATGAAATGTTTTTAGAATGTTGCACTATTTTATTGTTGTTAGCTGCCCTCCTCGGCTGGGGAGGGCGGGATATAAATAAAATATATTATTATTATTAGGGTGTTAGGGTTGTTCCGTTTACTTTGAATAGCTGAATTTCTGATTGCCATCTGGACACAGGAATCTACCTATTCTGATTCAGGCCAGTTGTCATCTCGTTCAATATGGTCTAATATCAACTCTCACTGGCAGGATTTCCCAGAGAGATTTTCCCATGACCTTCTTACTATATGACCATTGAACTGATGATGCAGAGGATGGAATTTACTTGATAACTTGCAAACCATATGCTCCGCTACTGAGTTATAGCCCTTCAGTTAATGAATGGTTTTCTGAAGTCTGGGGGATGCTTTTGAGTTGGCATATTATATTTCCTTTGTGCAAAACAAGCATAAATAATTGCATTATTGGTCAGCATGTGCTGACAATATTATTATTATTATTATTATTAGAAACAATAATATTAGAAGTGCCGAGAGACTTTCAGATAACCCTGTTAATTGACTTACAGAAAATATATATTTATCTCTCACTCTCTTGGTTTCCATTTTGTTTCTGATTATTCATGCAGATTTACTGCTGCTGTGAAGCTCTGTGCTTTATTTTTATAATGCATTTAGAAGTAAAACTTGCAGAGAGATCCTCCCCCTGCTGCCCAGAGAGTTTAGGAAGTAACAGCACACCGGGAGGCAAACGTTTTGTATTTATTTATTAATTAAAAAACCCACAAATTTATATACTGCTGTATCATGCAGCTTTGAAGAAAGCCTCCTCCTCCTCCAGGAGGGGAGGGATTGGGAGCGGGAACAGTTTCCTGCGCTATGCAGGGGGTGTTCCGGCCCCTGCCCTGCATCGTCGCTGGCGTGCCACGCCTCCCAGAAGAACACCCAATCAGGGGGGGCTCGGGGGCGTGGTTTAGCCGCTCAAATGCGGCAGCTCTCCCCGCCATTGCGCCGCCGATCTCCTCAAGTCACCCACCCACCACTCCCTTTAGTGCATAGCTGCTCTCTTGACCTTGCTATGGACCTTTGGTTGGTCACCCTGGTTGCCTGGTAGGAGTTTTTTCCAATTGGCGAATTGGCACCGGCCTCTTGGTTTCTTTCGCCTATCTCGTAGCAATCATCACAACTTTCTTGGTATTTGGCGGTTAGGCATTGGAATGTGTTGTTGGTGTATGGAAGGGCAAGGTGTGGCCATCGCCTACCCCTTCACTTATGGGTATTCCGTTAAAGGAATCTGGCGGACGTGGATCCTGTCCGATGCCCTGTGCGGCTGGGGGCCATGGCACGACCCCCGGTGACATCAGGGGAGAGCTTATAGTTGTATTTGCATCAACAGGCTCCCCCTACTAGTGGATAACCCTTGTCAGACTCACCCCTCTCCGAGTGGGTGGAGTCAAGGTTTGCTGTTGTCCAATGCCTAAGCCAATACCTCTCACATGCTGTAATCAATAAAGTTGTGGCCTTTTCTAGCCCATTAACCTAATATCCTGTGTCCACGTGTCTTTATTATTCCCAAGCGGGGAATGGGTCCTCGAATCACAATCCAATGATAAGGTACAAATATAGGCTATAAATATAGATTTAGTCCCACTTTCTTTCTTTCTTTCTTTTTTTTAAATAATATTTATTGAGTTTTAAAGGGTTACAAAAAGAAAAAATTAAAAAACAGCATATTTAAGAAATACAAAACATCACATCACAATAATAAAAAAGAAACAAGGGAAAAAAAGAAAAAAAGAAAAAATACAATGAATCTTCCCATAACTTATCTTTCATTTGCTTATTTCCTTGACCTCCTCACACCTCCCTTTTTTGTATTCTAGTTCAATTAGCTATTTCAGCAAATCCTTTCCATCTTTTCCAGTTTTTGTCCTCTATTTTATCTTAATATAATGTAACTTTACTTTCCCTCCTTCACCATTTAGCAATCTATTTTTCCTTAATCCTTTATAGCATTTCTGCTAAAACCGCATTATTTCATTCCAACATCCTTCTAACATTCCTTAATTTTACAATGTTTCTGTAAATAAACTTTAAATTTCTTCCAATCTTCTTCCACCAACTCGATTTAGTCCCACTTTCAACGAATCTCAGCTTACTGCTACACAGGAGTGAGGAACCCTAGGTTAAAGGAAACAAAAAGCATTAATGGCTTGAAGTTGCCTTATTTAGACACTAAATGGCTAATGGTTCTGAACACTGTGCTTCTATCTGTTACTGTTTGTTTCGGTTTACGAGAAAGTAAGAGCTGTAGAATTCTTCTGACTTCTTTTTGTGAACGGAACGTTCATCTCTCTGTACATTTTTCTTGAAAATAATTAAAGAATAATAAAATAAATTTAAATACAACCCACACTACAAGATATGCACTTGGACAGAACTGAGGAATGATTCCAGTACTTTCACGTTTCTCTTGCATCTGGGATTTTGATTTCCATTGCTTGTACTGCGATCTTATACTTTTTGTGTTGCTAAATCAAGATGAGTTATGTCACTTACAGCTTTTTGTATTTTTACAAAATTATAGTTCAAGGCTTGTGATTAAGTTATTACCAGATCTATACGTCTTTGGCAGTATATTCAGATTGACTTTTAATGGGATTCAGATAGAAATTATTGAGCTTTCTTTGTTGAGCTTTCAGAGAGAGAGGGGAGGTGGTGGAGGGAGGGAAAATAACTTTGAACTAGCTCAGTAAATTAAGCTATACTGTCCATTAAGCTTAAATGGATAACCCCCCCCCCAAAAAAAGCCTAGTTTGTCTACAACCATCCTATTTAGAAAATGAACAGTGATTTGATTAATAAACAAATGCAAAAGCTTATGAGAAGGCCATTGTATTGTATATTTTACAATATATAAAACATCGATGGGACAAGTGAAACTGTACTTTTATTACTACAGACCTAGGTTGGTAAAGCAGTATGTGAACTTCTGAAGGCTTTTCCAGACTTTGCCTTGTCCCATCCCTTTCTCCTGGGGAAAACCGTTCTTTTGTGCTCAGTTTTTGCGATTGCGACAGACAGCCGGGTTTTCTGCAGATTGCCTTTTGTTCTGATTTGAAGCTGCCGGTAGCTGTTTTTGGGTGATGGCATATCGCTGAGCACCTCCTGTAGCTTTTTAGATAGTAAAAGGGGAAATAAGTAAAGGTAAAAGGACCCCTGACCATTAGGTCCAGTCGTGGCCAACTCTGGGGTTGCGGCGCTCATCTCGCTTTATTGGCCAAGGGAGCCGGCGTACAGCTTCCGGGTCATGTGGCCAGCATGACTAATCTGCTTCTGGCAAACCAGAGCAGCCCATGGAAACACCGTTTACCTTCCCGCCAGAGCGGTACCTATTTATCTACTTGCACTTTGACATGCTTTCGAGCTGCTAGGTTGGCAGGAGCAGGGACTGAGCAACAGGAGCTCACCCCGTCGCAGGGATTCGAACCGCCAACCTTCTGATCGGCAAGTCCTAGGCTCTGTGGTTTAACTCACAGCACCATCCGCGTCCCCTAAAGGGGAAATAGTTCCAAATTAATAAGCCGCATTGTGTATTTATGTGTGTGTGTAAGTATTTGGATGCCATTTTTTTTAGATTTGGAGACCACCAGCCTTTTTAAGTGGGAACATTTTGGATATAGAGACCGTAACAAAATTGTAGCCACAGGGAGTTGTGGGGAGAAGTCAATGCTGGGTCTCCCCAAGCAAGACAACCTCATGTTTACCATGGGAGTTCAGCTATGTCCTGCTGTTGCTGATTTTTGTGATGCAGCTGTTAAAGGCACCCCATTTCCCCCAGTGCCAACCCTAAACTAAAGCCTAGGCTGCCACACCTTGCCCGGTTACCTGGGAGTAAGTTCCATTAAACACAAATACTTACTTCTGAGCAGACACTTATATTGTTGCACTGTAAGTTAACCATATAGTGATTCTTAACGATCGCCTGGACATTCATTAAGCCTCTTTGCCAAGTTTTCACATTTGGCCAGGGGATTTGTTAATGCCCACCTGCATTTATTGTGGTATTCAACTCTTTGACTCAAAACAGACCTAGTAAAATCAATGGACCCAGCTTAGTCAAACACACTCATTTCAGTGGATCTGCTCAAAGTCAAGCTTAGTTGAGTGCCACCCAATAACTTAGAGGGAGTACCTGATGAAAGGTGCTATGTGTCAAAATAATAATAGCAATAATAGTAATAATAATAATAGCAGCAATAATAGCAATAATAGCAATAATAATAATAATAATAATAATAATAATATTTTTATATATATACCCCGCCATTCCCTGTTCAAAAACCGGGCTCAGGGCGGCTAACAACAAATTTAAAACACTTAATTATAAAGGCAGCATAAAATACAGTATAAAAACATAAATAACAATAAAATCCTAAATTCAAAAATCAATTTAGGGGAAATAAGCATTAGAAAATCCCCAGGGCTAGCTGGCTGAATTGGTCCTACCAATGGGGACAATTAGCTGTGGGGTCTCAGAGCGGGTGATCTTCATAAAAGGGGAGGGGGAGGGAAGAGAAGGGAAGGGAAATAAAAGATCAGGCTGAATTCAAATTAAAGGCCAATCGGAATAGCTCTGTCTTACACAGGCCCGACGGAAGGAGGTTAAATCCTGAAGGGCCCTAGTCTTGTGGGACAGAGCATTCCACCAGGTCGGAGCCATCACTGAAAAGGCCCTGGCCCTGGTGGAAGATAGTCTGACTTCCTTAGAGCCCGGGACCTCTAAACTATGGTTATTCATGGACTTTACGGTCCTCTGCGGGGCATACCAGGAGAGGTGGTCTTGTATATACGAGGGCCCTAAGCCTTCGTGGGGTAAAACTGGACGATCAAGAACAAAACATTGAAAGTGAAAACTTGATGAAACACATTCTTCTTTAATTGGATTGATGAAAGAAGTGAAATGTACCTATTCCAACATTATCTTAAGTGCAGAGACAAAATTTAATCGGAGTAGTAGAGTGGTGGGACAGTGGCTGAGATGAGTGAAATAAGTTGCTTGAGTCAGGCAAGTGGCCCGTGTGTCTCAGTCTCGTCTGCTGAAAATTTTGCTGTTTTTCCAAGTCTGCAGACAGGAGTCTTTTCCATCCCTGCTACCTGGGATCCTTTCAAGTGGAGATTTGGGTGACTGAGCTTTTGACCTCCTGCATACAATGCCTGTGATCTGCCACTTAGTTCTGGCTCCTTTAGGTATGAACTCGCGAAAAGTGGCTGGAACAGACAACTTAACTATGCTCATGAAAAGTCATGAATGTGCTAAAGTGTCTTGCTGGGAGCTTAAAACAATTGAATCCCTGTCACCTCATAGTCTTTAATCAATCAATGCAAAATTGCTTTATTTCCATTTTTGATGAAATTAGCAAATAACTTGTAAGCAGCAAATAAAATTAATAGTGTGCTGTTCAATAATAATAATAAACCCCCCATCATGCTTACCTCAGCCTTGTAGCTATTTTGCCCTCCTGCAGGGGCTATTTTAATTAGCAGCATGAGTTTTTGGATAGTTTAATTTATTTTATGATTGTGGTTCTTTCTTTCTTTTTGTTATATTCTCTTATGGAAGGGGAGTTTATAAGCTGCCTGGGTAATCAGCAATAATATTTCAACAATGGCTGTTAAAGCAGGATGTCCTGTGTGATGTCTCCTATCACACTTTTAGCAGGTTGGTTCCCCTCCCCCTTCCAAATTGCTTTCTGCTGAAAACAGCAAAGGTGGACATTATGAAGACCAGGTCATTAAAAGAGTAAACAAACATTTAATTAATCCCCCACTCTTTTATGATTTCGTAGATCTCATGAAATCCAAGGTCATGAAAGGACCATCTGATTAACTGGGATGCGCCATTTCCATGAGAGAGACAAAGCTCCATTTTATAAAAGCCTAAGCAGTGATGCTTTTCCTGGTCTGCAGTCTTGAGCAGGCCTGGGGAACCTTGGTCCCAGGGACCAAATAAGCCATGGCTGGTGGCTGATGCAAATAAAGATTCATTCATTCATTCATTCATTCATTCAGAGAAGGTCTGCCAAGTTTCTCTATCTGGCCTTCAGGGATTTTTTCAGGCCAGTCCCTCCTGCATCCTTCACTGGGCATGCTCTGCACCATCCTCTGGTGACTTTTTGTAGCTGGAATGTGACCTTCAACTATGTTAATGTTTGCTTGCTTGCCTGGATGGAGAATGGTCTGCATCTGGCCACACCTACCATTGGTATGCAGCCCCCAGAAGGAAGTGTACACATGAGGAAGTGTAGTCCCTGGGCTGCTTAAGAGGTTCCCATCCACTACACTTGAACATGCAGGTATGTGTGTGTGAGAGCATAGGAGCATGAGTATTGGAAGCACATTTGAAAGCTTCCTCAGGAGAAAGCCCATCCATGCGTATGACAGGGTCACCCACCTTTTAAAAAACTTCAAAGCAAGACCAGGGAGTTTCAAAACTGGTTGAAAATGGGGTATTTTTCTCCAGTCTACATTGTTGGGGAAATATCGGGGTTCATGTCCAATTGTCAGTAAGACAGGACATTTCAAGGCGTTGCAAAGCTGGTGCGACTTAACTTTTACCAGCAATGTAAAGGTAAAGGACCCCTGGGTGGTTAAGTCCAGTCAAAAGTGACTACGGGGAATGCGGGTGGCACTGTGGTCTAAACTACTGAGGCTCTTGGGCTTGCCGATCGGAAGGTCGGCAGTTCGAATCCCTGGGACATAGTGAGCTCCCATTGCTCTGTCCCAGTTCCTGCCAGCCTAGCATTTCTAAAGCATACCAGTTCCAGTAGATAAATAGGTACTGCTGCAGTGGGAAGGTAAACAACATTTCTGTGCGCTCTGGCACCCGCCACGGTGTTCCGTTGCTCCACAAGTGGTTTAGTCATGCTGGCCACATGACCTGGAAAGCTGTCTGTGGACAAACGCTGGCTCCCTTGGACTGAAAGCCAGATGAGCGCTATAACCCCATAGTCGCCTTTGACTGGACTTAACCATCCAGGGGTCCTTTATCTTTTTACCTCCAACCAGCAAGTAGTAAGGGATGGCACACCAAATATGAAAATGAAGCATTTGTACACTTAGAAACAAATGGAAGCAAAGGAGCGGTTATATCCATATATAGCAATACTGCATTTTTCTAGCTTATACAGTGGTACCTTGGGTTACATACGCTTTAGGTTACATACGCTTCAGGTTACAGACTCCGCTAACCCAGAAATAGTTCTTCAGGTTAAGAACTTTGCTTCAGGATAAGAACAGAAATCGGGCTCCGGTGGCGCGGCAGCATGAGGAGACCCCATTAGCTAAAGTGGTGCTTCAGGTTAAGAACAGTTTCAGGTTAAGTACAGACCTCCGGAACGAATTAAGTACTTAACCAGAGGTACCACTGTACAGTGGTGCCTCGCAAGATGAAATTAATTTGTTCTGCGAGTTTTTTCGTCTTGCGAATTTTTCATCTTGCGAAGCACGGTTTCCCATAGGAATGCATTGAAAATCCAAAAGGAAACAAACTTGCAAGACGTTTTCGTCTTGCGAAGCAAGCCCATAGGGAAATTCGTCTTGTGAAGCAACTCAAAAAACGAAAAACTCTTTTGTCTTGCGAGTTTTTCGTCTTGCGAGGCATTCGTCTTCCGAGGTACCACTGTACTGGTTTAATCACAAAGCATAGCAATTTCCTTATATTTCCTTCCTTCCTGCTTCCTCAGTATCTTCTGCGTACATGTTGTTCCACCCTCCTCTCAAAGTTCTCTTGAAAACCCAGCCTCCACATCCCATCCTTCACTTGCTCAGCCCTTCTCACACATTTCAACTTACATTCTATACTTTCTCTGACAACACACACCCTTGAAAGCTGCTAAGACAATCTTGAGGAGGATGGGGGTACGATTTAGATTGGAGGAAGTGTGGGAGAGGGGAAGACGGAGAATTGAACCGTGAATGAACATGAGGCCACCACTTTGCTGAAGTGCCGGTGTGGGTGTGGGTTTTGAACAACAGCAACAGATAGCACCTTGGGCTCTGTTTTGGAATGAAGATAGGATATACCAGTGGAAGCTGACTTCAAAAGAGGACCAGCTAGCCTGCTGCCATCTGGTGTTGTGGAGGACACTGTCCTGTTGCCAGCAAGAGTCATTGTGCAGTCTGATTATCTTTTGTGCTTGGAATTGGGAAGAGAGAGGGCATGATCTTGTCCTCCCGACCTCCAGGTTGCAAAATATATTGGCTGACCCTGATATGTCACTGTATACCAGTTCCTGGGAAAGGGGGCAAACATCAATGAAAGACCTTCATGCCCAGTTTATGGACTTCCTGGACTTAGCCAGTGTGGTGTAGTGGTTAAGAGCGGTAGACTCGTAATCTGGTGAACCGGGTTCGCGTCTCCGCTCCTCCACATGCAGCTGCTGGGTGACCTTGGGCTAGTCACACTTCTCTGAAGTCTCTCAGCCCCATTCATCTCGCAGAGTGAGATGTGTTGTGGGGGAGGAAGGGAAAGGAGAATGTTAGCCGCTTTGAGACTCCTTTGGGTAGTGATAAAGCGGGTTATCAAATCCAAACTCCTCTTCTCTTCTAGCTAGCAAGAAACAGAATGCCCAGAGTAGATTGGCCCTTGGTTTGATCCAGTAAGGCAACACTTAACATTTATTACATTAAATATACAGCACAAGTGATGCTCAAGTGAAATGTTGCCATGAGCTTATTTATTTCATTAAATGTTGTGTTTGTTTTTGAATTGTATTTGGACGCATCTGACGCAGTGACTTATATTAGCCTCTTCTTCTGTCGTTGTGTGTTTAGAGTGTCTTGTATTACTCATATCCATTTTTAAGAAGCCTGTATTTGTAAATGTTAATGCAGCGTTTGCACGCCTCGCTGTGCATCTGTGAGAGTGCAGTGGATGCTAATGTAGCATATTGCAGTTGCTTTGACCTAAGCACCAACCACGAAAGTTTAATGTAATCTTCTCCAGTGCAACCCAACAGTCATACAGGTGTAAGCACAAGTCAGTGTTCACACAGTGACCTGTGCAAAATGGATGCAGATATATTTTATCTGACACTGAGGTGTCATTTTACAGAGGCAGCCCAGCTGAATAATAAGTAAGATACTTCTTTATTCCTGAAAACAGAAGTCAGTGAAAGGCAGTGTTTTAGCATTACGGCATCAAAGCTAAATTAGAGTTCTTCAGCCAAACACATTGGACACAAAACGTCTTCATTCCTAGTACCCAGGTCTCTGCGATTTCTGCCTGGCACCTTTCCTCCCTGTCCTCTTTTTGACAGACTCACTCTGCCTCAGATCACTGGATAAGAGTGCAGATCTTTCACCTCTGTTTTCTCCCCTTATTGTGACATTGTAATGGATATGGAAAAACAAGAAGCTTCGAATGTTGCAAATGCTAGCAGTGACATTTATGAATGGTGACAATCATGGTGCTTAACTTCCAGATGCCAAGTTGAGACCTGTTAGTTGTTGTGTATGATAAGGGAACACCTAGCTACTTTAAATGAATTCAAATTTCCAGGACCTGATGAGCTGCAGCCAGAGTAGAAGCTTGCGGGTGTAATCACAAAGGCTCTGTCTATAATATTTGAGAATCTGTGGAGAACAGGTGAGGTCCCTGCAGACTGGAGATGGGCAAATATTGTCCCCATCTTCAAAAAGGGGGGAAAGAAGACCCAGGTAACCACCAGCCGGTCAGCTTGATGTCGATACCAGGAAAGGTCCTAGAACAAATATTTAACAGTTGGTCTGTGAGCACTGAGAAAAGCATGCTGTGATTACCAAGACATAGCACTGGTTTCTCAAAAACAAGTCATGCCAGATGAAACTCATTTCTTTTTTTCTTTTTTCTTTTTGATAAAGTTACAATTGGTGGATGAGGGGAATGCTTTGGATGCAGTGTATATTGGCTCTCCCCCCCAATTTTTTTATTGATTCTCCAATTTTATATCACACAGAAAATATAAAAAAACCACAAACAAAAAACCATACATTTATCCTAACTATAATAATTCCATTTCTGTTAACATTGTTAAGTGACTTCCTTGAATCCCCCTAGCTGAGTTTCCATATAGTCCATTGTAGCAGTTTTCCAAAACTATTTTCACATAAAATTTTACTTAGTCAATTTACATCTTTCTTTCTTTTCATTTTAGCTTTAACATAGTATTTTACAACATCACATATTTAAATCCTAGGCCTATTTGGTACTTGCAGGTAATTCTATTTATGTTATCTTAACATATTTAGCTAAATATTCTTTGAATTTCTTCCAATCCTCTTGGTGCTCCTCCTCCTTCTGGTCACGGACTCTTCCGGTCAGGTCGGCTATCTCCCAAAAATCCATCATCTTCATCTGCCATTCCTCCACTGCTGGTACTTCTTGTAGTTTCAAATTTTTAGCCAACAAAATTCTAGCTGCAGTTGTGGCATAGTGTATATTGGCTTTTGACATAGTCCCCCATGATAGTCAGTGGAGGACTTCTTGTGGAGAAGCTGATAAAATGTGGGTTGGACAAGGTAACTGTTAGGTGGATTTGTAGCTGGTTGTCTGACCAAACTTAAAAAGTACTCACTAATGGTTCCTCATCACCCTGGAAAAAAGTGACAAGTGGGGTGCTGTTCTGTCTTGGGCCGTTGTTGTTTGACCTCTTTATAAATGACTTGGGTGAAGGAGTTGAGGGGATGTTAATCAACTTTGCATATGACACCAAAATGGGAAGGTTAGCTATAATAATAATAATAATAATAATAATAATAATAATTTATTATTTGTACCCCGCCCATCTGGCTGGGTTTCCCCAGCCACTCTGGGCGGCTTCCATAGAAACCAAAAATACACTAAAATATCACACATTAAAAACTTCCCTGAACAGGGCTACCTTAAGATGTCTTCTGAATGTCAGGTAGTTGTTTATCGCTTTGACATCTGATGGGAGGGCGTTCCACAGGGCGGGTGCCACTACCGAGAAGGCCCTCTGCCTCGTTCCCTGTAGCTTTGCTTCTCGCAATGAAGGAACCGCCAGAAGGTCCTCGGCGCTGGACCTCAGCGTCCTGCAGCTAATCCTGCAGCTAATGCTGCAAAAGACAGAATTGGGATTCAAGATGACCTTAACAGATTGGAGAACTGGTCCAAAACTAACAAAATGAATTTCCATAGAGATGAATGTAAGGTTCTGCACTTAGGCAGGAAGAGTTGTGAATTTCAAAGGATGAGTGTATTTCAGTTCCCCATAGAGGAGGGAGAAAGGTTGTTTTCTGCTGTTCCAGAGAAGCAGACACGGAGCAATGGATCCAAACTACAAGAAAGAAGATTCCACCTAAACATTAGGAAGAACTTCCTGACAGTAAGAGCTGTTCGACAGTGGAATTTGCTGCCAAGGAGTGTGGTGGAGTCTCCTTCTTTGGAGGTCTTTAAGCAGAGGCTTGACAACCATATGTCAGGAGTGCTCTGATGGTGTTTCCTGCTTGGCAGGGGGTTGGACTCGATGGCCCTTGTGGTCTCTTCCAACTCTATGATTCTATGATTACTTTAGAAAGTGCAAGTTAGGCACATTTTATCTTTAAATGCAAACTAAATCAAAATTCTCCCCCATCCTTACCCTGTCATTTATAGCTACATTGCCTCTGAGCATGTAAGTTTAACATGAATAGTAGAGTAGTCATTACAGACCTATCCACCATGACTTTTTCTAGTTACCATCTAAAAGCAACGAAGCCGCTGCCCATCACAATATCTTATGGCAGTGAATTCCATAAGTTAGTAAAGTGAGGAGTTGCCTTGCACTTTCATCGGTCCTGAAGTTAATTCCAATCGGTTTCACTGTACTACTTTGAGTTCTGTTGCCACACCATCAACCATTAAAATAGTGATTAGAAACTGGCAGCCTCTGGGGCAAATTCAGCTCCCAAAGAATCCTATGTTGTCCACAGAGAAAGTTGAAAATCAAGTGGTACCTGTGTCAACAGAGCTTGGAGGCAGCCTAATCTGGGTGTTGTTTATAGCACACCTATCTCCTCAAAGGTGAAAATCTAGATACTGACTAGGATTTTAGCACTATCTCTAGTTACGAGAGACTTACTGGATGTTTCAGGTCACCCAGTTATGCCTTAATGTGGACCACTCGCCTGCAAGCAGTACTATTTTTCTAGAAAAAGAGGTGCTGGAACTCATCATGAACACTTGCCCCATTCTCTTAAAATGTCAGTGGTGTTGGAACCCACCTGAGAGGTGCCAGAACTGAGTTCCTGTGAGTTCCCCCTGAAAAAAAGCCCTGCCGGCAAGGTTTAAGATGGAATAACGTATCTCTTCTGCTACCCCAGATAATGAAATCTAAGCTTAGTCTGCCTTAGTATATCCAGATTCTCAACACCTACTTGCAATTTCTCTTTTTGGCTAACTCTACCTCTCCAGCGATTGAAGGTATGGAGCCTTGTAATTCACTTTGTTCCACCATTATTGATTTGGTGGCACTGGTCCAAATGCTGAAAAAATATTTTCTAGCGTGTTGTTGCCCTTCGCCTACATTGCGTCAAGTGAAGAGTGCAGCTGAAGTATCAGTAGCAGCAGAGGGGCTTTTGAAGGTTCATTTTCCATTGTGAAAGCAGCTTATGTTTAATTATAGGTATTTCCAAGGGCACTGTGCTCTTCTGTGGCTTCTCTTTTTCTTATCTGGAAATGTTTTGCCAACACCTTCGCATGCACATATCCAGAATTTATTCCCCTGCAAACAGAATGTTTCATGTGTTTTGCTGAAGATTTGTATTAAATGCTTAAGTACATCTTTATCCCTTCCATTCTGCTTGAGCATTTACTTTCTGCTTCTTGAGAATCTTGCTACACCACAAGCTTAGGATTACTTAGCATCACTAGTAACCATATTATTAATGCATTTGGCTTTTTCTATAGTTTTTGCAGTACTGGACTGAGAGGATGTAAGAGACCCTGGCCAGAGGGACATTTCTGTATAAGAGGGAAAGAGACTGTATTTTTGAGGGAGGATAATTTCTAATTTAATACAGTGGTAAAAGGTAAACGTACCTCTGACTGTTAGGTCCAGTCACAGACGACTCTGGGGTTGTGCGCTCATCTTGCTCTATAGGCTGACGGAGCCGGCATTTGTCCGCAGACAGTTTTTCCAGGTCATGTGGCCAGCATGACTAAGCCACTTCTGGTGAAACCAGAGCAGCGCACAGAAGTGCCGTTTACCTTCCCACCGGAGTGGTACCTTTTTATCTACTGGTACTTGCACTTTGGTGTGCTTTCGAACTGCTAGGTGGGCAGGAGCTGGGACTGAACAACGGGAGCTCACCCCGTCGTGGGGATTCGAACCGCCAACCTTCTGTTCGGCAAGCCCTAGGCTCAGTGGTTTAGACCACAGCGCCACCCACATCCCTAATACAGTGGTACCTTGGTTTAAGAACAGCTTAGTTTATGAACAACTTGGATTAAGAATGCTGCAAACCTGGAAGTGGGTGTTTTGGTTTGTGAACTTTGCCTTGGAATAAGAACATGTTTTGCTTCCTGTTGAGTGTGTTGCATTTGTAAATTGAGTCCCCCGCTGCTATGGGAAAGCATGCTTTGGTTTAAGAACATGTTGGTTTAAGAACGGACTTCCAGAACGGATTAAGTTCGTAAACCAAGGTACCACTTTTTTGGATATATTAAATATCAGGTCTTTGAAGCTTGCAATTTTTTGATCTCTTCTAGGGAGGTATTGTTACTCCCCTAACAAAACCTGAAATGTAACTTGATTACTCAGGTATATACCGTATTTTTCGCCCTATAGGACACACTTTTTCCCCTCCAAAAATGAAGGGAAAATGTGTATGCGTCCTATGAGGCGAATGCAGGCTTTGCGAATGCAAGCCGTTAATAGCCGCTAAGCCGCTAATAGCCGTGCTTCGCATGACGAAAAAACCGCAAGACGAAGAGACTCGCGGAACGGATTAATTTCGTCTTGCGAGGCACCACTGTATATTGGATGCTTTCAAATCCCTGCTCTGCCATGAAGCTCATTGAATGAGTGAACTCTTCCAGCCTAATGAACCTCACAGGGTTCTGAAAAGAAGAAGAAGAAGAAGAAGAAGAAGAAGAAGAAGAAGAAGAAGAAGAAGATTTCCACTGTGACATTATTAATGGAGGAAGAATGAAATTTCAGATGGAGCAGATATATTTTCTGAAGTGGATGCTCACATCTAATTCTTCAGAGGAAAAGTTAAGGTTTCTCACTTTGACTTTAACAACAACAACCCTTAAAAATATTTTAATTTGCAACTCTGCACTGTACTATTATATGCTTGACATTTGCAAATACTGACTTCCATAGAAACATATTCTGCGATAACTTAATGCCCTTGGCATCACTTTCTTTAATGGAACAGAGCGGCTGGTGTTTTCTTGGTAATATGCCAAGCTACTTCTCCCCATCCCATCCCAAGATCAGGTAGTGTGAAAACAAATTTGGAGTATTTGTGAACACCGAATGATTGCACAAATATTTTTCAAGTCGTTTCAGGGAGAAAAATGCTATATTATAAAAGTGCTAGGTTACTTTTCTGTGCACCTGAATACCTGTGTCTTAAACTCTACAAAAGAGGCCCTGCTCCAATTTAGAAAGTATGTGAATAACCCACAAGGAAGAGGACTTCTTCTGTAGTAGTATCATGACTTTGGAATGACTTCCCAAAGCATCTGTCCAGGCATTTTAGATGATTTTTTTTTTTTTTTTTAATCTTTTGCTTTTCAGGTTTCTGTTTGCCTCTTGTTTTATTGTATTTCCCTGTGTTTATTTATTGGTTCTGTGAGTGTTAGAAAAATGTTGGAAGGGAATTATACGGCTTTAGTAGAAATATTTTAAGGAATTAAGCATAAATAAGTATTATAGTATTAATGGAAAATAAGGTTAAAATATGTTAAGACAGAAAATAGAGAAAGATGGAAAGGATTTGCTGAAACAATTAATAGAAATGGAATACAAAAAGGGAGGTGAGAGGAGGTCGATGAAACAAGGGAATGAAAGAGAGGATATTGAGATGGTATGATGTGTGTTTTTTGAATTGTTTTTTGCTTTTGTTTTGTTAATGTTAATGTTGCGTTCTGTATTGTTTATATTTTGTATTGTATTGTTTTCTGTTTTGCTTTTCTTCTTCTTTTCTTTTTTTTCTTTTTTTCCCTTTTCTTCTTTTGGTAAGGTTTAAAAGCAATAAATATTATTTTTTAAAAAATATTTATTGGTTCTGTTCACACTTTCGTGCACCACCCTGTAAACGTCTGATGGATGCTTTAAACAAATAAGTGTAAAATGAAAACAACCCATAATTCTGAAATTTATGATCCTTCATGTTATTTCTGCTCCTGCATGTTATTGTTTCATAAACGAATTAATTTCTCCATGCCCCACTTGAAGTTTTCTTGCAATAGATGTCAATAGATTTATTTTCCTGCTTACTAAGTTGAAATACAGTATTTCTGGTGTGTGTGTAAATGCATGCCTATGCTCCTTTGATTCAAGTCCCACATCTCGTACCACAACATTGCCAATCTTATGGATGCCATTTATAAAGCAGAATGAAGCTGTTCCATAGAGCTCTAGGAGCAGTTTCTCCAGTGCCCCTTAAAGGAAGGCTTATATCTGCAGAGTTATATGTGCATATACACACACAGCCTTCGTGTATTTGCACTAAGCCAGTTTTATTAATCAAACATTCCTTTTTGCCTCAGCTTTACCATGGACCAGATTTGTCATATTTGTGTTAGGGTTCAGCTGCTTTCGGTTGTGAGACCAGGGAGCATGTTTGAAATGCTTTTAAGGTGTTACGCCACAATATTTCTAAGCCAAGCATTGTTTCCCATCTGAATCTATCAAAGTGGATCTGCCGAGTGCTCTATTGATTATTGCAGCTGCTGAATTTTTATAGGCCGTTTATGCATGTTCACGTAGTCAAGCGTTCAAGGATAATTTGGCTAATTTTCTTTCTTTTTTTTCTTTTTTGAAAAAAGCCAGTTGATGCTTTTGCTGTGCTGCAGTGAAATCATCCTAAAAGATTTTCTTTTGTGGACTGGACAGAGAATGGTAGTAGGGGTCACGTATGTGGCACTGGCAACTGGAAGACTACAAAGACAGATGGACAATACCACTGTTTTCATTACTTGTCAATCACACCAGCGCCTTTGCTTGCACTTGACAGTTTAGCTCTTACTAGAATTTTTCATCCCTCCTTCGGGTGTCTTGTGCCTCCTTCCTCACCCCCACCCCCACCCCGCCTTTTGAAATTCACTGGCTTTAAACTAAAGGTCAAAAACAGCTCTTTGAATTATGCCTAGAAGCAAAAAGGCAGCCCGTGCAGTTAAAACAGATTAAGGAGTTGCATTTTCTGTGACTCAGGAGGCTAAGGCTGCATTCTGCACCAGCTGCAACTTCTGTGTGATCTTCGTAGATAACCCTTCATTGTGTACATTGCAGTAGTCCAAATGGTACATTGCTTGTAGCATCTGCCCCCACTCCATAGCCACAGATTATGCTGATCACTACCATTTTTTTTTCTGGCTCTACATGGATAAAAGTCTTCTTAGGCTTTGTAGGTGTCTTCATCACCTGGCATTTAAAATGAATTTCAGTAAATTGAGTTAGATGTTCAGTGTTAAAAGGTAAAGGTAAAGGACCCCTGACAGTTAAGTCCAGTCGCGGCACTCATCGGGCTTTACTGGCCGAGGGAGCCGACGTTTGTCCGCAGACAGTTTTTCCAGGTCATGTGGCCAGCATGACTAAGCCGCTTCTGGCGAAACCAGAGCAGCGCACAGAAACGCCGTTTACCTTCCCATCGGAGCGATACCTATTTATCTACTATTTTGGGGTGCTTTTGAACTGCTAGGTTGGCAGGAGCTGGGACCGAGCAACGGGAGCTCACCCGTCGGGGGGATTCGAACCACCGACCTTCCGATCGGCAAGCCCTAGGCTCAGTGGTTTAGACCACAGCGCCACCCGCGTCCCGGCCCATTGTGTTAGTCCTTACCTAATCCCCAACCTCCATGCCCTTTGTTTACTGTCTCCCTTTCTTTCAACTTGCTTATTCCTATGCAAGTCTTTGCAAACAATCATAAATTCTTTGAAACCCTTAATTTAGGAAGCAGATTGAATTATGCAAAGTAAGTGGATACATGCAAATTATTTATCTTGCCTTGTTTATTCAGGATGTTCCGGAGGCTGTTGACTGAGGATTGTAATCCTGAATCAACAAGCCCTGTTCTATGCAGATAAGACAGTGTAGGGTGTTTCAGATACATTCCGTTGCTCTCTTTCTTCTCACTTTGTGCTTACAAATAATTTAGTATTTTATACACCTTTAATACCAGCAATAACACTGCTACTATTGTTTACAGTGGAGATGACCACCATCTGTATTCTGTGGGGACCACTCCTTTCTCCATACAGTGTGCTTGCTGCGCAACTGGCCTCCTTATGAGTTGGGTCTGGGTTAAAGTCAGTATCACCAGCAGTAAGGAATCTATAAGTGTTAAATGCGTGCGCTTGGAAACTGGGAAATCATCGATGATGATCAGCGGCAGAGGAATGAACAAATATGGTTCCCGACAGGTCCTCCTCATGAGACAGATTGCCTGCTAGTTATTTGCCTTTCTGGAATGCACAAGAGGCAACAATATCAGCAACACCTGGTTCCTCTCTTCCTGTTCGCTCCAGACTCTGGTTCACATATTGAATATATGAACAAGCCAGAGCTTCAGATAACTGATAATGATGCAGCTATATTGGTGAAGCTAAGCATGTTAGGGATGGGGTGGCGCTGTGGGTTAAACCACTGAGCCTAGGGCTTGCCATTCAGAAGGTCGGCAGTTTGAATCCCTACAACGGGGTGAGCTCCTGTTGCTTGGTCCCTGCTCCTGCCCACCTAGCAGTTCGAAAGCACATCAAAGTGCAAGGAGATAAATAGGTACCGCTCTGGCGGGAAGGTAAACGGCATTTCCATGCACTGCTTTGGTTCACCAGAAGCAGCTTAGTCATGCTGGCCACATGACCCGGAAGCTGTACGCCGGCTCCCTCGGCCAATAAAGCAAGATGAGCACCACAACCCCAGAGTTATTTATGATGAATAAATAAATAAATAAATAAATAAATAAATAAATACAGAATAATATTAATATGAGTGTGGGGAGAGGACAGTAAACTGAAGACTTGGGAAAGTCATTACGTCACTGGTAGATAATGTGTTTTGCATACGTATTCACATTTTTCAATCTCTAGGTTTTGTATCTAGTAAAGACTCATAAAAACCTCCTTCATGAAGCCCTGAGTAATCAGAGTGAGATGGATCAATGGAGTGACTATGAATAAGGTAGCTTCTATATTGATTAGATACCAATGATTTCTTGGTGCCATTTGACCAGTCTTAAATTGGCATTACTGTGTTTCCTTGTTGTCCTGTGAATATTTAAAAATTGTGACTCGAAAGCTAGATACTCCAAATATTAAAATTTGATATTGAAATAAGATAACCAATGCCAATTGGCAACTGCCTTAAAAAAAAAAATACAGTTGACTAGCCTGTCTTTATGAATATTTATTTCTGGTATCATTTGAATATACCAATTTAGAATGGTAGTCATTTTTGTGTGTGTTTCTTTTGTAGTTATCAAAATGTTCCAAAACATTTCGCACCATAGCTAAGTATCAGTAACCTTTAAATAATGGCTTCCGTTGTTTTCAAGGTTTAATACATTGTTGGCTATGTATGAATCGCAATAAAGAACAGTAAATGCCTCTACTAAAAATCTTTGAACCACACTAAGCATTACAAAAACTTCTCCCGTGAACAAAGACATGGGTTATTAAGGAGTTTGACATCAGTCATTACAATTTTATTTTAATTTAATCCATGCTTCCTTCCTAGTGTTACATACTAATTGAAATGGCTGTGCCTGCCCGTAAGCAGGTAGTCATGCAAGAATGGTCAAGGGTGATAAAAGTGGAATAAGTGATGCTAAGTGCAACATTGCAGTCAATAGGCCTGCAATAGCAATAATGTGAGTAGATCTAGCTAAAGAGATTTAAATCGATCATCGTCTGAATGAAGGTTAGAACCACAGAGATGGAAGCTGCTTCTAGCTCAGAAGTAAACCTAATGTATCTGAACCTCCTCAGAGCTGTGGCACATATTTAGCTGTCTGAAAACATCCTTGGCATTTGTGGTGGTCTTGGGAGCTGCATCTATACATGCAAAGTGTGGCTGACACCTCCATCTTTAAACTCCTGTATACCCCACCCCACCCTCCCACTATATACAGTGGTACCTCGGGTTAAGTACTTAATTCGTTCTGGAGGTCCGTACTTTACCTGAAAATGTTCTTAACCTGAAGCACCACTTTAGCTAACGGGGCCTCCCGCTGCTGCCGCGCCGCCGGATTACGATTTCTGTTCTCATCCTGAAGCAAAGTTCTTAATCTGAAGCACTATTTCTGGGTTAGCGGAGTCTGTAACCTGAAGCGTATGTAACCTGAAGCGTATGTAACCCAAGGTACCACTGTACACTAGTGAGTGATGGGAGAACTTCACTTGGCTCACCTTGGAAAAGCATTTCATTTTTTTGAGCTTTCCTTAGAAATAAAGCATTTAGCAGCAAAAAAACTCAAAAACATGTCTGTGTGCCATGAAGTTTTGATTGGTTGTGGGTGCCTGGTTTATGTATATGCTGCATGTTTAATGACATGTACCTGTCTCTTGCACTTTTATGTGGGAAACACCAGTGTAACACTGTTCTAGTAAAGGTAAAGGGACCCCTGACCATTAGGTCCAGTCGTGACTGACTCTGGGGTTGCCGCGCTCATCTCGCTTTATTGGCCAAGGGAGCCGGCGTACAGCTTTCAGGTCATGTGGCCAGCAGGACTAAGCCGCTTCTGGCGAACCAGAACAGTGCACAGAAATGCCGTTTACCTTCCCGCTGGAGCGGTACCTACTTATCTACTTGGACTTGACGTGCTTTTGAACTGCTAGGTTGGCAGTTCAACGAGCAACGGGAGCTCACCCCGTCGTGGGGATTTGAACCGCCGACGTTCTGATTGGCAAGTCCTAGGCTCTGTGGTTTAACCCACAGTGCCACCCGTGTCCCCAACACTGTTCTAGCAGCAACATTAAAAAAAAAAAAATTCATAATAAAGTTGTTTTTGCTTAAGCTTTGTACGTATTAAGCTTTGGAATTCTGTATTAGAATGCAATACTTTCATTTTTCGGATTGCCTAGAAATATAATTACACTAAGTATACTGCAAAGTGTGAACTAATGTAGTTCAATATTTGGGAAGCAGTAACCTTTAAGAGAGGAATAAGCAAGCTCAGCTTCAACCCCCAAAACGGCATTGACAAATATTTGAACATTTGGAATGTGTGGCTTTTAATGGAGACCCTTTTAAACTATTAGCAATTGTCGGTGTAGGTTTCCCCCCAAAACAAATTAAAATAAAATCTAGAGTGTTATGTCGCTTCCTTGTATTGAGGGCCAATTTATATGTTTTTAGCCACTGATACGAACATTTGAGTACTTGCAAAAGTTTGCTTAAGCACAATGAGGAAAACACTAGTGCAATATTGTACGGGAGCTTACATGGGCAGGGAGTGGGTAAGTGCCTGAAAAATGGTCTGCCCTACTTATGAAAGTTGACCAAATATATTTGATATATTCTCTCTGTATGTTGCTGTTTCAGGAGGATAGAACTTTCAGTGGCTATATCCAAATCAAGACTAGAACAGCTGTAGGTTGAGTTTTTCAGCTCCAGAGTCCCCAAGATCTGTTTCTTAAGCTCAAGACTCTAAAAGCTACTCAGGAAAAAACAACTTGAATCTGAATTGCAACATGTAAATAAAGTGTTGCTTTTTTACTAGGAAGTAGCAGGAAGTTGAAGGGATGCGGGTGACGCTGTGGGTTAAACCATAGAGCCTAGGACTTGCCAATCAGAACAATATGGAACTGAGTTTTCTCCCTTTACACCATGGCCAATTTGCTTACCGTCTTGAGATATTTATTCCTAAGTTATGTTACCTAAACTGTGGAATTATTATTATTAGCTGTATTTGTGGAATTTGTGTTGTATTTTTCATGTTGATCTTTTATTCGAGTTATGTAAATCGCACATAGATTTCTGATGAAACAGGAAGTCAAATAAATAGGTGCTAAGTGGGTGGCGCTGGGGTCTAAACCACAGAACCTAGGTTTGCCGACCAGAAGGTTGACGGTTCGAATCCCCGTGATGGGGTGAGCTCCTGTTGCTTGGTCCCTGCTCCTGCCAACCTAGCAGTTCGAAAGCAAGTAGATAAATAGGTACCGCTGTCAAAGTGCAAGTAGATAAATAGGTACCGCTCCAGCGGGAAGGTAAACAGCGTTTCCGTGCGCTGCTCTGGTTCGCCAGAAGCAGCTTAGTCCTGCTGGCCACATGACCCGGAAGCTGTCTGTGGACAAACACTGGCTCCCTTGGCCTATAGAGCAAGATGAGCATGCAACCCCAGAGTCGTCTGTGACTGGACCTAATGGTCAGGGGTACCTTTACCTTTTAAGCAATCAGGAAGAAACATAAGGAAGAACTTTCTGAAAGTAAGAGCTGTTCAACAGTAGAACAGAATCTTTTGGGAGGTTGTGGACTAACCATTCTTGGAGGTTGGATGGCCGTCTGTCATGGATATTTTGATGGAAATTCCTGCATTGCACGTGGTTGGACAAGATGACGTTTGGGCTCCATTTCAACTCTACAGTTCTCTGAATATAGCAAAAGAAAAACGTTGAGATGGTGGAACTCAATGATATAGGGACAATTGTATCACAGAGCATATAACCTGTTTGCTTTTATTTGTGAGCTCTCAACCATGAATGCAGAAATACCACACAGTGATCATTGATCAGCTTTGTCCTGATATTTTGCCATTTGAAAGAGCTTCACTTAAACTACTGCCAGAGAAACAACATCCAAAGTTGATGCTTCAGAAAACATGGCTTATGTATTACATGCTCAGCGAGGTAGAATATTGTATTTTTCTTTGCAAGTCCTCTTATATCTCACAAATTATAAGTAAGGCAAATGCAAAAATCTGTGGCTTGACAGTGTTACTGTGTAACAGCTATTTTATGCTATCTGCATGAAGAAACTTGGAATCTCATTTTGACTCTTAAGAAAAGCAACGCAACCTATTATGTTAATTGCCCACAGGAAATGTCTACCTGTAGATGATGTTTTATTCCCCCCTCCCTTAGTTATGGTTTAGCATCACTCCTGGTACAACTTGCTCTGAAATTATTAAAGCTGCCCAAGTGTAACAATAAGGGATTGCTGGATTGCCACATGAAGATACATTGCATTTGCAAGCAAGCTGCGGAGCTGTGAGATGCAAGGTAGCTGTGGTTTCTTCTGTCCTGTTTTCCAGTAGGTTGCTTAGCCTCACCCATTAACTCACCTCTCTGGTTCGCAAGAAGCGGCTTAGTTATGCTGGCCACATGACCCGGAAGCTGTACACTGGCTCCCTTGGCCAATAAAGCGAGATGAGCGCCACAACCCCAGAGTCATCCGTGACTGGACCTAAAGTTCAGGGGTCCCTTTACCTTTACCTTTAATTTCCTCTTAACTCTTACAACAAAGATCCTTTGTGATCTTGTCAACATTTAGAGCACAATCTCCTCTTGTGGACCTGCATGTGAGTGGTTTCATGTTTTTATTTTATTTTATGAGGTATCATATACATTAATGTATACATTTGAGGGACGTGGGTGGCGCTGTGGGTTAAACCACAGAGCCTAGGGCTTGCCAATCAGAAGGTTGGCAGTTTGAATCCTCACGACAGGGTGAGCTCCCATTGTTTGGTTCCAGCTCCTGCCAAACTAGCAGTTCAAAAGCACGTCAAAGTGCAAAGTGCATTCATTTCCGTGTACTGCTCTGGTTCACCAGAAGCGGCTTAGTCATGCTGGCCACATAACCCAGAAGCTGTACGCCGGCTCCCTTGGCCAATAAAGCGAGATGAGCGCCGCAACCCCAGAGTCAGCCACAACTGGACCTAATGGTCGGGGGTCCCTTTACCTTTACGTTTATGGCATGAGAATCTTCTAGCTGTGCCCTGCTGCAGGTGTCAGAGGAGGTGCAAGGGTACTGATGAAGGTGGCTAATATTTTTTGGCCCCATCCCTTTTGGAAGCCAGGGGCACATCAGATGAAATCGTGGTTGTTGGCCACTCTCTGCCCATCTGACTGAGAACCAGGGTGCTAAGGGTGCTGGGAGTTGTAGCCCCACAAAGACTAAACTCCCAGGATTTTCCCCAAAATTGGTTGGTGTGATTTTTTTTTGGGGGGGGGGAGCTCTTTAAAGGTATGGTGTGCATGCAGCCTTTGACTGTGGTATCTGTCATGACCTTGTAACTTTCTAAGATGAAAGTTGAAACCCGACAACCCAGCTATTGAACTGCTCCATAATACCTCTTAACCCCCCCCTTTGCCCTCACCCCAGCTGAAACAAATTCACTCTTAATGGGATGCAGGTGGCGCTATCGTCTAAACCACAGATCCTAGGACTTGCCGATCGGAAGGTCCTCTGTTTGAATTCCCGCAATGGGGTGAGCTCGCGTTGCTCGGTCCCTGCTCCTGCCAACCTAGCAGTTTGAAAGCACGTCAAAAGTGCAGGTAGATAAATAGGTACCACTCTGGCGGGAAGGTAAACGGCGTTTCCGTGCACTGCTCTGTTTCACCAGAAGCGGCTTAGTCATACTGGCCACTTGACCCGGAAAGCTGTACGCCGGCTCCTTTGGCCAATAATCAAGATGAGCGCCACAACCCCAGAGTTGTCCGCAACTGGACCTAACGATCAGGGGTCCCTTTACCTTTACCTTTAATTCCCTCTTAACTCTTACAACAAAGATCCTTTGTGATCTTGTCAACATTTAGAGCACAATCTCCTCTTGTGGACCTGCATGTGAGTGGTTTCGTGTTTTTATTTTATTTTATGAGGTATCATAAACATTAATGTTACTATACCAACAAACAAGACCCAGGTTACATGTTGCTCTCACCCTATGAGAGTTCATTCTAGTTTTCAGGGTTGAGGATTATGTACGGAAGGCTTCTACACCGATAGGCATAGAAAATTCTGGGTGTTCGGAGTAAAACGTTTAGGGAAGCAGGAGTTTGCTCCCTTTCCTTCCTTGGTGCCTAACTTTTATTGCTCTTTTCCTTCCCAACTCATAGGGGAAATGAGTCACTAAGGGGAGAGATAGGTGAAGATAAGGAGATCAGTCATCAGCTCTCTGTTCTCTCCTGCAGTGAGCATACTGTGTAGCTCACTTAAAGAGATACAATCTTCCTTTACAGTCAGGACTGTTGAAATAGCTTGTTTCTGTTTCCTCTTAATTGCCACCTCAATAACTCTAAACAGATGTTTAAATTAGAGTTGCCTAACTATGCTGCAGCTATGCTCACTGTTTGATGTGGCCTTACAGGCCTCCAGCGCCACTGCCACATGCTTGTAATGCTAGCAATGCCGTCATGTTTCGGTGACACAGCAGTTGGTGCAACCCATCTCAAGCACGTATCTGCAGCCTCAGCAAATCTGGAGTGGCCGTAAGCCAGGTGGTTTGCGAAAACGGTGAATGGTGCATGCCTCAGAGGTCACCAACGCATGTCGAGCTTTTGCAGCAGCCTTTATATGTTTCTAAAAGCTGAGCACAACTCCATTTTAAAGCCTCCTCTCTTTGCATAGTAGTCAGTATTTCCTCGTCTTTAGAGAAATCGGAATAATGCTGTTGTTTTCTGACAAGCATGTCATTTGTTTTACCGGTCTGCAGTTGATTAATTTGCAAATGATATTCCAATAAAGTACTTAGAAGTAGATAATTACAACTATATTAACAGTTACCGGAGAAGCAGATGGTATTCTGAGGAGCTGCCATGTAGAATTAGTGCTGATCCTCCGCTGTAATGTACCATATACCCCAGCAGCCCACAAACAATGAACTAAAATCCTGCTGATACTCCAGATTGTAACAAAACTGTGCTATTTTGCTTCACGTTCAGCCTTATCTGAATTGCTGTGTGCCTTTTCCACTGCTCAGCAAGTTGGCACTTTTTATGGCCGGCTCCATAACTCGGCAGGCCAGTCCTTCTCAGTATTGAAAACACCCTCTTCACAGAGCAGGTGCCATTTTTGCGCCAATTTATCCCATATAAACATGGCCGTTCTAAACTATTTCACACTTCACAATGAGACTAATCTGTGCTTGTTAGAAAGGGTACAGTCAACTGAAAGCTGCGGCCAGGCATGGCTCTTTGAAAAGGGTAGCCGTAAGTGGAGGTCCATGATTCTTTCCTCCATTTTTAAAACCCAAAGCAGTTTGTGCAAGAGTGAAGAAAGAGCACTGGGCAGAGGCTGCTTTAACACCTCTTCTCCAGTTCTGTTTCAACTAAAAATCACCGTCCACAAGTTGATTTTCCACTGTTTGTGTGTGTATGTGTAGATGTTGGTCCCTTGTATCTTTCCTTGCTGCATATAAATTAAATTGAATTTGTCTTTGTGTTAGCACTGCAAAAAGGAGGAGGATTTCAGTAGGAACAAGTGTAAGGTTCTACAGTCATTTAGGCGGGTGGCGCTGTGGGTTAAACCGCAGAGCCTAGGACTTGCCGATCAGAAGGTCGGCGGTTCGAATCCCGGCAACGGGGTGAGCTCCCATTGTTCGGTCCCTGCTCCTGCCAACCTAGCAGTTCAAAACAAGCCAAAGTGCAAGGTATCACTCCTGCAGGAAGGTAAACGGTGCTTCTGTGCGCTGCTCTGGTTCGCCAGAAGCAACTTTGTCATGCTGGCCACATGACCTGGAATCTGTACGCCGGCTCCCTTGGCCAATAAAGCGAGATGAGCGCCGCAACCCCAGAGTCAGTCACAACTGGACCTAATGGTCAGGGGTCCCTTTACCTTTAACCAGGAATGCACACATATAAGATTGGGGACACCTGGCTTACTAGAAGTACATATGAAAAGTATCTCAGGGTCTTAGTAGACCACAAGCTTAACATGAGTCAACAGTGTGCTGCAGCAGCAGCAAAAAAAAGAATGCTATTCTAGGCTGCACCGACAGAAGTACAGTAGTACCTCGGGTTAAGAACTTAATTCGTTCTGGAGGTCTGTTCTTAACCTGAAACTGTTCTTAACCTTAAGCACTACTTTAGCTAATGGGGCCTCCCGCTGCTGCCATGCCGCCGCCACGCGATTTCTGTTCTTATCCTGAAGCAAAGTTCTTAACCCGAGGTACTATTTATGGGTTAACGGAGTCTGTAACCTGAAGCGTCTGTAACCTGAAGTGCCTGTAACCCAAGGTACCACTGTATAGTGTCCAGATCAATAGTCCTGCTCTATTCTGTCTCAGTCAGACCACACCTGGAATACTCTGTCCAGTTCCGGACACCACATTCTTTAATAAGGATATTGACAAGCTAGAATGTGTACAGATGAGGGTGACCAAGATGATCAAAGGCCTGGAAACCAAGCATAATGAGGAACAGTTGAGGGAGTTGTGTATGTCGAGCTTGGAAAAGAGGAGAGTGGGAGGAGATATGATGATAGCCATCTTCAAATATCTCAAGGGCTATCACATGGAAGATGGAGCAAGCTTGTTTTTTCCTGCTCCAGGGCGTAGGACCTGAACCAATGACTTCAAGTTACAAGAAAGGAGATTCTGACTAAAGATCAGAAAGATCCTTCTGACAGTGAGAGCTGTTCAACACTGGAATGAACTCCCTCAGAAGATGGCAGGCTCCCCTTCCCTGGAGTTTTGAAAGCAGAGGTTGAATGGTCACCTGTCATGGATGCTTTAGTTGAGATTCCTGCTTACCAGAGGGTTGAACTAGATCACTCTTCCAACTCTACAGTTCTGTGACTGAGAGCGATATCATTCTTTGGTATTATGGATAACAGTATGTCAAGACTGGAAGGGGACATAATGGAAAATTGGATAGGTGGGTACATTTAGAAAGCATGGCACCTGCTTATTGGTGCCCCAGTGTAGCTCACTGTATTACTCTTATTTACTTCTGACATGGTGCTGTCCCATTTCAGCATCCTTCCTTGTGTGCTGCCTGCGAATAAAGGGATAATTTTAATGCTTCTAGCTGGTTACTGAGGGGTCACTACAGTTTTGTCAATCTGCATGCATCCATCAATAATATTTCCATTTGTTGTTGTTTAGTCGTTTAGTCGTGTCCGACTCTTCATGACCCCATGGACCACAGCACGCCAGGCACTCCTGTCTTCCACTGCCTCCCGCAGTTTGGTCAAACTCATGTTGGTAGCTTTGAGAACACTGTCCAACCATATCGTCCTCTATCATCCCCTTCTCCTTGTGCCCTCCATCTTTCCCAACATCAGGGGCTTTTCCAGGGACTCTTCTCTTCTCATGAGGTGGCCAAAGTATTGGAGCCTCAGCTTCAGGATTTGTCCTTCCAGTGAGCACTCAGGGCTGATTTCCTCCAGAATGGATAGGTTTGATCTTCTTGCAGTCCATGGGACTCTCAAGAGTCTCCTCCAGCACCAGAATTCAAAAGCATCAATTCTTTGGCGATCAGCCTTCTTTATGGTCCCGCTCTCACTTCCATACATCACTACTGGGAAAACCATAGCTTTAACTATACGGACCTTTGTTGGCAAGGTGATGTCTCTGCTTTTTAATATTTCCATAGAATTGTAGAATTGGAAGGGACCCTAGGGATCATCTAGTCCAAAAGCATGCAGTGCATTTTGTTGTTGGTAGGTCAGAAGGTCAGAAAGAGGGATGTGCTTGTTCCCTAGATAAGCTGAGTGTAATGTTAATGCTGATGCAGAAGGATTTTTGCACACTTTTTGAACTGAACTGGGCAATTTTATAAGATGTATGGAACCTCTAAAAGCGTAGAGTGTTTTTTTAAATTTTCAAATAATACTTTTAATGGGCTTCTTTATGTAATATGTAGAAAGCAGCTTTGAAACTATTTTAGGTAGATCAGACTAATATTACAGAAGAACAAACGGAGCAAGATAAATGTTCAGTCATGCCAGGTGGACAAATCCCTCAGACTCACAGCATCCTGAGATTTGCTTTCTGAGTTTAACCACAATAATAAGCATTATTCTGATAGTACACCTTCTCTCCTTTTCTGCGTGAACCACAAATGTGAGAGGTTGTGTAGCAGAATATTTGGATCTATAATAGTAGTAGCAATATGATGATGTTGATGATTAATGTAAATAAGAGCTTCTCTATTTAATTTAATCTGAGAATTTACCATCCCTTTCCACTATTAGTAATTGCTTTCCACAATTTTCCGCTGCTTAAAAATAATCTCACATTCTTTTTTAAAAAAGCATATTTTTCATGCATCTTAAAAATGTTATTGAAATCCAACTGTGCTATGGTCTTTTGGTGTTCCCATCTTTTTGAGCTTAATTCTTTCAGTTAAATGGCAGTCGAAGTCAGAAATCAAGCTACATCTGTGCAAACTTTGCTGGCGCAGTGTGTTTAGAGCACATTACAGTACCAGTGGGACCTTTTCCATGCAAATAAAAATCAAATACACAGAAAAATGGATCTCTGGATTGGTTGTTTTGGTGTTTACATATTGTCTAATAAATAACACTCAGGAAAAGCTGAGCTATAAAAAACAATTATTAGAAATGTCTTTGAATTTTCTCTCGTAACTTGAGACTTTGTAATTTCTGCGTTTCTGATCGAGATTGGTCCACGCATCCAAAAGTGCTACAAGGGAAAAATTATTTCTATGGAAGCAGCAAAATGTAGGTGCACAGAACAGCAGTGGACCGTGTGTATCCATAGTGGTAGCTGTACACAACTGAATGTCTTGCAAATAGTCTTATGAGATCAGAGACTGAAATATAATCAGTCGAGTAGTAATTTCATGTTCTTTATTTCAGCTCATAGGAACAGTGATTGAATTTTCCCCCAAACCACAGAACCAGTGTAGTGCAGTGGTTAAGAGCGGTGGACTCGTAGTCTGGGGAACCGGGTTCGCTTCCCCGCTCCTCCACATGCAGCTGCAGGGTGACCTTGGGCTAGTCACACTTCTCTGAAGTCTCTCAGCCTCACTCACCTCACAGAGTGTTTGTTGTAGGGGAGGAAGGGAAAGGAGAATGTTAGCCGCTTTGATAAAGCGGGATATCAAATCAAAACTCCTCCTCCTCCTCCTCCTCCTCTTCTTCTTCTTCTTCTCCTTCTTCTTCTCCTTCTTCTTCTTCTTCTTCTTCTTCTTCCTCCTCCTCCTCCTCCTCCTCCTCCTCCTCCTCTCAGGCTTTAGATACATTATTTACACAATGCGTACCGTCTGATTGGTTGATTATGTTTCCCTCCTGGAGCCTGATTGGGCTGCTCCTGCAGGCCAATCAAGGTTGTTGCATTCTAGGATCCTACCTGCCTATTGTTCTAGGATTCAAGCTTAGTACATAACAGAGACAGATAGTACCACTGAATGCTGCCCTTTTCTGTGCATGCAAGGCCCTTGCACAGTTAGAGGTGGGAAAATGGATTCATTATCTCCACCTGAGCTGGTCCTCTGTGTACAGTGGGATCCCACACCAGATAAGGTGCATGGAACAGTGCTGCTCAAAGTGGTGTTACCAGTCAGTTAGACATTGGTTGTCAGTTTATATCAAATCCACCACAGCTCAGGTTGAGTGGGACGCTTCAGAGACCAAATGTAGGACCACACTGGGGGGGGGATTGCCATTCCACCACATATGACAGTTCGAGAAGCATTAGCACAGAGAGCAGATGAATGGATCTGCATGTAGCTATATGCTGTGTGGACTTGGGCACATGAAACACACGGCTGCGTGCAGTCAATGATCTGTGGATTTAGGGTGACTGTCAGGGGAAAAAATGCATTAA
Organism: Podarcis pityusensis; assembly: GCF_964106645.2. Lineage (NCBI taxonomy): Eukaryota > Metazoa > Chordata > Lepidosauria > Squamata > Lacertidae > Podarcis > Podarcis pityusensis. Next base: position 10,198,016 of record NC_138034.1, on the reverse strand, counting down.
ACAGCCAAACAGCTCGTAAATATTTTTATGTAGGTGTTCTAATAAAGTTGTTGATTTTGACGATTTTTATATAATGCTGTCAGGGAATGTGGTGCTTTACATAATACAGTGGCACCTCTGGTTGCGAACGGGATCTGTTCCGGAGGCCCGTTCGCAACATGAAAATCCTGCAACTTGAAGTGCTGTATCTGCGTAGGTGCGCGGCGCGATATGACGCTTGTGCGCATGCACGAAGCGCGATTTAGCGCTTCTGAGTGAGCAACGAAACCCGGAAGTAACCCTTTCTGGTACTTCCGGGTCGGCGCGGGACACAACCTGAAAAAAATGTATCATGAAGCAAATGTAACATGAGGTATGACTGTAATAATAAACATAGGCAGGCTCCTTCCTCGTGGAACTTGCGGTATAATTTTGGCAGGCGAAGGAGGCGAGAGGAAAGGGTGATGTAAGGAAAATGAGGGGTCAGATTGTGGCTTTGCACTTGAAGAAAGCACTTTGGCTCACACAAGGGAAGGCACCTGATTTTCACTACATTTCTATCCCCTCTGTTCCCCCACGAAAAAGAGAGAGAATGCCACTGCTGAGAGTTGGGGGACCTTCGAGAACAACATTGCACTGTGATTTGTAGGCAGTGGTGACTAGTGAAATTTGGATGCCCCACCTTGCTCTGGCATAAACACTTTCTGCTAGTACAGAGGAACTAATGGGTGCAGCCCAGTGTAAGGAAATACAATTGAATATACACATACATTATTCCATAGGGGAAGAAATAACATCATATATACTTGATTTTTGTTGTTCCTGCTTTAAAACAGCTATCCGGGAGATTTTCGGTTACTACAGAACATATTAGAGCTATTGCTGCTTCAAGAACTGAAATTTGTATTCCTTATTTTTGTACTTCCTTTTATTTGAACATCCTGACCATGCGCTTGTGATCCAATTTGTATTTTTGGAAAATTCTGCTGGAAGCAAGGCGGTAGTTATCTCCTGAAGTTCTTAGCTACGCATTGCTCCAGCTGTTTTGTGATGATAGCTGACTTTTGATGCATCATACAAGTATGTAGATCGTTGCTAATTTTATCTCTGTGCGGTTTGTTAAAGTTGGACTCTTGGCAGCTGTATAAAACAGTTGATAGCTTGAATGTTCTGCTTGTATGTTTTCTCTTGTATCAAATGCAATTCCACCTGTTGTTTCCCCTGGTTCCGCTGATACATTTAACAAACAGAAAGTAAAAAAACAACAACAACCCACCACACAGTAAAAAGCTTATCAGAGCAATAACATTATTTATACACAGGAAAATTTGTTGGGGAAGGAACCTCAAAAACAATTAATTTAATAGGGCCAAACACTGTGGTCTTCTGATATTTCTATTGGTAAGCTGAAATTTGAGGTATATGGGGTGTTAGAGGAGGAAAGGGGTAGTACTTTTGGTGGGGGACATGTTGTGCTTCTTCTAGGATAGTTTGTCCACCTTTGGTCCCTACCCTGCACTCAACTCTCACCTGTGGCTCCTAGAAGCTGTCAGCATGTGACAGCGGCCACACCTGGGGGGAAAACTTTGACTGGCCGGCTAAACCAGGTGAGTGCAGCTGATGGTTTAGGGACTTCTGCTGCATGCAAAGACTGTGTGCTGGTTCCGTGGGTGACCCTAGAGGCAAGGTCCAAGTCCGGTCCGTGGTCAAAGGTGCAACGTGGAGGCAGTCCATAGCAGCTGAAGCTGGGTGCAGGGCAGGGAGCCGGGTGAAGTCAGGAACAGGCATGCAAGCAGGGGGCCAGGGCGGGTCAGGAGCTCAGGCAGGAACTAGCAACCAACAATGTTGCTCCCGCAACTTGGGACTGGGGTTGGCCGGCTTTTATCTGCCCCATGGCATAGGGTGGCCCCGATCTTCTGGTGACTCGCCTCTCCTGGCCTCAAGGTGAGCACTCCTCCTGCAAGAACTTAGTTCCCTCCGCCTCTCTGCCCTGAGCCTCTGCAGCTCAGGAGAGGCTGGAGGGTTACCAGACCCAGAGGCAACCTCAGCTTCCTCTGACGGGGCTGAGAGTGGAGCACCTGCAGGCACTGGGTCCTCCATCACCTCAGGAGCCAGAGCAGACTCAGCTGGTGCCTGCACCTGAGGATCCAGCACAGGTGAGGACCCTTCAGGCTCATGCCCCAGCCCCGGCTCAGCTGGTTCTGGAGGTGGGGAATCCTGTGCAGGCTGGGATCCCTCAGGTTCAGCATCTGAGTCTGAATCCCAGGCCATCACAGACTGGCTTGGGCAGGTGAGACCAATAGTGGGTCCAACAGTCAAGGAGGTGATTACTTCACATGCCGTAAAGGAAAGTGAGCGGAAGATGGGGTTCCGCTGCCTTTTGGGGTTATCTTCAGGAGAAGAAAAGGCTAAAGAGTAAAACCCACACAAATCTGGAGTGGAGTTCCCTTCCAGAAACGCCAGCAGCCAGGCTGGTGCCAAACTCACTGATCTGAGGCTGAGAGGGAGGTCTTCTCCTCTGGGCAGCGCAGGACCTCCATACACACTGCTCAGGCTTGCACCCTGGGGAGGTTACTGCTACCACAGCAGTTTGACTTCACCCTCGGAAGTGTACTCCATTGTCTCTTGAGACAGACGGATGCCAGCAAAGCTGAATTTCCCTGTTTTTCTTGAGCCTTCCAATCCACACCCCTAAGTGCTTTCAGGAAGTGGGGGAAATTTGCCTGTCTTTTTCTGAACAGGAGGTAGATTCAGCACTTCTTGCTTTGGTTAGTAATAATAATAATTTATTATTTATACCCCGCCCATCTGGCTGAGTTTCCCCAGCCACTCTGGGCGACTTCCAATCAAGTGTTAAAAACAGTACAGCATTAAATATTAAAAACTTCCCTAAACAGGGCTGCCTTCAGATGTCTTTTAAAGAGAAGATAGCTGCTTATTTCCTTCACATCTGAAGGGAGGGCGTTCCACAGGGCGGGCGCCACCACCGAGAAGACCCTCTGCCTGGTTCCCTGAAACCTCACTTTTCGCAGGGAGGGAACCCCCAGAAGGCCCTTGAAGCTGGATCTCAGTGTCCGTGCTGAACGATGGGGGTGGAGATGCTCCTTCAGGTATACAGGACCGAGGCCGTTTAGGGCTTTAAAGGTCAGCACCAACACTTTGAATTGTGCTCGGAAACGTACTGGGAGCCAATGCAGATCTCTCAGAACTGGTGTTATGTGGTCCTGGCGGTTAAAACATTACAAGTGTCTTTTCTTTTTCATTCTTTCTAAGCCTCAACTGCTCATACTGTCACGAGGCAAGACCCCATTTCCTGGGGGTTGAGCTACAGTGTGGGGCTGGGCTGTAGTTCCCAGGGGCATTTTTAAAGCATTCTTCTGACTTCTGTTGAACTTCCCACATGCAGCTATAGATGGGGATCTGTGTCCCCATCCAGTGAATTTGACTGCTGCCTCTATGTAACACCCTTAGCATTTATTTTCAGGGCCAAAGCTCAAAGTACTTTTCACATGCTTGCCGTAAATGACATGGCAACTTGGACCAAATGGATCTGGCGAACCTGGAGTGGGATAGTAATTTATACAGTGCTTCCCAGGGAGACTTCCTTGTTTATTTCCTAGGACACAATTTCTGAAATGCTATTTTCAATACTAGCCATGCTCTGCTTAATAGGAATACAGTGGTACCTCGGGTTACATATGCTTCAGATTACATACGCTTCAGGTTACAGACTCCGCTAACCCAGAAATAGTACCTCGGGTTAAGAACTTTGCTTCAGGTTGAGAACAGAAATCATGCTCCGGCGGCACAGCAGCAGCAGGGGGCCCCATTAGCTAAACTGGTGCTTCAGGTTAAGAATAGTTTTAGGTTAAGTACGGACCTCCGGAACGAATTAAGTACTTAACCCGAGGTACCACTGTACTTACAAATATGTGGATGTATTCTCTGTATGTTATGCTTTTCCTGTATCCCGATATACCTCTCCTTCCAATAGTACTCTGCAAAGTTGTGTTCCATAGACAGTTCCTGTTTAACAAGATTATTTTCTCTTGTGCTCTGAAAATCCAGCAAACCTTGCAAAACCGTCTGATCCTTAGCACCATTCCTCCTCCAGGGACTTTACAAAAAACTCCTCTCGTCATTGTACCTCTACAGGAGACTAGTCAGTCTCCAAAGGATTTAGACTGAAAATGGGCCTGCTGAGAATAGAAGGTGCAGCAGAGAAATGTCTTGCTCTCTGTGATGATGTTTAGTTTAGAAATCTTCACTTCAAAAGCATCAGGTCCTTTACAGCCTTCTGCGTAATTGAGCCTGAATGGCATGAAGGAGACGAGTTAAGCAATAAAGAGGAAATGGCCTGTGTGAGGTCCCTGGGACCAAAATCTCTCGATGCCGCTATGAAAGTAAACCCAGTGCCTGAAATAAATGCAAAGTACGACACTACGGAGAACGTGCATTTATTTCGTTTAGCCTGGCTGAATTGGTGATCCGCGCTTTTTCTTTTTAACATCTTTTGTATTCTTCCAGTGTTAGTTTCTGTGCTGCGAGAATGAAGTAGGATTTTGTTACATAGAGTTTGGAAAAAGAATGTACTAATTGACACTGAAAGACCCTCATTTAACCTTTTGGCAATCACGATTCACAAATGAGCACACTGGCATGTTCCAGAAGAGGGGCTGCTTTCCCTTTCCTGGTCATTTTGCTGCTGCACTGAGCTAACCCATGGTTTGGCTTAGCGTGGTACCCAAACCTGGGTTTATGGTTTAGCTCTCTCCAGACAAAACATGTACTGCAACCAACATGTGTCCTGTGGTTTACAGGTAATGGTTTGTCTGGATTCAAATGACATGCTAAGCCATGGGTAGGCAAACGAAGGCCCGGGGGCCGGATCCAGCCCAATCGCCTTCTAAATCTGGCCCACGGACTGTCTGGGAATCAGCGTGTTTTTACATGAGTAGAATGTGCCCTTTTATTTAAAATACATCTCTGGGTTATTTGTGGGGCCTGCCTGGTGTTTTTACATGAGTAGAATGTGTCCTTTTATTTAAAATGCATCTCTGGGTTATTTATGGGCATAGGAATTTGTTCATTCGCTCACCCACCCAAAAATAGTCCGACCCTCCACAAGGTCTGAGGGACAGTGGACCGGCTCCCTGCTGAAAATGTTTGCTGACTCCTGTGCTAAGCAAAGCCATGGCTTAGTGCATTACAGTCCTAAGAAGCACAAAGCAGCTGCACTCTCCTCTCTGGGATCCTGCACATGTGCTCATGTGCACTAAGTCATGGTTTGCCTCAGTGCTACATGTGAATGAGCGCATTAAGAGCTTGTTGCGCTCATAAAGCAGGAGTTGCGCTCCGGATATCGTTTGCCATCCTGGCTGGGGCTGGTGGGAGTTGGAGCCCAGTATCTGAAGTTCAGCAAGTCCCCTACTGCTGACATGAGGGCTGGAAGCTGGTAATTCTTGGAACTATTAAAAGTTTTATTATTTCTTTTAATTTATACTGTGCCTCTTTCCTCTGATTAATCTCTCATTCTGCTCTTTCTGGGGCTCTGCATTACTTTGATACCAGCCTCTCAGTTAAAGCCGAGATTGCATCTGTTGTCTCATTCCTCTGCCCTTATCATTTTGAAATTAATTGCCCTCGGACATTTATACAGTCGAGCCCATCCCTGAAGAAGTGCCTTAAGTCATATTTATGTTGCTGCGCCTTGTCTAATTAATTGAAGTATGTGTGCTGCTTCTTATTCCCTTCCCCTTCTCCTTTCGTTCTCCTTGTGTTTCTGTTTACTTTATTTTACTCCTTGTGTGTCTGCTTACTGCAGGCGAAACTTTGGTTGTGCTCGTTCCATTGTACTGAATCTTCTCTGGTTGCTTCCGATGTCTCATTGGGCATGCAGACTACCCTGAAATCTCCTCCCACCAACCCACCAAGCTTCCTTCCTGAGATCATTTCACCTTCCCAGAGACACCTCAGTTTCTTCTCCCTTCCTCCTCCACCTCAGTTCCTGCATTCCCTTTCTCCCATTACCGCTTCATCTCCATTTTGAAGGAACTGGGTCCTCTTCAGTCCATGGGAACTTTCTTTTAGTGAATTGCAGGTCACATGGAAACCCTGATTTTCACTTTCTAGGCAGATTGTCCTAAAGCAGAGGTTCTCCACCTGTGGGTCCCCAGATGTGTTGGACTACAACTCCCATCATCCCTGAGCTCTGGCCTTGCTAGCTATGGATGATGGGAGTTGTAGTCCAACAACATCTGGGGACCCACAGGTGGAGAACCGCTGTCCGAAAGGGATGAAACATTTTTTGTACCTCTTCATTCCAATTAGTGCATTGTGCTCCCTCCATTCCTCCCCTTCCCCAGTTTATGAAAATTGTGTATTCTCCCAATTAATACCAGTCTGGATTTACTGGTTTGTTTTTTTTTAAAGATTGTTATCATATAGTGTGGTTGCTCTTGCCGTAATGTTTATACCACTTCGTGGATTTTAAATGAAAAGTGGTGTGAAATTATTTTAGAACAAACAAGACAAACCACGAATGATGCCGTTTTTATCATGAAGTAGAAGTAACAACTCTCTGGCCTTGTTTTCAAAATCTTTCTTTTATTGATTCTTCCTTCTTAAACAAAGCGAATAACTTGGTCACCACAGCAGCAACAGCATAATCCTGACTTTCGCTGCTTCCTCTGTGGTTTGTGCAATTCATGCTGGGAACTACAGAGATGTTCGATGTCTGCTAGGGCAACGATAGGAATGAAAGGTTGAGCAGACATGTTATAAGGCTGGTTGACTTGAGGAAGTTTCTGCACCCCCAGTAAACTTTGCAACTGCCTTATCTCTTTATTGTGGGGAAAGGTGGAGTTATCCTGTCAGGATCACTGCCACACAACAAGAGGCTGAGGGACAGGCCAAGCACAGATTGCTATAAGAGTGCTTATATCCCTTGTTCGATAGTTCCTTATCTCTCCAGTAGTCCCTTCACAGCTGGCTAACCATTTCCACAGATCTGTGCCTTTGTCCCTGATATCTTTTCTCTTCTATACGTCTCCCGACTTTGAGGATCAAAACTGATAATTGGTGGCATAATCCATCTATTTATTTATCTAACACTGTTCATATACATGGCATGTTATAGATTAACGAAAGAAGGCAGGGTCTTCTTCTAAAGAAGCTTGTGTTCTTAATGTTTGAACAGTAGGAGAAGCAGCAAAAAGAGGGAAAGGAGTGACGAGTATAACAGAGGAACGAGTACACGTTTTTGAGGGGGTGAGGGTTAAGGGCTTGAGCCTAAGGATTCATGGCAAACAAGGGTTTTGAAGATGGCCGCTTGTATACCCTCCCACATTTATCTGATGAAAATAGGGACATCCTATCCTAGGACTTGCCGATCAGAAGGTCGGCGGTTCGGATCCGCGCAACGGGGTGAGCTCCCATTGCTCGGTCCCTGCTCCTGCCAACATAGCAGTTCGAAAGCATGTCAAGTGCAAGTAGATAAATAGGTACCGCTCCGGCAGGAAGGTAAACAGCGTTTCCGTGCGCTTCTCTGGTTTGCCAGAAGCGGCTTAGTCATGCTGGCCACATGACCCGGAAGCTGTACACCGGCTCCCTCGGCCAATAAAGCGAGATGAGTGCCACAACCCCAGAGTCGGCCACGACTGGACCTAATGGTCAGGGGTCCCTTTACCTTTACCTTTTAAGCTCCATTGAATACAGTGGGATTTACTTCTGAGTAGACAAGTTTCAGGCTCCATTTACAATAAATGAATCAACACTCCCCATGCTTCCTAAGAAATGGCTGGCTGCTGAAGCTTTGGAATTAAATAATTTAGAGTGGATTGGTGACTTTTTCCTTCAAAATTACAGGAACGGCTTTGTATGCCAGCATCACCATTTTCTTAGTTTGGTGCAGGTATTTTATTTTCAGGATAAACAGGACTCCGTTTATGCAGCTACACATACCCACACCTCACTTTTAATTTTTCTCCAAGAAGTGAAGGGGAGGAAAAGAGAAAATCGGGACATTCCGGGATCAAATCAGAACCTGGGACGGCTTCTGTACAGTGGTACCTCGTGTTAAGAACTTAATTCGTTTTGGAGTTCTGTTCTTAACCTGAAACTGTTCTTAACCTGAGGTACCACTTTAGCTAATGGGCCTCCCGCTGCCGCTGCCCTGCCGCTGCACGATTTCTGTTCTCATCCTGAAGCAAAGTTCTTAACCCGAGGTACTATTTATGGGTTAGCGGAGTCTGTAACCTGAAGCGTCTGTAACCTGAAGGGTCTGTAACCCAAGGTACCACTGTAATTCCAAAACTGTCCTTGGAAAATTGAGATACTAGGAAGGTATGCACTTTCTTTTCTTTTAGACATCTGCCAGCATAGGTTAATCTCCCTTACTGGTGAGGCTTCATGTGGACATGCTGGAATCATGCGCGTACAAAAACAGATACCCATGGTATATGCTTTGTCCCTGGCTAGATGTAGTAAATAAAAGTGGAAGTAAAATAGATTAGGAGGACAGATGTTCCTCTTACAACCCATATGCCCTGTACACAATAGTAATAAAGAAATATATTCACTGTTGTTCTCACTGGTGCTAAATTTCCTCCAGTGGGGCAATGCGCTCTAATAATAAAAACACATTTTCTTAAGCAAGGGAGCCTAAGATTTACATTGGCAGTAAGTCACTACTTCCAAATGCCATCAGGCGGAATGTCAAAGATAACTGGGAGTCTCCCTAGGATGGCTGACTCTGCACGTAAACTGTAGCCAGGTGGAACCTATGTGCTATTCATCTTCATTTTCTATTTCTGTTGCAGCATTTGTATTAATGGCAATGTGATCTTTTATTTCAAGGACTTGTTTTATATAAGCAGAGTGCAGAGAAACTTTACTGAATTTTTAGTTATTTCTTCGGTGAAATAGCAAGTGCTCTATATACAGTTCCTTGCTATTATTGCATCATTATTTCTTCAGTCTCCATGCCAGGGTGTTTCTTTTTATTTTGATATCATCCTCTTTGTTCTAGGATCATACTTCACAAGCAGGGGGACAACTCAAAGCTTATCAACACCTGCATGTTCAACACATGGTGACATGCGTGTATGAATGAGAATATAGCCATGCAGAAGAATGGAATCGGAAACTGGGAATAAAGTGATTGAAGTCTTGGGCTTGTGCAGTGGTATGCATGTGGCGCTGTGGGTTAAACCACAGAGCCTAGGACTTGCCGATCAGAAGGTTGGCGGTTCGAATCCCTGCGATGGGGTGAACTCCCATTGCTCGGTCCCTGCTCCTGCCAACCTAGCAGTTCGAAAGCACGTCAAAGTGCAAGTAGATAAATAGGTACCGCTCCGGTGGGAAGGTAAACGGTGTTTCTGTGCACTGCTCTGGTTCGCCAGAAGCGGCTTAGTCATGCTGGTCACATGACCCAGAAGCTGTACGCCGGCTCCCTCGGCCAATAAAGCGAGATGAGCGCCGCAACCCCAGAGTCATCTGCGACTGGACCTAATGGTCAGGGGTCCCTTTACCTTTATATACAGGGCTGCCGGTCACCTTCTTGCGAGGTGGGGCTTCCTGTATCAAAGTAAGACAGCAGGGATAGAGCTGGGCTAGAACATTTCTCTCTGATGTGTTAGCTTTTTTCTTGCAATGAGTTTTCATGGGTCACCTTTCCAAAATGACATATGCCACTTGCTGTCTGAAGTAGTGTGGTTTACTCCAGGGGTCAGCAAACTTTTTCAGCAGGGGGCCGGTCCACTGTCCCTCAGACCTTGTGGGGGGCTGGACTATATTTTGAAAAAATAAATAAATAAACGAATTCCTATGCCCCACAAATAACCCAGAGATGCATTTTAAATAAAAGGACACATTCTACTCATGTAAAAACACGCTGATTCCCGCAGGCCGGATTTAGAAGGCAATTGGGCCAGATGCGGCCCCCGGGCCTTAGTTTGCCTTCCCATGGTTTACTTAAGGTAAAGGTAAAGGTCCCCTTGACCATTAGGTCCAGTCGCAGGCGACTCTGGGGTTGAGGCGCTCATCTTGCTTTACAGGCTGAGGGAGCCGGCGTTTGTCCACAGACAGTATTTCCGGGTCATGTGGCCAGCATGACTAAATTGCTTCTGGCGTACCAGAGCAGCGCACGGAAACACTGTTTACCTTCCCTCCAGAGCGGTACCTATTTATCTACTTGCACGTTGACATGCTTTCGAACTGCTAGGTTGGCAGGAGCTGGGACCGAGCAACGGGAGCTCACCCCGTGGTGGGGATTTGAACCGCCAACCTTCTGATCAGCAAGCCCTAGGCTCTGTGGTTTAGATCACAGCGCCACCCGCGTCCCATATGGTTTACTTAATCACCTTGAAATTCTGTTGCCTCATTCTGGTACGAACACAAGAAGAGCCTTCTGGATCAGGTCTGTGGCCCACTTAGTTAATCACCCTGCTCTCCACAGTGACTGAGCAGATGCCTGTGGGAGACCTGAAAGCAGGACTCTCCTTTCATGAATTTTCCACCTGTTATGGAAAAAATCTAGTGCGAGGCTGCTCAGTCACCCAGCTCATCGGGCTCACCGCAGGTCCCTGCGCAATAAAGGAATGATTCCAGCCAACCGGAGCAAATAGGTGTAGACCAAAGTTTATTGCGCAATAGGTTCGAAGAGCAAATTTGTTTTTTTTTTTAAAAGATATTTATTAAAGTTTCAAATAAAAAGAAACACATCAATAAAAGAGAATTTAACAGTAAAAAGAAAAATACACAATACAAAATACAAAATTAAAAATAAAATAAAAAGAGAAAAAAAACAGTTAAAAACAATTCTATCTTTTCATTACTACTTTTAAATTTACTTATTTTCTGGACCTCCTCATACCTCCCTCTTTTGTATTCCAATTTAGTTTATTTGTCCAGCAATTCCTTTCCCTCTTTTTTAATCCCAATCCTTGATCTTAATATAATATAACATTAAATTTTTATCTATTAATAGCCAATTTTCCATTCTTTTAACCTTTTTATTCCTAATCCTTAATCTTAATCTATATATAACTTTAAAGCCTGTATAGCTAGAAACCATTTAATTTCAATCCAACATCACTCTAACATTCATTAATTTTGCAGTATTTCTGTAAATAATCTTTGAATTTCTTCCAATCTTCTTCCACCGACTCTTCTCCCTGGTCACGGATTCTGCCAGTCATTTCCGCCAGTTCCATATAGTCCATCAGTTTCATCTGCCATTCCTCCAGTGTGGGGAGCTCTTGTGTCTTCCCGAAGAGCAAATTTGAACCCCAAGGATGGTGTGATAAAGACTTTTAAAACTTTCCCACCATATCCCAGAATACAGTTCGTACAGCATCATTGATACATCATTGCTACATCACTGACATGTCACAAAAGGGGAGGGGTTAACCTTGGCAAACATGTCCAGACAAGTCCTTGGTACAAGATTAGCATATGCAGACATGGCAGGGCACCACCCAAAAGTACAATAGAAGTTCCTTTGCATGTCTGGAGCCTGAGGCAAGTCAGGTGATGAGATTTGGCTTCCCTTAGCTAACAATGAGCCCAGCAATTGTCACCTCTGGGAACTTCCTGGAGTCCCTTTTCAAGGGGAAAATAGCTTTGGAATGGAGGAAACTGGGAAAGGAGATGATTTTATATTATTTTTAAAGCTAGGTGACTTCCCTGAGCTGTCAAGTTGAAAGGATATATTCAGGCATAATATTTGTAATACTTAACTTTAAAGATGTGCGCCCCCCCCCCCCGTAATTTCCGTAACACACCAAATGGTTTGTACTTGGAAGCATCGCCCCCTCCAGCTGTGGAGCCTGAACATAGCCATTGTAGCTGGTAGTCACTGATAGCCTGATCCTCTGAATTTGTCTAATCCTCCTTTACCCTCATCCAAGTTGATGGCCATCACTCCCTCTTGTAGGATATGGTATAACTATGTGCTGAAGGAAGAATCAGTTTATTTTATTTGCCCTGAATCTCCCAACATTCAAGTTTCATTGAGTGCCCATGAGTTTCAGTGTTAAGAGAGCAGGAGAAAAAACTTTTCTCTATTATTTTTCCATCTTCGCCACATTAAGCAGTTGGTCCCTTACCTTCCCCGCCCCGCCCTGGCTACAATGATCCATGCGACGGTCACCTCCAGGCTTGACTACTGTAACTCACTCTACGCGGGGCTGCCCTTGAAGCTGTCCCAGAAACTCCAGCGGGTGCAGAATGCTGCAGCGAGGCTCCTCACGGGGTCTCTGCCATGGGAGCATATTCACCCAGTGCTTTTCCAGCTGCACTGGCTCCCAGTGGAGTACAGGGTCAGATTTAAGGTGCTGGTTTTGACCTTTAAAGCCCTTTGTGGCTTAGGCTCTCGTATTTACGGGACCGCCTCTCCTCGTATGCCCCACAGAGGACCTTAAAGTCCATGAATAATCATAGTTTAGAGGTCCTGGGCCCTAAGGAAGTCAGATTATCCTCCACCAGGGCCAGGGCCTTCTCAGTGATGGCTCCAACCTGGTGGAATGCTCTGTCACATGAGACCAGGGCCCTTCAGGATTTAACTTCCTTCTGCAGGGCCTGTAAAACAGAGCTATTCTGCCTGGCTTTCAATGTGAATTTAGCCTAATCTTTTATTCCCCTTCTTTTCCTCCCCCTCCCCTTTTTATGAAGATTACCCGCTCTGGGATCCCACAGCTAAATCTCCCCTGGTCTCCTCGCTGGCCCAAATAGGACTAATTTAGCCAGCTAGTCCTGGTGATCATCTAATGTTTATTGGATGGATTTCCCCCTAAATTGATTTTTGAATTCTGAATTTATTGTTATTCCCGTTTTATACTGTATTTTATGCTATTTTTTGTTGCATCAATTAAGTGTTTTAAATTTGTTGTTAGCCACCCTGAGCCCAGTTTTCTGAACCGGGAAGGGCGGGGTATAAATAAAAAAAATATTTTTATTATCTGATTTCTCCATGCAGTGCATAATTTTACAAACTTCTATCATATTGCCACTTACTTGCCTTTTCTCTAAACCAAGAAGTCCCAGATGCCACAACCTTTCCTGATAGGGGACTTGCTCCTTGCCACAGATGGGAATTCCAAATCGGTTCATCGAATGACAGTGCTTTTTAATGGAATTTAGTGGTGACTATTTTGCAATTTCAGAAGTCCTGGGGAGAGCTCCCACGTAGAGCTCCCAGTTCTCACAAATGAGAGAAAGCTGTTGGGCTACAAACCTTACGGCTGCCCTGCATGGTCCCATTGTGATAGGCTGGGGAATGCTGTTATCTCTGAACTGGAAATGGCAAGGTAAAAAAGGGGAGTACTTGGAATATGGAACTTTACTTCCTTCTATTTCACTTTATATTTGCCTTTATGAAACAGCGGGCCAACATACCATATGAAGTAGCATATAAAGTCTTCTTCCTTTATTAACCACCGTATTTTATTAACCACCGTATTTTTTGCTCCATAAGGCGCACCTGGCCATAAGACGCACCTCGTTTTTAGAGGAGGAAAATAAGAAAAAAAAATATTCTGAACGAAACAGTGGATATATGATTTCTGTGGTGCATGCTGTGGCCACAGACATGTGATCTGATGGTGAATTTGGGGTGACCCAATGCAAAAATCCTGAGGATCCATGTGAATCCGTGCTTTGTAATTACGTTTTTGCACCATTGCAGCCCCAGGAAACAGTGGATGTGTGATTTTTTTGGTGCAGGCTGTAGCCATGGACATGCTATGTGAACTGATGGTCAATTTGGGGTGACCCAATGTAAAAATCCTGAGGATCCATGGGCTTTTGCCTCCCCCCCTCCCAGGCAGCCTCTGCTAGCATCCCTTGTCTCTCTTCCAATCCCACTGATCAGCTGTTTCCTTTCAACACTCCCTTCCCTCTTGTTTGCCTTAGTGTCTTAGCTGGAGCAGTTTTTTGCTCCTCCTTTTCTTCTAATTTCTCTCCTTATTGCTTTAGTCTTCCTGTTTCTCCCCTTTGCAAGTTTGTTGTCTTTATCTCCCCCCTCCCAGGCAGCCTCCTTTATCTCTAGCGGCCCTTATCTCTCTCCCTGATCGGCAAATGATCAGCGGCTTTGTTTCAACACCCCCTTCCCTCTTGATCTGCTTTTCGCCCCTGGGCAATTCAGCTCCAGGGACCACGCATTCGCTCCATAAGACGCACAGACATTTCCCCTTACTTTTTAGGAAGAAAAAAGTGTGTCTTATGGAGTGAAAAATACAGTACCTTGGGTCACTCCTTTCAAGAGCATGCTGATGGACTTGGCTCCATTGCCATGTGCTAGTCTCAGGAATCAAACGCAAGGCAACTCCAGTTAAATTCCAGGAAGTCCAGGTGTATTACAGGTGAGCAGTACAAGCCACAAGCTCTGGCACCTTACTCTGTGTGTCACTGAGACAACTTGTAGGATAATTGGACTAATCTCTGCTGCAATGTCCATCTTGCAGATTGTCAGACTGAATACTGTAGCCTCAAAGAGTCAGGAGACCTAAGATGCCAATAAGGTTCCATTTGGCCTTCTATAAATGCTGACTCTGGACTGGCACTTGAGCACAAGACAAATAGAATAGTCTGGCAGGGAGGCAGGTGGATGGATGGAGTTTGAAGAAGGAAGGAGGATTAAAGAGCCAGACAAACAAAAGCAGCCAGGAGGGCTAAATAGCATCCCCAGCATTTGAGAAACACAATTCCTACACAAAGCCTGACTGTATTTGCCAAGAGGCGTGTTAAAATGCCAGAGTGACCAAACACACTGCAACTTGTGGTGGTGGTGGTAAGAAATCTCATTAGCTATGTAGTGCCAAAAAAGGCCAAACTGAGGACTTGATCGTGACAAAACCTAAGCTACTGCGTTCCATTATAGAAGCTGTAAACTCAAGATAAAAGCACAGCTCTTGTTACATGATTATGTACATGTATATATGTTCATTCCTGACTTGGCGAAGTATCAAAGAGTTTATGATAAAAATAAAATGACCCACAAAAGGTAGACGACGATTTGTTAATTTATCCGCTAATTTAATCAGTCATATGAGAAAATTTGCTGAAGTTTTCGTCTCTATCGATCTTAATTGCTAAATTAAAAATTAGCCTTTCAGAAGACAGGGGAAGAATGACACATTGGATGCAATGAAAAATGTGAAGAGATCTATACCTGCAATAACTCTCCATGGGTTTGGTATTCTACAAGGTGTATCCCATTCATCCAACCCATCTGCATTGAATTTATCACCAGCAGAGCAGCTGGGAAATGGAGGTCAAACTTCATTTTGGTCTGCAACTTGTTAAAAGCAACCTGCAAAAGGTAGCTGACAGGTTGTTATTTTTATGCATTGGAAAACAGAAAAGATAAGGTGCTATCCTCAATATGTTCTTTGCCCCACACCTGTTGCTGTGGGTCTGACATGAGTACTCTGCTTTGGTTGTATTTAGGTTTTTAGAAGGCTCATTAAAGCTAAAAACAAGATAGATTTCCTTCAGATGGGCAGCTTCAGTTCAGCACGGTCTGCTGAGAATCTTCTTTCAGCATCTGAAGTTCCCAATTTATCACTAACTATTCATTTCTTTTGGAAAGGGAAAAAAAAGGCCCACCTGCAAACATGACATTTTTGACATGCTCTTTCTTTTGATTTCAGTTCAACTCATCTTGAAAGTCATCTGTTAATGGGGATTAATGATTCTTCAGGAATTTTGATAGTTCAACAACTTTGGGGAGATAGGAAGAAATCCTATCACTAAACGAGAGCAAACCCCTGTGTGATTGTGTAAATCCCGAAACATGCAGGAGATAGAATTCAAATATCCAAACAAATGTTCTTCTAACACTCAGTGTATTATGAAATGCAAGATCAAATAGAAACGGAGAAGGATTAGTCTAGGATTAAGAATCCTTTAAACATATGAAATGCATAACCTTCAGCATGTCCGCTCCTTTCACTGTTTGTAATTTTAGTCCCATCACTTCTGGTAGCACATTGATAACTGCTGCATTGCAGCCTTCTTCACGTTTGGTCTTTTACGATTCAGTGCTACTTTTGGTTTGGTTCGTGAAGATTGCTGTGAGACCTTATCTTGTCTAATTGTTATTACTGCCATCTGCATTACAGTATAATTACTTTTCAAAAAGAGCATCTCTCTCCAGCTAACATTTAAAGACACTTTCTAAGCCACTAAATTGCAAACTTACAGCACAAGTCAAAGCATAAGCTTATAAATATGAGCTAATATTGTAGCCTATATTTCTTATATTTAACCCCCCCCCCAAAAAATATTAAAGGAAGATTCATATTTCAGTCTTTCCCTCTCTCCCGTCAGTGGACCAGTCTGGTATAGACATAGGCCCCATGAATGCTCTCCGTGGCAAATTCCCTCTCACTTCTGTTGCCAGCTGCAACAACTTCATTTAACACTTGGCTTGCAGATATACCAATACAGTGGTGCCTCGCAAGACGAAATCAATTCGTTCCGCGAGTTTTGTCGTCTTGCGATTTTTTTTCGTCTTGCGAAGCACGGTGTCGGGAAAGTTTTGGAAAAGCTTCAAAAATCACCAAAGTCTTTAAAAACCCCAAAAAAGGCTACCACACCGCGTTCTATGAGTTGCTCCTCGAAGTCAAGTCACAACTGTATTAACGGTGTTAAGAAAAAGGAAACAAACTTGCAAGACGTTTCCGTCTTGCGAAGCAAGCCCATAGGGAAAATCGCCTTGCGAAGCAGCTCAAAAAACAAAAAACCCTTTCGTCTAGCGAGTTTTTTGTCTTGCGAGGCATTCGTCTTGCGAGGTACCACTGTATCAGAACTCCCATCTTTAGCATCAGTTGCAAACCAACTTCAATCCTGGATAAGATAGGAACAAAAAGGTATTTGACTGGTGCTGATCAGACAACGAAGTAGGTGGCAAGCAGTTTCTCTGGGGAGAACATTCTATAACACATAAGCACAGATAGAGAAAGCAGGGAATTTGAAAGTAAAATCAAGCATTTTGAACTGGGCCTAGGACCTTGGGAATTTATAATGCAGGTGGTATAGAAAACAGATCGTATAAATCTTTTGCCTTTTACTTAACAACTTTCCGATTTGTTCTTGATTCTCTTCTGTTAACGTATTCTGATCAAATGGCTAAATAGACACACCAGGTTTCTTTGAAGCTATGTTATGTTAAAGAGAGGTGTGAAGAAACAATATTCAACTCAATGACAAGCTGGCATGAAGAATAAGTAAAAAAGAAAAGAAAAAGATAAATATTGACGCAACCTTGTGAACATAATCAGTTAACTAAGCTTAGAAGACTTTGAAAAAAATATTTTAGAATATCTAGGTATCTAATGTTCTGTTTTGAAGACACAGAATGCCCTTAGGGTCATGCTCAAGTGCGATAATATCTTTAAGCTTTCCAGTAATTATGTATCACAAATTAGAGCTGTTCTAGTTATTCTCTAGTTACATATGTATGATTTTGAGGGGCAGAGGGATCAAGATGTTCTTGTCAAATCCTATATTACCTTAAAGAGTAAAATAACAGAGAGAAGGATGTTAAAAAGGCACCCAGAAAATGCAGATGACAGGGAGGGAAAATGGAAAGCAACAGAGGGGAAGTACCATGGATAAAATGATAAGGCAATGTAGTAAAGCATGACAAAACTATGATGGTTTGCATAAGTAATGAGAATAGGATTTGTGGTTTATAAATTGCTGTTAAAATTCCCATTTGCATGTTTATCAGAAATCTCATTTGCTTAAATAAAGCTAGCTTATATAAGCATGCATTTTAATCTATGTACATCACTTATTTAGCATAGATGTATGATCATAGTTGTACTGATTCAAGATTCTACTGCGCCGTAAAGCCAGTTAGAGGATGCTGTGCATTGCACGGGGCCAGTGCTACCAGTAGGCAGAATGAGATAGCAGCTTCAAGCAGCTGGTTTTGAATGTCACGAAAGGGCAGTAAATATTTATTCGTTTATAATTGTATTTTTACTGTCTGGGAGGGGTGGAGCTCCTGTGGAACTTTTTACTGGCCTATGCAAGTTGACTTGGCGTGTGTGATTTCCTGTTTTGTTCCAGGCAAAAAAACAGGTTAGGCCATTCATTACACTTCTTTTAGAAGACTTATCTAGTACAGTGGTACCTCGGGTTAAGTACTTAATGTGTCCCAGAGGTCCGTACTTAACCTGAAACTGTTCTTAACCTGAAGCACCACTTTAGCTAATGGGGCCTCCCGCTGCCGTCGCGCCACCGGAGCATGATTTCTGTTCTCATCCTGAAGCAAAGTTCTTAGCCCAAGATACTATTTCTGGGTTAGCGGAGTCTGTAACCTGAAGCGTATGTAACCCGAGGTACCACTGTACGGAGGACTGGGCCAAAACTAGCAAAACAAATTTCAGCAGAGATAAATGCAAAAGGGTGCGTTGAGATAAGAATAATAAGATGCACAGATACAGGATGGCTGGCACCTAGCTTGACAGTACTACATGTCAAAAGAGTCTAGGGGCTTCAGCAGACAACAAGCTAAACAGAAGTCAGCACTGTGATGCAATGGCTAAAAAGACTGTTTCGATTCTAGGTTGCATTGATCACCTAGTGTCTAGATCACAAGAAGCAATGACGCCTCTCTATAGTTTAAAAAGGCAATACAGTAGCAATCTTCAAATATTTTAAAGGCTGTTACATAGATGATGGAGCAGTGTGGTGCATTTCATTTTTTTAAAATAAATGCTTTTTATTGAGTTTTCAAAAAACACAAACGAACAAAATAAATACTCAAATATTCCACAATCATAAGTCTGCTTATTTTCTAAACACCCTATCGCGTGCGGACTTCCCTCCCTCCCTTCAACAGGTTTTCATATTATTCTCTTTTCCCGCAGATTCTTAATTACATTCTATCCACATCACAAAATTTATTTTAATCCTACTACAGTCTTTAAACTTCTACAGTTGCTACTTATATATTCAACAAATTTACGCCACTCCTTTTTGAACTTGGTTTCCTCTGGGTTCCGGATCCTATGTGTTAGTTTTGCTAATTCTACATATTCAACCATTTTTGTCTGCCACTCCACTAATGTTGGTATTTCCTGAGTTTTCCATTTTTGAGCTACTAAGATTCTGGCGGAAGTCGTAGCGTACATAAATAACCTCTCGTCTGTTTTTCTTATTTCGTCTCCTATCAATTCCAGCAAAAAGGCTTCTGGTTTTTTTGGGAAGGTATATTTAAACAATTTTTTCAATTTGTTATAAATCACATCCCCCCTTTTTTTTTCATTTTTTCACATGTCCACCACATGTGAAAAAACTCTCCGTCTTTCGTTTTGCATTTCCAGCAGACTTTACTTCTCACTCTGTACATTTTTGCTAGTTTGACAGGTGTAATATACCAGTGGTACATCATTTTCAATGTGGTGAATTTCAGATGTTGTTGGACAAAGAGGGTGTCATGTCCACTGCCCTTGCTCTTGAGGGAGGGGCCTGAACCAACAGCTTCAAATTGCAAGAAGAGGGATTTCGACAAAAGATCAGGAAGAACATTTTATTAGTGTGCGGGGGAAGGGCCCTAGCTCAGTGGCAGAGAATATGCCTTCCATGTAGAAGGTCCTAACTTCAATCTAGGTAGGGCTAGGAATGTCTCCCTGTCTGAAACCCTGGATAGCCATTGCTATGTTGGCAATAGTGAGCGTCCTAGATTATGTACTGTACATAGCATCAACCAGAACAGAAGCATGTTGGATTTTAAGTGAAATAGATTAGTGGCTTTGCTTTAGTGGTGATTAGCCATAACGAAAGGTGAACATCAGTAAGCAAATTAGCACATAGGCATATTGATGGCTGCCTTAAACGTTAGGTCATGTGGTGCAGTCAGACATAAAGGTTTGAATGTGACTCAGTCTAAGTTTCGCTCAACCTCTCCTTGATGAGTTTGCTTTATATGTACAGGGAAATTTAATAGGGGAGTAGGGTGGAGTTGCTCTCATACAATTTATCTCCCATTGTAGATCTGTGGTGGCACAGATGGTACTCTTTGCCAAGCTGAAATCTGGATTTGCTCTTCTGTTATGGTTTTGGGGTATGATGTTCCTAAGATAAAAAAAAGCAATAGCCTTTAGTGATTTCTGTTATAAACACACTTTTCTTAATATGTGGGAGCACATGTGCATGATAGAAACTAGCCAAATGTGCTTGAATTTCTATCTCTGCAGGAAACACCTATTGCATTTTCAAATTAACAATCACTGCAATTAATCTAAACAATCGCTCCTACACATTGGTACTATTGAAAGTCATATTTCTAATTTACATGTCCAAATTAGTTTCAACTTACTTATATTGAAGGAAAATAGATTTCTTTTTTCATATAATTAATGTAGTCTGCAAATGTACTGTGGATTAAATTTATCATTGTAAGGATCTTAAGATTCTAATATTTTTGCAGAGGGATAAAAAAGAGTAGCTATAATTATTTCATTATGTATGTATAAAAATAGGATGCGGGGAAGAGTGCATGCTTTCCTTCACTGATTACTCTTAATGTCTCTCAAATTTCCTGATTTACAGTATTCTCCAAGGATGCAGGTTTTTCTAATTGAAGTGCAGCAATTTGCATATTTTTAGACCTTGTGAAACAGTTAATTGATATATCATACTTATACAGTACTTAATATATTTTATGCATTTTCAGTAGGGGAGATGACTTCTATAAGGCTATCACATTTTGCAAATAATCTTAAATTTACAAATTCGTGATTTCTCCCCCCACTCCCGTTTGTCCTGTCCTCTTAGAATGAAGTAAAAATGTGACGAGGAAGCAATTGGTACAGCACAAAAATTTAATCCTATCGGTACCTTGACTTGTTCTGTGCTGGCGGCAGTCCTCAATTATGCAGAGGTGGTCAGGCTGTTCTAGCGATCAGGGTGTCTTGCACTATTCCTGCACTAAATTCCAGCTCTTTTTCTGTTGCAGACATACCCTTTACCATGCTGATACCCCCATCAGTGTGTATGTCAGTTCTTCAAGTATATATACACCTTCCTAGCTTGTCCTAGCCATCTCCTTTCCTTGGATAATAGTCTGGCAGAAGAATATAGGGAGGCAGCAGAACTCCCCACAGAATGCCACAAAGCACTGATATCCTGTGGGCATATTGATAGGTTGTGGCCAACATGTTGACGATTATCAACTATTCTTAACTTGGAGCACCCCTTTAGCTAATGTGGCCTCCTGCTGCCGCTGCGCCGCCGGAGCACGATTTCTGTTCTCATCCTGAAGCAAAGTTCTTAACCCGAGATACTATTTCTGGGTTAGCGGAGTCTGTAACCTGAAGCGTATGTAACCTGAAACATATGTAACCCAAAGTACCACTGTATTTTGTGTGTGTATGTGTGCGCGCAGCACACTTTTGTCTGCCTTGCCTGTTCCCTTCCTGTGTCTGATCAGATGGCAGTGCACTCCCAGTTCTGCAATGTCGGCCTCATCGAGAAGAGAGCACTAGCAGTCCAGTCATCAAGACACATCACCACTATAGCCAGGCATTTGAAGGAAGGATTGCGGAACAGGAGAGAGGGCCAGGGCCTTTTCAGTGCTGGCCCCGACTTGGTGGAATGCTCTGTCACAAGAGACTAGGGCCCTGTGGGACTTGACATCTTTCCTTAGGGCCTGCAAGACAGAGCTGTTCCGCTTGGCCTTTGATTTGGACTCAGTCTAACCCTTATGTTTCCCTCCCCTTATGGTCTGGATTTATTGGCTACTTTTAAAATGAGGATTCATTTTAAACTGCATTTTAACCTGTATTTTAAATTGCCCCCCCCCCATTATGTTTTTACTGTGATTTTATTGGTGTTAGCCGCCCTGAGCCAGGCTCTGGCCGGGGAGGGTGGGGTATTAATAATAATAATAATAATAATAATAATAATAATAATAATTAATCAGCCCTGGTTCTATTGACCAACTAAATTTTCTTTCGTTGTTGTTGTTGTTGTTGTTGTTGTTGTTGTTGTTGTTGTTTAGTCATTTAGTCGTGTCTGACTCTTCGTGACCCCATGGACCAGAGCACGCCAGGCACTCCTGTCTTCCACTGCCTCCCACAGTTTGGTCAAACTCATGCTGGTAGCTTCGAGAACACTGTCCAACCATCTCATCCTCTGTCGTCCCCTTCTCCTTGTGCCCTCCATCTTTCCCAACATCAGGGTCTTTTCCAGGGAGTCTTCTCTTCTCATGAGGTGCCCAGAGTATTAGAGCCTCAGCTTCAGGATCTGTCCTTCCAGTGAGCACTCAGGGCTGATTTCCTTCAGAATGGATAGGTTTGATCTTCTTGCAGTCTCAAGAGTCTCCTCCAGCACCATAATTCAAAAACATCAATTCTTTGGCGATCAGCCTTCTTTATGGCCCAGCTCTCACTTCCATACATCACTACTGGGAAAACCATAGCTTTTACTATACAGACCTTTGTTGGCAAGGTGATGTCTCTACTTTTTAAGATGCTGTCTAGGTTTGTCATTCTTTCCTTACCTGCATACAATTCCTTGTTGCCAAGCCACTGATCTTAAAAACCCAACAACACTCTTTCAAAATTCCCTGCCATTTTAGAGCACTCAGTATAAAGAATGCAGGATGTATTTCATAGAATCACAGTCACACAGAGCAGCAAGCAGTTATCAATGTCATGGATGCTTTAGCTGAGATCCCTGCATTGCAGGGGGTTGGACAAGATGGCGCTTGGGTCCTTTCCAGCTTGTAAGATTCTATGATTCTATGAAATGGTGGTTAAGCACTGCCTGAAGACCTGTAAAAATGGCTGGTGTGGGTCACTCTGGCAAGATCAACCTGGATAAATAAATGTAAGGACCAATAAAGGTGTAGCTGGAAGATAGATAACCCAGGTGAAATAATGGAAACTTGAGTGATGCCCTATTTTGAGTCTCTAAAGTTGAGGAATAATCATCCAGTTTAGTACAGTGGTACCTAGGGTTACATATGCTTCAGGTTACATACACTTCAGGTTACAGACTCCGCTAACCCAGAAATAGTATCTCGGGCTAAGAACTTTGCTTCAGGTTGAGAACAGAAATCTTGCTCCGGCGGCGCGGCAGCGGCAGGAGGCCCCATTAGCTAAAGTGGTGCTTCAGGTTAAGAACAGTTTCAGGTTAAGTACAGACCTCCGGAACGAATTAAGTACTTAACCTGAGGTACCACTGTAAGTATATGCTGGAAGCTGCCCAGAGTGTAGCTGGGGCGACCCTTTCTGATGGGTGGGGTACAAATAATAAAATAATAATAATAATAATAATAATTATTATTATTATTATCACTTGAAAATCCTGAGAAGCTCCTATGCCAGATTTAGGGTGGTGTGGGTGGTCCCCCTGCCCAGCCAAGAGCGTGCAGAACGGAAGGTGAGAGGGAGGAAGGCATGAACATAATAAATACTGAGAGGGGGTGCCAAATGTTGTCCTCTTTCTGGGTGCCATATTATTACCAAAGTTCTCCCCTGCCGATACAGTAATGCTAGCCTAGTGGTAGAGTACAGTGGTACCTCGGGTTACAGACGCTTCCGGTTACAGACGCTTCAGGTTACAGACTCCGCTAACCCAGAAATAGTACCTCGGGTTAAGAACTTTGCTTCAGGATGAGAACAGAAATCGTGCTCCGGCAGCGTGGCAGCAGCGGGAGGCCCCATTAGCTAAAATGGTGCTTCAGGTTAAGAACAGATTCAGGTTAAGAACGGACCTCCAGAATGAATTAAGTTCTTAACCCGAGTTACCACTGTACTGGGTCCAGTATCAGGTTCACAGACGCAACAGAAGAATTCACTTAATCCCTTAGCTCTGGTATTGGATCTGACAATAGGTGGGGCTGCTAGGGCTTGCCACAGAGATTATTTAGCATCATTCATCTGGTTCTAGTGTAAAGCACTGTGATATATTTGCTTTTAGAAGCAAATAAAACAGGGAGCTATGCCTCTGCCCAGCTTTCCAGGAAGCTTCAGCCATTGCAATATAAGGTATGCCTCGCTCCATGACAGCTAAAATGACTGCACATACGTTTTGATTCGGAGGATTCTGACTGAAAGTTTAGATGCATTGTTTGAATAAATGACAGAAAAGCTGGGAGCAGACAGGCGAAGAATAACGATGCATGAGAATGCTGAACCGATTCTCCAGGGCAGGACTGGCTGAAGACATTGAGCCATTTGAGGTGAAGCTGACCGATTGAATTTTACTTCAGCTCTGGCGACAGGACAGAGTATTTCACACCCGAGGGCAGCAGGCTAGCATGGAAGGCACATGGCAAACATGTGGCGCAAGCAGCTCTCTCTCCCAACACCTTGCAATTCCACGCCCAGCATCTTCTGCCCGATGTGCCCACTTCATTCTGCCTAATTAAGGGCTGCCAACTTGGCACTTGCAGATGCCATGGTGCCCGTGAAGGCTTTTACTGGTGCCGCAGACTCTGAGCTTTCGTTTTCTTTCTATACTGAGTCAGAGGGGTGACATACTGCCCTGGTCTGCATGTCAGGCTAAGCCAAAACATGGTTTAGTTTGAATGTGCAAGCATGCAGGTTCCTGGAGAAGAACTCACACCTACTTTGTCCCTACTTGGTTCTTTTTACTGCTGTGCCATGCTGTTCTATGTCAAAGTTTGGCTTATCCTGTCATCTAAACGCAAGTTCATGGCTTGGCTCTCTTCCAGCTAGCATGAGCTGTAAAGTAAAGGTAAAGGGACCCCTGACCATTAGGTCCAGTCGTGGCCGACTCTGGGGTTGCGGTGCTCATCTCGCTTTATTGGCCGAGGGAGCCAGCATACAGCTTCCGGGTCATGTGGCCAGCATGACTAAGCCGCTTCTGGCGAACCAGAGCAGCGCACGGAAATGCCGTTTACCTTCCCGCCGGAGCGGTACCTATTTATCTATTTGCACTTTGACGTGCTTTCGAACTGCTAGGTTGGCAGGAGCTGGGACTGAGCAATGGGATTCATATATTTCTCCTTACAAAACTTCTTGTAGTCCTAC
This sequence comes from Podarcis pityusensis, assembly GCF_964106645.2. Classification (NCBI taxonomy): domain Eukaryota; kingdom Metazoa; phylum Chordata; class Lepidosauria; order Squamata; family Lacertidae; genus Podarcis; species Podarcis pityusensis. Next base: position 10,173,021 of record NC_138034.1, on the reverse strand, counting down.
TAGCGTAATTTGTTGGTTACAATTGCCCTTCAGATAGTTCATATGCTTCTTCCAATCTTCTGTAAATCTCTGGTCTTGCAGGTTTTGAATCCTTCCTGTCATTTTCTGCATAGTCCATTAATTTCGTCTGCCATTCTTCTTTCGTCGGAATTTCTTCTTGCTTCCATTTCTGGGCTAACAATACTCTTGCCTGCTGATTCCTTATATATTGGTTTGATCACTGATATCTTTGGGGGAGTCTTTGTTAGTAGTTCCACATGGCTCAGATGCACAACTCATAAATGCTAGGAGAAGGAGAAGGAGAAGGAGAAGGAGAAGGAGAAGGAGAAGGAGAGTTTGGATTTAATATCCTGCTTTATCACTACCCTAGGGAGTCTCATAGCGGCTAACATTCTCCTTTCCCTTCCTCCCCCACAACAAACATTCTGTGAGGTGAGTGAGGCTGAGAGACTTCAGAGAAGTGCGACTAGCCCAAGGTCACCCAGCAGCTGCATGTGGAGGAGTGGGGAAGTGAACCCGGTTCACCAGATTACGAGTCCACCGCTCTTAACCACTACACCACACTGGCTCAGAAGCCCTGCATTCCGTGTAGCGGGCCCAAGCTTGTGTAACTTCCTCCCAACTGAGATTAGGAGGCCGTGATCGTGCCAGTCCATAAAAAGGGTCCCCCTGCTGACCCGGAGAACTATTGGAACATCAGCCTTTTGTCTATCATCGGGAAAATCTATGCAAAATTTTTGCTGTCTAAGCTGTCCCATTGGGCAAACGACTCAAATTTGATTGGCCACGAGCAAGCGGGCTTTAGGAACAATTATTCGACCACTGACCATATGGTAATCATGTATCATCTTGCCAGAAAATATTCTGCCCCGAGTCGGGGGCGCCTATGTGTCGCTTTCATAGACCTAAAGGCTGCCTTCGACAGTATCCCAAGAAACTGTCTATGGAAGAAATTAGAGAGATGGGGCATAGATAGAAGGCTGTTATGGCTTATAACCCAATTACACCATGGGTCGTCGGCTAGAGTGAGACTCACACCGGCGGGAAACCTATCCAACGAGGTCCCAATAAATAGAGGTGTGCGCCAAGGCTGCATTTTGGCCCCACTCCTCTTCAACTTGTTTATTAGCGATATGAAGCTCTTTCTGAATGAGTCTCAAGCCAACATTCATGCCCCCCGCCTAGCTGATTTTCGCTGCCCTCTGCTCCTATATGCCGACGATGCAGCGATCCTTTCCTACTCTAGAGTCGGTTTATGCAGAGCTCTAAAGATTTTTGCGGCTTATTGCAAACTCAACCATCTGACAATTAATCATGGGAAATCTAAAGTCCTGGTCTTTACCAGGTCTCGGAAAACTTACAGCTGGAAGTTAGATGGAGTCCAATTAGAACAGGTTTTCAAATTTAAATACCTGGGAGTCTTTTTTCACTACAACCTAAGCTGGAAGCCACAGATACAGTATTTACTAAACAAAGGGAAAACAATACTTTATACTCTACTCCAATTTTTTGCGGCCGACGGAGCCTCCCACATCCCTTCTGCATTGAAGGTGTACCATGCAAAAGTGGTTTCCACCCTCTGTTATGCTGCCCCGCTCTGGGCCCCAGGGTCCAATTTAACATCGTTGGGGACATTGCAGAATCAGTTTCTCCGTCGCCTCCTGAAACTCCCCATGTGTGTGAGCAACGCAGCCATACGTCTGGAGTTAAGGATTGCATCATTGGAGACTGTCATCTGGAAGCGAGTCTTTGGTTATTGGCTGTCCAGCTGGCATAGGCTTCCTGACCATTACCTTTTTCAGTGCCTCTGGCGGGACGACTTTGTCAATCCGTGGGTAGGAAAAATCCATGCCAAACTTCTGAGCATCGGAATTTCCCCAGCGGACTCCTTAAAGATGAACTTTCGCTCAGCCAAAAAACTTATTGAGCAAAGATTAGCAGACATTGAAAATCAACACAACCTCGCCGGGGGTGGGGGTGTCTGCTCCCCCAGGTATCACGGAATAACCCCACCACTTGGCCTTCCATCATACATGTCATCTCTTTCATCTGTACCACACCGACTTGCATTTATTCGTGCAAGGTTCAATGTCCTTCCATCGAACCTGCTGAGCCACAGATTTTCCAAGGGTTTGGTGTCTCCGCTATGCGTGTGTGACGGGAAAACTGTTGATTCTCTCCCACATATAATGTTCAACTGTCCCCTACATAGCATAGCCAGGACTAAATTCCTGGGTCCTGCTTTACTGCGCTTGGTTGGCAGGCCTGCTGAGTCACATGCCGCACTACTTTTGCAGGATACAGATCCTTCTGTAACTCTGCAGGTGGTGAGATTCCTGAATGCGGTTATCTCACACACAAAAACCACCAAAAACAACAACATCAAAAACTAATCGGACAGTTTTGAAGAGAGTGCATGTCGGATCTCGTCTTCAGTTTTCCTTTTTCTGGGATCCGTCCCTTGGAGCTCTCCGGGCCCCAAGCTGTTATCTGGCTCTGCTCAATGACCCACCCCTGCATCATGGTGTTCACCCTCTGGTGCCGAATATATCGGTCTTTATGCCTCTGTGCTTTTATGTTTGTACATACTTTATGGGCTAATAGCCGTAAATAAATAAATAAAAAAGGCAGCCTCCTTTCTCAACTTCCAGCTCTTGACTAAAATGTTATTGTTCCTGCAGGCATTCTAATGATGCAGCTTTATTGTTTAATTTTGGGTGGACTGTTTTTATGTACGTCATTTAGAAATACTAACGACTGAGTAGTATATAAACACAACAAACAAACAAACAAACAAACAAACAAACAAACAAATGTCATTTTAATTGTTTGAGCTCCTCCTGCTTTCATGCTCTTGTTGCACATTGTCCAAGGTAAGCAATGTTGCACATTGTCCAAGATCATTTATAAATACTGAACATGAATAATTTCTCTTTGGAGCACCTTTGGAACTGAATGATATTCAGGTGGGTTATCTTGTACCCACATCTCAGTGAAGAAAGCCTTACTGTCAGCTGGTGTTCGGAAGTGTTTTTTTGAGAAATTTATTCTTCCATTCATTTTTGAAGCTTCTGCCTCTTATGATGAAGGGGGAGGGCAATCAATTATAAGTTGTAAATGTAGATATTAGGTTACCTGATTGCCTTTTAAAAATAAAACAAAAGAATTATAAATGCCAAGTGAGTCAATTTTAAGATGAGTCCTATATTGCCTGAGCTTTTAGAACGACTCATCTTACTTCATGTGGGATAACCAGCTTCATCTAACTAACATACTTAAGTCTAATTAATGCATAAAGGGGTTCCATAGAGTAAGCTGTCTTGCCAGGCTTAGCGATGTCCCTTCCCTTCACCTTGGGAGGAAAGTAATCAGGCCTACTGTATTGTTGTACCTCAGTCTACCTGAGAAGAGGTTCTGAGCTGGTTGCTTCAGCTCTGACCACATGACTCTAACAAGCCTCTCTAACAAGTTCTCGTACCAATAATTTAGCAACTTTCACCACTGTAACTAAGTCAAGTTTTACTGCCTGTGCAGCTTTTTCTGACTGCTGTATGGAAAAGCACATGAATCTGACCTTTGGAGAGTTAGTAAGTAAACTATTTTAAACTTACCAAACTTTTGGTCTTTTACTATGCTAGGGGAAGGGGGAAACTTTGGAACTCATAATGACATTTTAAAGATCTAACAGCCTATATGTCCACACTTTACTTTGCTACTTTGTGATTTTAAATCTCCACTGGGATTCTCTCACCAAATTGTACTTGCCCCAAGCATGGATCTTGGCACCCCAGAATTCTTCTTTTATATACCTATTTTTTTATTATTGCACCAACACTTCAGCTTTCAGATTTGTTCCTGTTATCAGACATCTGTTTTATACCAGGTTTACTTTCCATCATATAGGTTAGGAAGTCCACCTGGCTTTTTTAGCCTGGGAATTTCCCTAGTCTCCCTTACAGAGACGTACGTGTGTGTGTGTGTGTGTGTGTGTGTATAACTATGTGTGTGTGTGTGCATATATGTGCGTTTCAGCAAAGGAGTAAAAGACTATACCAATTATCTCACACCCTGCAGCTGTGCCAGCAGCCATCTCAAGAGAATAGTCGTCTGTTAGGGGTTAACTTGAAATCCTGATATTGAAGGATTTGGAATATTTTGGTGTAAAGCATTGTAATCACAATACTGTAATTTGAAGCTTGATCATATGTAGAGAACTAAGATACTTTTTCCTAATCAGTTCTTACTGACTTGATGTGAAGGTAATGTTTATTGCGGGGAGAGGAATAGCCACGAAAACAAGAAAATGATTTTGTTTTAACTGTAATATGTAGATCAGAGTCTTGAAATGTATTACTCCCAATCGTTTTTTAAATACCAACCACTAACACTACATTTCGTTGGTATCTAATAGTCATTAGTTTTGTAATTTGCTTTGAGATGGGCCATTCACTAATCATTAAAATATATAGTTAACTATAAAACTGGATATTGAAAAGGATTAGACAAAATCATTAGATTTGTAGTCCTCAGAAGTTTTTATCTGAGATCATCAGGGGTTGCAAAGGCTTGCTTGCAATGTCCAAGCGTCGTTTCTCTGGAACCAGTAGAAATTTGTGACTCTCAGGGTTAAAAAATTAAACTTCTGCAAGGTTTGAAGAACATGAGTGGCGAAAGCTTTCATTTCCTATCTCCTTCAAACAAATACTGAGATCCCCAAATCCTTAACTAAGCAAAACTCCTGCTGGCAAGACTCTGAGTTTAGTCACTCCAAGTAAGGCTGAAGAAGATGCATTTTTATCTTCAAACACACAAAGGTTTATACAATCTGCTAAGATTCTGAATTCTGGATTACAGCTAAATCTACATTCCTGTTCATCTACAAATATGTGCACAACCACAATGGCTTTCTGGACAAACATGTTTCTTGCATATCCATGAAATATATGCCAAAATAGTCATCAGGTTATCAAAGAACTAAAAGAATGTGTATAGACTCTCCAAGTGCCCCTATTTTCCAGGGATAGTCCTGAATATACAGAAGCTGTCCCGGTTTCTGATTTGATTCCGGAATGTCCTCCTTTTCCTTAGGACATCCCTATTTTCATCAAAGAAATGTTGGGAGGTATGTAATCACATGTGATGCACAACCTTCACCTGGGTCTTTTCATTTGCCTGTTCCAGAGGCATAAACACATTCCCTATTGTAGGAAAGAGAGCCAAGAGTCCAGCTACACCTCAAAAACTAACAGATTTGGTGAAAGGCAATAGTGTAACTGGTGGAGGAGCTCATCATGACCACCTAAAGATAACCTAAATATGCAGGCAGCTATGTTGGTCCACTACAGTGGTACCTCAGGTTACATACGCTTCAGGTTACATACGCTTCAGGTTACAGACTCCGCTAACCCAGAAATAGTGCTTCAGGTTAAGAACTTTGCTTCAGGATGAGAACAGAAATTGTGCTCTGGTGGCGCGGCAGCAGCAGGAGGCCCCATTAGCTAAAGTGGTGCTTCAGGTTAAGAAGAGTTTCAGGTTAAGTACAGACCTCTGGAACGAATTAAGTACTTAACCTGAGGCACCACTGTATTTATATCTGTCTACACACGTGGACCTCTTCAAGAGCATAGCAACTTGTTAGGACCAGCAGACAGTCACAGAATAGTGAGCTGGCAAAGGATGGTATGCACATTAGTCTTCTTTGTTGCCTGTTACATACTAGAGCCTTATTAAAGACACACAAAAAAACAATTGTGACCTAACCTTCAGCCGTCGAAATGGGCTCCTAGTCACACTTCTCTGAAGTCTCTCAGCCTCACTCACCTCGCAGAGTGTTTGTTGTGGGGGAGGAAGGGGAAGGAGAATGTTGGCCGCTTTGAGACTCCTTAAAGGGAGTGAAAGGTGGGATATCAAGTCCAAACTCCTCCTCCTCCTCTTCTTCTCCCTCTCTGAGCATATTTTGTAGTGCTGCCAAGAGCGGGGGCGATCTCAAAGTAAAATTGTCCAGTTTGTGCTTCTCTCCTGTATTGTGGGGCAGGCTGGAGATCGTGCTGGATGAGTAGCTTTTATAGGTTATGTTTCAACTTATTAATTGAGGACATCTCAAACTTTATTGAAAAATGAACTCAATAAACATATCGATCTTACAGAGGATTGCATTTATAGATAAATGTGCATTGTAACTGACAAAAACTAATCAACTGAGTCAATTTAGTGTTTTGCCAGCCTGTTTGCCTGCATACTAAGGGGAATAATATTTATAGTGTACCGCTTGGAGGTATAACACTAAAGGGGCAGACCAGATTAAGTGCAATCAGGGAGAAGGGAGGCAACTTCCAGCATCCCCACCCCAGCCACAGGCAACTATTTCTGTGCACAGTAACAGCTGTGTGAACGAATACCTCTGCATTTTATTCCAAGTGAAAGTAAGTCTCATTGATTTCAGTGGGTCTCATGGCCACGTAAAGTGCTTTCAGATTGAGGGTGATGGATTGAGGATGCTGGAATTTCACGGGCTTGCTTCTTTTGAAGATACACGGCTAATGGTTCATATTGCACACTCTCTGTAGCTCTGCTATGCTGAGTCTAGCTCACGTCCTACATCTTTGCAGAAGTGGAGCTGTTTCTTATTAAACTGACACATTTCCATGTATCCTTTTGTTCTTTGTTACCAGCATATATTGCTTCTTGTGAGGAGCGGTCTTCTACATATTTTACATGTGTTAATTTTTTCCCCTTTTAAAATAACCTGCTATGCCTTTTTGATTCAGTTACATTATTACAGAAAGTTAAGAATAGTGTACATTTCTAGCTCAAGCGTAGCTAACGCCACAATCCTTTTGGTGTCTACTCAGAAGTAAACCCAATTGTGTTGAGTGAGATAGGTAAGTGTGTACAGTTGTACCTTCGATTCCGAACACCTTAGTCCTCAGACGTTTTGGCTCCTGAACGCCGCAAAAAGTGAGTGTTCCCGTTTGCGAACGTTCTTTGGAACCCGAACGTCCAATGGGGCTTCCGTGGCTTCCAATTGGCTGCAGGAGCTTCCTGCAGCCAATCAGAAGTTGTGCTTTGGTTTCCGAACGTTTTGGAAGTCGAACAGACTTCCGGAATAGATTTCGTTCGACTTCCAAGGTAGGACTGTGTAAGACTTCAGTCTAGAAGTGCAATCTTAAACAAGCTTTTTAGAAAGTAAGTCCCACTGAATTTCTGGGTGAATGTTAAATTGGATTGTGAGCTGAACCACAGTGCTCCCATTATGGAGACAGGAAGGGCTGTTCCAACTCAGGCTTATCTGAGATCATGGAAGTAGCAGCTCCCATTATGGATCACAGTGCTCCCATTATGGATCACGGAAGTAGCACTAAACCATGGTTTAGCATTACATGTGAACAAAATCTTTAACTCTAGAAGAGAAACATTCAAGCTGCTTCACCTTTGCTTGATCTTCATGAGGATTCCCCAGCTATCTTTGTGTGGTGGGCACCAGGAGAGCTGTTGTCTTGGACTGAAACATTTGAACCAGCTTAAATATATAATAGAATTCAAGAAAATTGTGCACATGCTGGTTATCTCAATTAAGACATTTTTCAAGGTAGCAAACGAGTCAGATCTTCATGAGAAAGTAGACCTAGGGTAGGTGTAAATTTAGATCACAAAATGGATAGGAGGTAAGGGTTAAAAACTTTGCTAAGAGTACATTTCCCATGATCTTCAAAGCCCGTAGGACTGCTAAGTAGTAAAAAGAAAATCCGAATCATTGCACCTCCTGTGTCATGTCTAGTTTGGTCTTAAGACAAAGATACATAGGTACCTCAGTGAACAACCTTTAGTGACCGTAAACAACAGGTATCTCTCATTGATTTATAAAAAAAACATTTGTATATTATTATTCATTAAAAAAATCAGAGGGGCAGTTTATGACAGTTGTACAATGCAATACAATAAAATCATATTTAAAAGTTAATATCAGAAATCAGCTCAGCATTGTGGAAAGGTATATTCTTAATTGCCTGCATAAGCCTGGCAGAATAGAGAAGTTCTCAGCAGGTATTTAAAAGTTGAAGTAGAAGGCACCTGCTAAATCTCTGTTGGTAGAGTAGTCCGGGCTCCAACATTTCAGACTCAAGTTCAAATCTGCTAGCTGTCATTCAGTTGATATACCTTTGTCCTAATTTTTGCTTTTGTTTTTTTGCAGCCTCTTTCCAGTGCTGACCTGCCGATGAAGGAATGCAACATTCTTTTCAACAGTGCACAGGTAAAAAACCCACACCTTTAATTTGTTGAATAATGTGAACACAATACAGCTAGAACACTAGGTATGTGGAAAAACTCGGTTAAAGAATTTGAGCTGCACCTGTTGTGTTTGTGTGTGTTTGGTAATAAGATGCATAAGCAGACTTGTGTTGGCAGATTGTACCCCCACAGATTTTGCCCCTAAGCACACTTCACAGACTACAGCACTGGTCTGACCAAGGAGCCTCTAGGGACCCAGAGATGTTTGCTATGGAAGCAAGTGCTCTGCTCACCACTGGTGTGGCTATAACTATGCCTGTTTGTTCCAAGGTCTAGTTTGGTGGCACTGACTTGGAGTGAAGCTGAATAATGTCTCAGTAAGGAAGGCAAGGGTCTTCTCTATCAGAGATCAGAGTAGTGGGTCAGATTGTAGGAGAAATCGTATGGCAGACTTTGAGTTTTTTTATGAGTTGAACTTCTGCTTCTCTGTTTGTTCCACCTGAAGCTCCGTCCCTCCTTCTCTGCATCCTCCACTTTTGCTTCTGGAGCTTTTGCTTCTCTTGTAAGGGTGTGTGGAACCTCATGTAGATATTCAATCTGTTGGTCACTTTTCCAGTGTGACTGCTTCTAAAAGGAAACATTTGCAAAATCCTTAAAAGACATAAAATGTTTTTCCCCCCTCACTGGGACTCCCCAAATAGGTGGTTGTTGGTTTTTTTAATTACTCATGTATCCAATAAATTTCTATACTGCCCTTTGTAAATAACTCCAGGGCAGTTTTAAGTAGAGATGTCAGACTTCCAGCGTGCTGGCCATCTGCCTTATTGCAGGGCAGATTCGAGGTTAAACCATACGTGGAACGAGTCTGCAACTTGATAGAGGTAGAAACTGTCTCTCATGCCTTGTTACGCTGCCGTTTCTACAGGGGTATACGCTCAGTATTTATTACCCCTGCTATGCAAAAATCTCCAAATGAATCCGAACTTCAGTGTCTAAAATCCCTGGTAGAGGACAAGGATCCTGAGATCACGTTAAGGGTAGCCAAATTCTGTGAGATTGCCATAAAACTTAGGGAACAAGCTGTGCTATCATAATGATTAAGGCCTTAAATGATAATTTTAGGTTATATGTTAGTGACTAAGTTTTAATTTATAGATTTTTTAACTGTTGCTATATCTGTATTGTTCCTGTTATACCTAATTGCAAATTCAAATATATCCCTATCATGTTTTATGACTTCCTTGATATTGTATGTGGGCTGGAACTGGTCTGTGACCGAAATAATAAAATTCAAAAGATGTCAGACTTTTAGGGTTATTCCAAGGGCCACCACACTTAATATATTTGGGGTGGACATTTAAGATGTGTTAAATGCACATAAAGAATGGAATGTGTGAATGTTGCCAATGGTGTGTACAGGTCGTATACTCATCACAGAGTTCTGATTAACTACAGTGCCTTTTGAGTATATTTTCAGTGACAAATCCAGATTTGTGTCTGTGTAATGTGTGAAATGGCCCTCACTATGTTTGATCAAAGGCATTGAAATCAAAATACTTCGCCAATTGGATGAATTTGTGTAGAGAAGAATGTAAAATGCCCATGGTATTGTTGATCCTTCTTGTGTGTTGTGTTTATTGCATATAATCTTGGGTGCTGACCCAGGTTTCCAACTGAGTGTACACGCAAACGCTCAGTAGGTCATTGATCATTGAGCACAGCAACGAACAGCTGATGGGAAGCATTTGTGCTGTGTCTGTGTTTGTTTGAATGCATTGACTTCAGTTTCCGAAGGTGCCTTACAGGGTCTATCAGAAGTATTGCAATATTTAGTGCATGCCTCAGCCTCTGTTCCTTATAGCACTAAGTTGCTTACTTTTTAATGCATCTGAAGAAGACTTTCTCTGAGGAGTTTTTCTGTGAAAAAACACACATGCAAAAACCTCCCCCTTATGAGCAAAATTCACAGCCCTGCAGCCTGTGCTCTAGGGGTGGCACTGATGCTGAGTGGAACAGGAGGGCCCAATGGAAAAGCTATGGTTGCATGTAGTAAATGGTGTATGAAATGCAAAATCCCTTCTTACCCGGGGCACAGATAGCAGAGATGGAGAGAAAATTTGCCTTCTGGTCCTTTCTGTGAACTGCTATTAGCTGGGATTTTTGGTTCAAGGGAAAAATACTCCAAAATTGAAGAGTACACCCCCACTCTCCTGCCGATGCCGCCCAGACATGCATATATACCCTCTCTTACTGCTGAGTATGTTTTGCTACAAAAATTGGCTAGCTGGAAAACTCAGCTCTTGTCTGTCTGACTGGACTTTAAAAAAACAACAGCTATGTTTCATATCAGCTACAGCACCTGCTCGAATCTATTTATCTTTTCTTTTAATTAAGAGATAATGTCAATGGGAGGAAAATAAAACCTGACAAGATGAAAATCTTTCACCATACCATTAAAAACAGAACAACAACATAAGTGAACCAGCTTTTTTTGTTTTGAAAGGGAGAGAAGGGAAAATCTTCATTAGGTTGCAACATCCTCTTACATATAGCGTGCTGTGCTATACTAATGAATTAGAAATACGAACAATGAAAGGAACAATAGGAGATCTGATCAGACAGACCAAAACCAAAGCTATCCACTGAGACCAGTGTAACAGAGTTTAATGCTTCTCTGCTATTTTTAAACAACCTGATTCAGTTTGGCTCAGAGATACTTTTGCTGATTGACTCACGGAAAGAGCAAAGTGATCACTAATGCTGTTGTATGTGTGTTTGAATCTCTGAAGTGCTGCACATTTCACCAATCCTTTCACATATGGAAAAGGATTTTGATGTGTATGATATGTATGTATTGGTGAATGCAGGGATTTGAGCTTATAGTAGTAGTAGTAGTTATAAAGTTAGAGGTATGTTGGTAAGCCCATGGCAAATGCTAATAACTATGACATCCAGATCACTGGTGTATCTCCTAAGAACTTTGTTGTACTGTTGCTTTCCATAATATTGCTGAATTTTTATTATTGGATAACCAAAGTAATACTGACCATAAACAGATGTTCCTGTTCCTGTACTCTTGACCATAAAAGGATGTTCCTGTTCCTGTACTCTTGACCATAAAAGGATGTTCCTGTTCCTGTATTCCTTATCTTGGGGTAAGAAGGTCACGAACTCTAAGAGCACTCCTGGCGCCATCCCCGAGTGCAGGGGTGTCTTGCAAGGTCTGTGCGTCAGTGTGTCAGGATATCTACAACCCACTAGATAAGATAAGCCCCAGCTCTGCCGTCTCGTCTCCACTTCGGAACTGACAAGGCCATTCATTAGGCATCACAGACTGATAAAGGAGAGAGCTTTGTTTATACAGCTGGGTTCCTGTTATACATTTGCTCAAGAGCTCAAGTTAATGGTTTTTAGCTAATGCACCCTTGGAGAAGGAAAAATGGGGATTTTGGGGCCTGTTTCAGACTGACTGCACAGTCAGGCTTTAGATATGGGAAACCCATTCCTTCAATACAGTCTCTGTCAGGTGCTGGTGTGGTTGCTTGAGAGCAAACAGGCAAGACTCCAACCTGTCTTTCCCAGGCTTTATTATCTGTACAAACTATTTACAGTGCAGAACGTCGCAAGTCCATGTCTGCTCAGTCGCTAGCAGAATCTGGGAGTGGGCGGTCCTTATACCTTCTCCAGCATAACAGTCGTGTGACCCCCATCCTTCTCCTCCCCTCTCTGCGCCCAAACCTACTGCGCAGAATGGGCGCTGGCAAAGGGGGACTTGCCTCCTCTCCGCTTTGCTCAGGCTCGGTGTTGAGACTCTCCCTAGCATCTTCTGATCCCTGCACCCCCTCCCCACTGGAGGTGGGGCTTCCCTCCTTGCCAGAGGAAGAACTGCTTTGCAAGATATTCGGAGGCTCCCTGTAACACAACTGCCCTTCCACCTCTCGCCTCTGAGCTGATGGCAGTTCCCTGACAGTCTCATATTGGCATGGCTAATCACTCTTCTGTGTGTAAATATCTAGCACCACATTTTTGCCGATTTGCATACAGGTTAGCATCCCTCACCCTGCCCAATGGATGCTTAGACTGATTCCTTTTAACGTCAGTCCTGTTTTGTTAATCCATGCTATTATAATATAGAAGTGCTGATATTTGAAATGCAGTCAATCCCAATCACAGCATAATTGTTTGTGCTTTCTTCTTCCACAAGGCTGGATTAGTCATTCAGTACTAATGTTGAATTTTTGTTGTCTGATTCCTGCCAGCAACTGAGACCTGACAACTAATTCTGGATAAGCATGATCAAAATTGATAAACCCTGCTCTACATGGAAGCCAAAAATTGGAAGTGGCTGTTATTTCAAATACAATCTCTTATCTCATATGGCACAGTGGCATTTAGTGAAAACATACAAACAAATCTAGTCTTGGATTGCCCTGGAGATAGAGGCTTGGATGCAATTCAAATAAGTAGTTCTTTATTCTGCATAACTTTGGGATGTACTAAGACATTTCAGCTGCACCTGATATCATTAAATTTGGCAGCCACCGCCTAAGCTTCCTGCTTTTCATTTGTACAAAATGCCATATTAAAGAGTGGAAATACGAGAAAATTCGTGTTTTTCCTCCTTTTGCATATGCTCATCGTGACACTGTAAATTATAAGAGCTGAAAGGAGTCTGAAAGCTAATCCGTATCCCACATTTTTACGATGGATGACATGCAGTAGAAGAAAGGACCATTGGATTTAAAAATAAACAAAATCCATTGCAAGTTTATTTGAAAGCAAATATGGACCAAGCATGACAGCTTTCTTCAGAATACTTATGTCATGGGAATATTTCAAGCAAGCATTTAAGAGATAATTTTATTAGGAGCGGTTGATGGTCTCTGGACTGGTTCTTCTCTTCAGATGGAATTATAGTCTCTCTACGATTAAATTCGAAAGTATGTATAAGTCAGCTTCGAAGGTTTAATGGGAAGGGCAGTAGCCCTTTATTAGCACAGTCATATTTTTGAGTAGGCCTTGACCTATATATCGTCAAATAACTAACAAGTGCCTTCCTGTACAGTTAAGGTATTTTTATCCGCCAAAGCATGGAGCACAGTGGGTACTTTTGCATACCCTCCAACATTCCTCAGATGAGAATAGGAATATTTCTCACTGCTCCCCCCTGCAACTGACCCTCATCGACACCCCATTTCCTGTCCCCCTCCCCAAGCATTTCCTATCATATACCAAACCCCTTAATCCCAATTTTATTTTTATTTCATTCTTTGGTAGATTTGTTGTTGTTGTTTAGTCGTTTAGTCGTGTCCGACTCTTCGTGACCCCCTGGACCAGAGCACGCCAGGCACTCCTGTCTGCCACTGCCTCCCGCAGTTTGGTCAAACTCATGCTGGTAGCTCCGAGAACACTATCCAACCATCTCGTCCTCTGTCGTCCCCTTCTCCTTGTGCCCTTCATCTTTCCCAACATCAGGGTCTTTTCCAGGGAGTCTTTTCTTCTCATGAGGTGGCCAAAGTATTGGAGCCTCAGCTTCAGGATCTGTCCTTCCAGTGAGCACTCAGGGCTGATTTCCTTAAGAATGGATAGGTTTGATCTTCTTGCTGTCCATGGGACTCTCAAGAGTCTCCTCCAGCACCATAATTCAAAAGCATGGTAGATTTACTCACCAATAAATGAATTTTAGAAAGGGGCAAGATTAGACACCTCACCTGGTCTCCAGCAGCTGCTATGAGCAGCCCAAGGGAGGAGGCTGGCAGCAGTGGCCATGGAGAGGCCATGGCGAGGCAACGAGATGCTCCCTCACGGCCACTGCTGTCACTCGGGACAAGCGCTGGCTCACCCTCTTCCCCGAGCTCAGTGGTGGCAGCACTGGCAGGGGAAATAGGGACATTCCGGGATCAAGTCAGAAGCTGGAATGGCATTCATAATTCTGGGACTGTCCCTGGAAAATAGGGACACTTGGAGGGTATGCTTCTGCCAAACGTCTACTTCTTTGGGTTAGCCTTTAATAAAGTTTATTACATACACAGAGAGAGAGAGGGAGTGAGAGAGAGAGAGAGTGTGCCTTGTGATCCTTGTCATATGGAATGGGTGGGTTTTCTGTCCAGAAATGTATTTCATAACTTTCAGTTTAGTAGGCCAATCTGTTTACACCCTGAATAAACCTAAAAATCTCATCAAGAGCTGAACATTAAAAGTAAGCTCCTGCTGCTTTATCTCACCTTTGCTGTTTTGGTTACATCCACACCTCAACTATGTATACATTCAACGGTCCCTTAATTAATATTCATAATAATAAAAAATCTATTTTTGTCCCTTTCAGACTCCATGCACAGTCTCTTAGCAATGACAGATCTCTGTGGGATTTACTTCTACATAAACATTCATAGCCCTAACTAAGGCTAGATATAAACTTACTGAAGAGTACCAATGAATTCAGTGGTATTTAATTTCCAGCTGAGCTTGTTCAGAGTTCCTGTTTAATTTTCATTCCTTGCCACAGATTTCTTTCAGTGTTTGGAATTTTCTTTATTGATTGCATCATCAGTTCCTGCCCATGCTTCAATCCTGGCCTGCATCGACTACTGCAACTATTCCGATCTTGTTTCCTGAACATCTACCGCTTTAAACTTTATTCAAAAAATTGTGTTCTGCAGCCATCAACTTCTTGTATCCTCCTCTTATGCTGTCCTTCCTCCTGAAGGGCTCAGCAGGAAGGCAGGAAAACTGAGACTGAATTTATTGGGTTATGAAGTACAACCTAAGCACACCAAATTTTTATCTTCATGTCTGGCATTTGCATCACAATTCCATGTTGTAGAAAGTGTCAAATGTGAAGCCACAGTTTCATCCATTCTATGAGTCTTCCCAAAAGTGTATAGTGGAAACAGCCTCTCTCACAATAGACCTTTCTCACAATAGAGAATTGTCTTTGCTATTGATTAGAGGTACCGATTAGCTGCAAACTGTGAAGGCAGACAGCCTATAGTTTCAAAACCTGACTTTTTAATGTTGTTGTCTTCCGCCTGCTACTTCTGTCGCCCATACCAGCTTTGTTGCTTTAGCCAACAATTACTACTTGTCTTTCAGGATTTATGCATTTAAAAAGCAGAGGTAATTTGTTTACTGTGTCCTTGTACAATGCCTAGCTCAGCTTAATCTGGTTGAGTTAAAGTACCAAGTTCATTGCAATGATTAAGAACAATAATCAGCCCTCTTTCCCACCACACACCAAGGGGGGTGCTTGGAAGACCTTGGCGCTCAGTGTGGTATATCCCATCATTCCTGGTGTTTCAATGAAGATTAATATTTATTAACAGATTAACACATTTTGTATCTACCCACCTCTGAGCTCATGCATGCAAAAGAGCAAGGAAACCTTCATAAGTCTTCACTGTTAACTCTTCAAAATGAAAACTATGGACATGCCTATTGTTATTATTGCTTCTTAAATATATTAGTTGCCTTTTTGCCCTGACAACTCAAAGCGACTTAAAACACTGTAAGCAAAAACCCCCAGACACATACATACATTAAAACCAGAATATTTTCTCCCAACATTGAGAGTTTTCCACAAGCAGGGAGATGTTGACACAAGGGGATGTTAAATAATGCAATCCCCCATCTGAAATGGCATGTGCAAAAGGACAAATGTATTGCAATGGAAAAATGTCCAACATGTATTGGCATGTGTCTTCTTCAGGGACAATTGTAAACGCCGGCAAAATAAAGTTTGCCTCTGAGTAACCCAAGATCCTTTTGCATGGCACTTTGTTCTCCCATGTAATAATTCTTCTAAAGGGGTTTTTGCCCATCACTTTACTCTGTAGACAGGACTCAACATCCTTTAAAATCTTTGCCCCGTCCTAGTAAGTATTGTGTGTGCCAAACATGTGAGCAGAAGTACCACTAGCAGGATCCCCACTGGGTATTATGAATGAACATGCATGAAAGGGCTACATCCTTTGGAAAAACAATCTCTCAAAGGACCTGTTGATGGCATTTTACCATTGTACTGTGGAGAGTGTATTAACTTACGGTCTGTGTGTGTGGTTTGGGAGCTGCACGGTCAGGGGAAAAACAATGCTGTCCAGGGTTGTAAAGACTGCAGAGAGAATAATTGGGTGCACTCTTCCCACCTTGGATCAAATTTATGCTTCCAGGTGACATAAGAAAGCTGCAGAGATAGCACAAGATAGTGCACACCCCGGAAACGATCTCTTTCAGCTTCTGCCTTCTGGAAGAAGTTACAGGGTTATAAAGACTAGGACTAGCTGCCTGAGAAACAGTTTCTACCCAAATGTGATTTTGGTTTTAAACGCAGTGTAAGGAGTCTCTATGGGAGTATATTGTATTTAAAAATGGGGTATCAGAGTTTTTAGGGGGCTAACCAGGTTGGGACAGCAGGCTTGTTGGTTTTTGAATGTCTTATGTAGATTTTTCAATTTCGTTGTTCTGTATGGGACAATGACAATAAAGATTATCGTATCGTATCATAAATAGATTCATGCCCCTGCCCCAGATTGGTCCTTGTTTATAGAAAAAACAGGGGTAGCTGTATGTCCTGTGACCAGAGGCGGAGCGAGCTGGGAGCATCTGGGGAGGGGCAGCGATGTCACCCCCTTCCTCTGCCACTGCCTGTGATGTCCCATATTTTTAGTAGACTGGGAAAGACAGGCTTGGGTGTATAAGTGAAGAGTTCAAGTTTTTATTTTCAGCCTCACTTTCCATGCTTCAGTCATTCTCTGTGCTCCCCGCCCCAACCAATTGCTAAGGTTCTGCCCCAGAGTAAATTTTTATAGCTCAGTTACAAAAGCCTTCACAATTTGGGATTTATATTGGGCCTGACAAGAGCCCTAACAAGAGCCGTGCAAATGGCAGAGTGTTCGAAACAAAAGGTTATCAAGCCTGTAATTTATTTGTTTAGACCACTTGCTGCACAAAAGAGTCCTCTTATCTTTTTGGTTCCCTGAGTATATAGCAACGAGCGTGGGTTCTTCCAGAGCAATGTCTCACTTTCTCTGTCAGTCCTTTTCTGCAACATTTTGCAAGGAGTTGATATATCAGGCAGGTGGATATTATTTTTCGAGAAGAGAGTTTTGCCTGCCGTCTCCCCTTCTTCCTTCTCATCCTCACATTCTGTACTAGATAACCGTTTGCCTTTTTCTGTTCTCTTTCAGGTTGCAGAGGACAAAAAAATATATATAGATGGGCAGTGAATTCTATTCACATCTTATTAGGCAAAAAGATCTTGAACTAGCAAAGTGGCAAACTTAATCTGATAAAGTGATGAAGGAAGGGCAGCTCATGGAAAGCACTTAAATAAGAATCTTTGTATTAATGTACCTCTTGAATTTTTAAGAAAATTGATGCCACTGCTTGTTCAGAAGATGAAATCTACTTGTCATCTCTTTAGAATTATACCTTAATGGTGCGCTGAATAATGTGTACCATTTTTTTGTGAGGTCATTTTTATTGAGCCAGTTTCAGCGGTTATTTATTTATTACATTATATTCAGTCCCTCCCCCGAACTCTTGGTGGTGTGAATAGCATGTCCAGCAGCCTCTGTCTAGGAGCCGGCTAGATAGACTCAGACATAATTAGCTATGATAAGGCTGCTACACTATGTAGCTTCAGACCACACCTTTGGGTGGATGAATATCTGTCCGTTGTTCCCAAAGATCCACTCATACAAAAGCAAAAGGCCTTGTTCATGCTATCTTGTAGCCTTATTTGAGTTCACCGATTGGGTCTGCGTTGCTCTGGGACAGGAGGAAGGAAGTCAAATGACACCGAGGTTGGTTCAAAGAAAGAGTTTATTCTGCTCTCCGGATAGCAGAAGGCACTTGCGTGATCAAGTCCACAGCAAGTCCAAAGAAATGAGAAGTTTCACGCAGTATATATATCCTCCAGACACCCTCTCCTCCTTCCCCAGCCACGTCAGCTTGTACACTCAGGTTGACATCACATATGTTCTTGCTCTGGCACTCTTAACCATAAAAGGGATTTCCTTCCTGCACTCCTGACCATAAAAGGATCTTCCTCTTCCTACTCTTATCTTGGAGGAAGAGGTCATCATCTCCGAGCACACGCTTCTGGCATTGTTCCCAGACTTGGGTCTGTGCGTCTTTGTGGTAAGAACATAAGATAAGGCACAAACGTGTTTTCTCTGTTCTACTGGTACAGTCAGGGTCATCCTTGACGTCACAAACTGATAAAGGAGAGAGCTGTGTTCTTGTTATGCATTTGCTCAATGGCTCAAGTTTATGCATTTTAGCTAAGGAAAAATAGGGATTTTGGTGCAGTTTAAAAAACTGCACAGTCAGTTTTGGGTTTTGGGAAACCCATTCCTTCAATCTTGTATTTAGTGAAGCTCCCAGTTGCAATTCCAGTGAGTTGCCCGCAAGAGTGGGCATTCATGGCTGTGGGTCCTTAAGGTTAAATTTCAGAGCTCTGCTTACACATGGAACCACACAAAGAAGGATAGATTTCAGAGGTTTCATTGATGAGCTATAGAAGAAACCTGTCCTGGTTTATGTAGGTTTCTGTATTTCTGCAAAAATTCTCAGGGGGAGGTTTCCCATCTCTACTTAGATCAATCTGAGATGGTTGGAGAATTTGATTGCTATTCCAGTTATTCTCTGATGAGGCTAAGTTACTTTTTCTGGAAACATTAGGCAAAATGGGTCTCTTACGCTTGGCTGATTCAACTTTGTTACTAATACTTTCCCCCACAGTACCTTCCTCTGAAATGAAATGGATATCCTGTACTGACACCTTCTTATCACAGTTGAATATTGAAATAACCAAGCTTAATTTCTCCCTTATTGCTCCTAATTCCTCACAGATAGACTGCACTATTCTGGCACTCAGAAGAGCCTAGTCTCCTGCAAAGTTAGAAATTTACTCATGGAGAAATGTGGCTGTGTTTAATTGGGGAAGGGTTGTGTTACTAATAGTTTCTCCCCCCTAAAATTCAAGCCATGAGGATCTAGGACACCACATCTGTTTGAGACATTATATATTATATTTCTTCTCATCCTTATTTTTTAAAAGAAAACCATCAATTTTAATCTGCATGCCCTATTGCTCACCCTTGGTTGCTTTCTACCACCCAGTTAGGGTGGTTAGGATACCAAAAATAATTTTTTAATGTTGCTGTAACCACAAATAAAACCAGCAGGGTAAAGCAAACAGTCAGGGTCAAGAATCAGAATGGCCGCTGCTCAGTTGTCTCTTGGAGTAGTATTTAACAAAGTTTCACTCAGTTGAAATTAATGGACCTAACTCAAGGTCCTAACTCTGGATCTGCCAGGATGAGAGAGCTAGGCTCCAGCAGATCTCCAGCTCATCCAGGCTGTGTCAGGATAGCTTCTCAACCTCAGCTTTAAGGGGTAAAGGGACCCCTGACCATTAGGTCTAGTCGTGGCCGACTCTGGGGTTGTGGCACTCATCTCACTTTACTGGCCAAGGGAGCCGGCGTACAGCTTCCGGGTCATGTGGCCAGCATGACTAAGCCACTTCTGGTGAACCAGAGCAGCGCACGGAAACGCCGTTTACCTTCCCGCCGGAGCGGTACCTATTAATCTACTTGCACTTTGATGTGCTTTCGAACTGCTAGGTTGGCAGGAGCAGGGACTGAGCAACGGGAGCTCACCCCGTCGCGGGGTCCAAGGCTCTGTGGTTTAACCCACAGCGCCCCCCGCGCCCCCCCAGCTTAGCCAGAGATAAATTGGCATAACTCTTCCATCTGGACTTAGCCCAGTGAGCCGAGATACTGCTGGCATAAGCCCTGAAAAATGAGCGTTCTGGAGGAGTGACAAGGGCAGGGCTTGGCAGGGGAGACTTGACGTGGGATCCTAGCTGTGTTCAGCTCAGCCACATGACCTGGCAACCCGGCAGAGCCTATGCTGGCAAAAAAGGTGGCGCACAATGGAGGTCAGTGAGGTGGACCCATGAACCAAAAATTGGGACCAGGCTCTCCTATTGTTCCCGCCCACACTGAAAGAGCACTCGGGATCTGGTCTGCTCTGGTGCATCATGCTGCCTCACAAACTCCTCAGCTAGGGACTTTGTGCTCAGGAGAGGAGCCCAGGGCATGTGATGAAAGGCACTTTGCACCCAAGGAACACATTCACCAAGCACTGGGCACTTTGAACGCTTGCTGAACAGGCACTGCGCCCCAGAAATGGGGAATAAACAAGGCTTTTGTGCAAACACCTCTCTCTCAAGCTTCTCTCCCAGAGAAGAATACAGCAGCATCTGCACATTGGAGGTACAGCAGCAGCAGCCATCACCCAAAGGAGCCACAGAGACAGACTGCAAGGTAAGTCCAGGAAGATCGAGGTCCCTAGCAGTACTCCCACTCTGTACAAGGAGGGCTGGCAGCAGTCTCAAAACACCCCAGCTCTCCAAACAAACAGCTCTGTAGCACCCAAGAGCACCTCCAGGCCTTGACACACAGATTTCTTTGGCCAAGCCACCCCTGACAACAAACCCCTGGGCTACTATGGGGTGTGGAGGTCCTGGCACCTTGAACACCAGGGACACATGGGGTCATCAGCCACAGGGGTGCTCCTGCAACCACTAGCCTTCATTGCCATCCCACTGTTTTCATGCCTTGCAGACACACAGCTACAGAGGATCCAGAAACACTCACACCACCGGTGGATGCAGTCCAGGAGGGAAAGCTATAGGTGACGGTGTAGGCTGCTCTACACATCAACCTCTCGCACCTCACTCAGTTGCTCTGTTGTTTGTTTTGCAGGAACCTCCCAGCTTCACCCTGCAGAAGCAGCCTCAAGCAACCTTCAGAAAGCTGACAGGTGCCCTAGATGTGCTCCCTCTCCCCAAGGTGATGTGAGGGAGAACCATGCTTGGCTGATGTGCCAACAGCACTTGGGGATGCTTGGCCCCACAGTTCTAAGCTCTTGCTCCCTTTATAGTTGCTGCCACACCCCAATGCAGCACCATTTTTCTGCATGTTTCCACTTCATCCTTTCTACAGAGGCTGCTAGGCAAGGGATACTGCACTCAAACTCATGCAGAGAGACAGCCCCGCAACTGAGACTCCTTCACCAGCCCTTGATGGGAAGGGAACTTTGTTCCAAAGTGTGCTCAATAAAGATCAAGCGTTTGCAACTGTTAAGTCTGTCTCTCATTTATTCATGGGTTACAGCTGCCAGGAAGTCCATGTTACCACCACTTGGGGCTGCTTTTTAGGATCCTTGAACTCTGCCTTTGGACCACAACTCTGAGACTGTGGGAAACTCAGTACCAGCAACGGTGTGGGAGGAACCATCTGGAGAGAGAACAAGGACACACAGCACATCATGGGCAAACAAAATCCCACTGGTGATAGCCAATTGGTGCCCTCCATGACCAGCTTTACCCTCAGTTCAAACTGAATTGCTTTTTCAGAGCTTTCCATGGGAAGAGTTACTGAATGAGGTGCAAACCCTTCTAAAGCACCCCCCCTGAACTGAAATCACATTGCAGTGTGATGTTGGCCAGTAGTGTACCATAGAACTAGTTCTTTTTGTGCCTTGCATAAAGGTAAAGGTAAAGGGACCCCTGACCATTAGGTCCAGTCGTGACCGACTCTGGCGTTGCGGCGCTCATCTTGCTTTATTGGCCGAGGGAGCTGGCGTACAGCTTCCAGGTCATGTGGCCAGCATGACTAAGCCGCTTCTGGCGAACCAGAGCAGCGCACGGAAATGCCGTTTGCCTTCCTGCCAGAGTGGTACCTATTTATCTACTTGCACTTTGATGTGCTTTCGAACTGCTAGGTTGGCAGGAGCAGGGACCGAGCAACGGGAGCTCACCCCGTCGCGGGGATTCAAACCGCCGACCTTCTGATTGGCAAGTCATAGGCTCTGTGGTTTAACCACATTGCAGTGTGATGTTGGCCAGTAGTGTACCATAGAACTAGTTCTTTTTGTGGCTTGCATAGTGCTTAAATATTTCAGTCCACTGTTTTCTTTATTGATTAAAGTCAAGAAAGCGCAGGATTCAAGAGTCTGTTTAAATCAAGAGTGCAATCTGTACCGTTTCCTATGGCTGAGGCTTAGGGGGTCTAGCAAAAGAATTTGGTTTCCAAATCCTCCTGCAGCACAGTTGCCCATCATCATATAGCCAATTGATTCCTCCCCCCTCTTTTTGAGCAAACACTGCTTCATCTTTCCTAAAAATTGAGTTCCAAGCCTTCTCTTTCCCTTGCAGATTCACATTTCTGTAGGCATGTAACCTGAAAAAAAGTATAAAATGCAAAGACCAAATAAGCTTCCCTTCATTCCCATATCTCTCATGTCACATCTTGTTTTATCTAGCATAAACTGCAAGTGGCTTGAGGCAGAGACTGTGCTTTCTACTTATCTACAGATCTCTCTATAACAAAACACTAAATTCTGATAGCCTTACTCGGAATGAGTGCTGTTTCATTCTGCTAAGAAGTTCTGAGTGATCGTTCTCACACACAATACACAGGCTAGGGATGGATGAAATAAATCAAGGTTGCTGCAAGTTTCTCATGTGAACCAGAATGTTAGAAGAATTCTGCTAGATTGGTTCAGCTTCAGAAATGGATATGACCCTGATATTGCCTCCTCTTTTTTAGGGTTAAATGGTCTCACCATTCCTTAGCGTTAAGTTGTGCGTTAAAATGTCCCAATGCTCAAATGATTGTGCTACGCAGTGGCATGAAAAATACTCAATTCTGCTAATATAAAGAGCCCCATTCAGGCTTCCAAACATAGACATGGAGATGCAGCAGGAAGTGGAGGGAGAGAGTGGGAGCGTGGGAATCCATTTTTCCTACGTGTCTGAGGTCAAAAGGGGCAATAGGAAAAAAGGGTCACGCTGCAAGGCTTTGAGTGTGAAGGTGCTGAAACAGACTTGGGAGCTTGTGTGTGTGTGTTGTCCAATTGAAGTCAGTTGGGCATACATTGTACCTGAGCTGTAGGTAAGTTGCCCATTTTAATCCCCTTCTAGCATGTGTGTATCTGTGCCAGCATTGTGTGTGTTTGTGTGTGTGTGTGTGTGTGTGAGAGAGAGAGAGAGAGAGAGAGAGGCAACAGCCATATCAACTGGCACCAGTCCCAATGCCCTGGCAGAGTTAGTGTCAACTCAGTACATAACAGACCTTCTGAATTTCTGCCAGTTAGAAATTCAGAAGGTCTGTTATGTACTGAGTTGAATAGGATCCAAAATGCAGCAGTCTGATTGGTCTTAGAACAATAGGATCCAGAATGCAGCAGTCTGATTGGTCCTAGAACAATAGGATCCAGAATGCAGCAGTCTGATTGGTCCGCAGGAGCCACCCAATCCAACTCCGGGTGGAAGTGAATCCGCAACCTGATTGGCCTACAAGAGAATCCCGGAATTAGCCAATCATGTGGGGCCCATTGTGTAAATAATGTATATAAAGCAGACATTCTGGGGGAACCTCATTCCTCCTCACCACTATGAGCTGAATAAAGAGCATGAAATCCACTCTCGGCTCCGAGTATATTTCAAGGTCGGAACCAGCATTTTCAGTGCTATTCTTTGGAAGCATATTGGATTCATGCTCCCACATTTAATGGTTTAAAATGGTTGCAGATCTCTTGACTTGACTGGGACAACATGTGTATAATGTTTTAGACTTGAACACACTCATATTTCAACTTCGTGGGGCTTGTTGTAACCTGTTCTGGGATCTTTGGGTTAATAATAATAATGTTTCTAGTGTTTTTAAAATAAATTTTATATTCTATCTATCTATCTATCTATCTATCTATCTATCTATCATCTATCTATCATCTATACGATCTATGCCAATTGTTTGCTTTCAGTGTAAAAGTGCATTTTCTAGGGAAATGAATAGGTTTGTTTTAAACCTAGGAAATGATTGCTATGCGAATCTGGTAGCAGAATGTTGCTCAAGCCGTGCACACTTCAAAATCAACTTTTCTCAAGCAAACACACAACTACCACTACAAGTTTCCATTTAGAATATGGGTACATTGGCCTTATCGACCAAGTGGCTTATTGCTATGTGTCAAAACACTTGACACATACACAAACACTCCTACACAAACTACATTAATAATAAAAGGGGCTTTTAAAAACCCTCAACACTTTTAGAAAAATGGGAACATTTGAAATACGACAAGTACCAGCCACTTATTTTTTTCCTAACAGAATGACAAATGTGTCTAGTTTAAAAGGGCAATTGGGGAATGTAGAGTACAATAATATCTGCGCTCTCTCCCATTTTCCTTAAATGAAGTACACGTTGCAGGCAAGTGTGCACATTAAAACTACAAATACAGTTTCCTGGTATATTTGCAGGCAGTTCCCAGTTCCTAGTTCCCAGTTATGGGTGGGTGTTTGTAGGTGGGGCATAAATTTGGCTAACTAAAATAACTAATCTTAGCTGAGTGGTTTTTGTAAATAAAACAGGTCATGATAACTACATATCTATGTTTATGTAGAAATAATCAGAGTTCTGTAAGGTCTTTCATTCATGATGGTGAATAAGATTGCTGCAAGTATAGTAGGTGGTGTTGAGACCTTATGACATGCATTTTGCTTGTTGGCTCCTTGTATCCATTCATATATTAAGTCAAGCACAAATCCTCACCATAGCCTTCAGAGGCTAGTGCGATCATTGCTAGGGTTGGCCGCCCTAGGAAGTCCTAGCTGGAGATGTTGCACCGTTCTGTCAGAAATGAGAGCGGAAATTGCACAATTTGCATGTTTGTCCAAGGTCAGGAATAATGAAAGAGACCATGAGCAGTATTTGCTATCTTTTTTAAAGTCCATGAACACTACACAAATAATTGTGTTATTTTTTGGATTGTTTTGATGTTCCTCTTCCATGGACACATATTGAAGTTGAAATCGAAATTGAAATACTTTATTGTCACTTGTACAACTTGTATACAGTGGTACCTCGGCTTAAGTACTTAATTCATTCCGGAGGTCCGTACTTAACGTGAAACTGTTCTTTACCTGAAGCACCACTTTAGCTAATGGGGCCTCCCACTGCTGCCGCGCTGCCAGAGCACGATTTCTGTTCTCATCCTGAAGCAAAGTTCTTAACCCGAGGTACTATTTCTGGGTTAGCGGAGTCTGTAACCTGAAGCATATGTAACCCGAGGTACCACTGTACAGTGAGATTACACGAGCACCCCCCACTCAGCTCTCTTAGTCTTAATTCCCCTCGTTTACTGACGCACACCCACCAAACCTGAAAGTCAGTTGCCCTGTTGTTAACTTTTCATTCAGCAGCCTAACAGCCCATGGATAGAAGCTGTTCTTTACCCTGTTGGTGCGACTAATAATGCTTCTATATCTTCTGCCTGAGGGCAGGAGATCAAGAAAGGGCTGGCCATGGTGTGAATCATCCCTGAGAATTTTCCTCACTCTCCTGAGGCAACGTTCTTCCGTGATGTCATCCAACGGATTCACGGGACAGTTCATAATATCTTGCGCTGTATTCACCACCCTCTGTAGGCACTTCCTATGAGTTGATGTCAAACCAGCATACCACACCGTGATGCAGTATGAAAGGACACTTTCTATTGTTGACCGGTAGAAGGAGATCATCAAATGTTGATTGACGTTGTTACTCTGAGGAAATAGAGTCTCTGTTGGGCTTTCTTAACCACCTGGCTTGTATTGATTTTCCAAGTAAGGTTTTCTAAATTACATTGGTGTCACCCATTGTGGATAACATGGTGAATAATGTATGTTTTAGCAAAAACTGAACTGTAGTGGAACAGATAATAATAATAATAATAATAATAATAATAATAACAATAATTTATACCCTGCCCATCCGGCACCAATTGTAAAAAACACAGGACAGGATGAAAACTGCTGCCTCCTTACATCCCTAGTCCTCACTCTTTTTGTGAACATTTCTCCTAAAACACACATTGTTGTAAGCAATCTTACCTATTACATGCAGTGTTGTGAACAATTCCCCCCTAAGAGAACATATTTTTATACGCCATTTTCTTTACTATATGCATTTTTGCATACAGATTTCAAAATTTTTGTATGCATTCTTTGGCTAGGGATCTACATAAAAACATTTGGAGAAGTACAAAGTTTGAAGGAGAGCTATGTTTCAGATTTGCATATTGGTTCATGAAGTGTGAATTCGGTAGATTCGCATTAATATGTGAACTAAATGAATTTCTCAACTATCCCTACTATGGCAGCCTAACATCTGTTGCTCTGGTAATCTCTGGTGGGATCACTGTAGTGTGTTATACATAGGCTGCCTTTGAGCACACTTTGGAAGCTTCAGCTGGTGCAGAATTCATTGGCCAGGTTGCTGACCAGGGCAAGATGTTATGCACTCTGAACACCGATCCTGGTATGGCTGCATTAGCTACTATTTAGTTCCTGGTCGCAATTCAAAGTGCTTGTGTTTTGACCTACAAAGTGTTTTGACCTATAAAGCCTTGCGTGGCCTTTCGCCGGCCCTGTGTTCTTCCATTTGAGGCCCTTCTGTGTTTGCCCCTCCAAGAGAGGTATGGGGGATGGCAGTACAAGAACAGGCCTTCTTAGTGGTGGCTCCCCATTTGTGGAATGTTCTCCCTTGAGAGGCACATCTGGCACTATCATCGTCTACTTTTAGGCACCAGACAAAAGCATTTTTATTGACCTTTGGCCTTTGGGCTTTAATTTTCTGCTTATCTTTTACTGGGATGGGGTTGACTTGAATCTACTCTTTTATTATTGCTGAGCATTTTAGGTTGCTTTTACTCTTGTTTTTAGGGACACGGATGGCGCTGTCGGTTAAACCACAGAGCCTAGGGCTTGCCGATCAGAAGGTTGGCGGTTCGAATCCCCGTGACGGGGTGAGCTCCCGTTGCTCAGTCCCTACTCCTGCCAACCTAGCAGTTTGAAAGCACGTCAAAGTGCAAGTAGATAAATAGGTACCGCTCCGGCGGGAAGGTAAATGGCGTTTCCGTGCGCTGCTCTGGTTCGCCAGAAGCGGCTTAGTCATGATGGCCACATGACCCGGAAGCTGTACACCGTGTCCCTCGGCCAATAAAGCGAGATGAGCGCCGCAACCCCAGAGTCGGCCACGACTGGACCTAATGGTCAAGGGTCCCTTTACCTTTTACTCTTGTTTTTAATGTTCGTATTTGTAAGTCACTTTGAGTTCACCTCTCTGAAAAAGTTGCTGATAAAGATAGATGATCATAATTGCCCTGTCATACATCCTATATTCCTAGATTTGTTGTCTGAGAAGGAATGATGTCTAGGGATACTGACTGGGATGGGGAATTGCAGTGGCAGGTCTTGGAGTGTGGACAAATCTTACTGTCTTCTCCAGTGTTAAGCCTGCAGGTTCTTTGGGAGGTGTGCTGGTGGAAAAGCAGGTTTTTGTGAAGGGAGAACCTTGGCTTAATGCTTCAAGCAATGCTCCCATAAAACACAATTCTACAGCCCCCAGGTCAAAGCTGTTGCAAAAATATAATGCCTCATTTGCCAGTGGTTCAGGGCTCATTTCAGTAGTTTAAATAATGCTAAATTTGTAAAAAAACAAAACAAACAACTTTGACCATTTGTTGCGTATTAATGACTAATATATTTAATTGTGCGTATGTGATATAATGGTACACCCACTCCCTAAATTTGCTAGCAGAAGGCAGTTACAACTGTACATCAGGGTGCCCATATAAATTTATTCTTGCTTAATATATTTTCTTTTATGTCTCAGCTAAAGGAAGTGTAGTATGGATGCTTGAACGAACCTCAAGCTCTTATGTGTTTTGGTCTTGCTCAGGTGAGCTGAAATTAACGCCAGTTTCCTTCCTCACAACTTTAGGTTCCAAAGGAAGATATGCAACAATAGCCTCCTAAGAGCTCAGGTGCCCCAGCAGATTTTGCCTCTGAGGGAGAAAGAGACACTATTAAGCAAACAGGGATGTTTCCGGACTGCTAGTTAACTTAACATTTTCTTTTTGTGTAATGGTCATTAAAATAAAGTTGTCCCAAGGGATTACTTCCCTCCTCCCTTTCCATTAGTCTGTCCACTTTAGCAAAGTTTAGCCACGCTAAGAATTCCAACATGCATAGCATCTGGTTAGCTGGTTCTGGTAACATAATTCTGAAGCAGGTGGGTCTGGCTCTTGGCAGCTTCAGCTCCAGAGGGTGGTGGCATCTGGAATTTGCTGAGTCCCCAAGAATGGTGAAAAACCCCTCCACTCTCTTTGCCTTCCATTCCCACGTAGCATTGGGCATCCAAGAAGCTGAGACGTAGCATTGGAGACATTTGGCTTTGCTGCTTATTTCAGGTGAAGGCCTGAAGGTGTCTTTCCTAGGTAAAGATAAAGGGACCCCTGACCATTAGGTCCAGTCGTGACCGACTCTGAGGTTGCGGTGCTCATCTCACTTTATTGTCCGAGATAACCGCCATACAGCTTCTGGGTCATGTGGCCAGCATGACTAAGCCGCTTCTGTCGAACCAGAGCAGCACACGGAAATGCCGTTTTACCTTCCCACTGGAGTGGCACCTATTTATCTATTTGCACTTTGATGTGCTTTTGAACTGCTAGGTTGGCAGGAGCAGGAACCGAACAATGGGAGCTCACCCCATTGTGGGGATTTGAACCACCAACCTTCTGATCGGCAAGTCCTAGGCTCTGTGGTTTAACCCACAGCGCCACCCGCGTCCCGTATCTTTCATAAGGGCTCCCAAAATCTTAGAGCCAGCACTGGACCTTGGTTTGATGCACATACGAATACTCTGAGTCAATCTGGATGAGCATCATCTGTTCTGACTGGTTCTTCCTTTTCAGAGTTTCAAACCAGGTTCTTCCCCAGCCCTAATTGGTAATCTTAGGTTCTGAAACTGGGATCATCTGAACACAAAGCATGCAATGCAATTTGGCTTAGCTTCCTGGGGCTTCTCTCTTGTTTCCCTTAGATGTGGTAGAAGCCTACTGAACCAAAGCACAATTTGATTATGTTGGCCAAATCTCATTGCCACTGACTTCAGCTACTTTTACATTGGCCACTTTTGCCTAACCATGAGCCAAGTTGAAGCAAGGGATTTTGGCTTCTGTAGTTGCTTTCCAATTCCAGTGAAAGTGGAAACCCATTTTTAAAGTGCCATCTTGGTCTAATATAATATAATACGATATAATATAATATGATATGATATAATATACAAAACTGTAGAGCACTGCCAGGGATATAATTCAAGAATGAGCATCTTAATAAAAATCACAGTTCAAAATAACAGCAAGAACTACGTTTTCTAAGTCAATAAGGTTATATATATATATATATATATATATGCGCACTTTTTACTCCAAGTTACCTGTTTTTTCCTCCTCCTCCTCTCTGCTCAATTCTCTTTCCCCCAGTACATCTCTCCTTCCATTACAGTGATACCTCAGGTTACAGACACTTCAGGTTACATACCCTTCAGGTTGCAGACTCCGCTAACCCAGAAATAGTACCTCAAGTTAAGAACTTTGCTTCAGGATGAGAACAGAAATCGTGCTCTGGTGGCGTGGCAGCAGCGGGAGGCCCCATTAGCTTAAGTGGTCTTCAGGTTAAGAACAGTTTCAGGTTAAGTACAGACCTCCGGAACGAATTAAGTACTTAACCTGAGGTACCACTGTACTCCTCTCCTCTCTTTACTTCAGGGTTTTCTCTTTCTCTTTCTGCACTACCACAGTTCTTTGCCCCACATGTGTCTCCTGTTTCTCAGATTCCCTGCCCATAGCTCTTTCTGTAAGCCCATTCCTACCTTACCACTCTCCTCAGCTTGCACTACCGCAGATCCCTCTGCAACCCAATTTCTCTGCTTCCCAACTCTGCAACAGAGTTCTTTCTCTGCTGTTTTCCAACCATCATATCACTCCTCAGACACAGACACACCCTTAAAAAAATATCTCTCTTTCCTCATCACCATACGTCTCTTTGTACTTCCTTGCCCCATTTTTGCTATTCCCTTTTGGGAGCAGGTCTTGGAGATTTCTACAAAAGTGTGGGGAAAAGCACACAGTGAATAGCCTTAGGTAATCTGTGAGCCTATGGTTTTCCCAGTAGTGATGTATGGAAGTGAGAGCTGGACCATAAAGAAGGCTGATCGCTGAAGAATTGATGCTTTTGAATTATGGTGCTGGAGGAGACTCTTGAGAGTCCCATGGACTGCAAGAAGATCAAACCTATCCATTCTTAAGGAAATCAGCCCTGAGTGCTCACTGGAAGGACAGATCGTGAAGCTGAGGCTCCAATACTTTGGCCACCTCATGAGAAGAGAAGACTCCCTGGAAAAGACCCTGATGTTGGGAAAGATGGAGGGCACAAAGAGAAGGGGACGAAAGGGGACGAGATGGTTGGACAGTGTTCTCGAGGCTACCAGCTTGAGTTTGACCAAACTGTGGGAGGCAGTGGAAGACAGAAGTGCCTGGCGTGCTCTGGTCCATGGGGTCACGAAGAGTCGGTCACAATTAAACGACTAAACAACAACAATCTGTGAGCCTCAGGTTGTGCAGGCCTGATATAGTCACCCTACAAATGCACCACCCCTCTCTTTAACACCCCCCCCCACACACCCCTGGCCTAACATGTACTGCCATCCAAACTGAATTTCTTCAAAGAAGATAGAATTCCATGGAGTATGAGCTCTGGCTCACATAATTCTCAAAAGTTAACTTTAGAACAAGTCAGATATTTCCCCAAGCAGGGCCAAGAGAGCTCCCAGGAACATTAAAGATAATGCTAGACAAAGGTCATGGAGTACCTTGTAGGTTTAAAGAGCAGTTGTAAAATTGGTACTTTGGTTTAATTGACAGACATAGCAGCCATTGTGGAATATGTTAAATTAAATCAGGCCTCTTTTCAACTAAGAACATCCTGGTTGTGTAACCTTTCTTGTGAGATATTATGCAGTTAAGCATGTAAGTAACTATAGACTTGCAAATAATCTAATCTTGATGCTACAAAAGCATGAATAATCATCTTGAGAACCTGGCAGAGATTGAACTAGCTGTAATTTAGTGATTTACAGTTTACAAAAAGATAGTTTTCCTCTCACTATTTGAAAAATGAAAATAACATCTTGCTCAGATTTTAACTTCTGAACACCACGGGGCTCATTTTCAGACTAAATGAAGACGCTAAACGTGATGGATCCTGAATACAAAAATAGCAAGTTTAGATAGTGGTGTCTGTGAAAGAGAGATTAGGAAGTAATCCTACACACACTTACGGAGGAGTAACTCTCACTGAACTCAGTGGGGCTTACTTCTGAGTACACATCATAGGGTTGCACAGTTTGTCAAGTAGAATCCATAAAAATCCAGTTAAACACTTAAAGAGCATTTAAGAATAGAATGCTACCTATTAGGAATGTATGGATCAGTTTACTGCAATGAACCATGAAGCCAAGTGATGAAGTTTCCGTGAAGACACCTGCACAATGGAAATACCCACCACCTGATTTCCCACATGCAGAAGACTCCAGGCTAAACCATTAATAAACCTTGGTTATAGCTCATGCAGGGATGCAGGTGGCACTGTGGGTTAAACCACTGAGCCTAGGACTTGCCAGAAGGTCGGCGGTTCGAATCCCCACGCCGAGGTGAGCTCCCGTTGCTCAGTCCCTGCTCCTGCTAACCTAGCAGTTCAAAAGCATGTCAAAGTGCAAGTAGATAAATAGGTACCGCTCCTGCAGGAAGGTAAATGGCGTTTCCGTGCGCTGCTCTGGTTCTCCAGAAGTGGCTTAGTCATGCTGGCCACATGAACCGGAAGCTGTATGCCGGCTCCCTCGGCCAATAAAGCGAGATGAGCACCGCAACCTCAGAGTCGGTCACGACTGGACCTAATGGTCAGGGGTCTCTTTACCTTTACTTTACAGCGCATGCTAACTGGGAGAGAGCCAAGCCATGAACCTGGGTTTAGATGACATGATAAGCCAAACTTTGACATAGAACAGCATGGCACAGCCATAAAAAGAACCAAGTAGGGACAAAGTAGGTGTGAGTTCTTCTCCAGGAACCTGCATGCTTGCACATTCACACTAAACAATGTTTTGGCTTAGCCTGACATGCAGACCAGGGCAGTATGTGGCTTAGTTTCCTAGGGGGCAGGGGAGTCACATTGACACCATGCCTCACATTGAGCAAAGGTCAACCTACTTACTCCCAGCCCAAATCCAGTACTCAGTTACACCTTGCCCTGTGCTCCGTTGAGTTGGCCGAGTCCATGGTGTGGCCTTTGCTTCAAGCAACAATGCCCTGTTCTTACCTCCAAAGTGTAAACTGAATGAAAAGAGGGAGGAAGGGGTTGTTGCCCCCCCCCTTCAAAATCTGTGCAAATGAGACTCTGCAGGCTCATAGCTGCATGTACAGTGGTACCTCGGGTTACAGACGCTTCAGGTTACAGATGCTTCAGGTTACAGACTCCGTTAACCCAGAAATAGTACCTCGGGTTAATAACTTTGCTTCAGGATGAGAACAGAAATCACGAGGCGCGGCGGCAGCGGGAGGCCCCATTAGCTAAAGTGGTACCTCAGGTTAAGAACAGTTTCAGGTTAAGAACAGACCTCCAGAACGAATTAAGTTCTTAACCCGAGGTACCACTGTACCTTCATGGACTTTATCTTGATCAGTGTTGATTACAAAGACTGTGCTCACAGTCTGTTAGTTCTCCCTTTAAATTTGTTGTGCTCCACCACCTAGTTCCTTTCAAAAACATTTGGCATTCTAGAGATAAACCGATTTGACAAAATATTCAGTGAGCACCAGAATATGCTGGTTGATACTTGCTTTCTGCATTTGTGGCTTGAGATTGTATCATGGGTGACTGAATCTTAGGTAGGCTTCTATTGTTTTTTATTTTTATTTTCTATGACTTTGTTGTAAGGTTATTCTAGGGCTTTGTTTCAATAAGCAAGGTATAGGCCCAAGAATTATTTGCCTTGAATCCTTTTCCTTTTTGTCTGTTCCCCCAAATTTACCTCCATTCTCTTGGTTCAACTATGCTGTCAATGCCCAGGCTTGCTACTTAGCTCAAAAGTTATTTAATAGGAAACTGCAAAATGCTGTGACTCTTTCACAGAAAAACCGAGCATAGACTTAAATCACTTACATGGACAATCAGCCCATCATTTTGGCCAGTGTTTACCATGTTCAGATGTCATAATACCCACTCATGCAATTCCTTTGTTTGGGTGATTCTTTGGCCTTGTTACCTTTATCTCAGTTACCTTTACCTTTTTCCTTCTGTTTGCACAAGAGGCCTATGAGGCAAAGGCCAGTACTCTGTCCCCCAGCTGAAGTTTGGTACGCTTAAGTTATATCTTGTTATCTGAGGCCTACCTCAGAACCGGTTCAGAATTTATCCCAGCACGTACCAGCTTCCACATAGATATGAGATGAAAAATTAGAGTTTCTAACCATTTCTTTATAAAATCCCAGCCACACTTCAGACATAATAGCAAAAGATGAACATATTAATCCTTTGTGTTATATTAAACTTAAAATGCTGAACCCAAACACTGAATATAAAGTTGGTCTACCATAGTCGAAACAAAATTTAAAAAATCCTTCCAGTAGCACCTTAGAGACCAACTAAGTGTATCTGAAGAAGTGTGCATACACACGAAAGCTCATACCAATAACAAACTTAGCTGGTCTCTAAGGTGCTACTGGAAGGGACGCGGGTGGCGCTGTGGGTAAAACCTCAGCGCCTAGGACTTGCCGATCGCATGGTCGGCGGTTCGAATCCCCGCGGCGGGGTGTGCTCCCGTCGTTCGGTCCCAGCGCCTGCCAACGTAGCAGTTCGAAAGCACCTCAAAGTGCAAGTAGATAAATAGGGACCGCTTACCAGTGGGAAGGTAAACGGCGTTCCGTGTGCTGCGCTGGCTCGCCAGATGCAGCTTGTCACGCTGGCCACGTGACCCGGAAGTGTCTGCGGACAGCCCTGGGTCCCGGCCTATAGAGTGAGATGAGTGCACAACCCTAGAGTCCGGCAAGACTGGCCCGTACGGGCAAGGGTACCTTTACCTTTTAAGGTGCTACTGGAAGGATTTTTTTTTAATTTCGACTGAAGATAAATTTACTAGAGCACTAGAAACTTAGAATCACAGAATTTTGGAGTTGGAATGGATCACGATCCTTTGCCCAACATGGGGCTTGAAAAAGCCCAGATACAAACATCTAACAGCTGCAAAGACAAGGCACCCCATGCTGGTAGGCAAAGCAATGTTGTCCTTATGGGGAGGGCACCATGC
Source organism: Podarcis pityusensis (assembly GCF_964106645.2). Taxonomy (NCBI): domain Eukaryota; kingdom Metazoa; phylum Chordata; class Lepidosauria; order Squamata; family Lacertidae; genus Podarcis; species Podarcis pityusensis. The sequence goes on along the minus strand of NC_138034.1, from coordinate 10,138,534 downwards.
TTCAGTGAATTACACCCACCTAGGGCTTAACTAGGGGAAGAAATGGAGGCAGTGAGAGATTTTACTTTCTTGGGCTCCATGATCACTGCAGATGGTGACAGCAGTCATGAAATTAAAAGATGCCTGTTTCTTGGGAGAAAAGTGATGACAAGCCTAGACAGCATCTCAAAAAGCAGAAACATCACCTTGTCGACAAAGGTCTGTATAGTTAAAGCTATGGTTTTCCCAGCAGTGATGTATAGAAGTGAAAGCTGGACCATAAAGAAGGCTGATCGCCAAAGAATTGATGCTTTTGAGTTATGGTGCTGGAGGAGACTCTTGAGAGTCCCATGGACTGCAAGAAGATCAAACTGATCCATTCTGAAGGAAATCAGCCTTGAGTGCTCACTGGAAGGACAGATTCTGAAGCTGAGGCTCCAATACTTTGGCCACCTCATGAGAAGAGAAGGCTCCCTGGAAAAGAACCTGATGTTGGGAAAGATGGAGGGGACAAGGAGAAGGAGACGACAGAGAACAAGATGGTTGAACAGTGTTCTCAATGCTACCAGCATGAGTTTGACCAAACTGCAGGAGGCAGTGGAAGATAGGAGTGCCTGGCGTGCTCTGGTCCATGGGGTCATGAAGAGTTGGTCACGACTAAAGGACTAAACAACAACACCAACAACGGCTTAACTGCACGTTTTGTTAAATCTATAGCATGTCATCTGAAGGTTTAAGTTTCCAAAATAGCCAGAGTAGGAGCCTTCCATTCATTTCAGGAATGCATCAAGTGAGGAGGGCAGCATCTCACATTGGGAAGCAAAGAGAGAGAGAGAGAGAGAGAGAGAGAGAGAGAGAGAGAGATGAGGGCAATATGCGGTGACAGCATTTTACCTCTCCATCAGTTGCTCACAAACACCCAATTGTTTATGTCCCTGCATCTGTCTTGCCCTCCACAGACAACCCCCCAAACAGCTGTAGAGGCAAGAACATTCACCACTTCCTTTGCCATGCAGAACACAAGTCAGGCTTGTAGCAAGACCAGGAGCAATCAACAGGATGATGCAGGCCATTTTACTTCTCATTGTACAAGTTCCTTGACTGACAGTTAATGTAACAAAAGGAGTCATACCCAGCATGGTAACAGAACACAGGGATAAACGCTGGCTACTCTGTTGTCTGTTCTGCAACTTTCGAAGGCAAAAGAACCCTGCTGGGGCTTCACTACTCACTCATCTTTCTTTAAAAAACACCTTCATCTCTGATGCTGTTCAACAGAATCTTTCATTTATTTACAGCTGCTGATACATGGTTAATGGGAATGGCTCCCTTTCTGCTTTTCACAGGCCTCGGGCTGAGACTGTTGCAGCAATAGCCAACAGGCCGAGACTGTCAAGCAGATGACTAGGCATGACTAATGCAACTTTACCCGAAAGGTAAAAATTTACCCGCCACAATTTTACCCCAAAGGGTTCCCAACGAACTGTCCTTTCAGGAAATAGACAGGGCATAGCAGAATATCCAAATGCACATGATCATAGTGTGACCTTATAACCCTTGATAACTTCACCCTCCTCCTTTTAATTATTCCAGTTATTTGAAATGGTATTTGATTGATTGATTGAGTGATTGATTGATTGATATACAGTGGTACCTCAGGTGAAGAACTTAATTTGTTCTGGAGGTCCGTTCTTAATCTGAAACTGTTCTTAACCTGAAGTACCAGGTTAGCTAATGGGGCCTCCCGCTGCTGCCGCGCCGCCACCGCGCGATTTCTGTTCTCATCCTGAAACAAAGTTCTTAACCCAAGGTACTATTTCTGGGTTAGCGGAGTCTGTAACCTGAAGCGTCTGTAACCTGAAGTGTCTGTAACCTGAGGTATCACTGTACAAGACAACCTGGACTACGTGACAGGCAGGCTGTTAGCTAATTCGGGCAGCTCTGCCTGGATGGCTGGTAGAGCACTCTTTTGGGTGTGAAACCTGTCCTGTCCTGTGTGGCTAGGGTTCTGTTTGCAACCAGTGTAGTCGCAGTGTTTGAGGGTGGGCAGCTGTCTCCTGTCTCTTGCGACTCTTGCTATGCCGAGTCTACAGCACTGATAAGTTCTGATCTTCCTGCCTTCTTTATTTCTTTTGCCTTTTGACATGGCTCTTGCTGGCCATGTAGGCAAAAGGTGAGTGGAGGCCATCTTTCTATCATTTCCTAAGGTTGGCCATGAGCTTGCATATCCTGTTTCCTAACTCCATGTTCTTTGTAGTGCCTTAGCTTCCCTTGTTCCTTGTCTTAATTCCCCTCTTTCCCTCCCTGTCAAAAGCTTCCTTCTCCCCTTTAGATGAGTATCTCTCCTGCAGTGGGCCTTGGACTCTGGTCCCAACAAGGCCGGCGTGTGCTTACTATATGACAGCTATTTAGGTATTCTGTGGGCAGCTATTTAGGCATTCTGCTGGACTGACGGATCTTCTGCCCCCTTCTGCTAAACAGAAGCACTGGCAGGCTTGAGGGGCCCCTGGTGAGATACCTTCTGGTCCCAGCACCAGCTTGGCTACCCTCCTGGTAGGGCTGTCATATTGACTAGTTGGCAGGATTTTACGTGGCTTCTAACCATAAGGGTGGGTGGAAACCAAGGCAAGATAGAGCTTGCCCTCTTGCCTTCTACAAGCTAGACCAATCTTCCCTCCCCAAGGCAGTTGCGTGTCGAGGTCCCCAATACACCCCAAAAGAAAACACAATTGACACTTAATTTTTGTTTAAGGTTTTTGGCATAATTTTGGCCACAACTTTATTCAAATACAGCAATGTGAGTGGTTGCTTAGGCATTGGTAGCACTAACTGCCCCCGCACGGGGACAGCTCTGACATTTGCACCCCCCGCGAAGTCAGGAAGGGTAAGTCACCTGGGGAGAGAGACGGGACTGGGAACCATGCCTCACCTCTCCCCAGAATGCTCCCAGGGGCTTGCGTGGCCCTAGCCCCTTGCCAGGGGGTTTCGGACAAAAGCATGGGGGAGCCCCTGGGTTCCTTTAACGGTAAAACCCTTCAGCAGCAGCAGCAGCAGCAGCATTTTGGAGGGGCAGGCACAGCCAAATCCATACCCCTCCACCAGCAGCAGCATTTTGGGGGGCAGGCACAGCCGAATCCATACCCCCCCAGCAACCAATTCCAGACCAATGCCCAACCGCAAACTTTACAAGTTGTGACGATTTGCTATGCGCTAGGCAAAAACCAAGTGGCACACACTAATCAGCCAAATGGCAAAATTCCTACCGGGCCCCTGCCCCAAAGCAGACGACCCCATGACAGGCAATAGCAAGGTCAAGCAAACAGCCTAACATTAGGGAAGGGAGGGCGGGTGATCCGAAGCACGCAGCGAAAGAGGACGTCCGTTGCTGCGTGCCTTGTATTTAACAAATAGGGCTGTCAGTCACTAAATGGCAACATGTAATATTCCCCAGTAACAGCCTGCCCCTGCTTACGAGTTGGCCAAACCATCTGCCCAGAAACAGCAAGGTGTCTTGGAATCCCCAACCGCAACACGTGCTCTCCGTGATGGAGAACACGCTTTATATGACAAGGTGTTGAATATGTGAGATTAAGGGCAAGCTGAAGATTTACCGTATTTTTTGCTCTATAAGACTCACTTTTTCCCTCCTAAAAAGTAAGGGGAAATGTGTGTGTGTTATGGAGTGAATGCAGGCTGTGCAGCTATCCCAGAATCCAGAACAGCAAGAGGGATTGCTGCTTTCACTGCGTAGCGATCCCTCTTGCTGTTCTGGCTTCTGAGATTCAGAATATTTTTTTTCTTGTTTTCCTCCTCCAAAAACTAGGTGTGTCTTGTGGCCTGGTGCGTCTTATAGAGCGAAAAATACGGTAACTAGAGCTGTGTCTGTTTTTAAATAATTTGTGCAACACAATGAGTGCAGAATATAATGGTTGGGCAGAGAAAACATATTCTGGAAAATCCAAGGCAAATTTCAATGAAAAGCAAGTTGCTTCTTGCTCTTTTGGTTATGAATAGATGCTTAATGGTCTGTAGTGGCCAATGCTAAAGTGAGACTTCTGTTGCTGCATAGAAGGCAAGTGTGTTGGGCCACAACTCTCATCATCTCTGTTCATCGGCCAAGGAGCTGATGGGAGCTACAGTGCCATAACACATCAAGGGCCACAGTTTTTTCCATCCTTGATGCATAAGGTTTCTTTTTAAGTAGTCAGGGTGGAGCCTCACATAGCAGAAGCAGAATATTTTATGCAAAACAAGGGAAATTGTGTAATATATTTAACTTGCATAATTTACACAGGTGGCAGAAATGAGCTTTTCTTGAAACAAAACCGTGAAAAACTGTTTCACTGGGATTGAAGAAACCTTGAGGAATATGATGGCTCTCTCTCTCTCTCCCTCTCTTTAATGAGTTCATATAAACCTGAACATAGTTCTGTTTTTTAGTACTAACGTATCTCCAAAATTTCATCTTGGTGTATACTGAAGTGTCCCTGTTTTCTTGCCAGTTCATCTCGGGTGGGGAGGAGAAACATTATCTAACCTTGCAACAGCTGGAATATGGTTATCTAATTGTTGTTTGAATAGCATTGCGATAATACAAATGTCAAATTCACTATCGGAATGTCAAAAAGGCAGCTACCAAAGTGAGCCCTCTCTTTTTCTGAACGAAGAAACAATAAACCAATTTGTAAGCATTTATTTTTAAGAGCACATTCGGTCTCCCCGCCTCTCTTTACTAACAAGAGAGTGAGGGTGGGGGGTGGGGGGAGACAGAATTTAATGCAATGTGATGAATCTGTCTACATAAAATAAGAGCTGGAAAGATAGGAAGATTGTATTGCCTATAAAATCCACTTAAGATGCATCATGGATTCATTCAAAATATTTATGATGCCATTGTAAAAATAAAATAAAAATGTATTTGTTTTCAAGGATCCGAAAATGGCAAGTTCCTTCTTTTGAGTCTTGCCGCAAAACTTTACACCAGAACATTCACAGAGCACAGGCATATGGCGGGCCATGAACCGGCGCTTGCTTTCATTTACAAGCCTAGGCTTTTTCCTACTGCTGTAGTTTATATACGGTGTTGTCAGTTTCAATGCCTGTGTTTACTCTTGCTGCAGTTATTGACCACAGGCCCATTGAAGTCTCCGTTCTAGGGGTTATCAAGATTTAGACTGAGTGACCTGGCAGTCCTGTACAATTCTAAGAACTAATTCGTTCAAGGGGAAAGTGTTTGTTCAGTCTGATTGTGTTCTGAAAGAACAAATTATAATTTAAAGGTACAATTTGAAACCCCTTCTTTTATCATCCCTGGTGCTCCAGCTGACTATTAACTAGCTAAGAGGCGCTGAAAACCCCCAATGTATCTGCCCAGTATTAGCTTGATTTGATCATAATTCAACTGCACACTGGTTTTGTCTACCCTCTGTGTACAATGAAGTTCCTATATATATGATATATCAATAAAATCATTCAGATATTCCAAGACATAGCACAGTATTTTCTTCTCTCCTCTAGCACAAACTTCTGCATGTCCAAATTTGCTTTCCTTCTTCCAGATAGCATGATCCACTCATTTTTAATTGATGTGGAACCATTTTCACATAGACCTCCCATTCCATGAAATAGTCTGTCGTGGTGATCACGAATGCCAGGCAGAAGGAAACAAGACTCCCATCTCTTTTCACATGAGTATTGTACCTGCAGTGCATTGGATCAAACCCATAAGATGTTAATATGCAAGGCTGTAGGATAAAATCCCAGCTGTTGAAAGTGTGCTTAAGTGATATGCTGCCACTGATAGTAATAGGACTTGCTTGCGAGTAAAGGTATTCAAGATCCATTAAATGCTAGGCCAGGTAGGAAATGTACCAAATTCTGCCTGTTGTGTGCAATGGCAAACCCTCTAATCGGAATTTCTGATGAAGAAATGTATTTGTTTGAGAAGTACCTTCACTTTTCACCAAGCCGATGTATTTGTAAGAATTTTTACTATACCGTGCTTGCAAATAACGTTTATTTCTGTTGTGTAAATATGCAATGGTTCATTTTAATAAAATGTAAGCCCTAAAATAAGATAAACCCCATGACTGGAAGTGCATTGAAGATTTAAAGTGCATTCATCTGCTCTTTTTCTATATAAATATTCATTGGTTCAGTGTTCTCAGGTTGCTGGAACTTTTAATCTGCATTCAGATGGAGGTGCTTTAATCAGGGAGTTCATAAAAACCTAACTTTTTCCATAAAAAATATAGTAAGGTATAACACAGGGTCACTAGAGCTTAAAAAAAAGGAAATAAAATTGGGTAAACTGCATCTTGAAAAGGAGGGAAATGCAAGCGCTGATGGCATTCTGCACCATAATATCAATATTCTATTAAAAATAAATCTCTCACTGTTATACTGAAGTGCCTCAAACAGCCTGTCACTTTACTGCAGTCTTCAAAGATGACTGATAATGGGTGGAAAAAATATAAAAATAAAAATCCCATAGCATCTGTTTACCATGCACTCTCAGAAACAGTTAAGATTTTTTTTTTTTTAATGTCAGCAGTAATATGTGCATGTATTAGCTATCATAGAGAGATCAACGGAACAAAGACAGGCTCCCTCCATGCTGGGAATGGGGCAGGCTACTGTTATAAATTAGGAGAGCCAAGCAATGGGAGGCAAGGGGAGTAATTTTAAAAGGCACCTTGCCTTTGTTTCATGTTTGATCTCTTTTGCAACATTTTGTTTATTAAGATTAGGACTAGGACAAAACTATTTGTATTGGATTTATATACTGCCACAAGGCTCCACAGAGCCTTCTGGGTAGCTTGCCTTGTTTTGCAGTCTGTTTTTAGTGTTTTTTTTTTTTAAAAAAAAACACCTCTTATTTTCAGCCTTTTTTTTTTGCACTGTTTTGCCATTGTCTTTCTTCTGCGTTACCTTCTCAGTCACTGGCCTCATTCGTTTGCCCACAATGTCATTAAATCTTTTGGCTGAGGCAGACCATGCGATTGTGTTGATATTGCGCGTCGAGGTCTCCAGGGCCACCCCAAATAACTCACACATCACACAGAAATTTTGTTTAAGGTTTTTGGCATAATTTTGGCCACAAATTTATTAAAATACAAAAAATTTGAGTGGTGGTTAGGCATTGGTTGCGACTATCTGCCCCCCCAGTGGGGGACAGACTGACATTCCGCACAATGCGAAAGTCAGAAAAGGGGAATACATTTGGGGGTATCGACGGAGCAGGGAACCTGCCCTCAGCCCTCCCCAAATGCAACCAGGGGCTCTTGCGTGGCCCTAGCCCCTTGACAGGGTTCGGACAAAAGCAATGGTGAGCCCCTGTATTCCTTTAACGGAATCCCTTGCAGCAGCAGCATTAGAGGGGCAGGCACAGCCAATCCATGCCCCTCAACCAACCAAACAAACCATAAACCTATGCCTAACCACAACCTTACAAGTTGTGACGATTTACTACGCAGTAGGCAAAAACCAAATGGCCCCAGCCAATCAGCCAGATGGACAAAATTCCTACCGGGCCCCTGCCCCAAAAGCAGACAACTCCATGACAGGCATAGCAAGGTCAAAGCGAACAACCCTAAATATGGGGGGGGGGGCAATCTGATGCACAGGCGAAAAGAGGAAGCTCTATGCTTTGTGCGGGGAGTTTTAACGTTTCTGGCTGTCAATCAACAAATGGCAACATTAACTTCTTCCCAACAACAAGGGAAGCCCAATCACAACAGTGCTCAATTAGGCCGCCCCACAACTTTGGAGTGTCCTGTCGGCCCCCACCGCAACACGTGCTCTCCATGAAGGAGAACACGCTTTGTCTTGATAAAACATTTGATGCGATGATTTCAACAGAAAATGTGGAGGCCACCACAGGCAATCAGATAAAGCAACACTTTATAACGCTGATTCCTCTCCTCACCTCTCACCCTGGGCTGAAAACCATGTTTCTTTCTTCTGCTACACCTTGAAAAGTTCTAAATTTGATCCATTCACTTCTAAATGAGTGCCATATCCTTGGACGTCAATCGAATTTAAGTCAAGGTTGGTCATGATAAGGTCCATTGAAATCAACGTGACTGAAGTTAGAATGGCAGAATCCCATTCCATTGCTTTCAGTGGGACTGTGTTGCAGCTAATTGCAACGTCCTTCGTGTCCAGTGCACAACTGATGGTGACAAGTGGAGGTGAGTGTGTTTTCAATTTTAGTGATGCAGATTTTAACGGCAAAGAGTAAGTAAACTGTTTCTGTGAAAGAGAATAGCATCTCCTATCCTTTTATTCAGCAGCGTGAGTTGCTAGGTTTTGGACATGCCCTGGAATTGAACTGAGAAGCTGAACGTGGCAAATGTTTCAGTTGTAGTAAGGTTAGCCACAAAAGGCAGTATGTTTGAGGTCAGTAGAAAGAAGGGGAGGGAAGCAAGGCGTACACGACTTAGGCTGGATTTTGCATTAGCCAAGCCATTTGGTAACCTGAGCATTCATCAAGTACAGAAAGTCATATACGTGCAACTGCTGACTACACAAAGTTTGCTTGACAGCCTTGTTAGCAACTGCTATATTACTTGACAATTCTGCACTATTTAAGTACTTAGATATGAAACAGGGTATGTTGTCCTGGCAAAGTCATTGTATTACAAGCCACTTTTCAAACTCAAATTCATAAATCAGCGAGGGATTCCCCCTCCCCCCTTCCCTTACAGAAGCACTGTGTTTAAAAAGCGAGCCTCTTCCTCCGTCTGCTTCCCCACTCCCTTTTATATGGCTAAAAGGGGGGGGGGGGAATACTGAACCAAGAGTTAAGAAATGATATTGTAATATTCAGTGCTTCGTTTCTCTATTTTCGAAACAGCTTAATTATTTCCCTGCAAGGGTATTTAGTATCAAGGGTATATTGGCAGAAAATATATCGGACAGTTTCAGCAGAAAAAAAATTCAAATTACTGGTACACAGCAAAGGAAAATCCCTAAAGTCCATGGAGAAGATTGTATTGATTTTTATGGAAGCAGAAGTCAGGACAGGACCAGTACAAATACAGATTGTCCACAGCATCAGTTGCACAGCTGGAGCCATAGAATGGGAGTTTATGTGTTCAGATTGCTAGCATCCATCAACATTTGGCGAGTTATTACAGATCATTGCCTCCCAAGACCTCCAAGCTTGGATCCCATAATGGTTGAGGTCAGTGGAAACAGTTAAAAGCTTCTAGCATGCCCATTAACATCTCGGTCTTTTCGTTTAATTTAAAAGTTTATAAGTTGTAGGATCCTAAGACAGAGTGGGATTCAAATGTGTATCTGAACTGATGGCAGTAGCAGAAGCTCAAAATAAAATAAGAGGAATCTGGAACACAGTTAAGGTCTGCTTCATACTTTTTTGTGGTTGTTCCTAAGCGTGCAACATTCACCCACCTGGGTATAGCTAGGGTATGGAGGAAGCTGATGAATCAGAGAGGAAAAAACGGGATATCATTATCCAGGAGTATAGATGGACACATGACAAGAGTTGTAAACCTTAAAAAGTGTACAGTATTTCTCAGTTAATCAAATGCATAGAAATCACTTGGTAAAGTATTATTATTATTATTGCTATCACTATTTATTGAATTTGTATGCAGTTGTCTAAAATGTCCTTGAGTAATAAGTCATTTTAATGGTTGCTTTGTTGCTTTGGTTTAATGGTTGCTTTGTTTGGCTTTTAAAAGTCTGTATGTTTTGCCCTGATGTTTTGCAAGAGGGCAGTATATTCTTTTATGAAGAAATACATAAATGAAGTCTAGCAGTGTATGCCCTGATTATGGCACTTAACATCAGTGAATAATTGTAGCATAGTAAGGGAAGAGTGTTTGCAAAGGAATAGTCCCATGTCTGGGACGCGGGTGGCGCTGTGGTCTAAACCACAGAGCCTAGGGCTTGCCGATCAGAAGGTCGGCGGTTTGAATCCCTGCAACGGGGTAATCTCCCGTTGTTTGGTCCCAGCTTCTGCCAACCTAGCAGTTCAAAAGCACATCAAATTGCAAGTAGATAAATAGGTACCACTCCGGCAGGAAGGTAAACAGCGTTTTTGAGCGCTGCTCTGGTTTGCCAGAAGTGGCTTAGTCATGCCGGCCACATGACCCGGAAAAACTGTCTGCGGACAAACGCCGGCTCCCTTGGCCTATAGAGCGTGATGAGCACGCAACCCCAGAGTCGTCTGCGACTGGACCTAACGGTCAGAGGTACGTTTACATTTACGTTTAGTCCCATGTCTAGTCCCATGGGTTGTGGGGCCTTTCAGAACATTGGCTGGGAATGACATTAGCAACAAATTAGTTCTCCCCCTAGAAGCCAATTGAGCTGGTGCACCAAATAACCACCCTTCCTTCTAAATGTATAATAATAATAATTTATTTATACCCTGCCCATCTGGCTGAGTCTCCCCAGCCACTCTGGGTGGCTCCCAGTCAAATGTTAAAAACAGTACAGCTTTAAATATTAAAAACTGGGCTGCCTTCAGATGTCTTTTAAAGATAGGATAACTGCTTATTTCCTTCACATCTGAAGGGAGGGTGTTCCACAGGGTGGGCACCCCTACCGAGAAGGCCCTCTGTCTGGTTCCCTGTGACCTCACTTCTCGCAATGAGGGAACCGCCAGAAGGCCCTCGGCGCTGGATCTCAGTGTCCGGGCTGAACGATGGGGGTGGAGATGCTCCTTCAGGTATACAGGACCGAGGCCGTTTAGGGCTTTCAAGGTCAGCACCAACACTTTGAATTGTGCCCGGAAACGTACTGGGAGCCAATGCAGATCTCTCAGGACCGGTGTTATGTGGTCCCGGCGGCCACTCCCAGTCACCAGTCTAGCTGCCGCATTCTGGATTAATTGCAGTTTCTGGGTCATCTTCAAAGGTAGCCCCACGTAGAGCGCATTGCAGGAGTTATCTTGCTCATAGTGCACCAATACTAAAATATCTCCATTGGTTACTTGTCCACTTCTGAGCCCAGGTCAAGATGCTAACTGGTGCTTGTCTTCAAATTACTTGTGACCCAAGAACCTGAAGGAGTGTCTACTCCCATATCAAGCTGTCCATACCTCAGAATCATTTGCTATAACCTTTCTCCGTGCGTATTTTTCACCTGAGGTGAGAATGAGAGTTTTTTTCATGTGTTCTGGGCAAGTGTCTCAAAGCACTTCTTGCAACAGTACTCGTCACTCGGCTTGTCTAAGATTCTGAGAAAAAGAAGATAATTCTTTTGGTGGGGGGAGGTGTCACTGGATGTGTGATTTGTTTGGTTTGTCTTTTGGTTTGTCTTGATTTCATTATAACACAACCAGTCTATAATGGAAAGGCTAATTTCTTAGATTCATAAATATTTTATATTTAATCATGAAATATATACTTTTGGGGGCTATCTGGCATGAAATATACAGCCTTTTATCATAAAACAAGCAATTGTGGACTGTAAAAAGCAAATATTCCCTATTGCCACGATGCAGGCCATTAGTGGAGCTGTATTTTCTTTATTTATTACAGTAAACATTTTCTTGATAATAAATAAGTTGCATATTTTACAGCATGCAATAATCCCCGTTGTTTTGTGACATGATTTCCATTTACTCTGAGTTCTGTGATTGCACTTTCTCGGGATTAGTTCTTTTTTAATGCTTCCTTATAGTACTTTAAAGTGATTCAAAAGCAATTTAACTTCAATCAGATAATTGTGGCATGGTTGTAGTGTAAAGGACTTCACTGCAAGTAGATGACAGGTGGGAGGAATTTAAAGTGAAAAAGCGGTGAGGGGGAGGCATGCTTAACCCATTTCCCTTCCTGCAAGTTCTATATTCCTAGTTGCCCGCTTCCAGCAACAAATACAAAACACAAGTTTGAGTAAATTCCTCTTGGGATGGGGACAGGGCCAGCCCACCCATGAGGCAAGGTGAGGCAACCGCCGCAGATGGCAGGATCCACAGGGGCAGCAGATCCCAGTCTAGAGCTTTATTCCCCCCTTGTTTCTGATATAGGTCTTCACTCACTCCTTCTTTCCCAGGTGGGGAAGGAGGTGCCATTTTGTAGTTTGCCTCAGTTGCCAAAATGTCTTGGGTTGCCCCTGAATGGGGACAATGTCAAGTGAAGAAAGGGTTAAGCGCACGCACACACACACACACACACACACACACACAAAACACACGTCATTCCAAATGATCTATTCTTTAATTTGCTTTGTTTCAAAAGTGGTGCCTATTAACTTGCATTAAAGGTAAAGGACCCCTGAAGGGACGCAGGTGGTGCTGTGGGTTAAACCACTGAGCCTCTTGGGCTTGCCGATCAGGAGGTCGGCAGTTTGAATCCCCGCGACAGGGTGATCTCCTATTGCTCGGTCCCTGCTCCTGCCAACCTAGCAGTTCGAAAGCACGTCAAAGTGCGAGTAGATCAATAGGTACTGCTCCGGTGGGAAGGTAAACAGCGTTTCCATGCACTGCTCTGGTTCACCAGAAGTGGCTTAGTCATGCTGGCCACATGTCCCGGAAGCTGTACGCTGGCTCCCTCGGCCAATAAAGCGAGATGAGCGCTGCAACCCCAAAGTCGGCCATGACTGGACCTAATGGTCAGGGGCCCCTTTACCTTAAAGGACCCCTGACAGTTAAGTCCAGTTGCAGATGACTCTGGGGTTGAGGCGCTCATCTTGCTTTACAGGCCGAGGGAGCCTGCGTTTGTCCGCAGACAGTTTTTCTGGGTCATGTGGCCAGCATGACTAAGCTACTTCTGGTGCAACGGAACACCGAAACGAGAGCAGTGAACGGAAACGCCGTTTAGCTTCCCACCAGAGTGTTACCTATTTATCTACTTGCACTTTGGGGCATGCTTTTGAACTGCTAGGTTGACAGGAGCTGGGACAGGGCAATGGGAGCTCACCCCCTCGAGGGGATTTGAACTGCCAATCTTCTGATCAACAAGCCCAAGAGACTCAGTGGTTCAGACCACAGTACCACCCGCATCCCTATTAACTTGCATTAGCTTGTAATAAATAGTAATGTCTCCAAATTGAATGCTGCGTTATGGGCCCGTTCAGCCATTGCTTAGCTCTTTGTGGTCTCTCAGCATGAGGAACATCCCACATTGAAAAGGCTTTCTTTACTTTTAAAAACATATATACTTCACCTTTCCATTTCAAACAAAAATTCTCCAAGTGCTTTACATTAAAAAGAAAGTCAAACATCTGTTAGGCTGAAGGCCTACAGTCGAATTCCATTTCCACTGGGGCCAAATGGAATTCTTTGATCAACCAGAAAGTCAATTACTTGAACTCTGCTCTTCCTGGTTCTGTTCCAGCAGTCTTCTCTATTAGGCCACATTGGCTAATTCACTAGGACCAAGCTTTCCCAGGGGTCAAGTGTCATATAATTTGAGATGTTTATGTTTTTGGGAATAAAAGGTAGTTACAGGCGATGCTAAGTTCCCACCTTTTGGAAATCAAATTGTTTTAAAGAGGCCAAAGGCAGGTCACAAATATGAGCTAGACTCTTCTGGAAAGGGTCAACAACCTCATCTTTAGAGCACTACACCAACTTAATCCGGACTGAAATGTGAAATGAATGGAGCTTGAAGTAGGTGCGTAGATACGAGTTTTCAGTGCTCTTGAGCCATTGGCACTCCTAAATTCCTGAAGCACTTTGGAAAATGAGATTCAGAGCATCGGGTTTCGCCCCAAGTAGAAGGACAGACAATTCAAGGGCAATCTGTGCATTTAATTTTTCTCTCTCCGATAGCTCCTATCATTGTACTATCTAATCATTGATCTCACATTGTCAGTTGCTGAGACTCAGAGCGGAGTCCACCATTCATCTGTTTTCTCCTTCAGGATAAGCATGATCTTCAGAATTGAGCCTCTGGTTTCACCTTCTTTCCCCTGCTGCTCTGGAGGTAGAATTGTTACAAGAAAATATGAAGACAAATCTCTTATCTGCTTTTTGGTATCATGTGAACATCTGATAATGAAAGGTTGGATGAGAACAACCATTCAAAATAAAAACGAGTCAAAGAATGCCCTTGAAGGTGTGAGAAATGTACCAATTTACACAAATATCGGCCTAAACTAGAGAGAAAATGCATTCAAAATACAGAGACGGGACTGTTTCACACATTACACGAGCAACAAAACTGGGTGTGTACTCCACAGAGAGCTTTCCAAGATCATACACATGCTTTCAAACCCCTGCTCATTGTTTTAAGATTTTATATTTTTGGATTAACCTTAACAATTTTAGAGACACAACAACAATGAGGCCCTAAGAGGGTGCAAGGTTTAACAGACAGGCATTTGCGTTCTTGCTTCAGAACACCTGAGAAAAATCATATTTTCATGCTTAATTCCAATTTTAAATAGGGATGATGGGGAAGTGTGACAATTAGGAAAGGCTGTTCTATTTCCTCTATATATCAGCTCAGAGTTATCACATTATTACACGCATCATCCTAAGAACCCAATGAGGTAAGTTAAATGAAGAGAGTCATAAAGAGGCTTTTGACCTGTTCAGTTATATTCAAGGAGCTCCATAGAACAGCGGGATTTCTTGGTCCAAGCAGAGCATCTGGTCCAATGTGCATCACAAGCACCGTTCCTGACTCAGAACTGTTGGAACTGCTGCAGTCAGTCACAGGAGCAGATTTCACCTGGCCACCTGACTGTGCAGTGTCCACAGGATTTAACGTATGACTTTGGTTTGCTGCAGCTTGCCTTCCTGCAAGAGTGGGCAATGAGGAGTGGGTTAGACACACCAGCATAGCAGATTGGATTGGTGGACTGTGCCCTAAATCTGTAACTCTGAAAGAACTATTTCTCTTTGCATACTTGGCTAAATAATCTGTGTACCAATCCAAAATGTTCATTTTGTGCATTTCTTTAAAGGGCTACAGAAGAAGGTTCAGGGGGAACAATATTCCTCCTACAAAATAAGAATGAACTCCTGCTAGGCTCTGTGTACCACTTTATTCAACTAAGTTTTAATCAGAGTAGATCTGCTAAAATTAAAGAATATGACTAATTTAGGTCCATTAATTTCAGTAAGGTAAAGGTAAAGGGACCCCTGACCATTAGGTTCAGTCGTGTCCGACTCTGGGGTTGCGGCGCTCATCTCGCTTTATTGGCCGAGGGAGCCGGCGTACAGCTTCCAGGTCATGTGGCCAGCATGACTAAGCCGCTTCTGGCGAACCAGAGCAGCGCATGGAAACGCTGTTTACCTTCCCGCCGGAGCAGTACCTATTTATCTACTTGCACTTTGACATGCTTATGAACTGCTAGGTTGGCCGGAGCAGGGACCAAGCAATGGGAGCTCACCCCATCGCGGGGATTCGAACCACCGACCTTCTGATTGGCAAGCCCAAGAGGCTCAGTGGTTTAACCCACAGCACCACCCGCGTCCCTATTAATTTCAGTAGGTCTTGTCTAATTAAAACTTAGTTGCATATGGTCATAATTTTGTACAGCTCCTCCTGCACTCCACCTTAAACCTGTTGCACACTTCAAATCATGGGGCTTTAACACAGTGCCTTATTTCTCCTTCTTTCCTGCCTTCCTACTCTCTCTGTCTTTCTGCCTACAGGTAGGTAGCCGTGTTGGTCTGCCGTAGTCAAAACAAAATAAAAAAATTCCTTCCAGTAGCACCTTAGCGACCAACTAAGTTTGTTATTGGTATGAGCTTTCTTCAGATACCTGTCTTTCTACCTGTTTTGTTTGACTTCCAGCAAGAAGAAGACTTCTGTAGAACTCTAAGGCTTGCTCACCAGTTTGTGACACTTTTCTTGGCTCCAATAATATTTCCATACTGCAGCTTTAAGATTTGTTGCCTGATTAACTTTGCATCAATAGGAGTATAGCATCTAGATCAAGGGAAGTAATAGTGCCACTGTATTCTGCTCTGGTCAGACCTCACCTGGAGTACTGTGTCCAGTTCTGGGCACCACAGTTCAAGAAGGACACTGACAAACTGGAACGTGTCCAGAGGAGGGCAACCAAAATGGTCAAAGGCCTGGAAACGATGCCTTATGAGGAACGGCTAAGGGAGCTGGGCATGTTTAGCCTGGAGAAGAGGAGGTTAAGGGGTGATATGATAGCCATGTTCAAATATATAAAAGGATGTCACATAGAGGTGGGAGAAAGGTTGTTTTCGGGAGCTTCAGAGAAGCGGACACAGAGCAATGGATCCAAACTACAAGAAAGAAGATTCCACCTAAACATTAGGAAGAACTTCCTGACAGTAAGAGCTGTTCGACAGTGGAATTTGCTGCCAAGGAGTGTGGTGGAGTCTCCTTCTTTGGAGGTCTTTAAGCAGAGGCTTGACAACTATATGTCAGGAGTGCTCTGATGGTGTTTCCTGCTTGGCAGGGGGTTGGACTCGATGGCCCTTGTGGTCTCTTCCAACTCTATGATTCTATGATTCTATGATTCTATGACTTTGCAATAATGGAACAGAGTATTGTGGATTTTGTTTTGTTTTGTTGGGGTCTAAAAGCATAACTTTTAAATAACATCATTTCAACTAACCTTTACTTGGAGTAGACTCATTGAAAGAAATAGCTGTTATTACACAGGTCTTCTAGTTTCAGTGGGTCTAGTCTAAGTAAAATTATTTGACTACAACCCAAGGGCTGTGAATATTGAAGTTTCCTATGGTCATCTATGGAGAGGAAAATATCTGCTCATTGTCTTCAGAACTGCGGGCAATATTGGCTTCAAAGAGCAGTGGGTCTAGAAATGGATCTGCTTATGTTTCTGTCTGTATATCGTAGCTTAATAGCTTAAAGTTTAGCTAACACTCAAGATCATTAATTTAAGAGAGGCGCTGGCTGCAGTCCACCTGCTGGGATCAATGAATATAAGCAAGACCTTCCTATTATTGGTTATTGTCAGGGAACTGCCATCGGAAGGAAGGGAAGTGAAAGGGCTCACACAGGTTGGGAGAGACTCAGCAGCTGAAGAGGGAACCAGTAGGGGGAGAGGAGCTGAGCTGAGGGAAAGGGAGCTGGAGGGATGGCTCAGAGACACTTCCAGCGAAAACAGTGGGGAGGTTTCAGGACCTCCTGTAGGGACACCCACTCCTCGCCGGAAACTGTCACGCAGAGAGTCCAGAAGACGTGTTTCCGTTAAGGAGCTTTTATGTTGGAAGCGATTCCGAAAGCAACCACTGTCGGAATCTGCCAGCGACTGACGGAGCCATGTTTAAGGGGCTCCGTTACAGACAGAGGTTTGCAAACTTGACCAAACTCTGAGGGACTAGGATTTTACACACAAGCAGCTCATCGTCCCATCACAGCATTCCGACAGTCTTCGTGAGCAGCTTGTGCAGGAGAAGGCATCATGAGCAACCCAGCCGGAACCGGAGAAGCAGGAGCTGGAGCGGGTCCAAGCCTGGAAGAAAGGTACCGGGTGTTGGAGGTCCAGCTAGCGCTGCAGACGGCGAGGCTTGAGGAGAGGAGGGCTCAGGATGCAGACAAAAAGGGGAAAGACACCCAGCTCGTCAGAAAGGTACCAGGATTGGTGCAGAAGTTTGGGGGGGAGCCCAAAGACTATCATGGCTTTCGGACAGAGATGCAATATGCCCTCAATCTGCAGTTTGATGAATTCCCTGACGAGGAATCACGAGTGGCTTTCGTGATTGGACATCTTGAAAAGGGGGCGAGAGACTGGGTTAGACCCCTGATGGCAGCGAATAGTGACGTCCTAAAGGACACGATGAAGTTCTTTCGCGCCATGGATCTGATGTTTTCCAGCGATATTGAACAGGGAGTGGTCCGCAGACAGTTAATGGCTTGCAAACAGGGGAGCCGATCTGTCCGTGAGTACTGGACTGAGTTCACCATGTTGATCCATAAATTGGGGTGGGATCTATCGGCGGAACCCATTCAAATGCTCTTTGAAGAAGGGCTTTCTTCGGCTGTGAAAGACGAACTTTCCCGGGCGCCCAGGGCGGAGTCTATGGACCAGCTGACCAAATCAGCGCTGACCATAGGAGCGCGCCAGGAGGCGAGAGCATTGGAGAGGCGGGAAGGGAAGGGGGAACGTTGGAAGGAGTTCCGCATTCCAGACATTCCAGAGCCAACTTTCCCGCCGGCAGAGCCGATGGAAATCGGAACAGCGCGCGCGCGCGCAGTTTCAAAGCCCAGTGAGGGGGGAAAGAAGGAGGGAAAAGGCGCCCGGAAATGCTATCTCTGCCAACAGCCAGGTCACTTTGCCAGAGTCTGCCCCCAGAGGAAGGAATGGCAAGGGATGGTAGGAGCTGTGGAGGGAAGAGAGGAAGAAATACCGAAGCAAGTAAAAGCCAACGCCTGGCTGCCACCGTCGGGGCACAGCAGCCAGGCCAAAGAGCAGTGAAAGTGCCCACGCCAGAACCTCCTAAACCCGCCCTAGTGATAGAAGTGGCGCTAGAGCTGCCAAACGGACACCCTCTAAAGATAAAGGCGCTGTTGGACTCAGGCAGCTCCTGCAATTTCATGAGCAAAGAGTTTGCAGCTGAACACCAGATACAGACGATCCCTTTAAGCAACCCCCTGCAGGTGACCACGATCGATGGCAGGGAGCTGTTGGGAGGAGAAGTCAGCTTGCAGACCGTCCCAATGATAATGAAGGTGGCAAGGCACACCGAACTGATAGCGTTTAATGTGGCCACCTTGGGAGGAGCTCCCATTATATTGGGGATGAGCTGGCTAGCGTTACATGATCCGCTGGTGGGCTGGCATCAGAGAGTGGTTTCTTTTGGTTCAGCACATTGCTTAGAACACTGCAAAGAGGGAAAGGGTTTGGCAGGGGCCCAAGCCACCCTAGCAGGGACTGAAGTAACGGAGAACGTGAAGGTACCACGACAATACGCAGATCTCCGCGACGTCTTCAGCGAAAGGGAAGCTGACCAACTACCCCCGCATAGACCCTTTGACTGTCAAATCAATTTACTCCCTGGGGCACAGCTCCCTGTAGGCAAGCTGTACGCCATGTCAGACAGAGAGATGCAGGAGCTAAGAGAGTTCATTGACAAGAACCTGAAGAGAGGGTTCATCAGAGAGTCCAGGGCGGTGGGGGGCAGCCCAGTGTTTTTTGTGGATAAAAAAAACACGAACAAGCCGAGGCTTGTGTGTGACTTCAGGGCCTTAAATGCAGTGTCAGAACCAGTGGCTTTCCCTATGCCCAGGATTGACGACATTTTGACAAGGGTCAGGAAGGGAAAGATTTTTACTAAACTGGACCTAAGGGGGGCGTACAACCTGATACGAATAAGGAAGGGGGATGAATGGAAAACCACCATGTTCACCCCTTTGGGGGCATTTGAATATTTAGTTATGCCCTTCGGCCTACAAGGAGGCTCCGCGTGCTTTCAATCGTTTATGAACCATGTCCTGGGGCCTTTGCTTTACAAGAATTGTGTGGCCTTCTTAGACGACGTGTTGGTGTATTCTGAGAATGAGGAGCAGCATGTGAGAGACGTCAGAGAAGTGTTGAGCAGGCTGCAAGCCAACCAGCTGTGGGTGAAACTGGAGAAGTGTCAGTTTCATACCAAGGAGGTGGAATTCCTGGGGTATCGCCTGTCAGACAAGGGATTGGCCATGGATCCCGGCAAGGTCCAGGCGGTGCTGGAATGGAAAACACCCAAAACAAGGAAGGATGTGCAGAGGTTCCTAGGATTTGGGAACTTCTATCGTAAGTTCATCCGAAACTTTGCCCACCTGACGGCGCCCATTACGGACTGTCTCAGCAGTAAGAAGAAGTTCGTTTGGACTGAGGAGGCGGAGCGAGCATTTGAGGAACTAAAAAGGGCCTTTGCCTCGGAACAACAACTCCTGCATGTGGATTTACAAAAACCGATGAGAGTGGAAACTGACGCATCAGACAGAGCTATTGGGGCGGTGCTTCTGCAGCCAGGGAAGGAGGAGTCAGAGTGGAGACCGTGTGCCTTTTTTTCGCGAAAGCTGAACAAATCCGAGAGGAACTACACGGTGTATGACCGAGAACTACTAGCCATTCATGAGGCGTTCCGGAGATGGAGGCACCTGCTAATTGGCGCACAACATAAGGTGCAAGTGTGCACTGACCACAAGAACCTAGAGTATTGGAGGACGGCACGAGTGCTCAACCAACGGCAAGTGAGATGGGCCCAGGAGTTCTCCAAATTTAACTTTGAGATTTGTTACGTGCCAGGCCCAGAGAACATTAGGGCGGACGCTCTCTCACGCAAACCTGAATATTTGGAGGGGGAGGGAGCACCCGAAGAGAGACATGTCATTCCAGAGGACCGCTGGGTGTGTGGGGCGGCATTGGTGGGACAAAGAGAACTGGTAGAGGAAACAGAGAATGATGAATACGCCCAGAATAAGCTCAGAGGTCTTAGGGGTGAGGGAGAGGAACCAGGGGGTTTCGAGGAAAGAAATGGAGCTTTGTATTACAAAGGGGCACTGTATATCCCTGAAGGAGACTTAAGGGGGAGGGTACTCAAGCAGTTGCACGACAGCCCCACGGCGGGGCATTTTGGACAACACAAAACCATGTGGTTGGTCACCAGGGAATTTTGGTGGCCTAAGGTGAGGGAAGATGTACGGGAGTATGTAAGAGGGTGTGAGCAATGCCAGCGAGCCAAAGGGGAGAGGCGGGCACCGGCGGGGCTATTAGAACCCTTACCAACCCCAGAACGACCTTGGGAGGCAGTGTCGATAGATTTTATGACTGATCTGCCGAAGTCCAAGGGGAAAACAGCCATCATGGTGGTGGTAGACCTACTAACAAAGATGTGCCACTTTGTAGCCTGCTCGCATGCAGTCACGGCGGAAGAGACAGCGAAGTTATTTGTAGAACACATTTTTAGGTTGCACGGGGTGCCATTGAGGGTGGTCTCAGACCGAGGAAAACAATTTACTTCCAGGTTCTGGAGGAAGCTCATGAGCTTACTGCAGGTGGAGGTCAACTTTTCGACTGCCCGGCACCCTGAAACCAACGGGCAGGCGGAAAGAGCAAACGGGGTCCTCCAGCAATACCTGAGGTGTTATGTCAATGACAGAGAGAATGACTGGGTAGAAAAGTTGGCGCTGGCGGAATTTGCCTACAACAATGCCGAGAATGTGTCCACAGGGATGAGCCCCTTCTTGGCTAATTATGGGTGTCATCCCAGGGCTTTCCCAGGGGGAGAAGGGGAGAGATGGGGTGTCCCGGCAGCCGAGCATTTTGTAGAAGAAATGGAAGCAATCCATCGTCAGCTCCAACTCAACTTAGAAAGGGCGAAGGAAGAATACAAGAGGCAGGCAGACAAGAACCGAAGGGAAGGTGAAACCATAAGGGTGGGAGATAGGGTGTGGCTGTCAACCCAAGGGTTGCCGTTCAAAGGAGGTTGTAAGAAATTAAGACCCAGGAGATTGGGTCCCTTTGAGGTCATTCAACAGGTCAACCCAGTGGCTTTCAGGCTCCGGTTACCCAACCACATGAAACTGCACCCAGTATTTCACAGGTCGTTACTGTCACCGTATGAGGGGGGACGAGAAGGGATGGCCACTCGGGGACCGGTCATAGAAGAAAGGGAATGCAGCAGCCATGTGGCAGAAATCCTCGACGCCAGGTGGAAGGGGAATCAGGTGGAGTATTTGGTAGCGTGGGAAGGAGAACCGGAGTCAGAAAACACTTGGGTAATGGCAGAAGATATCAATGACGAGGTATTGATAGAAACGTTCCATCAAAGGTTCCCAAGGAAACCTCAGCCTGTGGAGAGGTTCCGGAGGGAATACTTTGGGACCACCGATGAGGAGGAGGAGTTGGAAGGATTCTCGGAATCGGAAGGGGAAGGGGAGATGGACTCTGAGGAGGAGGAGTACTTCGAGACCAGGAACCGCAACAGGTGGAGAGAAGTGTTCGGGACATCGGAAGATGAAGGAAGTTCATTCCGGGGTTTTGCCTCCTCACCGCCCGTAGAGGAGGGGGCGAGAGGGGATGAAGGGGGCCCTGGAGGGGAGGTGGATGTCAGGGAACTGCCATCGGAAGGAAGGGAAGTGAAAGGGCTCACACAGGTTGGGAGAGACTCAGCAGCTGAAGAGGGAACCAGTAGGGGGAGAGGAGCTGAGCTGAGGGAAAGGGAGCTGGAGGGATGGCTCAGAGACACTTCCAGCGAAAACAGTGGGGAGGTTTCAGGACCTCCTGTAGGGACACCCACTCCTCGCCGGAAACTGTCACGCAGAGAGTCCAGAAGACGTGTTTCCGTTAAGGAGCTTTTATGTTGGAAGCGATTCCGAAAGCAACCACTGTCGGAATCTGCCAGCGACTGACGGAGCCATGTTTAAGGGGCTCCGTTACAGACAGAGGTTTGCAAACTTGACCAAACTCTGAGGGACTAGGATTTTACACACAAGCAGCTCATCGTCCCATCACAGTTATGAACAGGAAAAGAGAACTATGTATTTCAGGAGTTCCATCTACCAACACCACAAGGTTTCTGGGGACGAGGGCGGGGAGAAAATTAATCAGTTTGCATTTGAAGGTGAACCAAGGTGTGTTGCACTTTTGAGAACATGAGCGCCAAAACATAGCTATCTTTTGAAATTTGCGTTTCCCTGAATTTTGCAATGTGTACAAAAATGCATATACTGCCGTAAATGTGCAAAACATGAACACAGTGGTACCTTGGGTTACATAGGCTTCAGGTTACATACGCTTCAGGTTACAGACTCTGCTAACCCATAAATATTACCTCGGGTTAAGAATTTTGCTTCAGGATAAGAATAGAAATCATGCTCCGGCTGCGTGGCAGCAGCAGGAGGCCTCATTAGCTAAAGTGGTGATTCAGGTTAAGAACAGTTTCAGGTTAAGAACAGATGTCCGGAACGAATTTAGTACTTAACCCGAGGTACCACTGTACATTGGTGAAAAGAGCATACAAACTTCGCTTTGCAAAAATGTATATATTAGGCAAAATTGCATACGGGAGAATTATTCTAAACTGCTGATGAATTTTCTCAAGGACTTAAAAAATAATACTGGTGTGGATAACCGAACTTAAAACTTGAAATAATTGAGAGAAACCAAAATTGACAGAGAATATATGGCATTGTTTGGCCTGATTTGGACATCATGCTAAACTATGATTTAGACTAGGTTTTGTGCATGAGCAGCAATGAGTCATTTGATCCTGAGTAGTAGAACAAACCAGGGTTTAAACTAAGCAGTTTTCCTCAGTCTGGATATAATGAGAAACTCTGGTTAGTTTAAAAGTGATGGCGAATGCTATGGATTTCCTCACATAGCCGCAGTGCTGGATGGTGTGTGTGGTGTGTGGAGAGGGAGCCTGAGGGTCACTGCAATTTAATGTTATGTCTGTAAAGGATCTATTGGGTTCACTGCAAGCAACAGCTGTTGGGGTATTCCATGTAGCATACCCGCTGAGGAATCACTTCACATTCTGCATACTCCCACAAAATATGTGTTTGTTGGAGGGGGGGTATTATTGATTTCTTTTTGTATTGTTATGTTATGCATTTTGTGTTCTCAGTTTGTATTTTTATGTTGTATCCTGTCTTCATCTTCGGATGAAGGGCAGTATACAAAACACAAACAAACAAACAAACAAAATGCTAGTTTTACTGCCTTTTTATATGAGAAAACAAGGCAAGGTTTTCCAGCAGAAAACAGCACATTAATGATGAGTCGATGCTTGGTTGGCCTCTAATAAAACCCACAAACTCTCCACAATTCTTGCCAAATCATACCCTGCACCCGTCTAAAAACAATAGCTAACGTAGCTGGGGCCTCTTTGCAACTCTGCAATTTTAGCACTGCCCGGAAGTTCTCCTGAAGTTCTCCTGAACAAGCCCTTTTTGCTTGTGCTCACCCCCTTTGATTAAATGTAAATGTAAGTTGCTGGCTTGTTTTTTTTTTTTTTTTTTTTTTTTTGTAACTGTTGTATTATTTGCATAGAAGATGGCTGTTCTTAATTGGATTGCCTTGCCCATCTTGTGGAGAAAACATTACTTTGTTTTTTAGCCTCTCTAGTTTTCCCACCTTTTGCCTTGTAATCCTTGGTGCTGAATTCTACTGAACAGTGATTTACAGTTTATAAATGTCTCCCTTAATTCCACATTATTTATAAATCAATACTTAATTTGAATTGATTATGTTTCTGGGCCCTTAGATCTTTTATTAAGAAAAGGGCTGACTCTGTTCCTGGCAGCTGAACATCAAGTTTCTCTCCTTAACGACGACCAAAAAAAAAAAATCAAAAAAATCTTGGAAGTCATTCTGTTAATTGGAATGCACAGTCTTTGCCTTGTTGTAAAATATGAGTGTTTCTCCTAATTACTACCAGAGGATCCCATCTGATTTCATTGAAACAGGTTTAACACTTACGTGTAAGAAAGAAAAATCAGAGGAAATCCTTGCCTTCTGCAACAGTGTCAAAATAGTATAAATCCCTAAATGTTTAGACTCACATATTTAAAATGCAAGGAGAATGGAGTGCTTCTTTGGAGACATAAATCAATTGCCTGCTCCAACACTGACTTTGACCGAGTTGCTTATGTTACATGCCTTAGCTTCCCAGTTTTGCATAATAAAAGTGATACAATTATGATTGCTATGGTAGAAAGATGACAAGATGGGATAATATTTGTAGTAGAGGACATGCAGTGTAAGCGGAAGATCTCAGCCTCTCCAGGTACGTCTAGTAGGGACTCCTGTCTGAAAACCTGGAGAGCTACAACTCTTCCTTGAAGACAGCACTGAGATAGATGGGCCAATGGGCCAGCTCAGTCTAACTCCTTTTATTCACAATTGCAGCTCATCGTTCCTTGGAGCTCAGAATATGCGTACATGTCACAATACCTCACAAAAAGTTCCAAGAAGTAGGTTTAGGGATGCTCAAGGAATTTGATCTTTGTGAATTTCAATATGAACTGACCTCATCCTCACCTTCTGGACTAACATGATTTTGCACTTGCGTGTCAAGGTCCCCAAGCCACCACCCTAAATAAATCACAATTCACACAGAATTTTTGTTTAAGGTTTTTGGCATAATTTTGGCCACAACTTTATTAACATACATAATGTGAGTGGTTGCTTAGGCATTGGTTACGACTATCTGTCCCCACGCCCAGGGACAGAACTGACTTCCGGATTCCAGCGAAAGCCAGTGAGGGAAAACAATATTGGGGAGAGAATGGGACTGGGCACCATGCCATCACCCCTCCCCGCATGCTCCCATGGGCTTGTGTGGCACAAGGGATTCGGACGAAACCATGACAAACCCCTGGATTCCTTTAACGGAATTCCCTTGCAGCAGCAGCATTGGAGGGTCAGGCACAGCCAACTCTTACCCCTCCACCAACCAAATTTTAACCAATGCCTAACCACAACCTTACAAGTTGTGATGATTTGCTACGCAGTTGGCAAAAACCAAATGGCACCAGCCAATCTGCCAAATGGACAAAATTCCTAGCAGGCCCCTGCCCCCAAAGCAGGCGACCCCATGACAGGCATAGCAATGTCAAGCGCAACAGCCCTAAAATTAGGGAGGGTGGGCAGGCAATCCAATGCACGCAGTAAAAGAGGCTGCCAAGAATATATAACCTTCAGGCCAACCCTCTAAATGGCAACATCAAAATCTCCCCAAGAACCCAAAATGACCCAATCACAGACCTGGCCATCCAAACAACCAAAAGGGGGTGTCCTGCTAGACCCCACCACAACACGTGCTCTCCATGAAGGAGAACATGCTTTCCCAAATGTTCGGTCACAGGTCTCGGCGCAAAAATACAGTGGTACCTCTGGTTATGAACTTAATTCATTCTGGAGGTCCGTTCTTAAGCTGAAACCATTCCTACCCTGAGGCGTGCTTTCGCTAATGGGGCCTCTGGTGCGCAATTTCCATTCGCATCCTGGAGCAAAGTTTGCAACCAGGACCAACTACTTCCGGGTTAGCGGAGCTCGTAACCTGAAGCGTTCATAACCACCAGAAGCGTTCGTAATCAGAGGTACCACTGTAGTACCCAAAGGCCATTAGAAATGCTTATTTCCAAAAGAAAACATGTTTACAAATGTGTATGATTACATTAAAGTTCATTAAATGGATGCTTACATGCAGTTTTTATGTATATTTTTAAAAATTCGGATCAGTGGGGATATGGGAAGGTACAGTCATGAGTGAACACATGCAAAATCGACACAAACTGGAAATAGTGTAGTTGGCCGAACTGCAGATAACTTATATTAGAGGGAGAAAAAAATGACTTAACCTATTGACTCATTGTGAGCTCTGTGGCAGGACTTTGAGCCCAGGTCTCTGTGCTCTAAATTTTGCATTTGTTACACCATGCTGATGCATGAAGTATTGAATTCAGCTGAATTCAGCTCATCTTGTAATATGATATTCTTCACTATAAAAAATGAATAAAATAATGTATTTCTTTCAAATTGCTAAAATACTTTTAATATAGCAAAACAAGTCTAATATGGGACATAATTCAGGCTAACATGCAAAATATATATTAAAAAGGAAGGAAATGCAGAATGCAGCAAACTGTTTAGAAGTGCACATGCGCAAAATACACATATAAAAGATTCTCAGCTCACTAGTTTCATAATTTATCAGAAATATTTTGTATGGCCATAGGTTGAGAGAGGGGGGGGGAACCTCTATAATCTATACGTTTGCATCTAAGTTAATTTTGGGTGCAGGCATGTCATCTGAATTTGACTCTGGCACAGCCATGGAGTCTGCACAGGAGAATTTTCCAGTTTGTGCCTTTGTGGTTCTGCACTTCCCATAACATGAGTTTCTTTGTAGTGGTTATCTCCACATTTAATATGTAAACATTGGGAAGTCTAGATTACATTTTAGGAATAATACTCGACATTTTAAACTATAATGCTACTTGGACCCCCCCCCCCCATATGACAGTTACCTGTTTTTGCTTTTGCTTTTTCTGGCCACAAGGAGCTATCTATATTAGGGATTTTTCAATATTAATAGGGTACACTGTATAAGAAAGTAACTGATGGAGAAGCATACAGTATACAGTGGTACCTCGGGTTACATACACTTCAGGTTACATACGCTTCAGGTTACAGACTCCGCTAACCCAGAAATATTACCTCAGGTTAAGAACTTTGCTTCAGGATGAGAACAGAAATTGTACTCCGGTGACGCGGCAGCAGCAAGAGGCCCCATTATCTAAAGTGGTGCTTCAGGTTAAGAACAGTTTCAGGTTAAGAATGGACCTCCAGAATGAACTAAGTTCTTAACCCAAGGTACCACTGTATTGGTTTATACAAATTTTAACTTGGTATTGCGAAACATCTGATGACGTCTCACTTGATAAAACAAGGATTACTATTGCAGATTTTCTGTTCCCTTATTCCAAATGTTGCTACTGTATTTGGAATGTTTTGATTACCCCAGTACATTCTAGAGGCATTAGTGAAGGAGGCAAGCAGCAGCAGATTTTGCTGAGACACAGATGGGTTTTACCTGGTTATTGTACCAGCCCACAAGTATATTTACTGTCTCATCTGTCTTCACATATTGGTACATTCATGTCCTAAACAAAACCAAACCAAACCCCAAAAGGCTTCTCTTCTTGTTATGTACTAAGCTTGGATCCTAGAACAATAGGCAAGTAGGATCCTATAATGCAACAACTGATTGGCCTGCAGGAAAAGACCAACCAGGCTCCAGGAGGGAAGCAGAATCAGCCAATCAGATGGGACTCACTGTGTACATAAATAATGCATATAAAAACCTGAGGTTTGGGGGGCAATTCAATCACTGTTTTACAAGCTGCAATAAAGAGCATAAAATCACTACAGGACTCGGAGAATATTTCACTTCTGCTTCACAAAAGCTCTTCTGCATGATCACCTTGAGATGGTTTTTACATACTACTGGCGAGTAATTTATTTACGAGGCTCAGCTTACAATGAGCTTCTCGGACATTTCATTCCTGAGGCCAAACATAGCCACGCCTGCCTTTCTTATGTTTCACTGGGCTTGGAAACAACAAGGTATGTATACCAGGAAGACAGTGTGAGATGTCTTGGTGTTTCAAGTATTACAGCAGGGGGACTGAGGCAAAGTCACTGTTTGAAGCCTGCTGAATCTCAGTTCTGAGATGGACTTCTCAGTTGAAGTGATGTGTGCAACATCATATACCTGCTGCACTTGAATTTTCAGCCCTGATGGGAAAAGATGCTTTCCTATGACCTGAAAGTATCCACAGCGGCCTCTCCTACCTTACTTAAGGTGCAAGGAAAAGAGGAGGGACCAATAACAGTGTCATATCACCAAAGTAGAGACATCATCTTGCCAACAAAGGTCCGTATAGTAAAGCTATGGTTTTCCCAGTAGTGATGTATGGAAGTGAAAGCTGGACCATAAAGAAGGGTGATCACCGAAGAATTGATGCTTTTGAATTATGGTGCTGGAGGAGACTATTTAGAGTTCCATGGACTGCAAGAAGATCAAACCTATCCATTCTGAAGGAAATCAGCCCTGAGTGCTCACTGGAAGGACAGATCCTGAAGCTGAGGCTCCAATACTTTGGCCACCTCATGAGAAGACTCCTTGGAAAAGACCCTGATGTTGGGAAAGATGGAGGGCACAAGGAGAAGGGGACGACAGAGGACGAGAAGGTTGGACAGTGTTCTCGAAGCTACTAACATGAGTTTGACCAAACTGCGGGAGGCAGTGGAAGACTCCCTGGAAAAGACCCTGATGTTGGGAAAGACGGAGGGCACAAGGAGAAGGGGACGACAGAGGACGAGAAGGTTGGACAGTGTTCTCGAAGCTACTAACATGAGTTTGACCAAACTGCGGGAGGCAGTGGAAGACAGGAGTGCCTGGCGTGCTCTGGTCCATGGGGTCACGAAGAGTCGGACATGACTAAACGACTAAACAACAAATCACCAAAGAGCTGGTTCTGAGCACTGTGTACAGATGATATAATCAGCTAGTGCTTGCAGTGGGAATTGAAGGGTAGGGATGACTTCCCAACAAAGGAATAAAAGTATTTAGTGAAATTGTGCTGCAGTGCACCTGTTTATGCTCAAGTGGCAAACTCAAATACCTCATAAAGGAATAAATTGACTGTACAAGGTTATGCTCTTCACAGATCATTGCTGTTGCTATATTAGAGGTGCCTTGTATTAAGTATGGGATCAGGGTGAATACATCCATGGGAGCTACCAGAGCTATTCTAAAGCAGAGCTGGAAAGGGCTTCTCATCCCTCTTCCTTTCTGCTGCAATGAAATTAGATGACAAAGAAGGGGAACATAGGTATTTCATTTCTGTCTTACTGCCCTCTATGCCTTGAACCCAGAGAGTGCCTCATTCCTGTTTTCCTTGAAATAATTTACGAATACATTTTCCCTCTATGAACCACTTACTCTACCTCTCCAGTGGATGTAAAGCAGAAGGAGCCATAACTACATGTTCTTGCATTCATCCTGTGTTATCCCATTCTTTGTTTCTTTCTCTACTGTCAAGCTTACTGGTTTATCCTGCAGGGCAGAAATTTAATAAGTAAGTAAGTAAGCAAGTGTCTGAATCCCCGCGACGGAGTGAGCTCCCGTTGCTCGGTCCCTGTTCCTGCCCAACCTAGCAGTTCGAAAGCACGTCCAAGTGCAAGTAGATAAATAGGTACCGCTCCGGCGGGAAGGTAAACGGCATTTCCGTGCGCTGCTCTGGTTCGTCAGAAGCGGCTTAGTCATGCTGGCCACATGACCTGGAAGCTGTACACCGGCTCCCTCGGCCAGTAAAGCGAGGTGAGCTCCGCAACCCCAGAGTCAGCCACGACTGGACCTAATGGTCAGGGGTCCCTTTACCTTGAAGTAAGTAAGTAAGTAAGTAAGTAAGTAAGTAAGTGATAGACGGATGATTCATGAGCCTACCAATTATCAAACATAATGTTATCAATGCATATCTGCATTTTTAAAACAAGAACAACAGAATATATAACACTTTCCAAAATATTTTACTGGCAGAGCAATCCAAAGATTCCCTGTCAGAGTAACCTCCAGTTCCAAAGGTTTGCTGGCTCTCAACAGTTAGGCAGGGAGGTAGCATAGGCATGCAACAGGAGGTGGCCCTAACGGTTAAAAAACCCACAGGGGATCAAGGAATGCAGAAAGAGATGCTAGCGAAAGAAAAAGGCTGGAATGGACCTGCAGATTCAGCTTGTGTCTGTCTCTGGAAGTGGTGGTGGGGTGATTGGCTCAAGAAGAAGCTTCAGATCACTTCCAGCCCTTTTCTCCTGCCTGCTTCTGTCTCATGGCTCCAATTCTGTCCCAGTTCTGCTGGCAACCTTTTGTAGAGAAAGATATGCTTTTGTAGTGCACAAGTAAGGAGGAGAAGGACCCGTCTGGCACTCCAAATTTGTCCTGCCTTTGATCAGCTTGGCATTTGACTTTTTCTCTGCAGGAAAAAAACACAAAACCTCATATTTTGGCTTCTTGACCACTCCTGTTATGGTTATTTTGTTAGGTTTTTACTTCTTTATTAGTCCTTATTTGTTTGTCATCTCTCCCCACCTCCTCCTTTCACTGAAATACAGTGGTACTTCGGGTTACAGACACTTAAGGTTACAGATGCTTCGGGTTACAGACACCGCTAACCCAGAAATAGTACCTTTGGTTAAGAACTTTGCTTCAAAATGAGAACAGAAATCATGCAGCGGCGGCGTGGCAGCAACGGGAGGCCCCATTAGCTAAAATGGTACCTCAGGTTAAGAACAGTTTCAGGTTAAGAACGGACCTCCAGAACAAATTAAGTTCTTAACCCGAGGAACCACTGTAAATAAATAAGCCCGGGGTGCACACTCTAGAGAAATGTGCTGCGCAAGTCTTCACATTTTCATTTGCTATTTTTCTCATCTTTCCTTCTCCCCCAGAATGCCCCCTTTTCCAGGCCAACCATGGGATGGATGACAGCAGAGCTTTCTGCTGCTATACCAGGAATGCCCATAGCACCCAACAAGCCCTCAGTTGCTCTCCTGAGAGCTCAAGATTTCTCCTTTAATATGTTTACTTTGAACATCAAAATATGAACTTGTGTATCAGTTTTAAAATATAATAATGAAATAGCCACATTTCATAATCTTAGGTGGGATTTTCAGCTTCAACATTGCCCTTAAATATACACAACACAGTGGTTGCACATACTTCCTCCATTTAAAAAGGATTTATTTAATCTCATTCTTCATTTTACTTAGCCAAGTGTCCCATTTGAGGCCCACTTAAATTAGTGAAAGTTTGCTATCTGCAGTGCCCGGTGGATTGCGTCCATTTCACAAAAGAAATAAACCCAACTTTCACTACATTACCAGATGCAAAATTTACCTAGGGATAAATTGTTCCTTTGCATCACTCTTAGCTGCAATGATGTTTGTTTAAATATTATCTCATTTCCTCAGCACTTTATTATTTACCGATTCAAAAAAGGCATAATTACTTTTCTTCTGATTTTTTCTCTCTCCAAATGACAATAGTGCAATTAAATTACTGAATTCATTTATATTTAATTGTGCACTTGGTTTTTAATGTGCCATTCGAAGGCATTTCTGGTGACTGCTTGTTTTCTACACAACATGAGAAAATCTAAAGCTATATTAGGGAAATATATTATATGGGCAACACTGGGTCTCATTAATGTTATTTATTGTACGGTGAAACCTCATTAGAAGGTATCCTGGATTCAAAAACGCATTACCAGGAATGCTCATTCCCTCTCTCTTTTTAATTTTTCTTGTAAGAGAGAAATTGCTTTTATTGTGTTTCTTTATCACACACAAAATGGCTACTGCATTTTTTTAAAGGTATTAAATAAATTGGGGGAGGAGAGAACAATTAATCTGCTAACAAGTACAACCCTATTACAACATGTGATCAAAAAGGGATTTTGTGTTTACTATTCACCTTCGTATCTCAGCTAACCATTAATTCTTAACTTCTTTCACCAAAGTTAAGAACCACTATTTTTCAGTGCAGTTGTTTGCATCTTAAGCACCAATAATGTGCTTTTAGTGCATTTGAGATCAGGGATGAGTGAAACCTGAGGTGCAGAGCCACAAATAGCCCAATTTAGGAAGTAGTATTTGCTCTAATGAGAGCAATATATCCAGTCCTGCGTAAATATTGTTTGGTAAGCCATACAAAGAACCATTATTTGCAAGGAAATGAGAACAAAAGCAGAGTCCCTGAATTGTCAGTCCTGGAGAGGGAAGTCATTTTCAGAAGGCAAATATCCTTTGCCAAGTTTGTGTTGCAGCCATTACTTAACTTACACTGACTACTGCAAACTGCTCTTTATTTCCCCCCGAAAAATAAAAAAATAAAGATAAAAAATAAATCCCTCTACCCTGCCAGACCTTGATCCTTGATGCTGCTGGTACAAAAACAACTGCAAATGCTTCATTCTCCCTTTCATTTTGCTTCCCACTGCAGTTGGTCACTGTCAACAGTGCTCCACAGCTGACAAACTCTTTTGCATTAGTGCTTCACAAGGCTGCCTCCTGACAGCGCTGCTACCTGGTAGCGGCATTCATTGTTTTGACTTATTGTGCCGCATCCGCTTTGTGCTAACTCGACACACAACCGCTTTGATGGCACTTGCATGCATCAGAACCTTGTTCTAAAATGCTTGGACCATCAGGGGTCTCCATTGATCAAGGAACTGCTGCTTACCATCACAACTTCCTTGTGGTCAGAACTCCAGATGTGACCTCCATGGTTGCTGCTGCAACCTTTATGGGTGAAATACTCTGTGGGTTTCTAATGGGTGATTGGGAAGAAGAGTGCCTATTTTACATCTGGACAAGGTTAAAAGAACTCAGTGAACTTTAAAATACCAACCACCCTATCCACTATAGAGATTATCAAGTCATTGAGTGTAATCATAACGTGGCCATCTCCGGCTTTCACAGAGAATATGTCTCGTAATGACTTCAGATTTCTTTTGGTGATGGGGCGAAGTTTCCTTGGCTTGATTTAGAATCAGTTCTGTGTTGTTTGCAGGTGTTCTCAGGAAGTGTTAGATACCATGTGCATATAAAGGTAAAGGTAAAGGACCCCTGACAGTTAAGTCCAGTCGCAGACGACTCTGGGGTTGCAACGCTCATCTCGCTTTACAGACCGAGGGAGCGGGCATTTGTCCACAGACAGTTTTTCCGGATCATGTGGCCAGCATGACTAAGCCGCTTCTGATGCAGTGGAACACCGAAACCACAGCAGTGCACGGAAATGCCGTTTGCCTTCCCGCCGGAGTGGTACCTATTTATCTACTTGCACTTTTTGGCGTGCTTTCGAACTGCTAGGTTGGCAGGAGCTGGGACCAAGCAACGGGAGCTTACCCCGTCGCGGGGATTTGAACCACCAGCCTTCTGATCGGCAAGCCCAAGACATCTTTGCCTTCAAAGCAGCCTAGTCAACTTGAACACGGACTGTGTATCCATACCAGATATTGGGAGCTTTTTGCCTTCAGGTTGTTGCTGACCCCTGGCCATTGGCCATGCTTGCTGAGAAGCTGGTGGTAGTCATTGTTCAGCAGCATTTTGAGGGTCGAAGGTTGAGAGCCACACCTGATGTACACAATCCTATTCTCAGAAGGAGAACTTTTGGGGAAACGATGTCGATTTTTAATCCATCTGAGCATTCTGGTCTGGACAGGAAATTACATCTCGGATTTCCTTCTCCTATCCCCTTTCTCTGGGCTCTCACCATTACACTATCTTCTGTCGCCAGCATTATCATGAAATTAATAGTTCTCTAATCAGAATTACGGAGCTTGGGGCCTTCACAAGAGCTACTGCCAACATGGAAGATCTTGTGCAGATCCCATGTCCCATTGGCCACTGCTCTTTTAGTACTGTTGCACTGCAGAGTATTTCAGGATAATGGGGTGGAAGGAAGGAAAATCCACTTCCCCTCTTCCGCTGTTATCATCCTTGTAAAAGGAAGGTTGTTAGGTGGTTGGCAGTGGGGAGGCATTTATTTCATGAGCCTCTGGAATTGGGTTATTGCAGAATTGCAGAAAGGTTTGCATCTTAATTTGGCTATCTTTGTTGGGGGGGAAAGAAGAAGGAAACTATGATTATTTTACTGTGCAAGTCTAAGGTATTTAAGATGCTGATTAAAAAGAGGCACTATATTTTTCATAGGAAGCAGTGTTTCTGAGAAATGGATACCTGGGGCACAGTTTTCCTCCAGATAACAATGAAAGCACACTTCACTCAACAATCAAAAAAGGGTGGTGATTTATTTTTATCTATATGCTTCTTTGCAGCTTACAAAATGGCAAAACAATTAAAATAATAATAATAATAATAATAATAATAATAATAATCAGTTTCAAGTAATTTAATCATTATTTATTTATTTATAAATAAATAAATAAAGTCCGCCCCTGACATGAGAGGGTGGAAGGCAATATTGATGAGTTATCTTAGATGAATTTAGATGGAAATTAGATACTTAAAACTGTTGCACATTGCTTGGAACTCTTTATTAATTATCTAATTTCCATCTAAATTCATCTAAGATAACTCATCAATATTGCCTTCCACCCTCTCATGTCAGGGGCGGACTTTGGTCTTTCAAATTTCAGCGGTGCCCTGTGTGAGCCCCTAATTTGGTACCCTCTCCCTCTCACCTTCCCTTCTGCTCAATTCACTGCGTCACAGTTGAAACACCTTATGGCGCCTTCTAGGCGTGGTGCCTAGTGCTTCATAACTGGTTGTGCGATAATAATAATAATAATAATAATAATAATAATAATAATAATAATTATTATTATTTATTTATTTATTATTTATACTCTGCCCATCTGGCTGGGTTTCCCCAGCTACTCAGGGTGGCTAAATCTGCATCTGTTCTTGTTTGCCTAGCCAGTTAAGACTCGGGAACAGGGCTGTGCTTTCTGAATTTTCCCTGCACCTGTCGGCTAGTATATGGGCTCCAGTTGCTGTGGCCTATGGCACCCCCTAGGCTTGGCGCCCTGTGTGGTGGAACCTGTCATGCTGCCCGAAATCTGCCTCTGCTTCTAGTAGGTACAAGCTGTACATCTGCACCTTGGGGACCCACTAACAGAGACCCTCCCGCAAATCTCACTGGTTAAGCAGGAAAATAAAGGATCAGGCATAAGGTAACCAAGACCTGAGTTCTTAAGAGCCTTATAAATTAATACCAGCACTTTGAACCTGGCCTAGTAATACATACGCAATCAGTAGATGCTTTTAAGCATTGGTGTTATGTTTTGATGGTAAAGGTAAAGGGACCCCTGACCGTTAGGTCCAGTCACGAACGACTCTGGGGTTGCGGCACTCATCTCGCTTTACTGGCCGAGGGAGCCTGGTGAAACCAGAGCAGCGCACAGAAACACCATTTACCTTCCCACAAGAGTGGTACCTATTTATCTACTTGCACTTTTTGGGGTGGTTTCGAACTGCTAGTTTGGCAGGAGCTGGGACCGAGCAACAGGAGCTCACCCCGTCACGGGGATTCAAACTGCTGACCTTCCGATCGGCAAGCCCTAGGCTCAGTAGTTTAGACCACAGCACCACTCACGTACCTATCACTGAAATGCAAAAAGGTAAAGGTAAAGGGACCCCTGACCGTTAAGTCCAGTCGTGGACGACTCTGGGGTTGCGGTGCTCATCTTGCTTTACTGACCGAGGGAACTGGCGTTTGTCTGCAGACAGCTTCCGGGTCATGTGGCCAGCATGACTAAGCTGCTTCTGGTGAACCAGAGCAGCGCACGGAAACGCCGTTTACCTTCCCGCCGGAGTGGTATCTATTTATCTACTTGCACTTTGACATGCTTTCAAACTGCTAGGTTGGCAGGAGCAGGGACCGAGCAACGGGAGCTCACCCTGTCGCGGGGATTCGAACCACCGACCTTCTGATCAGCAAGTCCTAGGCTCTGTGGTTTAACCCACAGCACCACCCATGTCCCATGCAGCACCTGCATTTTGATGGTAGTCTGTCCCCATTGACGGTCAGACTGCAAGTTACTAGTGAGTACTTAGCAAGAAACTTTCCCTAAAGGCAAAGAAATATTTTATGTCACTTCAACTTTAAAAGAAGGAAGAGAGGGAGGGTTTGGGTTTTTGTTTTGTTTTTAAAAAGGACAATGGATCTGATTACTTCCCCTTTCATTAAATGGTTCTCACTCCTACTTAAATATCAAAGGAGTTAGAAGAGCTTCCATCTGTCACTATCAAATCTGTCTGGCGCTCCAGTATAATATATTACTTTAAAGATTTATGCCATTCTCCCTCTCTCTCCATCCTCAACACTACTGTGTTGTACATTGTTAGTGTTACTAATCTGCTAACATGGGAGATAGAGCAGACAATTTGTTGCTCAAGCACCCGTGATGATTTGTGAGAAATTAAACTAAAGGCATTTAAGTTCTTCACCACTTGATAATATGGATAAGCTAAAATATTATTCATTTGCAAGGATGTTGGCTTTTCACTCTGTAGAGGAGCAGGAGAGAGAGAGAGAAATGGCAGTAATGTTACCAAAAACATACAAGAATCAAAGACGCTTTCTTATTATAAGCTTGAAATAGGAACATAACAGGACTCAGGCTTGATAACATACTTCAGCATCTTAAACAGTGCATATTGTATTTGAAGTTTGGTAGTATGAATAACTGTGATGGAGGTCAGGTGCCATTTCTTATATCTATCATTATTTTAATGGAATAGTAAGGAGTTCCAGCATTTGTAAGACATAGTACAGTACAGTGGTACCTCAGGTTAAGAACATAACTCGTTCCGGAGGTCCGTTCTTAACCTGAAACTGTTCTTAACCCGAGGTACCACTTTAGCTAATGGGGCCTCCCACTGCTGCCGCACTGCTGGAGCACAATTTCTGTTCTCATCCTGAAGCAAAGTTCTTAACTCAAGGTACTATTTCTGGGTTAGCAGAGTCTGTAACCTGAAGCGTATGTAACCCGAGGTACCACTGTATACCCCTGCATACATTCTAGGATGTTCATAGCCTTTACTCCATTATTCCAGTGTCTCACACAAACCTGGTTAATTGTTTGAACCACTGACCAGTTTTGTGTCTGAAATCCAGAGATCCAAGGCACACTTTCTGGGGAAAGTTAAAAGTACTTTTGTTGCAGGGTGGGTGGGTTGCAGTTTTCACCAGAGAGTGTCAGCTGTGTAACCTACAATAGTCTTTTTTTTCCTTTTAATTGTGTGCACTAGTGGAAACTGGCCTAGGCTTAACTAACTTGTGCATGTACGTCACAAGGTATCAGAATGACTCAGCTTCTCAGGATGTTCTTGACGGTGCCTTTAGAGATATACTTATATAGCATAGCGGCTAAAAGTAGGGGCAGTGAGGTTTGAAGTGTCTGCTTGAAGCCTTACCTCTGCTACGCATTCACTAGGTAACCTTTGGTGAGGCGCTATTATCTCAGCCTCAGTCTACAGGGACACTAAAAGATTTGCTACGCTGATGCATGATTTGAACATTCTGAAGTGCTACAAAGATGCCGACATTGATTACATGTGAAACTCCTCCCCAATGTATTTTTCCACGATCCCATAATTGTTATGGGTGCCCATAATGAACTCGCAATATCATATTCAATATGGAAAGTAAAGGTAAAAGGTAAAGGGACCCCTTTAACCCACAGCGCCACCCGCGTCCCAATATGGAAAGTATCCTGAACTAAATGCTCGTTCTAAGCATCACTTCCACATTTCATTGTGTGCACTTTTCACAACATATGGATTGTGTTGGAAAACCTAACCTCAGAAGACAACTCTCCGTACTGATTCTGTTTTGTTTTAAGTTTGGGAAGCCAGCCTGCCTTATCTCCTCCGAGTGTGTGCCCAACACTGATATTCAGTTCCAAGCTGAAGGATTGGTCTAAACTAAACTCCCTGTAGGGCCCAGTCGGCTGAAGACAGGGAGTTGAACATCTCGCATGAAAGAGATTGCCAAGGGTTTCCTGAAAACTGTATGTCTGGGTCCAGGATTTTTTTGTTTCTTTTATGAAATGCAGAATTTAAGCCTCAGATCTGCTTCCAAGCTGAGGGAAAATGTACCAGGTAGATCATTCAACAGGATTTATGTGTGTTTTATTTTGCTGGAGAAGTTAAAACCATGAAGTAAAAATACCCTTTGTGGTGTTAAGCTTCTAATCCTTAATTACTTGGCTAGCAAGATGGCAGAGTGAAAATCCACTAGCAGTATGAAGACATAAGACTATGTCTCTGCAGACACTTCAGTTTTCTTGGAATCATTAGTATCAGGAGTTGTATATGTTAGCTCTTTCTCCACTCAAAGCAGTATCTCTTAATTTAGGACTTTGGGGCACAACAGCAGTGAAATAAATGGTCAACTGGCAGCCCCTGGGCGTGATCCATTCCCCACCCGCCAAATTCTAAGAGCCAGTGTGGTGTAGTGGTTAAGAGCGGTAGTCTCGTAATCTGGTGCATCTCCGCTCCTCCACATGCAGCTGCTGGATGACCTTGGGCCAGTCACACTTCTCTGAAGTCTCTCAGCCCCACTCACCTCACAGAGTGTTTGTTGTGGGGGAGGAAGGGAAAGGAGAACTTTAGCCACTTTGAGACTCCTTCGGGTATTGATAAAGCGGGATATC
The DNA here is from genome assembly GCF_964106645.2 of Podarcis pityusensis. NCBI lineage: Eukaryota > Metazoa > Chordata > Lepidosauria > Squamata > Lacertidae > Podarcis > Podarcis pityusensis. Next base: position 10,099,943 of record NC_138034.1, on the reverse strand, counting down.
AAATCCAAACTCTTCTTCTTCTTCTAATCAAGGTGTGCATTTTAAAAAGGGGGAGGCGCTGCCTCCAGATGGACTGATTACAGCATGACAACAGTCTGAGGTGGTGTGGCCTGGGCTTGGGAATTGGCCCAAATATAGGGCTGAGAGAGATGATGCAAAGTGGGCTTGAAAGATGGGGCTGGGGTGATTTGAGGCAGTTGAGAAGAAAAGTGTGAGATCAGGTTTTCCTGCTTGGCAGGGGGTTGGACTCGATGGCCCTTGTGGTCTCTTCCAACTCTATGATTCTATGATTCTAGGTTGAGGTGATGCTTGGAGTTTGAGGTGAAGATGGCGGTTGGTGAGCAGAGTGAAGAGGAGGGCACTCCCTGCCAAGGGGTGTGTGAAGGACACTTCATGTGCATTTCATATAAGTCAGGGATGTCCAACCAGTAGATCACAATCTACTGGTAGATCTACTGGTAGATCCCTGGCTGATTCTAGTAGATTGTGGGGTCTTTATTGTGTACAAAAAGTTACCAGGGGAGGGGGGGGAGCTAAAAAACTTTGTGCAATACCCCCCACCAAAAAGCTCAACAATTCTGGGCAATCCACCCACCCCACGCACCCTCCACATCCCTCCAATGACAATGGGTAAATCACTGCCTTTTTTTCCCCCATACTGGGAGTAGATCACAGTCTCTTGGGAGTTGGACATGCCTGATACAATTGCTTACAATGGTACCTCGGGTTACATACGCTTCAGGTTACATATGCTTCAGGTTACAGACTCCGCTAACCCAGAAATAGTACCTCGGGTTAAGAACTTTGCTTCAGGATAAGAACAGAAATCGTGCTCCAGTGGCGCGGCAGCAGCGGCAGGCCCCATTAGTTAAAGTGGTGCTTCAGGTTAAGAACAGCTTCAGGTTAAGAACGGACCTCTGGAACAAATTAAGTACTTAACCCGAGGTACCACTGTATTGTATTGTTCTCTTTTCCTTTAGGAACCCAAAGGATACCGTATTTTTTGCTCTATAAGACTCACTTTTTCCCTCCTAAAAAGTAAGGGGGAAATGTGTGTGCGTCTTATGGAGCAAATGCAGGCTGCGCAGCTATCCCAGAAGCCAGAACAGCAAGAGGGATTGCTGCTTTCACTGTGCAGTGATCCCTCTTGCTGTTCTGGCTTCTGAGATTCAGAATATTTTTTTTCTTGTTTTCCTCCTCCAAAAACTAGGTGCGTCTTGTGGTCTGGTGCGTCTTATAGAGCAAAAATTACGGTAATTGCTAACCTGCTGTTTCGAGGGTATTTTTCAGAAAGTATATTGAGTTCCGATGGATATTGGGGTAATTGAAGCCTCTCCTTTTCGAAAATTTCATAATCTGCTCTAGGAAGGCATCATCCAATTCCTCAGCCTGGCTTGGAGGTCTATAGCAGACACCCACAGTAAGGCCACTGTTGTTTTCCCTCTCCTACAATTTTTACCCATATACTCTCAATTGGTCTTCCAGGTCATGGGTATCTTCACAAGTATATACATAAGCTCTTGGGTTTTATCTGCATGTGTTTGTGCTCTTTAAATCACCATGTAGCTGTACCATTGCCACTAAAGCCACCAGTTCTGCTATTATAATAAAAGGATATATGTTAGGTAATTCCATTTTTTGCTGGATCAACAAAGTCAAACTGACTTGTGTTGAAGGCTGGCATTCAAGTGCCAGGGGAGATTGTGTTATATTTCTCCAGACTTGGGTCTGCAGTGGGTCAGCAGACCTGATTGCCGTAACACTGAGTATTTTACCCAGGGAAGTCACACTATTTCCCTGGATTCTTTTGTGTAAACTTGACCTGCCTTTGCCGTATGAAATGTGAGAGGGAGTGTTTGAATTTTCTCAGCGCCATCAGCTACCATAGGATTTTAAATACATGTTGCGGCGGGTTGGAGGGGGAATCACTTGCAAGATCTATGGGTTTGCAAAATCTGATGCTTAAGCAGTTGTTAGTAATGTGTTAAATCTTCTTTTCACAGCCTTTGGCTTACTAAAATGTGCAAACATCTGTTTAACATTACTTAATAGATGTTACTGCGATAAATAAAATTGCTCAGGTACCAAGTTCTAAAAGCAATTTCTGAAGCTGTTCATTAGCCAAATGCCATGTTTATATAAATAATTATTCTGTTGACTGGGTGATATGCTAACTGACTTTATCTGCTAAATCTGGTCGTAAACATATTCTGAAGAGACTGTTTGCATATGAGAAGATCTGATCGCACTTGCAGAAGCTAGCTTGGACAGCTGAGGCAAAATCTGACATTTGACATTACAGGTCATGGAGTGGTTGAGATCCAAAGGCAGAGGAGGCAACACAATTTGATATTTACATAACTGCTTGAGATTTAACACATTTGTTTATGAATAAGTATGAGGACCTTTAATACAAAGTACAGTATTTATGTAAATACTTCTTCAGATAACCTACCACACAATGATATTTTTCCAGTTGTTATTGTGGGTGGTAGTCAACTACTGCTATTATTAATTGATTACCAACTTATACTGATTCCATAGTGAAAGCCCTGATAATATTTGGCTAGGTCACTGTTTCCCAGACATCTGATAGCTAACATCCACTTTTTTTCTGAGCTAAAATTGGAATGGCATTGTACTACTTTTAGAGTACAGGCACCGTATTTTTCGCTCTATAAGACGCACCAGACCACAAGACGCACCTAGTTTTTGGAGGAGGAAAACAAGAAAAAAAAATATTCTGAATCTCAGAAGCCAGAACAGCAAGAGGGATCGCTGCACAGTGAAAGCAGCAATCCCTCTTGCTGTTCTGGCTTCTGGGATAGCTGTGCAGCCTGCATTCGCTCCATAAGACGCACACACATTTCCCCTTACTTTTTAGGAGGGAAAAAGTGAGTCTTATAGAGCAAAAAATACGGTAATTTGTAACTCGCACACATTTAACGTGTGCATTCAGCTTTACGTGCTTGGCCAGATAAATAAATAAATAGGAGGAAAGTTGTATAAAAACTCTATTTCCCATGAACATGTGTAATGTAGAACGCTACTTAGTTAATTAAAAACCTAAAGTGGACACATTTAATATCTCAAGCACAAAGAGGAGGATGAGGAAGGGGAAGCAAGTGATCTGAATCATGCAATCACAGTTTCCAATTGCACCTGGACCAGCCCTGTCAGTTAATTATGTATTATGTGGATCATATGACTTATCACAGGGATAGGTACTCAGATGTTGTGGTCCTAGGGCAAATATTGGGTATTTCTTCAAACAAGGGATATGCTCGTGCGTGTGTGCTGTCTAGTTTATCTAACTGGTAAGGAATATTAATCACTCCCTTAATTCAAAGGGTATTTATTGATTCTTTCCCCCTCATTTGATATTTTCTGACATTTTATAACACTCAGTATTGATTTATACAAAATCCGTAGCCTGCTTTATTCACTTGTCATTTTTTGTTTTCTTCCTTAATAAATATAAGAACCATGCATACCCACTCTGTTAAGATCTTGAGCCTCTGCTCTCAAAGTAATGACAATCTGGCACTAAGAAATGTGAAATTCATTGAGAAGCTTCGAAGTTGCAGGAAATAGAGAAAAAGGCTATTTTCTGATGACTTACTGGAAAGACAGAGAAAGGACTTCATGTTGGTAAAGGGCAGCTGAGTTGAGACAGGAAACATGTAGCTCAGATGTAACCTCTCTTTCCTCTCTTGGGGAAAACTGGTTTTCTAGATCCATTTCAATCAGGATTTATGGCTGGTTTTGGCACAAGATTCTCATCAACCTCTCAGCAGCTTTAGATACCATTGACCGTGGTATCCTTTTGGAGTGGTTGTCCAAGTTAAGGGTAGCAGCACCATTTTGTGGTGGTTCCATTCCTACTTGAATGGTTCTTTCCAGCAGATGATGCTTGAGGAATGCTTTTCGGCCCCATGGAGCCTTCTACGAGGTGTTTTATCTTATCCACCATGCTGTTTGACATCTACATGAAACTGCTGAGTGGGGTCATCTGGAGTTTTGGAGTGTGCTATCAGCAGTATGCTGATGATGCACAGCTCTACTTCTCCTTTACGTCTGCAGGTGTGACAGTGGTTGTACTGGACCCTTGTCTTACCCTCAGTGATGGACTGGTTGGGAGCCAATATACCAAAGCTCAATCCAGATAAGACTGAGACACTGTTAGTGGGTGGTTCCTGAGACCCCCTGGATGGGTAGTACTCATAGGTCCATTGTTGTTGCTTGAGGCTCAGGTGGCCTTGATGGCATTGAGTGCCTTCTATTGGCTTTGACTGGTGACTCAGTTATACCCATAGCTGGACAGGGATAGCCTTACTTGTGTTGTTTATGCTCTGATAAGGTCTTTAAGCAGGTCTTTAAGCAGAGGTCTTTAAGCAGAGGCTTGACAACCATATGTCAGGAGTGGTCTGATGGTGTTTCCTGCTTGTCAGGGGGTTGGACTCGATGGCCCTTGTGGTCTCTTCTAACTCTATGATTCTATGATTCTATAACTTCAAGGTTAGATTGCTGTAATGCATTATATGTGGGGCTCTCTCAGAAGATCGTTTGGAAACCTACTGCAGAATTCAGTAGACAGGGTGCTCATCGGGGCAAGATGGTTTGAGCATGGAACACCAGTCCTGGTCTGACTTCATTGTCTGCCAATTTATTTCTGGGTCCAATTCAAAGTCTCTCCCCATATGAACTGACATGGACCCTGCAATCATCTTCTAAGGGCCTTCTTTGTCTGCCCCCCTTCATGAAAGGTCGTGGGATGGCAACACGAGAATGGGCCTTTTCTGTGGCGGCACCCCATTTGTGAAATGCTCTCCCTTGGAAGGCTCACCTGGCAATGTTGTCACATAAACATTTCTCTTAAACCAGGCCTTTAGTGATCAAACAATCTGTAGCAGGAATGCCAACTTGAATAAAATAATTGGGGGGGGGAGGAAGTAGGCCCCACCCTGTATAACTCATAGTGTGGAACATGCACACCGTTTGAATGACAATGCCTATCAACTTTGCCCCCCTGAACCCTCAAATATTTTATTGAGGGGAGCTGAAGGGAACTCAACCCCTAGGAGTTTGCCCCTATGATCTATAGCCTTTTAAATGTGCCTTGGGGGTGTATTGTTTTTAATTATTGTGTTATGTATTTTGTGTTGTTATGTTGCAAACTGTCCTGAGACCTTTGGATGAAGGGCGGTATATTTATTTATTTAATTGTAATAACATCCTGAATGCCACGCTGTACTAAGTAAAAATTATAACTCGCGTGCATATAAAATGCCTCATAGTACTCTGAAGTTTGGGACAAGCTTTCTGCCAAGTCATATGTGGACTTGAAAAAGACAGTTACTTATGTATAAAGTAACCTATAGGCTAAAGCCCCAAACAGGCAACATATCTCTTTATTTAGATATATTTATCCTGCCTTTCCTCTTCAGAGTGAAGCACTCAAGGTGGCTATCATCATAAATTTTAAAAAAACCAATTGTGTAATGTAATACTTCAAAAACACAACAAAACAGGCAGCCATAAATTTACAATACTACATTTCTGCCTCTAGAACTGAAGCAGAAATGTATTTAAATGGTAATAGAAAACTAATGCTGAGGGAGATAAATGAGGTTCATGTTTTGTGCGCTGCAACAGAGAAGGCCCTTATCTTTTCTCCACCAACTTATGAAGTAGCTTAGGCTTCCAGAAGGGTCTTCATGCCTCGGAAGATGAACTGGGAGTTCTAGGTGCCAGTCCTAAATAAGTTAGGGCTTAGAAGATAATATGAATTCAGTAATTTGAGTTGCCCTTGAAAATGAACTGTTAGGCAGTGACCCTGGTTAACAATGGAGTAAAGTGGTTAAAACACTCACTCTTGTTAGGAATCTTGCCACTGCATTCTGAAATACATGAATATTTGTTCAATTAAGAAATTTGGAGAGGTTTGTCATCAGTAAGCTGCTGATACCTAATCTCTGTAACATCTGAATTGGAAATGGCGCTGAAACGGTGTCTGGGCGAAATGGTGGGCTGGATGAGGGATAATAAACTGAGGTTGAATACTGGCAAGATGGAGGTTTGTGAAGGAGTGGTACCCAGGTCTGATAAGTCATGAAGTTGCCTGCCTTTAAAAGGATTGCACTCTCCCTGAATGTGCAGTCTGATGGAGCTCCTTGCTCCAGCTCTCTCATTGGAGGCGCACCTCTTTTGGTGGCAAGACAGCTACAGCCATTCCTGGATCGGAATAGTTTGGCCACAGTTGTCCATACATTGCTAAGTTTGGATTATTGCAATGCACTCTGTGTAGAGCTACCGTTGAGATTGGTCCAGAGCCTGCGAATAGTGCATTGACACCTTGTTTATAGGACTCTCACTGTCTCATGGTCAGGTTACTTCAAATACCTCCTTATCTCTTATATACCCAGTAAAGCTAAAGGTAAAGGGACCCCTGTCCATCAGGTCCAGTCGCGGACGACTCTGGGGTTGCGGCGCTCATCTCACTTTACTGGCCAAGGGAGCCGGCGTACAGCTTCCGGGTCATATGGCCAGTATGACTAAGCCACTTCTGGCAAACCAGAGCAGTGCACGGAAACACCATTTACCTTCCTGCTGGAGTGGTACCTATTTATCTGCTTGCACTTTGATGTGCTTTTGAACTGCTAGGTTGGCAGGAGCAGGGACCGAGCAACAGGAGCTCACCCCATTGTGGGGATTCGAACCGCCAACCTTCTGATCGGCAAGCCCTAGGCTCTGTGGTTTAACCCACAGCGCCACCCGCATCCCTTCACTGCTTTCTGCAGGAGAGCTATCTGAAGCCCACTCCACGAACACTGAACATAGCTTTTAATATGGCTGCCCCTTTTCGGTGGAACAGCATTCCCGCAGAGTAGAGATATAACCAACACCTAGTATTTGTACTTTCTGAAGGCAATTGAAGGCTTTTTTCTTTTCTTTTTTGACAAGCTTTTCCAGCTGGCTGTTCATTTTGTATTGTTTTTAAACCCATTGCCTGTTATTTCTGCACTATTTTAAAACTATGTTTAGCTGTTTTATTATATGTTTGCAAATTGCCTTCATAAATAAAATAACGTATCTTATTCATTACTTATACCTTCCTCTGAGCAGCAGCTTTTATATCATTCTCCAGCAGCCCTGTTCCAATAAGTTTGTAGCGCTCACCAACCTGCGTATCTTTAGTGATGAAACTGTATTATATACCTTCAGACTGTCCTCAAAGAACAACTGCTAAGCAGATCTGTTTCCTTGGGTGTGTACGCACACATTTGAGTGATATATGAAACCTCTTTAACTGCATTGAATTAGATTTGATTCTTAGCAAATAAGTGACAGCTTCGAAAGAGGGAAATTGCTGTTTCCCTTCATATGATGTTTTTTAATGTGTTTTCTTTGCTTCGGGCTCTCACATTTCAAAATAATTCAAGCACTCTTTGAGTAAAAAAGTTTGCTGATTTCCATCAATAAATGTTTTCACATTCGGCACAATTTGCACAGCACCTTTGTTGAGGCAGAGACAGAGGGAGAGAGAGAGAGACCATGAAATAATTACATGAAAATAATTGAAGTCCAATGTACCATAGATTTAAACAATTGCTAAAACCTATGGTCCCAACTTAAGTGTTCTCCTTCTGTTCAGTTTGTCATTTTGCTTAGATACCCTTCATTCAGTTAAGATATATCAGATGTATTGTGCATGCTCCACAGACGTAAGCCTGGGTTTGCCACTAAGTGTACACTCAACAGGAAATTGCAACCAATCACCATTCCCTTAGACTTTAGCTTTGCACTTAAAATTGTTGTTGGCACCTGTCCATCTTGAGAAACAACAGAGTGCACCTCTGGGGTTGAAGTCAAAACACCAACTCATAACTTCTGCCTCCTGCATTGTTTTTTTGTGACCTCTCTGGAGTGCTAATCTGGGTGATATGTATGGAGGTCCTGGGCTGCTCAGACAACAAGACTCTGTCCCCCCCCCCCCCCAGTCTTGCTGGTGTGCTCCAAAGGAAGCAATACGTTTGGCATCAGCCTGGATGCAGGAGTTGTTGGCAGGAGGCGTAGAAGAAGCCATCCAACCAAACTTGTATAGGATTTACCGTATTTTTCGCTCTGTAAGTAATGGGAAATGTGTGTGTGTCTTATGGAGCGAATGCAGGCGGGAGGCTCTGCTCATCACTCCCTTTAAAGAGCCGCGTGGAGTGTGTGTGTGGCTCTTCGGGGCTTTTCCCCGAGGAGGGAGAAGGGCTGCCCTTCTCTCTCCTCTGGGAAAAGCCCCCAAGAGCCGCACACACACTCTGTGCGCTCTTTAAGGGGAGCACGGCTCTTGGGGGAGCCTTAGCCATGCGCAGCCTCTCCCGGGCAGGGGATGAAGGCTCCCCTTGCCTGGGAGAGGCTGCGCGCAGCTATCCCATAAGCCAGGACAGCCAGCGGGATCACTGCGTAGCAATCCCATTTGCTGTCCTGGCTTCTGGGATTCAGAATATGTTTTTTCTTGATTTCCTCTTCCAAAAACTAGGTGCATCTTATGGTCTGGTGCCTCTTATAGAGCAAAAAATATGGAACTCCTTTACCTTTTCTTCTTCTGTCTGGTCTTTGACTACAATAAAGTTTGATTTGATTTGACTTTTCTTCTCCTGAAGATGTCTCTCAAGGCAGTGGGTACGGATTTTTCCTCGGGGTTTACTTCTGAAGCCTTTCTCATGGATGAGTATAGCAGAGGTTTACGATCAGAGTTTTTCTTCTCCTACATGGGCTACCTTCCCAGGTTGACGAGCCCCATCTGCCTCTTGTTTCCTTCTACAACACATGCAGTAACTGCCTTCTTGACCACTGGACTCACCACTGGTCTTGTCCATTCCATCAGCTGGAGCCTTAAAATTAGAGGACATTAAAAATAATAATCTGTGAGGTGGTCTTCAGTAGAGGTGGGCAAGTTCTTCAGTTCAACTTGGATTCATCAAATGAATGAAACTGGAGGATGCTAGGGGGAAAGTACTAGGTAATCAGTTTATAATTGCAGTTCTAAATCTGTAGTTGTTGGCTCTTTCTCCTGTGAACACTATTTTATTTTTTTAATCCAGTGGCGGAGGCTGCATGGTGGTGGTAGTGGGAGATGGAGGCCTCTGTCTAATCTTCTCTGTTGTGGTTGCTATGACCACAGCAGGATTGTGGGAGGTTGGGGTCCCTTCCTCTTGTTTCCTCCTCTTCACTTGCTATCCCATTTTATTTCTATTCCCAGTGCCTGGAATACTAGTAATCTGGATGCTAGGAGCCCTGGAAACTGTAATTGTTTCAGGGTACCTGAAGAGGATGATGGGAGAGAAATTTTCCTCTCTGCTGCCACAGTAGGCACTGCAGCAACCACCTGTGGGACTGGAATAAGTTCTTCTCCGGCTTAGATTAAAAAACTGAGCTGTAAAAGAACTTAAGGGGACGTTGAAGGTGAGCATTACAAATCTAGGAATCATGAATGTCAAAAACATGACTAGTTTTCAATAGGATGGTTTGTATCCATCTGTATTTACCATATAGATTGGAAAGCAACAATGGCCCTATTCATGTATTAGTATCCTGTTGCCCAGCTTCCCCCATATATGCACAAAAGTTCCTTTCCAAAGCTTTTTATTGTTAGGCTACGGCAATATGTAAGCCCCTTACACACTTCAGGCAATACAGGTTGCTAATCCTCCATTCATTACTATACAATGCAGACTTCCTATTTAGCTCAGAGCTGTAAGTACTTAAGTAGAGAAGGGTTTGGATGGTGGGCACTTCTTCAGGCACTCATTTCACTGCACAAGCTGTACCCTCTCCGCTTTTTCTTTTCTGGCTCCTCTTGGACCTGGGAGGCAGAGAGGGAGGTGTCTCCAACTCTTGCAAAGAGAGTGGCCCCTCCCCTTGTAGGGTGCCAGAACCGCTGCCAGCCCCTTTCTGCATCAGGACATGTTCGCTCACAGTTCCTCCCGCTCAGGAGAAGGATGTAGCAAGTGCTGAGGGGCCAGAAGGGCTCGCTATGGGGAAGGCAGGGATGGAGGAGCAGATTGGACATCTTCTGCTCTGGGATTCCACCCACCTCCAGATCTCTGCTAGCCAATCCCCTCACTTTTTGTGGTGGTGGGGACAACTCGCTGGAGTCCTCCCTGGGACCGTCCTCATTCTGACTCAGCCAGCCCCTTGCAAGTGTGGATAAGAGAGAGCAAAGCCACTCCAATTCCTGTTAGATCACGCTTCCTCAACCTTGGCCCTCCAGATGTTATTGGCCTACAACTCCCATGATCCCTAGCTAGCAGGACCAGTGGTCAGGGATGATGGGAACTGTAGTCTCAAAACATCTGGAGGGCCGAGGTTGAGGAAACCTGTGTTAGATGAAAGTTTGCAGCGGGAGTTGGCTGTAGGCTTCTCCATGGGATTAGGAACCCTGATTTTGCAGGGCTTCCTGCTGTGCATGCCCAGATCCCCCTTCACACCTTTGCCTAATAATCAGAGGGAGGGAGGGGCAGAGCCAGGTAGGTGTGCACACCTTGGGCATGATCCTCCGGGGTGGAGGAAGGGGGTATGGTGGGGGCGGGCCGCCCTGGGTGTCACCACTGAGAGGGGTGACAAAATGCCGAGCGGCACTCACTGCGGGGCCTGCAGCTGCCCGAGCCACACATCTCTCCTGGGAGAGACGTGGTGGCTTGGGTGCGTGCAGGCTCCGCGCTGCCCAAATGGTCTGCCTGCTGCCTCCCCCCCAGCACAGTGGACCAAAACCAGCTGATGACATGGCTCCCCAAATCTATTTTCTGATGAGAGCAGATTTTGCGTCTCATTTGGAAACCAAGGACCCAGAGTCTGGAGGAAGAATGGGGACGGACACAATGCCAGATGCTTGAAGTCCAGTGTGAAGTTTCCACAGTCTGTGTTGATTTGGGGAGCCATGTCATCAGCTGGTGTTGGTCCACTGTGCTTCATTAAGTCCAGGGTCAACGTAGCCGTCTACCAGGAGATTTTGAAGCACTTCATGCTTCCTTCTGCAGACGAGCTTTATGGGGATGCTGACTTCATTTTCCAGCAGGACTTGGCACCTGCCCACACTGCCAAAAGTGCCAAAACCTGGTTCAATGCCCATGGGGTTACTGTGCTTGATTGGCCAACAAACTCGCCTGACCTGAACCCCATAGAGAATCTATGGGGCACTGCCAAGAGAAAGATGAGAGACAGGGGACCGAGCAATGCAGAAGAGCTGAAGGCTGCTATTGAAGCATCCTGGTCTTCCATAACATCTCAGCAGTGCCACAGGCTGATAGCATCCATGCCATGCTGCCTTGAGGCAGTAATTGCTGCAAAAGGGGCCCAAACCAAGTACTGAGTACATATGCATGCTTCTACTTCTCAGAGGTCCAATATTGCTCTATTTGCAATCCTTGTTTTGCTGATTTCATTTAATATTCTAATTTTCTGAGATTGTTAAATTGGGGTTTTCATCAGCTGTATGCCATGATCATCACAAATATAACAAATAAAGGCTTGACATATCTTGCTTTGCATGTCATGAGTCTATCTCATATATTAGTTTCACCTTTTAAGTTGAATTACTGAAATAAACGAACTTTTCCACGATATTCTAATTTTCTGAGTTTCACCTGTATACTATCAACTCTAGATCGTTTATTCTGCACGATGAGCAATGGAGAAATCAACAATTCTCTCATTGAATTTATTTCTATTTATTCTCCATATTGCCCTGTAACAAAGTCTGCAGGGTGGCTTACAGTGAGGAAGAACTCCATTTTTAAAACATCATTACCATATTAACATATCTGGAAAACAGCTAACTTGAGCACAAACTTTCTTATCTCTTTTTGTTGCTTGTCTGGTGTGTCTCATTGTGTCTATTAAAAAAAAAAATCTTCCTGTGTTCATATTGGTTTACTGCTTGCTCTCTTGATCTAAAAATAAAGTACCCCATATGTGTATCCGATTATCATGTTCATTCTTTCCCTTAAAATGCAACATGAGAGCTAAAGTCAAACCATGCTCTGGCAGAGGAAAATTTGCTTTTTAGACCACATTATGCATTGTTTCAGGAACCCATTTATTTATTTATTTTGAAGCTGTGGTTGGTCATGATATGTGTCACACGATGCAGATGTGCTTTTGCCAAAATCAAAAGCCTCAGAAGAGCCCAAAGTGGAGAGCTTTAATTTGTGGTATAGTGGTTAAGAGTGGTAGACTTGTAATCTGGTGAACCGGGTTCGCGTCTCCACGCCTCCACATGCAGCTGCTGGGTGACCTTGGGCTAGTCACACTTCTCTGAAGTCTCTCAGCCCCGCTCACCTCACAGAGTGTTTGTTGTGGGGGAGGAAGGGGAAGGAGAATGTTAGCCGCTTTCAGACTCCTTCGGGTAGTGATAAAGCGGGATATCAAATCCACTCTTCTTTTTCTGCTTCTTATGGAATAGGATATCCCTGTGATGGAGTGAGCGCCTTTGCTCGGTCCCAGCTCCTGCCAAAAAGTGCAAGTAGATAAATAGGTACCACTCTGGCAGGAAGGTAAATGGTGTTTCCGTGCGCTGCTCTGGTTTCAGTGTCCCGTTGTGCCAGAAGCGGCTTAGTCATGCTGGCCACATGACCCGGAAAAACTGTCTGCGGACAAACGTCAGCTCCCTCAGCCTGTAAAGCGAGATGAACGCTGCAACCCCAGAATCATTTGCGACAGGACTTAACTGTCAGGGGTCCGTTACCTTTTTTTAATTTTCATTGGAGAAATGTTGGAGGCTATGAACAACTGGGGTGGAGGGTAAACTTTGGTGATTCCAATCATCAGCATACAGCTCCTTTCTGAATACCCTGTCTTGTGTATTGTTTCTTGTAAAGTGCGACGGAATGATGGGATCATGTATACTTGTCAAAACTGAGCATCCTATAAGCGGATTCTGTAGTTATTTACGGATTATTTATTTATTTATTTGCCCTCCTCACCGCTTTTTTTCAAATTGTATTTTATTAGCATCACACACTAAGAATCTGAGGTAGAGGGAAAAAATGAAATTATTTTGTTAGCATCACATTCTCCTTTTGCATCCACACGGGCTTTTATATATATTATTAACTTTGCCACATAAACTCCCCCTGCGCCCCCCCCCCCAGCTAAGCTGTGGTGAACTCCCTAGCTATAGCTCTGACACTTATGGGGCCTGTCAGCACATGTTGGAGAACACTCACACTTTTTTTGTGTGATTTGGCTCCCCCCCCCCCCCAAAGCAGGCTCTTCATGTCAAAAGGAGAAGGAGGAAAAAAACAACCCATTTTGAGGCATGACATTTTCCTCATGACAGTCTGCCTCTGAACTGCACTTGCTGCCGCGGTGGTTAAAAGGCTTACAAAGAGAGTCTAACAGCCAGTGGCCAATCGAGATTGTGCAAGCCACATCTGCTATGGATGAAACACGCGCGAGGGAGAATAAGGACTTGGAGGAAGACTGGATAAAAGGGCTACGACGGGAGCCTAGCTGGCAGGTCAGTGATATAAAGGTGTCTGTGAATGCTTGGAAGTATGCTGTTATGTCTTAAGTGCCAGTAATCTCTAAACTTTGCAGGCTAAGTACAAATGAAATATGCTTCGTTGATTTGCAGCTCAGCAGTTTGCGGAAGCCGATTCGCAGGGAATCAGTGATCATTATGTTTTCATTGTCTTGGGAAGAATGGCTAGGCGATTCCAAATCTGTTTAGTTCAAATTGCAGGGGGTGGGGGTGGGGATAAGCAAGGTTTTGAAAATCTGTAGACATTTCTAAATTTATACTTCCCTTAATAATGGTACTTACATTAACAAGCTGCAGGTGTGCGCTGCACTGTTAAAGGAAAAGCACCGGGCTTTTTCTCTCTCTTCTTGTGTAGTTGCAAGTTTATTGCATTATAAAAACAGAAAGCAACACCTGTCACCCTTTTGCTTCCATGGTGTCATAGTAATTTGTAACAATGAGTTTTGTTTTCTTTTCTTTTAACCTCATTTAATGATGTGACCCTTCCTTTTAAAGCATGGTACATGCTTGCCTTATTATACCGGGCTAATAGCAGTTTTGCATGCATTCATTCCCTCCCTCCAGGCATAGGCAGTTTTCATTTAGGTGAGCACTGCAAGGCAGTACTGTTTACACTCCGAAATACCTGTTTCAAATTTGCGGAATTAGATATTTCCATTTTGTAAGCCGATAAATGAAATCCTCTGCTAAGCACCACTGAGTGGCTTTGATTGCTCTTTACATTACATCCTACACAGCATATCTGCACTTTTTTTTCTGCTCGGGTGCCTTTTAATTAGACAATCAACAATATTGAAGAGATATGTCACACGGTAGTTTCTCCCTTCTTTTGGCACTCCTCACAAGCTGTGTTTGGGGGGGATTGCTGCTGTTAACAGATTCTGATAAAGTGCTAACACAATCTCTTTCTGTCACGAGAAATTGCTCAAAAGTACAGGGCTAGTAAAGATTGCCACACGCGACAAAATCCTTTCTTCCCCCCACGAGAAGGAAATGTATATATTTCAAATGTACCAGATTCCCCCCGATTTCACACTGAGAAAGAGAACCATAACAGTAATCGGTGTTACTGCAAAATGACCTTGGTTGTACTGGGGGTCATACAACACTTTGGAATAATTCAGAGAACAGAACTTAACGTTCATATAGTGCTGCGAGAGAAATGCTTGGTGGATTTTAGCTACTAGGAGATTTGGATATTAATAATAAAAAAATGAATGTTTTGATTTCACTTTATATAAGGTCATGCAACACTGTCCTGTCCTAGAGGTCAAGGGCATCTTCTGAGAATTGTTGAGAGAGTGCTGTTTAGTGCTGTGCTGAAAATGTATCCTCCCCAGCCATTATCCATCCATTAATGAAAAAAGAAATGGTGTTTTAAAATGTTCAGATTTGGTGAAATTCTTGTGGCTGGGTTCAGGGTTGTTGTTACACTTGCTATACTTAGAGGTGCTGTGACTTCTACATAACATCTCACCAGTAGTCTGAACTTCATCCTCCCCAGATTCCACCAGTTGGGTTTTAGTACCCATGAGGAAAACATCAGGACAGAACTCCTCCCCTGGCCTTTTCTGGTCAGGGTGAGCAGGCAAGGAGGTTGCAAAGTGCTAAATAGATGTTTATTGGATAGGAATTAAGAAGCACCTCTCTTACGACCTAATCCCTGCACCAGCCAAAATTCTAAAGACACTCTCAGGGGCCCCCCAAATGAGGCAGAAAAAAATTTGGAAACCTTTTGCAGAGCAATAAAACTTCTGAGAAATTGGAGGTCAAGTTTCAGCACAGCAAATGCATTGCAAGAATTCTCTAAATAGAGAGGTTTTTTTTTAATGTTACTGGAGCATGATAATTGCCTCTCACTGGTGGTTTCACCTCACGGCAATCTGGTGCCATCTAAATCCACTAACCAACATATCACTGATGGGGGCCAGGTGGGCATTTGCCAGAATTTTATTTTATTACATTTTTATTTATTAAATTTGTGTACCGCCCCTCATCTGAAGATCTTGGGGCAGTTCGCAGTATGTCTCATGTGATCAGTCTATGCCATGTGAGCACTGGATTTGGGCATTACTGGAGCATTATGGGATGGCACATGGGGACTTCATGTAGCAGTTAAGAGCAGGAGCTGGGAAGTTCTCTTTTAAAAAATGTGCTTCTTCTATGATCTTATTAAATAGCCCCAAGCAACCTTTGGCCACCACACCATCTTTCACACCCACACACCCAACTGAAACAGTACTGGTTTATCTTAAAAAGGTAAAGGTAAAGGACCCCTGACAGTTAAGTCCAGTCACGAATGACTCTGGGGTTGCGGCGCTCATTTCACTTTACTGGCCAAGGGAGCCAGCGTACAGCTTCCAGGTCATGTGGCCAGCATGACTAAGCCGCTTCTGGCGAACCAGAGCAGCGCACAAAAACGCCGTTTACCTTCCCACCGGAGTGATACCTATTTACTTGCACTTTGACGTGCTTTCGAACTACTAGGTGGGCAGGAGCAGGGGCTGAGCAACGGGAGCTCACCCCGTTGCTGGGATTCGAACCTCCGACCTTCCGATTGGCAAGCCCTAGGGTCAGTGGTTTAGACCACAGCGCCACCCGTGTCCCTGATTTACCATACCAGCTTGTTTAAATAATGTATGAGAAGCACCCAAAGAGCACTATGTCCTAGTGGTGATAGGAGTGGTCAGTGAGGAGGGGTGGAGCTACACACCTAGCCTTGCGACAGCAGAGTTACTACTGCTTACATTGGGGTGACTGGCAGGTAGGTCAGCACGGGGTGATTGGTGGGAGCACTGGACTGGCTCTGCCATTGCTTTTGCACAGCACTGACCTCCCCTCTCCCTTGGTAAGTAGCAGTAACTCCTCAGCCAAGGAGCAGCAGCATCCCTCCTCATCGACTGCTCCTGGTGATACTCTTGTTGTTGTAGTAGTTCTTATTATTTGATGTGTATGGGGTGTTAGGGGAAGGGAAGTACTTGTCATGTTCCTTTTGGGGTTGTTTTTCTACCTTTGGTCCCCACCCTGCACTCAGCACTCCCTTGTGGCCCCTAGAAGCTGTCAGCATGTGACAGCAGCCACATCCTGGGAATGGCCAGCTAAACCAGGTGAGGATAGCCGATGGGTCTCAAACCCTTGTTGAGTTAGGGACTTCCCCTGCATGCAAAGACAGTCTTCGGCAGATGGAGCGGACAAGATCAATTGTGAGCCCAATGGCCAATAAGATGGTTTCTACACGGGCTGTAGAGGGAGAAGGAAAACTCTGGTCCTAAACCTCCACTGCCTTGCGGATATCTCTGGGAGAAGGAAAGGCTAAGGCGTAAACCCTAGACACATCCAGAGTTGGTGTCCCTAATTCGGTTGGGTGGTGACATGTATGCCTCCTTCCAGTAACTCCTGCAGCCAAGCTGGCGCCAAACCAATTGCTCTGCTTTCCTTTGGACCACATCAGCGAGGCTGAGAGGGAGGTCTTGTCATCTGGGTAACCTAGGACCTCTATGCACACTGCCCAGGCTTTGCTCCAGAGAGGCCACTTTGGAGCTTCTACTGCAGTGGTTTGACTTCACAAGCTGACACTGAACAACTCTTATTGGGCCAATATTTGTAGTCTCTCTCTCTCTCTCTCTCTCTCTCTCTCTCTCTCTCTGTGTGTGTGTGTGTTTCAGGTGCCAAAAAAGGCAGAATATATTTTTCTTCCCACCTTGCACATACAAGGTCAATTTCTGTTAAAAGTCCCCAGATATGTCAGTCTGACTCTAGATGATGCAAAATGTGAGAATCACTTACATAAATAGGATTGGAAAATATATAGGTCAAAAAGTCCCAAGAGATGAGAAACATCCTAATCGCAGTGGCTTGTCAGTGCAGCAATTTCGCCTGCTGACATGCTGAGATCTGAAATACTTGCAGTTTTCTTCTCAGGTCCTGTTTCAGTTTGTTATCTGCTTCTGGACCACCTGTGCCCTGGGTTTATTTCTTAGTTTCTGTGTAATTCTAAAAATGGTTTCCATAGAGAATGACAGACACAAATGAAATCTAAAATATTAATTATACATTTTGTATAATTAATTACAGCACGATCACACTGGATGAGCTTTTGTTTTGTAGGTTTCAACCATTCAGTTATTTTGAAAAGTTACTTTTCCCTTTTACAGTTACTATGCTGTATTTGAAAGAAATTAATCACCCTTACATTATATTTAAATTAGTGATGCGTAGAACCTGCCCCATTCCCAAGAAATCTCACCAGTTTTGTTGTGCTTTCTCTGGAAATTTCTCAGATATTTAAAATGAGAAGGAGCCCTCAGATTCACCTCAAATTTCACTTCCTGATTTTTTTTTAACCACAGATCCTAACTGGAAAGTTTTGTGACCAAAAGAGAAAAAGAGCTGAAATACAATCCTGTGAGCATCAAGGATGTTTAAATCCAATTTACTTCAGTGGGATTTAAAACAATCCAAGCATATGCCGTGTTGCAGCCCTTACATGTCAAAGATGAAATTAGTTGGCTCCCAGCTCTCTGGCAACCTTTTATGTTATGTGAAAAAGTACTAATTTGATAGTACTACAAATATGCTTGTTTATATATGTGAAATTATCCTGTTATACAACACTATTGATTTTGATATAGAAGTTATATAAACCATTTAACTAAAGTAATGTGTAAACGCACTTGTTCTGTGGTCTGCATAATCTCTCCTAAAGCTTATAAAATTTCTGTTCTTAAATTAATAAGCATTTAGCCTAAAGGAACTCTTCTCCTGTATTCAGCATGACTTAAAAAAAGAAAGGCAAAAAGTTTAAGCTAATAAAGTTTGGATTTAAGACAAGTTGGTTTTCTTTCCCTCAAGAAAGCAAATGCCACTTTCATTTGAAAGAAATGAAAGCAATGAATGAAGAAATGCTGCAAAGAATTCAGTCTAAGTGAAGCACTTTTAAGTACAACTGAATTCAGTGGAATAATATACTAAACTCTCCTTGAAATGACTGGGATTCTAGTCAAGTTTATTAGCAATAACCATATACTTTAAGAACAAATTCAGTCTTCCTGGTGGTTCAACAGGTTGCTTCGTAGTCAATATTTCATATATGTAATACTGTACGATATTCGCACAATATATTTTACCTTACCATATAACCAAAGGATTCAAAATTCAGATTATTATTAGGAGAGCATCACATTTTGGAAGATGTTGAATAGCATGGTCTTTCATTATGCCTTTTAGATAATGAAACCACAGGTGAATTCCCTCCCCCCAAAAAACAGTGAAATGTCAACAGCTAATCATATATGTGCCTCTTCACTGATCCCAACTGGTTGCTTAGAAATGTGTGTTGGGGGATCATAGATTTACTTCTAAAGTTGTAAGCACCAACGCTTTGGGGAAGTGCAGAGTTGGGTACACAGGAAGAGGAAGGGGAGAGGAAGTCCGGTTGCACAGGTAGAAGTTCTTGCACTAATGCAGCCTGTCTTAAACTTGGGTCCCCAGATGTTGTTGGACTACAACTCCCATCATCCTTGACCACTGGTCCTGGTAGCTAGAGAGGATGGGAATTGTAGTCCAACAACCTTGGGGCGCCCAAGTTTGAGAAAGGCTGCACTCATGGGATGACTTGATCAGATACAACCATAGGTTAGTTTCAGTTAAAATAAACAGGACTTAACTCACCTAACTTGTTCCATGGATTTCAATAGGACCCAAGTTCCAGCTAACTTACTCTGGTTGCAACCAAATATGTCTTATACTCCTTCTTGGCCTAAACCAAATCTTGTTAGAATTGTCATCCATCCCCATCTACTCTTCTACAGTGTTTCCTCCACCCACACATCTCATTACATGGTTCATTAGCTTAATGCGCCTGCCGTTTCTGCAATCTTGGATATCCCCATTGTTCTTAAAAAGTGAGACTACAGAAATAGCTTCTCAATGTGCCAGGCATCCTTTGTTAGGGCTGGATTCTGGTTTTCTATACCAGCTAGTTAAAATATAAGAGTTCCATCATTAAATGAACAAAAATGATAGGCATCTTCTACAACACTGAAACTCTCTTTGCCACCAGCCCAAATCATATGAATACTGAAGTAAGTAACTACAGAATTACTTACATGAGTATTTTTGTCTGTCTTTCAATGTATTCATTTCTCTTTTCAGTTTCCATTAAATGGGAGCTGCATCTGTTTAATGCAACTCAGATAACAATATGGCCTCACATGCTCCCTGTTGAAGATGTAAAAAACCTACCTTATAGATGTGTCACAGTTTTTTTCATCTTTAGTGCGGTGACGAGACATTTGATAATAAGGATATATTCCATTTTCTGCTGCTTCCTTACCTGATAATTTCTGCTCTTTCACACGATGTAAAAGCCAGTTCTGGAAATCTAGTGGAAGTTTAGCACACATTTCCATGGGAAAAAAATCTGTTTGCAGCCCCATTCACTCCCCAAATCATGGCAGTCTGGGGGTGGGAACAGAGTCACAAATATGCATTAAAAGGTGGCAACATGTCTAGTGATGTCTGTGGTTGTTTCACACCATGGCCAGTGATGCGAATGAAATTTAGCATGACATGGCAGTATAGCAATAAGAAAACCACAGTTCCTTAACACAACAGGTAATGAAACCTGGATATAAGTGTTCACATAACCAGGAAAATGAATGCAATATCCACACATCTGAATATACCCTAAGAGATGTAGATAATTCAATACTGTAAAGTGGGGTGGAACATAATGGTATGAACAAGTTTTCTCTTATGATCACTGTTTTTGGGAGGTTTTCATTGGGTTTTTTTTTTTGTTTTAAAGCAAAACCCCGGGACAGCCTTGTGAATCGCACAATCCTTGCTCTGTTCTCTCAAGCAGTTGTGATCTAAATATATTTATTCTTTTGAAAGGACAAGGTCAATTATTCTTAATGTATTGCCAGCTGCGGAAGCATTTGTGCAGTTTTTATTTATGCTATTGATTTATAAGGTGGATTTTTAGTTAAACTGGTAGAGAAGTCAGATTGGGGTCTTTTATTTTGAAATGCCTTACACTGGGACTCGGCCATAAAACATCACTTTACTCTCATATGAACATATACATACAATCACCCCAGCCCTCAGAGCAATCCATTTCATCGCAGCATTTTCAAAAGTGATCACTGTTGACTGTCTTTGGGAATGCTCAGGGCTTTTGCTATATTTGCAAAAATATACAAGATTAAAATGATTTTCAAATCCCTCCAAACCAAGTTCCATTTAAGAGTTGGTTGGATATTACAATTAATTGCAACCAATCAGATATGTAATAATTTGTGAGTCTAACAGGTGGCAGTTCATTTTGATGTTTTCATGGGGACCATATGTGAGCTATATATGGGCGCACTGTTCCACATGCAACATCTTCTTTGGATGTTACAAAGTGATGCTGCCAGCAGAATGCACATGTTGCTGGATATTTGGTTGATACTGTTTGTTTGTGAGGTTTAAGTGAGACTTGGAGTGCTGTGAGACACAGGTTGCTAATATGCAGTGCAACTACCTTTCCTATTAGGCTACCTTTCTGCCTTGATAAATTGCAGTCTGGATAGCAGCATTTACTGTAAGCGTGTACTAGCAATAGAACTGGGCACATAGTTATTTAAGGAGAAGTCCCTGTTAGAATGCAGTTGAAAGTTAAGGGCACTCAGGCCCAATTTCACTTTAATTACTTGCTCATGCACCACGTATTCACACTTTCTCAAGTATCATCTTGACTTCTTTTGCCTTCCATAGGTCTGTGTTGTCAGTGTATGGCAAATGAAGGGCAGGCATGTGTTCTAGGGAACAAAAAGGCTTCCAAGTGGAGCATTATTGGGTAGAATTGGTGCTGCTGCTGCATGCAAGTTTTTCATCCTGCCCACCTGATACCTGACATCATCATCATCATCATCAAAATGTGCGCCTATACTTTTTTAAATGTTTAATTCAGATTTTCTCTGGATTTTTAAAGGTGTAGCCCAGAGGTGCAGAAATCCCTGCAACATGTCCAGAATGGGCAGAAAGGTACCAGAGGGCAGGGCGCTTTGAGGAGAGGGGTCTCAAAACATAAAATGGGATGGTTCCATCAAAGCCGATCACTCATGTCCAGGAAACAGCAGGATGCTGTGGGGGTGGTCATGTTCCAGCTGTGTACATGGAAAGGACATGGAAAGGACCTGCTTGCACTTCTTTGTATCAGATTCCCCCACCAACACATTCCAAGTTCATGTGAGAACAGGACACTCACAACCAGTATCTTGCTCCCTTTCTCTATGTTACTAGTATCAATATTAGTTAGGTGCAAGGGTGTTGTAGGTAAGACAAAATACTGTCATGTCGTTCACAAAATGAATGGGGTGGAATAACGTAACAGCAACATGTTGTTGTTGTTTAGTCGTTTAGTCGTGTCCGACTCTTCATGACCCCATGGACCAGAGCACGCCAGGCACTTCTGTCTTCCACTGCCTCCCACAGTTTGGCCAAACTCATGCTGGTAGCTTTGAGAACACTGTCCAACCATCTCGCCCTCTGTCATCCCCTTCTCCTTGTGCCCTCCATCTTTCCCAACATCAGGGTCTTTTCCAGGGAGTCTTCTCTTCTCATGAGGTGGCCAAAGTATTGTAGCCTCAGCTTCACGATCTGTCCTTCCAGTGAGCACTCAGGACTGATTTCCTTAAGAATGGAGAGGTTTGATCTTCTTGCAGTCCATGGGACTCTCAAGAGTCTCCTCCAGCACCGTAATTCAAAAGCATCAATTCTTCGGTGATCAGCCTTCTTTATGGTCCAGCTTTCACTTCCATACATCACTACTGGGAAAACCATAGCTTCAACTATACGGACCTTTGTTGGCAAGGTGATGTCTCTACTTTTTAAGATGCTGTCTAGGTTTGTCATTGCTTTTCTCCCAAGAAGAAGAAATAGAGAAACAGAGAACATAAACGACATAATTTCACTACAGTAGACAGTGAGATGAATAGCATAATTTTGGGTTGGAAGAGGAGCTGTAGTGAAACAGAAACAGTGCTGTGGACAGGGAACTCAAGCAGAATGGAAAATGATGCCTTCTTACATCTGTAGCCACAAGAGAGAATGCCGTGTTCTTCGCCTTTCTTACCGTTGGTACACCTTTTCCATTTAGAGGGTTGTGAATAAACACCAGGGGAAGTGATGCTTAGGTTCTCTCATTCCACATTCAATACTTAAGCCTGTCACCTGCCTAACACTTGTGATCTCTAGGATCATTGGGAAAGAGCACGTGTTGACTCCAGACTTTAGTTTTTGTGTGTAAATTTGTTTTAAAGCCCAGAAGTGGTTTTCATATTTTAAAAAAATCCCCACAGAGAAATTAAATTCAAAGACCAATGGCAGGAAAAGAAGCAACATAGCTTTCACAAGGCACCAGGACCATTCGTCAAAAAGCCCCGCTCTTGTCATTGCACATCCTTTGGTATCACTCATAGGCCAAGGCAGCAGTTCTTCTTGAGAAGCTCTGGGGATAGGGTGCCAGGGATGAGGAGGGCTGTTTTTCCAATTTATCTGGGGTCTGCATTTCCCCCCAAAAGAAATGTAAACAAGCTTGTAAAATGAAAGCAAGTTGGATTCCCTCTTTGCTGCAGATGCTTTATTACTAATCTGGTTGTGTGTGTGTTATAATTTATCATATAGGCTCATTCATGTATTGCATCTACTCCAAAAAACCCTGATATATGTATATATCGAATGTTCCGTCTCTTTGTAGCTTGATTTAGAAATGGCCCTAAAACGAATATTTGTTTGTTTGTTTTTAATTGAGGCACTTCTTTCCATGTAATATATTTGCTTCTCTTAGCATATTAAAACAATATTTGAGGAAAATTGATTTTTAAACTTAATAGCATGGATTATAGAAACTGATAAATCTAAAATTAATAGCTAAGAAAGCAGTCGTTTCAGATGGGATAATTTAGATTTTTTATCATTTATTAATCATAAAAAGTAAACCTGCTCTATTGCTAATTTTAGTTTTTATCAAGAAGATGAATTGTTTGGGCTAATGAATGTATAGATATTCAATGCCAAAGGCATTCGTGGGAATCTGTTAATCATTTAACTGTGTCATGGCATATGCTTTGTCTTCATAAACCAATTAAAAGACAAAACTTCATCCACTAAAATATCTGCTGGTCTTTGTTGCCTAAAGCAAATTAAAACAGCATTTGTTTCAGAATGTGCTCCAATCCAGAGTTAATATCTTTAGGTAAATAATTAAAATGGAGATAGTAATATACAATATATTTTTTTTACATCAAGATTTACAATGTATGTGAGCTTTGGAACTGCATAGAACTCTTCCTAAACTAAGAATGAATTGATTGCTGTCTTTGCTTTATGTTTGTTATAATCATTCAGAGTGATCCATTACCTGTTTACTCAGAATAAAAAGTTTTGAGGAGTACAATGGGATTTATTCTCCAGGAAGTGTTATTTGGAGTTCAGCCTTAAAATGGTAATAGAAGAAGCCCTTTCTAGTTAGAACGCAGCCAACATTTCAGGGTAACACAGAGGAATGATAGGTTCAGGGAAGCAATAGCAGCTCTCCCTTTGACAATGCAAACACCCCCCCCCCAAAAAAAAACTATAACAGACCAAAGACTCAGCAGTTATGCAGCTGAGTCTCTCTCTCTCTGGCACTAATTGGAACTCACAGGTACACGGCTTTTTTCAGATAAAGAAAAACTAATATGGCACCTCCATTCTCACTTAAATATAAGGGAAAGTAGAAGATCAGTTTCCCCTTCCCCCCCTCGCAGTGTGGGAGTTTCAAATTTAAAGTTCTAGACCTGACAACAGGGGTGCATATTTGCCTTTTAAAAGATTAGCAACCTTTTGAAAGTGGAGGTGAAATATGCAATAAAATTTCTGAGTCAAGGGGAAAGTCTAGAAATGCCTCAGGCACCCAAAAGAGCTAGGAAATCTCCCTGAGTCTTATAAACACCATCACACATGGTTCTGTGATATCCTTCCTGCATTGAGAGCAGGTGTAAGAGTGGCAAATGTAAAGGTAAAGGGACCCCTGACCATTATGTCCAGTCGTGGCCGACTTTGGGGTTGCGGCGCTCATCTTGCTTTATTGGCCGAGGGAGCCGGCGTACAGCTTCCAGGTCATGTGGCCAGCATGACTAAGCCACTTCTGGCGAACCAGAGCAGTGCACGGAAACGCCTTTTACCTTCCCGCCAGAGTGGTACCTATTTATCTACTTGCACTTTGATGAGCTTTCGAATTGCTAGGTTGGCAGGAGCAGGGATCGAGCAATGGGAGCTCACCCCGTCGCGGGGATTCGAACCGCCGACCTTCTGATCAGCAAGTCCTAGGCTCTGTGGTTTAACCCACAGCGCCACTCGCACCCCGGATGTAAGAGTGGTAGTGGTGAGGTATTTTGGAGATGGAATTCTTGTATTGTGTTCCTGCGCCTGTGAAAGTTCAGATGTGAAGGAGGAAGTGGTGAGATTTTTCTTCCTGTTCAGGAGTTGTCCATTGTTACAGAACAATAGAGTTGGTACGAGACCCTAGACAACATGAGAAAGAAGGAAGGGATCTGGAATGATTAAGACAGTTTCTCCTGCAATTAAAATCTGCGGTTATTTAGATCAGTAGTTTAGATTAGACCCAGGATCTACTTTTAACCAAAACATGTATTTGGAGACCCATCTCTTAATTTGTTTACCATATATGTGCATGGTGGTAGTGCTCCTGTTGCGACCCATCTTGGATCAGGCCATGACCCACTGATGGGTCCTCACCTACCAGTTGAAGACCAATGGTTTAGACGATTCACCTAGACAAGGGATGGGGAACCTGTGCTCCCATCAGACCTACCTACCATGGACAGTGGTCAGGGATGATGTGAACTGTTGTCCAGCAACATCTAGAGAGGACAGATTCCATATCCCTAATCCAGATTTGATTTAACTTAAAATTAGAGATCAGCAGCTGGAGTAGTATGTCCTCTGCAGGCTGCTACCACAGTTTCTAATCCAGAGGGTGGTGTAACTGGGATGTGGAAGGCATAGTCTACATAGTACTGTCATTTCGTGACCCCCAGCCCTCAAAAATTGCTGCCTATTAGAAGATGCTGAAGAAAAGACAGTGGAGGTTTGCCTGCAGACTTGCAATCTAAATGAGGGGTTGTTGCTGTTGGACTCTGAACTCCCATCAGCTGCAGCGAGCATAGTCAGTGGTCAAGGATGATGGGTATTGTAGTCCAACAACATTGTGTGGAATGGCAAAGGTTTCCCCATCTCTGGTTTTTATGACAAAACTAGTCAGCAGACCACCAGAGGAGGAGGAGGGCAGAAGTGAGGTGATTGCCTACTGCCCAGCACTCTTGTAATGTCAAAGCCTAATTGGTGATCAGGATTCAATACATGCCTTATGTTTTGCCTCTATACTTGATGCTCTCATCTCCCATTCCAGTCATCCTTGTTCATTACAATCTTTTTGGTATTTGAATATGTGGGAAAAGATTGTTTTTAAAATAAGGAGCTGACAATAAAACTCTAGAACATTCCAGCAACAAAGTATATATTTCTTAAATATTTGTGGAAGTGATTTCCCATCTATAAGTTAGCTGTATAAGTGGTATCAAAAGAGCAAAAACATTTGAAGCGATGTAATGGTTACCATTGTGAAGAAAACAACCATCTGCAATGGCAGATCACATTTGGAGCATCTTTTTTTTATTTATTTTAAAGTCTCTTCTTTTCACCTGCATGTTTTCTTAGAAAAGAACAGCCAGTCTTATCAGATTTAGATTTTTTGGAGTTTGGAGTCTTGTGGGACTTGGTGCTTCATGTTAGGTCAAGAGTTTTGTCTTTCCAAAAGTGTTTTTGGGTGTATAAAACAACCATAAGGAATAGGAGCATGGCTTGTAACAAGTTACGCTCCCAATGCTGGCTTGAGCTATCACTCTCTTCTAAAGAGAAAAACACAAAAGCTTTAGGGTTGTGTTTTTTTCTGGGACTTAAATAATTTTTCAGGACATATTGCCCTAGATTTAACTCACTTCTGGGAATAAGGAAGGGGGAATGGATCCTTCTAACGGCTGTGAGAATGCTGTTGATGTGGAGAGAAGGGAACCAGGTCGTTATGGAGCAATGAACTTGGTTCTAAATGGAGTGTGGAAATGTAAGCCATGGTATACTTCTAAATATGGGAGTCTGGTTGTACACAGAAAGCTTGAAAAGACAGAACAGCATACAAGGGCAGAGAAATCACAAACTTTGCTCAAAGTGAGGCTTCCCAAGTAAAGAGTGAAACTATCTGAACATGTCCAAAGGTTGGCAAAGTAACTTAAAGGTCATATTTTTATTATACGTAATAAGAGGAAAAGGAGTGGAATTGGAGAGGTGGGAAATGAGATTTCTGAGCTGAAAGTTCATAAAGGAATGCTTTTTGCTCAGATCTGAGAGAGTGTCCCCCAAAATAGGAGTCCCTGAAATAGAAGCCTCTTCTCCACACTTTTTTAATATATAAGGGGGGCATGGTGTTCACCATCAGGAAGGGTAGCATTCAACTGCTACCCTTTCACCAGTTCTGGGAGCATAATGTGACAGTAACTGAGGCACCATGCAGGGAACAAAATTGCAAAATGCTAAAGGGAGAGCTCCTGCGTTCCTGCAAGGGGTTAATCCCTTTGTTCAAATTGGGCTGAGCACAAATGCATGATAGAAATACAGTGTGTGTGCATGTGCGCGTGTGCATGTTCAAAATAGCAACTGCCAGGGGAGGGAAGTGGTCTGGACTGGGATCATGGTGTAGGGGGAAAAGGGCTGAACTCTCCATGTCATTTCCTTGCCCAAAAAGCCCCCTGAAGTTTCTATTTGCACCTGAAGCTGCCATTAGCTGCAGTGACTTCTCTGGGGTATAATCAGTTTTAGTTGGGGACATGATCCAGGCCTTATCCACGCTTAGATTTTGCCCTACTCTTTCTGGGCAAAGCTCTGTGTCCAAGTGCTCCCCGCCCTCTTTTTACTTTGCCCTGGAGCTTTCCTCACGGAAACCTGTTCTTTAAAGCTGAATTGGAGCAAATGGACATTTGGGTTTTCTGTGGGTTGCCATTTTCTCCGATTGAGCTGTAAAGAGTGAGTTTTCATGGGGAAAGTTCAGAAGCAAAAGAAAGGGTTCTTGGATATGGAGCTTTAAAGCACAGACCATGCCTGAAAGGAGTAGAGGAAAGGTAAATGTGGGTTGCCCCTCGGGGAAGGGATTATCTAGTTCTCCTGACCTTGCTTTGCTCTGCCTGGGCCTGTTAAGAAAATCAAAAAAAGAATTATGGGGGAGATGATTATGTGATTAACATTGCATCTAGTTTGAGGTGTAGAATAAGGACTGCGTATGAGGCACGTAATGAGGGACTAATCCTTCTGTTTCTTGGCTACGTTGGAAGCCACTTGGGGAATTTCAGAGGAACAGACTGAATTCCCATGGCTGCCAGTTTCCTATCCCTATCTATCAGATTAGTTGGACTGCCTTCAGTGCACCAAGAGTGATGAATAGTGCCATGGAGAACAGTAGTGAGAGATCCGAAAGAAACAGTGGGTTATAGAGAATAAATGAAATCACCTTTTGCTCTCCTGAACAGAACACCCGCTCCACACCTTGTTCCATATCAGTAAACAGCGACGCCTTGAAACATCTCTGCTTTGTGTTTATATTAACATTTAAGAACAACTCCTTCCTTTATTGGTCAGAGCAATGTATTCACAGATAGCTTTTCATCACTCTGTGCAGAACCTTTAGCAACCCAGGCCCTCCCCACTCCCCCCCCCAGATACTTTGTATAAATTCTGAGTGAATACCTATATACCACAAATAAGGTTAGGAGATCTGCAGCTACTTAAAGGTCAGGAAAACATTGAATTAAGCGGCCCATTTTATGCTCCCAGACACGTAGCCATGATAAATTTTCTGCAGTACATTCCTGCAACTTCAATAGACACCATTTCTTCAATAATTCACTACCCTTTAAAAGCTTTATTTTTCTTCTGGTTTTGACAGTCTTTTGCAGGACCTGCGCTGGACTTCCAAGATCAGTTGAATTGAAGAACAAATGGTGTTAAAGCTTTTATGAAAGCCAAGAAGGAAGCTGTTTTCAGGATTTCACCTTTCCTGAAGCCTGTGGCGTACCGACTGGCTCTTAGTATCATTCTGGCCTTTAGCTGTTTGCTTATCTCATTTTTATCCAAGGTTTCCCACACGTGCACCCACCCTTAAACCCCTTCAAATCAAATGTTTAAGTGTGAAACCAACGTGGAGAGATTCTCAACCTTTATTAGCCCGAGTATTCACTGAGAAAATGTCATCCGTACCACGAGGCTCCTCATCACACATTGACCTCCCAGCTTTTGTTTGTTGGAGTAAAGTCGGCAGAAGCAAATTGGCTGGCGCTTTTCAATGGAGACTTGTTTCCAGTGGCTTCTGCCAGATATTGTGTGGGTTGCCAAATTAGAATTGATTTCTCAATAAAATGGACTTCAACATCCCCAGCATAATCTGAGGCAGAAATGACAAAACCTTCCTCATTCAGTTTTTCACTCTGTTTTGGTCTTGGATATTTTTCCGTGACTGTTTGCTGCTCTCTTCCTGGTATCGCTACCCTGCTCCACAGGGTGAGAAGTTGCTGTTGCTTACTATTATTATCATCTCTCCTGTAAACAGGCCAGCACCCAGAGTAAAAATAAATGGCAGGAACCTATCATGAGGAACTTACAGTCTAAAATTTGACAGTATTTGTTGGTTTGTTTGTTTTTATAAATAAAGTTTGCATTTGAGGAACTTCAGTAATAGTTGCAAGGTAGATATAAGAAATTAGATTTATTAAGAATAAGTTTAATTATGATAAAAGTGTGTATTGGCAATAAGTAATATGAATTTGAAATATGGAATAGATGGGAGGTTGGTTCTTTAGTGTTAAGACCACTTAAGATTCCTACGATTTTACATCAACCTTGCAAACACTTCAAACACCTTATTGGCCAAACAAGCCTTTGTATCTTTTCAAAAGAACACCACGTGGCGCCAAAACTTATCTGAGATCCTGGTTAGATACACCCTACCGGAGTTTAATATCCTCAAACGGTGGAGCCCGGACAAACTCCGGAAATGGATCCTGGAGAGAGACGCTCTGTTAGATACCACAAAAATACAGATCCCAGGGTCCTCCCACTGGTTTCCCCGACTGAAAGCAGTCAAAATCTGCGCCAATTACTTGGCGAATATCACCAATCCCACTCTTCGGAGAGCCTTTACTATGGCCCGTTTTCAAACCATTCCTACGGCCTATCTGTCAGGCAGATATGCAAAAATCCCAGTAGAGCAGCGGATATGTCCTTGTTATATGAGAACCAAAGAGGATCTCATACATTACATGTTGTATTGTCCCATCTATTCGGCCTTCAGGGATGCGATGTTACAAACTATTCCCAAATCAATAGTCAACTCTGAGGACCAAGTAAAGTTTTTACTGGTGGACGCTGATCCACGGATTTCTCACGTGGTAGCGGTCTTTGTGGTGAAGGCTATGAAAACGAGGGTATGGTTCCTGGATGAAACGGTGAGGTCCCTCCCATTGCTCTCCTAACCTGTTGTTGTATCTTCTTCCCTGAATGGTGGGGTTTATTGGGTAGTTTCCTTGCTGGGACAGCATGGCATGAATTTTAGCTTACTTTTATAATCTTTTTGTTTATCTTTTAATAATGTTTTATGGTATTTTGTGTAAAGGCATGGACCTCACAAATTTAATAAATTTGTTGTTGTTGGGTTGTTAAGACCAATAGATGTTTTATTGTTTGCTAAGAAAATTATGTGTCTATGGTTATTCTTGTGTGTAATTTGGTATTTGGTATTTGTTGGTTTGTTTTATTAGGTCTCTTACCCATCTGTTTATGATATGGTTCCAGGGCAGGGTACAACAGTTTTAAAAATACAATTATAAAACAAATGTAGCTGTTACAACCAACAGATTTTATTTATTTATTTTTAAAAAACATTCCTATATAGAAAAACCATACAAATATTTAAAACCAATTCCACATATAACAGTTAAAACAGTTCCAATAGAGAAAAGGGGAGCAGGAGAAGGCAGTGCAACAAGATATGAATATATCCAAATGTGTTTACATGTAGCTTTATTTCTTATGTACTTTCTCCTTCCTCACAACCAGGCCATGCTACAACGCTGTGAGGTGCATTAAACTGAGAGATGGCTGGTCCCTGGCCCAGTGCATTTGGCGGCTTAGCGTTGGGTATTTGAACCTGGGTCAAATTCACTCTGTTGTACTGGCTTTCCAGTGAAGATTAATGGGTTAATCCAATAACTTCACAGAGAATGTGGTTTTGACGAAGAACAGAGTTGTAGAAAGACAAAAGATTGAATTGCAAAGCTAATTCTGAGTTTAGGGCGCAGCAAGTCGCGAGAGTCACGTAATGGATTAAGAAACATTTGGGGAACTGAGGATGGTGGAGTTGGAGGAATAAGCAGGTAGAGAAGCTCTTCTTTTGTTTCTAGAGTTTTGTTCCTAGAATTCCAGGTCATTATAGGGAATGGGAGATTTGTGGTGTGTGCCAAGAGGTAGAATAGGAATAAAGACTGCATTTACTTTATACTAGAGATGTAAAACTGATGTGAAGCAAACGAAACAACTCACATTGATTTCTCACTTTAGCTTCACATTGATCATGTTCATGTTTCTCTTCAATTCTTTCCCATTTCCCCATTAGTTTCATATAGGAGGCCTTTCCTTTGCAAATTGATACTTTTCTGGACCACATTACACAAAGTCCAAAGGGAAGGGGAAACTGGAAGAGCTGGTAAAACAGGCCAACTCTCCAAACGGAAACAAAGAAACATTAGTCCACCATCAGTGATCCTGAGAGGTTCTCAACCTAACCTTTTTCTCAGTTAGTCTCACTATCTTGTCTTTCTATAGTACTAGTACAGTGGGTCCAAAATTATGTACAATTTAGTTACATGATCGCAGCCTTGTGTTCTTCGTCAATAAATAATTATCGTATTTTTTCGTGTATAAGATGCCCCCTATTTTTGAGAACTCCAATTTCCTGAACATTTTTTTTTGGGGGGGGGGGGAGCCTGAAAATCACTCACCATATTGAAGAACGCTGCCTATCACACACATCACAACAGCCACAAACCGTCTGCCTGATCGCCACCAGGAAACAGCAAGCGCACACACAATTTGACACAAGTCAAACAATGACAGCCCTTGACACATCCAACAATCACCAGCTCTATTGTCATGGCAGCAGCCAATCCAAAGCAGCCCTTGGTGCAGCAACCAATCACCCACCAAATCGCCGCTGACAAGCTCCTGCTTGCAGCTGCAAACAATCTCTGCACTATCCGTGTATAAGACGAGCCCCAATTTTGAACACTGTTTTTGTGCAAACATAGCTAGTCCTATACATGGAAAAGTAAGGTAAATAGGAAGGGGGTGGGAGAGTTGGGAAAAATTGTCAGAAGGGATCATGCCAAGAACTCAAGAGAGGTTCCAGAGCCCTTTTGCGATCTTCCCAGAGGCCTGAAAGCAAGGCAGAGGGCTTTAAAAAAGCTCTTTCCATGCAGGAAAACCCAACACAGAAAGAGTGTATGAAGCTTTCTGGGCTCTGGAAAGATTGCAGAAGGGCTCTGGAAGCACCCACAAGGCAACCTAGATCTCACCAGCTTTGGACAGCTTAGGATGGTCACGTGGTGGGTGGACAGTTTCAGGGGTCTTTCTGACCCTACACAATTTTGCCTTTGCGCATGGACCATGGAATGTAACTCGTGTGTACATTTTGGACCTACTGTAGTAATGCCGCTGTGTCTGTGCATTTTTCTTAATTACCTGTATAAGTGGGGATCATTTGTCCAATTTGTCTGACCCGTCAAAGATCTTATCTTACCGAAGGGTAGTGGAGTGTCTGAAAAGTTTGTGCCTTTCAAATACAAAACATGAGACTTACTTGCTGGAGAACACTTATCAATTTTTAGGGGGAACCCCCCTAAGTCCTAGAAATTAATAAGTGGTAGGATTTTGATTCGTTGGGGTATTGAAGGGAATATTGCAGGCTAGTGGAAAAAAGGCTAAGCTTCCTTTCAAAGCCGGAGGGGGGGGGGCTCACCTGGGACAGAGACATTAATATGACAAAAGGTGTTGATGGCCCATCTAAGAGGAATCTTGGGCCTGCGGGATCAGAATGTTGCCAGGGTAACTGGGTGTGAAGTGGCAGGAAAAGAGACTCTTTAGCAAGGTGTGCTGAGAAGAGGATGGGGGAGAATAAGGGCTGAGATCCATCTTGGGCAGGCTGGCTGAAGGGTGGTTGTGACAGATTCTATGGGGCACAAGCCCCTCTTGAAACGACCACGCTGTAAGATCTGGACTCCCTCCAGACTGAAGGAGTAAATAGGTGAATAAACCATATTTCTTAAAGCTTTGCTTAAACAGTCTTTGCTGTGTCTCAATTCTCCAAAGGAACACAGATTCTAGGTGAGTTCCTGGAAACCCCTGGAGTTTTGATATCGCTTGGCAGAGAGTGGGGACGGCACCCAACTTTTGTAACAATACCATTGATGAGTCTCCATTGGAAGAAATGGAAACCTGTTAGAATGGAGCCCTTTGGTTCAATCCGCTCAAAATTTGTCACATCATATATGCTGGGGGATTAGTAGAAAGCCTGCAAATAGCGTGCCATTTGGATGATAAAAAGCAAAGTTAAGGGCAGCGGAATATAGGCTATGTTTCTATTGAAATCAATGTGAAAAGTAAAAAGTGGAACCAAAACAAAGGGACAGCGACAAATGTGAAACTAAATCAATTCCAATGAAACAAAAAGAAAGGTGGCATTTAGAAGCTGAACTAAAACCTCCCAACCCAGGCGTGCATTCCTACCCTATGCTGAGCCTTCAATGTCCAGATGGCTGCGCCAGAGTCAAGATGAATTGTTCCTTATTTTGCAAAGACGAGGCCCTGCCACAGGCTCACAACTGAAGAAGAGGCAAAGCATAAAAAGAACTTTACTTGTTTGTCGCCATATGTCATGGTGAATTCTTAATTTAGCTTAAGTTCCTTTGACATCTGATTCTATGTTACAAGTTCATTATCTGCACATCCAACTTTATTTCTCAACCTCCCAACTCTTCCCACACAACACATTGCTTTGGGAGCTACCAACCACCCTAATTAAAATCCCTTTCTTTTCCTTTCCTTTTTACACTAATGGAAGTAATTCTGCTGTGCTCTGCTTTATTGGGTGTTATGCTATCTCTGTCAACTTCCAAACATGAGATTAAAACCCTGTGAAGCTAGTGAATTGAAAACATTCCAATCCAATAAATGATAGCTGGTGGGGCTGCTTTGGGGGCCAGAAAAGTCACATGGATAAGGCCAGCTAAATCTAGTCCCCCACCTCTGCCCATCTTCTTCCCCAGCACAGAATCAGTGGACATGTAAATATTGTGGCTGTACAAATACTTTGTTTTGGTCGACTGTATAATTTAGAAGTAGCTCAGTCTGCTACCCTGTGCACATTTACTTTGGAGCATGTGCCACTGAACTGATTGGGGCTTACTTATGAGTAGACATGGATGCCATGCATTAATATAATTTAGAGGTCAGCAGAAAATGCACGTATCAAAAATAAACCACCAGAATAAATGTTAGCCCATCTCCTGCAGTCAGAACTATAATATCAGTTCTATGCATTGCAACAAAGAAGAACTATTTGTGGGACCTTTAAGACTATCAGATTAGATTACAGTGGTACCTCGGGTTAAGAACTTAATTCGTTCTGGAGGTCTGTTCTTAACTGAAACTGTTCTTAACCTGAGGTACCACTTTAGCTAATGGGGCCTCCTGCTTCCGCCACACCGCCGCTGTGCGATTTCCGTTCTCATCCTGAAGCAAAGTTCTTAACCCGAGGTACTATTTCTGGGTTAGCGGAGTCTGTAACCTGAAGCGTCTGTAACCTGAAGTGTCTGTAACCCGAGGTACCACTGTAACACATAACTCCCTTACCCACCACCCTCCACCTACATTGTTTCAGAATTTCCAGAAAAGTCTATGTCTCTATGTCTGACAGCACATTCCTCTTGGAGGTAGAATTTAATCTGCAGTCGTGTACACTACCCATTTAACTCAATGAGATTTAATTTTGAGTAGACATGTATAGGGTTACACTCCACTGGAATATACTACACCAGGGACTGAACTTCTGTCCATTAAAGCTACACTAAATGCAACAACAAACAAACACATTTATTGTAATATTATATGTATTCTCCTATCCATGTCCACTCTGAAGTAACCCCCACTGAACTCTATGGGGCTTGCTCCCTGACGCTGGTAAGCATGTATAAGATTGCATCTCCAAAGGTGCTACACAGGGCAGTTAACAAGGGACCAGCCCTAGGGAAGAAGATTATCCCTTACTGGTGTCCTCTATTACAACATGGAGTAAGGTAGAAAGATATGAAGTTGACCAGGACCTGGGAGACTGGGGTTCAAATCCCCACTCAGCCTTGAAGCTCACTAGGTAACCTTGGGCAAGTCACTGTTTCTCAGCCTAACCCACCTCACTGCATAATGGTGGGGATAAAATGGATAAGAGGAGAATCACAAATGCTACCTTTTGCTCCTTGGAGCAATAGTGGGCTATAAATGCAATATTAAATAAAAGTTCTATCTCCAGGCTGCCTGACACTTACTGAACGGGTGTTGTGTGGCTTCCATCAACGGTGTCTCCAAATTTTTTTACACATTACTTGGGAAGACAGGCCAACTAATACCAGTGTACTGGAAGAAGCAAAGACCACCAGTGTTGAAGCAATGATTCTTCAACATCAACTTTGTTGGACTGGTCATGTTGTGCAGATGCCTGGTTATCATTTTCCAAACTATTCCGAACTTAAAAATGGAAAGCGTAATGCTGGTGGTCAACAAAAGAGGTTTAAAGACTGTCTCAAGGCAAGTCTAAAAAAAAAAAATGTAGTATAAACACTGACAACTGGGAAACACTGGCCTGCAAGCACTCCAGTTGGAGAACAGCCTTTACCAAAGGTGTCATGAGCTTTGAAGACACTCGAACTCAGGACAAAAGGGAGAAACATGCTAAGAGGAAGGCACACTTGGCAAATCCACACCGTGATCAACTCACGCCCGGAAACCAATGTCCCCAATGTGGAAGGACGTGTGGATCCAGAATTGGCCTCCACAGGCACTTACGAACTCATTGTTAAAACCGTGTTTATGGAAGACAATCTTACTTGGCTAAGAGTGATGGCCAAAAAGAAGAAGTGTAGATGGCTGGGTTTGGAATGAGGAAAGGAATAGATATTGCTAACACTAGTAGAATGCTAATTTTTCAGTTGGTTCTTCAGCCTTCAGAGATGGTTCAAAGGGACCTCCTGACCATAACCATAATTTTGGATTAGGATTGGCTAAGAAATGTAAGGTGATTGGCCAGAGAATGGGAGATTGACAGAGATGCCTCCAGGGGTCTCTGTAATTTGAAATGGGAGGATATGATGGTGTGTGGGACACAATGTGGTTTTGACATTTTCGGGAGAACTTTTCAAATTTTTACTTTCAATGTACAAGTCTCCACTGAACCCAAGGCAAGAATTACAACCATGCTTAGTTTGCTAAGTAGCATGGTTTACTAGCTACATGGCAAGAGTCTGTTAAAATAATAAGAATCTCTAATTCTTTTGGTTACGTTTAAGGTTGCCCCTTGCTGTTCTGGGTGATATTGATGCTGATGTCATGTCAAAAGTTCTCCATGATGGTATCCACAACAGTTGTCCTCCTCTCTTTGAAGCTTCAGCCTGAATGTCTGATGCTGCCAAGGCTACTGAGAACTCTGTGGCCAATATGCAGTCTGGCCTTAGAAAAGAGTGATAGGCTCAGTTTACAAGGGGTGGGGGTGGGGGCAAAGTTTCAAAAGCGTAGTTGTGAAATGCAATACCTCACTATTACAGACCGGAGCTCCAGCTGTTTTAAATTGGCACTTGCCACAAGTTGACATAAAGTTGTCCCAGCAGACACTCTGACCCTATGTTTTCATTAGTACTAAAATACCTCCTTCGCCACCTCCATCCTGCTCTGCGACATACTCTAGTGCAATTTGTCCCTTCCTTTACTGATCTAAGGGTGAAGAGAAGCATAGCAAAGCTTTCGAAACAGCATAACTGAAGCTTTTAAAGGCCATCTGTTTGTAGCTGTTCTTGAGAAGGTTTGTCTAGTTAGCCCATGAGGTTGGAACTAAACACATGGAAACAGTTTACATGGCACAACATCATTATTTTGAACAACACAGTCCTTATGTAAGGTAGCACACCACACAATTCTTTCCTCCCATCTCAAAACTACAACACAATCCCCTTACAACTGGGGAATCAGTGCTTTTGTCTCCCACTCAGATTGCCTCCCCCAATTAAAGTTTCCTTTCAGCCCTTTGCTTGACAGCTTCATGTACTAAAATGTCATCATACTTTTTGCAGTTCACATGCTCGTCTAGACCAGGGGTAGGCAAGCTTAGGTCTGGGGGCCGGATGTGCCCAATCGCCTTCTCAAACTGGCCTGCGGCCAGTCCGGGAATCAGTGTGTTTTTACATGAATAGAATGTGTCCTTTTATTTAAAATGCATCTCTGGTTATTTGTGGGGCCTGCCTGGTGTTTTTACATGAGTAGAATGTGTGCTTTTATTTAAAATGCATCTCTGGGTTATTTGTGGGGCATAGGAATTTGTTCTTGAGAGTCCCATGGACTGCAAGAAGATCAAACCTATCCATTCTTAAGGAAATCAGCCCTGAGTGCTCACTGGAAGGACAGATCCTGAAGCTGAGGCTCCAATACTTTGGCCACCTCATGAGAAAAGAAGACTCCCTGGAAAAGACCCTGATGTTGGGAAAGATGGAGGGCACAAGGAGAAGGGGGCGACAGAGGATGAGATGGTTGGACAGTGTTCTTGAAGCTACCAGCATGAGTTTGACCAAACTGCGGGAGGCAGTGGAAGACAGGAGTGCCTGGCGTGCTCTGGTCCATGGGGTCATAAGAGTCAGACACAATTAAATGACTAAAGAACAACAACAACAAGGAATTTGTTCTTCCCCCCCAAAACATAGTCCAGCCCACCACATGGTCTGAGGGACGGTGGACTGGCCCACGGCTGAAAAACCCCTGGTCTAGACAGTCTAGTTCAGGAGTGAATCACAGGCTCACGTATTCCACTCTCTCATCTATTGATTGTGTTGTATGATTAGATGCAGGCATCCTTGAGTGTGTACATCTAACCTAACCTCTCTGCCCAGTCCTTCTTTTTGCAAAAGAAGATTATGTGAGGGAATGTGCCCATCTCTTCATGTGTTTTATTGATGGGGTAGGCAAAGGAGACACATGACTCAAGTCTTGCCCTTGCATTCCCTAATGTGTGCACTGCGGTGCTATCCTGGTCTGCTCCATGCTCTGCTCACCCTTCTTTCCAACCTTAGGTTCTCAGGGTGTATATAGATCAGAATAGCAGAGGATGCACTTTCTATGCAGAAGGTCTCAGGTCCAATCCCTGGAATCTTCACTGGAAGGAAGGAAGGAAGGAAGGAAGGAAGGAAGGAAGGAAGGAAGGATCAGGTTACAGTAAATCATCTTTACCTAAGATCCTGGAGAACTTTGTGATCCAGTCAGACAATGAATATGGCTTGATGAGCTGTATTTACAATTTCCTGTGATC
The DNA here is from genome assembly GCF_964106645.2 of Podarcis pityusensis. Lineage (NCBI taxonomy): Eukaryota > Metazoa > Chordata > Lepidosauria > Squamata > Lacertidae > Podarcis > Podarcis pityusensis. The sequence goes on along the minus strand of NC_138034.1, from coordinate 10,061,643 downwards.
TCATTTCCAGGATCTCCCCTCCTCCTCTGTATTAAATAACTTCCCCCACAATCTTTAATAATTGGATATTTGACCTTTCCCATTGTGCTGTGCCCATGGACAGCCTTTTGCTGGTTTTCAGGGGAGATGTGTGAGCCTTATTTCCACTTCAGGATTTACTGGAAGTATTCAGACAGCTTCTCTCTCTCCCCGCCCCCCATTTCTTCTAGCTTTTGTGCATTGATACAAACTATTCCAGCACTGCCAAAGTAGAAGAGATGGGCAGTTTTCTGATCCAAGGTATCTTTCTCAAAGTGGGTGTGCCCACTTGATCTGGATGTGCATGTCATATGGCTGGGGCTTTGCCATCAATCTCTGATCCTTATCATAAATTGCCTCGTGTATTACTTACCTTCCATTCTCCTTTGCCTGAAGCCAGGCTGACAACTCAGCATAGAAGCTGTCTCAGCATCTGGAAGCCAGCCAGGAACTGGGAAGGACCTTGTCAGTAGCCCTGCCTGGCACCCTTGGAAGTTGACTCAGAAGATACTTCCACAACTCCTGAGCTTATTGGTACAGCCTGACATCACTGATAGGCTGCAGTGTTCTATACATGTCTCGAGTTTGCGAGAATTACTCTCGGGCAATTGAGGATAGGACTGCAGCCTGAGACGCTGAAAAGTTATGTGGAATGAAACACATAAAATGTAATAATAATTGAATGGTCACTGTTCCGAAGGCTTTCACTGCAGTTACAGCAGAGTGCTCTCTATTATTATTGTTGTTATTCTATGAACTGAAATTAGCCATGTTATCATCTGGCTTGAGTTTCATTGGTCATAAGAGCTTGGGAACATTATCCTTCTGCATTAAAGGACTGCCTTGCATGTCTTTTGAGGGTGTTTATTAGGGGCATGTGGCGGGGGGATTGAAACATAGAAATTGGAGAATGATAAGTCATCTGGCTGCCCTCTTTCCATAATCCTAGGTCATCTGGTGCATTCCACTGACAGTGCAGTTTTCATGCCTTCAAAACATATACAGTACATCACAAAATCATGGGCATTTCATACAGAATAGTCTGATCTTCATGCACAGCAATTAATATTGAGAGCTGACTTGGAAATGCACTTTGTATCATATGCTGCATTGCTTAGTTCTTTATTATTTTAAAGCAATAAAACTCTTACTGTGGAAGACCGTTCTATAGCCTTTATTGACATTCTGCAACCCCCCTCCCTTTATTTTTAATCGCCACTCGTTACTTCTACTTATGACTCTGTGTTCTGCAATTATAAATGGCTCAGCATCAATTTAGAAGATAATCAATGGGGAAGGGGTGTCACTGGAGTCGACCCTGGTCACAGTACTGCATAATGTATTTCTCTTCCCTAAATAATATACACCCAATGATGAAATTTGCGGATGATACCAAATTAGGAGGGATCATAAAACCATGGAAGACAGAGAGAGATAACAAAAGGATCTTGAGAGTTTAAAGAACTGTGTGAAAATTAACAAGATGAGATTTAATTTAGATAAAATGCAAGGTCGTAAACTAAGAGAGGAAAAAATTCAAAGTACAAATGAGAGAAGGCTAGTTAGGAAAACAGACATAATAGTGATGTATTTTGCAGTTTATACAGCAGCGTATTTTCCCAAGGGATGCCAGGCTGTTTCGCTGATCAAAATTACGGCGCATTGAAATGCAGCAACCTCTATTGCAGAACACGGACACTGCTGGAATGGCACAAAGTGTCAGAACTAGGGCAGTCAAACCGCCAGAGGCAAACTCTAGTTTCAGGCCTCATCCTTTATTTCCCTGCTGCTATTCACTCTCAGGCACACAGCTCACAAGCCACAGTCTTCTGAGATTCACCAAGGTAATCTTTATTAGAATGGATATCAAAGTATTTCGGTTTTGTATGTCTCCGAGTCAAGCCACCCCTTGTATTTGTAGATGGTTCCATTTTTTTGCATGCTGGCATTGCATGTTCAGGACACTGTTTGAACTATTGGTCCAGCTCACTTGCACATCATTATCCTCAGTTGACTTTGTTGTGCCCATGTCCACTATTCAAAAGCACACGCAGCAGTACAATGCAGAATTGAATCATTGGCATGCATCACTCATACAAATTGCTATAATTTTGCAACAGCATGCCATCCAGAGATATCAGCTGAGGCAGTCATAATCCTCTGCAATGAATTCAGGAGTCTTTTCTATTGGGGGATGCGTATTTTGAACAAAGACAGCCTTGCTAACTGTGGGCCCTTTCATTTAGCATTGCAGTTCGCCATGCAATGTATTTATCAGGAATAGCATTTGGGGAATTAGGATTCGGTCAGTAGACTTTTGCAACATTCTCTTCCTACTAGAATGCCTGTTTCATTTGAGTGTAAATGGATTAGAATATCTGTGTTGTATGTTAAGAATAGAGGAATTCAGAGTGAACGATCATAGGCGTGAAGTAGGCTTGCGTCTTATAATGCTCACAATCCTCTCTGTGACAAGAAAAAAGCAAACCAGGCAGTGGTACATGCTGTCCAAGCGGCAGCTAGGAAGCACCTCATGGCCTCTCCATGGCTGCTGCCGCCAGCTTCCTCCCTTGGGCAGCTTATAGTGGCTGCTGGAGAGCAGGTGAGGAAGAGGAGAGGCTGTGGCCACTGAGTAGGGTTGCCATATTTTGAAGAGCAAAAAAGAGGACACGGAGGCCCCTCATCTTCCATGTGCACTGTGGACACACGTGCCATACCCTCCAACATTTCTCTGATGAAAATAGGGGCATCCTATTCAATAATAATTGAAGTGAAGGACATGAGGCAGGAGTTGGTAATGCAGGTGAGCTGTGCACAGGCAAGCTGCCAGCTAGCTCCACAGAGGCTCTTTTTATTAGCACTATATGCAAAACCAGTCAGATACATTCTGGACTGTGACCTTTACACATCTTCCAATCCCGAGATCGAGGGGTGGTACAAAGTTATTTTGTCACCTGTTTCCACCGTGTTACTTTCCCCTTGCACAATGTATGACGAAGGAGACAAAGGTCACAGACACGGCACGGCAGACCGCTAAGAAAGCAAAGGTTAGATAGAGGGCATGATGTTCAGACAGCTGTGGCTTTGTCTGCAGGTGGGAGTGTGCTCCGCACCTGAAGGTCACGTGGTCAGACAGCTGAGGCCTGTCTGCAGGTGGAAGTGTGCTCCACACCTGACAGGTAGAAGTGTGCTCCACACCCGGCGATCATTCCTTCAAATAATAATAATAATAATAATAATAATAATAATAATAATAATAAATTGTATGCTGCCCATCTGACTGGGTTGCCCCAACCACTCTGGGCAGTTTCCAACATATAGTAAAAACATAATAAAACATTAAACATTTAAAAACTTCCCTGTACAGGGCTGCCTTCCAATGTCTTCTAAAGCAGGAGTCAGCAAATATTTTTAGCCGGGGGCCGGTCCACTGTCCCTCAGACCTTGTGGTGGGCCAGAGAAGTGGCACCGGGGGCAGGGAAGCTGGAAGAAGGGGCAAGGGGAGCAAGTAGTCCTCCTCCCCACCCCCCAGTCCCAGCTGCTGCGCTTACCTTCCCAGGGGCTGCTGCCACCACTGCCGCCACCACCACTTCTTGTGGGTAGGCAGAGTGAACTCGTCCGCTCCACTCTCTGGTCCATAGGACCACCAGGGCGGTGATGGTGATGGTGATAGCGGAGAGAAGATGAGCGGCGGGAAAGGGCTGGTTCCAGAGAGGCTGGTTCCAGAGAGGCTGCTTAAAATGGCGCTCAGCCCAGCCCAGCCCCCTTCCTCCTCTAGGCAGGGCAGGGAGAAGCCAGGAGGGAGGGAGGGAGGGAGTAGGCACCACCACTGTGTGTGTGAGGGAGAGAAATGGAATGGCGGAGGGGGGGAAATGGTGCAGCCCAAATGAACAGATTCCCCACGCTGATCCACGGACAGTCCGTGGACCAAATCCTGAAAGCAATTGGGCCTGATCCAGCCTGCGGGTCTTAGTTTGCCGACCCCTGTTCTCAAGGCATAGTGGCAAAAAGAAATACAATATGAAGATCCAAGGAGTATGGTGATCAAAGTAAAGGAGCAAAGCTTTTATGGTGGAAATGGGGTGCCTTTAGAGCCTCAGCCATTTCTTCCACTCTTTCCCCAACCCCAACCCCAACCCCAACCCCTCACCCTTTCTTTGCTAGGTTCCTCAACCATATTTTGGGAGCTACTCAGATAAGGAGGAGTGGAGATTCCTCCAAATGGGATTTGGGTCCTTTTGATCATTCTTGCTTTCCTGAGGCAGCTGCCAACTGACATTGAAGCTACTGCAAGGATAGTATCACAGCAGGAAGCCCATGCCATGATGAGAGGGCAGGTGGTCATTCCTGGCTGGATATTATTGCATAGGTGTAAAATCTTTCCTAATATTTGTAATATTGCATCCCGTATTTTTAATATCTCAAGTTTTGTGTTTTGAAATGGTTATTATTCACCCTGAAACTGAAGGAAGGGTTGGAAGTGAAAGGTAAAGGACCCTTGACAGTTAAGTCCAGTCACAAATGACTCTGGGGTTGCGGCACTCATCTCGCTTTACTGGCTGAGGGAGCCGGCGTTGGTCCACAGACGGTTTTCCCAGTCATGTGGCCAGCATGACTAAGCCGCTTCTGGCGAAACCAGAGCAGTGCACGGAAATGCTGTTTACCTTCCTGCTAGAGTGGTACCTATTTATCTATTTGCACTTTGACATGCTTTCAAACTGCTAGATTGGCAGGAGCTGGGACCGAGCAATGGGAGCTCACTCCGTCGCGGGGATTCGAACCGCTGACCTTCCAATCGGCAAGCCCAAGGCTCAGTGGTTTACACGACAGCACTACCTGTGTCCCTAACACACACACATATATATATCAACCAACAAGATTGGCATATGTGATTTTCTGTTCGAATGACAGCAGGCTGAAGGAGATATCCTATACTATGGGAGAACATGCTTTTTGCAGCAACACTGTCAGCTATGATTCTGTGGTTACATGCTAGTGGGAAATACTCGGAGGAGATTCATTGTGTGGTTGAAAGAACTTAGCCCCAAGCAATAAAATGTTGACTGGACTTGCTCAGTAAGTATCCTAATAATGAAAAGAAGCTGCAGCATAGTAGCAGTGGAGCAATGTGCTTGTTAAAGATTTTTCTGTTCTCACACATGCCCTTGAAGATGAATGGTTGTTACTAGAAAGGAGAGGTTAAAGGCTGTCTCTCAGAGACCACAACCTCACTGTTTTATCATGGCTAGAAGAGAGAAAAAGAGAGTGAACATCAGGCACTGGAGAACACATTTAATAGAGTGACTGGTTAGTCACTTATCTGTTGTTCAGGAACCCATTTATGGTCTATCCAGGTGTTTATAGACCCTGACATCATGATAACATCAGGATAGGCTTGGTCTATGAACAAGTGTTATGCCAGCCTGAAAGTCTGGGTTTAAATCATAATATAAAAATCATATCACTACACAGTGAGTGACGCGGGTGGCGCTGTGGGTTAAACCACAGAGCCTAGGACTTGCTGATCAGAAGGTCAGTGGTTCGAATCTCCACAATGGGGTGAGCTCCTGTTGCTCGGTCTCTGCTCCTGCCAACCTAGCAGTTCGAAAGCACATAAAAAGTGCAAGTAGATAAATAGGTACTGTTCCGGCAGGAAGGTAAACGGCGTTTCTGTGTGCTGTTCTGGTTCACCAGAAGCGGCTTAGTCATGCTGGCCACATGACCCGGAAGCTGTACACCGGCTCCCTCGGCCAATAAAGCGAGATGAGCGCCGCAACCCCAGAGTCGGTCACAACTGGACCTAATGGTCAGGGGTCCCTTTACCCTTACCTTTACACAGTGAGCACTTCAGGCAATACACGTTGCTAATCCCCTATTCAGTACTACACAATGCAGATGTCCCCATAAGCTAAAAGTAATAGAAGTTGATCCAATCCTTGGCAAACTTTCTTTCTGGCTTAAGTGGAGAAGGGGCTGGGTGGGAGGCGATTTCTGCAGGCACTCATTTCTCCTAACAGGTTGCGTTCTCTGTTCTCATCTCTTCCAGCTCCTCCTAGACCTGGGAGGGGTGTGTGTGGGTCCCCAACTCCTGCGAAGAGAGTGGGGTTGGACACCCCCCCCTTGTGGACTGACAGCCTTTGGCTGTGCCAGGGCAAACTCACCCTTCTGCAACTCATCCCTGTCGGGAGGATCTGGCAGGGGCTGAGGGGATGATGGGGACAGAGGGACTTACTGGGCCTCTCCCAGGAGCTTCCTAGCTTGGATTTCTGCTGGCTGACTCCTTCACCTCTGGCAGAGGGGTCCCCCCAATCTACTGGGGTCCTCCCCTGGGTTGTCGTTATCCCGACTCAGCCCCTGACACCAGAGTCCTCATCTCCAGGTCAGCCCAGCACCACAGGCAAAGCAGTTGGTGGGTAAGAGTGCTAGTCTCAAAGACAGAGACCTGTCCCTTTAAGGCCCTCCATTCCTGGGCAGGGGGACCTGGTCCCAGAAGCATAAAAATGCTTTAGTCCACTCTAAGGCTTTGTAGAGCCAGGGTGGTGTAGTGGTTAAGAGCAGTGGACTTGTAATCTGGGGAACCGGGTTCACGTCTCCGCTCCTCCACATGCAGCTGCTGGGTGACCTTGGGCTAGTCACATTTCTCTCTGAAGTCTCTCAGCCTCATTCACCTCACAGAGTGTTTGTTGTGGGGGAGGAAGGGAAAATGAGATTGTTAGCTGCTTTGAGACTCCTTAAAAGTAAAGGGACCCCTGACCATTAGGTCCAGTTGCGACTGACTCTGGGGTTGCCGTGCTCATCTCGCTTTATTGGCCGAGGGAGCCGGCGTACAGCTTCCGGGTCATGTGGCCAGCATGACTAAGCCGCTTCTGGCGAACCAGAGCAGCGCACGGAAACACCGTTTACCTTCCCGCTGGAGCGGTACCTATTTATTTACTTGCACTTTGATGTGCTTTCGAACTGCTAGGTTGGCAGGAACTGGGACCGAGCAACTGGAGCTCACCCCTTTGCGGGGATTCGAACCGCCAACTTTCTGATCGGCAAGTCCTAGGCTCTGTGGTTTAACCCACAGTGCCACCTGCGTCCCCTTTGAGACTCCTTAGGGTAGTGATAAAGCAGGATATCAAATCCAAAACTCTTCTCTTCTCTTCTTCTTGGAACAAGTTGATTCTAGGTGCTGCAACGGCGCCTGGCCCCATTTTGACACACGTGCTCCACATCAAAGCCAGGCCAGACAAGGCCAAGTATATACTGCTTGGATCCTGCTGCCACCTTGCTTGAAAGAACTTGAATTATGGTGACATCTATTAGAATTCCATTAGCAGTAGCTCAGTGACCCAAATGAATATTCTTTGTTAATTCAAGCCAATGTTCTACGCATTCTGTTCTCTGGCCAAGCAGACCTGCATGAAATAGAGGCTTGGAATCTCAGGCTCCTGGAAATGCCTCTGCAACTGGCTTCAGAGCTTATATAATAAAGGGCACGCTGCTTTGATCCTGCTAATATTATTGCACATATGGCACATGGTTAAAACAGTTTAGATATTGGATAGGAAATGAGAAAAGGAACAGAGCAGGAGACATCATGGTTACTTCATGAAGTCTTTTGGAGTATTTTCTCTTCTTTGAACTGTGGTGACTGCAGTCAGTTTAAATAAACATAATCCAGTTTCTGAGGATCTTCCTGGTTTTTCCTGGGTGGGAAAATAGCACTCCACAACCTAGTTATTTAAAATAGAGAAATGGGGTTCGTTGCAGCAAAACAGAACAATCGGTACATCTGTAGGCAGAACCTGACATGAAGGTAATTTTACCACTCTCTCCTGGAAGTAAGTGTGTGTTCTTTTGAGGAATTTGAAAAGAAGCATTGAAAAACCTAAGGAGAATCAGAAAACAGAAGCAGCATTTTACACTGTTTTGAGGATGCAAGTAACAAAGTAGAAATTAAAACAAAAAAATTCCTTCCAGTAGCACCTTAAAGACCAACTAAGTTAGTTCTTGGTATGAGCTTTCGTGTGCAAGCACACTTCTTCAGATACACAATGTGTATCTGAAGAAGTGTGCTTGCACACGAAAGCTCATACCAAGAACTAACTTAGTTGGTCTTTAAGGTGCTACTGGAAGGAATTTTTTTGTTTTGACTATGGCAGACCAACACGGCTACCTATCTGAAAGTAGAAATTATTATTGAGGATTCAAGCAGTATTTTCAATATAATTATTTCTCCATTAAAAGTGAACTTGTATGTCTTGCTTCATAAATTACTGGTTTTGAGCATTTGCTAGTTCCTTGTGCTACTTCAGTAATTGTTGATGGACATAATCCCACAGGTATTATTTCTGCCTGTGCCTCTTTAAAGGCCACACAACAACATTTTTCTTTTGTTATTCTTGTAAAATATTAGCTTATGCATACAATAAAAAGTCATAGTCATAGGTACCAACATCAGACTAGGTCCACTTTCAGTTTAAATGGATGAATCAAATTCATACAGGGCAGAAAAAAGAAAGAAAAAAAAGAAAGAAAAAAGAACAAAGAAAAAATAAAGAAGTACAAGAAAAAGATCATAGGTTAAAATTTTTAAAAGTAGATAAGTATTCGCTATACATAGCCGTTTCCCATCTATATTTATATTCAATTGTATAATTTCATCTTGTCCTTATCTACCTTAAATGAAGTGTTGTTTTTTCTGATATCTTATCTTTCATTTCACTCCTTTATTGTGAATGGCATTTTATAGAGGTATAAATAACTGTAAATATGAAAAGAGACAAAGTAGTCTCTAATTTTTTTCCTTGGTTATATGTATTTTCTTTTTCTTTTGTATTTTCTTTTGTTGTAAATATGTATGTTTTCTAATTTGTTCTTAATAAAAATTAATAAAATAAATTATTATTTTTTAAAAAAAACAACAACAAATTCATAGAGGGCAGGTGTTGCACGTTGCTTATACTTGAAATATTTCTTCATCATTTGCGCAGGTTTCCCATGTAGCATCTCAGTTAAATGTGCATACACTAATTTAACAAGTTTAATATCCTAGCATTTACAGAAGGGGGAAAAGTTGGTCTGAACACATCTTAACAACCACAAAGGATATATATTTTGATGCTGACTGTGCCTGGTGGACGGAAAGCCTCAAAAAATCTGTTTCCAACATACTTGCTCACATTTACTTATCAGCAGCACAGATGGTACTTGAATTGCTGAATAATGATTGTTAGCAGCTAAGGGAAATGGCAATAAGAAGTTAAGCATGGCCACTGGAGTTATAAGATCCTGCACTTGTAGGGAAAAAAGTGATAAGAGTTAATAAATGTTGAAGCACATATCATAAGCAGCAGGCCTTTTAACATACTTGCCAATTACTGTGGATATTGGGCAGAGAACAGCAGAAAAGGATTTGATTCATTGTCAGTGAAGTAAAGTAAAGGTGAACTAGTGACTATTTACTGTCTTTGATGCAAAATTAATACTCACCATGGCTTTAACAGGGTCTATAATAGTGTCCCAGTTAGTATCACTCACCTGATGATAGGCCTTATGGAATACTCATATTTTGGGTGCTGTATGTTGTTGTTGTTTAGTCGTTTAGTCGTGTCCGACTCTTCGTGACCCCCTGGACCAGAGCACGCCAGGCACTTCTGTCTTCCACTGCCTTCCGCAGTTTGGTCAAACTCATGCTGGTAGCTTCGAGAACACTGTCCAACCATCTCGTCCCCTGTCGTCCCCTTCTCCTTGTGCACTCCATCTTTCCCAACATCGGTCCTTTCCAGGGAGTCTTCTCTTCTCATGAGGTGGCCCAAGTATTGGAGCCTCAGCTTCAGGCTCTGTCCTTCCAGTGAGCACTCAGGGCTGATTTCATTCAGAATGGATCGGTTTGATCTTCTTGCAGTCCATGGGACTCTCAAGAGTCTCCTCCAGCACCATAATTCAAAAGCATCCATTCTTCGGCGATCAGCCTTCTTTATGGTCCAGCTTTCACTTCCATACACCACTACTGGGAAAACCATGGCTTTAACTATACGGACCTTTGTTGGCAAGGTGATGTCTCTACTTTTTAAGATGCTGTCTAGGTTTGTCATTGGGTGCTGTATAGTAACCGTATTATTGATAGAATTTGTTCAAACCTTTTGTGAAGGAGACAGAATTGCATTCCTGTGCAAGTCTGTTTCATAAAAAGGGTATATAAGCGAAAGCCGCTTCTGAAGACAGCGAAGAGCAAGTCTGCTTTAAAATAATAATTTAAAAACTAATAAGGGTAAGATGGTTTGCAGAAATATAATGCAAACTATTACTCAGTTTGAAAACAGAAATTGCTGTGTAGGCTAATGAGAGGCTATAATGATTAGGCATCAGTGTCTGGCTTCCCACCTCTATATTTAAGAATGAAAATTATGTGACTCAATAGCTGTGATTATAATGTGGTCCCAATAACCTACTTTATATCTTTCTAGTTTTGCTCCACTGATGCGATGAATGGGCAGGTTTTCCATCATTTGCCAGGCTCAAATATGGCAGCACTAGTCCTCACCCCGCCCCCAACACCAGCAGTGTTGAAGTGGTAAATTTTGGAGTTCATCATGGCAACCTCCCATACGCTCAAGCAGAGTCCAAAAATGCAGGCATGTTATTGTTCCAATGCACACCCGTTCCAATGCACACATACACTGAAGAACAGCAATACAGTTGTACCTCGGGTTAAGAACTTAATTCATTTTGGAGGTCCGTTCTTAACCTGAGGTACCACTTTAGCTAATGGGGCCTCGCGCCGCCGGAGCACGATTTCTGTTCTCATCCTGAAGCAAAGTTCTTAACCCGAGGTACTATTTCTGGGTTAGCGGAGTCTGTAACCTGAAGCGTCTGTAACCCGAGGTACCACTGTACTTAGCAAAATGCCTTGCCTTCAATCCTCTGCACAGTTTTGTCAGAGAAAACTCAGTGGTACTTAATTCTGACTGCACAGGTACCACATGTGAAACACAGTGGACTTTATCAGACCTTTTAATTATAAAAAATGAATATACCTGAAGGAGCGTCTCCACCCCCACCGTTCTGCCCGGACACTGAGGTCCAGCTCCGAGGGCTTTCTGGTGGTTCCCTCACCACGGGAAGCGAAGTTACAGGGAAGTGAAGTTACAGGGAACCAGGCAGAGGGCCTTCTCGGTAGTGGCGCCTGCCCTGTGGAACGCCCTCCCATCAGATGTCAAAGAAATAAGCAACTACCTGACTTTTAGAAGACATCTGAAGGCAGCCCTTTTTAGGGAAGTTTTAAATAATTGATGAATTGTTGTATTTTAATCTTTTGTTGGAAGCAGCCCAGAGTGGCTGGGGAAACCCAGTCAGATGGGCGGGGTATTAATAATAAATTATTATAATTATCATTATTATTATTATTATCCTCCAAATAAGTGTTACCACTTAACTGCAAGCATGACATAGGAATACCCATAAAAAAACAACAGAAAGAAGTATCCAGCCTCCGTTTTATTCCTGCCCCACCCCTTTCTAGCATGTAGCACTTTCTTTTGTCTGGCTACCGCCAGGTTCTACTGAATACTGAAAAATTCGGAATTCAAGCCATCTGTTCCACCAAGGCAAACCCCACAATAGATGCCTGAATTTGAGGATGGCGTGGCTTTTTGGAATCAGCCATGAGGTCATTTGATTTCCCCGCCATTCTTAGACCCGGTTAAGCTTTTGCAGAGACTTCTTGCTGCCAGGATCACAGATGACAGTGCAGTAGAGTACAAGTTCTTGTTGGACATATTGTACTTGTGTACACTGATATAGCACTATTAGCTTGGGCTGTCACCTACAGGCCTTTCAGCTATGGTTGCTTCTAGAATTGATTAGTTCTCTCCATTTTGGGGAACAGTCCAGCCGGAAACCCATTCCCTAAATTTGGACCGGAGACAAATTTATCTCTACCCTCTGACACTCACCAAAGTCATCTACCCATCCCAATTATTTGTAAACTATTAATAAATATTATTTGGGGGATGTTTGATTGGAGGGGTTTCCTATGGGGGGGGGCAACATCACTTGCTTGCTTGTTTTTCATCTGTCCTGGGCAGGGGCAGTGTAGGAGTTTGGCTGTTGGGGCATCATCGGTTTTCTTCTGTTGCAATGGACATTTTTTTTGGTTTATTAGATTTCCAAATGTTTTGTGGATTCCATCCATTGTAAGCACTCCATGGTTCCCTTCATATAGTGAAGGAGCAAATGCAAATCTGCGGAAAATCTAAATTGACGTTTGCTCCAATTGAGTGCGAAAGAGTGAGGGTTCGTGGGGAAAGCTCCAGGGAGAAAGAAAGAAAGAAAGAAAGAAAGAAAGAAAGAAAGAAAGATGCTTGGATGTTGGGTTTTTAAGCATGGAAAGTGCAGAACAATTTGTTGTTGTTGTTTAGTCATTTAGTCGTGTCCGACTCTTCGTGACCCCATAGACCAGACCACGCCAGGCACTCCTGTCTTCCATTGCCTCTGGCAGTTTGGTCAAACTCATGCTGGTAGCTTCGAGAACACTGTCCAACCATCTCATCCTCTGTCGTCCTCTTCTCCTTGTGCCCTCCATCTTACCCAACATCAGGGTCTTTTCCAGGGAGTCTTCTCTTCTCATGAGGTGGCCAAAGTATTGGAGCCTCAGCTTCAGGATCTGTCCTTCCAGTGAGCACTCAGGGCTTATTTCCTTCAGAATGGATAGGTTTAATCTTCTTGCAGTCCATGGGACTCTCAAGAGTCTCCTCCAGCACCATAATTCAAAAGCATCAATTCTTTGGCGATCAGCCTTCTTTATGGTCCAGCTCTCACTTCCATACATCACTACTGGGAAAACCATGGCTTTAACTATACGGACCTTTGTTGCCAAGGTGATGTCTCTGCTTTTTAAGATGCTGTCTAGGTTTGTCATTGCTTTTCTCCCAAGAAGCAGGCGTCCTTTAATTTCGTGGCTGCTGTCATCATCTGTAGTGATCATGGAGCCCAAGAAAGTAAAATCTCTCACTGCCTCCATTTCTTCCCCTTCTATTTGCCAGGAGGTAACAATAGGGAAGTGTGAATAAGCCCTTACAGTTGACTGGTATTCAGAGGCACTGATAGCCTTAACCTCCATGAATCTGTCTAATCTTGTTCTAAAGTCATCTAAGCCAATGGTCCTCACCACATGTTGCGGCAGTGTGAGGAAGTATATTCTGGTGTGTGTTCTGAACCAATCAGCTTCATCGGATGCAAGCAGCTGCTTTTAGTTTCCTGAAGTATAGAAGTATCCACATAGAAGTATTGTGACCTGCTTTCAGGGTGCAGTTGAGCCAAAAAGTGACTATAAATCTAAAACTAAATAAATGCACAAATATTTGGAAATAGAAGGTAGCTGAACATCCAACATATGCTAAACAAGAGCTATTTCACCATACAGTGTCTCCTTTATGAAACTAAAACCTGATTTCTCCCTCAATAGTTTCAAGTATTGGCCCAATTTGCTAGCACAAGTATTTTCAGAATATTGGAATTGTGAAGGGCTGGCTAATACAAAGAAGAGAGAGCGAAATAGAGAGAATTGATGTTTGTATCAAATTCAATAATATATAAAATAGCCCAAGGAGTGTGTTCCTGGGTTTGTTTAAGTTTTATATTAAATTCAATAAAACAACAACAGCCCGACTCTCTTTTTGTTTTGAAGCTATTGCAGAAATGTCAAAGTGCCGTGGAGTTCACTTCTTCCAGTCTACTGAAATCAAAGGGACATGTTGAGAAAAACAACAACCCAAAATTTTCCTTTCTGCTGGGAGCCACCCAGAGTGGCTGGGGAAACCCAGCCAGATGGACGGATTATAAATTAAATGATGATGATGATAATAATAATATACACAAGGTATCTAGTTTAGGGGGAAATTCACATCTTTGCAGTCAGACAAAAGCTAATCATGTCCTCCTTGGGTGGATATAAAATGTGTTTAGAGTTTTTAAGATCAAATGTCTATGATAAAGTAACCATAATTGTGCCCCAAGAAATGCCAAACTCTGCAATTTGCATTCATCATTAAAACTTAGGTAAATGTATTTAATTTCTTTATTTAAAAATAAATACATTATTCTGTTAGGGGACATTCGGCACAGAAACATGTGTGTACACCTTTAAGAAGTTTCTGGGATTAATTGGCTGCAGCTGGATCAAATGGGGCCAAAAAGGAGTATCCGGAGTGTGAATCAGATGTACGGTTCAGAGGTGGTAACCAGGACAGGGCCCTGTTTCGGAGTACACGCCCCATTTGATCCTTCATTCTTCATTCTTTATTCTAATTTTATATAATGTGGACTCGTTTTGACTGCTATTGAGACTTGTATAAAACAATTGTTGTGCACTGGTATTTCATGTACCTTTGTACTATATCATTGTATATTTGAAACATCTTGTGAGCAAGATGGTTGGGCTCGTTTACATGGGAATTCAGAAGTTGTGTTATCTTCTGATGATACAGATAAATTTGTGAAATCTGAGGAAGAAAAGTGACAAATTAAAGAGAGCTCTGAAAGTGATAGTGATGAGGGTCCCAGTACACAATCTCCTAAAGCTGAACCAATTTCTCCTGAGCAAGATGAATCAGAAGGGGAAGATAGTTCAGAGGGGGAGAGTGTTCAAGTTAGAAGATCACAAAGAAGCAATAAGGGGGTACCTCCAGAAAGGTTTACTATACAAGAAGTTAAAACTGTTGCTGTGAAGAAAGAACCTTGTGATTATGAAGAAGTTTTAAAGTTACCACACCAGGAAATAGTAAGGTGGAAAAATGCAATGAAAGCAGAAATGAAATCTTTAGCAGAGCACAATGTGTTTACCACTGAGCCATTGCCAGAAGGAAAAAAGGCAGTGGGCTGTAGATGGGTGTATAAAATAAAACACTTGGCAGATGGTGGTGTTAAATACAAAGCTAGGCTGGTAACACGAGGCTTTACTCAAAGAAAAGGTGAAAGCTTTGATGAAACCTTTTCTCCTACTGCAAGGAGCGAAAGTGTACGCTTATTGCTAGCTCTTGCAGCACAACCTGGGTTTAAGGTAAACCATTTTGATATTGAAACAGCTTAACGCAAATCTGCAAGAAGAATTTTTTATGAATCAAGCGCCAGGTTTTGAGGCAGGAAAACAGAATTCTGTATATAGGCTGAACAAAGCAATTTATGGGCTCAAACAGTCAGCTAGAAATTGGAACGAGTGTCTTGATAATGTGTTAAAAAATCTTGGCTTTAAAAGAAGCTTAGCTGATAACTGCTTGTACACTAAAGGAAAGGGTGATAAACAAGAATTATGTCTGTCTTATGTTGATGATTTGATATACTCTACTAAAAATGACAAGCAAGTGGAAAGGTTTGCAGAACAACTAAGAAAGGAATTTAAAGTAAGAAATTTGGGTCCAGTAAAAAATTATCTCGGTTTAGAAATTCAAAGAACAAATGATGGAAGTTTTTTGTTGAGTCGAAAAGACAAAATAATGGAGTTACTTGATAGAAACAATATGCAAAACTGCAAGGGAGTAAAAACCCCAATGGAAATAGGTTTTTTCAAGGATGAAAGAGAATGCACAGAACCTGTAAATCCTGAAATGTACCATTCAATAGTTGGAAGTTTACTATACATTTCATTGTGGAGCAGACCAGATTTGAGTTATGCTGTTGGAATACTGAGCCGACTAGTAAGCTGTCCCACAGAAAATGCCTGGAAAGGTCTAAAACGTATTTTCCGGTATTTAAAGCAAACACTTGATTATTGTTTAAGATTACCATCTTCAGGGTCTACAAAATTACAGTGTTATGTTGACAGCGATTGGGCCAACCTGCCTGATAGAAAATCAATTTCTGGAATGGTATTTCAATTTGGGGATTCCTTGATAGGTTGGAAGTCCAAAAAGCAAGGTATCGTGGCCACATCTTCAACAGAGGCTGAATACTGTGCTTTATCAGAGTTGTGTAATGAAATAAAATTTTATGTTCAGATCCTCAAGGATTTAGATATACAATGTGATTATCCAGTTCAAATATGGGAAGACAATCAAGCCGTAATAACTTTGGCTGGGTCTGAGCAGTTTAGAAACAAATCCAAACATTTAGAAATTAAATTTCAAAATGTGGCTGAAAATGTGAAGCAAAACCTGATAATGCTGAAGTATTGTGAGAGTATGCAAAATGTGGCTGATGTATTTACAAAAGCACTAACTTTTGAGAAACATGCACAACTAGTGGCAAAATTAGGAATTGTTGTGCGTGATGTGTAAAAATGTTCTGTATATGTTTAAAGTACTGTTGTTTCTGTTTGAGAGGGGGTGTTAGGGGACATTCGGCACAGAAACATGTGTGTATACCTTTAAGAAGTTTCTGGGATTAATTGGCTGCAGCTGGCCATTGCTATAAAGGAAAAAAGCTGAGTTTTGTAGCCTGCCTGCAGGAATAACACCCACCAGAGTTTGTGTTTATTGTTTTGTAATAAAGTCTTTGTTTTAGTTTGGGTTTTTACACCTATGTCTCCTGGAGTCACTCTGTCCTCTGCCACCAGCTGGAAATCTCCCCCTCCAACATATTCTGCATCTCGTCAGGGAAAAGAACTTAAATCGCTGACACCCCACCCCCTGGCATGTGGGAGTCTCGTTCAGCAAGGTCTCTGGGTCCTGAGATTTGTGCAGGTAATGTGAATGTTGAAGCTGAATCTTGGAAGATTTGGGACAGACTTGGGACTTTAAAAGAGCATTGGACAAATTCATGGAGGAGAGGGCTATTGGTGGCTACTATGGAGGCAGTGAGAGATTTTACTTTCTTGGGCTCCATGATCACTGCAGATGGTGACAGCAGCCATGAAATTAAAAGACACCTGCTTCTTGGGAGAAAAGCAACGACAAACCTAGACAGCATCTTAAAAAGTAGAGACATCACTTTGCCAACAAACTTCTGCATAGTAAAAGCTATGGTTTTCCCAGTAGTGATGTATGGAAGTGAGAGCTGGACCATCAAGAAGGCTGATCACTGAAGAATTGATGCTTTTGAATTATGGTGATGGAAGAGACTCTTGAGAGTCCCATGGAGTGCAAGAAGATCAAACCTCTCCATTCTTCAGGAAATCAGCCCTGAGTGCTCACTGGAAGGACAGAGCCTGAAGCTGAGGCTCCAGTACAGTCTTGTGTCTTGAAGCATACCTGTGAGCTCTACTGATAGGGTTATGAGGGTACCCAAATTAGAATTGCTAACATAGGTGGTAGACCTTAGGTTATGCTGAATCCACACTACTTAGCCTTAGAGATTTGCACCAAAATTTTCAGTTAAAAAGATAAGCAATAAGATTTCTAGAAAATTTCAGATTTTAAAAATAGGCCTACTACTTAACTGTGTGGTGCAGAATAAAGATTATGCCTAGTTGCCAGTCAATATCTATCTATCTATCTATCTATCTATCTATCTATCTATCATCAGTCTATCATCTAGCTATCATCTAGCTATCATCTTCTATCATCTATCTATCTATCTATCTATAATCTATCTATAGATATTTCTGGTGAAACAAATCAGTAAACATGCACACTTGGTTAGCGATATTATTCTTATGTGTCTGTTTTGCTACAGGGGCACAGGAATCCTTCCAGGGAATCCGTCCAGCAGAGAGAGGATTCTCATTGCCACATGGTTTTTAGAGGAGAAAATGGAGGGAGGGAATTTGACAAATTTGTGATGTAAAATAAAGGGAGAGTGCTTTAAGGTCCATCGGAAGGTGAACCAGAAAGGTGAAGGGAGCAGGCTGTGATATAAAATGTGTGACTATCTGTTGTAAGCTGGGCCTCACAAGGAAGAATTAGGGTAGAAATTGCACACAGCCTCCTGGTAGGAACTAATTTTTAATAATGAACATCTCTGCTTCGAAGAGGTAAAGGTAAAGGTAAAGGACCCTTGACAGTTAAGTCCAGTCGCGAACGACTTTGGGGTTGCAGCACTCATCTCGCTTTACAGGCTGAGGGAGCCAGCGTTTGTCCGCAGACAGTTTTTCCAGGTCATGTGGCCAGCATGACTAGGCCGCTTCTGGTGAAACCAGAGCAGTGCACAGAAATGCTGTTTCCCTTCCCGCTAGAGTGGTACCTATTTATCTACTTGCACTTTGATGTGCTTTCGAACTGCTAGGTTGGCAGGAGCTGGGACCGAGCAATGGGAGCTCACCCCGTTGCGGGGATTTGAACCACCGACCTTCCGATTGGCAAGCCCAAGGCTCAGTGGTTTGCACCACAGCACCACCCGCGTCCCGTTTGAAGAACTACCTCCTACTATTACCTTTTGGAGAAGTAGAGAAGGATTGGGTTGGTGGTGTTAGTTGACCCACTTGACTCATCAGACACACCCCAAGGGAATATGATCACAGTGCACTGCTCATTGACATTACCATTATAACATTCAACTGTTTCTCCCATCTATTTCTCTACACAAAGTATATAAGGGTTTTAAGGGTGTAAAGGTGACCCCAGCAAATGGAACTGGATATTTGGCATCTCCTACAAAATGTGGCTGCCTTATATGCTTCAGCAAATCTCCTGTATCATAGCTCAGAAATAGTAGTCCTGTGTACAGAGTCAATGTTGGTATGGTGTATATGTGGTAGGCAGCCAACTTTACATATCCAAGCTCCACAGGTTTGACGCTCACATGCATGTGTCTCTGGCAGGGTCCTACTCGAGTGTAGGCAGAACTCCTGACAGGGAGAACCAAAACAACAGGGGCACTAGTCATTTGTGTAATTTTAGTTCCAAATTATTTCTCATAAATTCAACCCAAATCCCAATATTTGTGCTTAAGATACAGTATCCTGGATTAGACGATACTGTTTTACATTACCATGCAAGTCGGAAAATAACTGTGAGTGTTTTAAGATGGTCTCCGGAGACGAAAAAAAGGTAACAACTTTTAGTAAATAAGCCGCATTAGCATTATACTTTAATGCATGGTTGTTACTAGCATCTGTTACAACACCCCCCTCCCCAAATTAAATGTCACCTCTGCGCCATATCTCTGTGCATGGTCCTAGCAAAATGGAAGGTACAGATCTTGTGTAGGGAACCTATGAGCTTCCATGGATATCTGACCTTGAGTGTATGCAGGCTGGGAATGTTAGAATTCCTGCTCCATGATTGCAGTCATAGGATTGTTGTCTTTCACATGACGATATATATTTTGACTCCACAGAGTGGGAAGTGATGGAAACAGGATGTTTGTGTTACTGTGTTCTGTGAAGTGGGACTATTGTCCTTTGTCCTTTTTCTCTTTGCTGTCTGATGCTAGAGAGAGAGGGAGCCATGTTGCAGTGCTCCGTGTGTGTTTATATGTATATAAAGTAGATTAGCCAAAATGCTGAGTTGCTGAGGTCTGTCATGCATGATGCACAAACTCTGCAGATCCCTAAGTGTGCCGGTGTCTGTTGGCATTGGTCGCTGTGATGTTGGGCTGAAGAAAGCTTTTGAAACTCCCGAACGATTGACCAGGAGGGAGAGAACATGCCAGTCGGGCATGTGTCTCTGCCAGGGTCCTACTCGAGTGTAGGCAGAACTCCTGACAGGGAGAACCAAAACAACAGGGGCACTAGTCATTTGTGTAATTTTAGTTCCAAATTATTTCTCATAAATTCAACCCAAATCTCAATATTTGTGCTTAAGATACAGTATCCTGGATTAGACAATACTGTTTTACATTACCATGCAAGTCGGAAAATAACTGTGAGTGTTTCAAGATGGTCTCCGGAGACGAAAAAAAAGGTAACAGCTTTTAGTAAATAAGCCGCATTAGCATTATACTTTAATGCATGGTTGTTACTAGCATCTGTTACAACACCCCCCTCCCCAAATTAAATAGTCGAAACTAGCAACTTGAAAATGGAAGTTTGGCATCTTTGTATCTTAATCGTTTGTAAAGTATATGCATGTTGCCTCTTCCATATTGTACTTCAGAAAGGTTCATCCATCTGTGTACTCTGTTGAAAAACTACGCTGCACCAGCTTTGAAATGGAATACGGTACTTCGCTGGTTGCATTGCCTTTAGAGATCAGTGCCGAATGACATTTGTTCTATCATGCAGAAAATGATCCATCAAGAACAAGGGAAATGCTACATGCATCTGTAACCTACACAGCCAAACAAAGAAGGCAAGAAAAGTCCATCTGACTAGCAAAGAGGTGTTTTTGTGCAGCACTTGGTGAGAACACCCAATAAGAAAGGAATTGGAAATGAGACAACTCTAACATGGAGTTAAAGAGGTCTGTCTCATAAGGTGCCTGGATGGGACATTTCCTGGGGGTCCATGTGAGAACTGAGCCAAAATTATTTTCAGAGTCTGTTATTCTCACCCTCTTAGAAAAACAAGGATGCCACAGATGTTTCTCCCAATATTCTGCCCCATTTTTTGGTGGCAACCCAACCCCCTGAAAAATTACAGAGGATGCAAAATGGTGTCTGTACAGTTGCTCCTCTTGCCAGTTGCAGTAGCAGCACACACAAAGAAGGGGGGGGGAAAGCTTAGGAAAAAGAAAGCAGAGTCGCTCCCAAATTTTGGTTGAAGAACTTTTTCTCTCTCTGGAGAAATTCAGTGAAATGGTACCCCCAATCTTCTGCCCACAGAGCAGATGCGAAACTTACACAGCTGTATTGAAGCTTTTTCTGAGCTTGCTGGAGGAAAACACAGGTTTAGAGATAGAGAGAAGGGAAAACTAGGTTTTGGAAAGTGGAGTTAGTTGTAAAGTCTTCATGGTTTTTGTTTTCCTTTTAAGGAGTGTTCTCTGGTGCATTGTTGTTGTTTAGTCGTTTAGTTGTGTCCAACTCTTCGTGACCCCATGGACCAGAGCACGCCAGGCACTCCTGTCTTCCGCTGCCACCCGCAGCTTGCTCAAACTCATGTTGGTAGCTTTGAGAACACTGTCCAACCATCTCGTCCTCTGTTGTCCCCTTCTCCTTGTGCACTCCATCTTTCCCAACATCGGTCCTTTCCAGGGAGTCTTCTCTTCTCATGAGGTGGCCAAAGTATTAGAGCCTCAGCTTCATGATCTGTCCTTCCAGTGAGCACTCAGGGCTGATTTTCTTCAGAATGGAGAGGTTTGATCTTCTTGCAGTCCATGGGACTCTCAAGAGTCTCCTCCAGCACCATAATTCAAAAGCATCAATTCTTTGGCGATCAGCCTTCTTTATGGTCCAGCTCTCACTTCCATACATCACTACTGGGAAAACCATAGCTTTAACTATACGGACTTTGGTCGGCAAGGTGATGTCTCTGCTTTTTAAGATGCTGTCTAGGTTTGTTATTGCTTTTCTCCCAAGAAGCAGGCATCTTTTAATTTCGTGGCTGCTGTTACCATCTGCAGTGATCATGGAGCCCAAGAAAGTAAAACCTCTCTCTCTAGTGCATAGAAGCCCCTGAATTTGCAGGGCTTTTATGGTTGTAAAAATGTGGTGCTATGCAACCAGAAAGCAGTTTATCCCCCTTTAATACAGACGTGGCAAGCAGTGTTGAGCTGATATGACTGGTGACAAGGGTACTAATACTTCTCGATAAAAGAGAGAAGCAAAATCTTGACAAGGAAATATGGGGCTCATTCTTTTAGTATGCTGGAGGAAACTGCACTTTCTCCAGTGCCCTTAGTATTTTCCCATATGCACACACACACTTTTTAATTCTGTTTTTATTTTTAGCACAGTCTAACCATAGTTAACCCAATATAAGTCTCATTGATTTTGGCTGGAGTGTTCTTCGCATGCCAGAATCTCCACCATTTCTACAAGCAGATCTTGAAAGGGTACCAGCTTTCACTAGATCTTGCCCCATCTGTATTTTTTTTTAAAAAAAACATTTTCTTGCTTCCCCTGGTAGAGGATATCCGAGTTTCACTTTGTGCAGCCAGATGTGTGAGAAGTGGGAGCAGGGATTAGATAGACTCACAAATGCTGTAATGGTGCACTGAGAATGTAACTTTCTTCTATATAAAATAACGAAAGTTTTAATGAAAAAGAAAGTGGAGGTTAATGTGAATGGGGGAAATAGTCTGGGATTGAGATTTGTCCCATTGTATGATAATATTAGGACTAAATTCTCAGGTCACAACATCCCATTAATGCTGTGTATTGAACTCATTAAAGTAATTAGAGTGTATTTTAAGTTTATTAGCGAACTGACTAATGTACTCTTAAAAAGGTTGATTTGGAAGGAAGTCAATAGATAAAGCCAATAGCGCTCTTGAGAGTTTGTGCCACATGCAAACTCTCTCACAGAAAATCGTGTTATCAATTTTCATGTGGCTTTTAATCAATTACAGTGACAAAGAGATGATTTGAAGCCAATCTTCTGTTGGCTGGTTGCAAATTTAGCTTTTGCTTGCGCATATGCTTGTGTTGGGTTTGTTTTGTTTTTGTTCTTAAGAAGAGAAGAGTGCAGTGGTTGGCAACCCCATGAAGATCTGACGGCAGTTTTTGGTTTTGGTTCTATCCTGTGACCTGACTCCACTGGGAAGATTTTTCTTGGAAAGATGTGAGGTGATAATATGTGTTGTGAGGGAAGAAGGCTTGCTGTGCACCTTCGTAGGCCACAGCCTGAGTGAGGTCCCAGGGTATTGCAGTATATAGTCATGCAAATCACTTTGGGGAGTCTGCTGTTTTACCACAGGTGAATTCATGCATTCATTGTATTTTGTTTGCCACTTTTCCACAAAAGAAATCATGCTCAAGGCGGCTCACAACAAAGAAAACAGGAAAATGTTTCAAGCAAACACAGCAAAAGCAATTTCATAATAACGTAGCAAAAAACCCCACAAATATAATAATGTACAAAAACCACATTTAAATACTAGAAATATAACAAGATTATTTAAAGAACATGCAGCATCCAGTAGCAAAAGTAACAAGGCAACTTCACAGATACACCTTAGTCCTCAAAACATCCCCCTCCACGATGATGCTCCCTGTCCCTGTCCCACAGCATCTTATGGAGTAGAGGGCTATTGAGGCCCACCGGCCATGATGACTGTTTGTCTCAACTGGTGGAGGCAGTAATGGTTCTGAATATCTTGTAAGACCTCCAAGGGCAAAGGGCACAGTTGCTGGAAGCACCCCTCCCTTTGATGTTCCTCCATCCCATGATGTTGCTGAATCTTTGCCCGATGTTTTGTCACAAGCAAGTCTCTACGCCAAAAAGTAATGCTGGTTTTGTCTTTTTGGGATCAGGAACTACAACGAAAAAACATCAAACCACATTTTGCCTACCTGTGAGTTTCTCATGCCCATTAATTCTTGCTTTTTCTCTGCCTCATCTCCTACATATGTCCGTACAATTGAAATTGTGAGGGGCCTTCATTGATTACCATAAGGAAAAAGGAACCTTTAAAATAAACTGGTTTTGTTTTATTTTCACTACTCTCTCTCTCACACACACACTTGAAGGGGATGTGTTCCTAGATAGCTGAGCAAAACACAAAGTTTCTAAGGTTTCAAATACATACCAGCAAATTATTTATGAAGCTGCAGTACCTCGTAAAAAAAGAAAAGAAAAAAGAAATTGTGTATGGTGTTCTGACTCCAACTTTTTCGATAACTTCAAATTGGGTCGCTTTTACTATTTACCACAAATGAAGCTCTGCGTAAATGGTTCCCTTATTCTGTGCCATCTGCCCTCGATTTTCTTGCTCCTTCGCCTACAAAGATGTGCAGCAGAAAAATGCCCATCTGCTGAGGGCTGAGGTATTAGACAGAGGTGACAGCACTAAATAGGTATTAGAGACATGTCAAACTGAGTTAAACAGAAAAAGATTAAGAGGAAGATGTCCCAGGAAGATGTGGGTAGTGAGCAAAAGCATTTTATCCATCATAATATTGTGGAGGGAGGGAGGAAGAAGAAGAAATTGTGCGGAGAGGAGAGGGCTTTCAACTTCACAAAGATGCCATGGTTTGTTAGAGTTCTTCAATATCTTTGAAATGTAAGGCTGGGGCTATGGCAGTGAGACAATGCTGAGCACTGGGCAGTATCCAATAGTACTGGACAACAGCCACTCGAGAAATATGTAAAATAACTAAGCAAGTATTAGACATCACCCCAGAATTGGCCCTACTAAACATCTTCCAAGACAACAATGCCCATTTACACCACAAAGAACTCATAACCCACCTACTTTCAGTAGCCAGAAACACCATAACCAGACACTGGAGAGACCTGTCAGGAGTAAGCATGGACCAATAGTACCAAATAGTATGGGAAACAGCACTACTAGAAAAATTAACCAATAAACTGAAACTGACACGGGGACAAACAGAAGAAGACGCCTTTACCCCGGTATGGCTCCCCTTTATCACATACACAGCCCAACAAGACAATGACAATAATTCACCAACAGCATACAAATCAATATGGCTAACCTGATCCAAAACACCCACCCACCCCACTCACACACGAAAACAAAGATCACTGCAGCCAATCACAAACAAACAACCACACCCTAGGCCAACCCCAACCTCTCTCATCACCAAAGGAACACAAGCAACGCTGACACCAAACCCTACATACATTAAGCATAATAGAAACATCACCACCCGACCCCACCCCCACCCATCTTCCCTCCCTCCACCCCTTTTTTCTCTCTCCCCCTAATGTCTCAACAAATGAAACGGATTTGTAAAAATGTTACATGGAAAAAATACGAGAGACAGTATTGTCCCCAGATATGGCTGGCCTCTGACTTCCATCAGCTCAAATCAATATGGCCAATAGTCAGAGATGATGACTGTTGTAGTACAGCAACACTTGCCTGACACCACATGGGCCATCCCTCACTTTGATAGTCAGACTACGTTTGAAAAGACCCATGTTCAAATATACTGTATTTTTTGCTGTATAAGACCCACTTTTTCCCTCCTAAAAAGCGTCTTATAGAGCGAAAAATGCGGTACACCCAGGTAGGAAATTCATTGAGTGAATGGACCAGCCACTATCTCTTGGGGTTGTTTGGGGGATACAACTGGGTATGGGTGATGGAGACACAATGTAGGCCACCTTGAATTCCTTGGAAGAGTGGCATGATATATCCAAAGGCCTGTATATTTTGAGTGTATTGCTAATGAAATTATAGCCACATAATGTACATTCACTGCCTCCCATCATTCTAAATCTCAGCTGTCATGTTACTTTCTGCTGAACGTGACCATTATCATGCATACCTTGAGGATTGCCAGATTAATCTACAGTAATGTGTTCAAACATGAGTCTGACCAAACTGCGGGAGACAGTGGAAGACAGAAGTGCCTGGCGTGCTCTGGTCCATGGGGTCACGAATAGTCGGACACGACTAAACGACAACAACAATGTGTTCAATATTGGGCTCCTTTTGAAACTGTTCAGTGTTCTCATAGTTCATCTATTTTGAGACAGGTACACCAGCCTCCAATTAATCCATGCTGAAGTGCTGGTTTTTAATACATGATCATAAGACCAACTCTCAAAAGCCCTACATGTCTGCTCCTCTATGACGCCCCTGCCTTGGTATTTGAGATCATCTGAAAAACTCATATAATGGAGAGGCAGCTTTAGTTTAGAGAGGTTTGGGGACCTTTGGCCCTCCAGATGTTGCTAAACTACACCTCCCATCATCCCTGGGCATTGGCCATGTTTGCTGGGGCTGATGGGAGTTGCAGTTCAGCAACATCTGGAAGGAAGAAGAAGAAGAAGAAGAGGAAGAAGTAGTGGTGGTGGATAGTTGGAGAATGGTGTAATGGGAAGGGAACACGTACACAACCCGCTTTGCACTAATTACCGTATTTTTTGCTCTATAAGACTCACTTTTTCCCTCCTAAAAAGCAAGGGGAAATGTGTGTGCATCTTATGGAGCAAATGCAGGCTGCACAGCTATCCCAGAAGCCAGAACAGCAAGAGGGATTGCTGCTTTCACTGCGCAGCGATCCTTCTTGCTGTTCTGGCTTCTGAGATTCAGAATATTTTTTTCTTGTTTTCCTCCTCCAAAAACTAGGTGCGTCTTATGGTCTGGTGCGTCTTATAGAGTGCAAAATACGGTAGGTAAGCTCAGTTCCCACCCATGGTGTAAGGAATTATAAAGAAAATGTAAAGCACCCTGAGAAAGAGGCAGAAAAATGGAAGCACCTTTCACAATTAAATAAACCGGTTGAAATATTGAGGTGGGGGAGGTTTTGGCACAGGATTTGTGGTGGCAACCCAGAGTTTCAGGAAAAGGTCGTTCCCGTTAACTGCTATCTGATCTTTGGTTTAACTTGAGAGGCCATGGGTTGAACCTTGGAGCTTCTACACAGACAGCTTGAACTCTACCATTGAGTTAAAGGTGGGCGGGGGACCTGCTGTTGTTCAAGAAACATCACATGGATACGTGGAAGAAGTGGCTTGGTTCTGGGCCTCTATTTCCGAGAGTCTATTCTGGGCCTCTATTTCTGAGAGTCCATACCAGAGCATTCCATGGAAGCATAACTTTAAAAGGTTAAATGACCATTTTGGCCTTGGGAAAGAGCAGAGGGGAGAAACTTTCATGCATTTCCGTAGTCTTGATAGTTTAAACTTTTCTGTTGCAAAGGGCTGAATTCATCATGATTATAAATACTAAGAAATATGTCATTACCCTTGCAGCAGTAGGAGTTAATTGCATGCTGCTTGCTTCAAGGAAACAAATGAGAGGGGAAAGACTGTTTATAATAAGACCATGTATAGATGCACTACCTCTGACCTTCTTAAACAATGAAGCCAGGCAAATGTATGCAGAAATACATTGACATGATTTTGCTGTGTCCATGTCTTGGCTTGAGTGAGATTCTGTAGGCCTTTTCAGGTGGTATCTTTTAAAAGCAATAATTGCAGAGTTGCCTCAGTTGCTCCTTGACATCCAGATTCATATCCTGAGGGCAGATTTTCTGTTGGGGGGGGGAGGTTTTATGGTTAAAACTCAGCCATTCTTCACTGAACTTGTTCTAAACTTAGGAAAGATTCTTTGGTTAAGCTGGTTGTTGACAGCTAAACTATCAGAAGGGTATGGGTTTAACATATTGCATTTATCAATTTTAATTGTTATTTTATACATGTCTTTATTAAGAATTGTAAGGGATGCGGGTGGCGCTGTGGGTTAAACCACAGAGCCTAGGGCTTGCCAATCAGAAGGTCAGTGGTTCGAATCCCCACGACGGGGTGAGCTCCTGTTGCTCGGTCCCTGCTCCTGCCAACCTAGCAGTTCAAAAGCATGTCAAAGTGCAAGTAGATAAATAGGTACCACTCTGGCGGGAAGGTAAATGACGTTTCTGTGCACTGCTCTGGTTCGCCAGAAGCGGCTTAGTCATGCTAGCCACATGACCCGGAAGCTGTACGCCGGCTCCCTCGGCCAATAAAGCGAGATGAGCACTGCAACCCCAGAGTCGGCCACAACTGGACCTTTACTTTTACCTTATTAAGAATGGGAAAATACTACTTATCAGCACTTCCCTGCAAGCACACAATTCAAGGAAGTATGAGACTCATAAGTGGACAGATCTGTAATTCAAGGAATAGGCAAATCCAAGGGCTCGGTCTGAAGGGTTAGAATCCAAGTGGGAAATGGACAGGGTCAGGCCTTTGTTAGGTCATCAGGAAGGCATATTAATGGTGGCCTGCCAGGAAAGGATAGGCAGAGGAAAGAGAAAGTGGCAGAGAGGTGTAGTTTCTGCACCCCACTAAGCAGGATGCGGTTGAGACACCTTTTCTGCAAGACAGAATCCAGAGCAAAGAGCTCTAGCCCACCTTTAGAAAGCAGTCATGTTCACTTGAACGTGCATCCTGGTGAACTTTGATGTGCATCACAATTTTACCGGAAACTACTAATCATCCAAGGGACATGAGTGGCGCTGTGGGTTAAACCACAGAGCCTAGGGCTTGCTGATCAGAAGGTTGGCGGTTCGAATCCCCGCAATGGGCAGTGCTCCAGTTGCTTGGGGTGAGCGCCAGTTGCCAGTAGCAGTTCAAAAGCACGTCAAAGTGCAAGTAGATAAATAGGTACCACTCCCGTGGGGAAGGTAAACGACGTTTCTGTGCGCTGCTCTGGTTCGCCAGAAGCGGCTTAGTCATGCTGGCCACATGACCCGGAAGCTGTACGCCAGCTCCCTCGGCCAATAAAGCGAGATGAGCGCCGCAACCCCAGAGTCGGTCACGACTGGACCTAATGGTCAGGGGTCCCTTTACCTTTTTACTAATCATCCAGCAAACAACTAATGAAAACAGCTTTCCGATTCAGCAGAATTTGCACACACGGAAGCCTACTTGCTAGCATAGACCTCTTTAGCTGGATCAAGGTGCAAGCGGCTTCTCTTTTAAGAGTTAATTTGTAAGGAAAGCAAACATGATTTGACAAGTAGCATATAAATATGTGCTATAGTTCATTAAAGGGCTTTCTTTGAGCGATGCCGTTTGAAGGTTTCAGTATGTGTCCATATATCATGCAATAGCTGCTGACACTATTATGCAGTGGCGGAGCTGTTGAAGTGGTTGGTATTTTTCAGTCTACTAGCGTTATAAGGACTGAGCATTCTACTTGTTATGAAATGGTTTGTCTTATCAGTATTAAATTCAGCATGGAGAATCTTAAAGGTAAAGGTGACCCCTGACCATTAGGTCCAGTCGTGACCGACTCTGGGGTTGTAGCGCTCATCTTGCTTTATTGGCCGAAGGAGCCGGCGTACAGCTTCTGGGTCATGTGGCCAGCATGACTAAGCCACTTCTGGTGAACCAGAGCAGCACACGGAAATGCTGTTTACCTTCCTGCCAAAGTTATCTACTTGCACTTTGACGTGCTTTCGAACTGCTAGGTTGGCAGGAGCAGGGACCGAGCAACAGAAGCTCACCCCGTTGCGGGGATTCGAACTGCCGACCTTCTGATCAGCAAGTCCTAGGCTCTGTGGTTTAACCCACAGCGCCACCTGCATCCCTATCGTTATAAGGACTGAGCATTCTACTTGTTATGAAATGGTTTGTCTTATCAGTATTAAATTTAGCATGGAGAATCTTAGAAGAGTTATAATCAGGCTTGATTAAAATACCGTTTTATTTTTATTTTTTAATGAATGGTGAGTTTTATCATAGAATCATAGAATTGTAGAGTTGGAAAGGACTTTGATGGCCATCTGGTATAGAATAAAGTCCTGCCATACTAGTCCTATTTGAGGACTAGTAAAATGCTTGGGCTGTTGATGTGTAGGGAGCAGGGGATCTGAAAATTGCAGAACCCGATCCATGACCCTGTCACTGGAGTGTAGGCCTCCTTGTATCAGAGGTTTGTTTCAGGTTCACACAAATGCACACATGTGCAGACAAAGTAATGGGATGGCTGGCTACCACCTGCCATAAAAATGACAACAGCCATCTGCTTCTGACCATCCTTCATCTCATCATGGACTTAAGATAGCGTTCCAGTCCTCCTCCTACTTTTCTAGTACTATAGTTTTTTGTTTTTATTTTTTAAAAAGCACTACTGCGCACAAAGTGACTTTGGGCCGGGTTATTTATTCCATGATTGTTTCATTAGCTGTGAAATATGTTGTCCTCTCCCTTTCATCGCAGTAGCCAACTTTTGTAGTTTGGAATGTGGACCTGCACCACGATCTTCTCTAAGAGAGAGAGAAAATAAAATAAAATATCCTTTGAAGCCATTGTAAACATATTTTGATGGTGCTTTCGTTGGGATTTGAAAACTGACAGTTTGGTGCATTTGACTGAATTAAATTACCCTTATAGTTGTGTTATATGCTGTGGAGAGAGGAATACACGTCCAGAGGTACATGTGCTCTTCCACTGCCTCAAAGGAAACAGAAGCGCGAGGAAACAAATGACAGTGAAAAATTTAGCTACCGGGGCATGAAACGAGAGGATGGAGGTAAAATGCTGTTAGTCTGGTGAGCAAACTTTGGGGAATACTGACATTGTGGCCTTTTCTCACTGCATCATGCACCTGCCAGAAGGACATAGCCCAGGAACTTCCTTGTAAGCGTTGACAATTCCATCGTACAATGAATGGCTCAGTTAAACCTGCTAAAAGAGATTTTGCAAGGTCAAAGATCACCGAGCATTTAAAAAGTTTACCATAAAAGTTTTTTAAACGTAATTAAGAGTTCACAACTTAAGTAATCTTGTTTACTCAAGATTAGTGAATAGGTTCAAGGGGATTTCAAAAGGTAAGCTTGTGTAAGCTTGCTGTTAGTCTTTCCTGCTTGCCTTGCCCCAGTGAAACATACAGAGACTCTACTGGTTTTCAGATGTTACGCCCAGTGATCTTAGGCAAAAACTCTCATTCCACCCCCTTTTTTAAAAAAGAACAATGTGATATCTCTTTTCCCAGCATAGTATTGAGCTCTTTTTCCACTTCCCTCAAAATAGCACAGAGTACTCTACAGAAAAAGCATTTCCTTACCTGTGCTAATGGCAAAGTGTGATAAAGATCTTTGAATAATAGGGCTTAGAAATATCTGCTACTGGGGCCTTACAGTAAGAGTTCCTAGTCAATACAGCAGCTTTCCTTTCGAGAGGAAGCAAGCTGGCTCTGGCATGTGGAAGGAATACATGTTATCCAATATTTCCAACAGAATACTTTTGCATCTCAGATGAATTATTAAATGCAAATTCAGCAATGTGAGGGAGGAAAAAACAGATTATTTTTCTTTTGAGTTTGCTGATTAGTCAATTGCTTAGTTCATGGAGGATGCCACTTGTGTCAAGTTTCTGTACACTTTCATAGAACTGGAGCATGATACTTACCATATCTCAAGTGAATGATTTTTCAATTAGTCTGCAGTTCCTTGGCTTCATTTCCTTTGCAGTCCCACACGAGTGATGTAGAGCAAAGGTTTAAGAGGTTTTGGACAATTTATGACATTGGGAGAGACGATTTGTCAAGAAACAATATCTGCAGCAACTTTTTCGTCTTGGGTCTTCTATTTATTTTTATAGCACAGTTTTCTAAGGTGTTAAAACTAGCTTTAAGGTATTGTTAAAATGTGGAGTTCAGAAGGGGACTTAGTGCAATGGGATCAAGATATTACGAGGCAAACAACGGTTCTACAATGTAAGTGGGAACACACTTGGAATTTGTTTTATTTTACCCTGCTAGGTGTTAGAGAAAGGAAGGAAAGATCAGAAACATTTGAAAATGAGATCATACAGTATGTGAACTATACAGACATCTTGCCCATGTTTTTTTTATGAGAAGTCTTACTGACATTTGAAAAGCAGAGCCCTGTTCCATAGTCTTAAGGTTGACTGACATTTAAGGGCAGCAGAAGGCTTGGTTTTCTATCCACTCCTTTTAAATTGAAGTTTTCATAAATCAGTGCAAGGGGAGAAAACTGGTTACATCTTACAAAATGCGACTATCTGGATAGGAATATGAAAATGTCACCTGTGACATTTTAAAGACATAGCTGGCTCTCAGTACATCTTATATATTGTGCCTAGCAAAAGAAGAAGAAGAAAAAAGGAGGGGGGGAGAGAAAAGAAAAATATGAAAGAACAGAAAATGGTATCATTTCAAGTCTTTGTCTTTAAAGCTTGGGCACTCTCCTAAAGAGTTTCCTAATTAGAATCGAAATACCTTGGGGCAGGATAGAGAGATCATAAGAAAAGGTGCTATATTGTGAGGCTTAGCCTCTGGTAGGTTATCATCAGTTTAACATCCCACCGCACAGAAGAGCAGGAAATTCAGAAACCATCTACTCTCTTCTCACCATGTGCTGTTATTAGTTGCCAAGAACCGATAATGTCCAAAATAGTTCCAGCAGTGAACTGATAAAAACTTCCATTTTCTTGGCCTGTGAATTAAACATGTATTGTGTGTTTTGTATGCACATTTTGTTGCTCCATCCAAATACCGTATTTTTTGCTCTATAAGACTCACTTTTTCCCTCCTAAAAAAAGGGGAAATGTGTGTGCGTCTTATGGAGCGAATGCAGGCTGTGCAGCTATCCCAGAAGCCAGAACAGCAAGAGGGATTGCTGCTTTCACTGCGCGGTGATCCCTCTTGCTGTTCTGGCTTCTGAGATTCAGAATATTTTTTTTCTTGTTTTCCTCCTCCAAAAACTAGGTGTGTCTTGTGGTCTGGTGCATCTTATAGAGCGAAAAATATGGTATTAAGCCAGAATCACAATGCTGTCCCTGGTAACATAAGACGGGGAAGGACTGTATGATATAGGATTACTGATTCCTCCTGAATCCTCCAGAGATTTTCCAATCAGTATCGCTCCTGTCAAGGCCCGTGTCTCATTATGGAATGGTGAGATGGTGATCGTTGACACGATTGCTCCCGGGTGTCCTCTTCAGGTCCATGGAGTCCAGAAAGCTCCTTGGTTTTCCAACAAACTTCAGGCTGTGAAACAGATTGGAAGATAGCTAGAGTGCAGGTGGTGCAAAACTAGGAGCGAATACAACTAACAGAGCAGCAGTGTTGCAGCGAAGAAGGCTCACAATGCTTCCATCATTTTGTCCTTGATGAACCACATAGTAGAGCTCTCCTAGATAGTGAAGGGGTTGATGAACTCAGGCTCTGAGTTTTGTGAAGAATTTTGAATTCAAAGTTTCTTGTACAGTGGAACCTCTACTCACGACCACAATCCGTTCCGGAGACCCATCCGAAAGTCGAAACGGGGCGCTGGGAGAGGCACCGTTGTGCGCAGGCAGCGATTGCCCGCTTCTGCACATATGCGAATGGCGATTGCCGCTCCTGCGCATGTGTAAACAGTGGCAAACCCGCCAGCTACTTCTGGGTTTGCTGCAGATGTTGGGTGAAATGGACGCGAGTGGAGGCGGACGTAAGAAGAGGTTTGACTGCATATGGTCTGAATTAGAGGCCACGGTTGGAGCAGACCTGAAGAAGACTTTCAGAGCACCATCTGGTCAAATATTATGGGATCCATTTCAACTGCTTTAGCCTGATGATCTGGACAAGACACTTACAGGGATCAGGCTATGTGCCATCTCGACCCTTGTCCTTCCTGGCTAATTAAATCTAACCAAGAGGGAGGTAAGATGAGTCTAGGGAGTGGCTATGCTTATTAGGAGAAGGAGATATTCCCCCTGCATTGAAGGAAGGCAGTAGTGTGCCCTGTTTTGGCTTCCTGAACCAACCAGAAGTGTTAAAAGACTATTGCCCAAATATCCCTTTGGGGGCAAAATGACAGAGGAGTTATTGGCCCACCAAATGCATAAGTTATTCAGTAAGACATATTGTGAGACCCATTTCAGTCCGGCTTCGCTTCTGGATATGACACTGAATTGGACTTGCCCCCTTACTGATTATCTTTGTTAGGACAGAGGCAGGGGGAGTGCTACCCTGTTGGTTCTCCTTGATCTCTCAGTGCTAATTGATAAAATTTACCATGGTATCTTCCTGGAATGATTCTAGGGGTTGAGGGCACTGTTTTGCAGTCTCTCCATTCATACCTTCTGAGTCACTGTCAAAGCATCGAAGTACTACTGCTCAGACCATTTATGCTTTGGGCTTATCTCCTATGCTGATGACACCCAGATCTAGCTCTCCATTCCATTCAAAAGAAGCTGTGCAGGTAGCTGCTGAGCATCTGGAATCAATGATGGGCTGGATAAGCATCAGGAAACAGACACTGAGGACTTGGCTATGTTAGTAAAAAAAAAAAGTGTTTTGAATGCTTTATAAACATGCAACACCAGATGGCGGTGGAGAGCAAAAAAAAAAAAAATTGCATTTTCCATAGCATTTTTTTCTTTTGTTATAACGATTTAATTTCTGACTTATTTATAGCACCCTCCTGCCGCCGTCCTGTGTGTAGATCCACCCATAATCTGGATAAGGCAGAGGTTCTGTGGGTGATCCAGGAATTAGGGAGTCAACCTGTTCTGGATGGGACAGAACTCCCCCTGAAGAAGGAGGTTCACAGTCTGATGGTGTTGCTCAATAAGAAACTGTC
The DNA here is from genome assembly GCF_964106645.2 of Podarcis pityusensis. Classification (NCBI taxonomy): domain Eukaryota; kingdom Metazoa; phylum Chordata; class Lepidosauria; order Squamata; family Lacertidae; genus Podarcis; species Podarcis pityusensis. Next base: position 10,027,680 of record NC_138034.1, on the reverse strand, counting down.
ACTTGAACTGCAGGTGGGGTCCCTGTACTCAGTTCTGGCTGGTTCATCATCAGTAGCCATTCTTGGACAGAAATAGCAGGCAGTGTGTGGAACTGGAGATGACACTGTGATGTCATATGTTTGAACCTGAACTGGAGGAGAGTGACTATGAAATTCTGTCTAGAGTGAAATTTGAGCTAAATATGAATATCCTTGATTTATTATTTTGAAGTAACCTAAACTAACATAAATAAGACTGGAACAATTTCCTAAAGTTGTGTGTGTGTGTGAGAGAGAGAGAGAGAGAGAGAGAGAGACACATCCTTTAATTGCCTGCTGAAATTCTAGCTGAAGTGAAATCCAAAGTCAAGCAAAATATCTGGAAAAAAATGAGGGAGACAAAAAGACTTTTGATCAGACCAGAAACATCTATTGAGGATTATTATTTTGCAAACCTCTCGGCTGAGAAGGAATTACCTAATTCAAATCCCTACTCAGTCAAGTTCATTGGGTGGCTTTTGATCTCCCATGGGAGGATAATATTCAAGGATCCCACCTTTGCTTCTCTGAGCAGCCTGGGAAGAAAGCATGTCAATATATTCAGCTGCTTCTCAGATGGCCTCTGCTGATAAGGAGGAGTGTTGCTGGTCGGGTGGAGGCCCATAAATCATGTGCCAGTCCTGCAATGGGGCAGTTCAGGGCAGGTTGTGGGCAGGTCAACAGCAGCTTTAGATCCACTGGATCTAAAGCCATGAGTATCTCCCAAGGAGCCACTCAGCTACATTACCTTGGGGGCGAAAGGATGAACATCTACCACCCGTCTTCTACTCTGGCCAGTTCAAGTCAGCAGGGACTGGGATGTGGTGAAGGATCCACTGTTCCACTTTTGCCTGTATCTATTAGGCTAGTTCTGCACGGCAGGCTTTAAGGTATTCAGTCCTTCACAGTAGCTAGATGCACTACGAAGCTGATGTAGCTTGAAAAATTGCATCTGCAAAGTGGAGCCTGTCCTTTGAAAATTCATGCCACGAAAGAGTTGTTAGTCTTTTAAGTGCCATAGGACTCCTGCTTCATGAAAACTTGTCATTATTTCTTCACTTTTGTAATAGAATGCTTTGGACAGGAAATAAAATAGAAGCCCTGGTAGCTAAAACTAACAGCTTCCCTGCATTTTGGATTTTGTACTAAAAAAATGCAAATGTTGTTCAACGCTGGAACCTTCAATAAAAGTCATGTATTTGCAAAGGGAAGGTCAGCTTTAAAAATTGGAAATAAAAAAGATCAAAGGTCAGAAAATGAATCATATATATATATATATATATATATATATATATATATATATATTTAAGATCATGTGTATGATCCAGACAAAGCTGGAGATTAAGCCAAACTTTATATAGTCTGATGAAACTAACCTCTGTTGAAGAAGTGTACAGAATTGCTGCAGTATTCTGACTGGATTAGACTTAACAGCCAGGTAATGGAAAATAATGACTGGCTACTTTGGCTAGCAAGCTGCAACTGCAAAGTGATGTTGTTGATGCTCACTTACATCTAGCTCACAGTATGGATTTGCTTAGCTAGCAATTGTTTTGTTGGTTGGGCATTCATCTGTCTCAAGAGACAATGGTGGAGTGTGCCTTTGAGGTTGAAGTCAAACCTTTGGTGAATTACAGCAGTTGCCTATACCAATTTACTATGCCAAGATATTAATGGAATAGCTCACTTGAGAATCACTTGCATTTTAAAACCGACATTCACCCAAAGCACTGACAAAACTATTGCCAGAACCATGTGCTCTGAAGTTCATTTTAAATCTGGTCTCTCACTATAGCTTCAGTCTGGGGGGTAGTAGAGGATTCTGCATCTACAGTTTTCATTCATAAATGTAATTTTACACTGCCTGGACTTTGTTTGTGGGAGCCATTGCTAATCTCATGCCTCCCACTTCAAAGTCTACAAGGCAAACCCTTTCTTGCATGATATTTTCAAAGCCATTTTTAAAGCAAACATGGAGGGCAAGATCTTAAAAGGATTCCGGTGTCTTGGGAAGCTTATGTTGCCAAGCCCAGTGCTTGGTTTATTGCTGGATAACTCATCACCTTAAAAACAGAATATGAATGCAAATTATAACCTTTGTTATTACCGCAGTTCAGATGCTTAACTTGGCAGTTTACCCACAGTTCTTTTATAAACCACTAACCTGAAGAATAAATTATAAACGATACATAATTGTCTTTTAAAAAAAAGCAATCATTGTTCTAAATTTCTAAAAGGTAGGCTTGGCTTTATTTCTCTTGAGGTATGTGTGCTGCTAACTTTTATCCATGCTTGCCTCTCTGAGGTATTGTAGATACCTGGTCTGGGCTGATAAAGGAAGCACTTCCAGAAAGCAACTCCTGGTTTCTTGGTTTCTTGGTTTCCCTGGCATCTCCAGTTAAAAGGTTCCTTTGTAGGCGGCTTGGGAGATTCATTGGCTAACGTCTTTGGCAGGGCCACTACTAAGGGGGAACTAGATATGGCAAGCATGGAGTTTCCATCCCAACACCCTCTCCTCCCTGCAGATGTTGCTCTTCGAGACCCCCAGTATCCCACCCCCCCTTGAAATAACTTCACACTGACACTTATTTTAGTTTAAATTTTGGGCAAATTTTGGCCACAACTTTATTTAATACAACCATGTGAGCGGTATTGGCTTAGGCACTGGCTCCAAACTAAAACTGACTCCACCTTTCTGATTGGTAGTCTAAAAGGGTAAACCAAATGAGGGAGCAACATCGATGAAGACCAACCAAAGCTCACCCCAGGGTTCCTGTGGTCCTGGCATGGCCCTAGCCCCTCAAGCGGACTTCGAACAAGACCCAGGACCCCCAGATTCCTTTACCGGAATACCCTGTTCCTGGAGGAGCAGGTGATGGCCGCACCTCCCCTCCCCCACGTTTCAATGAGCCAATGCCTAACCGCCACCTTACAAGTTGTGACGATTGCTGCGCTGGGGGATGTGGGTGGCGCTGTGGGTTAAACCACAGAGCCTAGGACTTCCCAGTCAGAAGGTCGGCGGTTCGAATCCCCGCTACGGGGTGAGCTCCCATTGCTCGGTCCCTGCTCCTGCCAACCTAGCAGTTCGAAAGCATGTCAAAGTGCAAGTAGATAAATAGGTACCACTCTGGCGAGAAGGTAAACGGCGTTTCCGTGTGCTGCTCTGGTTCGCCAGAAGCGGCTTAGTCATGCTGGCCACATGACCCGGAAGCTGTATGCCGGCTCCCTTGGCCAATAAAGCGAGATGAGCACTGCAACCCCAGAGTCATCCGTGACTGGACCTAATGGTCAGGGGTCCCTTTACCTTTACCTTTTAATGGATAATGCTTGTCACATTATAGGGATTACATTTCCACATTCTCTCAGTTTTGTAAAAGTATGTTGTTTGTAAAAAAAATAAAATACTTCTACCTTCTGATCCTACTTCCTTCCCTTTCCTTCCCTTATCTTTGTTGAGGCCACCATTTTATCTGGCCACTGTGTTCTGTACAGAAAACCTTATTGTTTCCCTGTGTGAAAGAGTGCAGTTAAGCAGTAGATTGGTTCACCAATGACCTTCGTTATAATGCTATGGAGCTTTGACTCCCTGTGGCTCGATTTTTAAGAGAACAAAGCATTTTGGGTGGATCATCAGATCCTGACACATCCTTCATCCCATGGGTCATTCCTGGGATGCCAGGCATTCATTCCCGCTTCTACCCTCCAGCAAGATAAATTCAGTTCCGTGTAGTTTATTCTTTTAGAAGATATTTTTGGACAAAACTTCTCACTCCTGTTTGCTTTGTGTGAACCTTAAGCGTATGACAACACTACCCTTGGCAGATATAAAATGTTCCTGCTTGTTCTCATTCAAGATAGTAGGTAGTGCATAGTGTCCCATGTTATGTACATCCCTCCAAAACAAATATATATATATATTATTATTAGAATTAAAAGTATTGTGTACACTTGAAATACTGCTGGTATGATTATATCAAAATTTACAGATACATGTTTATTTAAGTGCACTTGTTTAAAAAGATTTCTGTATTTTTCCTCTTTAATGAGCTGATTAGGTATTCATTTCTTTTGATTTAGAACTATATAATTTTGCTGTCACTCAGATGGCACTTCATAACTAATACTCAATACATGTACATTTTGCTCGGATTATGTTGCACAAACAGGATCTGCCCTCCTACCATTGCCACCTGCAAAGACACTTTGAGCTGCCACTCTTCCAAATTATTATTTCCTCCCCCCATTCCTGGCTAACTTTTCTCATACCTGTTTTTTTAAAACGTTAATATTAGCAAGGCTGACTATCAGAGTCCTTGTACGCCCAACCCCCTGCCCCCAGCCAGACTCTCAATTAATTTTGTTTGCTTGTTAGATATCCTTGTAAAGTGGACAGCATAAATGTTAGACGTACTTTGTCTTCTGTGTCCTTTTTTCTTCTGGCTCGCAAGATACATTGCAGAAAACATTTCACACGGGAATGTATGTGTCACTATAATAATTGATACTAGAAAGTTATGTGAAGGTCTTTTCATTATTAAATAAAATAGCCTTTTCTAACAATGGAAAGATAGATGGTGGGAGAGTGCGGAAGAAAGTGGCTCTAAAAATGACCCAAGAGTTAAGATATATAAACTACAGGAAAAGAACTCACATGTTTTTATCCTGGCTCAGAAAGGTCACTATTTTTCTACAGCAGTAACAGAATAATGACATCTTCAGTTAACAAATAATTGCACAACAGCACAATCTCAAGCGCCGATAGATGTTGCAAGTAAAGTGCAGCGAAGTCTGTGCTTCCAGTCTTTGTTTGCTGCTCTTCCAGTGATTAGAGACTGTCAGTCAAAAAGCTGGATTCCTATATAAAAGCTAAATAGGAGCAAGATCTTTTGTATTTCTGAAGGGTAACCATACTTGAATGCCAGCACTAGCAAGATAGTGGTTGCTTTCATATCCTGACGTTTTACAACGTCAGTACCACATCTGAAGCAGCAATTCAACTGCGATGTGTCTCAGATCAGATTTTAAAATAAAATTTACCCTTAAAAATATTGTGGCAAGAATTGGAAATTTGATGTGCACTTTTTTAGATACTTCTTTTCTTGTGCATTGTGCCCTGTCTGCCTTATAATTTTTGATTTAATGTTTCGGTCAACAAACATGAGCCAGTGTGGTGTAGTGGTTAAGAGCGGTGGACTCGTAATCTGGGGAACCGGGTTCGTGTCTGCGCTCCTCCACATGCAGCTGCTGGGTGACCTTGGGCTAGTCACACTTCTCTGAAGTCTCTCAGCCCCACTCACCCCACAGAGTGTTTGTTGTGGGGGAGGAAGGGAAAGGAGAATGTTAGCTGCTTTGAGACTCCTTAAAGGTAAAGGGTAAAGGGATCCCTGACCATTAGGTCCAGTCATGACCGACTGTGGGGTTGTGGCACTCATCTCGCTTTATTGGCCGAGGGAGCCGGGGTACAGCTATCAGGTCAAGTGGCCAGCATGACTAAGCCGCTTCTGGCGAACCAGAGCAGCGCACGGAAATGCTGTTTACCTTCCCGCCAGAGCGGTACCTAATTATCTACTTGCACTTTGACGTGCTTTCGAACTGCTAGGTTGGCAGGAGCAGGGACTGAGCAACAGGAGTTCACCCCATCGCGGGGATTCGAACCGCCGACCTTCTGATCGGCAAGTCCTAGGCTCTGTGGTTTAACCCACAGCACCACCCGCGTTGAGACTCCTTAGGGTAGTGAAAAAGCAGGATATCAAATCCAAACTCTTCTTCCTCCTCCTCTTCTTCCTTAAAATAAAAATAAATCTAATGCTTGCTGCTTAAAGTGAGCAAATCTAATGCTTGCTGCTTAAAGTCACAGGATGGCTGATCAACTGTACTGCGCATGAAATGAGCCTGACTTGATGGAGTGTGCTTTTTAGGGTGCTGGTTTTGGACTTGTGTGTTTGGGCAAGTTCTGTGGTGTTCTGGTCTTGGTATAGCCTAGTGCTGTTTGTATTTTATTTGGCTGTGTGGCACAAAGTATATTGCAATGCCAAGCAGAACATTATTGTTATGAGTTTGGGGGGCGGGCGGCTCTGATCCCCCCTAAGTCTCTGGATTCACTAAAGGGTTAGAATTTAAGCAACTCCCCCCCCCCCCCAAATTCCTAGATCTAGCAATGGTTGGAAATAACATAGGCCAGCTTCTTCATGAGGTAATCCCTTGATAATAGCAAAGTCGTTGACCTAACCAAAGGTAGGCAGTTGGGCCATTGGGAGATTCAGTACCAGATAGCCCAGTGGGTAAAGCCACTTCCCGAGTCCTGTTTTTAGTTAGCAAGACAAAATGTCAGCATTGGTGGGTTTATTTTTAGCATTGCCATTGGCAGTGATGTGCTAGCAAAGCTGTGACAGGTTGTAAAAGAAGACAAAGAGCATGGAGAAGCAAGAGACCCTTTTGGGGTGTTAATGATGTGAACCCCTCCATCGCAGGTTCAGGTTGCGTATATATATGTAAATAAACCATATATCATAAAGATAGTCACAAACACAGTCTCTGCTGTGCCTCATTTCCAAAAGGAAACATGAACCCTGTGTAAATGCCTGGAACCCTGGAACCTCACATTGCTGGGAGATTGAGGTGGTGTGTAACATTGTAAAGGAGGAAATGACAGAGACTGTGTTCCGAATGCTATAAAATGTGCCAATTTCTGATGTATTCATTGTCACCAAACGAAGCTAGCGCTACTGCCAAACATCTTGGTCTGCCTCCAAACTTATAAAGATGGTATTGACTTCTGAGTGCATATAAAAAGAACCATAATGTTGTAGCTGTGGTTATGATTTAGTTGAAGAGCCCTGAATTGCTTCTTCTAGGAAGGCAAGGGATCTTATTAGATGATCTTAGTGTCCTTTCTGATGCAAAAATGGATGACTCTGTGGGCTTAGTTAGACATTACTTTAACTGAAATACAGGTTCTGCTTGTCAGAACAGGATGTTGGACTAAATGGGTCTTTGGCCTAATCCAGCAGGCCCTTTTGAAATTCTTAAGGAGGGGGAAATTGGAGCAATTAGCAGGTGTTCCCCCTCCTTCCTTGCATCCTTCTTACCGTGCATAGGAGGGCAATATTAGGGCTGGATCCTTGCTAGAATTACCTAGGGAGGAGAATATTGCTTCTTCCCCCTTCCTTCTTTATCTTGGAATGATACAAACACACACGCAGCCAAGATATCAGCCCAACAACGTGCAAGTTCTTGGGTCATGTCTGACTCTGATGGTTCTCAGAACATCAATTCCCTTTCAACAGACTTCTGGGGAACATTTATTTTATTTCACTTTTTGCTTATGATAGGGATAGCCAGTGTCATCCAGATGTTGGTGACCAATGGCTATTCTGGCCTGGGGCAGATGAGAGTTGGGAGTCCAGCAAACATCTGGAGGCACTATGTTGGCTACTCTTGGCTTGTAAGGATCTGCTGACAATTCTGAATGGGGAAATCCTTTTTCTGTTGACATCCATCTGTCTTGGAAGACAATGGAAGAATGTGCCTTTGGGGATGAAGCCAAGCCACTGGAGAGTTACAGCACCTGTTGTTGCTGTAGAGACATGTTTTATTGCAAGTGGGTCAGATGAAGGTTTTGCTGCTTTAGGTGCACCATGGCATTTTCTCTCTCTTCACTCCTTCCAGAGTTCATTCCTCCTCTGGTCACTGCTCCTACCAGCTCCTTCTATCTTTTAATGCTATAATCAGGGATTTTTACAGCAAAGAACTCACTGAAACTCAGTTCTGGCCCCTCTCTAGTGGGTGCCATTGCCACTGTAAGAGAACCAGGGGAGCGTTCATGGTGAGTTCTGGCATCTCTTTTTCTAGAAAAATAGCACTAGCTATGATTAATATGTCAATAAATATATATTTGCTCAAGAATTTAACTTTTCATGCTTTCCTCTCCTTTCTAATTATTGACGAGTTAAAACCGCTCACCCAGCAAACCTGAAAGTAAGAGATGCTTTCATTTCCCCTGGTAAGGCTCTTGTAAGCTTAAGAATTCAGAAAAAGTTAGAATTCGGTTGGAGGCTGTCCCAGTACTTGGAGCAAGATAAACATGAAACAATTCTCAATTTGAGTGAATAAGGACTCATGGATCCTTATTGTGAGAAGAATCCCAATGTAACAGGGAAAAGTTACGAGGTGTATGTGCTGCTCTTTTGTTTGTCTTCTACTTTATGTGGAGAACTTGCCAACACAATATTACAAAAGTTCCTTTCTGCTTTTGTAGGAAATGAAAATCAGGATGGTGTGTATTCGTCAGGGGGTGGGGGAAGCGTCATGGATGTTGGAAATAAGAAGTGTTTACAATCTAAACTGGAACATGCCAGATTTCACCACTTCCTTTGACTTCACCATACTTTTTCCTTGGAGTAAACTGTGTAGAATAAAGTTTAGACATAGAAAGAAATAGGGTTATTTGGAGACACATCTCCAGAATGAAAACAGAGATGTGTCAAGACAGTTGAATGGACTCCCGGAATGGATTAAGAATGGAGCCAGCGGAAGCTGCGCTGGCAAAAAGACAGTTGAAAAAAGATATATATACAAATAAAGCTGTAGTCGATGGATGAAAGCATATATGATGTCTGACATGACTGAGAATCGTAGAGCCAGAGACGGAGAACTTTAAAGTGTTAAAATCGAGATGTGGAAAATATGGAAACAATGAGGAGAGGCAGGATTGAGATTTGGAGAGATGCTTCAAGGTCCAGACTATGGGAAGTCCCGAAAAATTAATAATTATAATTTGGATGATAATTTGGTCTTTTTTATTTAAGTTTTTTTATTTTAATTGGATTATTATTTGATATGTCAATTGGATGTTTTTTATTGGAAAATTAATAAAAATGATTTAACAACAACAACAAAAAAGTTCGAGAACCAAGGTACCACTGTATACTATACTTCAGCATGGAGGAGAGGCGGTGTTCAATCTTGTCTTCTTCAGAGGCTTCAAAACTGGGTATATTGATGGCTCTGGCCATTCCTGCAGAATCAGCTTCAGAAGGTTGTGCTATGGACTTCTGTTCCACCACTTTGGCCTGCGGGGTGCCAAGAAGGTTCAGTTCTGTCCTATATACTGTTTAACATCTACATGGAGCCACTTGGAGAAGCGAATGTGTAATTATCATTCAATCAATCCGTAAATGTGTATTGTTTTAGCCTTAGGAACAAAGAGCAAAAATAGAGTGAGGACATTAATGCAGTGTGATAACCTTTGCACTTTTAGATCAACATGGCAATCAAAAGTATTAGTTTTGTCAGAAGCTGTCCTTCGTGTTGGCCAACTTCCCATTACAACCGAAGACGGGCATTAGTTTTTATAAGAGCTGAAGGTGGTACAACAGAGCCAAAGATATCTGAGTTTTTGACATTCTTTTGTTTATTCCCACAAATATTTCTAGTCAAACAAGTTTTGCAGATTTTTGAATGGCTTGGGATGAGGGTGAACATCACATGCAATAGTCCCTTCAACTCATTGTCAGTTTCTAGCCTAAGTAAAAACTAGAAAAGGGAGCAAAATTTCACCCCTGACACTTCTGTAAAATAAGGTTATCTGCTAAACTATCTCCACATACACATAAACTTCTAGTGCCACATTATTTTCCTAGTCCTCTGAAACCAAATATAGTGTTCCCCCCCCAGAACGTTAGTGTGAAAAATGCCTTCCTTGGGTTACTAGAGTCTAACAGGTTTTTTTTTAAAAATATAAGTTTCCCTTTTATGTGGATATTTATGAATATACAAAAAGAAGACAAAACTTACCAGGATGAATCATCAAGTCATCTATATTTTTAAATGTGCATTTCTCATTTTAATCTGGGAATGCTTCATTTCTGCATATTTATTCATCGCAGATAGAACATAATAAAACCAGCTAAAACTGATTTGAAGCTTTCAACAAATAATACATTATTCCATAAGCTGCTTCCTTGCTAATCTTTTTGTTACCCAAGGTGAATGAAAAGGTCTTCATCAGCCTATAAATAATTGCAAGTGAGCCAGTTTGACAAGCTGTCTTCAGCAAGCTGTCTTCAACATCGCGAGGGTTGTCCTAAGTAGAAAGCCCTGCAACTCATAGTAACATGTTTACTCTCAGACAGTGTTGCACTTGGAGCAGGATATCACGAAATGTTCCTGGATCACATGGCAGAACATGGGACAAGGCCTTCCTTTGAAGTCTTCCATAGAGTTCAATGGAACATCCATGGTGCTACTCATAGCCTTGTGAGGTTGAAGTCCATGCCAGAGTCTGGATTTGAACCTATGTCTGTGTCATCACTTCCATTTGCTGTGCTCTCACTGGGTTTTCAATCCATTGTTCACATGACATTATCCAAAATGCATATGTATATCATACTTTGTGATAAGATACTGCTGTTTGAGAGCCAGTGTGGTGTAGTGGTTAAGAGCGAAAGACTCGTAATCTGGGGAACCGGGTTCGCGTCTCCGCTCCTCCACATGCAGCTGCTGGGTGACCTTGGGCTAGTCACACTTCTCTGAAGTATCTCAGCCCCACTCACCTCACAGAGTGTTTGTTGTGGGGGAGGAAGGGAAAGGAGAATGTTAGCCGCTTTGAGACTCCCTAGGGTAGTGATAAAGCGGGATATCAAATCCAAACTCTTCCTCTTCTTCTTGTAAGCCGGCTTCATAACCACTGGAGTCCTTGAGCTATTCTTAATTTGTCTCTGAGCAAAGTGTTGACAACTTTACAGGTCAATGGCCCCTGGTGTGTTCACAAGCAGAAACTAATCCGACACTATTGAAGCTATGCTGATGTGGACAGCTGGGGTGGGGAAAAGAGCTGTGAAATGCATGGTTGGGTTAATTAATGCTCAGGCATTAATGTGTACGCACCCTAAGTTTCCTCAGTTCAAGTCCAACACACTGTTGCACCACATCAGTTCTCCTACTTCACAAGGGGAAGTTATGTCTTATTAGGTACGATCCTCTCTTCCAGATAAGCCATATGGGATTGAGTCCTTCTCTAAATTTGCCTAAAACCCATTATACATACAACAGCATCAAGAAAAACATGCAGGCAGCATTTCATTTCCCTTGTTTAGAGACAGATTGGTGAGCAATTGACTTTTTCCGAACTGAAAACAGCTTTCATAGACTGAGAACAAACTGACACTTTCTGTTTTACTTAACATCTTATTTATGATTAAATTAAATTAAATTAAATTAAATTAAGTGAATGTAAGCAGATTATACAACTCCTGTGCAGGATTCTGGTGTTTCAACATGGGTTTAAGGTGCCCCTCAACCAAGGTACCTTGAGAGTTGGCACCCTTAATTTTAGTAACTTACCTCTTGCCGCCAGATTCTATATTAATCTTTGCAGGACGTTAATTGTATTGGTCTATTTTTCTCTTATAACCACCTTCCACTTTTTTTGCTGTTGAAATCAATACTTTTAAGGCTATCTCCCTTCTCCTAGGAGGCATTCCTGCTTCTGCCTTGTGGCTTCAAGATAGCTTCTCTTTGTATTAAAGAGTCCAGCTTTACAGATTATATCTCTCCCTTCTTAGACTAATAGATTTATTATATCTTTTTCCCTGTTACATGAAGATGCCTATGTTTGTGCACTACACTCTAATTAAGGGCTGATATCCAGCTGTAGTGGTTTACATTTCTCTAACAGCTTTTATGGTGTTGTCACATGGAGTTAGCTCCATCTGAAGACAGCCAGATTTTACAGCAGTTAAAGGTTTTGAAGGAGATTACCATAATTACAAGTGATCAACATTCAGTGCTTTTGTGCCCTTCCTCTTCCACCACCCCCTTCGCCCTTTGCACAGCTTATCACATTGCAAGCCGTAGAAAGGAAATTCATTGAAAGGGACTTCCTAGGGGATAATGCTTTGTTAGAGTGGAATTTTAAGATTTATGGAATGAGTTTTAAAAGATGCTGCTCTGTTTAATTTTAATAGTTCCCTGCTAACTCTTTCACTGTGTCATGGAAAAATGGGCTTCTTCTTTTTGGCATTGGCTTTGCCTTGTGGGACACGGGTGGCGCTGTGGGTCGGAAGGTTGGCGGTTTGAATCCCCGCGACGGGGTGAGCTCCCGTTGCTCGGTCCCTGCTCCTGCCAACCTAGCAGTTCGAAAGCACGTCAAAGTGCAAGTACATAAATAGGCACCACTCTGGTGGGAAGGTAAACGGCGTTTCCGTGTGCTGCTCTGGTTCGCCAGAAGTGGCTTAGTCATGCTGGCCACATGACCGGAAGCTGTACGCCGGCTCCCTTGGCCAATAAAGCGAGATGAGCGCCACAACCCCCGAGTCGTCCGCCGGTGGACCTAATGGTCAGAGGTCCCTTTACCTTTACCTTTTGCCTTGTGATGCCTTGCCACCTGCCCTCTCCTCTGCTGGGGTTGCCATCCACCTCCTTTTCCTACATTCCTACAAACTTAGCTTAGGGAGAAGGGGTAGACAGAATCCAATATCTGAGGCTTCAAAGCTGAACTGAACTCTCTGAATTTTATTCCCCTGAATATAAACCCCACCCAAGTGTACAAAGGTAAACCGAGGTCTGTTTCTCAGGCTTTTGCCCTGCTTTATAGCAAGGGTGTGGAAGCTTTCTGAGCCTAAGAGACAAGTTAGCTTATTGCTAACCCCACCCCTGCCAAGACACAGATACCAGCAGTAAAGGTAAAGGACCCCTGACAGTTAAGTCCAGTCGCAGACAACTCTGGGGTTGCAGCGCTCATGTCTCTTTACTGGCCAAGGGAGCGGGCATTTGGCCGCAGACCATTTTTCCAGGTCATGTGGCCAGCATGACTAAGCCGCTTCTGGCACAACGGAACAACGAAACCAGAGCAGTGCATGGAAACACCGTTTACCTTCCTGCTGGAGTGGTACCTATTTATCTACCTTTTTTTTTTGGCGTGCTTTCAAACTGCTAGGTTGGCGGGTGCTGCGACCGAGCAACAGGAGCTCACCCCATTGCGAGGATTCGAACTGCCGACCTTCTGATCGGCAAGCCCAAGAGGCTCAATGATTTAGACCACAGCGACAGCAACAGTTGTTGTTGTTTAGTCGTTTAGTCATGTCCGACTCTTCGTGACCCCATGGACCAGAGCACGCCAGGCACTTCTGTCTTCCACTGCCTCCCGCAGTTTGGTCAAACTCATGCTGGTAGCTTTGAGAACACTGTCCAACTATCTCGTCCTCTGTCGTCCCCTTCTCCTTGTGCCCTCCATCTTTCCCAACATCAGGGTGTTTTCCAGGGAGTCTTCTCTTCTCATGAGGTGGCCAAAGTATTGGAGCCTCAGCTTCAGTACCTGTACATTTTAGTTCCGATACTGGAGTAGCTTGCCGGTTCCTGCTCCAGGTGGATCACGTTTGCTCAAAACTCTCCACTATGACCTTTCCATCTTGAGTGGCCCTGCACGGCATAGTTCATAGCTTCTCTGAGTTATTCAAGCCCCTTCGCCACAGCAAGGCAGTGATCCATGAAGGGGGCCAGCAACAGTAGGTGGGGGCAAAATTGGAAGTGGGTGGAGCCACTCACACACATTCATGCACTGTACACGCAAACCACACACATGCATGGCCCATACACACATGCAGACAGATAAGTCACTCTCTTCTTCAGTTCTCCAACTGATCTGTTCTTTTAAGAAGATGGGGGTGGATATTTTCATTCCCATGGCAGCATGGGGATTGCCCCATGCGCTGCCCAGCCCAGTGCCATTATGGGGATGAAAAGCTCTCTTGTTGGGAATACTGGATAATGAAATTAGTAAAAAAGATGTGAAATTAGTTTTGTATGCAGTAACAGCAGCCAGAATTTTGCTGGCACAGAAATGGAAACAGGAAGAGATGCCCACAAAAGAAGAATGGAGGATGAAACTGATGGAATACGCAGAAATGGACAGATTGACGGGGAGAATTAGGAACCAACGTGACCAGAGATTCTCCGAGGACTGGAAGAAATTTACAGAGTATATCAAAAATTTCTGCGATGAGCAAATAACGCTCGTTGGCTTTCAAGAAGCTCTGTGAAATTACTGTTAGAAATATTGTTTAAAAAATATGATGTGATTAAGAGTATTTGAGTGCAATATAATATTGGGAAATGTGAGACGAGGATAAAAAATAAACGGAAAATTATCAGACAAGCTGAGGGAAGTTCTGGAAAAAAGGGTTTAAGTTAAAAATGGATGTATAATTTTGTAAAAAAAAATTTTTTATGGAAAATCTAATAAAAAATATTTATTAGACAAAAAAAAAATTATGGGGATGAAAAACACACTCATTGTTCAGATAATTTGAAGAGCTGGGAGGGAGCAGTTGGGGGCCCTGAGGTCCAGGCACTGGACCACTGCCCAGTCTAGGTCAGCTCCACAGTGGGGAAGACTGCCTGTGGCAGTAGCAGGAAGAAACTGCAGAGCAGCTGTGGAACTAGGAGGATTCAGTTCTTCCTCCTTCCTATAGAAAGCACTCTGTAATTGCAGAAGTGGTTCTAACTGTTGCAGAGGAAGTAGTATGATCAGAACTGCTTTAGCAGAGGGAGGATACATATGTGGTTGTATTCTCCCCCTGGCAAGGCTGCCAATGCTGCCAACAAGATACCCATGTAGTGGAAGTTTTCCCCAGTACTAGTCACCACATGGAAGCAGGGAAAGGTTCAGATAGTTTACTGTTGCAGAAGATAAGGCTCAGTAAATGGCTCTGGATATAGATATATACAACCTCTAGGCTTTTGCAGATACAGATACATACAGATAGATACAACTATAAAGGATCTCTGTTGCTCTAAATAAGTCCAGCAATTCAAGACTCAACACTAGACAAGTAACACTGGTTAACAGATAGACAGACAGACTAACAGCAGACACTACTGAGCCGGCATGCATTAATCAGATATACAGTGGTACCTCAGGTTAAGAATTTACCGTATTTTTCGCTCTATAAGATGCACCAGACCACAAGACGCACCTAGTTTTTGGAGGAGGAAAACAAGAAAAAAAATATTCTGAATTTCAGAAGCCAGAACAGCAAGAGGGATCGCTGCTTAGTGAAAGCAGCAATCCCTCTTGCTGTTCTGGCTTCTGGGATAGCTGCGCAGCCTGCATTCGCTCCATAAGATGCACACACATTTCCCCTTACTTTTTAGGAGGGAAAAAGTGAGTCTTATAGAGCAAAAAATACGGTAATTCATTCTGGAGGTCCGTTCTTAACCTAAAACTGTTCTTAACCTGAGGTACCACTTTCGCTAATGGGGCCTCCCGCTGCCGCCACGCAATTTCTGTTCTCACCCTGAAGCAAAGTTCTTAACCCGAGGTACTATTTCTGGGTTAGAGGTGTCTGTAACCTGAAGCGTCTGTAACCCGAGGTACCACTGTAGTTGAGGCACTGGGCCATTACCGTAGCAGCTGGCTTGGCTGACCTTGCGCCTGTGATTAGCTCGTCGATGGGGTGATTTAAGCTCATGAAGGAAATTAAACCCTTCTCATGTCCAGTTATCTCCAACACGGTGGCCCATTAAAATATTCTTGTATATGCTTAGACAGAGGATTCGCTTAGGGCCAGAACACCCATTAGGCACAGTGATTCCTTTGCCTCAGGAGGGGTGGTGGGTTTGCGCATCCCCCTGGCTTGACTACTCACAGGCTGCCATTTCTGGACCACTGCCAGCCACAATGTCCACTGAGGCGCATCAGGCAGTGATAACTGCCTAGAACTCTAGGAGTGCCACCACCACTCTGTCAGTGCAGTAAATCACTCCCTATCACTCCTACAGTGCTTTCTGGTGGCGCTGAGTTGCCCCCTGCCTCACTCGTGCCTCACAATTTGGACGAGGTAGTACCTGAGAGTGCCTGCGTCGCCTCTGCTGTGCCACACCAAATAGCAAACTGTTAAACTTTAAGCACAGCCATAGCAAAGGAGACTGGAGGGTGGCGCTCTTCTCTCCCGCAGTTTTTCAAGGACCTTATGCTACAATGTGGACATGGGTGGCGCTGTGGGTTAAACCACAGAGCCTAGGACTTGCCGATCAGAAGGTCGGCGGTTCGAATCCCCATGACGGGGTGAGCTTCCGTTGCTCGGTCCCTGCTCCTGCCAACCTAGCAGTTCGAAAACACGTCAAAGAGCAAGTAGATAAATAGGTACCGCTCCGGCGGGAAAGTAAACGGCATTTTCGTGCGCTGCTCTGGTTCGCCAGAAGCGGCTTAGTCATGCTGGTCACATGACTCGGAAGCTGTACGCAGGCTCCCTCAGCCGGTAAAGCAAGATGAGCGCTGCAACCCCAGAGTCGTCCTCGACCGGACCTTATGGTCAGGGGTCCCTTTACCTTTACCTTTATGCTACAATGTAGGATCCTTTCTCAGGGCAAAGTGTTGTTGAGTAAGATGGCTTCGGAGAGTCACTGTGCACATGCCCTGCTGCCTCTAAAATGACAGCTAATACTACTACTACAGCTACTACTACTACTACTAATACTACTACTAATAATAATAATAATATGAAACAGACACAACACAGCAGGAAGGAACAAGTAGTTGTGTGTGAAAGAGGAAGGGGGAAAGCCTCTCCTCCTCCCAGAGGGGAGGTGTTGTGAGCGGGAACCGTTCCCGCGTAGGGAGGGGGGCGTGTTCAGCCCCCTGTGTCATCTCCTGGCTGCTGCACTGCCCCTCAGCAGGCCAGTCAGTAGGGTTGGCTTGGGGGGCGAGGTTTAGCCACATTCAAGTGGCCAGGGCAGCCTCCGAGCCTCATTCTGCCCTCGGAAGATGTCGGATCACCCACCCGCCCTTTAGGCTAGGCTTATGCTCTTGACCTTGCTATGAACTTTGGTTGGTCACCCTGGTTGTCCAGGGGTAGGAGTTTTTATCCATTTGGCTAATTAGCACCAGCCTCTTGGTTTTTCGCCTAAAGGTAAAGGGACCCCTGACCATTAGGTCTGGTCGTAGCTGACTCTGGGGTTGCGGCGCTCATCTCGCTTTATTGGCCAAGGGAGCCGGCGTACAGCTTCCGGGTCATGTGACCAGCATGACTAAGCCACTTCTTGCAAACCAGAGCAGCGCACGGAAACATCGTTTACCTTCCTGCTGGAGCGGTACCTATTTATCTACTTGCACTTTGATGTGCTTTCGAACTGCTAGGTTGGCAGGAGCAGGGATCGAGCAACGGGAGATCACCCCATTGTGGGGATTCGAACCGCCGACCTTCTGATCAGCAAGTCCTAGGCTCTGTGGTTTAACCCACAGTGCCACCCACGTCCCGGTTTTTTCGCCTACCTCTTGGCAAATCGTCACAACTTTTCCAGTTTTGGCGGTTAGGCATTGGACTGTGTGTTGTGTGTTGGTGGGCGGGGTTTGGCCATCTCCTACCCTGCCCCATGTCGGGTATTCCGTTAAAGGAATCCGGCGGTCGTGGATCCTGTCCAATGCCCTGCTGGTTGCTAGGGCCATGGCACGACCCCCGGTGACATCAGGGGAAGCTTTCAGTTGTATTTGCATCAGCAAGCTCCTCCCACTGGCTGTTAACCTTCAAATGACCCCCCACTGCGCGGTTGGGTCATATATAGTTTGTTTGATCCAATGCCTAAGCCAATACCACTCACATGCTGTAACCCATAAAAGTTTTGGCTTTTTCAGCCCATTAACCTGAAATACTTGTGTCCTTGTCTCTTACTCACCACCACGCGGGTTTGGGTCCTCGACTCACAACAGTAGCCATAGCTGCTAATCTTCAGACAGAGGGGATCAAATGCCTGTCACGAGTAGAACTCACCCCAACCCATAGATTTACAATGAAGTAGGCACAGCATACAAAGAATGAAATTCATACTAATAATAAACAACTTTTGGGGCTGAACAATGGTGAGCAATGACAACAACAAAGTTCAGTTAATTAAGCTTGCCGTTCAGCTCCCATTCCTGGTTGTATTATGGCTTTTATTTTTTAAAAAAATATATACAAGTAGATCGTTTTAGATTTGCTGTCTCCTTTCAATTGCACCATAGTTTTTGGCTGGAAAAAAATGTGATTTAAAAAGGGTTAAAAAGCAAGCCATAACAAGAACATCTTGGATAGATGAATCCATTTATCCACTAATTAATAGCATACTTCTAACAATGGAAAGCCATTAAAACGTGAAATCATGTTTTCTGAGTCACATTTATCAAACACTGTACATACTGAAGTTCTATTATTTATTTGGGGGTTTTTTTTTACGGATCATATGGATTTTTTCATTCGCTAGAAAAGCAGCAACAAAAACATATTTTTATCTTCTTTTTTCATTTTTTAAAAGGTAGCCAAGCTAAAATATTAAATAGGACTTGAATGTTTTATGTCAACAGTAACCTTTATTCTATGCTCTTTAGATAAAACTATGAATATTGGGGAATGGCGGGGGGGGGGGGGAAAGATAAGTACCTCCCTTATTCATCTTAGTCCAAAATCTATTTTACCCGCTGCTGCTTGTTGGCATTGTTTGATGATATGACACGGTAGTAGAGTATCAGATTATAAGTAAAGGAGATTCCCAATTTAATACTTACTCACAGAAATCAAAGTATTTTTTCCCTTTTATCTCAACATCTCCCCCAAAAGTAGCTGTTAAATTTCAAATTATGCAGTCCTCCCGATTTATCATCATATCATGCTTACACTTAGCTGTCTAGCATCAGGAAATCCAATAAGTCCTGTCATATAAGAAGAAAAGAGAAAACCCTATTGGATAATGGTTTGCATTCTTTCCCTACAGTGATTTATTTCTGTCACAAGACTTAATTTTATCACAAGGCAGATGCTCCGTCTATATCAATGCAGTGCCAGCTCTGCATCCATTTATTCCGCATGATACCTGATGTTATTTTCAGATACTTTGTTGTCGCCGTTGCTCATTCGGTGTGTGGAGTGATTAGCTGGTGTTTAATCGCATATGTAATTTTCGGTTTTCCTAATTCTCCAGCCTGATAAAGGAAGTCCGCTGCAAAGAGGCATAATATTAGATTAAATTGCACACGGTAGCAGTTACGGAGGCAGCTGGTGTTAACATTTTTCGATCTCTGGTACTTGTCAGGGTGGAGCATGTCAGATAGAGTAAGGAGAGCGTGCTCAGGTTATCAGGTGACCCCACTGGTATGAACACACTAAACTTTGCCTGAAATAAGTTACCGTTGATATTATCACGGGATAAAAAGTATGGTGGTTTTGTTTCGTTGCATAGCACGCAATATGTTTCACTTTCTTTTTTAAAAAACACACACTTCAAAAGCAAAACCCAGCCAAATTGGAGCTATAATGATCATCTTGCACCCCGTGAACATTTTCCTCCCTTCAGTCTGGCATTTAATACAGATTATACTCTTCTGAATAATCGCCTTTATTCAGTTGGGCAGCCGAGGTCCATAGGTTGAGATGCTCCGCCAACTGTCATTAGACTATGGGAGCATACTGCATCTGTTTATACTCAATGCTTCTATGCAGACGCTCTCCAGTGGCGCTGTGTGTGTGTGTGTGTGTGTGTGTACGAGAGAGAGAGAGACTGTATTTTCCTTCATATGTAAAAAGAGCTCTCAGTGAAAGACTTGTCAGCTTGCTCAACTTTTCAATCAGCTCAGGATATTTGCGATTTCCATTTTGACGTTCTGCCTGGAGGAGTATCTATTGTCAGCTGCCATTGACAAGTGACAGAGGAGCTGTGACTTCTAGGAAGTTTTATTTTCTTCCTTCTTTCCTCTACACCTCCTATATTATTTTCCATTTCTGTTTCTCCATTTATTTATTTAAAAAAACAAACCTGTCCTTCACCAGCTATTTCGGTATGGAGTATGAGCAAGCAAAGGTAGGTTTGCAGCGGAATCTTCCCAAAGTTGCAATTTGGAGCTATTTCTACAAGTAAGTTAATAGACAGGAAAGGAGACCAAGTTAATGACAATTCTCCAAACAGCTGTTGTACGATTCAGCTCCACTACCTCAGTTAATTAATCAGCACCTTGCTGGCAACTCTGGGGGAGATACTCGTTAGATACTGGTAGCAAACAGACAATGCTTTCATATCAAATATGTTCAGCAACATCTAATACAGTGATAACTTCCACAGAACAGGGCAGGGAATACTGTAAGTCATAAAGTTGCCGAAGAGGTGGCGTTTGATATTCTGCTATATAGAGAAGCAGTTCATGAATTACATACGTTGTTTTCTCTTATCATCTCTTTAAATCTGGTTTACTAAAACGGGAGCTTGAAAAGCAGCTCCGAGCTGTTTTCTTAGACATGCATGTAGTTTTATTACTCCTCTGGGGACAAATGCCTAGATCCTGTATCCAAACTAAGCAGACCCCACTGAAATCAGTAGACCTGCCTAACTGAAATGCATTTCTTTCAGTAGGTCTACTCTTAGTATGGTGGGCAATCAGATACAAACCATAAAAAAGAGAGAATCATAGCATTGTAGAGTTGGAAGAGACCTTTAGGATCATGCTGGTGGATTGTTAAATTTCTTGTTGTTGTTTAGTCGTTTAGTCGTGTCCGACTCTTCGTGACCCCATGGACCAGAGCACGCCAGGCACTCCTGTCTTCCACTGCCTCCCACAGTGTGGTCAAACTCATGTTCGTAGCTTCGAGAACACTGTCCAACCATCTCATCCTCTGTCGTCCCCTTCTCCTTGTGCCCTCCATCTTACCCAACATCAGGATCTTTTCCAGGGAGTCTTCTCTTCTCATGAGGTGGCCAAAGTATTGGAGCCTCAGCTTCAGGATCTGTCCTTCCAGAGAGCACTCAGGGCTGATTTCCTTAAGAATGGATAGGTTTGATCTTCTTGTAGTCCATGGGACTCTCAAGAGTCTCCTCCAGCACCATAATTCAAAAGCATCAATTCTTCGGCGATCAGCCTTCTTTATGGTCCAGCTCTCACTTCCATACATCACTACTGGGAAAACCATAGCTTTAACTATATGGACCTTTGTTGGCAAGTGATGTCTCTGCTTTTTAAGCAGTTAAATTTCTTAATATGGAATAAATTAAAGCCTTCATTTTTCTTATTCCAGGAAGCATAACTGGCAGCTGTTACTTTTTAAAATGATGTCACTGTAGGCAATGCATGCAGTGACAACATAATTTGCTTCTGATAGCAGGCCCTTTAGAGAGAGGAGAGCTGCCACAACGCCTTTCCTCCATCTTCGGTTTTTTAACAGGAGATGCTTCGAATCCCACCTAGCGGTTCAATAAAGCATCAATGTTTTATGAGCAATAATGCATAGAAACCTTAAACCAATGAAATTACATCTGGATATTTTCAGTATAGGGTATATTTTGGTACTGCTCTCAGATGGATGTTGGTTTCAGATTCAAAGCAAAGCTTGCTTTTTCAACATCTCTTCATTTGCTAAGATTATATACCCCAGCTTCCTCTTATCATGGTCTTGCTCTTTATTTGCTTTTCAGATTTAACCCTGTTCTTGTACAGCTAGAAAACTGTAATTAAGTTAGGCTTTGGAATGCATTTCCCATCAAGTTGGTCTGTGGTTATTCAATTCAAAATACGGCTTTTTAAATGTGTTTGTGGGAAGGGGAGGTTATTGGTTTGTTTTTGTTTTATTATGTATTTTGTATTCTCATTTTGCATTTTTTGTTGTGAATTGCACTGGGCTCTTCGGATGAAGGGTGGTATACAAATTTAAGAAATAGAATAAAACAATAAAAAATAAAAATAATTCCATTGTTAATATCATTTTACTGACATATTAAGAATGAAAAAGCCTCCATAATAATTTATTTACATGCATTATATACTTTATGTATCATAATCCCATTGGATAATGTTTACAACTTGGTGTCCATTGACGTTTAGAGAGTATGGGTGAGATCCAGCATAGTGTATGTGGACATTCATGCAATGGTGTTTCCCCTTCTCTCCTCCTTGCTTGTAGACTTCTGCACCTCCAAAAAGAATATGTTCTGGAGATTTGGGGACTCTCTGGAGCAGTTTTGGTGGGTCCTGGAGAGGGGAGAAAAATAAGTTCCCTTGTGCAAGCCCTTGTACAGCTATTATCAACCTGATTGTGAAATGCACATTTAAGGCACATCCAGTGCATATTTAAAGTATGTTACTCCTCCCAAAGAATCATGGGAACTGTAGTTTGTTAAGGGTGATGGACATTTGTGGATCTGTGAGGAGGAAATTGCAGTTCCCAGGATTCTTTGAGGGAAGTTACCATATTTTTCCGTGTATAAGACGTCCCTGTTTTTGGGGGACTCAAAATTAAGAATATGGGGGGGGGGGAATTGTCCACAATTGTTGAGCTTTTTTAAGGGGCGATTGCCGAAAACCGCTCACCCGCCTGACCAACGCTGCCGCTCACGCCAACAATCGCAAGCACGATTGATGCAGTGCCAGCCTTTGATGCAGCCACCAAAAACACACCCAATAGTCACTGACAATCTCCGGCTTGCGGCAAAAACCAATCACACGTCGCCACCATGCACTATCCATGTATAGGACGACCCTCTATTTTTAACATAGTTTTAGAATAAAAAAAGGTCGTCTTATACACGGAAAACTACAGTATTTAATAATAATATAATAATTATTATTTATTTATACCCCGCCCATCTGGCTGAGTTTCCCCAGCCATTCTGGGCGGCTCCCAATCGAGTGTTAAAAACAATATAGCATTAAATATGAAAAACTTCCCTAAACAGGGCTGCCTTCAGATGTCTTTAAAAAATAATACAGCTGCTTATTTCCTTGACATCTGATGGGAGGGCGTTCCACAGGGCAGGAGCCACTACCAAGAAGGACCTCTGCCTGGTTCCCTGTAATTTCACTTATCGCAGTGAGGGAACTGCCAGAAGGCCCTCAGAGCTGGACCTCAGTGTCCGGGCTGAACGATGAGGGGGGAGACGCTCCTTCAGATATACAGGTATATTTGCTTTAAGTGTGCTTTTGATATGCTTCAAATATGTGGTGTGGATCTGACTTGTACAACCCCCTGGCTGAACCTCCTGTTCCACTCATGACAATCATGCTATTGATTGGTCATCTGTGATATAAAGCATCTTGCTGTGATGATATTGGTATTGTGCAAGACTATGATAACTGACACGCCTTCTCCACTTGAGATTCGACCAGAGACTGTGCTTGGTTCAGCAGGTTGCCATTCAAAGTTTGCAGATGTAGAGCAATCTAAATGGTGTCAATCCAGAACTCTGTTTATTGCTGTATGTGAATAAAATGCTGCTGTACTGGTTTCTAACCAGTAAGAAGTGGAAGAAATAGTCTCTTACTACCATCTTAGATTCTTGATTCCAACAGAGTTAGATCCCATTTTGTGGACTGACAGTGGTCTATTAATTAATGAGTTAGTTACCTAGGGACCTAGAATTCTAGAGGTCAGGATGATGCCCTATTGAGTGTAATTTTTGTACAAATTTATGCCAGCATCTGTTGTAGACAATGTTAGCATCAGCTTTGCAAAGAAAGAAAGTATCTATGAAAGAACGTCATAAATTAAATCGAACTTTCCAACACTGTGGTTTTATGTGGTTACTTACAATTGTATCCTTGTTTTGAATATCACTGGTATTGCATGTGTGTTTGTGTGTGCCATTTTTAAAATAAAAAAGTTGTTATAATTACATGTCAACAGAACCTGCCTTAAACTGCATCTTTGTAGTTGTTCATGTTATACAGAGGCAAGATACATTCTCAATCCTGCCTAATCTGCAGCTTTCCCACCCCTTTTAAACAAACCTTGAGATAAAAATGACTTCATACCCACTATCTGAAATTTGACTCTGTTTCAGATTTGCACTATTTAAAATCCTTTCCCCCTCCCCTTTGCTCTTCCAAAATATATGTTGTTGAAAAGAAAGCATGGGTTCATTCTTGACCAAAAAAAAAAAAAAAAGTATGTGTAATTTAGAAGACAGAAACGAGGTATAAAATCTTTTTCATGCTTCCTGTATTCAAGAAAAAGCCACCCAGTGCTATAATTCTGCATATAATTCTAAAATTTGTTTAAGTCTAGAAGTATGGAATGTCCATTGCTGCTTTGTGGCACAACAGTCTAAACTGAAAGGCATTCTAGCATCTGTTTTCAGGGAGTTAAGACATAATGTGCTGGCATTTTTTCCTGATAGATCAGGGAATAAAGAGGTCTGTAAGACTTGCTTGTGAAGGTGTCTATTGCAGATAAGGAGGACCTTCTTTTCCCAAGAATTTATACGCTTTTAAATCTCCCCTTCTCATCCCTCCTCTGCCTTTTTTGTTCCTGAGATACTTGGGTATATATGCCTCCAAAAATTCCCACTAGCTGCTTTGTTGCAAATTGAAAAGTCCTGTTATTGCTATTTCTGGAAGTTTTCCCACCATCTTTATATGGGGAGGTGAGGATAAACAAGTAATTTGGGAAATATAATTTGCTGTCTCTTGAAACGCCGTGTTTTATGTAGGGATAGAACAGAAGGGAAGAATAATGGTTAGAGTTGGTGCCTGTGTACACACCACACATTGAAAACACATTATTTCCCCCCAATAATCTTGGGAGTGCACATAGCTGCAATTCTCAGCACCCTTAAAAAACTGGAGTCCCCAGGATTCTTTGCGAGAAATAATATGCTTTCAGTGCTGGTTGTGTGTGATGCCATATTTTGTCTTTGCATGTGTATTCTTTCCTATTTAAAATAGCAACTACAAGGTGGCCTGATCAGGATCTGGACCATGGCATACACTGAAGGTTATTTTCCTCCTGGACCATGGTCTGGGGGGGGGGGACGACAACACACACCCCAAATTTTAAAGCTGAAATTTCCCTTGGGAGGGTAGCTGCTATTTGTGCCTCTCTCCCAAGGCAAATTACAACCTGAGAAAGGTGTTGTTGCTTGTGTTGTTGTTGAGACTGTAGGGGAGAGGAAAGGATTAAAGGCCCAGGATAGGGATCCTGCAGTAAATACCTTCTCCCCTATGAACCTTCCATTGAGCACTGTGTGAGATCTTTTTTATTTTATTTTTTAATTCAAAATTATAATAAGACATATTATCCAAAAACATATCATCCTTGTCCCCCCCCCCCCCATTTTTGCCTCAGGTTTTTTAACAAATGTTAAATGGAACATTTTCTTCAATTTGTTGTATATCATTTCCCAAATTTTTTTAATTACCTTACAATCCCACCACATATGATAAAGTGTCCCTTCCTTTTCCACTTCCAACATATATTTGAGCTAGTTTTGTACATTTTCCCTAACTGCACTGGTGTTGTGTACCATCTGTACATCATCTTCAT
Organism: Podarcis pityusensis; assembly: GCF_964106645.2. Classification (NCBI taxonomy): domain Eukaryota; kingdom Metazoa; phylum Chordata; class Lepidosauria; order Squamata; family Lacertidae; genus Podarcis; species Podarcis pityusensis. The sequence continues at coordinate 10,002,388 of NC_138034.1, read as the reverse complement.
GCAATTCTCCTTCAATAGGGAACAATCTGTAAATTTTTAGTCAGTTTTCCATAATTTAACCCAATCTTCCATCATAATGTTGTGACCTACATCTTGTGCCCATTTAATCATAACTGATTTTACCTCTTCATCTTTCGTCTCCCATTCTAATAATATGCTGTATGCGGCCTTCAGTAGTTTCACTTACCCTTCAATCACTTTCGTTTGAAACCTAGATCTAGTATAACTAAATCCTTTCTTGCTGTCTTCTTTATGTGTTTCATATAGTTGTCGATAATGCAGCCAACTCTGAAAGTGTCTTTGAAAGCACTGTGTGAGGTCTTGATCCAAGAAGCAAGTTTTGTAATTGCAATGTGTTGGGCTTGTTTAGTTGTGGCACTTGTCTCTTTCATGTGAGGTCTGCTAGGTTCAATATTTTTACCTCATTTACTTTTGTTACCAATCTGCAGCGGTCAGTTATTTTGCTCTTCTTCTAGTTTTAGACTGATAAATGTTAACTTACACTTAATGAATTATGCAAATAGGGTGGCTATTGTGTTGTATCCCACTTACCTCTTCAACTAAACGTCGTTCCCCAAGATGGCATACATGCTATATAAATATATAGCCAAAACAAAATCTGCAGCACTGTGCAAATACACCCAGCTTTAAAGGTCACATCTCTAGGTAAAAAGTGCATCAGTTTATTTCCCCTTTCAAATGTGTCTGCTCAATTGAGATGAATAGCAATAATATTTACTTGCTTCCATTGTGAGGTCATTGTACATAATAGGGCCATTTTCTGCTTCCTATGGAATTGCCAATATTCATGTGCTGGGGAACGTCTGCACCAGAGACAGAGAACCAGGTATTATTGGACTACAACTCCCATCACTCACAGCCAACATAATCAGGGATGATGGGAGCTACAGCTGAACAACTTATGGAAGACCTTGTGTTCCTCATCACCACAAGCACGGTCTGCTTCCACAATGAGCCTTTAGCTTGGAAAAGCTCTATTTTGCTCGCTCACTTCTTAAAGAGCATCTGTGCATCGTCATGAACATCCCTCCCTCATGTTTCTGCTGTCCAGCTTCCGCTTTTTTCAGAACTCAGAAAACCCACCTTTTGAAAATTCAGTGAAAGAGCTGCACAGTTTCCCTAGATGTAGATGGCCTGTCATACTGTTGTATTGGCTGGTTATGGCCTGTATAGGTGGTTCTAGCTATTTTCTTCTCTGTGGTGTGTGTTTCTTCCCTAGGAATCAATTATATCACTTTAATTTCCCCCCTTCTAAACCGCACTGCCTGTATATCCACACCCACACCCATTTTGCAGAGGTGGAAAGCAGTCATGATTGGGAGTGCAGTGAGGGGAGAAGTACGTAATCTTTTAGCAACGTACAGTAGTCCTGGTGAAATTGCCTCTCCTCCAACATTTGGGCCTGGGAAAAGAATGGCTGTCCACTTGGCTCTAGTTTTAGATGTCTGGAAGTTTTGCGGGTGGCGCTGTGCTTCCCCTTAAAGTATACAGCAATGACTGGGCACTGCCAAGTTGTCCACATCTGAAAGCAACTTTAAACTTGATTAAGTGTAAATCCCTTTAACCTGAAATCTCTGGGAACTGCATTTGTCAGAGGAATCCTAAGGATCTCAAACAGAGAAGTCCCAGACCCAAGCTTTGTGGGAAGTCATGGCAATTACATTAGTTGAAAACTGATATAAGTTTGTAGAGTAGACATGTCTTGAGGCTTTTGAACTTTAGAGATTAGTTTTGCTTGTATTTGGACTGGATGTTATCAATTTCAAGAGATTGCAGGAAAGGTAATTGTTCTTTGGGTGGAAGTACATATTCGGTAATTCTTTTCCTTGAGGACTCTCTTTTATCAGGTCAAGCAGATGCTGGTGGCTTCAAATTGAGTGGGGAACCATTGGAGGGAGAAAGAGAAGGACTGCTTAACCTTCTCCTTCCCAGCAATTTGTCCACTTATAATACTTCTCCCTCAGCTACTTTTCGCCTTAAGTGACAAATGATAGAGCTTCCTGTATAGTCTGTCTCTCAAGGAGTTGGAGAAAGACAATGTTGAGAAGACAACAGTCCTCAATTCAGGCAGGACCACCTATATCTGCTTTATCTTATTGGGAAAGAATGAAGAAATGATGTATAATTTGTAACTTTGGCCTTTGCCTTTGAGACAATTATATTAAGAAACTTCCTTGACACCTCTGGCACATTCCTGCTTTACATCTTCCTACCGTCTTTTCTTAGTCAGTAAAGTGCATTGTAAATTGCATTGGATCCATAATGGAACCAGGACACTTTAGACAGATTTGGGATTTGTGTGAGCCAAATCGGAATCTCTCTGAGGCCCCGTGAACCAAAGAGGGGCATCTGAAGTGATTTGGGGTGTTTCAGAGATTCAGACATTAAAGTGCCAACAGTGTGTCTGCAAAAATTGAATCATTTCTCCCGAAGATCAACATATTAGCAAAATGCTATTGGGTGGGACTCTTTGTAACAGACAGGTCTTGCTTCCAATCAGAGGGACTTATTTTACCATAGTTTTTTGCCCCCTTTTCCCCTACCAGTGTGTTATTGTAAATGCTGGACATTCAAGTCCTTCTACCTTTGTGTCACATACCCACACATCCACTTTTGACAAATCAACTTTGCCCTTAGGTTCTGCAATTTTGGGTGCCAATGGAGCAGAACACAACCCAAAAGCTTCCCCACCCCTCCATTCAACGTAATTCCCTAGCCTCTGCACTCATCTTTCTGAAATGAGTTATTTTTCTAAGGGCACCTCTATGATGCATGCCATTTTAATAATAAACTCATTGCACACCACACCACAGGGAGGGAAGCAAAACCCTTTTAGTTTTCTACCCTCCAAAACATCTTTGAAGGTGCTAATACAATCGATAAGTAAATCCCTGACTCTATTTGTCTGCAATTAACAAGGTTTCTTATCAAGGGGATCCTCTATTATGTGTTCTATTTTTATATAAATTGTCCATAAAACAATATAGAACACAAAGTGAATCCCTTTTTAACTACCATGTCTGCAAATGTTATCCAGTTCTCCTCAAAACAATAAGTTATATATGGTTCCTATTGGGGGCGGGTGGACTTTAAAGTGCCCTATACAAAACCCCTAGACCTCTTTGTTTATAATTGGGGAAGCTTTGTCCACTCAGCAGGAACTACCAGTTTCATCCACTTCTGTCAAAAGGGGGAAAGGTATAACCATTTAAAAAGTTATACATATCAGTGCATGTGGAAGGCATAAAACTTTGTTTTCCAAATCTGCATTTGACTAAGTACTTTGAATTGAATCAGAGAACTTCCTAAGCAGGCTATTTGCCAAAGTGCTGAACTGGGGTCCAAATAAATCTTGTGGCTGATGGTTGATAGTTGACTGAGACTTATTTTCTATTGTCATACTTATATGTTGTTCCAATTCTGCTACTTCCTTGAATCAACTTTCTCCTTAACGTGGTTAAATGCTGTGACAGAAATTTACATTGGTCTCCAACTTTGGATGCCTGAGGAGTTTTATTTTTGAGAAATCCTATATGAACTGAATTGATCCTCATCTTCCAAACTAATACGCAGATTGGAAATTAGCTATCCACTGCTTTTTATCTTTCTGAATGTACAGATGCAGTTCTCAGCTCAAAAAGCATATAACCATACCTTTAACAAAATGTAAAAAGTCTTACGGCATCTTCAACAGATTTTAGTTTCCATTCTTTTTAGTATATCAGACTGGCATGTTTATCCTTTAGGAAATCAAATCAAAAATTCATATTTTGAGATAATAAGGGTTGTAAGCAATGTTAGTCACACTCAGATTAAACCCACTAAAATTAATTTATTTGTAAGTAAAAGTTAAGATGGATCTAACCCATAGTCCTTAAAATTCATATTTAAATATATGTTTAATGATAATTTCCATGTGGGTTAAAATTCACAGGGAAATGCAGAAATGGAATGGAAGGTGCTCATGGATTGACATATGCAAAAGTAGTACGAACCGGAAGTAGAACGATTTGTTCATCCTTATGCTCAGCGCATGCCCTATTGAAGAGTGCGAAGGTGAAGGAAAAGTCTAGTACTGTACTGAGGCTTCCACAGATCTGACATTTCATCCTCCAGGTTGTGTTAGGCATCAGTATTGCATGAGCATTTTTCCTTGTGGAAAACTGTGGCTCACAAGCTATGTAAGTTGCAGTCTAGAAAAGAGCCATATTAACCAGATGGTGGGAATCTACAAATCCACATTACATTATGGCAGCTCAACACTGCACCTGCTTTATTTTTTGTTTGTTGCAAATCCCGATTTCCAGCAGAGAATGTTGGTTTTGGACACGGTTTCAGAACCTCAAGAGAAGAGCATAAATGTTACCATGGCGGAATGATTTACCAAGCCCACCTGTGTTCCACTTTATCTTCAAGCTTCTGTTCCATGTAGAGTTCAAAGCGTAAGAACCAGGTTTAGATGGATGGGCAAATCTGTATTTGAGCAACCCTGCTCATTTGGTCCATCACCATAATTTTGCAGTTGTTGGGTACAGAGTCGCTATTACTCAGACATCCTTCTCCTGCATTGCTCTGATTACCATTTTGCAGCATGGAAGATGCTTCCTCTGATTATGCCAGCAGAGAGAATTGTCAATAATGTACTTGGCTGAATCCTGCAGAAGAAGAAAGCTCTCACTTCATTCTCCCTGTGAAGACAGCTCACAGATGGTGTCCTGACCTTGTCTCCTTAGGATAATCCTCTGCATCTGGATATTTTGACTCCTTTTTGCCAAAGTGACATTTCTCTTTCTGTGGCATGGATTTGGGGAAATGACGCCCTCCTGTAACAAACCAAAAGGAAAACAGGTGTAGCGCAGGGCTGCCATAGTGTAAAATGATGCTGTTTGCACACATACGGTGTTTGCTTGGGATCTGCTTTCCTAAATGAGACTTTTAGAACAATTCTGAATTAGGAGAAATGAAGCACACATCTCTTTGTCTGTACAGTTTTTCTTATCCTGCTGCATAACTGACCACAAAGGGAACTAAAAATGTAAGTACCGTATTTTTCGCTCGATAACACGCACCTGACCATAACACGCACATAGTTTTTAGAGGAGGAAAACAAGAAAAAAAATATTCTAAACGAAACAGTGGATGTATCATTTTTGTGCTTCATGCTGTGGCTACAGACATGTGATTTGACGGTGAGTTTGGGGTAGCCCAATGCAAAAATCCTGAGAATCCATGTGGATCTGTGCTTTATAACCACGTTTTTGCACCACTGTGGCCCCAGGCAACAGTGGGTGCATGATTTTTTTGGTGCAGGCTGTAGCCATGGACATGCTATGTGATCTGATGGTGAATTTGGGGTGACCCAATGCAAAGATCCTGAGGATCCATGTGGATCCATGCTTTATAACCACATTTTTGCACCATTGCAGCCCAAGGCAACAGTGGGTGCGTGATTTTTTTGGTGCAGGCTGTAGCCATGGACATGTAATGTGATCTGATGGTGAATTTGGGGTGACCCAATGCAAAGATCCTGAGGATCCATGTGGATCCGTGCTTTGTAACCACGTTTTAAGTGGGGAGGGAAGGAAAAACACAGAAGGGACAAGGAGCACGAGAGGGGTGTGCGGAGAAGCAGCTGGCTAGCAATGCAGGAGAGGGATTTAATGGGAGGGAGGAAAGGAAGGCAAAAGTTTTCCCCCACCCACCCAAGCCAGCCCTCTCTCTCTCTCTCTCTCTCTCTCTCTCTCTCTCTCTCTCTCTCTCTCTCCCCCACCTGCATTTTCCAGTTGCCTGCAATGCTGGACGCAGCAGCAGCAGCGGAGCATGGAGAGGAGGAGGTGGTGGCTGTCGGCTGCGCTCCTAGCGAAAACAGTGGGCAGTAAGACCCTGAGGCAGAATGTAGGAAAGCAGCAACCTCCTCTTTTTAGCCTTCCCTCCTCCGCGATCTGATTTTTGCCTGATTTTTGCCCCTGGACTTGGGCCAGTCGGCTCCAGGGACCACACATTTGCTCAATAACACGCACAGACATTTCCCCTTACTTTTTAGGAGAAAAAATGTGAGTGTTATAGAGAGAAAAATACGGTAAATCTTTCCCCTCTAACCTATACTACTTTAAACTCCATGTATTTATATAATAAAAGGCTTGATTTTTCCATGGTTCTGCTCTCCCTCCCTCCCTCCTCTCTCTCACACACGAGTGCTCTCAACTGAAGTCTGCCTCAGTGCTTCCCATCGACACCAGTGGGCTATGCTTGATACGACAGATTCACACTATGCGTTGTCCCCTCGACTCAATTAATAGCTCCTCCCCCCCCCCCCCAAGTTCTGGAAACCTGACGGCTATTGTGGTTGTGCATGCAGGCATTTGTTTATCTACATATGTGCCCTTTTAATTTTTGACATAAAAGTTTCTGACATTCCAGATTTGCACAAAGCAGCAAATAAAAAATAAATGTGTGTGTGTTGTCCCACCCCACCAACAGACCACTGAGGAATGTCTCATCAACGGTAGTAAGGATTGTAGTAATAGATACCACCCAGCAAAACATCGCACACAGCCCCCCCACACCATTCACAAAATGCAGCTCAGCACGACCACAATCAGGGAACATGCAGGATTTATGTAGTGTGTGTGTGTGTGTGTGTGTGTGTGTGTTAGAATAAAACTATGCACATTTGAAGTACAGCGGTACCTCAGGTTAAGAACTTAATTCGTTTTGGAGGTCCATTCTTAACCTGAAACTGTTCTTAACCTGAGGTACCACTTTAGCTAATGGGGCCTCCCGCTGCCACCACGCGATTTCTGTTCTCATCCTGAAGCAAAGTTCTTAACCCGAGGTACTATTTCTGGGTTAGCGGAGTCTGTAACCTGAAGCATATGTAACCTGAAGTGTATGTAACCTGAAGCATATGTAACTTGAGGTACCACTGTATTGGGGATGAAAACAGTGCAGGTTTTTACAGACCCCCTAGACATCTCCTTGTATAGTTGTACACACTGGCGGAGGAAGAGGAGTGTAGGGGAGCGCACTGCCCCGGCAGCGAGATTCTGATAGGGTGCCATCGCAGCTCCCCCCCCCCCCGCGCTAGGTGCCACGCCCCCACAGGCGGTGTGTCCTGCCCCCAGGACACACGCCAGCCCTGCCCCCGCCTGCTCTCCACCCCCCGGTGCCGGAGCATGAAGCTCTGCCATTGGTTGTACATTTGTTTGATGAAAAATAATCTTTAATACACGCAGGTGGCGCTGTGGGTTAAACCACAGAGCCTAGGGCTTGCCGATCAGAAGGTCAGCGGTTTGAATCCCTGCGACAGGGTGAGCTCCCGTTGCTTGGTCCCTGCTCCTGCCCACCTAGCAGTTTGAAAGCACGTGAAAGTGCAAGTAGATAAATAGGTACCGCTCCGGCCGGAAGGTAAATGGCGTTTCCGTGCGCTGCTCTGGTTCGCCAGAAGCAGCTTAGTCATGCTGGCCACATGACCCGGAAGCTTTACACCGGCTCCCTCGGCCAATAAAGCAAGATGAGCGCTGCAAACCCAGAGTCGGCCACGACTGGACCTAATGGTCAGGGGTCCCTTTACCTTTACCGAATATTTTTGCATTAAACTGGAGCAGCTGATGCATCTCCCTTTAGAAATGCTGCAGCTGATAATTTAACTTGGATCTGTCTGACAGAAATATGAGATTAGTAAACTGCTTTTGTAGAAAGAGTTGGAAGGCTGAAATGCATGACTGGACCTCACACCTGCAAGACATCTGCTCTTCCTTTTTTTGTGGACTCCTCTGTCACTGAGACCCTAACTAATTATGACAGCATTAGTTGAATGAGACCCAGTGTCTTCTAGCACAGTGTAAGTATTCAAAGCCACTGTCTCGGCTCAGAGGTTTGTGCTTCAAAGGAGGTTATAAAGGTAAAGGTAAAGCGACCCCTGACCATTAGGTCCAGTCATGACTGACTCTAGGGTTGCGGCACTCATCTCGCTTTATTGGCCGAGGGAGCCGGCGTTTGTCCACAGACAGCTTCCAGGTCATGTGGCCAGCATGACCAAGCTGCTTCTGGCGAACCAGAGCAGCGCACGGAAACGCCGTTTACCTTCCCGCCGAAGTGGTACCTATTTATCTACTTGCACTTGATGTGCTTTCGAACTGCTAGGTTGGCAGGAGCAGGGACCAAGAAACGGGAGCTCACCCCGTCACAGGGATTCGAACCGCCGACCTTCAGATCAGCAAGTCCTAGGCTCTGTGGTTTAACCCACAGCGCCACCCGCATCCCTTAAAGGAAGTTATACATATGTACTTATATTCTGACTGGAAGCTAATCATAATGAGTGCACAGTTAAGCACCTAAATCTGCAATTTTGTGTGCTGCATTGAAATAAGTGGATTGTGCTTCCGAGTGAACACGTGAAAGATCATGCTGTAACTTTCATTGCTAATTTATTATTATTATTATTATTATTATTATTATTATTATTATTATGAACATCTTGCTTCCTCCACATTGCTTCTTTAACATGATGGACCCAAACACATCTAACTGAGTTCTAACTTTGTTTAAATAAAAGGTATCTCAAGGAGAGAGGATTTCAGAGTGGAGAAACAGCAAAAGAGTTCCTAATCTTTTCTGCTGTTTCTTCATGTTAAATTGCCCTCTCAAGTAGCATTTTCCTCTTTTGAGTTCCAAAGGCATATTTAGAATGTCTTCATTCATCTTCTTTCCCCAGAATTACATTATAAATGTCCCAATCTCAGCACCCAAGGCTGTTTCAACCATAGATGTTTCCTGCAGGGGAAAGAAAGAAGAAGAAAAAAACCAATTTTCACGCACATCAAATTAAATTTCAAAATGCTTACGTGATAAATCAGGTCACATATCTCTTGTCCTTGTGGGTATATTTTAGTCAGGAATGTGGGAAGGAATTGCTTGAACTAGTGTGCTTACTGTAATTGATTAGGAACATCCCGATGTAGATAGGCTGCCATTTAACCCAGTGGGTGGGACTGCACCAAGTACCACGACACACAAAGAAAAGGCGTCAGGAGGGAAGAGGATTGATGTTGTAAAGTGACAGTCAGGAAAAACAAGGCAAAGCAGGAGTTAAAAAATATGAGTCTTCTGGAGCCAGAAATAAATGCAGAAAGAAAAGGAGACTGCTGGATCAATAGTGGAATAGTGTTCCAGTCATATAGTATTTTTCTGGTGGATGTGCTTTATCAGAAAATGAAGTGCTTCCAGCAGCAAACAGTTAAAACTGTAACTCAAACGAACAGCTCCAAATCTTGTTAAAAGTGTTTCCTTCCAAAACTTGCCCAGAGTAGCACATTTGTTTGTGGCTACCTATCAGTGTGTAAAAAAGTGGTTCAGTTATGCTTTTTTTTCATAGGAAGGGCATATTTAGTATCTTTAAAACTTTCCTGCAACCATGTAATTGGGGGATCATAGGTGAGGAAGGCTGTAAAAGAAAATCAGCCTGAGATCCTTTAAAGGTAGATTTGAAATCCAATGCTAGATTACCATAACCAAAGGTAATAATATATTTTTCTCACACCTTTGTGAGAAATGTCACTACTAACATTTTGAGAAATCTTCATTTTAGTGTGGTGTTAAAAACTGGTACCTGCTTCTGTTACATCCTATGAGAAACAGTATGGAAATTGTAAGGTGGAGACTCACATGGAGCAGTATTTGGGTAAAAAAAATGTTTATTATTATATGACTGCAGCAACTTTTCATGTCACTAACACTTCTGTTTCCAAGCACTCAAAAAGGCTAGTGTTGTAATATAAATCACCAGTGTCCATGAAATGTGTTGTACTCCTCAGCAGGAGTTTCATCTTAAAAGACATTGGCTGCGTTCTTAGCGCTTTGAAACAGCAAATAGATGGTATTATTTATATTTCTTGAAGGCAGATGGCAGTTTCTTATGGTTAACACAGTATTGTAGTAATTACTGCTGGAGCACAATCTAACCTAATGTGTATTAGTTTTGCTCTCTATAATCTAATATGCATTAATACTTCAGTGGGCTGTGCTTACTAATGACTGCATTAATACATACCATGTGCATATTATAGTACATTGTTTTATTTATACTCAGGAATTTTCTGCAATGTGTACAGTGCTGACAATCGAAACCCATAGTAAATTATGAAACAAAGTGGACTGGCTTCATGCTGGAGCAAATGGTATATTTCCTGGCCCACCATAAATGAACTGAAAGGTTGCTGTATAAAATTATTTATGTAGCTTAAGATTATCAACACAAGCTTTATGAATAATAAAAATTAATGCTGATGTTTCATGTGTGAAGTCATTGGAAGAGTATTAGGCTTATGGCTTTTTATTTGTTAACACACTGAAGTAGACACTGGCAATTTAAATGAAGGGGGGGGGAACCATGTTTAATGTTCATTATAAATCACATGGTCCATGATCACATTGCCACCAAATGTTACCTAGAGTGTTATTAGAGGTGGATAGGTAAGTTCAAGCTTCAGCAAAACGTCTACAGAATTTAGAAGGAAACTAAAATAATTTAAATTTTAATCAGGCCAGTGGAACATTGCAGGAGGCACATCCCTAGTTAAGGCATAGACATTTTGATGGGGCTAACCTTGGCTGGAACTACACATTATCTGAACCATGCAGCTGCCAGAGGAAATTGCTACTCCATGCCTCCCTCTCCTCTGCTCCCCTTTCATATTTAGTACAAGACATGTGATGGCGTTGGACGTTTCTGTGCACCTCCTCCACATCATATGCTAGTGTCAGGCAGTGAAATACATAGGTAAAGGTAAAGGGACTCTTGACTGTTAGGTCCAGTCATGGCCAACTCTGGGGTTGTGGCGCTCATCTCACTTTATTGGCCGAGGGAGCTGGCGTACAGCTTCTGGGTCATGTGGCCAGCATGACTAAGCCGCTTTTGGCGAACTAGAGCAGCGCACGGAAACACCGTTTACCTTCCCACAGGAGTGGTACCTATCTATCTACTTGCACTTTGATGTGCTTTCGAACTGCTAGGTTGGCAGGAGCTGGGACCGAACAATGGGAGCTCACCCTATAGAGGGGATTCGAACCACCAACCTTCTGATCGGCAAGCCCTAGGCTCAGTGGTTTAGACCACAGCATTGTCAAACCACTACATGGAATAAGTTGCTCAAGACATTACAAAGCAGACTGGTGGGCGGGGGGGGGGGGAGAGGAGAGAGAGAGAGAGACCTGTGGCTGTTGCTTTTGTCAGTACAGTGGTACCTCAGGTTACAAATGCTTCAGGTTACAGACACTTCAGGTTACATACTCCGCTAACTGAGAAATAGTACCTCGGGTTAAGAACTTTGCTTCAGGATGAGAACAGAAATTGCGCGACGGCAGCAGCGGGAGGCCCCATTAGCTAAAGTGGTACCTCAGGTTAAGAACAGTTTCAGGTTAAGAACGGACCTCCAGAACGAATTAAGTTCTTAACCTGAGGTACCACTGTAATCACAATTTACTCTTTTAGCTATGGTGTTGTTCCAGCAGTAGGATCTGTGGTTCTTCCATATCATGGATCTGCTTTTACAGTTGCAAGGAGAAGGAGAAGGTATCTAGTATGAGAGACAGTCATAGAATCATGGAACCATAAAATTGTAGACTTGGGAGGGATTTGGAAGGTCATTTAGTCCAGCCCCTGCAATGCAAGAACCTCGACTAAAGCACCCATGACAGATGGCCATCCAATCTCTGCTTAAAAACCTGCAAGGAAAGAGAGTCCACCAAGTCTTGTGGGAGTCTGTTTCACTGTTGAACATTTTTTCACTCTCAGAAAGTTCTTCCTGATGATTATTCGTAATCTCCTTTCTTGTAACTTGAATCCATTGACTGGGATCCTAGCCTCCAGAGCAGGAGAAAACAAGCTTGCTCCATCTTCCATGTGGCAGCCCTTTAGATATTTGAAGGTCTCTATCATATCTCCTCTCAGTCTTCTCCAGGCTAAACATGCCAAACTCTCTCAACCATTCCTCATAAGGCATTCCAGACCCTTGGCCACCTTGGTTGCACTTTTCTGCACACAGTCCAGCATAGGAGCCAACTTCTAGTGGCTGAGGTCCCTTTGCCCCCACAAAAACAAACAATATTTCAGGGGGCCAGACCCAAGAGCCATTTTCAAGGGGGAATCTGTGGGTCAGAAACAAGTCAAGCAGATCTCTTCCTGTTATTTTTTGGGCATATATGACTTTGGAAACTCATACTTGCTTAGCCAACATGCCATTTCTTCCTCAGGGTTTTGTTTTGCTTCAAAACGGGTGTTTTCTGGCGCAATCTAGCGTCCACGGCTTTTATTTGTGGGTATCATTCAACTGATTTTGTCTGCTTTTCAGCAGCCAGTGTGGAATTTCAGTCAGTTTTCTGAACAAAAACTAAGGAACTGGGAAACCCAGCCATATGGGCAGGGTATAAATAAATTATTATTATTAATAATATTAATATTAATAATAATAACTACTACCCTACTTTATTTTGAAAGGATGGGTAACTGAGAAGATCTTATATTTGTTGCCCAAGAGCTTTGCAAGGAAAAGTATGATGCAGTGTGATGAATGAAATATATTAATCAGCATTCTGGTCATCTTTAACAACCTTGAAGTCATCCATAAACAAATTAACCTTGATTTATCTTTGTCGAGCATTATTTACACATAGTGTAAAGAGAAAAGAGGGAAAGGTAATACTGCCAGGACTAGTAGGAGATACAGTTGAATGGTGAAAAAAAAGAGAGAGCCTCTTTATTTCAGGGAGAACTTAAGTAGTGTTTGAAAGCAATATTTTATTCCAAGCTCTTGCTGGTAGCAGCCATTTTTGACACAGTGGGTCTGCCCTATTAAAAAACCCTCCATCATGCTTGTTCGCGATTTAGCACTCATAAAAAGCAGCACATCGGGAGGAAACACATCCATCCATTATCGTTATTGCACTTTCCTGATCTCTCATTTTATATTTCCCCCTCTCTTATCTAGGACTCTATTGCTTATTTTAAGCCATAAGACTGATGAGATCAGCTTAAAAACAATTAAAATGCAAAATTTAAGGTTCCAAAAGAACATAATTTTACATGATTTACTGTTTGGCTTTTTCCTAAGCACTCCACAATACCTCTCATAACATTTGGTAAATAACTGAATTGGAAGATTTTGTTCTTTTTATGCAAGCTGATATAGCTCTTTCCCTCTTTCCTTCTTTGCTTGTACAAACTGTTCTGAATGTTGGTTGGGATTTTTTTTTGTTGCTAAGCTGAATGCTACAAACCACTTTTTCTGTTTAAAAATTAAACATTTTGTTTAAATATTAAACATTTAAAGTTTTCTTCTAATTGCTGTATTTGTTATATGAGATTTGAAACTGTTTAAACATACGTTGGCAGAAAAAAAAACAGCAGAATTAAATGGAATTTGAGAAAGCCTTAAATAGTTTCATTCTATGTAGCCATGTGGGGATATGCTAATAGAAAAAAGACAGTCACGGAACTGATAAATTGCACAAAACAAATGAAATACCGTGAAAATCCCTGAGACGAGAAGTAATCGACTAGAAATATTATCTTGCAGAAATAAACTAAATAATAAAAAAAATCAAAAAGCTTAAGGAAAAAATTAAAATAGAACAAAGCCTTAACTCCAGAATTTTGGGGGTTTCTACCCTTTTTTTGAATTTTGGTCATTTAAAGTTTATGATTTTTCTATTTCCTTCTGAGGAAACTAAATAGTTCAGTGAAATGAGGTTTGTAGCTGGCATCCCGTTAAGGCTTTGTTCTATTTTAATTTTTTACTTAAGCTTTTTGGTTTTTTTATTATTTAGTTTATTTCCACAAGATAATATTTCTATTCGATTACTTCTCATCTCAGGGATTTTCATGGTATTTCATTTGTTTTGTGCAATGTGGGGATATACTAGCCAACATATGAAAGGCACATCACCAATATCACTTCTCACTCCATATTCAGTGGTATTTGTGAGGAATTCTAGCATAGCCAAGGTAAAAACTAGTGATGGATGGATATGCCTATTCCTGACCCTTGTCAGTTTACCATGTACTCAGTCCGTTCTGTTCCAGGTTCTCTCTCTGTCTCTTTTTCCCAGATTAAATAAAATCCATACGGAAATTCAAATGTAAATAGTACTGATTGTATAGGCGTTTTATGCATAATATATATACAGTGGTACCTCGGGTTACATACGCTTCAGGTTACATACGCTTCAGGTTACAGACTCCGCTAACCCAGAAATAGTGCTTCAAGTTAAGAACTTTGCTTCAGGATGAGAACAGAAATCGTGCTCCGGTGGCGCGGCAGCAGCAGGAGGCCTCATTAGCTAAAGTGGTGCTTCAGGTTAAGAACAGTTTCAGGTTAAGAACGGACCTCCGGAACGAATTAAGTTCTTAACCCGAGGTACCACTGTATATGTATATATTGCCCTCCTAAAATGCACATTTTTGCATGTTTTCCAATGCATTTTCCTCCTAAAGACACATTTGGAAACAAACGCCATTTTGAAATGAAACTCTCTCAAAATATTCAGACAAATATGCCCTCCAATTGACAGATGTTGTAATTCTTATATAAGGCAAGGATTGGCAAATTAGGTCAGTTTGTCTTAAAATGCAGACCAAACTAATTTTGCCTCCATTCCTAGTGAAAGCCAGTAATTCTTAAACTAAACCCTAGCGTGACATGAGAGAACTGCTGATGCGCTATAAGAAATACAATAAAAGTTTCTGTGAGCTCGTAGTATCCACTCAGTTGTTATAGTGGGTGTAAACAGACCAGTTAAAATAGTCTGCTGTGATTTAAAGGGAGTGGATGTAGATACTTTGCTGCTTCAAGAAATTCACATTAACCAACAACGTGGACATTTTAAAAAGTCACTTATATGAGCTAAGATATATTTTGCACAATGTTAATTGAAAGCTGGGTTTTCTGCTCTGGTTAATGGCTCAAGTAGGCTATGTTTGGCATGGCATTCAGGAGAAAGAACCCCATGTGGAACCAATTCAGCAATTTATAAGCCCAGACTGAGCCTTAAATAAGGCTTAGTCTGAATGGGATAGTCAAAGGGCTTTGATTATTTTGGCAGCTACAGTGTCCAGCAACACAGGGAAATGGTGGTTCTGTTGGAACTTCTGGACTGGAGGTCTCAGAAACTGGGGGTGGTGGACCTCCTGTGCTCCGTGGCCATGGAGAGTATTATAACCACCTCCCATCCATTGATTATTTCGCCATGTTCATAATCCCATCCCCTGAAAAGGTGAATTTGGTTGTCAAGTTCATGATACCAGGGGAACATGATCTATTTGAGGAGGTGCAAGGACAGATCCTGAAGCTGAGGCTTCAATACTTTGGTCACCTAATGAGAAGAGAGGACTCCCTGGAAAAGACCCTGATGTTGGGAAAGATGGAGGGCACAAGGAGAAGGGGACGACAGAGGATGAGATGGTTGGACAGTGTTCTCAGAGCTATTAACATGAGTTTGACCAAACTGAAGAAGGCAGTGGAAGACAGGAGTGCCTGGCGTGCTCTGGTCCATGGGGTCACGAAGAGTCAGACATGACTAAACAACAACAACAACATATTTGGGGAAGGGCCATGGCTGAGCAATAGAGCATCTTATTTGCATGCAGAATGTCATATCCAGTCTGGAATATTGGGCAGCTGCTGCTGCTGGATCAACTCAGTATAGAGTCATCTAAACACAGATTGACAGCATCTCTACTAAGATATTCCATTGACTTCAATTAGGCTTGCATCCAGATGAGTGTGTATAGGATTGCAGCTTAAGGGTACAATTTTACAGCTCCTGAAGGTCATCCCATGGCCCATAGGACATCTAGGACCTCTCTGGTGCTAGAAACAGAGCCCCATGTTGCACTGGGAGATCCTTCCAGCAGAAACATCTGGTTCCCTGGCCCAAGTGGTTTATAGAGCTCTGGTGTCAGAAGGGACAGAAAGTGGTCATGTTGGGGAAAAGTTAGACAGGAAGCAGCTTGGACCAGAACATGTCCCCAAACCTAGGAGAGATTTATATCAGCCCAGGAATTGGTTTCTATCTCTCCCTCTTCTTTCCCTCTTATTGTTCCCAGTAGTGTAAAAATGCAAAATGAATAGAAGAGTTCAAGAGCCCCCTTCTGCCTTCATTGCTAGCAAGAGTCTGGAAGGACTTAGAATAAGGCAGTTAGAATATATTCAGTTCCACCTCCCCATCCCACTTTAGGATTGCAGCATAAATGCATGCAAAGGTTTGAGCAGGATAATTCTAGGGTGCAAGGAATGGCCACTTCTCAAACCCTGTACCAGCCAGGCCAGAAGATGAGGTGTGTTTTCCTTCCTTTCTCAATCTTTTTTGGAACTTGATATTCGTAATTTTTCTTTTCTCCCATTGGGAATACCCCATTGCAAGAGTTATTTCAAGGAAACTTTGACTCCAAGGCCTTCACTGATCAGCCTCAACATGCCCACCCCTTTCAAGCTCTATTACTGTATTTTTTGCTCTATAAAACGCACCAGACCATAAGACGCACCTAGTTTTTGGAGGAGGAAAACAAGAAAAAAAATATTCTGAATCCCAGAAGCCAGAACAGCAAAATGGATCGCTGCGCAGCGAAAGCAATGATCCCTCTTGCTGTTCTGGCTTCTGGGATAGCTGTGCAGCCTGCATTCACTCCAAAAGATGTACACACATTTTCCTTTACTTTTTAGGAGGGAAAAAGGGAGCGAAAAATACGGTATTTCAGAGCACCTATGACAAAGCAGCAACAGTGGTGAAGCTTCCTGCTGCTACAATGAGAAGGCCTCTAGCAGCAGACCATGATCTACAACATCCAAATAAATCTCGAAGGAAGATTGTGGTAGTGGGTTTGTGGGATGGTAGGGAGGGAGAGGGTAGCCTGAACGCCATCTGATGAGGTTCTCAGGTGCATAGGTTCAACAGCAGAGACCAAGGGCAGCTCTGAGCCACATCCCATAGCATAAGAGGGTCTGAGAACACACTGTGGTTTTGTAGAGAATACCATCTCCTCATAATGTCCCCCTGTTTTCAAGTGTTTTTCCAATCATTTTGTCTTCTCTCAAAAGTTGTGAAGGAATTGGAAATCTTGTGGACCATGAATGAATCCCAAATAGAATGTAAACCTTGAAGATGAAATGTTTGTTTGTTGCTGCAAGATACAGAAGTGGCACACAGAATATAACTGCAGCTATGTTTGATGAAAATAGGACCAAAGATTCAAGATTAGCTTCAGTGATGGAGGCAGGAAATGGCAGTGATGAGGGGCGACTTCATTAGTATAGCATCCCTGCAGAAATGAACAAAGAAAAGATGAAAGTGCCTAAAATTATAAGATCTGGAAAGGGAGCATAAAAACCTTAAAGAATCCTCTGATAGATTAGAAGTATCTACGAGTAGGTTAATGTTGACAAAAGCATATAAAATTGAACAATTATGCTTTTTTTTGGGGGGGGGGGGAATCAGAATCATTTTGAGAAAACGTGCTGCTAACCCAATCAACTGCTGGTCTCCTATGAAGATTCAAGAAGAATTTTCTTCCTGTTTTAAACAGTTTGCCTTTGGAAGACAAACTAACAAACAACAACAACAACAAAACAAACAAATAGCAAGATGGTACGAAATACAGATTTTGTGAGCAGCCTTAATCAAATGTCTAAGTCTAAATTAATGAAGGATGGGACAAATTGGTTTTGAAATTGTTATTTATTAATTAAGGATATTTACATGCCACCCTTCAATAAGTTACAGAAAAGCTAACAGTGAAATACCAAAAGTTAAAAGATACAAAAGATGCAAAATGCAAGATACTCATCCATAAAATACATGGTTGAATTTTTGTTGTTGTTTAGTCGTTTAGTCATGTCTGACTCTTTGTGACCCCATGCACCAGAGCACGCCAGGCACTCCTGTCTTCCACTGCCTCCCTCAGTTTGGCCAAACTCGTGCTGGTAGCTTCGAGAACACTGTCCAACCATCTCATCCTCTGTCTTCCCCTTCTCCTTGTGCCCTCAATCTTTCCCAACATCAGGGTCTTTTCCAGGGAATCTTCTCTTCTCATGAGGTGGCCAAAGTATTGGAGCCTCAGCTTCAGGATCTGTCCTTCCAGTGAGCACTCAGGGCTGATTTCCTTCAGAATGGAGAGGTTTGATCTTCTTGCAGTCCATGGCACTCTCAAGAGTCTCCTCCAGCACCATAATTCAAAAGCATCAATTCTTTGGCAATCAGCCTTCTTTATGGTCCAGCTCTCACTTCCATACATCACTACTGGGAAAACCATAGCTTTAACTATACAGACCTTTGTTGACAAGGTGTGAATTAGACACCCACAAATTATATGCTTTACAATGAAGGCTTTGAAAACAATACATGCTGGCAATATTGTTCAGCTGTGTGTTGCATCTACCTTGGGGCACTTTGCAAAAGCCTTTTTATTTTGAGATTCAGACTTGGAGAGTCATTGTGTTGTGGATAGCCAAGAAGCAACCTGGTGAAGAGCCTCTTCTATCCTTGTCCTCTGTGTCCCACTCTACTTATCTCATTTAAATGTATCAGAAGTATTTAAACTCTTGCCTTAGGCTATTCAGTTAATGCTCAGATCCATTCCTGTAAAAGGCTTCCCTTCTGGTTGTTTGCTTGGAATTCTACCGTCCTCAGCGATGCGGTGAAAAGGATATCAATAAGTAGCAAAAAACAAAACAAAACCCTAACCTGAAAAAGTGAGCAAAAATATTTTATTCTCTCTTGACAGATTTCCCATTTCACACTTTGTTTAAGGTGGCTGTGCTCCTTTCCAGGAAATGTATCGCTAACCAAGAAAACAGGTTTTACCACAAGAGTATTGCCCTGCTTGGAGTTTGCTTGTGGTTATTCCCAGACTGAAGTCTGTGTTTTTAATGACATGGTGGTTCTCAGCAGCAAGCTAAAGGACAACAATATTCTTCACTTTCTGTGTTTTCCTATGTTGGTACAGGTCTAAAATGTTTGTGAATATGAATTGGGAATGTGGAAGTATGGGGCCTTTATATCCCACCATTGCCACTGAACTGGAGGTTCTGGCTCACCAATTCTACCTTGGAAAATATTTCTTAAATATACTGTGATTCTCCTCCCCCCTTTAAATTTCTGCTTCCACCATAGACATTCTAATAAAACCTTATCCCCTTAGTATATAATCAGTGACACAACAGTGGGGTATTGGTTTTAGAGGTATGGAATAAGAAGACACAAATAATTATTTAAGAAGAAATAAATATATTTATATTGATTTTAAAAAGTTGTTAAATATAATGTATATTAATAATGTATGTGCAGAAGTTAATCAATATGCTTCAATAGTTACTTAAATTTGTGTTGCTTTTTAAAGGAGGCTGTTCTATCCATATCAGGTTCATTTCCGTAATCAACCCCTCCCCCCTATCAATTACCCTTTTCCCAACTCCACCCTAATTAGCTGTCCCAGAATGACTCACAGGACAAAACCTGGAGATTTCCCTCTGGGCAGAGATTCACAGGGGCCGGGATTGGACAGAGTCTCTCAACTGTCAGTCACAAGGAATTCAGCTTCCTGAGAAGACAGTATTTATCTGGCAGACTCACCTGAGCTTCCTCTGCAGCAAAGGAGATGCCTTAGTTGCCTCCTCTGAAGTCTTGCTGCTTTCTGAGGTCAGCTGCTTTCTGTTGTCTCTCTGGCCAGAATCTTTCCGGGAGAACAGTCTCTGGAGTCTTCCTCCCTTTCTAGCTGCATAAGGTAAAGGTACCCCTGCCCGTACGGGCCAGTCTTGACAGACTCTAGGGTTGTGCGCTCATCTCACTCTAGAGGCCGGGAGCCAGCGCTGTCCGCAGACACTTCCGGGTCACGTGGTCAGCGTGACGAAGCTGCTCCGGCGAACCGGCACCAGAACAGCACACGGAAACGCCGTTTACCTTCCCGCTATAAAGCGGTACCTATTTATCTACTTGCACTTAGGGGTGCTTTCAAACTGCTAGGTGGGCAGGAGCTGGGACCGAACGACGGGAGCTCACCCCGCCGCGGGGATTTGAACCGCCGACCATGCGATCGGCAAGTCCTAGGCGCTGAGGTTTTACCCACAGCGCCACCCGCGTCCCTACTGCATAGCTGTCAACTTTTCCCTTTTCTTGCGAGGAATCCTATCCGGAATAAGGGAATTTCCCTTAAGAAAAGGGAAATGTTGACAGCTATGTCTAGCTGTCACAGATCCTCTTACAGTGATTTCAGCCAATCTTCAGCCTGAGCTTCCTATTCCCGTAAGGTTTTCACACCAAACATTTAAAACACATGCGCCAAGAATCCTGGGAGCTGGAATTTGTTACAGTTGCTGGGGATTCTAGTTCTGTGATGGTAAAACTGCAGTTTGCAGGATTCATTTCATGTGGGGTTGGAAGGGAATGTGCTTTAAATGCAATGTGTGTATGCAGCCTCTGACTTTTCCCTGCCAGAACTGCTACCAACAACGGCCTACACAGACGACACGTTCCTGGACCAAACAGTGACTGTCTTTTTATATAATCTCAGTCAGGATCCTCCTGCCATTTACTTTAAGGTTACCAGATGTCCCCATTTCCCAGGGACAGTCCCTGGATTTACAAATCAGTCCCCATACAAAATCCATTGAAGTTGAAAAGTATCCCCTGATTCATTGAAAAAAAAATCTGGTAACCTTAATTTACCTTCCGTCTCTTCTGTATCCACTTGTTGACATCTGTCTGTCTTGAGTGACAATGGAGTGCACCTCTGGGGTTGAAGTCAGAGCACTGGGGAATCACAGCGCCTGCTGTAGCTGCAGAGACCAGTAACCTGTAACTACTGCTTCCTACATTGGTTTTGCTGCATTAGCAGCACTGAAGTGACTTCTCCAAGGCGCAAGCCTGGGCAGCATGTCCATCGACATCCTAGAAGTTTTTAAAAATGATAAGAAATTAGGGTTCCAGGTGGAGAAATCGAAACTAGAAACAGAACTGCTAGAACCTAAGACTAAGGTACTTTCAAGAATGTATAACTTGCTGTTAAAATGGAATACACAAGATGAAATGGTTAAATCGGCTATGATAAGATGGGCGCAGGATATTGGGTACAATATCATGTTTGAAGACTGGGAAAGGTTGTGGAGTACTGGGTTGAACTTTACTGCATGCAATGCTTTGAAAGAAAATGTAATGAAAATGATATATAGATGGTATATGACCCCAGTCAAACTTGCAAAAATATACCACCTGTCTGATAATAAGTGCTGGAAATGTAAAGAGAGTGAAGGAACATTCTTCCACCTCTGGTGGACCTGCCCTAAAGTGAAGGCGTTCTGGGAAATGATCTATAATGAGCTGAAAAAGGTATTTAAGTATACCTTCACAAAGAAACCAGAGGCCTTCCTTTTGGGTATTGTCGGCCAAGGGGTGGCAAAGAAGGATCGGACATTTTTTATGTATGCAACAACAGCAGCAAGGATACTTCTTGCAAAGCACTGGAAAACTCAAGATCTACCCACACTGGAAGAATGGCAGATGCAACTGATAGATTATATGGAACTGGCTGAGATGACTGGCAGAATCCGAGACCTGGGAGAGGAGAGGATGGAGGAGGACTGGAAGAAATTCAAGATTTATCTACAAAAATATTGTAATTTGACTGAATGTTAAGCAGGATGCTAGATCATAAACAATTGAGCACCACTAAATTAGATGATTCAGGTTGATAAGTGAGATTGAGAAAGTATAAACTATTTTGAGAATTATGAGACTATAAATAAATAAATGGGATATAAATGTAAACAAGATGATAAATTGCTGGTAAAAATTTATAACGATGAAAGTGGGAGCGGGAGATGTGAGGGAGTCCAAAGAAGATCTGAAACTATGTTAGAACGTATGTTATTTTGTTTATTATATATATTTGTATTGTAAACCCTAATAAATATTTATAAAAAAAAAAAAAAAAAGCATGTCCATCGACATCCTGGGCCGCCCAGATGACAAGACTCCATCTCTTGGCCTTGCTGATGTGGCCCAGCTGCTCCTAAAGGCTGTCAGCAGCATGTGACAGCAGCCACACCCCAGGAATAGCTTTGAGTGGCCGGATAAATCAGGTGAAGGATCTCAAACCCTCGGTGAGTTAGGGACTTCTCCTGCATGCAAAGACAGGCTTCAGCAGATTGAGCAGACAAGACCAACAGTGGACCCAACAGTCAAGAAGGTGATTACTGCATGTGCTGTAGGAGGAAGTGAGGGGCAAATGGGACTTGTCAACCTAGGAAGGTAGCCCATCAAGGAGAAGAAAGACTGTGATCCTAAACCTCCACTGCACTTGGCCATTACTTATGTGTCAGTGAGAGGCAACGGAAAGTTCATTAACTGATCTCCTCACCAATGTATAAAATGGCAGGTCTAAGCTTCTGTTGCCGCTTTCCTGCTGTGAAGCTTTTTTGTAACTTGTAAAAACCTCCAGAAGGGGATTTGTCACCATGGAATGCTCAATGAAGAACTTGACTCATTGTGCAACTGAGTAAAATAAAGCATAATGTTATGTTGCTTAATAAGTCAAAAGGAAATAACACTGAATTTACGCTTAATTATATAAATTCACAGTTCGCCACCAGTTCATAGTACAGCTTAACCCTTAGAGAGTTCAGTTTTCTAAAAAAATTGACAATTGCTCTTTAACCGCAGTTTGAATTTCTGGGTTGACCTTCTTACCTTGCCAACTTAATTTCTTGATCTCACAATGCAGTGCGTATAAGGAACTCCCACTCAGGACTTGTGTTGCTTTACAAATGACGGCTGTGTGGCCAAAGGCAGGATTGTATTTTGCCAAAATGGAAGCACGTTCTTTTTTGTAGCAAGGTGATGACAGAACTCGCCCCCTTAGAAGCTAACTGAAAATATTGGGCTTATTTGCTTTGCAAATAAAATATTTATTTTTTTGAAATGGAAACACGCTCAGAAGACAGAAACAGAGTTACTGTTCTGTGAGTTTCGTAATACGAGAACAAGGAGACATTCAACAAACTTGAAAGGCGTCCAGTTAGACCTTATTGCTGAAAGGAAATAACATTTTAACACAATGGGTTGTCACACAGACCGGCAGTGGAAATCATTGCCACAGAATATGCCTGAGGCTAGGTGTCTGGCAGGAATGAAGGGGAGAATGGAAAGTCTTTTTGGATGGGTTTATTAAGTGCAGTAGTTAATGACAGAGAATATTTCTGCTACTGAGCCAAAGCCAATCTACAAATAGAGGGTTTTGGAAGAAAAATTTCCACAGCACAAGTATTTCCACATTTACACTGCCTTTATCCTCTCAGAGTTGTGACTTCCATCAGTGACAGGTTGCTAGATCTGATATGTTACTAATTTGGCCCTTGTTTTGAGAAAGGAGTTTAGGTTGGCATTTTATTTATTTTATTTATTTTATTTATTAAATTTGTATGCTGCCCTGCATTTGTAGATCTCATGGCAGTTCACAACGTACAAATACAGAATAATACCACAGAGTAACAGAATAACAGAATAACAACAAGAACAGAATAATAACAAGAAGAACAGAAGCAAAACAGTACCCTCCCGACACATTTAAAAGGCCATAGACTGTTAATCAGCCAAGGCCTGGTTAAAGAGGAACATTTTCGCCTGGCCCCTAAAGATGTATAATGAAGGAGCCTGGCGAGCCGCGCTGGGGAGAGCATTCCACAAATGGGGAGCCACTGCAGAAAAGGCCCTGTTCTTGTGTTGCCACCCTCCAGACTTCTTGAGGAAGAGGCACACAAAGAAGGTCCACCGAAGATGATCTCAGGATCCGGGTAGGTTCCTATAGAGAGAGGTGGTCCTTGAGGTATTGTGGTCATGAGCTGTTTAAGGTTTCGTAGATCAAAACAGGCATTTTGAATTGGGCACAGAAACAATTTGGCAAACTGACAGTGGGGGTGCTGCCTTAAAAGAAACTCAACAACTTTGGCAACTATGGCTGGGTTCTCCCCTAAAAAAAAGGTCACCTCTTTTTCTAGAAAAAAGCCCTGGTTATAGCTATATCAGGAATTCTCCAGAATGACACTATGTTGGCATGTAGTGTAGGGTTACCAGACGTTCCCAGGGACAGTCCCCTGATTTGCAAATCTGTCCCTGGACAAATTCCGTCCCTGGAATGTCCCCAGTTTTGCAAATCTGTCCCCGGGAAATGTGGCAGTGACAGCCTCAGCAGCCCAGAGAAGAAGAAGAAGAAGAAGAGTTTGGATTTGATATCCCGCCTTTCACTCCCTTTAAGGAGTCTCAAAGCAGCTAACATTCTCCTTTCCCTTCCTCCCCCACAACAAACACTCTGTGAGGTGAGTGGGGCTGAGAGACTTCAAAGAAGTGTGACTGGCCCAAGGTCACCCAGCAGCTGCATGTGGAGGAGTGGAGACTCGAACCCGGTTCCCCAGATTACGAGACTACCGCTCTTAACCACTACACCACACTGGCTCTCCACTGCCTGGTAGTGCAGTTGGCTCTGGCTGGCTTCAGGAGCTGCTTGCTGCTGCTGCCACTGCCGAGGGGGAACCAGGGACATCCGGCGGTACAGATCTCCTGCCCCCTTCCCTCTTTGTTTTGACAGATCGGAGGAGGCTCGGGAGTCGCAGGCAGGCAGCCATTGCCCAGGAGGGGTGTGCAAGGTGCATGGTTTCTTTGCCAGGCAAGGTGCAAAGCCCTTCCTTCGCACCCTGTGAAACATAAATGTGCAGAGTTTTTTAAAAACTGGGCAATGGCAGGCTTGCCTTGACTCCTGATCCTGCCCTGATCAGTCAAAACAAATGGGGAAGGGGGAAGGAGATCGAGGGAGGCGCAGGAGTCATGACCGGCCGGCCGTTTCCCAGTTTTTAAAAAACTCTGTGCATTTATGTTTCACAGGGTGCGAAAGAAGGGCTTTTCACCTTTATACAATATGCATGTGTGCTTGGGCCCAGGGTCTTTTGCCTAACCATCACCACTACAGTGGTACCTCGGGTTACATACGCTTCAGGTTGCAGACTCTGCTAACCCAGAAATAGTACCTTGGGTTAAGAACTTTGCTTCAGGATGAGAACAGAAATCGTGCAGTGGCAGCGGGAGGCCCCATTAGCTAAAGTGGTACCTCAGGTTAAGAACACTTTCTGGTTAAGAACGGACCTCCAGAACGAATTAAGTACTTAACCTGAGGTACCACTGTACTAACTCCCTATTGCTACACAGCTTAAAAAAAAAATAGTGCTCCCGGATTCATTGAAAAAGATCTGGTAACCATATATGTAGTGTCTTTTCAAATGGCATTTATTTTTAGTCTGTGTGAGAGAGAGGCAGAAAGAGGGGAAATGAATTGGGTTTCAGTTACTCTTTTTCATCAAGTTGGTGACTGTGAGGTACTGCATCATTTCAACATATTGCTTATCCCTCTTCCTAGCTTAAACTCTCCTTTGCAGAACTGCAACAGACTTTGTAGGAATGAACAAGGTGTCCACAAACACCTCCTTATCCTCTTTGTAGCTATTTCAGAGGCTTCCAGCTGGACACTCTTGGAAATAGATGGTTGGACTAGAACAGCCTTTGTGAACATCTGGCACTCCAAATATTTTGTACTACAACTCCCATCAAGTGCTAGCTAGGATTCAAGTCTACTAGAGAGATTCTTAGACTGATTTGGCAAGGCAGTTTGGGATGTGCAGTTCCACATGGCAGATGAGTAGCAGATCATTGTCAAGATGTTGTTATGAGTGGAAAGTCAATGGACCAGTTGCTTGTATTACACCAGACACTGTTTCAAGCACTTTTGAAAGTGCTTAATTTGTGTAACTTTCCTTTAGTTCCCCTTTTCCTTTCTGAGGCACGTTTTGGAAGAGCAAAATGGCATTATGTAGATGCAGAAACCATTAAGGTTTCTGTTGCCCTGTGGTAGGAAGAAATATATTAAAAATTGATTTTGGGTTTTGCCTTTGTCTTGGTAACATTTATAATAAGGAACACAGTGGAAAGTATCATTTGAAATTGACATTCAAAGCTTTTTAGTGTTAAAATATGCTACACTAAAATGTTTATATAGCTAAGTAAAATGGTCAGCATCTGAGTAAGATGTTTTAAATGGTCCATTAAAAAGTGACATTAGCGTTCTTGAATTATTTAAATAAGAACCAAGATATTTGCCACTTACATTAGGATATAGTAAGCATTAGCATTGGAAGTAGTTTAGAAAATACAATCCCATATGATTCTAACTTGGAAACAATGCAAGGAAATTGGTAGCATTAATTCTCTCTTTTCTTTTGGCTTAGTGCTCTGTGCTTTTGCAATATAAGTCTACCTTGCATGATGTTGGTAGTGAGATGTAACTATACATATTGTTCTTTTGTTCTTTGGATTTAGTATGTTGCCACTTCTATAATTAGAGGAGCCACTGTTCTTCCTTGAATAATGAACTGTGCTTCTGATTCAGTAAATGTTGTACTATACTGAGCAACCCATATTGAACCACAAGGTTCTTCATAAAACCCCTCATAGCTCAGGTCCAGTTCTTACTGGGGTGGTAAACCAGTGTCTGGGTTGTACCACTTTAGACTGAAGGTGGACCTCACAAGATGGAATGTTCTGTTATGGGGGGACAAAAACCTTCATTGAACACTGAAGACTGGCATGTCTGCAAGAAGGGTTCCAAGATTCCCTTCCCTTTCTGCATTCTATTCCAAGATGGCGGTGTGTTCATACGCGGCTCTGAGCTCCCAATACTTCAACCAAATTTCAAAGGGTTCTAGCCCATTTTCCTGAGAATAGAGCATTTTGTGTGCGAGAATTTCTTAAAGTTTTCTTCAGATGAATATCCAGTCTCTATCTGCAGTAGAAAGTGCCATAGCTCTCTCACACAGGCTTACCCTCAGGAAGAATTAGACCGCAGCCTAGAACCCACAAATGTGGAAGCCCAGAAAATACCAATTAAGTGAGCTAAGTTGTGTTAATGTCAGTGCAGTTCATTACCAAATAACAGCCTAACCCTCAATGTTCTGAGGGGCAAACAAAGGTTATTGCTTTTGTGCCCTGTTGGTGGCTCTTTTGTAGGTATCTGGTTGGTTAATGTTAGCAATGGGATGCTGGACTAGAGGGTTTCTTCATCTGATCTAGCTGGGCTCTCCTTATGTGCTCTGTTTTTGTTGTTTAGTCGTTTAGTCGTGTCCAACTCTTCGTGACCCCATGGACCAGAGCACGCCAGGCACTCCTGTCTTCCACTGCCTCCTTCAGTTTGGTCAAACTCATGTTGCTAGCTTCGAGAACACTGTCCAACCATCTCGTCCTCTGTCGTGCCCTTCTCCTTGTGCCCTCAATCTTTCCCAACATCTGGGTCTTTTCCAGGGAGTCTTCTCTTCTCAGGAGGTAGCCCAAGTATTGGAGCCTCAGCTTCAGGATCTGTCCTTCCAGTGACCACTCAGGGCTGATTTCTTTAAGAATGGAGAGGTTTGATCTTCTTGCAGTCCATGGGACTCTCAAGAGTCTCCTCCAGCACCACAATTCAAAAGCATCAATTCTTCGGCGATCAGCCTTCTTTATGTGCTTAGACATGCTCAATTATCTAGCTAAGGCAAAGCTCATGAAGGGTTGACTCCAAATAATCCTGTAGAAATAAGGCCCATTGGATTGGCGCATCCTTGAAGGCTGCAATCCAGCAGCACCTCTGTGTAGCTGGAGCGTTGGACACTCAGGGCGTTCCTGTTTCAGCAGATAAATGTTCTTGTATGCAGTAGGCAATCTGTGTGCGCACGGAACAGTCTTATTCATAGCAGAGAGCTGCTCACTTTGTTTTGAATTATATCCATGAGTTCAGGATCAAGTTCTTAGGATTACAGTTGCACGTGTCCTTTGGACTGCAAATGAATCTGGCTAGGATGTGACTTGCAGTGGGAAAAATGGCACGGTGCAGCTTCTACTACAATTTTGTAAATCAGATGTTTTATTTTCTTTGATTTCTCGTTTTGTAACTTTGCAAATAAAGGACTTTTGAAACAGCTTGATAGAATAATGCTGTCAACATGTTTAGATTTATCATGCATTTTAAAATTCAATAGAAGTCTTCAGGGACCTAGACTAGTATTTAAAAAAAAAAACCCCGGTAAAAAAGAAAAGAAAACCATTTGATTCAATATAGCTCTGATGGTTTGAAGTGTTAATTGCCAAACCACCTAAAGTGTATAAAGAATGTCATTTTGTGCAGCATAATCCATCATATTTTAGAGAGTTGGGTGATGGATTAATAAACACTGTAAATCTTACATGCAAACGAAATATTTATAATAAATGGACTGCAAACTAAACAGCCCTTCAGTTAAATTAATATAAGTAGTAGCCGGGATGGGGAAGCAGTATGATGATGACATGGAACTTAATGCCATGGAATTTGTAGTTATGTTGCAAGCTTTCCTTGAAAATCCCTAACCTATCTGTATATTGGAATATTCTGCTTAGATTTGAATGATCAGTGGCTCATCCAAACAATATGCGTGTACCTTCACTCCTCCAAAATGAAAGTGTGGGTGATGAGATAGAAGAAGGGGACAGGAATAAGCTACAGCTATTCGCTTTCTTTAAAAGAAGGGAGGGAATACTCTCACCTACAGATAAGGTAGAGGAATCACCTTTGGATCACCCACTACTGAAAAATACCAGGCACATACTTAAAGATCCCCCGATCCACATCAGGGAGTTACAAAAGTTGGGTGCCTGCCCCTCTCTCTGCCAAGCAGTTAAAACAGCCCATGGGGTTCCAGGCACTCACCCAGGGTCCGTGTTCCTTTGGAGAACTGAGACACACCGGAGACTATCGTAGCTTTAAGAAACATGGTTTATTCACCTATTTACACCTTCATTCTGCATGGAGGCAGTCCAGATCTTACAGCACGGTCATTTCAAGAATGGCTTGTCCACCATAGCAATGCAGCCATGGAATCCAAGGCATCTCTCCCAGCCATCCTTCAGCCATCCTGCCCAAGATAGATCCCGGTCTATCTTCTTCCTCCTTCCCCCACCCAGAGCACATTGCTGAAAACTCTCTTTTCCTGTCACCCCACACCCAGTTACCCTGGCAACCTTCCAAATCCCCAATCTCTGTTCACATCTCAGGGCAAGCAGGGAGGACAGCTCTTTTGCTTTGCCAATGGCTTTCAGTGGCTCTGTATTGTTTCTTAATGCCCCAAACTTGGCTAGGTCGTTTTGCATAGGCTAGACCAGGAATTCGTCTGCAGCTTTACATTCCAAATAATCAAAATCCTGTAATTTATTAATTTCTGGTGTTTAGGGGGTCCCTCTCCAAAATCTATATTTACCACTATTTTGTAATCATCATGACCAAACAGGTCGAAGAATGGTAAAAGGGTGGATCATTTCCATTCCTTTAGTACACATTATTGTGTGATCATACAGTAAGGTAAAGGTAAAGGAGACCCCTGACCATTAGGTCCAGTTATGGACGACTCTAGGGTTGCGGCGCTCATCTCGCTTTATTGGCCGAGGGAGCCGACGTACAGCTTCCAGGTCATGTGGCCAGCATGACTAAGCCGCTTCTGGCGAACCAGAGCAGCGCACGGAAATGCCGTTTACCTTCCCGCCGGAGCGGTACCAATTTATCTACTTGCACTTTGACGTGCTGCTTTTGAACTGCTAGGCTGGCAGGAGCAGGGACCGAGTAACTGGAGCTCACCCCGTCATGGGGATTCGAACTGCTGACCTTCTGATCGGCAAGCCCTAGGCTCTGTGCTTTAATGGAACCAGGAAGTCATACTTAAGGTCACTTCATTTGTAATCTTAGCTATTCTCAGTCAGGATTGTGGAAGAATTACCAGAACTTTCAACTGACATGAAGTGGTTTATGTTGGATAGAGATTTAATTCTCTCTTTCCACCCCCCTTATTGTGCTCCTGTCCCATTATTTTATTGGAACCAGCAGAGATTAATAGCACCATATTAAAAGATTGACAGTATGTAATGCAACATATGACTGTTCTTCATCACTGAAGCTTAATGCAGTTTGTTAATATTTCCAAATAAAGCCTTTTTGGCCAGTATAGGTATCAAGTGCAATGGTCCACAGTATAGTGGAGAGAGGGTTATGTGCTAAGTGTTTTGTCTGGTAAACATAAGATTGGATACCTTATTTCTGGACATCCATGTGTCATGATATGGGACGCGGGTGGTGCTGTGGGTTAAACCACAGAGCCTAAGACTTGCTGATCAGAAGGTCGGCGTTTCAAATCCCCGCAACGGGGTAGCTCCTGTTGCTCAGTCCTTGCTCCTGCCAATGTAGCAGTTCGAAAGCACGTCAAAGTGCAAGTAGATGAATAGGTACCATTCCAGCGGGAAGGTAAACGGCGTTTCCGTGCGCTGCTCTGGTTCGCCAGAAGTGGCTTAGTCATGCTGGCTACATGACCCAGAAGTTGTATGCCAGCTCCCTCGGCCAATAAAGCGAGATGAGCGCCGCAACCCCGGAGTCGGCCACGACTTTACCTAATGGTCAGGGGTCCCTTTACCTTTACCTTATGTGTCATGATGGGAACTTTTAATATACCGATACACTTCAGACATCTTTTACTTTTGACCCTGTAAGCTCTCAATCAATGTGTCAAGTCCTGGGTGAGCCACTGGGATACCTATAGAAGCTCATTGGTGTGGCAAGTGGACTTCATCTTTTCAAAACCAGGCAGGACCCAATGCAAGTACACTACATCTGCTCCTCTCTTGTTTCCATCTCCTCTAAGCGTTCCGATACAAGATCGCCCCCCCCCCATCAATTCCAAGACTTTTCTTGTGCCACTCCATTATGTAACATTGAACTTTTAAAAGTCATCACACGTTTCATTTTCGTGAAGTGCATGGGGCACTGGTGGTGGTACTAATGCTTAGAATTCAATTAGTACAGAATATTTTATGCTTATGAGTGGCTATTTTTCATCCAGGTGGTGTGACTGAAACCCTAAATTGCATAGGGATGAGGACTGCATAGTGCGAACCTCCTTGTGCTAAACATAGAAAGAGACGCATGAAATCCTAGTGTGCAAAGTTTGCTTTATCTTTAAGGAACATTAAAATTGGACATCAAATAATGTAACACTGTAGTGAAGGATGTTTATTTTAATTTGGCAAGAAGCAAGCAAATTTGTGTGACAACCAATTTCATAGCGGAAACTTTGCAAGGAAAAAAATATACGTATGTCGAACACTGATAAGACAATGTGCGTTTGCAAGTTTGGAGGCATCTTTCTTTTCGTGTTTCCCTGCGATGCAATACACTTTCTTCAGCAGCTAGTCCATACTCACAATTTCCTGGTTCACGTATGTTTTTCTGTGCAGATGTACTCAGGGCAGCTGGGAATGCCCACATAGAGAAAAAATGATAATGGTGTAAGCCAGGGCCTAGGGGAGCATCGAATGTTCCCAAACACTCTGTATGTAACCTATAATAAGCCTGTCTCAGATTGATACCACTTCAGAGTGCAGGTGGGAGTGAGGCTCTTATAAACAACAGATTCCCTACATGTAGAAGATTAGCATGTCTCAGAAACGACTACAATAAACCCCTTCATCCGGCATCTAATTTTCTCTGCATTTTTGCGCAGAAGAACATTCCATTGCATGAGCCACAATTGTTGTCTGAAGTGGCACAGTCCACTCTATCTGGTGTTTTTCCATCTTTGCGTGTTGAGGTCCCCAAGCCACCCCAATAACTGACACATCACACGGAATTTTTTGTTTAAGGTTTTTGGCATAATTTTGGCCACAACTTTATTTAAATACATAACTGTGAGTGATTTCTTAGGCACTGGTTACGACTATCTGCCCTTGCCCAGGGACAGAACTGATTTCCGGATTCCAGCGGAAGCCAGTCAGGGAAAACAATATTGGGGAGAAATGAAGCTGGGTACCAGATCCTCACATCTCCCTGCATGCTCCCAGAGGCTTGTGCGGCCCAAGCCTGATGCCAGGGACTTGGACGAAAGCATGGCAAGCCCCTGGATTCCTTTAATGGAATTCCCTTGCCACACCAGCATTGGAGGGGTAGGCACTTACCCCTCCACCAATCAATTTTTTAACCAATGCCTAACCGCAAACCTTACAAGTTGTGATGATTTGCTAAGCAGTAGGCAAAAACCAAATGGCACCAGCCAATCAGCCAAATGGACAAAATTCCTACCAGGCCCCTGCCCCAAAAGCAGGTGACCCCATGACAGGCATAGCAAGGTCAAGCGCAAAATCCCTAATTCAGGGAGGGTGGTGCATGCAGCAAAAGAGAATGCCCTGGGGGGAGAACCTGAGCTTACAGGGTTAAACAGCTCAGAGTGTACGCCCTGCCTACTGTTGGGAGGGGGGAACTTCTGCGTCATATCCGAGAGCCTCCAGCCTTTGTTCTTCTCTACTTTCGCTTTTGAGGAGAGTGGACGTGTTTTCACGATGCTGTTTGCTGTGATAGATAATGGATAGTCTGCTGTAAATAAAAACTGCTTCTAGCTGCTAATATCCTGAGTGGACTTTATTTAAGCACACTGAAGAATGCACTGGAGTTTTGCAGCTTTCTCTTACCGCTGCTGATCTCTGCTTTTGCTCAGAGCATCGGAATGTGGAGTTTGGAATGCAGAGGCCTGGCAAGAGACTGCGCAGCGAAAGCGGGCCGGACGCCAGGCTTATCTGAGCAATAAATCTCCTTCAGATGCCCAAAGCTGCGTGCCCAATATTTAAAACCTTTGAGCCCAACCCATAAATTGGCAACATCAAAATCTCCCCAGAAACTCTAGTTCCCAATCACAGCAGGGGTGTGCAAAAATAGTCAACATGTTTTTTTGCATATACTTCAACCTGCTTGCATGCTATTCTGCGTTGTTATCAAGGAGCCCTTTTTCCATGGTTACTCAGAAATAAGTCTAACTGCATGACAGAAGAGTGTGCAGAGGACTGCAGCCCTTTAAAATGTAAGCTGGATGTCCAGGGGAAGGAGCTTTGAACATCCTAGAAGGGAGCACCCCATTCCATCCTTGGAGCTAGTGGCTTTGCAGTGCACACAATCCTTATGCCTATTTGTCAGGATAAAAGTAAAAGCCGTTTGGATTGGCATTTTTTGGTACTCGCTCTAGAGCTTTCCCTTTTTGCTTCTGCCTCTTTCCTTGCATGCAGGCGCATCTGAATCAATTTGTGTGTGGGTCTGGCTAGTGTTGCCCAGCACTGCGTGATTGCAGTCTCTTGCTCAAGACTCTAGACTTTAAGACTGAGAGTTGTATGATAATAATAATAATAATAATAATAATAATAATAATAGTAATAATTTATACCCCGCCCATCTGGCTGGGTTTCCCCAGCCACTCTGGGCAGCTTCCAACAGAATACTAAAATACAATAACCTATTAAACATTAAAAGCTTCCCTAAACAAGTTTGTCACTTGCTGTCCCTATCTTCATACTCTCCCTATCTTCACACAATGGGTACAGTTGCAGCAAGAGGAGCAATGATAACAAATGGTCTACAGGAGGCATAAGGGACGCAGGTGGCGCTGTGGGTTAAACCACAGAGCCTAGGACTTGCCGATCAGAAGGTTGGTGGTTCAAATCCCTGCGATGGGGTGAGTTCCCGTTGCTCGGTCCCAGCTCCTGCCAACCTAGCAGTTCGAAAGCACGTCAAAGTGCAAATAGATAAATAGGTACTGCTCCGGCGGGAAGGTAAACGGCGTTTCCATGTGCTGCTCTGGTTCGCCAGAAGCGGCTTAGTCATGCTGGCCACATGACCTGGAAGCTGTACGCCGGCTCCCTCGGCCAATAAAGTGAGATGAGCACCCCCAGAGTTGGCCACGACTGGACCTAATGGTCAGGGGTCCCTTTTCCTTTTTACAGCAGGCATATCCAACTTCCAAGAGACTGCGATCTACTCCCACTATAAAAAAACTGACAGTGATCTACCCACTGGATAGACCAGAGTTGTTGAGCCTTTTTTGGCGATGATTCTTTTTTTTGGGGGGGGGGGAATCGATCAGGGTCCAACAATCGACCAGGATCAACCAGGGACACCCCACGATCGGTCGGTAGATCACGATCCACCCAACAGTATTTGAACTTCTTCCATCTTAGATCTTTCTCTGACATGGGCTGAAGTACAGCCCAGCTCTGCCAAGTTCCAACAGTTGGGTGGGTGAGATGTAAGTGGTGATTTGGGATGAATGACATGCCAGGAGAGGCAACAGCCACAAGGCACAGCTCAGCAGTGGTGGCTGGGAGGATGAGCAGTGGTCCAGTGGCAGTGGCAAACCCTTGGGGACAGGGCTAGATGTGTGTGCTCAGTCTTCCAACCTCAAAACCTGCTGCCTGAGACAAAAGCTTTAGTTAAATTCCAGTGCCAAAGATGTGACTGGCAGGACTAAGCAGATGACAGCAGCAGCGATAGCAGCCAAGTCTGAGAAAAACCAGTTATGGTCATGTTCAGCTACCTTCTGATGATGGGGCATTCTAAGCATTAGTAAATCTGGAGGGGTTGATGAACCTCAGGGGTGCTAGCACTGCCAAGCCCAAATGCTCAAGCATTCATGTGTCACATTTTCCACCCCTCCAGCTATCACAATATTGCCTTAAAAACTAATGAAATTTCAACTAGGCAGTTGCAATTTTCTAAAATGTTATTAAGCTGTTCTCCACAAAGATGTAACTTGGAGTTTTGCATGTACCATTTAAAGTCTTTACAACTGGCATACTTTACAGTGGGATGAGATTTTTTAAAAATATATAATAGTTTAATGACCGGGCAAGTTATGTGTTCTTTCTCGCTGGAACAGTTATGTGACTTGAATGTGTGTGATCAGGTTTTTGCCATTGTGCTGGAACTAAATACTGTATCCGTGAAAAAGCCACCATCCTGTGGTACCAACAGCCACAATGTTAATAGTTTCTAGCTAAAACCTTCCACCACCACACATACCACAAGGAGTTTTTGCTGTGTGTTGCTTCAGTTGCTGAAAAACAAGGCAAAAGCAGTATAACACCAAGATGACTTTCCTTGTTCCAAGTACTCTAGTATTCTCTTGGGCCTTCGCAAAACAAGGTGAAGGCATTTATTACCTGTGTATAGATGTGATATTTGCTGCTGTAAACTTTGTAAAAATGATGTCACAGGAGACTGAAGCGTGGAACAAACTTTACACTGTGCAACAATTATAATAAAATAAAAATGCTCAGTTTAATAGAAGAAGACACTTAGAAATTCATTCATGCATCGAAACACATGAAAATTGTAAGTTAATACACCTGTCACCGAGCTTGACCTCTGTGTCATGTAAGCAGTAAACACATTTTACAGTCTCATATATTGCGCTCTCTTACAACTTAGCTTCCATAATCCTCGTTTCCCATGGCCTTTGAACCCCAATTCAGTTTTGTCGCTTTCAGTGGGATGTAGTCACAACTTTCTTTTGCTGGATTGTTTTCTCCCCAACACACATTCATATTTTAATGAAAAGCTCTTCTTTGAATTCTACTTCAACTAAGATGAGAGTTTATGAACAACTGGCATGCACTATAGAAGTGTTTGGAGAAGCTTCATAAATACTCTGAGAATGATAGATGCTGTACATTTACAGAAGTTAGGCAACTGTGGACGTAGTCAGTGGTCTGAATGGAAGACCACTTGGAGCTTATGTCAAAGGAGGATATGCATACAATAAAAAATAGAAACCTTGACATTGCTGGAGGTTTTAGATACCTGATAAGGAGCTGAGAGTTTTTGAACAGGACAATTGAGTGTGCTTTTAAACTGGTCTAACATGGCAAAGGAAGCACCGTATTTTTCGCTCTATAAGACACACCCGACCATAAGACGCACCTAGTTTTAGAAAAGGAAAACAAGAAAAAAAATATTATCTCCCTCTCTGCGCAGCGCATCTCCAGCAAAGCAGCAGGAGAAACGGAGCCCCTTCCATTTCTCCTCCCGCTTCGCTGAAGGGGCTCTGTGCAGCTCTCGCTCTCTGCGCAGCCCCTCTCCAGATAAGTGGGAGGAGAAATGGAAGGGGCTCCGTTTCTCCTGCCGCTTTGCTGAAGGGGTGCTGCACAGCTTTCCCTCTCTGTGCAGTGCTCTCTCTCTTTGCTGCACTCAGGAGGCTTTGCGTGGCTATCCCTGAAGCCAGGAGAGCGAGAGGTATTGGTGCGCACCGATCCCTCTCACTCTCCTGGCTTCAGCGATAGCTGCTCAGCCTGCATTTGCTCCATAAGACGCACACACATTTCCCCTTACTTTTTAGGAGGGGGGAAGTGCATCTTATAGAGAGAAAAAACAGTATCTTAATAATGGAAAAGAAGAGGTTGGGACATTTACACTGTGCTGTTCACCCACTTCTTTACTCACCTGCTCCTTGAATGAGGTATTCTGTAGATACCTAAATTGAAAGAGCTGAGGCAAAGGTTTCTTGGCATTTGTGTGGCCTTGCTTTTTATGATGGAAATCACTTTGTGTGCTTCAGCAGATGTCTTCCTGCGTATTTTTACATGCCACCCCTACTGCTGAGCTGTGAGAGATTCCAGGGGTCCCAGGAGCTGACCCAGGGGTTGTCCTTCAGAAATTAAAATAAAAAAAATCCTTCCAGTAGCACCTTTAAGACCAACTAAGTTAGTTCTTGGTATGAGCTTTCGTGTGCAAGCACACTTCTTCAGATACGTATCTGAAGAAGTGTGCTTGCACACGAAAGCTCATACCAAGAACTAACTTAGTTGGTCTTAAAGGTGCTACTGGAAGGATTTTTTTTATTTTGACTATGGCAGACCAACACGGCTACCTATCTGTAACTGGAACCATGGAAGGCACCACATTGAGCCGCATGAAATGGAAGTCCATCGTATCTGAAGAAGTGTGCTTGCACACGAAAGCTCATACCAAGAACTAACTTAGTTGGTCTTAAAGGTGCTACTGGAAGGATTTTTTTTATTTTGACTATGGCAGACCAACACGGCTACCTATCTCTTCAGAAATTAGGCACTGTAGAGACTGTAGTGTCTTTATGATATATGGCTTTATTTACATATCAATGCAACCTGCTCCTAGATGGATAGATTGCCGGAAGGTGCAGTCTTCCAGTGTCTCCTGAGACAGATGGATGCCAGCCAACCTAGATGGAGGGATTACAGAGCATTAACATCCAATAAGGGTTTGGCTTCCCCCTTAAGGGCAGCTTTGGACAGCAAAAAGCCATCCTCTGTGTCTCTTAGTTCTAGCCAGTCATCTCCAGATCACAAAGAGTTCTGCACGCCCTCCTCCTTTTTGCAGCTAACCAACTCCAAGGACCTCCCCTTAGCCCATGCCATCCAAATCTGAAACACAAAACCTGGCCTTTGTATGCTACCATGGGCCTTTGCCTCTGCTACTTCCTCACAGCTGGGCGGGAGCAGAGGCAGATTTAAGGAAGCATGGCCACACTGGGCACCAAGCCTAGGGGGCGCTGCAGGGCATCGCAACTATGACGTAGCAAAATTGAGGAGAGGGGAAGGTGAGGGGCTCCACGCTTTTGCTGGCCGACTGTGATGGCCTGGGATTCCGATTCTGAGAGTGAACCGGAGGAATCCCAGCCGGCACAGGAGTCCCCGCCTCCAGGGCCGGCTGAACTGGGGCAAGGCCTAGATTCTGAGGAGCCTGCACCTGTGTCAGATCCTCAGGAGCAGGCACCAGGTGAAACCATTCTGGCCCCAGAGGTGCTTGAGGACTCAGTGTCTACAGGTGAGCCTTCCCCGGGGCCCAGTAACCCTTCGGCCTCTCCTGAACTGCAGAGGCTTAGGGCAGAGAGGCGAAGGGAACTGGTTTCTCCCAGGAGGAGTGCTCGCCTTAAGGCCAGGAGAGGCGGGGCTCCTGGGGGCCGGGACCGCCCCTGGCCTTAGAGCAGATAAAGGGCAGTCAGCCCGGTCCCAGGTTGCGGGAGCAACGTCGTCATTGAAGAGCTGTTTAGGCCAGCATCCAGTCCTGTTCCTCCAGTGTTCCTGTTCCCCACCCGGCTACCTGCTTCTGATCTTCGAGTGTTCCTGTCCCCGCCCGGCTCCCTGTTTCGGACCTCACCTCGCACTTTGTGGACTATCTCCAGGCTAGTGACTTAGGACTGAACTTTGACTACGGTAACAGTAACCTTCCCCCCGGGACCAGCACAGTTTGCTCCCGCCACACCCGCACTCCCCCTTCGTTGGGGTGCGTTCGGGAACAGCCAGAGGCCATGGTTGACCAGGCAGCTGCGCTGGTGGCATTGGCCCAGGAGAATCAGGCCTTGACCCACACCGTTCAGCAGTTAAGCGATGTGGTTGCGGCGCTTCAGCAACGGTTGGAAACCTTTACAGATCATGGGGCCGACGCCCCAGCTCCAGGCAAGTACCCAGTGGCTTTGCCAGAGAAATTTGATGGGACCCTGGCCAGTTTTCCCATGTTCTTCGCCCAGGCCAAGTTGTATATTCAGGGGCGAGCCCGGAACTTCCCTGACGACCGCACCAAGGTGCACTTTCTGATCAGTTTGTTAAAGGACCAGGCGGCCAAGTGGGCTTTGCCACTGCTCCGGCAAGACTCTCCTTTGTTAACGGACTATGTGGGATTTTGTAACCACTTAGAGACTGTGTTTGGCAACCCTCTGAAGGAGAGCCAAGCCAATCGGGCGATTCGTCAGTTGAGACAGGACAAGTCCACAGCCGCCGCCTACGCCACAGAATTTCGGCTGTTGGCACAAGACTTGTCTTGGAATGACTCTGCACTATGGGACCAGTATCTGGAGGGACTGTCGGACGAGATACTGGACCAGTTGGCCATGATGGAGCGTCCCACCACGCTGGACGCCCTCATTCAGCGGAGCCTGCAGATAGACGATCGGTTGGAGGACCGTCGCCAGGCCCGGGACCGCCAGCACCCCCGGCTCCTAGCGCCCATCCTTCCCAACAGGTCCACGCCCACAGCCGAGTTGCCAGTCGAGCCAACGCAGCTTGGGGCTGTGCGACCTCGCCTCTCCCCCTCGGAGAAGACGCGGCGTCGGGAGGGAAACCTGTGTCTTTACTGCGGTGGGAGTGGACATTACGGCCGTTCCTGTCCCAGGAAAATGCCAGTCGCAGGAAAACCACCAACCTCTGTAGCCGAAGGCCCTAGCAACGTGGGGTCCCAAACCATGCAAGAGGGGCCCTCACCAGTGGAGTTGCGACATCTCATGGTTCCAGTGCGTCTCTACCCTCCAGGTGGGCCCTGGATTCTTACCCACGCTCTGGTAGATTCGGGGGCAACCCGCTCCTATATGGACGCTGCCTTTGCCGCTCATCATCAGGTGCCACTTCAGAACAAGCCAGAACCGGTACAGGTGGAGGCAATCGACGGACGGCTCCTGCGTTCGGGTGCCGTCACTCGGGAGACCCAGCCCTTGGTCCTGTGTCTC
This sequence comes from Podarcis pityusensis, assembly GCF_964106645.2. Classification (NCBI taxonomy): domain Eukaryota; kingdom Metazoa; phylum Chordata; class Lepidosauria; order Squamata; family Lacertidae; genus Podarcis; species Podarcis pityusensis. The sequence continues at coordinate 9,962,942 of NC_138034.1, read as the reverse complement.
CAGCAGCACCGGGAGGTGCGAACTTTGGACATTGCCTCCATGCCCCGGTTCCCCCTGGTGCTTGGAATGGACTGGTTGGAGGCTCACAATGTTCAGATTGACTGGGTTAATCGGACTGTGCACTTCCCAGACCCATGCCCCCATGCTCGGTCCGAGATGCTAGCGGCCGCACCCACTGAGGAGGCAGCACCCACGCTCCCAGCCGTGTACCGGGACTACCAAGACTTGTTCGAGGAACGGGGGGCAGACCAGCTGCCGCCGCATCGGTCTTTTGACTGCGGCATAGACCTCCAGCCCGGAGCGCCCCTGCCGGTGAGTCGCTTATACTCTCTAACAGAGCCAGAGCGCGAAGCTTTGCAGGACTTCCTGCGCAAGAACCTGGAGCGTGGGTTCATTAGGCCTTCTACCTCACCCACCGCTGCGCCAGTACTCTTCGTTAAGAAGAAATGTGGGGAGCTTCGCCTTTGCCATGATTACCGGGCCCTGAACAAAATTACCACCCCGGACCGGTACCCCTTGCCCCTTATTTCGGAGTTGCTGGAGCGGGTGCAAGGGGCGCAGATGTTCACCAAGCTTGACCTCCGGGGGGCCTACAATTTAATTAGGATCCGAGCCGGGATGAGTGGAAGACAGCATTCGGGACCCGGTACGGGCAGTTCGAATACCTGGTTATGCCCTTCGGATTGTGCAACGCGCCCGCTGTGTTCCAACGGTACATCAACCACGTGTTCCAGGACTTGCTGGACAAGTACGTGGTGGTGTACCTGGATGACATTTTGATTTTCTCCCGTGACCCGGCTCGCCACGAGGGTCATGTCCGGACCGTGCTGCAGCGCTTGCGGGAGCACCGCCTGTATGCGAAGCTCAGCAAGTGCGAGTTCCATCAGCAGACAGTGGATTTTCTGGGTCACCGACTCTCTCCAGATGGGGTGCAGATGGATCCTGGGAAGGTGGCAGCGGTTCGGGAATGGGCTGCACCTCGGAACCGCAAGGACCTACAGCGTTTCCTGGGGTTCGCCAACTATTACCGGACCTTCATTGCGGGTTACGCTCGTCGCACTACCCCATTGACCCGGCTACTGCGCCCCAAGACGCCGTTTTCCTGGGACAGTGAGGCAGAGGAGGCGTTTCAGGGGTTGAAGGCCTGTTTCCAGAGAGCGCCGATCTTGCAACATCCGGATCCTTCTCGACCCTTTGTGGTAGAGACTGACGCCTCCAGTACGGCTCTCGGTGCCGTCTTGTCTCAGCAGTACGGACCTGATGCGCCACTCTTACCCTGCGCCTTTTATTCCCGCCAGCTCCTGCCGGCGGAGCGTAACTATACTGTATGGGAGCGGGAACTACTGGCCATCAAGGTGGCTTTTGAGGTCTGGCGCCACCATCTTGAGGGGGCACGACACCCGGTGGAGGTGAGAACCGACCACCGGAACCTGGAGTACCTCCAGACCACCCGCAAGCTGAACCAAAGGCAGATCCGGTGGGCGTTGTTCTTTTCCCGGTTCCAGTTCCGGATCCGCTACATCCCTAGCTCCCAAAACCAGAAGGCGGATGCCCTGTCCCGGAAACCTGAAGACAACACAGACACGGTACAGCAGGCAGTACCCACCACGATCCTACCACCGGCTGCATTCCTGGCCACCCAGGAGGCTGAGCCACTGCAGGCTCGGGTGCGGGAACAGCAGCGGGTCGACGCTTGGGCCCAGGAACGACTCCAGGAACTGGCCGAAGGGTCATGCCCTCAGTACCCGGGGCTGGTCCTGCATCAGGGCCTTCTGCTGCACCACGGGCGCCTGTACATCCCGCCAGGGCCGCTGCGGGCTGAGGTTCTCCGGATGACCCATGATGCTCCAGCAGCAGGGCACTTTGGGCGGTATCGGACCACCCATCTGGTAAGCCGTGAGTTTTGGTGGCCCCGTCTGAAGGCTGACGTGGCTCGCTACGTCGCTGGTTGTGATGTCTGCCGGCGGGCCAAGGGGCCTACCGGGCGACCCCCCCGGCCTTCTTCAGCCGTTGCCGGTTCCACCACGTCCTTGGCACACGGTTTCTCTGGACTTTGTAGTGGAGCTACCCCCGTCTCGTGGCTGCACCTGCCTTCTAGTTTTCTCTGACCATTTCACAAAGATGGTGCACTGTGCCCCCTGCCCATCCGTACCCTCAGCTAAGGAAACCGCTCAGCTGTACCTTCAGCATGTCTTCCGCCTGCATGGCCTACCTGAGCGTGTGGTGTCCGACCGTGGCGTTCAGTTCACGTCCCGGTTTTGGCGTGCTTTGCACCAGGCCCTCGGAACAGAGGTCTGTCTCTCATCTGCCTACCACCCACAGACTGATGGCCAGACGGAACGGGCGAACGCGGTGCTGGAACAGTACCTCCGGTGCTACTGCAGCTACCAGCAGGATGACTGGGTCGACCACCTAGCATTGGCGGAGTTCGCTTACAACAACGCGGTGAATGCATCCACCCAGCAGACCCCGTTCCAGGCCAGTTACGGTTTTCATCCACGGTTGTTTCCGGATGTGCTGCCGGCATCTGCGGTCCCTGCGGTGACAGAGTGGCTTCAGGAGCTCCAGTCCCAGCAACAGCTGTTGATGGAGCAGCTGCGCCAGGCCAAGGAGGCGTACAAGGTCCAGGCCGACCGCCACCGCCAGGTGGGGCCGGAACTCCACGTCGGTGACCTGGTATGGCTCTCCACTCGCCACCTCCACCCTTCTCGACCTTCGCGGAAGCTGGACGCCCGTTTCACCGGCCCGTTCCCTATCGTGAACCAGGTCTCGTCTGTGGCATTCCGTCTCCAGTTGCCCGCAACCCTGAAGGTTCACCCGGTATTCCACAGGTCCCTTCTGAGTCCGGTGGCCCCACCCGACGAGTTCCACCCGGACCGTCCCCGACCGCAGCCAGTTTTGGTTCAGGGAGAGCCTGAGTACGAGGTGGAACGCATTCTGGACTCCCGATACCGCAGGGGAAAGCTGCAGTATCTCATTGACTGGAAGGGGTATGGGCCGGAGGACCGTTCCTGGGAACCAGCGGCCAACGTCCACGCGCCTGCCTGCCTCCGAGAGTTCCATGCGGCGTACCCCAGCAAGCCGGGTCCAGACCCTCGATTAAGGGGGGGGCCTGGGAGGGGGGATGGTGTGATGGCCTGGGATTCCGATTCTGAGAGTGAACCGGAGGAATCCCAGCCGGCACAGGAGTCCCCGCCTCCAGGGCCGGCTGAACTGGGGCAAGGCCTAGATTCTGAGGAGCCTGCACCTGTGTCAGATCCTCAGGAGCAGGCACCAGGTGAAACCATTCTGGCCCCAGAGGTGCTTGAGGACTCAGTGTCTACAGGTGAGCCTTCCCCGGGGCCCAGTAACCCTTCGGCCTCTCCTGAACTGCAGAGGCTTAGGGCAGAGAGGCGAAGGGAACTGGTTTCTCCCAGGAGGAGTGCTCGCCTTAAGGCCAGGAGAGGCGGGGCTCCTGGGGGCCGGGACCGCCCCTGGCCTTAGAGCAGATAAATGGCAGTCAGCCCGGTCCCAGGTTGCGGGAGCAACGTCGTCATTGAAGAGCTGTTTAGGCCAGCATCCAGTCCTGTTCCTCCAGTGTTCCTGTTCCCCGCCCGGCTACCTACTTCTGATCTTCGAGTGTTCCTGTCCCCGCCCGGCTCCCTGTTTCGGACCTCACCTCGCACTTTGTGGACTATCTCCAGGCTAGTGACTTAGGACTGAACTTTGACTACGGTAAAGTAACCTTCCCCCCGGGACCAGCACACCGACAGTATTTGAATTGCCACTTATTCTTAAGGGCTCTTTGTTCTTGCTAATGGCCCATCTAGCCCTAGGCAACTTCCTGAGCACAGAAAAATGGTTAGTCTTTCTTTTTGAAATTGCCAGATTTAGCATTTGGCAGCTTCCTTTAAGACTCCAAGCACTGATTTATTTGTGACATTTAGTAAATCTAAGAATTTAGGAGGATCTGACCACCCACAAATGCTCATAACCTACAAACTAGCTCCTACCTAGCTCCACCTACAAACTCATAACAGTATTATTTGCAATCCTGTCTTTCCCCCCACTTCCTCTTAAAATAATGTATATTGTTTTAGCAAACCCCCCCTTTTTTTTTTTACTATTGCTGTAAAGGATTGCTGTCTCCATTTAGTTTAATTTACAAGGAAGGAGTGTTGTGATGATCAATGAACAGGAGCAATTAATTGAAGTGAGAGTGGTGGATGCAGATACATTTTAAATTTTATTTTATGTTTAAATATATATTAATTATAACATGTATAGGAAACCCACAGTCCTCCAGATATTGTTAGACTTAAGCTCACACCAGTCTCAGCCATGCTGGCCAGTGGTCATGGAAGATTGTGTTATAGAACTGTGGTCCAACAACATTTGGAAAGCCACATGTTTCCTGTCCATGAATTAGAGAGTGTTGCCATTTCTCAGGCGTTGGTGTTGTGTACTGTGTTGAAAACAAAAATTGCCCTTTCCCCTTATGGGGTATCCAAGAGCCCATATAGAGTCCTTACATAGGTTCCCTATTGGTAGGAGAAAATAACAGAGGCCAAACAGAGAATATTGAGAAGCAAAGCAGCTAGTAAGCTTGATCTTTATTGATCTGTTGCAACAGGGTGCTCCCCTCACACACAGGAGAGAGGAGGAACCCAGAAAAATGGCGCGCAAGGCCTTATAAAGACTATTGAAATTGCCACCCTGTAGATCAAGACCACCCCCAGAAACATCATACATACATCACAGAAGGGGTGTAACCTAAGACCACCCCTCAGATACATCACACCTACATCACAGAAAAGGCAGTCCAAAATAGAAATTTTAATATTGTTTTTCTCCTGTTTTTGTTTATCTCCTGTCTGGCAGGTTACTTGATTGGATTTCCTGGGTAGCCTGGCCAGTCTTTTGTAATGATAAATACTTAGTTCCTGGGCCAGGTCACAGGCTCACACCTTATTCAAACACAGACATACCCTTAAGACAGGATTTGTGAAGGAAAAGACAATGGGGAGGCTTTTCCATTTTGACCTTGCAGAGAAAAGATTTGGTCAGTTCAGGAATCAAAATGGTTCCAGGTTGGTCTTCCTGTGCTGATCTATGTGCGTGCTTGGTTGGTACACTTATGAACATTACCATATATCTAAGACCATAAAATTCCTATTACAACTGCCCACCCTAAAATGGGTATGTATTTTCTTAGGGAACAAATTTGGAACCTTTTGCAATCAAAGCATGTGCTCTATCCCAGAGCTACAACCCTTCTTCTTAACGTGTGCAGCCAGAATAATGCATAAATCAACATGTGTGCTGTCAAATCGCCAGTTTGAAGGGATTTCTGCCACTCTAGGTAGGCTTCTAAATGTGACTGCATGGAACAAAGCATGTGCACACCAACACAAAACGAAAATGCACAGGGGTGTTGTACCAGGGTGCACAATGCATGTGGATTAGAAGGCGTTTTATAGCAGCATGTGCTGTGTGCGCACATTGTACTAGGCCCCAATAGAATTTCTGAGTTCCCATAAAAAGAACCTCTTGGATCTAGCCCTGATTTGTTTCCTAAGCAGCCTATATCTAGAAAATGTTAAAATCCCATTGACTGGAAAGTGGATGGCTCTAGCATTCACGGTCAGTGTTCACAGCACCACTTAGAGCTTTTAAATTTTCCCCACCATAGAATTGCTGTGATATTTTGTTTTATGAGGATGAAGAAGTATAATAATAATAATAATAATAATAATAATAATAATAATAATTTATTTATACCCCGCCCATCTGGCTGAGTTTCCACAGCCACTCTGGGCGGCTCCCAATCAAGGGTTAAAAACAGTACAGCGTTAAATATTAAAGACTTCCCTGAACAGGGCTGCCTTCAGATGTCTTTTAAAAAGAAGATAGCTGCTCATTTCCTTCACATCTGAAGGGAGGGCGTTCCACAGGGCGGGCGCCACTACCGAGAAGGCCCTCTGCCTGGTTCCCTGTAACCTCACTTCTCGCAATGAGGGAACCGCCAGAAGGCCCTCGGCGCTGGACCTCAGTGTCTGGGCTGAACGATGGGGGTGGAGACGCTCCTTCAGGTATACTGGGCCGAGGCCGTTTAGGGCTTTAAAGGTCAGCACCAACACTTTGAATTGTGCTTGGAAACGTACTGGGAGCCAATGTAGGTCTTTCAGGACTGGTGTCATATGGTCTCAGTGGTCATTCCCAGTCACCAGCCTAGCTGCCACATTCTGGATTAATTGCAGCTTCCAGGTCACCTTCAAAGGTAGCCCCACGTAGAGCGCATGTATTGCTTGAAGCACTTTCAACAATGATAAGCAGCATAAAGCGTGTTCTCCTTCATGGAGAGCACGTGTTGCATTGGGACAAACAAGACATCCCTCTGTTGCTGGGCGGGTTAGTTTGGATGGCCACGAATCTTACTGAGCACCTCTTGGTCATTAGGGAGAATTTGATGTTGCAATTTATGATTGACGGCCAAGGGGCTGTTTATTCCCTGCACGCAGTGTTGAGCTGCCTCTTTTCGCGGCAAACATCGAATCACCTTCCCACCCTCCCTATATTTAGGGCTGTTTGCGTTGACATTGCTATGCCTGTCATGGGGTCGTCTGCTTTGGGGCAGGGACCTTGCAGGAATTTTTCCATTTGGCTGATTGGGTGGTTAAAGGTAAAGGTAAAGGGACCCCTGACCATTAGGTCCAGTCGTGACCGACTCTGGGGTTGCAGCGCTCATCTCGCTTTATTGGCCGAGGGAGCCGGCGTTTGTCCACAGACAGCTTCCAGGTCATGTGGCCAGCATGACTAAGCCGCTTCTGGCAAACCAGAGCAGCACACGGAAACGCCGTTTACCTTCCCGCCAGAGCGGTACCTATTTATCTACTTGCACTTTGATGTGCTTTCGAACTGCTAGGTTGGCAGGAGCAGGGACCGAGCAACGGGAGCTCACCCCATTGCGGGGATTCGAACCGCTGATCTTCTGATAGGCAAGTCCTAGGCTCTGTGGTTTAACCCACAGTGCCACCAGCATCCCTGATTGGGCGGTTAAAGGTAAAGGTAAAGGTACCCCTGCCCGTACGTGTCCGACTCTGGGGTTGCGCGCCCATCTCGCTTAAGAAGCCGGGGGCCAGCGCTGTCCGAAGACACTTCCGGGTCACGTGGCCAGCGTGACAAGCTGCATCTGGCGAGCCAGCGCAGCACACGGAAACACCATTTACCTTCCCGCTAGTAAGCGGTCTCTATTTATCTACTTGCACTTTGATGTGCTTTCGAATTGGGCGGTTAGGCATTGGTTAATTTTGCTTGGTGGAGGGGATGTGGTTGGCTGTGCCTGCCCCTCCAATGCTGCTGCTGCAAGGGTATTCCGGTAAAGGAATCCAGGGGCTCGCCGTCCTCTTGTCTGAATCCCTGGTAAGGGGCTTGGGCTGTGCAAGCCCCTGGGAGCATTTGGGGAGAGGTGAGGGACTGGCACGCAGCTCTATTCTCTCCTCAAAATGTTTTCCCTTATTGACTTCGCAGGCTTGCGGATGTCAGTTCTGTTCCTACCTCCAGGTGGGAACAGATAGTCGCAAACCAATGCCTAAGTAACCACTCCCATTCTGTAATCAATAAAGTTGTGGCCAAAAAATTATGCCAAAAACCTTAAACAAAAATTCTGTGTGAATTGTGTTTTATTTGAGGGTGGCTTGGGGACCTCGATATGCAATTAAGAGATCTTGTTGTCCATAAATTCTGTTTCTTTAGATTTTTTTTAAAATGTGGAAAGATATCCAGTGCCTGGCACATATGCAAGTTGTCCTCTTGTCCAAAACCATTTTAGTCTATGCTGTCAATAATCTGCAGATTAAAAATGTAATGAACAGTTGCATTTTTTAAAAACAAAACAAAAACAAACACCATAAACTTCCAAGCCACTCGCCACTTCCAATTCAAATCCCTGCTTCCAGTCCTTTCTGTTTTGTGCTGGGAAAGAGGCAAGCTGAGAGGCTCTGGTCCCCGTTTCCCCAGGGAATTGTGACACATTTTCTTATACCTCAGACCATACTGAGTTTGCCTAGTCAGATTACATTTGCAGGTCTAGATTGTGTAGGCAGCCGAGATTTAAAATCGAAAGGTGAAAAAGAAAGCACTGTGTTGGATTTAAATCAGTAGCCGCAGTTCAATTCATTTATATACTTTCCTTCTCCCCACCCACTCAAATACACCCAAGCTCTTTGTGCAAAGAGATTTATCCCCCTACCCCACCCCGGAAAAAAACCCAGGGCCTCCACATAACAGGGGCAGCACCATTTTAAAGTTCAGTGGGAAAGAGGCAAAATGTTCTGCAAAGTCTAAAGGGCAGTTCTTCATGATTAAAAAGCAAAACAAAGCAGTGCATTTTAAAAGCACCTGTTGTGGCTACCCTTTTAGCCCTCATAATAGCTATATCAATGCAGGTCACTCATACTTTTCTAAGCAAAGGGATTTGCTCTAGCCTCATTATTTTTTTTAAAGCAAAGGGGTCTTTAATAACCAGATAGTACTGGCACCTTCACCTGCATCTGATAAGACTATCATTTTCATCAGTGACTCCATGGGTGACCTGATTCATCTGCTGTTACCCATAACTTTGTTTTGGTACTCAATTTCCACTTCCTTTCTGTTCCTTTTTCCACATGCACCTCCTCCTCCTCCTCCTCCTCCTCCTCCTTCTTCTTCTTCTTCTTCTTCTTCTTCATTGTCATTATTTACCATAGCAGGCTGTGTTGCCTATGTGGGGCATCTATTTTGTTACTTGGCTGTTTCTGTTTTATAAGAAGATGAATGAAAATAATCATCGTTGTCATCAAAGGAAAAGGGATGTGTGCTCTTGGCATGCTGACTTGTACATTGGTTCACTTATCGGTTTTAGCAATGGTCACTCAGTGTACAGTATAAGAGCAGTGAGAAAAAGAGTTCCTTCAGAGAAATGAGCACATTCTTGAAACCAAGGAGAGTGTGGTGGCTGCAATTTCGAAAAAGTGTGCAATGCACATTTTCCTATAAAGTATGTGTTAAGTTGTGGGTGAACATATCAGACAACACAGCGATTCTTCAAACAGCTCTTGTTTATTCACAGGCCAGAACAGAACTGAACTGAAGGGTTCAGCCAGCCTGCTTATATAGAGCTCCATTACAACGCAACTGTAACAACTTTCTGTAACTATCCAATCACTGAACGTCACTTTCAGTCCCTTATTTGCATATGTGGACCTGAGTGAAAACTATCTACAGTATCCCCCTGCTAGCCCAGGGTGAGAACTTCAGTACATAACAGTATGCAGCTTGGAGGCACAGCTGTACTGCCAGAAAGAACTCCTACCAAATTCTCAGCATCATTTCTGTATCATCCTAACATGTTCCAGGCCAGTGTTTCTCAAATTCTGAGCAGCCGAGGCAGGCACACTTTTTTTCTGAATAAGAATTGGAGGCATGCCTTATTTTGAGGAGTATTTCTCCAAAATGTAAGAACATAACATGGTAGTGTACAATAAATCAGGGTTGTTCTTCTACTCTGGGAATCATTCTCTATAGTGGCATTCCTGTCTATACAATGCCCTCCTGTCACAATTTCAGCTAGTTTCAGGCACCTCGCAAAGTCATTTTGTTTATTTAGGCTTGTAGTTTTCTTTTTCTTTTTCTAAAGTATTTTTTAGTAAACACTTCCAACATAACAAATTATCAATGCAAATAATCAAATACAATATTTCCCCCTTTTTTTCTCCCCCCTCCCTCCCCCCCCACCAAGGACTTCCCTCAGCTCCCCTCTCTGATTTCTCTACACATATTGTTCTCTGCATGTTATAAAATTGCACATATCCTTGCCTTATCTATCATGTATTCAACCAATAAATTTGTGGGTGTCTATTCAAAACCTGCCAAGGAGTCCAGTTCATTTTGTTGTCTTTTTAGGTAATTTGTAAAAAGTTCTCATTCTTCCTTAAAGTCACAGTTGTCCTTATCACACAGTTTGTATGTAAATTTAGCCAATTCCGCATAACTCATCAGTTTTTCTTGCCACTGTTCTTTGGTTAGGATTTCCGCATTCTTCCATCCTTGTGCTAGCAAGACTCTTGCCGCTGTTGTAACATACATAAATAAGTTCTTAGGCCTGTAGTTTTCAACCAGTGTGCTGTGGCACCCTGGGGTACCTTGAATGATGGCCGGGGGTGCTGCGGGCACCCCTGGCTTCTGTCCCTCTTTCCTTCCCTCCCATCTCTGATGCCCTCTCATATCTCTGCCTCCCAAAAGCTTGCCCAGCTGTTTCTTGCAGCAGCCCTGGCTACAAGCTTCCCAGGCAATTGGTGTCTATGGGGCTGGCCAGGGGGCGCTTCCCAGGCCCCTGTGGGGCAGTGGAAGGAGGCACCTTTCTTTGGGGCAGGAGGGGGGAGCAGCTCAGAGACCAGGAGTGGCAGCTGCCCAGAGGACTCCCAAGGAGAGGGGAGAGGAGAGGAGGCTGAGGGGTGGTGTTTGAAAACGGGTGAGAGGCTGCCAGCTCTGCAGGCAATGGGTGACATAACTGGGTTCCTGAGTCCCTCAGGGGTGCCGCAAAAAGAATGTAGTTGGTCATGGCAATTGGTTAGTTGACTGAAGAAGATGTTTTGTCGTTCTTACACTGCTGAGATGTAAATTTGATTTATTGTTGCTTTTTAAAGATTGTTTTAGTTTATTATGTATTGCATATAGGCTGTACCCTGCTCTTGGATTGATTTTTAATGAAGAGCAGGTTATAAATTACCTAAATAAATAAGCAATTAACACGATGCAGCCTCAGTGGGGTGAAGTACCAATATTTTCAATGTGTTTCTCCTGTTTAGCACAGGTGTGAAACGATGGGCTTTTTCTGTGTGGTTTGTTCTTTTTCTGTTTTCCCATTGTAGACTCAATCCACCCATGACTCACAAAAATTTAAGGAAAGAAACTCAGTCATGAGCACTCAAATTCCAGCCCATCCAAACCCTTGCCAGAATGAGACTTTCCCTTCTGCTTACATCATCAGCCACTGTAACCATGGCAACCTCCCCACTCTATACCTGGCAGGGTCTTCTGTTTTGTTGATGACTTGCATTGATGGGTTTTAATGAGTGGCCATTTCAGCCTGTGCTTCTTAATGGTTTATCCCCAGCTAAGCTGTGTCAAACTGGCACGGCTTGTTATCCTAAACTCAACCCAGCAATGTTTGGCACAGTTTTAGTCAAACCTTTATCAATTCTAACTTTTACCAGTTTCAGGAATGGCGGCGGTAACTTGCACCCACAGACTCTGGTACCCAAAACCTGTAACGCTGGAAACAGAAGGCATAAATATCACCTTGCCATGTACACCGTCTCCTGAACAAAACCAGGCATTTCCCAGCTTACTATTTCTTTCTAACACCTCACTCCAGGCATAGTGCTGCTAATTGCACAATTAAAAGTAGCATCTAATTTGTGGTGGAATCTCTTCCTCTGTATCCTTCCTTACGGGCTTTCTTTGGAGTAAAGCTTCACTCACTTTATCCATTTGAGGACTAAGAGCTCCCACCTCTGTAACTGTTGTAGTAGCCATTTTAGGCTCAGCTTGAGGTGAAAGACTAGCTTGCTCGCCAATGGCAAAAGATAATATTTTAATGTTTTTTGCCTTATCTGCTGGCACAGTGGCGCTTAAAGGGCTTGGTCTTGCCTTTTGAGCCCAGAAAATTGCTCTTTAGGATGTGGTCTAGTGTAAGGTTACCAGATTTTTTTCAATGAATCCGGGGACACTTTTCAACTTCAATGGATTTTGTATGGGGACTGGTTTGTAAATCTGGGGACATCTGGTAACCTTAGTCTAGTGTGGATCCTGCCAGTAGTGGAAGGGAATACAGCACTTAAACATCCATCCTAGTTGAAAACATTGTTGATGAATGCCCCCCCCCTGCCCCCTGCTGTCTGTTTAAACAAAAACTCTCCTTCCTATTATCACAGGTAGTTAGAAATGACCATATGGTGTATAATAAAGGTAAAGGGACCCCTGACCATTAGGTCCAGTCATGGCTGACTCTGGGGTTGCGACACTCATCTCGCTTTATTGGCTGAGGGAGCCGGCATACAGTTTCCGGGTCATGTGGCCAGCATGACTAAGCCGCTTCTGGCGAACCAGAGCAGCGCACGGAAACGCCATTTACCTTCCCGCTGGAGCGGTACCTATTTATCTACTTGCACTTTGACGTGCTTTTGAACTGCTAGGTTGGCAGGAGCAGGGACCGAGCAACGGGAGCTCACCCCGTCGTGGGGATTCCAACTGCCGACCTTCTGATCAGCAAGTCCTAGGCTCTGTGGTTTAACCCACAGCGCCACCATTATTATGGTGTATAATACCTCACCTTCAATCTGGCACAATACCTTTTGCATTCATTTTCTGATCAGGCACTGACAGAATAATCATTCATATTGTAAATCTTGTTTTCCTATAGGCTGTCATATTTGAACCGTATGGTAATTTTTGTGTGTTGGACTGTATCTTTTCCTGGATATAATTTCAATTCTGTTGCACATGTTACTTCCTATGCATCAAGATTGGCATTTCACAGCTAATGTTGGCTCTTTCCTAAAACATATTTGAAGTAGTCCAACATAAGTTAACATCTTTCTTATAAATACTTATATATCGAATGAAAAAACAACACACTACAACTCTCTCACCCCTCTTTCCCTTTTGAAATCAAGTGCAAATGTATTGCTTCAGCTTCAAAGGGGAAAATTCAGCATGATAGACTACGTATTAATTTTGGGGATTATGTTTCATAGAATCATAGAATCATAGAGTTGGAAGAGACCACAAGGGCCATCGAGTCCAAACCCCTGCCAAGCAGAAAACACCATCAGAGCACTCCTGACATAGAATCATAGAATCATAGAGTTGGAAGAGACCACAAGGTTTAGGCTGCAGCTTTTGAGATTTATCTTTGAACTAAAGTATATCTCTTTTTGGGGGGATTTTTTTAAAAAATAACCCCCCCCATATATTTTTTAAATGATAGGCTTCATCCATAGTCACCTTGATTCCCACCCACCCCCTGGTCCTACTGATACATTTTTAAAATCATATGATTTGAATGGCTGTGAATTGCACCCACTGTGCAATGGCAAGGTGGAACCAAAAACCTGTTTAAATTAATGGAACAATTCCCACCAACTTCCAAGTGCTCTTAAGCAAGCCTAATGAATGAAAATGTGAACAGTTTTATTTTTCCTTACAGCACTACTATTTATGTAGTAATAATAATGACTATTAACCTACATTATTTTTTCGATAGCTCGGTGAGCTTTAATAAAATACTGGTTGTAATTTGGTTTGATATTTTTATGCCACCATAATGAATTTGTTTGTTATTCATTCTAGCACCACTCTCTGCACATAAATCAATTTTGCTTAGTATTCAGCTCAGATAACACACATGTATTTCCAGAGGTTTTCTGGGGTGGGGGGGGGGGGGAGAGCTGCATATATTAATAAAACATAAGCAGAACCCAGTGTTTTAGATGCAATTAGAAAATACCAGACAATCTTTCTCTAGAATTTGTTTCTTGTTTTGAACAGATCCTGTTGAAGACTTAGAATCTGGCTTCTACTGAACTTTCTTGATAGTAGGGATAGTAGGGAGATGACTGCAATTTATGACAGGCAAGACCAGCTCTGCACACAGTGTTATATTGCACCCTCACGGGAACCATGCCATTGGGGACCAAACACTTTCAAGGTGCTGTACGCACTGCAATGTTGTTTCCAAGTGTGCATCATAATAATAATAATAATAAATTTTATTTATATCCCGCCCTCCCCAGCCGAAGCCGGGCTCAGGGCGGCTAACAACAATAAAATAATACAAGATTCTAAAATCATTTCATTATAAAATTAATTCAAATCAAATTGATGGCAACCATTGGGCTAGAGTTCTGTGAAGATTGCCAAAGGAGGGAGTCAGGCTGTGCCCTGGCCAAAGGCCTGGTGGAACAGCTCTGTCTTGCAGGCCCTGCGGAAAGATGTCAAGTCCCGCAGGGCCCTAGTCTCTTGTGGCAGAGCGTTCCACCAGATCGGAGCCACAGCCAGAAAAGCCCTGGCTCTAGTTGAGGCCAGCCTAACCTCTCTGTGGCCTGGGACCTTCAAGATGTTTTTGTTTGAAGACCGTAAGTTCCTCTGTGGGACATACAAGGAGAGGCGGCCCCATAGGTACGAGGGTCCTAGGCCGTATAGGGCTTTAAAAGTTAAAACCAGCACCTTAAACCTGATCCTGTACTCCAGCCAGTGCAGCTGGTATAGTGCATGTGTGAACAGAAGCTCTTCATTTAATGAGTGCACTGGGGACACCACTTGATTGTGGTCCAGTCTGCCTTCATCCTCTGTCACTTTGATATCTTGAATGAAGGGCATCTCCCTAATTGTTTATGCTGTTCTTTGGAACATTTGACCTTTTTGGTATTGACCTTTAAAGTCCTGAACAGTTCAGGACTGCTAGAGCTAAAGAACAGTCTTTTGCGTGTTCAGACCCAGAAACCTTTCCCCTAAATAAATTCACACATGACTCAACTTTTGGTTTTGGCAGAATTGAGGTCACAAGTTTATTGATTACAGAAAGTGTCTGGTTGCATAGGCTCTGATTCGACTAGCTCCCTGCCGTGCAGGTAGTGCTGACCCAGGGTTCCAGCATAGGTCAGCCAAGGGTGAACACCTGGATAAGCGGAAAGCCAGGAGTGGGCTATCTCTGCCACCCAAATGTCCCCCTGGACTCAGGCACTGGCACAACCCCCTCTCAGGGGTTGACCAAACCATTGAGTCCCTGGATTCCTTTAACAGAATACCCTTTGCATAGGGATGGCGAGAGCGTTCTCCCATCCCTATCACCTGAACCAGAGCCTATCCGCAACCTTACAAGTTGTGACGATTTGCTACGCTACAGGCGAAACCCAACTGGCAACAGCCAATCAGCCAAGTGGGGGAAATTTCTGCCGTGCCCCTGTCCCGATGACAGACGACACACAGTGGCATAGCAAGGTCAAGCGCAAGCCCTAAAAGTAGGGAGAGGTGGGTGGGTGTTCTGAATGCATGCGCCGAAAGAGGAAGCTCTGGGTCACGTGCATGGGTATAAATAGGTCCCTCAAACCATTTGGACTGTGTCCCATTGGCCAGATTGCACCCAGCTTCGAAGGACCTACCAATCGGGTGTTGTGGCTGACCAATAGTACCCACCCACAACACAGGATGTCGGTTGTCCAGGTCTCACCGCAATACGTGCCCTCTTTAAGGGAGGACCCAGTTTCCCATATGAACCTGTCCAGACACTGCATTTATTATCTGAGGACCTTCTCTGTGTCCCACTTCCAAATGAAGCACAGAAAGTGATGATCAGAGAACGGCCCTCCTCTTTAAAAGCCCCCTTGAAACACTCCCCTGTGTCACCTTTTCTGTCATTTTGGCACCAGATAAAAACTTCTTTATTCTCCCAGCTATACTGATAGGGCAGTTACTCAATCTGGCTTGAGTGTGTGTTTTTATAGTTGTTACTTCATTGATACTATGTGTGGCTCAACAGGTTTTTATTATGCTTTCTTGTATTATGTACATTGTAAATTGCTTTGAGCCTTTTTTATTTTTGGAAAAGTGTAAAGCGATATACATGGGACACGGGTGGCGCTGTGGGTTAAACCACAGAGCCTAGGGCTTGCTGATCAGAAGGTCGGCGGTTTGAATCCCTGCGGCGGGGTGAGCTCCTGTTGCTCGGTCCCTGCTCCTGCCAACTTAGCAGTTCGAAAGCACGTCAAAGTGCAAGTAGATAAATAGGTACCGCTCGGGTGGGAAGGTAAACGGCGTTTCCGTGCGCTGCTCTGGTTCGCCAGAAGCGGCTTAGTCATGCTGGCCACATGACCCGGAAGCAAGATGAGCGCTGCAACCCCAGAGTCGGTCACAACTGGACCTAATGGTCAGGGGTCCCTTTACCTTTACCTTTTAAAGCGATGTACAAGTCTAAATCAAATCAAAATGGATGGGAGCCATTGACGACCAAACTAGGCCCCATTTGTGTGGCCCTGTCTCTTCATCTGCGTATTCTTGACCTGGGTTCAGCTTCTTCGTTTGATGCCACAGAGTGCTTGGGCCGTGGGAGACTGGGGAGGATCGAACCCTGTGTGTTTCTGACAGTGTGCGCGTGTATAAGAGAGGCACACAGAAAGCGTTTGCTTTATGGTTACAGGTTGCAATGATGGCTGAACCTTTTCTCACACTGTGGGAAGAAAAGAACTATTACATTCCAGAGCATATGCCACCATTTCTCCCTTGTTAGCTGTGCTCTTATTTCCACTTGTAGCTAACACTGATCTACAGTGACACTTAGTGAAAGCAGCACGATGGCATCAAAACTGTAATCTTCTTTGACGCTGATGCCTCTTTGTTGGGAATACAACTCATGGCTTTCTTGGCACGTTAACCAAATACTGAAGTGGTTTTAAGAATCACAAAGACTGCTAGGATTTTAATGGTAAAAAAAAGTCTGTGATTAACTGAACTTTAAAAGCCCTGACAAGCACAACCTGATCTTGAAATCCTGTTACTCACAGGCTTTAACCATAGATGCCTAATATTCAAAGTAGAAGTAGAGCAAAACCCAGCTTTGCTGGAAGACCTCACTAATTAGAAAGAAGCATAATTATTCTATGTAATAAGCGTGGAATTTCTGTCCCCCTCAGCCCAGCCCCCTTCTCTAGACTTTTTCTGTACAGGTTGTATCCATGTTCTCTGACATACTCAACAGGGGTTAATGCATAGCTGTCAACCTTCCCATTTTTGCGGGAAATTCCCTTAATCCAGCGCCATTTCCCGCTGCTTCCCGCTGCTATCCCAGATTGTTAGATATCCTGCAGACTGTCCTTGGGACAGGTGAGACTGCTGATCCCTTATTTTCAGATCTGAAAGTTGACAGCTATGGGTTAATGTGTAATTAGGAGGACTGTACAGTGGTACCTCAGGTTAAGTACTTAATTCGTTCCGGAGGTCTGCTCTTAACCTGAAACTGTTCTTAACCTGAAGCACCACTTTAGCTAATGGGGGCCTCCTGCTGCCGCCGGAGCCCAATTTCTGTTCTTATCCTGAAGCAAAGTTCTTAAACTGAAGCACTATTTCTGGGTTAGCGGAGTGTGTAACCTGAAGCGTATGTAACCCGAGGTACCACTGTATATGCTCAATATGAAAAAGCAAACAAATGAAATTTTGCACAAGGTAGTTCATATTCTTCACCAAAAAAGGGATGTGTCCCTGCTTCCATGATTTCTTCTGTTCTTGTGATTTCTGTTGCAAACTTTATAATTAGAATGATTAATTTTTGTCCCGGCAGTTATGGAGAAGGGCACAATGGCCGTATCATCAAGGCCTGGCCAGAAATCTACCCAAAATTTTACAGGAATACTCATCGTATGCAAAGATCAGGGCAGGGCACATGTGGAATATTGGCGACTTTCAGGGTGTGAGCAAATTATCAGCGCTTTCAATGGAAGGAGAGGCCCTACTTTTAAAGATGAGGTGCCTGAGTTTTCCTCTCTATTTTTTCCTCGTTAGCAGATGCACACACACACAAAGATTAGCTTTTGCACCAGGCAATGGCTAGACTGCCCTGATAAGCCAAAGCAGCATTCACATCCTAATTTCAAACAAAACGTTTCATGGGTACAATGGTACGTAATGACAAAGGCTTAGTTCTTGTCAGGACATTGTACTCTGAATGAGGAAGGAATATTGCTGGGCCGCTCCTCTGCTTCTTCAAGTTTCTGCAATGTACTTATGCTGAAAAAAGAGGGGTGTACCCTGACCCTCCTTTCCAGGATGGTTTTGTACCCCAGCTGAAAAGTTTGTAATTTTAGCAAGACTCGCCCTTTAAAGATTGCAGACCCCTACCCTTTGGGGATAAATAAACCTGTGATGGGGGAGATATTTGGTACTCCTCTCCTCTCATCTCTGTCTCTTTCTCTCACTCCTGGAAAAAACTGTATCAGCGGTATGGACAGACTGCCCCACAGATGGCTGTCTCAGACCCACAGACCAGCTTGACTAACAGACGTGTTTGCTCAGCGTAATTCTTCACTGTTGCTATTGGCATCCTTCCCTGCCACAGTAAATGCCGTAAATAATGCACCAGCACACAAAAAAGGCAACCCTCCAGAGTTTTAAAACTGTAAAATATGGTAGATGTATTAAGTGAAATTTGCAAATGTGACACAATTAGTAAAAAAAAAAAGTCATTAAAGAAATTACTAATACTAAAAACAAATATGCATTATGGTATACTAGCATATGCCTGGGACCACCCTATTAACAGAAGTACAATACATGGAAATGGTTTTTAAAAATCCCCATACATAACTAAACTGCTAGAGTGGAAAAAAATTAAACTTCCTTCTTCCCCTGACCATAAACAGTCAGTTAACTTTCCTCCTTTCCTCCCTTTCCCCTGTATAGTACTAACAGCTTGCAGGATGCAATCCAAAAATGCACATATTGTCTCTGATACTCTAGTAGTAAACAGACCATTGTCATGGGGGGAATAACACACGGTGTTTAGTAATGAGGTCCATGTTTATTTCTATTGATCTGACACAGTGTTCCTTATAGTATAAAAGTAAGGAACCGGTGTTGTTTATTCCCCCTGCTCACCAATGTTTGTTTTTAGGAATTGAGTTTGCCCATGGTCCTACGGCTGGGAGCTGAGGGATATCAGCAGCCTTGGCCTGATATGCTTTTGCTGCCTAAAGCAGAATTCAAATGGTTCCACCCAACACAGATGTCCATTTGTTCTGATTTAGAGCGAAAGAGCAGCTTTTCTTGGGAAAGGAGTGCAGCAAGCTGAAAACCACTCAGACCTACTGTTTCTAGGTATGGGACAAGTGGAAGTGTGTACAAGACCCAACCAACACTCTATAAACAGTCTTGCTGCATCATTCAGGTGCCAATTTCTGGATTCATCTATCCTTCCCTTCTTAGTGGCATTTGAAACAGGCTGATTCACCCTGTTGCATGGCAGGGCTACCCCTGGATATCAGGTGCAGATCAGCCTGTGCACTGATAACCAGTTCTGGCCAAAGAAGGGAAGGCAGCCAGACTGGCAAGTTAGCTTTTTAGCAACAGGTTGTGTGATACCTCTGGGTCAGGTTCATTCCTTAACAGGAAAAGGAAGAGGATTCTACTGCCACGTTGTGATATATTGCCTCCTCTTCTGGGTCTGACCTCTGTAAACACAAAAATGTAACTCTAAATGAATCTTCAGCTATGACACTCAGGTCATATAGTGCACATCAGATACAACAAAGAGCCATCAGAGGAAAGAAATGTGCTTTATTGTAATATTCATTCTCTCTCTCTCTCTCTCTCTCTCTCTGTGTGTGTGTGTGTGTGTGTACCAGAGGATATTGATGAGAAGTTACATTTCCCCTTTTAAATCCAGCACTGTTGTGGTTTGATGAAGTCTTCTCTGAATACGATACGTTGTAGAGTCATGAAAGTCTGTCTCCTGGGTTTCTCTGTTGGTTGGCCATTGTGGCCTTCATGGATGGTATATTTATGGTTTTGAGAATGCCGTGTCAGCAAACCTGCTGCATAATGATCCCCATTTCATTGTTATACTGTAAGTGGTTAAAGCCAAGTGTATATGAATATGTAATGTCCTCCTCCAGCTTCATAGCCTCAAAATACATTATACTGGTGAGCTACGGAGGCATTTATTCCAAAGCAAATTCAGGGAGTGATTTAGAAATGCCAATAACAATAATGCAATTACAGTTGCAAAACATCTCAGTTGACCAAACAAATCTTTTCTAAAATGCACCTGCAATATTTCTTTAGCACATTTTAATTAAGCATATATTCAGCATATTTAGTCTGAGACTCAATTAAAGCACCAGGAGCATCAAGGAATGAAATACGGCACTTGGTACTTGGTATTCTTGTTTAAATTCAGTAGTGATTTTGTTCAGAGCTGCTGCAGAGGTACTTAGAAGTCTGGGGCCATATTGGTAAATGCCATTGGTTCCTTTCAATAGCAGTTACCGTCCTTTAGGCTGCAGCTACAAAGCAGAAGAATTGAATAAATGTTAGAAGTTTATACCTTTACAACATGCTTTCAAGCACATTATTCTGCCACTTTCTTTTCTCTGTTGATGTCTTAGTTGCCCATTCCCTTTGTTTCCCATGTGTGTACACACACACACACACACACACACACACACACACACACTACCATGTTAGTTTCTTTTGATCTATTTAGAAACAGATCACTGTGCAGTATTTACAGCTCTGCTTTAGTCTCTAGTTTATATATCAAGGTGTCAACATATCTCCCAGCCAAGCAGCAGAACACATAGAGTGAAAGTGACAGTGAGATGAGGTTACAGTGTTCCAACCAGTAAATCACCATGCTGCAGAGAAGCCATAAGACATTGACAACAAGGGGTAGACAGAAGACCATTTTAACCTGCAGCATGCTAGATTAATGACTAGGATTACCGTTTCAGTTATCAGTAGTTAAAAGAACTCTCCGGCTGATAATATTTGTCTAAATAGTTACATGGCAGAGAAATACATTCTGCCACAGGCATACTAAAGGAGGCAATACCAGGGAAACTTATTATGTAAGATGCAAATAATGCTTTGTATATAGGGCCACTTGGGAAGGCTGGGTTGAGCTCACAGGCTTTTCCAGAAACTTATTTTGCAGATCAACATCATTTGTAAAAGCGGAATAACAAGGTATAGACAGTTTTAACACAAGAGGTCCCTACACCAGGGCCAGATAGGGTAAAGCCCGCAAGTGGTGAGCAGGCGATCCAGAGTAATATGAATCCAAATCAGGTCAAACCTGGCGTCCAGGGTAATGAATGAAGAACAAAAAGTCCAGAAGCAGATAGGTAGCTACTATTAAAAGAGGTTGATCAGATTGAGGAAGCAAGCCAGACTGGCCCCTAATGGCTTTCCTGCTCATGTGGTCAAGTTGTTCTGATGAACTGCGGTCCCTCTTTGGCCATTATCTGTGTGGCACTGTAGTACAACAAAGACCAAGCCAATAGCTTCCTCTGCCTGAGAGTTGCCTCAGCAAGGAGTAAGGGCAAAACTACATGTTACACTCAATGCGCTTATGACTCCCCACCACCAAAAAGAGAGAGAATTAAGTGACTCAAGGAATGAGAATTGTTAAGGAGATCACAGTGCATAGAAAGAGGTGGTTTATCCCTTTCCTTCTCAGTCACAGCTACTGGGAACACATGGACTTGATGGTGTAATCCAGTGGATTGGTTGATATATATTTACTGAGTCCCATTGAACTCAGTATAGTTTATTTCTGGGCAGACTTGTATAGGATTTCATTACTACTATAGACCAAAACCTACACCCCTCACGCCATGTTTCCCCCCCCCCTTTGTAGTCCTGCTTTTACTCTTCCATCTTCTTTCTGTCCCCACTTGGAATTAATATATCTCAGTCCCTATTGATCTCATACTTCGCTATGCTAAAGCCCTGTTCTGGTGTTCATTGTCCTTGGATGAGAATAGAGAGTTGCAAGCTGTGCTCCTCATCTATGCACATTCAGTCAGATATATGTAAAGGGCCCCCATGTGTATAGTTGACTACGTGATGGGCTCTTAATGTGTGATTAAGATGTAACCCTCTGTACATACAACTATATGCCTGGGAGCTACATTCAGGCAGATCTTGGTGCCCTTGCTCTGTGCATGTTTGCAGATACTGAAGGCCTAAATCGGAGTACAGTGG
Organism: Podarcis pityusensis; assembly: GCF_964106645.2. NCBI lineage: Eukaryota > Metazoa > Chordata > Lepidosauria > Squamata > Lacertidae > Podarcis > Podarcis pityusensis. Next base: position 9,941,168 of record NC_138034.1, on the reverse strand, counting down.
TACCTCTGGTTATGAACTTAATTCGTTCCAGAGGCCCGTTTTTAACCTGAAACCGTTCTTAACCTGAGGTACCACTTTAGCTAATGGGGCCTCCCGCTTCCACCACACCGCCAGCACACGATTTCTGTTCTCATCCTGAGGTAAAGTTCTTAACCTGAGATACTACTTCCAGGTTAGTGGACTCTGTAACCCGAGGTGTTTGTAACCCAAGGTAGCACTGTACTTATTCCCATCCATGCTTAGGTTGCCCAGAGCCAGCTATGTACCCATTTTGGTCTTCTTTGTATGCTTTCAAGAACTCTGAAAAGGTGTCCATGTGGTAGGCAGAAGCACAAAAACCACTGGCAGGTAATACTTCTTGAATGTCGACATCTGGTAGCTTGTCATGAAGACGTTCTTCTGAGGACATGTTTCTGCTCTTTGTGCTTTGGAATAATTCAGCATCTTGGTTTCCATGCCACAAGGGAAATTGCTTGTGGTTCTCAAGTGTTCTCATAAGGATGTATTTTCAAAGTTAGCTCAGCAAGTCTTGTTGTGAAGATAGTTTCCTTGGGAAGGGCATGTCTTGAAGAAACAGCATATGTGTCAGGACTGCGAGTGTAAATTAGGGGAAATAATGAATCCAGGCCAAAGGATGAGAGGAGAGGGAATCCTTCTGTTGTGTGTCTGATGCGGGTTTCCTTGCCCTTGAAAAAGTGCTGGGCTGTCATCTAATTTTTGTGGCAGTGCTTCCAAGTACAGTCAGAACATCTGAGACACACGAGTGATGGGCTGGGGTTGCTGCAAAATAAGTATCTTCTTCTTCAACATGGTGTCTTGTAAATTTACTGGATTAACCTTGGAATATTCTGATAACAGATGGAATAAAAGATCACATGGCACCGTTTAAATAGTCAAAGCCTGACCCCAATGTCCTGGTCAGTGTTCCTTCTCCAGTTTAATGACATTGCTAATTAATTGGCACAAGTGTTGCTAGCTAGCCTTATGTGGGTTGCTGCTGAAAGCCTGCTGGGGACTGGCATTCAGATATGCCGCAATCACTATCTGGCCAGAATGCCAGAGTTTGACCCCCCCCCCGCCCCCATCTAATTGCAGCAACAAGAGGGATGAATGCAAACTTTGGAAAGTTGTTTCCATGTTTGGCTGTTTTATATAGTTCTGTCTCTATAAATTAATAGAGGAGATTTCTTCTTCAGAACGTTAGCAAATAGGTCTGACTGAAGGGTTTGCAGGCAGACACCACTTGGATTCCATTTTAGCAACCTGGCAGTGATACATAGGTAATAATGGCAAATATCTGGTGTAGCAGCTAGTATGCTAGATGCCAGACTAGAACTGGGGAGACTGAGGCTCTCATAACCATTAGCTCACAATGTGTTTTACCTAAAATGATTGTTGCAAGGATTAGAGTGGGAGAACTGTGTAAATATGTGTGTGTGTGTGTGTGTGTGTGTGTGTGTGTATACACCCCCTATATTTGCACTATATTGATATTACACAGCCCCCATTGGAGCATTTGCGGTCCTTCACCACAATTCTGGATTCGCATGAAGTCAAGGCAGGATAGGGGAGCAAAAGAGAAGACAAGGTTGCACAACAGCAGTGGCTGCAGCATAGGAGTGTAAAAATGAGGAACATGGAGAGAGAGAAAGAAACGCAAGACCAAGATGGGGAAAAAACAGAGGAGGAGGAAGAGGTAATAAAAAAGGAATGGAGATGAAAACAGGGTGCAAAGATGGAGATTTGCAAAAAGAAGGAGAAGAGGGAATTGAAGGCATGGGAATGGGGGTGAAGATGAAAAGGTTGCTTGGGAGCTGCAATGTTTGGGAGTGGGAAGACGCAGGAGGTTAGAAATACTTTATTGTCACTGTACCACTTGTTTACAGTGAGATTAAATGAGCCCCCCCCAATCTCTCCGTTCTTGTTACACTCTGTGTGCTGTCGTACGACCACCAACCCTGAACGTCAGCTGCAATGTTGTTGTCTTCCATTCAGCAGCCTCACAGCCCATGGGTAGAAACTGTTCTTTAACCTGTTGGTGCGGCTTATCATGCTTCTATGTCTCCTGCCCGAGGGCAGGAGATTAAAAAGGTGCTGGCCAGGGTGTGAGTCATCCCTGAGAATGTTCCTCGCTCTTCTGAGGCAACGGTCTCCTGCGATGACATCCAGCAGATTCAGGGGACAGCCCATGATATCGTGTGCTGTCTTCACCACCCTCTGTAGGGACTTTCTGTCCCTGGCTGTCAAACCAGCATACCACACTGTAATATAGTATGAGAATGAGAGAAGACTTTCTATCGTGGACCGGTTGAAGGAAATCATCAGTTGCTGTCTAACACTGTTCTTTTGCAAGACCCTAAGGAAATATATAGGGACGCGGGTGGTGTTGTGGGTTAAACCACAGAGACTAGGACTTGCCGATCAGAAGGTCTGCGGTTCGAATCCCTGCGATGGGGTGAGCTCCCGTTGCTCGGTCCCTGCTCCTGCCAACCTAGCAGTTTGAAAGCACGCCCAAAAGTACAAGTAGATAAATAGGTACCGCTCCAGTGGGAAGGTAAATGGCGTTTCCGTGTGCTGCTCTGGTTCGCCAGAAGTGGCTTAGTCATGCTGGCCGCATGACCCGGAAGCTGTACGCCAGCTCCCTTGGCCAATAAAGCGAGATGAGCGCCGCAACCCCAGAGTCGGCCACAACTGGACCTAATGACCAGGGGTCCCTTTACCTTTACCTTTAAGGATATATAGTCTCTGTTGGGCCTTCCTAACCACCTGGGCTGTATTGACCTTCCAAGTAAGGTCTTCACTAAGATGGACTCCCAGGAATTTAAAGGAAGAGACTGTCTCCACACAGCCTCCCCCCACCCCCCGATATACAACCGGGCTAGCTCCCCTCTCTTTCTCCAAAAGTCCAACACCATCTCCTTTGTCTTGCCAATGTTTAGGTCCAGATTGTTCTCTGAGCACCATGTGGATACCTTTTGAACCTCCCCCCTGTACACAGATTCGTCTCCGCCTGTAATTAAACCCATTATGGTGGTGTCATCAGCAAACTTAATAATTGCAGTAGATGGGTCAGATGAAATGCAATCATATGTATACAACGAATACAGGTATGGACTTAGGACGCATCCCTGTGGAGTGCCAGTGCTGAGCTTCAGGGAGGTAGATGTAACAGGTGTAACAGATGTTACCATTGGGGTGCAGGGGGAAAGGCAGAAAAGGAGGAAGAAGAAGACGCATGGGTTGAAGGTGAAAACAGGGTTGTTAAGTGTGTCTGTAGAACAGAAGAGAAAAGCTGGGATGATTTCTTCGTTGGTCAGATAATTTAGCAGGTAGAATGCCTTACATGGGGTTGGTTAGGGGGTAGAGTGAGCGGGGGTGGGCAGAGCCCCCATAATATATAATGCACACACTATATATTTTCCACAATCAGCCCTGAGTGCTCACTGGAAGGACAGATCCTGAAGCTAAGACTCCAATACTTTGGCCACCTCATGAGAAGCAAAGACTCCCTAGAAAAGACCCTGATGTTGGGAAAGGTGGAGGGCACAAGGAGAAGGGGATGGCAGTGGACGAGATGGTTAGATAGTGTTCTCGAAGCTACCAGCATGAGTTTGACCAAACTGCAGGAGACAGGAGTGCCTGGCGGGCTCTGGTCCATGGGGTTACGAAGAGTCAGACACGACTAAATGACTAAACAAGAACAACAACATGTATTTTCCACACACTGGTTAGAATGCAGAACTGACCTAAGGATTCACTTGAAGTCTCACATTGTTTTAAGTTGCAAATAAAATAAAATTGTCCAATTTGTATTCTCTCAACTGCTCGCAAAGTTTATCTTCTAAACGTGGGGATTTCACAAGGAATTCTAGATGTTCCTCATGAAAGCAGTATCAGGGTTGGATCTCTGTGATAAGGAGATGCAGGACTCCTGCCAAAGCTACCGGCTCATATCTCTCCTCCTCTCTCTTCTGGCAGTGTCTAGTAAGCCATAACTACACATTCCGACTCGTTCCCCCACTCTGTATGCAGCAGTCAATGAAGCAGAGCAGGGACAGCAAAATTTGGAATATGGTGGCACTGCATCCTACCTTTTGTATCACTAGATATTACTGGCAGGGCAGAGAAAGACCTGCATGGGGCTGCTGCTTTTGGTTGCAGTCTTGCATCGCCTCTGTAATCTCATTCTGATATTACTGCTGGGGGGAAAAATGGAAAACAGTTTTTTGAAAATGTTCTGCATAGTGGTTTTGAAAGATTCCTGTGCGGTGCAATCGCATGCATATATTCAGAAGTTCTGCTCTGTTCGATGGGGCTTATAGTCTAGTAAGTGTGCAGCGTAGGTTTGTAATCCTAAATGCTCATACCAGGGAGTAAGTGACTAAGCATAGTGGGGCTTACATCTGAGTAAACGTGCATAATAATATTTTTTTTATTTATACCCCGCCCTTCCCAGTTTAAAAACTGGGCTCAGGGCGGCTAACAGTAAATATAAAACATTGATTAAAATGTGACTTAAAAGCAGCATAAAACAGCATAAAATACAACATAAAATGCAGCATAAATATCAATAAAATTCAAAAATTCAGGGGTCATTTGGGGAAAACAAAAAACCAGTCACTAGACATCAAATGATCACCAGGGCTAACTGGCCAAGTTGGTCCTACTAGGACCAGCAAGGAGACCAGGGAAGAATTTAAATGTGGGGTCCCAGAAAGGGTTTCTTCATAGAAGACGAAAGGGGGAAAGGGAATAGAGGATCAGGGTAATTCAAATTGAAGGCCAGGAGGAATAGCTCTGTCTTACTGGCCCTGCGGAAGGAGATCAAGTCCTGTGCATAGATTGCATTGGTGCCACATTTGTTATGTAGTTCTTTGCTAGTTTTCTGGGTAGAATCCGTTTACTCGTAGCCAGCGGTGCCAAGTTGAATTAAAAAAATGGGGGGGGGGGCAGGTAAGCCCAACCCTGCATAATTGATCACAAGATTGGTGCACACACACCACTGAATGGCAGTGCCCATCAACTGGGGTTGGCGCCCTCAAATATTTAATTGGGGTGTGTGTGACGGAATCTAGGACCCTGGGTGTTGGCTCCTGTGCTAATAGCTTGTTTGCAGGCTTGTTCTTCCTTCATTTTTCATACCTATGTGATTTTACGTGGATCTGGAGGTGGGAGGGGGAAGAGCTGTCAAAATTTTGTGAAAGCTTGGTCTTGTTTTCCCCCTCCTCTTCTCTCTTTTTGCTCATCCTCCCCCATCTAGATTAACCCAAATTAAATTTCCCACAGTCATGCCAGAGGCAGTTAACGATTCATTTGCTTGTAAGGGATTTGGGCTGATTGTGGGGGAAATGATGATTGCCTTCATTGCAAAATGTGTGAAATATAGGAGAATAATTGTGGAGCAAAAATACCAACATTTATTGTACAATTAAACCTGTGCAAAATAATAACCAACAGAATTACTGAAATTGCAGGGTAAAAGTAATCACGAATGAAAGGGAATACAATTGTGCCAGAAAATTGAGTACACACTTCATTTGCGTGTTGAAACCATAGTGACTGTACAGGAAAAAAAGGGGGGAGGGGGAGAGAATAACAATAATGTAGGTAGATTAAATGATCAAGGAAACCAAGATTACAAGATAGACTCAACCTAAGTGCAAGAACGCTGTACATTATGAACTAGTAAAAGCTTCCAAGGTCTTTTCCACCCAGGAAGCTGTTGTTGTTTAGTCATTTAGTCGTGTCCGACTCTTCGTGACCCCATGGACCAGAGCATGCCAGGCACTCCTGTCTTCCACTGCCTCACACAGTTTGGTCAAACTCATGCTGGTAGCTTCGAGAACACTGTCCAACCATCTCATCCTCTGTTGTCCCCTTCTCCTTGTGCCCTCCATCTTTCCCAACATCAGGATCTTTTCCAGGGAGTCTTCTCTTCTCATGAGGTGGCCAAAGTATTGGAGTCTCAGCTTCAGGATCTGTCCTTCTAGTGAGCACTCGAGGCTGATTTCCTTAAGAATGGATAGGTTTGATCTTCTTGCAGTCCATGGGACTCTCAAGAGTCTCCTCCAGCACCAGAATTCAAAAGCATCAATTCTTCGGCGATCAGCCTTCGTTATGGTCCAGCTCTCACTTCCATACATCACTACTGGGAAAACCATAGCTTTAACTATATGGAGCTTTGTCAGCAAGGTGATGTCTCTGCTTTTTAAGATGCTGTCTAGGTTTGTCATTGCTTTTCTCCCAAGAAGCAGGCATCTTTTAATTTTGTGACTGCTGTCATCGTCTTCTCCAGGAGTCTTCTCTTCTCATGATGTGGCCCAAGTATTGGAGCTTCAACTTCAGGATCTGTCCTTCCAGTGAGCACTCAGGGCTGATTTCCTTCAGAATGGATAGGTTTCATCTTCTTGCAGTCCATGGGACTCTCAAGAGTCTCCTCCAGCACCATAATTCAAAAGCATCAATTCTTCGGCGATCAGCCTTCTTTATGGTCCAGCTCCTACTTCCATACATCACTACTCAGGAAGCTACCTGGCTTATATTCTAACACCTGCTAGTTGCCAGGTTAGAACAGCCTACCCCCCCCCCCCCGCTTGAAGCTCATATATACATTTCAATCAGGTTTTTGGCACAGAAACTGTTTTGGTCACCCTGTATGATGACCTCTGTCAGGAGAGGAATAGGAAAATGTGTCCCTGTTAATTCTCCTTGACCTCTCAGTGGCTTTCAATACCATTGACAATGGTATCCTTCTGGAGCAGCTGTCTCAATTTGGGGTGGGTGGCTCCTCTTTGCTGTCGTTCCAGTACTACTTAGACGGATGTTTCCAGAGGATGATGTTTGGAGAATGTTCTTCAGCCCCATGTGGCTGAACCCTGAATCTCAACGTTCAATTTTATCCTCTATGCTGCTTAACATCTACATGAAACTGTTGAGTGGGAATGAAGAGTGGCATACAAATATAATACTAATACTACTACTACTACTACTACTACTACTACTAATAATAATAATATGCATTTATATATAGCTATTTTGATGGCATGATCTAGTGAGCCAACTTGTGCAGGTTTTCCACAGCACTCACAAGTTTCATATTTGAATAATTGATTGAACACGTGGCTCCCATACTATTGTGGCAGGTAATAGTATGCTAATGAGTCTACCATACCCTTGGCAACAAAAAAATAACATTTGAAAATAATTTACTCCGCTTACGGAATATGTTTTTGTAAGTCTCCAGGAGAGGAGAATTCTGAAGGTGAGAGAATGCATCTCTCTGCAACTCTGAATTCTTGATTAGCTCAGAGATATTGAACAAAATTCCTGGTTGATCTTAAAGGCACAGTATCACACAAGGGTGGAGGATGTCTAAATGTTGTGGTTGTAAGCTGTTTAAGGCTTTACTGGTGGAAACCAGTAAGCTTAGGAGGCAACAAAGATTCAATGAAAACCCTGGAGCACTGTGCCAGTACACAGCCAATGTCTTACCTGCATCAGAAAGTAGATAACTATGTTTTGCATATAATGAAATAAAGTGTCCTATAGATAAAAAATTCTGTGGTTGCGGCACTCATCTATAGATACTGGGAGTTAAATGTTACTGAGTTACTGAGTTAAATTTGTCATTGCCATCCTCATAATTCCATCTATTTTAGTTCATACACCATACAAACAAGATAGCTACCCCAATACCATTTTAAAAGATAGCCTTTGGCTTTCATGTAAAGTGTTGCATTATTTTTCTCTGTGTCTTAAATCACTTCTAAGTGGTTTTCAGGCTGACCTGCTGGGCTCTTGTGCAGAAAATTGTACAGATTACCTGAAGTGAAAACTGTAACACACAAATGTATTCAACTTTATTGCCTGTGACTTAAAAGAACTTCATCTGTTGAAAGGGTTATATGAGCTTGAATGGACTTGCTCTCCAGACATAAATTGTTTATGTAAATACTAGATTCTCACAGTAAATCTTCACTGAGTAATGCTCCCTTTTTGGAGTTCAAAGAACAAAATAAGAGGCGATTATGACAGAATTGTGGTTTTCAACTTGTATTATTATATATGCTTAAGTCTAGGATTCCCAAAGGGACCAATTTGCAAACACTAAACATACTCATTTCAAATAGGATGCAGTGAATCCATAGCTGCCCCCCCCCCAAGTTTACAGCTTAATTTCCTGTCTCTCTTAGTAGCCCTGGAGTTCCAAATTAGTGGAACTTTCCCCTAACCCTCTTATTAATTAGGAATTATCCGAAGGTGAAATATCGACATTAGCTTGCCAGCGGCGGAATAAAGATTGATGTATTGTGGTACCAAAAAGCTCATGGTGGTGATAACGCAGAGCACAAAACTTATAATAAACTAGGAATGACTTTGATGAACTTGACAACAGACGATTAATGTAAATCCTTTTTCCCAGGAGATGCTTCTTTCTTTCTTTCTTTCTTTCTTTCTTTCTTTCTTTCTTTCTTTCTTTCTGTACCATTGCTGGGGATTCTCCTTTTCCTGTTGGTTTTAACGCATTAACCAATAATAGAGTATATATAGCATTAACTGGTTGACTGCCTCTTTAAAAAGAGATTATTTTTGGATGGGGAGCAGAATTGCAGGTAAAATTTCCAGCTCTGGATTTCAAAAATACTGTTCCCCTGAGTATGGTCAGCTGACAGACCCGGGACAAAGAAAAGTAGGAAAGAATTAGAATGAGTCAGAAGAAGGAATAGAAAACTCTTGAGTGTGCTGAAGGCTGAAATGTCCTTAGGGGTTCAGAGTCTCTCTCTTCCTCTGAAAATCTGATGCAGGGTTTGTGAATTTCCTGCTTTCTGAAGAAGTCACTATTTGTTTCCAATATGCTCTGCTCATATCTTTGTAAAAAAGCAAAACAAATTCACATTTCCAATGCTCTTTCATTCAATGAAAACGAAACATTTTAGTTATTCCCTTTGGAACTTCTTACTTCTTTGAGAAATGAAGATGTTTCAAATATGTTTTTTATTGTTCTATCACGTTTGGGTTGCCGCCCTGCGTGCCATTGAAAGTAAGGCTGGGATATAAATCAAATAAATAAATAAACAGCATTATCCGCATAAGTATATGGTTCTTTAGAGAACAGCATATTCCTCCCTATTGTTTTAAGAGCAGGTGCGGAAGGGACATCAATCTGTGAGTTAAAATGTGTCAGTATTCAAGCCAGAGCAGCCTCATTTCCCAGAAAGTCTTGTCAGGGAACATCACTACTCGGATTTGAACACCAGAATGCCCGCTGAGTCCAGCTCACAAATGTGTCTCTTCAAAAATGGCACAGATAACATGTCACTTTTTAATATGCTTTAAAAGCAGCTGTTGCATTGTGCACTTAACTGGGATCATGTCCATTACTGTGATACAAGATGGAGGCATTATTTGTATATGGTTTATTGGTTCAAAAAATGGTGGTCATCCTCTTCTGATGGACTTATATTTCTCCTCCCTGAAAAGATAAAGATCACTGTCTGGTGGTGCTCATTTCACTGAAGGATCAGTCTGTAGATTACAAGAGGACCTTCCAACATGTGGCTTTGAATGATGCAAGAGAAGACACTTACAGCAAAGTCCTATATATGTTTAGTCAGTTGCAAGTCCTACTGAGTTCATTGAGTCTTTCTCCCTGGTAAATAGGTATAGCGCGGCATTCTCAGACTTCAGACTGCTCGCCATGGGCACTGCAAAATATATGCCTGGTTGGCAGCTGAGTCATTATGATTTTAGTCCACATAAACTAATAGCAACTGCAACTGTCAGCTGTTTGGAAAGGAAAGGGGACTATATCCAGTTTTTCCTTCTAAGTAGCTGAGCTGTAACACCATGAATTTTCCAGCAGGGTTGCAGCTGGACTGTGGAAGCAAGCATTTGTAGACCACCTGTTTGTGGATGCAATTTCTCATCTAACTAAGGAGTTGCATGTGGAAAATTCAGCGGGATAAGGATTTCTGTTATTTCAAGTCACAAGCACTTCTTGTTTTATTTTGTGCTGTTATAAGAAACATTCTAGATGCAGTAAGTTTTTCAACAAATGTGGGTTTTTTTCTTATTCCAGGAAATGGGATCTTGAAAGTACCAAATATTTGAAAATTAGGATCAAGTTCTTTAATGATAACTATTCTGCAGGGCCAAATTGTTCTGTAGTGTGGGTGTAGGCATACACACACACACACACACACACACACACAACTTGTATTGCTGCTATCTATCCATGTCAACAACAGAATATCAATCAATCAATTTTTATTGTATATAGCCAAAGGTCTTTACAGTGGACGACAGTAGAGGAAAAAAAGAAAACTTTCATCTAAAATCATACACATAACATTTTGTGTAGCGGTTTACAACATAAAATAAGTTTACAACATTTAAATTTAAGATTGGAGTGCATTCACATAGCTAGTGTAAATTTGGCTACCTGGTGTGTAATATATAGATGTTTATCTGCTAGGAGTTCAACTGTCACTTCCTGTGCGGATCGACATGGAAAAATTGGCGATATAAATTTTCCTCTGGCTGTTGTATACAGGGGGCAAGTCAGCAGGTACTGTGTGAGGTCCTCTGCCTGCTTGCATCCATGTATACATTGCGATCCATGTGGGGAATTCCCCAGTATCTCCTCTCTAAATATCCCAAGGACATCTGTTGAAATCTTAGTTGTACAAAGGCCCTGCATAGTTGTGGGAAGGTCAGAGTCTCAAGGTAATGGGGCCTTGAGTGATTAGTCTTAATTTGGGGGTACCAAGTAGAGTAGCGGGCAGCAATGATGGATGCTCTGTCTTGGTTGGCATCCTGATCAAAAATCCAATTTCTTGGGTCACTAAGTAGTTCTCCATTTGGAGATTATAAACCCTAAGCTATTTTGGGGGGGAACTTTTGTGGCCAGCCCTCTGTCCTTAGTTGCTCTAACCAGCAGAGCTTAGTATGATCCTCAAAGGCATTTAGCCTGCTCCAGTATCTCAGATAGGCTAGATCAATTCTGGCTGCTTCTTTCCAAATTCACTGTCTCATTAGTTGAGGTGAGGAGTATTTAAGTGATTTTTCTTCAAAACGTTTGCGGGGAAGCAGCATGTCAGACCTTTCTGTTCTCTCTCTCTCATTAAATTTCCACAAATTTCACATAAAATTCCAATACGTAATACATTTTTATTATTTATATTATTGACTTCCCATCCCATTTTCTGTGGTGTTTCCCCCCCTACCCCTTTGCTGTACCCTCTCCTCCCTCTTTTATATCATCACCATAATACAATAATCACTAATTCTTCCTGTTGCTCATGGTTCAAATCCCGCTCGTGAATACATCATATTATAACATGTCTTTTAATATTCTTTCTGTTCTCTTTCTAAACTCATTTTAGTCTCACAGGCTAAGGCAACCATAACATAGCTTTCCTCACGGCCATCATCTGTTGGCTATGATCAGTTCTCCAGAATGCCCTGGGAAAATGTTGCATCCTAGAATTTGTGTGGATGGGTGTGTAAATAGTGGCCATTGACTTCTAAGAAGAGCTCTACCACCCTAAGTAGCAGTGGTGAAGGGTTTTTTTAAAGCTGTCCGACAAAATGAACATTTAAATCCCACCCCTTTTAATGTGGGCAACTCCTAGCCCTCCCACCCCAAAATCCAATCCCAATGTGCTCATTTGAGAACTTTCAAATCAGGATTCCAGACAACCATTCCATTGCATGTGAAGTGTGTTAACATTCCCCTCACCACCTGACAGGATGCCACAAGGGACCAAGCCACTACATACAGAGCAAACTCTTTCATTCTGAATGGTTTGGCCGTCTGCACGGACTCTGTTTTGTTTCCTGTTGAGGGCTAAAAGATTTTAGATTTAGAATACCTCTGTCACAGCCAACTCTCAGCCTTCTTCCCCTCATGATTTTTCTCTTCTCTCTTACCCATCCTTGTTCCTGACACCTTCTCTCCTCACACACACAGACACACACCTATATGACCGTGCCGTTTGCCTGTGTTTGAATTCACTGCCTTTTATTTGAGAAATGCAAGTTCTATTAAAATTCATGGATGGCTGTCACCATTGATTTTAGTAGTAAAAATAATGGACAGTCATATTTTGTTTTATTATATGATATAACATTACATGCGAACATAAAGCAGTCAGTTGCCCTGACTTGTATGTGATATGTGGGTGTGATAAAATCATTGCTATGCTTGTACAGGCATACTGCACTTCTTTCACCCTGGCTCCAGCGTCTCTTGAGTGTAGTCAGAGTGGGTGACTTCCTTTTCTCTGGATATCATCTCACTGTCTTCTCACCCCTCGCCCCAAGCTGAGGACTAGGCCCCAGTCCAACTATTGTTCGCTCATACTGGTCATGAGCATAGTCAACATTGGGTGAATATAAGCAGACACTCGAATGGATAGTGCAAGTGGTTTGAATACACCCTTTCTTCATTTTGAAGCATTGGTTTTCTAGGCAGAGATCTTGGATGATCTAGCAGTACCCAATCACTGCTCTTTTAAGCTGGATGTGGAATAACAATTCTGCTTACATAATTCTGGAATCCAAATCGTATTCTGTTGCCAAGTGGGCAGTTGCTCTTTCCCCAACTTTAACATGAGACCAGGGCCCTGCAGGATCTGATTTCTTTCCGCAGGGCCTGTAAGACAGAGTTGTTCCGCCTGGCCTTGGAATCAATTTGATTCCCTCCCCTTCTTCTTTTTTCCTTTCCCCTCCTGTGCTGGAACTCCTATTTGGGGACTTCCCTGGCTTTTTCTGGCCCGTGTAGGACTAGTTTGGAAAGTTAGCCTTGGTGGAGACTTGGCGTTTTCATCCCCCAAAAAGTTTTTGATTTGAGTTTCAACTGAATGAGGCTGTATTTTAATATTTTAATGTTGTATTTTAATATTGTTTTAAAGTTGTATTTCAATCAATTTGTTTTATATTGGGTGTTAGCCGCCCTGAGCCCAGTCTTGGCTGGGGAGGGCGGGGTATAAATAAAATTTATTATTATTATTATTATTATTATTATTATTATTATTATTATTATTATTAACATTGGGAGAGGGGTGGATTTTCATTGGAACTATTGTATGGCAAGAAAGGATTAAATAGTTCTTCCATCACCATGGGATTCCCAGTCATGATTGCCATCCTGCTGCAATTTGAGGGAGGGAGAAAATAAACTGCAATTCTGGAAGATCATAGACAAGTGAAGACTCTCCCAGAAGAGGAAATTTCAGGAGTATCGCTTGCATGCTAAGTGATACGTGCTGAAATTCTCTCTTCTGGGAGAGTCTTGAGTGGGGTCAGCAAAGGATGTGTAGGGCAGGGAACAGCTTCCTGTTTCACATCAGGTGACCAGCAGGTGTCCACAGATTTTGGCTTTGATAGCCAACCCCCTCCCCTGAATCCTCTGGAAAAGAGCAAGACCTTCGCTGAGAGAGTTTGGGGGGTGGGCTCTGTCACTTTGCACCATTCTTTAGAGAAAGAAAGAAGCAGAAGGAATCTCTCTCATTCTTTCCCTCCTCCCCAGGATCTGGTGTGAAGTGAGAGTGAATCACTTTCCCCCCTTTAAACACACCATGAAATTGAAGAGGTCATCTCTAAATGGGCATGGTTAATGAAGGCGGCCACAAGACCAAGATTCAGCGGCTCTTGCAAGAGTTTTCCTTTCCATTTACACCACCGCTTATGCAGTGAACTTTTTGTTTTTAACAGTCACTCTGTGGTTAGTGGTCTTCTGAAACCTCCAATTATCTTGTTGTTGTTGTTTAGTCGTTTAGTCGTGTCCGACTCTTCATGACCCCATGGACCAGAGCACGCCAGACACTCCTGTCTTCCACTGCCTCCCGCAATTTGGTCAGACTCATGTTAGTAGCTTCGAGAACACTATCCAACCATCTTGTCCTCTGTCGTCCCCTTCTCCTTGTGCCCTCAGTCTTTCACAACATCAGGGTCTTTTCCAGGGAGTCTTCTCTTCTCATGAGGTGGCCAAAGTACTGGAGCCTCAGCTTCATGATCTGTCCTTCCAGTGAGCACTCAGGGCTGATTTCCTTCAGAATCGATAGGTTTGATCTTCTTGCAGTCCATGGACAGATGCTCTTTGAGCTCATCTGACATTGTGTTCCATGCTGCAGCTGCCTCTTACTTCAGCCCACTTCCTTTTGGTTTGAAATTGAAATTCATGGTGTATCGGGTATCAGTTTGTTGGCGTGGGCTGTTCCCACCAATCTCATCTCTGCTAAGGCCCTGAATAGTCAGAATCTGAATGCCAACTTCCACTGATAAAGAGCTAAATTATGAACTGCTAATCTCCCCTATGCACCAAACATCATAAAGTATGTAAGAATACCCACTGTTCTGAGGCCCCCTAATAGCCCAAGCCTTTAATGTTATTTTTACATTTTTAAAAATTTAATCTTGTATGCTCTAGTTGAGTTACATGAATGGATTAGTATACAGCGTCAACCAAGGCGAATTCCAGTACAATAGACTGAGGGTTGGGTGGATGGACAGACAGATGCAAGTTTAAAGCACCAGAGGATTTGCATATTTAGTTCTACTGTACAGCCTGTTTTAGAAGAGTGGGATTAATGATCTGCTAAATTATGAGAGTCCTCTTCACTGGTATGGATTTCTACCCGGCTTCTTTCTGCAGGGCCAATTTTGCAACTTCCTTTGAATGAAAGCAGAAACTGAACTCAGGCAGGGTGTCTGCTAACATTGCAAGAGCAGGTTCTCATCATTAGAAGCTGTTGAATTCATCCCTGCTTCTTATGACCAGTTGCCAAACACATTGGCTAAGAGAGCTCCCAGGCTTGTCCTGACTAATGAGATTACTCTGAAGGTTAAGGAGATTCTGGGCAGTGCAAGCCTGGAAAACTCTTTGAGGCTGCTCATAGCTCCCAGCTTCATGCAGCCTAATGAGGCTTCCCATGAAACAGCATTGCTGTGAATTGCTCCTTGGAGCAGGTCTCAACCTCTGAACTCAGATGTTTGGGTATCCACATTTAGAAGGCTCAGCAAAGCTTCTGAGGAGACGGAGCTGTCCATGAAGCATTTCCCAAATAACGTGGTCCTCTCTGGCACCCTATTTTGTACACAGTGGGCCATTTTGAGGTTAACCTGCAAGACAGTGTACAAGGAGGCAACTTCAGATTGGGGTACTCAGATAAAGCCACATGGTTTAGGGAGGATATCTGTTCATTTCTGATTTTCACTGGACGGCCTAACTTGGCTGGCCCCTGTTCCTCAGCCTAGTTCCTAGATTATCACATGGTACCATGAACTATCACATAATTATTGTGAGGATAGAGTGGGGAAACCCCCATGGATGCTGCTTTAAACTCTGGGAGATGGATGGAATACAAATGCAATATGTTTTTCTAAGGATGGGCATATGAGCAATCCTTGAATGCCTGTTGAGTCCATCTGTCTCATCAAAAATTACATATGCAACAACAATAGCACTTTTAAAAGTCATTTAAAAGCAGGTGTTACATTGCAGCTGCAATACTATATACAGTGGTACCTCGGGTTACAGACGCTTCGGGTTACACGTTTTCAGAACGCGCCGAAGCGCATCACATGTGTGCGCTGACGCAGTGCTGTGGGTTGTGGTGACTGAGTGCGGCCACCGAGACCGCATAACACCGGTCTTGAAAGACCTACATTGGCTCCCAGCATGTTTCCGAGCACAATTCAAAGTGTTGGTGCTGACCTTTAAAGCCTTAAATGGCCTTGGTCCAGTATATCTGAAGGAGCGTCTCCACCCCCATCATTCTACCCGGACACTGAGGTCCAGCTCTGAGGGCCTTCTGGTGGTTCCCTCACTGCGAGAAGCCAAGTTACAGGGAACCAGGCAGAGGACCTTCTCGGTAGTGACACCCTCCCTGTGGAATGCCCTCCCACCAGATGTCAAAGAGAACAACTATCAGACTTTCAGAAGACATCTGAAGGCAGCCCTGTTTAGGGAAGCTTTTAATGTTTGATGTATTACAGTATTTTAATATTTTTTTGGAAGCTGCCCAGAGTGGCTGGGGAAGCCAAGCCAGATGAGCGGGGTATTAATAATAATAATAATAATAATAATAATTGCGAACATGCCTCCCACACAGATCACGTTCGCAACCCGAGGTTCCATGTACACTTAACTGGGAGTGTGTCCAACAGAACTTAGTGGAGCTTATTTTTGAGTAGGCACACAAATATTTTCACTACAAAGCTTTCAGTTAACAATACATGGATTCCCCCAGCACCTCATCCTCGAACCAGTGGTGATGATACAAAACTGACATTTGGCATGCTTTTCAAGATTGCAGAAAGGTGTTAAAGGAGAAGTCATTGTAGTGCTGGAAAAACCACAGCAGAGGACATTCTCCATACTTCAGAGATCTTGATGGAAAAGCAACCCACCCCAGCTCTGGTTGTTAGATGCTGTTTGAGTCAAGATACTGCCACAGCATCTCTTTTTAATTCTAAGATTTAAGCTTTGAAACATAGGAAAATGCCTCTGAGTAGACACACAACTACAGAGAGTGTTCACACACCAGGGGATTGGGGTGCAGGGTGATTTTTTCCAGGCAACCTTGAGTCACATAATTCCTTTTTCTAGAAATTAGGGACTGAGTTGGATTGGAGATTCATTTTTCATGTGCAGCGCTAGTCTAAGTTAATAGGCTGCTACAAAAGAGCCTTCCTTTCATCCTTCTAAATATGGCCACAAAATAACAACATGCATCCTGAGCCCCAGAAGGGAGACAGCATTCCTCTGTTGTGTACATACCGCATGATACCAACTGTAAGGCATTGTTATTTTTTTTTTTCCGGGGGAAGAAAAACACTAACGTCTGCAGCTAATAATAATGTTGCATGGCTACTACATAGTGGAGATACTGTTGCACAGAAACAGGCAGCTGTTCGTATTTAGCATAAATACGGAATGTCCGTGGTATCAAAAAATGCCTTCATGGCAAGGAAGACGCAGCTTAAGCTTTGCTGTCTGGGCAGTCTATACCTTGCTGGGTGATTGATGATACTTTTTCGTGGGTGGGGGCCGCATTTAATTCCTCTATTTGCCAAGTGAAATCTTTGTGTTGATTTCAAGTTGGATTGGGCCTTTACAGAGCAATCTGCCCCACTTCATTTGCTGCCTTAAGTAAATCTAAGATTTCAGCATGTTTACTTGTTCCGTTCCTATTAATTTCATGCTTTCTTCCTTTTGAGCCTAAGGATGTATTTACCTTAAAGCTTAGAGGATGCCAGAATCATGGCACAAAATCTAAGGGCAGGGAAGGAAGCCCTGCAGTCCAGGCACAGGTGCAATCCAAGAGTAATGGCAGTAAGGGGTCTGATATGTACTCCAATGCATGTTTAAATAGGGTTGCCAGCTGACCAAGGGGAAAGCAAGAAACCTAGTGAAATATACTCGGAGTCGAGAGTAGATTTCATGCTCTTTATTCAGCTCATAGTGGTGAGGAGGAACTGGAAGTTCCCCCAGAATGTCTGCTTTATATTCATTATTTACACAATGGGCCCCACGTGATTGGCTAATTCCGGGATTCTCCTGTAAGCCAATTAGGTCGCGGATTCACTTCCACCTGGAGCTGGATTGGGTGGCTCCTGTGGACCAATCAGACTGCTGCATTCTGGATCCTATTGTTCCAGGACCAATCAGACTGCTGCATTCTGGATCCTATTGTTCCAGGACCAATCAGACTGCTGCATTCTGGATCCTATTGTTCCAGGACCAATCAGACTGCTGCATTCTGAATCCTATTGTTCCAGGACCAATCAGACTGCTGCATTTTGGATCCTATTCAACTCAGTGCATAACACCTAGGATGGCCAACTTTTTGAGCCCTGAGCTAGTTGCCAGAATATTTTGTGCAAATGCCCCCAATTTGGCTTTGCTAAGCACGTCAAAGTGCAAGTAGATAAATAGGTACCACTCTGGCGGGAAGGTAAATGGCATTTACATGCACTGTTCTGGTTCACCAGAAGCGGCTTAGTCATGCTGGCCACATGACCCGGAAGCTGTATGCCGGCTCCCTCGGCCAATAAAGCGAGATGAGCGCCGCAACCCCAGAGTCGGCCATGACTGGACCTAATGGTCAGGGGTCCCTCTACTACCAGATATATTTCAGCTTAAGCTCACCATATGCTTGAACTGCATAGTTCATACATGCACCAGGTTACTGAGATGATACTCAGATGGTCATTTCATATATCAGTCGTGTGACATGGTAGACATCAGAGTGGAGCTATACGGTTCCACCCTCCACAGGCTCCGGAGTGAGCAGAGAAAGGCTGTGTAGAAGTACCATCAGTAGAGCATAGTGAGCTGGTTCCTGCATCTACAGAGGTTGTTTTCACACCCGTTTCACTGCCCATCTCTTCTATCCTATGCTATAAACAAAATGCAGTCTCTCAGTACACCATGCCTACCAGCCATCACAGGAGAAAGCTATCCCTGTTAGCTGCGCCAATGGCCTACCAGGTTGTCAGGATTTTGTTCCCCAAACCACCTTGAGATCCTCGTTCGGTGATCACCCAAGCACCAAAATGAAAAGCTGGCGAGTCAGAGTATAAATACACTTGTGCTGCTTGGTCTGGATAAAGGCTGTAGCGGATACTTCATCTTACCCGGGTGCACATCCCAACACAGACGCATTCACTCTGCCTGGTCTTCCCAAACCAGCAAGGAAATCCACATGTACAAGCTTCCGAGGGCAGAAGAGGCATTTTCTGCAACATGCCAGACTTTGTTCACTTTTCTTCCATTGCTTTTCATTTTTTAACTGCAATTTGTGAATTAATTTTCTTATCTCCACTCTACAGTTAGTTCCCTTCTTTGGAGTTATTCTCTAAACAATGTGCCTCAATTTCTCTCCCTCTCTTTCTCTCTCTCTCTCTCATTTCACAAAAATATATATATTCATTGATTTCACCACCGTCCCCCCTTAATTCTTTCCGGGGGTACCTGGGAGGGAGAATCTCCTTTCCCCCTGCCCCCCTTTCCCAACTGCATGTAACTATTCCTCATGTCATGCTGTAAGCTATGAAAGGAAAGCTGGGATAATATGTATTCTCTCATGAATAGGCCTGCCTTTTAATTGACCACTGGCCAAAGGAGAGTCAATAAAAGGTGAGTCAGTGAAAGGACTTAACCTTAAGGCTTAGCAGGGCATGTTCTGGAAGACCTTTCATGTTGGGGTGCCTAGGAATTGTAGTTTTTAGGACCAGCTAGTTGGAGGGGAAAATACTGAATATGCAAGCTGCCAAGACAGGGGAGTTGGGTGAACTCTGCAAAGCCACCTCTCTTAGCAGGCTGCCATTCCCATGACTAGTTCATCTTGCTTCAGAGAGGTATATTTGCTTGAGAAATGAGGGACTAGCAAGGGTGAATAGGTTGTGGGGCCAGGGGCTGCCCTAGGCTTGAACTGTAGCCAATTACAAGCCACAGGGGTTAGGAATGTTAGAATGATGTTGGATAGAAACTAAGTGGTCTTTAGCTGAAATGTTATAAGGGAATATGAAAAAATGGTTTATTAATAGGTTAAAATCTAAAACTACAATATTTTATGATTAATGATTAGGATACATAGAGAGGGGAGGGATTTGTTGAACTAATAATTGAATTGGAATACAAAAAAGGGAGGTGTGAGGAGGTCCTGGAAATAAGCAAATGAAGGATAAGTAATGGAAGGAAGGAATTGTTTTTAACTAATTTTACTTTGTATTTTTTCTTTTTTCTTTTTTCTTCTTTTTGTCTTGTAATATTCTGAAAATCTTAATAAATATCTTATAAAAAAAAATACAAGCCACAGGGGTTAGGGGAAATCACTAATATAAATAAATCAATGGACCTAATCTATAATACAGTGGTACCTTAGGTTACATACGCTTCAGGTTACAGACGCTTCCGGTTACAGACTCCGCTAACCCAGAAATAGTACCTCGGGTTAAGAACTTTGCTTCAGGATGAGAAAAGAAACTGCGGTGTGGAGGCAGCTGGAGGCCCCATTAGCTAAAGTGGTGCTTCAGGTTAAGAACAGTTTCAGGTTAAGAACGGACTTCTGGAACGAATTAAGTACTTAACCTGAGGTACCACTGTATATGCTAAAGGCAGGGCACCTTCATTTTGAAAAGTGACTCTTTTGAGTTGTGGCTATGGGAGTTTTCATCCACCACCTGCACATTCAGTAAATTTCTGCTCTTCGCACCACTAAACCTGCTAGCAACGCACCCACAAATCATACGCCCAGCAGGCACAAACTCATCCTTTAGCAGGTAGAGGGCCTGCCTTCTGGGATAGCTCAGTCAATAGGCAGTGAGGCTCTTAATCTCAGGGTTGCAGATTTGAGCCCCGGGTTGGGCAAAAGATTCCTGCATTGCAGGGGATTGGACTAGACTAGATGTGGTCCCTTCTAACTCTACCATTCTGTGATTCTATGACAGGGGTCAGCAACCTTTTTCAGCCGTGGGCCGGTCCACCCTCCCTCAGATCATGTGATGGGCCGGGTTATATTTTGAAAAAAATTATAGTGAACGAATTCCTATGCCTCACAAATAACCCAGAGATGCATTTTAAATAAAAGCACGCATTCTACTCATGGAAAAACACCAAGCAGGCCCCACAAATAACCCAGAGATGCATTTTAAATAAAAGGACACATTCTACTCATGTAAGAACACGCTGATTCCCGGACCATCCGCGGACCAGATTGAAAAGGCGATTGGGCCGCATCCGGCCTCCGGGCCTTAGGTTGCCTACCCCTGTTCTATGAGATCTACAAATGGAAACCTTGCTCAGTCAGAAGCCCTGGCTATTAGAGGGCACAACAACAGGCATGTTGGCATCAGGAGGCATGGTTTGCAGGACACCTTCCTATGGGCATCACCAAGACTGCCTTTTACCATCTTCAGGCAGATGTTGAAAACATGTTATTCTGCAAGTTACTCTATAAGTAAATGTTGTGCTGGTTTTATGTCTTTTTATGCTGAGGTATTTTACAAAAAGGGATGCGGGTGGCGCTGTGGGTTAAACCACAGAGCCTAGGACTTGCCGCTCAGAAGGTCGGTGGTTCGAATCCCCGCGACGGGGTGAGCTCCCGTTGCTCGGTCCCTGCTCCTGCCAACCTAGTAGTTCGAAAGCACATCAAAGTGCATGTAGATAAATAGGTACCACTCTGGCGGGAAGGTAAACGGTGTTTCCGTGCGCTGCTCTGGTTCACCAGAAGTGGCTTAGTCATGCTGGCCACATGACCCGGAAGCTGTACGCCGGCTCCCTCGGCCAATAAAGCGAGATGAGCGCCGCAACCCCAGAGTCGGCCACGACTGGACCTAATGGTCCCTTTACCTTTTATTTTACAAATACATTGGGTGGGGTAGATTTTGTTTGCATTATTGTTGTGTTGTGTTGTGTTGTGTTTTTTGTTTTTGTTTTTAATATTGTGAGCCACTCTGGACAAATGTTTTATTCTGAAAGACTGGATACTGGTGACTTAACCAAACAGTCTCCACTCACCTCTCCCTGAAATCCCATTCCCTTTCCTTTCTAAAATTCTTTTGCTTACCGCATTTAAGTTGGAACTTAGCGGCAGCTTCGTGTTGCTACTGGGATATGGCTGCACCAATGCACTAAAGACAGCTGAGGTCCTGCTATGATGTTTACAGCTCCCATTCTCTTGCCGTTGGGGACTAGGTATAAAAGATGTCACATTGCAAGCTATGAAAGCAAAGTTGGGACAATCTGTATTCTCTCATGAGCTGGAGTGCCTTTTGATCGACCGATGCCCTGGCAAAGCTACATACACTCTCATCCTATTTCACAGGGAATATTTACTCATAATTCTCGTGATGTCTTACAGTCTCACATGACTGCTGTATTTCTTCCATTGGCAATCAGCACTCCTTATCCCTTTTCAGAGCTGTTTTGAACAGGAGTCATTGAATAACAGAAGTCATGATATCATTTTCAGATTCCACCATTACCTTATGAAATTATGGGCACTTCCAAAAGGAAACCTTAAAGGACATAAAATAAATCTCATTTCAGAGTTCACAATGTCTTCAAACATGCAGCTTTTTTATTATAGCTTATTATTACTGTCATTTATATAACATTTTGTGCAGTGGTTTTGTTTTGTTTTTACTATTTTCTTGTCTTGTCTGCACAACTTCCTGGTGCAAAAAAGTCATTGTCATCTACCTTTGGCATTCGGTGAAGAGAGGCAGAGAGAAAGTAATTTGGCCAAGGTCATAAAATTAGTCAACTTCAGAGGTGGATCTTAAATCCAGATCACAACATAGCTCTTATTGCAGTGGGTTGTATCTGCTAGAATGAGGGAAATTTTTCTTCCTGCCCCCACTTCTATGTATCTTTTCTGATACTCTGTTCCTGCCTCTGAGTTGGTTCACACATGCAATACTTGCTTGTTTGCTTCACGTGACTAAATATGTCACTAAATATGGGATTGGGAAGAGCTGCAGGGATACCCTACAAACAGAGGTCAATGGATTCCAGCTGTCTTCTTATATTGTCAGGCCATTTCCAGACTATCTCTGTTTTGGGGTGTGATTCTGTCACATACTGGCAAATTCAGGCTCCACTATTTAAGCTGATTTGGCACTTTGGTGCAAAGTTCCCCTTTCCCCCCTCCAAAACCAGACCCTGCAGGACGAAAAGTGTGGGATAACAACTGATTGACATTACACCATCTAACCTCCCAGCAAACCTTGTGCGAGCAAATCAGGACGAATGCTCAATTAGCAGAACATGTGGAAGAAACCTCAGATCGTATTTCTCAGTGTGACCTGTGTATAGCTGCAGTTTGTGCAAATATTCACCTCTGTCTAAGTTTGCATCAATGCCACTTCCCTCCCTTGCCCCCCCCCCCACTTTCCTGGCCTCAGCGGATATACAGTGGTACCTCGGGTTAAGTACTTAATTCATTCTGGAGGTCCATTCTTAACCTGAAACTGTTCTTAACCTGAAGCACCACTTTAGCTAATGGGGCCTCCCACTGCTGCTGCACCGCCGGAGCACGATTTCTGTTCTCATCCTGAAGCAAAGTTCTTAACCAGAGGTACTATTTTTGTGTTAGCAGAGTCTGTAACCTGAAGCGTATGTAACCTGAAGCGTATGTAACTAGAGGTATCACTGTATACCTTCATTGATGGCAAGCCTGGAGCGTTATTTCATTATTTCTCTCTTCCTTCCCACCCACAACTGAACAGCAAAAATCACAGGCCTGCTCTTGGGTAAATTCAAGTTTATACAGCAGCAACAACAAAACCCCAGCATGATTTACTTGTGGTTGTTGTTGTTGTTTATATGTTTCATAAAGAAAACCCAAAGCCTGGATGCTCTCCAGGAATAATCCCACGTTGTCTGAAACACTGTGCATATATGCCATGATAGCGTCCTTGTCCAACTCTGTTGCCTTTTCTGCTTCACACTCGTCTCTGTTATAAAAGGCACACATTCTTCTCTGGAGGAGTTAAGAGTTGTTATTCAGAAAACAGGGATTTCTCTATGATAATCCCTGCTCCTGTGTCTTTTCCTAAAGCAGGATCTCATTGCATTGCCTGAATTAAACTCTCCCCTCCATTCTGTTACGTTTCATCATCAGTAAGTGGGAGTTGCCTCTGCAAGGTGCCAATAAGGGCAGGGCCTTTGAGTTCCTGCATTTAGTTTAAGACCATCTACGAATATCTAAGCCAAAGTTCAGATGAAGGGCAGCGTTTCAGCCAGAAAGTCACGCAGCTCACATGTTGGTTAGTATGTCACTTTGAACAGCCCTTATCTGATATTATTATGACTAACCCGGTGCTGACAGCATGGAACAGATTGCAGAAGCCATGTGATGATTATTTAAGGCCTCGCTGGGTACAACGTGTTGCTAATATTAACCCATTCTTTCCGGAATAGCTTTATGTGTAAATTACACCCTCGGAGGGAGACTGCAGTAAGGGAACAGTGGGCAATTACACCAAGGGTTTTTTCCCCCCATGAAAACTAATTGCCAGCAGTAATATATTTATAGCCTGACTCTTCTGGCCTGCCCTATGCATTACAGCTTAAAGCAGGGAATAAAGGTTTGCAGATTGCAGTTGTGGGTCTAAGGTTTGCTTTTTGTTTTTTTGTTTTTATAAAACTTTTTTTAAAAGAAAAAGAAATCAGAAACTATTACTTCTGGCGGATGTAGGACTTTTTCCCAAACACGGCATGCCAATAAAATGTGGACTTTGGTTTGGTTCTTTTGATGGCTGATCTTTAAAGTTTATTGCAAAGTGCGCCGAAGTCACAGTCTGCAGAAACAGTCTCTCAGCGCAGTACAGAAATGTCACAGTAAGAAGGCAATACAAACAACAGAGGTAATGATTTGTGCATAGTGTGAGGTCATGGGGCAAGCACACATACTGAACCCTTAATAAAGGCTCCTACCAGTACATGGGGCATTTCAAAACACCACCAAATGTAATGTTATATGAAGTATAAATAATAGAAAGAACAGAGTTGGGACAAGAGGAGATGCTGACCTTAACCCCATTACACCCCTTTTTTTTTGGAGATGCATTTGGAAAAGAGGCCTCCTGGAAGGAGGCCACTCACATGACAGTTTAGGAAAAAAGTGCCTCCATTTATGCTGGAAAGAAGTTTGGGGGAAGTGTCCTCACATGGGAGGCATAGGAATAAAAGTAAGTTGTTATGTACTGAGTTTGGATCCTTGAACAATTGGCAGGTAGGATCCTAGAAGGCAGCAACCTGATTGGTCTGCTGGGGCCGCCCAATCCGGATCCAGGAGGAAGTGGATCAGCAACCTGCAGGAACAGTCCAATCAGGCTCCAGGAGAGGAGTTGAATCAGCCAATCATACGGGACCCGTTGTGTAAATAATGTATATATAGCCAGAGGTTTTGGGGAAAGTACTCACTTAGAGGGACGCGGGTGGTGCTGTGGGTTAAACTACAGAGCCTAGGACTTGCCGATCAGAAGGTTGGCGGTTCGAATCCCCGTGACAGGGTGAGCTCCCGTTGTTCGGTCCCAGCTCCTGCCAACCTAGCAGTTCAAAAGCACGTCAAAGTGCAAGTAAATAAATAGGTACCGCTCCGGCGGGAAGGTAAACGGCATTTCTGTGCACTGCTCTAGTTTGTCAGAAGCGGATTAGTCATGCTTGCCGCATGACCCGGAAGCTGTACGCCGGCTCCCTCGGCCAATAAAGCGAGATGAGCGCTGCAACCCCAGAGTCGGCCACGACTGGACCTAATGGTCAGGGGTCCCTTTACCTTTACTTTACCTTACTCACTCACTCACTCACTGTTTACCATGAGCTGAAATATACTCTGAGTATATTTCATAAGTAATTGCAGCAAGTGGTTTTGGGACAATAAGAAGAGAAGCCTCTACCTCCTAAGATTGTTTGTGGCACTCTGGGAGCTGTGTGACACTGCTCCTGAGGTCTCAGGCCACAAAGCTCAAAGTGTCGTGATGGGATGGCATGATGGATTTTCTCTATTTAGCCCCTGCCCCCCCCATCGCCTTTTAACCATGCCCATTCATTTCGTCAAGGGGTGGAAGGCCACCCTGCGCTCAGGTTGATGTCCTTGTCCCAAGGCAACGTCTGGCCTTTAAAATAATCCCTTTTAATATTCTACCACTAAGCTGTGCATATTCCACGAGGCACTTTCCTAGAGAGATTATATTCTCACTGGAGAGTTGGGTGGTGTTGCTTTTTGGAACAGCAGCTCAGTCAGGTCTAAAGGCACCCTAAGAATCGAAGCCACATCATTCTTCCTTCATGGTCTTTTCGGTGGTGGTACCCTGGCTTTGGAATAGCCTACAGAAGAAAATGGGGCTATATTCTTTTTGGCACCTGGTTAATAATAATAATAATAATAACATTTTTTTCTTTGTACCCTGCCCTCCCCAGCTGGAGCCGGGCTCAGAGCAGCTAATATCATCTAAGTAATAAAATAAAAACAAGAAATCAATCAATTAAACAAGCAATCAATCAATTAAAATGCATCCCAGGCCTTTAGATTTTTACTGTATTTTCTTAGCTGGCTGAATAGTTATCAGTGCTGCTCCTTAGATTTTATTATGCAGTGGTACGTCGGGTTACAGACGCTTCAGGTTACAGACTCCGTCAACCCAGAAATAGTACCTTGGGTTAAGAACTTTGCTTCAGGATGAGAACAGAAATCGCGCGGCGGTGGCGGCACAACAACGGGAGGCCCCATTAACTAAAGTGGTACCTCAGGTTAAGAACAGTTTCAGGTTAAGAACGGACCTCCAGAACGAATTAATTTCTTAACCCGAGATACCACTGTGTTATTTTTAATTGTTGCTTTAACATTGTATTGATATTTGAATTTTATGTATGTTGTCCTGGAATCCATGTTTTGGATGAGGGTGCTACAAACAAATTCAAAATGCATATGTTCTATGCACTGATGGCATGGTATAAATAAAGGTAAAGGGACCCCTGACCATTAGGTCCAGTCGTGACCGACTCTGGGGTTGCGGCGCTCATCTCGCTTTATTGGCCGAGGGAGCCGGCATACAGCTTCCGGGTCATGTGGCCAGCATGACTAAGCCGCTTCTGGCGAACCAGAGCAGCGCACGGAAACGCCGTTTACCTTCCCGCCGGAGCGGTACCTATTTATCTACTTGCACTTTGACGTGCTTTCGAGCTGCTAGGTTGGCAGGAGCTGGGACCGAGCAACAGGAGCTCACTCCGTTGCGGGGATTCGAACCGCCGACCTTCTGATTGGCAAGCCCTAGGCTCTGTTGTTTAACCCACAGCGCCACCCGCTTCCCTAGAAATAAATAAATAAATGGTATAAATAAATTGATGCTAATGCTTTGCATGGTTATCCTTAGAGACAGTGGATTGAATTGTGCTGCGTAAGTGCTATGATGGACAGGGGCCATTCATATCACTGAAGAGATGGTGTTGCCACCTACCAGAACACACAGGGACTGTCTGCTGTACATACTTCAGAGCCTGCCTATGTGGTAAGGCATTTCCCATGTGAAGAGACGGCTGTTCTGCTTCTGCGGCCTTTCTACCTCCTGCAGGCCAGAATGGGAGGAAATTAATTGGATTCCTACTAGCATGGAGAGGAGTAGCTCTTCAAAGGAATGAGGCAGTTTAAGCCTTTTTGTGTTGAGATTATTTTTATTCCTGCTATGACATTGTAGTCCGAACTCTCATCACACCATGCAAGAGAAGTTCAAAATTCTTCCTTGTACAACCCAAATTGCTACTTATCCAAATGTCCTTATACCGCACACCGTTTAAGCATAAATCTATGTAAATAATAAAAGCAGTGGCCGTTTCAGAATTGACCCTTCCTTTACTTTGTTAACTTTATATGTATTTTCTTTAAAACATGCATTGCACGTGTTTTATATAACTGTCCTTCTCTGCATTACACATGGAAGCAGTGATCTGGAAAGATTAGGGTCCCCACGTTCATTCTTGCGGCAGGAAAACATTGCAGGGGGTTGGACTGGATGACTCTTCCAACTCCATAATTCTATGGCTCTATGACTCATTGAAAACCAAACTCTTTAAATGTGCACATAATCAGCAGCTTCCAAAACATGCTAGGTCACAGATTGTTCACCTCTGTAGTAAACTCTATACATAAAGTTTAGGCAATAATAAATCTGCTAAGTCTTTAAGGTTCCACAACATGGGCGTAGCCAAGGGGGGGCTGGGGGCAGCTGCCCCCCTAAATCAAGTAAAACAATAAAAACACGTAATTAACTGAGGTTCTTCCTCCCCACAACACGAAGCCTGCCCCCCTAACATAAATCCTGTCAACGCCCATGTTCTACAAGACTCTCATTTGTTTGTTGGTTTCGTTTTTGCTGTAACAGAGTAACGTAATTATCCCTCTTGAACATGAATGTAGTTTAGTTACCCCTTAACTTGCTTTACTGTGGGAGGGGGCGCGCGTTCTATGCTCTGTTCACAGACAGGGAGAGCCAGTGTGGTGTAGTGGTTAAGAGTGGTGGACTCGTAATCTGGTGAACCGGGTTTGCTTCCCCGCTCCTCCACATGCAGCTGCTGGGTGACCTTGGGCTAGTCACACTTCTTTGAAGTCTATCAGCCCCACTCACCTCACAGAGTGTTTGTTGTGGGGGAGGAAGGGAAAGGAGAATGTTAGCCGCTTTGAGACTCCTTTGGGTAGTGATAAAGTGGGATATCAAATCCACACTACTACTACTACTACTCTTCTTCTTCTTCTTCTTCTTCTTCTTCTTCTTCTTCTCCCTCTCAGACTTTCAGGGCATGCTTTTGGGTGAAGTGGGGATTCGATTTAATAAGTACTAGGTGGTTGTCAGTGTGTAACCAGCTGTGTATGCTTATTTTTCTGGATTAATTAAAGTGATGGTATAGTTTTGTGGGGTGTTTTTTAAGGATTGGTAAATGCTGTGGTTTAAACCACTGTGCCATTTGGACTTGCCGATCGGAAGGTTGGCAGTTTGAGGCCCCATGACGGGATGAGCTCCCGTTGTTTGGTCCCAGCTCCTGCCAGCCTAGCAGTTCGAAAGCACACAGTGCAAGTAGATAAATAGGTACCGCTTCGCCAGGAAGGTAAACGGCGTTTCCGTGCGTCTCCGGCTTCACCAGAAGCAACTTAGTCATGCTGGCCACATGACCCAGAAAAACTGTCTGCGGAGGCGGACAAACGCTGGCTCCCTTGGCCTGTAAAGCGAAATGAGCACCGCAACCCCAGAGTCATTCGCGATTGGACTTAACTGTCAGGGGTCCTTTACCTTTACCTCAGCAAAATTATTTTCACACAAGTACTATAGCAGGGTAGAAATTTCTTTCTAGAACAGTTTGAGGATGAGCAAAACCTGCCTCTTCCATTTTGAGACTATTTCCACTTTCCCTAGCACTGGAATTGCATGGTAGGGACATGTTTCAGAAGCCTTGTTGTCTATCACATAAATATTCGCACCCACAATGTTGTACTATTGCTTATTCTTTCTCTTTGTGTTTCCTCTTTTCGTCTCTGAGTTCCCTCTTTTTACCTTCTCTGTTGGAAAAGAAAGTGTGTTAGCAGCACTCCTCTTTTCTCCTGATTTCTGGAACGGGGCTTGGTATTCTAGTCCTGTGTGCCCCTCGGTTTGTGTGCTTTCTCTTTCCTTCCTGGCTCGTATAATTGAGCATGCCCTGTGGCAAAGTGACAGTTGGACTTTCCTTTTGCTTCCATCAGGATGTCCTGCCAAGTTGGAGTATTTGTGTAGTTCCCCTGGGGCTGTGGTGCCTGAACTGAGGCGTTTTCCTAGAAGTGCTCGGACATGCTGGTGTTTATGTCCCATCCCCTTGATCTCCTTTTCCGGTTCTCTTATTCAGAGTTGTTGTGGGGTTGTTGTCTGCTGCCCTGTTTCTCTCTTCTTTGACAAACTGAGTCTGTGTCTGTCTGCCTGTCAGTTAGTGATGAGTAGCTTTCTGGTGCAGGTACAGTGGTACCTCGGGTTACAGATGCTTCAGGCTACAGTCCACTAACCCAGAAATTGAATTGAAATACTTTATTGCCACTTGTACAACTTGTATACAGTGAGATCACATGAGCACCCCTCACTCAGTTCTCTTAGTCTTAATTCCCCTCGTTTACTGATGCACACCCACCAAACCCGAAAGCCAGTGTCCTGTTGTTATCTTTTCATTCAGCAGCCTAACAGCCCACGGATAGAAGCTGTTCTTTACCCTGTTGGTGTGACTAATCATGCTTCTGTATCTTCTGCCTGAGGGCAGGAGATCAAGAAAGTGCCGGCCAGGGTGTGAATCATCCCTGAGAATTTTCCTCACTCTCTTGAGGCAATGTTCTTCCACGATGTCATCCAGCAGATTCACGGGACAGCCCATAATATCTTGTGCTGTATTCACCATCCTCTGTAGGCACTTCCTATCCATTGATGTCAAATCAGCGTACCACACCATGATGCAGTATGAAAGGACACTTTCTATTGTGGACTGGTAGAAGGAGATAATCAAATGTTGATTGACATCGTTCTTTCGCAATACTCTGAAGAAATGGAGTCTCTGTTGGGCTTTCTTAACCACCTGGGTTGTATTGATTTTCCAAGTAAGGTCTTCACTGAGATAAACTCCTAGGAATTTAAAGGAAGAGTCTCTTCCCACACAGCCCTCCCCGATGTACAGCGGGGCTAGTTCTCCTCTCTTCCTCCAAAAGTCCAAACCATCTCCTTTGTCTTGCTGAAATTAAGGTGCAAGTTGTTCCCTAGGCACCATGTAGATATTTTTTGGACCTCCCCTCTATATGCTGATTCGTCTCCACCTGTTATTAAACCCATTATGGTGGTGTCATCTGCAAGCTTAATGATTGCCGTAGATGGGTCAGATGATACACATAGTACAAATAGTACCTCGGGTTAAGAACTTTGCTTCAGGATGAGAACAGAAATTGCGCTAAATTAGCTAAAGTGGTACTTCAGATTAAGAACAGTTTCAGGTTAAGAACAGACCTCCAGAACGAATTAAGTTCTTAACCCGAGGTACCACTGTATAGTTATGCCACTGTACTGCTGTGACCCAGGCTGTTTGTTAGAATTATTTCTCCCAGTTCCCACCAGATCCCAGTTTTGGGGAGTGTCACTGCTTAGAGACAGAGAGACAGGTCATGTATCAACAACAGTGACTACTACAGGACAAATGACCACTGGGAGGAGCGCAGAGAGAAGAAATGCCATGTTGCACCTGTAGCAGCAAAATTGGATGCCTTCATCTGCCCCAACTGCAATAAAACATGTCTCTCCCGTATTGGTCTCTAGTGGTCTGACTTTACCCCCAAAGGCGCACTCCCACAACAACACTGCCAAACATATATTTTGTGCATGGCTCTCCCAATAGAGGTTATTATCTTTATATCTTAACTGTGGGTGCTGAATTGTTCGCTCCCATAACAGGTGTATTAGAGTGATCCCACGTTTCCCTTTTTAAAACTGTTGACTTAAGAGCACATGGCCTGCAGCGACTCTTGAGCAGCCAATTTACTGTTTTAAAGATTTATGCTTATATTGCTATTTTCTGCCTTTGGTACAAGAATTTGCAGAGTGCAAGACACGATGGGAAACAGCACTGGATTAGCAAAAAGAAACCACCCTGCTGTTCAGTTGCATTTATTTATTTTATACTGCCAAGATTAAAATACCTACAGACACTTCCCACTTGAGTGAGGGACAACGGGGCTTTGGGATGGAAACTTGTGGTGCCTTTGTAGTATTGGCTGCATTTGCAAATGCACAAGGAGAGCATCATGGAGACCACAGGCAACACATCTGCCAACACTGTACCTGATTCCCAAAGAGAACCAACCTTTCTCAGCCCCAAGGTGTTTCACATTTAGGCTGCACTCAGACCTGGGGGTTCTTGCATTAGTTTTACTAATTTGTAATATTCCTTCTTCACTGTGGTACCTGTTGCACTATGGAACTGCGGCTTTTTAACCGATATACTACCATGTCATATGGAATTTTAAACGGTGGGAAAGAACTGTATGCCATAATACCACCCCAAAGTTTATCATGTGAATGGCATGATTTAAAAAACAACAACAACCACGGGGAAATTATAATGCAAATCTCCTGTGATTTTCTGAGATAACAAAGTTGGAAGCGGATATTTTTTGGGAAATGAGTACTAAACATCTGCTAGATCTGCTATACTTACAGAAGTGGCTTTTGCATCATAGGAAAGATATAAAACACAAAAATTATCAGGTAAGGAAATGTCGAGAAGATGGAAGAAGAAGAGTTTGGATTTGATATCCCGCTTTATCACTACCCTAAGGAGTCTCAAAGCGGCTAACAATCTCTTTTCCCTTCCTCCCCCACAACAAACACTCTGTGAGGTGAGTGGGGCTGAGAGACTTCAGAGAAGTGTGACTAGCCCAAGGTCACCCAGCAGCTGCATGTGGAGGATCGGAGACGCGAACTCGGTTCACCAGATTACAAGTCTACCACTCTTAACCACTACACCACACTGGCTCTCAGATGGAATAAAGTGCCGTCTGAAGGCAGCCTTAGCATAGTTACAGCTCTCTCCCAACTCAACCTGCAAAATGGCTGGAACCTGTCCCTGCTCCCAAACTGTGATGGACATTGCCCTGCAGGGGTCAAACCATAAAGGAGCCTTGTGACTTTGCTATTGGTACTTCTGGTGCTGCTAACAAAGCCCTGGTCATCTGATGCAATGCTGAACTGACCCAACCTGCTGACCAGAATACTCCTAAGCACCCTTTCCCCCTCAACAGAAACCACCCAGTTACCGAATATATCCAGGCAATGGACACCGAGAAGTGGCAGGGATGATGGCTAGAACACCAGTGGAGGAAGGCTCTGTCTGAATATGACAGAACATAAGTTACAGCTCTTGTCTGAGCCTGCTCAGTGGCAGTAATGGCCCAAAGGAGGGATGTTTTCTGTAACCCCTGTGTCCACTTAATGCTGTTCAACAAAGTGCTGTTTTGAATAGTTCAGGGATTCCTTTAGTCAGGTCACCAGGGTGATCTCGGAGAATTCGTAGGCCTGCTGTGATACATTTGCAAAGCACTTTGATAAAATCACTCATATCCATTTCAATTTGGAGTCCACGGTTAAAGCAGTTCAGTCACAGAGTGTGTCTAGGGAACCGCAGCTGCAAGCTAAGTATTTAGAGGGGGGTCCGAAGGGGTTTAGTCTACTATCTCTTTATTTGCCACCTGTCAGTCTTGGCTAAACATCTGTCAGGGGGCTGACTGGATAGATGGGTGAAGTGATAAATTAAGAGGTCCTGGCTGCTGGCCTGAAGAAGGTGGTCATGCAGCCACTTTTTATTTTTTTTAAAGAAGTCTTCCCTCGACCCAGAGGATTGCTTCAACCACCACTTGGTTGCAGATATTTCCTTCCTGAGCAAGTTGCTTAAGCATCTGTTAGCTAGGAACTCCAGTCATTTTTGGATGACATTGATTTCTGGATCCATTTCAATTTGGCTTCAGTCCTGCATTTTGCCAGAAACTGCTTTGGTCACCCTGATGGATGACCACTTCCTGGGGAAGGACAGGGCTTGGAACATGTCCTGAGGAAGGTGACAAAGGAGACCAGTTCCTATGAGAAAAGGTTGAAAGATTTGAATATGTCGAAGGAAGTTATTAAGAGGCAATATGGTGGTGGTTGTCGTTTAGTCGTGTCCGACTCTTCGTGACCCCATGGACCAGAACATGCCAGGCACTCCTGTCTTCCACTGCCTCCCACAGTTTGGTCAAACTCATGCTGGTAGCTTCGAGAACACTGTCCAACCATCTCATCCTCTGTCGTCCCCTTCTCCTTGTGCCCTCCATCTTTCCCAACATCAGGGTCTTCTCCAGGGAGTCTTCTCTTCTCATGATGTGGCCCAAGTATTGGAGTCTCAGCTTCAGGATCTGTCCTTCCAGTGAGCACTCAGGGCTGATTTCATTCAGAATGGATAGGTTTGATCTTCTTGCAGTCCATGGGACTCTCAAGAGTCTCATCCAGCACCAGAATTCAAAAGCATCAATTCTTTGGCAACCAGCCTTCTTTATGGTCCAGCTCTCACTTCCATGCATCACTACTGGGAAAACCATAGCTTTAACTATATGGAGCTTTGTCGGCAAGGTGATGTCTCTGCTTTTTAAGATGCTATCTAGGTTTGTCATTGCTTTTCTCCTAAGAAGCAGGCGTCTTTTAATTTTGTGACTGCTGTCATCATCTGGGCAATATGGTAGCCATCTTCAAATGTCTGGAGGGCTGTCACATAGAAGACGATGGAGAATATTTGCTTCCTGTTTCTCCCAAGGGAAAGATGTAACCCAATGAGTTTAAATTACAAGAAAAATGATTTAGGCTAAACATTAGGAAGAACTTCCTGATTGTATGGGTCATTTGACAGACTGCCTTAGAAGGTAATGGACTCTCCATCATTGGTGGTTTTAAATGGAGGCTGGATGGCCACATAAATACTGTATTACTGGGTTTCCAGCATTGGCAGAGAATTAGATGGCATTTGAGGTCCTTCCAGGTTTCTGATTCTGAATCCTGAACCGGTGTCTGTGGGTGGTAAAGGACTGGATGAGAGCCAATCAATCAGTGCTCAATCCAGACAAGATGCAAGTGCTGTTGGCCGATGGGTCTGTCTGACCAACCTGTTCCGAACAAGGATATGTTCCCCCTTAAGGATCAGAGTAACAGTTTGGTTTTTATTTTGAATGCCTAAAAGAGGCATTAGTGGCATGCTATGCTTTCCACTGCCAGGTTGGTGCACCAGACTTCCTCCTGGACAGAGAGAGACTGAGAGCAGTTATCCATTTCCAAGTGATCCATGCCCAAATAATACGCAGCAGTGACTACTGCAGTGTGTTCTGTGTCAGAGGGTTCCTTTGAAAACCTCTCTGAAGCTACAGTGGATGGGCAAAGCTGCAGCAATCCTACTAACTTAGGCAGAGCATATCTCACCAGCTTTAAAACAACTGCACTTGGTTTCTGTGTGTTCCCCTGCGCAATTCAGAGTGTTTTAAACAATGAAGCTTCAAACAGGGGGAATCTCAAGGATGTCCTGTTCCCATACAAAAGGGGACAGAGGTCGTCAGGAGAGGCATTTCTGCAGGTACCCATTCAGATCAGCTGTATGGTGGTTGAGATTGGGCCTTCTCAGTGGTGATACCATTGCAAGGGAATTTGTACTCTGTTTCCTTATACTCAGAGTCCAGCAAGGGTTTTAGGTGTTCGGTAAATATGGCTTCATTTTCCCAGGCTTATAAATCCTCTCCCCCACTGCTGCTACACTGAGTTTTTTATTTGAGTTTTATATGCTCCTTCAAGGGTTTTTATGGTGAGTGCACTGTATTTTATTGCAATATGCTTTAACGGTCTGCTACTGTTTTTTTTAATCTTCTTATTTTGTTTTTACACTTATTTGTGTATTTTAAAATGTTTGTGATGAGTAGCTGCCTTGAAAGATATTACATGATGTAAGGGGCATACTGAAGTAAATAAACAAACATTATTTTATAAAATCTCAAATGCCTGTCGGATAGCACTTTAGGAAAAAACTGTGCTGATAGAACCATTCACAACAGCGAGCCATCCAGAACTTGCACCAAATATGTTTGTTAAGAAATCATTAATAAAGCACAAGGGCTAATAATAATAATAATAATAATAATAATAATATATTTATACCCTGCCCATCTGGCTGGGCTGACGTTAAGACTGATCCCTTTTAAAGAGCAAGTCAAGTTACTTATTCCTATGTGCACATCTTGCATAATTCTAAGTTGTATTTCCAGAAGCACTGGATGTGTTGTTTTCATTGGAGGCGCAGCTGGCCTTTGTGGCAAGGAGTTCCTGTTTCTAACTAGGACTGGCTTACCAGCTACAGCCATACCTGGGCCAAGACAGAACAGGATCAGTTGCTCATGCTCTAGTGACCCCACATTGGATTATTGTAATATGCTCTACCCTCGAAAATAGTCTAGAAACTGCAGCTAGTGCAGAATGGAGCTTCCATAGTGTTAGCTTGGCCATCAAGATGGAAGAACGCAATGCCACTCCTTTAAACCCTACACCTGGCTACATGTAAACTGGATCCAATTCAAGGTTATTGATAATGATAATTGATCAAGTATCTGCAGGAGTGCCTCTTCCAACTTGAACCTTAAGCGGCAGGTGGGGAGATCTCCTTGTAGTCCCTATAAGAGAACTTGTACAGGCGATTTCAGCTCTGGAACGATCTGTCCTCGTCACTGTTTAAACGTTGACTAAATATTTTTCACCCACGTCTTTAGCAGTCTGAAAGGTCAGTTAGTATGTGTCATGAACAGCATCGTGTGGACTTGTGTTTTGAATCACTGCCGCGTTTGTCTATTTTAGTTCTATATTTGTTTTTATGCCTTGATTTGTTGTACAAGACCCTTGGCTCTGTTGTAGGAAATGCAATTAAGTAACAGCACATTTGTGTGATTTCTCAAATCTAGGAACAGCCATACTCCTTTTTTTAAAAAAATGGAAATATTTGCATAACGTATTCTGCTTCTGAACTATGCATCCAGGACCACTGGCAAACTATTCAAGCACAACCCCTCTAGCTTCTGAGATTTCACCAGGCATACTTGCAAGCTGAGTTTAAAAAAAACAGGAAGGCCGAGATTCTCAGAAAGGCCCATTCTGTTTGCAGTATTATTATTATTTTATTAAATTTGTATACTGACCTACATCCATAGATCTCTGGGAGGTTCACAAGATAAAACCACAATATAAAAACTCAAAACACACAATAAAAATAAAAACAATAGCAAACCAATAACCCACCCCCCCAGCACATTTTAAGAAGGCATTGGATTTTAAGCAGCCAAGGGCCTGATTAAGAGGAACGTTTTTGCCCGGCACCTAAAGGTGTATAACAAAGAATCCCTGGGGAGAACATTCCACAAACCTGTGTGGAGCCACCACAGAAAAGACCTGTTCTTGTGTTGCTACCCAACGGACCTCTTGTGGAGGAGGCACACAAAGAAGGGCCTCAGAAGATGTTCTCAGGGTCCAGGTAGGTTCATATGAAGAGAAGCGGTTCTTGAGGTATCACACTCTACTTTGTGTTGCATCCTAGCATACAGAGAGAACCCTGGGAATAATAATAATAATAATAATAATAATAAAATAATAATAATAATAATAAATTTATACCCCCCACATCTGGCTGGGTTTCCCCCGCCACACTGGGTAGCTTCCAACAAAATATTAAGATACAATAGTCCTTCAGATATTAAAAGCTTCCCTAAACAGGGCTGCCTCAGATGTCTCCTAAAAGGGAATTCCCACAAAAAGATTTTGTGGGAGAAGCTCTTAGTAAATGGTAGCCAGGGAGACATCTTCCTGCCCTTATGAGGTCACAGGATTAGTTTTCATGAAAGCCTTAGGTCTGGCCTGTAACACCTCAGACTTCAAGCAGAGAATCACAAGATCCAATGTTTCTCCATTCAGAAACAACACACCCCTCCACAAAGAAAGCAGTCAGAGAGGCTTCTTGACAGGTTAAGGCCTTGAAGTTGCTGGACTGAAGGGAAAGTATGATTCTTTATTATTTTTTTAAATGCAGAAAATGCTTGTTTATTTGTAGAGTTGTTGTTTTTTGTTTTGTTTTTATACGGATGTGTATTCAGTCATATATGAACTCCAGCCTGCAGTCTGAAGTGCTAGAGGACACACAACTTTGGTGATAACAGTGCCTGACACGTGGTATTTTTTCTGATCTCTTCTCTGCTTCCAAAAACTGTTATGCATCCTCCTCCCCTCTCCTCAACAAGTTATTTTGAAATGTGCGATTATCTAAGGCATTAGTTTCCTTCACATATAGACCCATTGCAAAAACTCCAGACATAACACTCTCTTCAACCACAAACTCTGCGCTGTCTGGCGAGCCAACAGCCAGAGCCAGCAGAAGCTCAGTCACTTGAATGTAGGTTGTGTAATTGCTGGAATATAAATGGCAACAGCCTTGCGAACTCCCTTTTATGTTGGTAGAAGGGCAAAGAATTCCTGTGGGCAGCCGTGTGACCGGGTCCTGGATGAATGAGAAGCCAACACCCCCCCCCCCCTTCTCCCTATTGTGCTACCACACAGAAACTTGGGTAACCAAGAAGAGGTACCGTATTTTTCGCTCTATAACACGCACCAGACCATAACACACACGTAGTTTTTAGAGGAGGAAAACAAGAAAAAAAATATTCTAAACGAAATAGTGGATATATGATTTTTGTGGTTCATGCTGTGGCCACAGACATGTGATCTGACAGTGAGTTTGGAGTAGCCCAATGCAAAAATCCTGAGGATCCATGTGGATCCATGCTTTGTAACCACGGAGGAGGGAAGGAAGGGGAACCATGGATCCTCTGCTCACGACTGCAGCAGATCCCCCCCGCCACCCGCAGGCATTCGCTCCATAACACGCACAGACATTTCCCCTTACTTTCTAGGAGGAAAAAAGTGAGTGTTATGGTGCAAAAAATACGGTAAATTCTTCCAGTGCCTTGTGACTCAATCCCTAACTGGGGGAAGCAGCAGCATAAAGAGCTATTATTTGAGCACTGGTTTGCAATCAGCAGGCTGTGCGAATGTCAGAACGAAGATTTTCTCACTAGCAAACTGCCTTTCCTTACGATGGGAGTGTGTGTGTGTGTGTGTGTGTGTGTGCATGCACACTGTTGTAAGGACTCTGGGGTTAGAGTGGAGGTGAGGTGCATCTCTTTCTGCACATAGCGACACATTGAAAACATACACTGTGAAATCCCTGCCAGCAAAACGCCAGCCTCCTAGTATCAGATTTTGCCTTACCACAACATTCTCCCTACAGGAGAAAAGAAAAGGGGTGTTACAGTGCCTATCTGAAGCTGTGTCAAAGGTTTGGTCAAGTATTTGCTGGGAACTGTGATAGATAAACAATGGGAACTGTGATAGATAAACAATGGATCACAGAACAGAGTAGAAAAACTGATATTTTAAATATTGCTCTCACTACTGAAAAAGGCTGTGTTGGACCTTCAGCTTTAAATTTATGAAGGCAAAATATTCAGAGTCTGTAAGAACTAGTTCATGGGTAAGCAAACTAAGGCCCGGGGGCCAGATCTGGCCCAATCGCCTTCTCAATTCGGCTCTCGGATGGTCTGGGAATCTGTGTGTTTTTACATAAGTGGAATATGTGCTTTTATTTAAAATGCATCTCTGGGTTATTTGTGGGGCATAGGAATTTGTTCATCCCCCCCCCCAAAAAAAAATAGTCTGGCCCCCCACAAGGTCTGAGGAACAGCGGAATGGCCCATGGCTGAAAAAGTTTGCTGACCCCTGGACTAGTTAATGACAGTAATAGTTGAGGACAGGTTTATAGGTTTCACAAGTGAATCCATATACTATTGTTAGTGTGGGTGACATTCTCCTCAAATCTGGTTGGAGTCCAGCTGGGTTGCTGCATGAAAAGAGCTTGATGATGTTGGGTCAATCCCTTGTGAATTATTCTCAGCGTAAAATGGTTTGTCAGTGATTCACCATGTCCTGGTATTATTTTCATGCTGAACCCAGGAGGGGCCAGAAATGAGCTACCATGAAAACAGAATTGTGTTTGCTTCCCTTGTCCTACCCAAAACGGTCAGGGTTAAGGTCATCAACAAATTCCATGAGTGAGAATTTCTCCCCTTTACACGAAGAATAGGAAGGCAATGCCACAAAGTTATACTGTATT
Source organism: Podarcis pityusensis (assembly GCF_964106645.2). NCBI lineage: Eukaryota > Metazoa > Chordata > Lepidosauria > Squamata > Lacertidae > Podarcis > Podarcis pityusensis. Next base: position 9,901,897 of record NC_138034.1, on the reverse strand, counting down.
TATATTTTAATCCTATAAGTGATTGCTTTTATTTTTGAGTAATTCTGAGCTACCCCCTTCAAGATGTAAGTGCTTTTTGGCAAACGGCCAAATACATTAAACTTCTGTAGGAGTTAGGTGGGGGTTTTTTTGTTTGTTTATTGTCCCCTGCCTCTTATCAGGGTGTTCATATTAAGTATTTCTTCTGAAATTCATCATGGTGAAAGCAAAGTTTGAGGTCACCATCTCATTTTTGACCTGTTCCTTTCTCGGATGCATTCCTTAACTCTGTGCTAGGACATAAATGAGGGTGGTTGATCATGCAAGAGAGAGAGAGAGAGAGAGAGAGAGAGAGAGAGAAAGGAGGAGGAGGAGGAGGAGAAGCAGTAGCAGCTACAACCTGAGTGTTGTAGCCACAATTCATTCAGAAGCCTGGGGGAAATCAAATGACCTTCCTTTTGCATTCACAAAGACAGGTGGTGGGGAGAGCCATTGCCAGCTGGCTACCTTCTTCCACCCTCGTGACTCATCACGTAATAGATCTCTTCAACACAAGAGGAGATCGTGGGATAATCAGGGTCCCCCTCCCTTTCATAGCGGAAGCCTATGTGTGTTCAGCCCTTTCACGCTGTTGCAGAATGTGGTTGCAAGCGACATCGCCAACACATATGTCAGCATGCAAGGTGGCCTTCTCTCCTGTATTCATAAGCACGTGAGTTGGGCTGTGTGAATCCTTCTCACGTGAATGAGACTCCAGGGGGAATGAGATGCTGGCAGCATCTGTTCATTCTGAAAGTTTCTACCTCTCCCTCAGCTTTGCCAACCCTCTCACTCAAGGGGGTTTGGAACTTGCTCGGGGTTTAACTCACGTGCACATTGCAACTTGTGTGTGATAGTTCCTTTCGCATCATTCCCATTTTCAGCCTATTATTTCTCCCAATAATTCGTGAGGTTTGAGGCCCGCGGCACGTGAGAGAAGCTATTTCAAATCCCCAAATGGCTTGGGACTAAGAATGGAAGAGAATGTGTGCATTTTAAGTGGTCTGACCTACTGCACATCTCCTGGTCCGATACACAGCTTGGAGCATAGTTATCCTTCTCAGCTCAAAAACATGCAGGAAAACGTAGATAAAATGCATAAAATACATTTAGAAATACATGCTGAAATAGGTATTTAGTAATTAAATATGTTTTAAATATTATATACTACATTTTATTTAAAAAGAGTTTGCATATTGATGCACACATTGACAGAATGCTTTAAGAATAAGCATATGCAATATTGTATTGACATGGACTTGAAATAGGCTGATCCGTCCATGTATACTTGAGACCAGTGAGCCTTGAGGTCTATTAGCCATTAATTCCATATGAACCTGCCCAGAGTTAAGATCTTCTTATGTGGCTTTTCTTAGGATCCTCCTTTCAGAGACAAGCCAAGTGGTGACCTGAGAAAGGGCCTTTTCAGTGGTGGCGCCCTCTCTCTGGAATGCCCTCTCCAGGGAGGTTCTCTTGAAACCAGCAGAATACCTTTTAATTTTTTCAGTTCCTTTCGATTGTCTGCTTAATTGGTCTTTTAAATCCCAGTACTGCTCAGGTTTTATAGTATTTTAATTCCTCTTCTGCTGTTCTGGTAATCCCTTTTGGTGTTTATGAGAGGGATAGAACTTGTTCAAAGGAAGGAAGGAAGGAAGGAAGGAAGGAAGGAAGGAAGGAAGGAAGGAAGGAAGGAAGGCATTTAAAAATACCATACTGTTTCCCACTTTATATGTGTTACTGCTGAATTGAGGTGGGTATAGCTCCTCTCTAGCAAGGCAACCATTTTGTCTCTTGTTGGTTTCATTCTGCTGACTCAATACATACAACATAAGCTTTTCTGCTATCTCTGTGTGTATGTCTTTATTTATTTATTTTTTAAAAGACTGTTCCTCTGTGAGTGTGAAGAGTCTGCGAAATAGCTTCATCAGCACCACAAGAAAAAGGTGAAAACCTGTTGTCAATCGCTAGACATTTAATCTAGTAGAATCCCGGCAAATTACTGTTATCAGCCAATTCTAATTTTTTTTTTATTGTGTGCAAACATCAGTGGGTGTGTTTTTATTACTAGTTGTGGTATATACAGAGATGATCCATTTATTTATAGGATTAGGGAGTTATAGGTGACTGTGAAATAAGCTGCCCCTCTGTCAAATTCTGCTCTCAGTTGGAAGATTTCCCCATTTTTACAGGGTGAGACGCAGTTCGTCTTGTCTTGTACATGACATTCTTCCCTTTCTTACTTAATAACCACTTTTTGTGTCATATCACTCTAATTACCCGGCTTGTGACAGCTTGGCAAATTTAGATATTAAATTGCATTGATCTCTTGATATAGTGAGACTCCAAAATACTTTTCACTGAGAGGTTAATAGTGAACTTTCGGAGGTCAAGAGCCATGCTTTATCCAGCAAAGCACCTTGTCTACTCTGAAACTATTTCAAAGAGTCCTTCTGCCGTATGTCTCAATGAACAGAACTATTGTATTCAGTGAGATTCTTATCAGCAGGGTCCTCTGTTTCCTACCATGCACATTTGCTCTGAGTCACAAAATTAATTAATGGAGAAAATTTATTTTAAAATGGAGCAGTGAAGCTGATTTAGTGCTCTTCTCTTCATTTATAAATGTCTCTACCCCTATGGCTATGAGTTACATTAGTTATTTTTCTTTTCTCTTCAATCTATGTACAATGTGGTGTAATGAGTTGAGATATCAAGACGCTTGCAAAGAGCCTTCTAATGCAGTTTATTTTAGTTTTATAGTTGTCTCTTTTTTTCTTCATTAATAGCTTCATCAAGACAGCATGCCAAGATAACTGAGTGGCCTGGTAGGTGCAACTCTTCTGGGCATGGAGATGTGTGGTGGTGAAGAAAGGATGAACTCTTTGGGCATCTGCCTGTCAAACAGTTGTTAAAAACAAAGGAACTAAGGTCTGGGTTAACATGAATGATTTTGTTGTTGTTATTGTTGTTTAGTTGTGTCCAACTCTTCATGACCCCACAGACCAGAGCACTCCAGGCACTCCTGTCTTCTACTGCCTCCCGCAGTTTGGTTAAACTCATATTAGTCGCTTCAAGAACACTGTCCAACCATCTCGTCCTCTTGTTGTCCCCTTCTCCTTGTGCCCTCCATCTTTCCCAACATCAGGGTCTTTTCCAGGGAGTCTTCTCTTCTCAGGAGGTGGCCAAAGTATTGGAGCCTCAGCTTCAGAATCTGTCCTTCCACTCAAGGCTGATTTCCTTCAGAATGGAGAGGTTTGATCTTCTTGCAGTCCATGGGACTCTCAAAAGTCTCCTCCAGCACCAGAATTCAAAAGCATCAATTCTTCGGCGATCAGCCTTCTTTATGGTCCAACTCTCACTTCCATACATTACTACTGGGAAAACCATAGCTTTAACTATACGGACCTTTGTTGGCAAGGTGATGTCTCTGCTTTTTAAGAAGCTGTCCAGGTTGTCATCGCTTTTCTCACAAGAAGCAGGCGTCTTTTAATTTGATGACTGCTGTTACCCTCTGCAGTGATCATGGAGCCCAAGAAAGTAAAATCTCTCACTGCCTCCATTTCTTCCCCTTCTATTTGCTAGGAGGTGATGGGACCAGTGGCCATGATCTTAGTTTAACATGAATGATACTGGACCACTATTACTTAGGAAGCTGCCATACCCTGAATAAGATCACTGGCCCATCTATCTCAGAGCTCTCTCCAAGGTTTCAGACTGTGGACAACTCCACCGGAAAATACCAGGGGTTGAAGCTGAGACCTTCTGTATGAAATATAGAAGCTCCACCAATGAGCTGTTGCCTTTCCTTCCTCTTGGATGTCTAGCTCTCTTCTCATAATCGCCTCTGCTCTTGGTAAAGAAAAATGTCTCCCCCATTATTATTATTTTTTAAATGTGTTTTGCAAATATAAGCTAGAATGTCATTTCAGGCATAGCAACGGTCTGTTTTACTAGGGTGACATTTTGGGTTCTGTACTGAAGGGTCAAGTGTTCAAGTGAACTTGATAGTTTCTTCCTGCCTGCCAGATAGCAGCAGAACTGCCAAATTTGTGCACCTCCAGCTCCCGTTCTGGACAGGCAATCCAGATTCCAGGATACATTGGTTGATGGCTCTGAAGTCGGCAGAGATATCTGGGAGAAGGATGATGCTCCCCCTCTCTCAGAGAGCAACCAAAGTAATTTCAAGCTCCCCGCCTCCACTCTCTTTCTACTCTAGCCCTGAAACTGCACTCTTGAAGGTTGTCTAGGATGGCATGTGATGTCACATGGAGGGCTGGTGGTCAAGGTGAGGGAGTTTACAGAAATCTGTAGCCCTCATGCCCAAGTGAAAGTTCCTTTAGGTTCAAGCACACATACCTGTCTGTCATTGGATTAGGAATGAGGAATGGCCACAAGTGATTCATACTTAGCCATGGTATACGATCCTCTCTTGATACCTTTTGTGTTGACCACTGGTACAGCTTTTCTGGCAGGTAGGGTATCAGATTTATCCTTGTATTTTTGCATGGACAGGCGGAGTCCCCCCAACCCCAGAGTGGGATAATGACTCAAGACACCCCAACCCCTGAGTGGGATAATGATTAAAATTGGCCACAACTGTATTAAGTGTCAGATGTAGGGAGACCTTGGCTCAGGTACTGGGCGTTTATCCTTCCCAGTCCCCAGCTGGGGATCTGGGAGACATCAGGGTTATCCAGAATGTGTGAGGATTGGGCTGGCTGTGGAGAATATATGTTCAAGCAGAGAGCCCGCCCCCTGTTTCACCACCGTCACAGAGGAGAGCAATGACAACCTCTCGGCGTATGGCCAATGCCTCCCCTCAAGACCCCTTTAACAGAGAACCCTCTGATCACCGCCACAAGGGGGGTGTGGGTCACCACTTCAAACACCCCCCCCCCCATTTAGGAAGATAGACTAAAGGATTCCGCCAAGGCCAGAAACCACCAAAGTTCTGACGTTTTGCTACGGGGAGGGCAAAACCTGCCAATGCAGGAAAATTCCTTTCCGGCCCTTCAACAGCGACCATAACATAGCAGCGCCTGTGTACCTGCAGAGAAGAGGTTAACCTGCAAGAGAAGACTTAACTGAGGGAGGGCAGGGTGGGAGAAGCTCTGGAGCCAACTGACACTTCTCAGGTAAGATTGACCTGTTGTGTGGGCAGGGCAGTCCCTCCACCTACCTGGCCAATCCCCTGGCAACGCCACCCCAGGCAGGATTGGGCGATTGGTTGAGGTAGGCAGAGACCTCCAGGCATCCAGTCTGGGGAAGGCGAAGCCAGCCCATACTACCAGGAGCCACACTAGGATCCGGGAGGCTGTGCGCAACCATGCAAAAGGCCATTTGATGTGGGGAGCGGTCATTTTTGACTTTTTTATCTTGCTATGTTAATGAGTCTTTTAGAGCTGAAATAAATGTGATCCTTGGCTTCAATGTGAATTTTCTTCCAAGGTTTTCCGAATGCTTAACAGATATTTGGCGCCGGATAACAGCTGGCATTTAAACTTGCATATCTGAAATGATTTTTGTATGTATTTGGTAGTTTATAGCTGACAATGCTTGATAGACAGCCTGCAGTGGTATTTGGTTTTTTTGACAGTATTTGACAGCTGATATTTGGCGTTTGTTACTTGATACCTTCGCACAAACCAAAGAATCAAGAGTTTGAAGCAGTCAGGTTTGTCTGTTTGCCAGAGTGACATATTCTGTCCCTTGCATATTATGCAGCTGAGAGGCTGGAGTGGCAATAAAGGATGAAAGCAAGCAAATCAAGTATAGAGGAGCCCAAAAGAATAACAAAACAAAAACACAAAACAAAAAGGCCCCCAAACCCTAACCTGGGGGTATAAATGCATATAGTCCATTGTGTTTGGGATTAATGGAAAACTAGATCATCCAGTTATATAGACTGTAACTGTAAACCCAGTGAATGCTCCCACTGTTTCATGTACAGTTTTACCTGCTTGTATGTTTTGTGCTGAGGGACCATTGTGACCATGGGAGGATTATCTCTGTTCTATTTGTTTTATTAATCTAATTAAAGTATTTCAGACTAGGAAGTACTTTTCCAGTTATTATGAAAACACTCCAGGGATAAACAACGAAGAAACAGGAAAGGGTGCTGTATAGGTTTTGCAAACGCACAATTAATGCAGTGTTGTAAAACCCTCTGAAAATTAACAGCATCATCCAGCCAAAGTTAAGATTTTTTAAAAAAAATTTCCATTGATTTCAGCGGGAGAGGGAAGCATGTACTTAACTTTGTGAAACTGGCCATGACTTAACAGGCTGATCTGCTTCACTGTGAATTTACAGCTAAATCTCTGGGTATTTGTGAGCAGGAGAGAAATAAGAGAGCGCTACCCTTTTTACTGCTTCGTAATGCTACAGTGCCATCATAATAACTATAAGAAAGGGAGCAAGATTTGGTTCTGGCTCATGCATAACCAATAAAATTGCTAATTAAGGGACAGATTCTGCCCTCTGGTACTTGGGTGAAACTCTCATTAGTGTGAAATAATGGTGTTGTGTCTTTTAATTCAGGTCAGAATCTGAATCTGATGTGCCAGTCTGTTAAGACGTATTCTCTGGGTTGAAAGGGGGGGTGTCAGTGGAACAAATTTTGTCGAAAGTGGCTAAAAACAAGACTGCAAAATAGTTATTAAAACATCCATTTATTTGAAGGCTGTGCATTCACCTTTCAGTTGGAAACCAATAGAATATTTGCAGTCTTGATTCAACTCCTCTCCCCCACTGTAAACTAAATTAATTTGGTTGCTTAATGGCACTTGAAAATCCCAGTTCTGCAGCACTGGGGATGTCCCATGTAAGCCTCCCGTGAGGAGGGAGACACAGCTCCTTGGTAGATAGAGCACATTCCTTGCACATAGAAGGTCCCAGCCTTAATTATTGGCAATTCTAGTTAAAAGGAGTCTGCCAGTCAGAGTAAGCAGTCTTGTACTAGATATGGGTTAAACCACAGAGCCTAGGACTTGCCGATCAGAAGGTTGATGGTTCGAATCCCCGCGATAGGGTGAGGTCCCGTTGCTCGGTCCCTGCTCCTGCCAACCTAGCAGTTCGAAAGCAGGTCAAAGTGCAAGTAGATAAATAGGTACCGCTCTAGCGCGAAGGTAAACGGCATTTCTGTGCCACATGCATCCCAGAAGAGATTTCTTATTAGCTATTGTTTGTTTGTTTGTTTGTTGTTGTTGTTATTTACAAAGCACGATGGCTCTCCAGTATGGCAGCAGACAGGCTGGAAGTGAATTCCCCCCTTCTTCCATGTGCTGACCTCTCTCATGCTGCTTACTGTGAATTAAATCTGCGAGTGAGAACCAGTTTGGGCATGTGCAGCAGCACTCCATTGGTGCCCAATAATAAGATTTATGTTTCCAAGGAGCTGCGACAAAGAAAAACGGGGGTAAGAGGGAGGGGTTAAGAGCCAGTAGCTGTCACCGTGTAAAATAGAAGTATGTATGTTTGGATAGGGAGTTGGGGCGAAGCTTGGATTAGCTCATCTCATATCCTGTTTGCCGTGTGCTCCCCTTTCTGAAAGTTCAGAATGAAACAGCTGTGAGTGTGTGGGGTTTAGCACATCTCATGCCATTACAGCTTTCAAAAGTCAAACGGGATAAAAATCAGTTGTGACCTGCTCAAGACATGTGATTGCGCAAATGGCATGACTGTTGTTTGTTGTTCCCTTGGGAATGATTAGTAACGGCAAACGAACTCGTGAAAGGGATACACTGAAGGCAGAGAAAGAAAGATCTCTCTCTGCCCTCCGCCTTCTTCATAGCTTCAAACATGCATAACTTTTCATCCACACTGAGCCCAGCTCTGCCAAACAGTGTAATCCACGCCCCCTGCAACCTTTAGGTTATAAATAACTTTGGAACGAGGCACATGCATACCCACAGTTCTAGCAAGGATGTCGTGAGAAGGATTGTGCAACAAAGCATCTTCAAGGGGCGAAGAGCCATAGACTGAACCCCAAAGGAAACATTTAATAATTGAAAAACCTCTTTTTCCTCTCCCCTCACACCTTAGACAAGGAGCCCACCTGTCCCTGTTGCTGATATCTAACACCCAGGGGATCTAAATCTCTCAGAAAAGTCCATAGAACCATATGTATTTTCTCCCCTTCTGTCTCCGATTAGAACCCACGAGTTCATAGGAAAGAATCAAGCCTTAAAGACTATATATATAATTGCACTTGCTCTCATGGGCTGGCAGCCACTTTGTCAGGTGGAAGTCCATGAAACACGTGCTTCAACTCAAGCTTGGAAAGTGTGTGATCCGATGATAGGCGTCTTCTTTTATGCAATAGCTAGCAGACCAGTCCCCAAGCCTTCCTCTGTGCATATGTCAGAGAAAGCTGCCTTTCATATTAAGGAGAGGAATGTCCTCTGTAACAAGCTCCTGTTTTAAAATAACCAATATTTGTATGTATCTCAAATTGCCCAGAAGATATTTTGGTCCGCTTATTTGCATGATATGGAAACAATTTTCGGCAGCGAGTGTTTTAAGCTATTTTGGTGTTGCTTTTCTTTTGGAGCGATCAGAAGGGTATACATTTAGGAACGTGTTTCTCTCTCTTCCCTTTTGAAGTCGGCAAAGTGTCTAATTTGCAGCAGAAGAGAGGAAAAGTTGGAAATAGTACACAGACGTACGTTTGAACTTGGGAAAACTTTGAGGAGTTTTGAGAATCCGTGTTTGAAAACAGTCGCTTGCAAATTCTCTTCCTCCCCCTCTTTCTTCTTCTTTTGGATGAACTTGAATAGCTCTGAGCTGAGCATTCATTTTTCCATGTATAATCTAGAATGCTGTCCATTCCCCTTCCTGCCAAGTTGGGTGGTGTGAAAGGTGAAAGGGAAGCAGGCTGCAGCCAGGTAAGGCAGAGGGAAAGCTGAAGGAAGCCTGTCACTGGGAGCAGCAAGAGGAAATATGGAAGCAGCAAGCTTGATAAGGTAAAGGGTAAAGGGACCCCTGACCATTAGGTCCAGTCGTGGCCGACTCTGGGGTTGCGGTGCTCATCTCGCTTTATTGGCCGAGGGAGCCGGCGTACAGCTTCCGAGTCATATGGCCAGCATGACTAAGCCGCTTCTGGCGAACCAGAACAGCGCACAGAAACGCCGTTTACTTTCCTCCCGGAGGGGTACCTATTTATCTACTTGCACTTTGAAGTGCTTTCGAACTGCTAGGTTGGCAGGAGCAGGGACCGAGCAACAGGAGCTCACCCCATTGCGGGGATTCGAACCGCCAGCCTTCTGATCGGCAAGTCCTAGGCTCTGTGGTTTAACCCACAGCGCCACCCGCGTCCCACAGCTAGCTTTATAGAGAGGCCTTTATATGGGGTTCGGACAATAGCATATAATCTATTGTGATCTGCTGCTACTAAGATTCTGGTCTGGTCAGGTCCCCTCCAGCCTTTGGCCAGAGATATCTTGATGGTTCAGAAGCTGATTCCGCCATCTTAGGTAAAACCAGAGTCAGGATCCGCTGTGGTTTCATGTCCACAAATGTAGAATCCAGGAGACATTTCCACATGGGAAGAGAATAACACACTGAATATTTCTGCTTGCTGCATCACTTTTCATGAGACACAGATAGCAATATTTGCATGTAAACAGTGCACACAGCAAGTTGTTTCGGATACACTGATCTCCATAATCCTTATGAAACCACACACAAACACCTTCCCTATGATAGATTATCTCATCTGCCCTCATATTCTTTACGTGCTCCCTAATTCTTCAAGCAGCGTAATTTTCCAGGGGTGCAGCGCTCACCCGGGTTTGGTTCCCATTGGAAGGTCACGGGAGGTTTACGCAATGTGTGGAACTATTTACAAATGTAGTGCAAATATTGAAAATAAATAAGTAAAAGTAAGTAAATACTGCTTGAACACAGTTGAATATATCTCTTGAACACTCACAAAGAGACAATAAGAATCCACAGCTCCCATGCCAGATTTTGAGGGAGACTGCCAGCGCTCGAAAATGCTGTTAGCTTTTATAGCACCGCGCAAAACCCAGCTCTCTGACTCCGTCTGGCTTAAAGGTGCAGTCTGCACACACACACACAGAGCTTCACCCCATCGCCACCATTTTCTGATCGGCTTTTCCTCTTCAGAACCTGACCCTGTATCAATAAGTCATTGGCTAGCTATTGGATCCCATGGCAACCTGTCATCCATTGAAAATAACAAAAGAGATGTGATGGGCAAGACATACGCAGCAGGTTTGACTTTAGCTGTCCTCATGTAGTCCTAACCCCAATAGCTTTATTCAGTGTTGTAAATCAGGGACAAAGGGCATGTCTGCATTTGCAAGTCCCACCCCAAACATCCCAGGCATGCAAGCTGCCCTTTACATCTTTGCTTCAGTAGTGAGAAGGCCTATAGAAAGTTCTGAGCATGTTTGGTTGACTTCTAGGTTGGGCAAATTTGTCAGCTTTGGTTTATCTCCATTTCTCATTTTCCATATTTTCAAGGCAGCTCCCCACATTTCCACATGAGCCTGCAATTTTTTTTAAAAAAAATGTTTTCATGAAAATTCATCAGCATTTTAGTGCCATATTTTTGCATGCTATTTTGGCGAACACACACACTTTGCTGCAATAAAATTTCCCATAATACAATGCATTTTTTTGTATGTTATTCTCATGAATATATGTATTTTTGTGCGTGGTTCACTCTAGCATGGTTCACTCTACCAGAAAACTGAAAAGTTAGGAGAACTGTGAATGGCAAAGGATGGCTGAGTTTTGGTTCATTTTTTTACAAAGAAGCAAGGAGGATAGGTAAAAAAAGTCATTCATGTTTCCTTGCAAATGTTTCTTATGCTCTTCCACAAGCCATAGTATTTGAAGACATTCTCAGTGTGATGCTTACTAGGTTGTAAGGCCCACTGAACACAGTATGGCTTGCTTCTAAGAAAACATACATATGATTGTGCTCCTGGCTGAAGAGGGATTCAGATTTGAATCTTGAGCATTCATATTCTAATATATATCCATTACACTAGCCTGGAGTTTTGAGGGAACTAGACATTCATGTCGAGAGACAAATCCTGCCAATTTCCCTATGTTGTGTACTATATGCACTTTATTTTCTTTGTGTGATATCACAAATTGTGCATAAGAGCCAGCTAATTTTGTGTACATTAAAATTCAGAAAAAGATGGGCCAACTCCTATGTCCTCACACAGTTACAACTTTCCCACCTTTCTGGTTTTTTTTTTAGAAAATACATGACATGCTTTCATCTTTAAATGTATGTTTTAGGCATCAGATATGCAAAAGATTTTATTTTATTTTAAAAATTATATCCTATATTCCGGGCATCAAAAATCTTCTAGGTAGCTAATAAATTATTCGGTTTACGAACTCAGCAAAACTGGAAGTAGTGTCCCGGTTTGCGAACTTTACCTCAGTCTAAAAATAGAAGCCGGCGGCGGAAGGCCTCATTAGGGAAAGTGCACCTCGGTTTAAGAACGGGTTTGGTTTAAGAACGGACTTCCAGAATGGATTAAGTTCATAAACCGAGGTACCACTGTATATTTATCTGAGAATAAGCTCCACTGAACATTGCAACTATGAGTAAGCATACATAGATTAAGGTTCCTTATCTCCTGTTTGCTGCCATTTCAGATGTCAGCCTTATGAACATTTGCCTTTCAGTAGTGGTTTTCAAACTTTGCACCTAACTTCCTACCTTCCCGAATTGACTCACTGGCTAAGAGAAACATTCGTCCTGTAACCCCCAACGTGCTGCGTGGGATTTTGGATCGGGTTCAAGGAAACACTGTTCATGGATGGCACTGATCAGACCTGTTGGGCTTCATAGGAACCTTGCTTGAACTTTGTGTCCTGGAACATATTCAACATTCTTCAGCTTCACATTGCAGCAGCAGGTCCGTTGGCTTTCAAGGAAGATTGCCTACCATTTCAGATCATATCTCTGAGGTATCTCTCTCAAAAATATCGGATGAACCATAGAGTACCTGGGGGAAATAATTTGAAAATGACCATGAAGGGTTCATAGGCATCAGACCCTAAAAAGAGCGAAGGGTGTTGACTAATTGACAACTGGCAAGTTAACAAATGAATTTTTCAATTTTCTATAATGCTATAATGTATGATTGATATTAATTAGGTTTTTTTTTTGCAAAGTACCATACTCCTCAACTTGAGCTGAACCAGAAATAAATATGTAGCCATATATTAAAGCTTTATTAGTTGAAGAGAAGGACAGGGTGAAGGCACCTATATGAAACTCAACGTATGTTGGCTTCTGCTTGTATTAATGTTGGCAGCGCCTTGAAATTAATTTGGTTACCACCATGGGTAAAGAATAAGAAACAGTATACCATAATGTAACTATGTTTACCAATTCATTTCTGGGATTAAAACTTATTGCCGCATTATATATGCAAGGGCAGACTCCCCTCCCCCACCCATTCCTTTGGAAGATGAAGGGAGGCACATTTTGGTAATTAAAGTGAATGTTGCCCTCTAAAGAGTCAGACGTAGAAAACTTGTCATTCAGTCTCTCATTACCTGAGATTGGGGAGGAAATCTTTGGGATATCAGCATTCTGTACCCTCTTGTTTCTGTTTTGTGATGTGATAACATCTATTTAATATGCCATTCAACAGCGCAGGTCAAATGTCATTTTCTAACATCATGTTATTTCCTGTCTCATCAGTATGTACAAGACAGGACGAGCCTTGCATCTTAAAACATTAGAAAGCGAGGGTCATGATGAAATAACACAACAGAAATATCGCATAGATCCTGAAAGCAATTATATTAAAGGGCTTTCCATTTTGACACATTTAGATTAAGAATAAGTCTTTCCTGTTTCATGCGCCTGCTGTCAAGAATGTTGTTAAAACAAGGAAACTACCTCCAAAGAGAATAACTTTTAAGCACCAAAATGCAAAAGGGATAAGCACTAAATATATGGGTAGATATATTATGCTGTAACGTCGATTTGTGGTGTTCTTAATACAAAGCACAGTAGGGCTTAATTAAAAAGTGATTGTACCGATCTATCACAAACCTGCATTAAGGATATAGATGCCAAGAAAATTAAGTTGAATAGGTGGTAGTAATGAAATTGATTTTTTATTGAATAGTTTTTATTTCTCCAGCTTTGTTTTCTAATCCGGCCTCTTCATCAGTTAAGTGTGAGACATTCTTCAGCCAGATTCTTTTTAACTTCAGTATGCAGCTGGTTTTTGATACCAGAATTTGCATTTCCATTAATCCTTTGTATTTTTTTTTTAATGTTTGAAACTGCTGATAAAGACTTGAAGACTTAATCATGGCAGTAAATGAAGAAGAACAAACCCTTTCAGCCTTGTTCTTTCCCTTCTGGTTCCTTCAGCAGAATGCTCAGGTTGCTACTGGAGCAAAGCTGTTTTGCTAGATTTTTTTTTTATTTCATGTAAGCAAAAGTCTGAGACACGCTAAGAAAGCTCCAGGCAGTCCCATAACTGTACTTTATTACTTCGTAGACAAATCCCCATCAAACAGCCACGTGTCTTCTGAACCCAATATATTTAATGTTCCACTGATAACGCTGCGCAGGAGACAAAATGGGCACAACTCACTAACTACTACTTGTGTGTAGCACCATATTAATTTAAATAACTGTGAGCACGGCCTGCAAATACATGGGCACAATCCAGCCATGGTTAAGCACGTAGAAGGCGAAGGGATTTTAAAATGCTGAAATTTGCCCACCTGTTCTCCTTCTCCTTCTCCCCCTCCCCCATCTTTTTTGCCCACAATCTTCCTCGGCCTGCAATGGTATGTGTTTTGCTCTACTTTCAGTGGAGCAGAAAAAATAACCAAGGAGGACTCTGTGGCTACCTTGACTGCTACTTTTAAAAGCGAACAGTTACTTTGTTGCTGAAGTCTGGTAATTCTACCCCCAAACAAACAGTGGTACTTTGGGTGAAGTACTTACTGGTAATTCATTCCGGAGGTCCGTTCTTAACCTGAAACTGTTCTTAACCTGAAGCACCACTTTAGCTAATGGGGCCTGCTGCTGCTGCCGCGCCGCCAGAGCACAATTTCTGTTCTCATCCTGAAGCAAAATTCTTAACCTGAAGCACTATTTCTGGGTTAGCGGAGTCTGCAACCTGAAGTGTATGTAAGCTGAAGCGTATGTAACCTGAGGTACCACTGTAATGCCATTCATAGTGAGAGTCTACAGAAGGCAAAGTCAGAGGCGTTACACTGAGAAAGTCCAAGCAGAGTTACCAAATAAAGAATGAAATGCTAATAACGAGCGCTGTGTTGCAGAATAATTCTGCAACAGCAGGTTCATCAGAATTCAACATTCTGTTTAAAAAGCCACGTTATTGAGGGTGAATATATTTGTTTTTATGGCCATCTCAGATTTTTATGAAAGCTATCCAGTGTCACAAAGCTATTTTCCCTAGATTAATACATGCTTAAAGTTTAATTGCAAAGCACACACTTTTCTCTCTTTTTTTTGGAGAGCATCCCATAAACTGGCAAATTGCAGCAAGCCGTGAAATTTTACCATGAAATAAGAACTTGGCTATCATGGGGGGTGGGTGATTGAGACTGAAATACATGTTTGGAAATGGACTATTACAGCAGGAGAATTAACCACAATGTGATAACAGTAAACCCCTCTCCCCACACAAATCATTGTATTTTTTATTCAAAGGGTGCAAGGCAAAAGTCGATGATGTTGTGACATGAATTCAGATAGCAAAATACAAAAGAATATTTTGAATATGATAGCTTCTCACGAGTAAGAAGTGGATCAGTAAAACATTTCTGTGTTGACAAGCACTGGCAGGGACTGGCAGGACCCTGAGGAGCGCAGTGGGGCTGGAGTCTTGACTCGGGAGAGTGATTTGGGGGGAACTGTACAAGCCAGGAGGCAAGAGTTAGAGGCAGGGGAAGTTTCAGAGCTGGAGGCTGGAGCAGAGGATGAGTTGGAAGAAGAGGAGGAAGAGGCAGGTCAGGTAAGTGAAGCACCAAGTGCTTCCCCACCTTCTCCTGAACCACTGTCTCCCAGTACCAGGAAGGGACTGAAAAGAGATGAGCAGAGGAAGAACACTGGCACAATCTCTGCTTTTGTGCATGCAGCCCATTGGGGGGGTACATAAACTGTTGGAGAGGGAGTGCCCCCCCCATTGCTGCAACTGCTCCATAAAGTGTGGACCTGGGAATAACTGCCTAGACGTTGGGTTGGTTTGCGTAGGTCTCCATCACTGTAGAAGGAACTCTCTGCCATGTGGTGGTCTGAAAGGTGCCCAGATGCAGAGGCTGGCTGGCTGGGAAAAGGAATTATAAAAAGCAAGATCCTCAGCCTCTTCCCAAGACATCAAGAGAAAAAGCATCCGAAATCACCTTTCGGTGATGCAGCTAAAATGATACCTTTCCGCACCCGCATGCTGCTATGAGGAAAAAAAATGGACTTATGTAGTTAGTTTTGAACTGTTACTTTGTTAATGTTTGGAGCCCCATTGTGTGCTTTATTCTGCGCTCATAAAATAGTGTCAATTGGATTTTAAGCCCATGATGCCTGAGAGAAGAAGAAGAAGAAGAAGAAGAAGAAGAAGAAGAAGAAGAAGAAGAAGAAGCAGCAGCAGCTACAACTTGAGTGTTGTAGCCACAGTTCATTCAGGAGAGAGGTGCCATGAACCATGAGAGCCAGGAGATAATTTGCAGGCATACAACACGTCCCACAGGCTAATAGCTCTTCCACACATTGACATCCACCAGTGGCAAGGAGGTCCCCAACTATATCTAGGAAATAAATGGTATATTTTACTATTGGTCTCGATGTTTCTGAGATTTGTGTGGCACGTGGCTAGGCTTCTCAAACCATTCCCCCCCCCCCCCTTAGCATAGGTCATCTGAATTCCTTAGCTTGGGGTTATGAATGGGCCAGGAATGTAACTAATATATGCTTTGACATGTAATTAGTAATACAACTGTGATTTGCACATATTTATTCTTTAGTTTCAATAAAAGTTTTCCTTTTTCCAAAATCCTGCTTTGTGTGTATTTCATTCATTGCACCCACCTGCAGGCACACCTAGGCAATTGTCTCTTGCTTCTCAGCAAAGTGTCTTGCTTATCTCTAAGAGGGGGACGTGATCTGACCAGGGGAGGGAGCTGGGAGTTGGTGTGTAGTGGATAGCATGTTGTACTTCCATCAGACACTCATAAGATTAAGTCTTGGACACTGTGCTTAGGAAACCCTTTCCCCAACCCCCAACATGGAAACATCCTTGATGGGTAATATAACCCACTAGCAGCCCTCTGCTGTAGCCAGCAAGAGCATTTGATTTCCTCCCCTTCCCTTGGAGCGCGCTCTCTCTCTCTCTCTCCTGGTGATGGGCTTTCTCATGAGGAGGCGGCTGTCCTGGTGGGAAATGCAGTCTGAGAAACACTGAATTAGGGTATTAAACTAGGGCTTTGCATTGTTGTTGTTCTCATTGGTTTTAATGATTTTTAACGTCCAGGGGCATGAGCGATGTATTTTTTTATTTTCTTTATTTATTAAATTTATATACCACCCTATACCCACAGGGATGCAGGTGGCGCTGTGGGTTAAACCACAGAGCCTAGGACTTGCCGATCAGAAGGTTGGCGGTTCGAATCCCCACAACGGGGTGAGCTCCCGTTCCTCGGTCCCAGCTCCTGCCCACCTAGCAGTTCGAAAGCACGTCAAAGTGCAAGTAGATAAATAGGTACCGCTCTGGTGGGAAGGTAAACAGCGTTTCCGTGCGCTGCTCTGGTTCACCAGAAGCGGCTTAGTCATGCTGGCCACATGACCTGGAAGCTGTCTGTGGACAAACGCTGGCTCCCTCGGCCTATAGAGCGAGATGAGCGCGCAACCCCAGAGTCGTCCGCAACTGGACTTAACGGTCAGGGGTCCTTTTACCCTTACCTATACCCACAGGTCTCAGGGTGGATCACAGGATGAAATCAGAATATAAAACCACAAAATACATCATCAAAACAAAAAACAACCCAGTAACACCCCTCCAACACATTTCAAAAGGGCAATAAAATCTTTTTAATCTGTAAGGTCCGCAAGACTTTCTGTTACAGATCAACAGGGCTCCCACTTTGGAAACAGATGGAGAAGCGGGTTCATATTGGCCAGAGCTAAGGCTGTGGGGAGTTCATGTGTATGCATGCAAACACTTCTCACTGCTTTCAGCCTTTTCTTCAGTTGATTGATAGACTTCTTGTAATAGGTGTTTACCTTTAAACATACACACCCGTCTAACACCAGCAGGGCAGACAAAGGAGACTGGGTATTATTATTTTTTAAAATATGTTCCATGGCTGATGTTTAGTGAAGGAAGGGTTAGGGGAAGCTGTATCTGCCGCACATAGGGAAAAAATTCAAAAGGAGAATGTGTTTACCTCTGCTGGTGAGCGACAAATCTATTAGCAACAGGAGAAATTAACAAAAGGAAAGATTTTCTGCATATGGGGGAAAGGGTTTGGGGAGTGAGTATAAATCTGACCTTCCAAATTGCTCAAAAGGCAACCTGTCTGGGAACTGGGATGAGCACAACTTCAATGCTAAGTGCAATTATCTGCAAATAGCATGCCCCGCAGAATTTAGGGGACTTATTGCTGGGGAAACACGCATAGGATCAGCATGCACAAGAAAAATTTTACCACCTGGCAGCAGATTGCAGAAGGGCAGCAGAAATACAAAGAAGAAAGTGGGTCCCCTTGCCGTCCTCTTAGGTGCATTTAATGTGCGCAAACCCTCCTCAGTTCCCCCTCCAAACAAACAAAAAACAAAACAACCTTACCAACCGCAGACTTTTATTAGTGATGTTGAAGCACATACCCCCAAAAGTAAGGGGAGTCTGCTTATCTCCTCATTATCTTGTGATAATGAGGCTGCTTAGATCAGGCAAATGAGCATCTGAATTCCTCGCAGATGTGTAGTTATTCATCCTGGGTTTTCCTCCTGTGGCAAATCGTGTCCTCCAAATCATGGAGAGCCACGTGTTGTGGTGAGATCACCAAACTGCCTTCTTGTTGCTGGGGTGGGCCTTTTTGGATGCCCTCCTTGCCTCATTGGTCAACCCTTTGTTACTGGGGCAGATTTCTGCCGGTTGGGGTTTGATTGGCACGTAAGGGGCTATTTAAGGGGCTGCACGTGGCGAAGTACTTTCTCTTTCGCATCATGCAGCGGATCACCCTCCCTCCCTATAATTTTAGGTTGTGTTTTTGACCTTGCTATGCCTGTCTAGGGGTCTTCTGTTTTTGGACCGGGTCCCAGTAGGAATTTTGCCACTTGGCCGATTGCCTGGTGCCATTTGGTTTTTGCCTACCGTGTAGCAAGTCGTCACAACTTTGTAAGGTTGGCGGTTAAAGGTAAAGGTAAAGGGACCCCTGACCATTAGGTCCAGTTGTGGCCCACTCTGGGGTTGCGGCGCTCATCTTGCTTTATTGGCCGAGGGAACCGGTGTACAGCTTCCGGGTCTTGTGGCCAGCATGACTAAGCCGCTTCTGGTGAACCAGAGCAGTGCACGGAAACGCCGTTTACCTTCCCGCCGGAGCGGTACCTATTTATCTACTTGCACTGATGTGCTTTCGAACTGCTAGGTCAGCAGGAGCAGAGACTGAGCAACGGGAGCTCACCCCATTGCGGGGATTTGAACTGCCAACCTTCTGATTGGCAAGTCCTAGGCTCTGTGGTTTAACCCACAGCGCCACCCACGTCCTTAAGGTTGGCGGTTAGGCATTGATTTATTCTTTGGCGGAGGGGATTATGGATTGGCTGTGCCTGCCCCTCATTTGTTGTTGTTGCTGCTGCTAGGGAATTCTGTTAAAGGAATCCAGGGGCTCGATTTGCTCTGTCCGATCCCCTCTCAGGGGTAGGGCCAGGCCAGAGTTCCTGGGAGCATCTGGGGTGAAGTAAGAGGCGGAAATCTGCCTCTGTGCTCCCCTAGTATGTTTTCCCTTACTGACCTCTGGAGGTTCCAGGTGTCAGTCCTGTTCCTGCCGGTGCAGGTTCAGGTAGTCCGAACCAATGCCTAAGCAACCACTCACATGCTGTAAACAATAAAGTTGTGGCCAAATTAATGCCAAAAACCCTAAACAAATACTCTGTTTCCTGTGTGATTTATTTTGGAGGGGGTTTGGGGGTCTTTACACGCAACTGGGTGATTTGGGATAGTTGGAAGGTATGACTTTGGTCTCAGGTTGAAAAGGCCATGCAGAATAAACAAAATAAAATCTCAAATAAAATAATCTACCCAGGGATGAAATTGAGAGCTGCCTGAATGGAGCAGCGTGGGAATGGGGGCAAGCTGGAAGCAGGTGCAGGATACTGAACCGAGGCCTATACTCGACTGTTGAGCCTGATTTGGAAGCATTTATAGCTAAGCACAGATCAGAGCAAAGAATTTGCTGTTTAGGGTGGACAACGCCCTGAGCTGAAGAGGACATTATCCCTTGTGAGAGTTATCTGGACCTTGCACAGAGTCTGAACCAATAAGCTCTACACACTGAGATAGAGTCACAACATGTTATTTTTTTATTTTATTTACTTATTTATTGAATTTATATTCTGCCCAATACCCGCAGGTCTCAGGGCGGTTTACAGAGAAACTGCAAACGGTCTTTAAACTTGTTACAAAAAATGTTGTAAATACAAATCAGCACATTGCTCTTAAACAACCTAGCAAGGCTGCCCAGTTTTCTTAGGTCCTTCCTTCTTAATATTGTCCAATAACTATTCTCTTTGGTTCCAGAGAGAGTCAGGTAAGCAAGTTGCTTCCTCAGTAAGCTGGAAGATTCTGAGAGAGACCCAAACTCCTAGGAATGAGTCATCGATTAACATATACATTGAAATAAAAACCACTCCATTCCCTTGTTACAGCTTTAGCCCCAAAAGCACCTTTTGCACTTGCTGCAGTTATCAGCAAAACATCCATTCTGCAAATGCAAACTTCCACTAAGTTCCATGCACAATGAACACGCCCCACTCCAGCTGCAACTTGTTGGTCCTGGCTGGTTCTTTTTAGTTGAGCTAGTTGAAAGCCTTGGATTTCTTCAATTTAATGTGAAACCAGGGAGAGTGCACAGAGACTTGGTAGGGCACAGTCATGCCTTTCCACGTTAAGATTGGCCTTTGAACAAGGTGCGTATTCAGTTGTTCCTGGGTGAATGGGCAATCTATCCATTAATCAAGATGTTGTGTGGCTCCTTGGGCACTCATATCTGCAAACGTTTTTTTCCGGAGTGGATAGTTCATTTGGTTAATGACTGGTGCGGGTGATGCCAAGTTTGCAGGTTTGATCCCCGTATGAGACAGCTGCGTATTCTTCCATTGCAGGAGGTTGGACTAGATTATCCTCAGGGTCCCTTCCAATTCAACAATTCTACGATTCTGAGATCTGTGGCTCCATCCCTGTCAATATGCAACCATATAAAATCTAATCCCAGGACTCACCCCACAAATTCACAATGTGGATGTTCTCCTATGTGGCGGTATAATATTTGAAAGAAATGCTGGTAGTTATAGCTTGGGTCTGGTCATCAAAAAAGGGTGATGGGGAAATCATTGATATGTTAGGAATTCTGAGCACCAACAGTAAAAGATCGTGTTTTCTATCAACGTGTCATTTTTCAAAAGTGCCTCTGTATTTATGAGGTGGACCTTGTTCTCAATGATTAAAACGTTTTCAAGTTGTTTGTGTCTTTTCTACATCAGCATTTTTGGGTTTTAGAAAAAGTTGTAAGAACTATGACTTTCCTACTTGGTGTTTAGGAAGATTTACTCATTTATTTAAATTGTTTTGTTTTTTTTAAAGGAAAGGAAGTTGGCAATACCTTTCTCCCCCGTATAAAAATGTCTGGCAATAAATTGTCATTTGGTAGTTTAACATCAGCTGCCATTAAATGACCCCAATGTTTGCCATTTGCTCCCTTGCACACATTTTGCAGGAGACAAAATGTAAATATATTTACTGGACAAGAATTAATATCCGCTACAGTACAGTTTATGGCATAACACTAATAAAGGATTACCGTTTACCATCGTTCTTCCATCTGCCTTAAGGCTATCTCAGTACTCTGTCCCCAACGAATATGTCTGCAGTTTGCACCACACACTCCCATTCAGTGTTAAAAGGAAATCTGCAAACAATGTAATATTATATTGAGCTGGAGCACAAACACCATTTTCAATTTCTTTGTAAACAGGGACACGTGAGAATGAAACAGCTGGAGATATAGCTCCAGAAGAACCCCTGGGGATATTTCACAGCCATTCCTTTTTTGTATGCAGCCTTGGTGTAATAAATTGGTAATAATATGATGATGAAGTGTTCTCTTTTCCCTCTTTGTTTGCTGGGTTGTTATTTTTGATATTATCTTAAGAACTGGAGCTTTGCAGGGTGTGCCTGAAATTTCAGAAGCTGAAACAATCCAAAAGTGGAGTTTTCCGTGAGCAAGAACCAGGCCAGCAATCCATCTGATGATTCTTGTGCTGGCAATAGCATTCCAAAGTTTCAGGCAGAGATTTTTCCAGCCCTGTTCCCTGAGATCAAATTAACCAAACTCGAGATCATCTATCTTCATGGAAAGCCGAAGCAGTTCCACTCAGCTATGGCATGGCATGAACTATTTTGTACCTCTAGCTAACACCAGTGTGGTGTCTGAGTGAGAATGTTATGGCAGCTTGCAATCTTCGTACACTGGTTCTATTGACATTTGGAAAGAATGCCACACATACGCCATTACAGCAAACAACACGTAAAATAATATTGCATCCTTGGACATCTTCTGCTTTTGCTAATATTGGTAAGGTGGTGAACTCCTTGAATCATGTCAAGGATGAGTGTAGGAGAGGTTTTCAGCAGGACAGGTAGCAAGTGGATTCCCTTGTTGTTCAGGCTAGTGAAGAAACCTGACTTACAAGCTTTTGTAGGGGCCAGGCGTTATCTCACAATCTGTTCCAACCTGTCATTGTTCATGAGGATCTCCTCCACACCCCCAGGTCTGGCTTCTGCAATTGCATCTTTTGGCTAGGTCATGATGGCCAAATCTCTCAGGCTAGGAGTTGGGACCAGCTGATGACTTATTTAATTAATATTTATTTGACAGATGTGTTGCCCCCGCCTTTCAAAATAAAATTCAGGGACATTCAGCTGCTCCCAGTTCCTTCCTCACAATCACAAAGGAATAATCCATGTTCAACCATCCCTGTGCACTTTTAAAAGCAGAGAAGTTGGCAGAAATCCTACATGCTGCCATTTTGCCCCCAGTCGCCTTGATTTTGAATATGTTTATCTCAGGGGTAGCCAAAGTGGTCCCCTCTACATTTTCATAGAATCATAGAATTGTAGAGTAGGATCATCTGGTCCATCTTTTGCCCAACATGGGACTTGAACCCACAGTGCAACCATGATAACAGGGCACCACATTGGCTAGTTGAAAAGTGCTCTTGGAATATGTGCCTTAAAATAATGGATTAGTTCTGGCATTATTACAATATTCCTTTTCCTGCAAATAAATCCTGTGACTAAGTTGTTGTTTCAGGTCTGGTGTTTTCCTCAATGGGGTCTACAGATATTCTTAAATTGCCTCAGATTGCCTGAGAGTTTAGGTTGTGGGTTGCAGAAAGAGCAAGCATATTTGGCAATCTAATTTCAATTGTAGCCTGACATGACATTTCACCTGGAGGTACAATTGCCCTTAGAAGCTAAGATTCTTTAAAATGATTGTCTTTGAAATGATGGTAATTCACTCACAGCTGCATTCCAGAAAGACTTGGGTGTGATGCTTGCGCGCTCTCTCTCTCTCTCTCTCTCTCTCTCTCTCTGTGTGTGTGTGCTTGTATTTTTTTTTAAATGATATTTATTAAGGTTTCAATAAAAGATTAAACAGAAAAACATAAACGAAAAATACACAATTCAAAAAAGCACAATACATAGTCCAAAAAAAAAGAAAAAAAAAGAACAAAGGAAAAACAAAATACAAGACAAAAAGAACAATTAAAAACAGTATCACCTTTTCATTTCCATCTTTAAATTTACTTGATTTCTGGACCTCCTCATACCTCCCTCTTTTGTATTCCAGTTCAAATTGTTTGTCCAGCAATTTCTTTCCCTCTTTTTTAATCCCAATCTTTAATCTTAATATAATATAACATTAAAATTTTACCTCTTAAAAGCCAAATTTCCATTTCCTTAAACTTCTTTAATCCTAATCCTTAATCTTAGTTTATCTGTGTGTGTGCTTGTAAAGCAACTATTAAATTTCACTTTGAGAATAACCACTTTTTATGGATGAGAAAATGTTTTGGAAGTTGGGCAATAAATATTACTAGATAGAATTAAATAAGATTTTTCAGACAGCTTTAAGATAATTACAGGTGATATACGGGGTGGGGGGGAGAGAACCGTTTTCACATATTCACTGAGAGTTGGCGACAGGATTGTGTGGACTTTGTTCAGTCAAAGGTTGCAGCAGAATCTCTCTCTCTCTCTCTCTCTCTCTCTCTCTGTGTGTGTGTGTGTGTGTGGTTGTCTTAGCACAATCTGGAATCCATGATCACTTGGAGAGAGTCTTACATGCCTACAGTTGTGCATAGGTACGCTGTATGTGTCCCAACCTTCAGAAGGCAAACGTTGATAGCAGCTTCCTTGATTAACAATCATAGACTACTTAGGCAAAGGGCCCTGAAGAAAAATTAAACCTGTTCCTGCATTGGTCTTAATGAGAAAGAAGCTGCACATAGCTAGTCTAAAAAAGACATGCTCTTTATTTTGTAAAATTGATTCCCGTAGACGGTGACCTTCTGGATAAAGATTGCTTCTTCTTCTTCCTCCTCTTCTTCTTCTTCGTATTTCAAAAGACTTATAAACAATAAAGCTGTGTTAATTTCATCACCATAATAAATTTTTTAAAAAGCTTTGAAGTTTCAAATTATTCCCTTCCCTTAGCCCCAAAGGGTTTACGATCAGTTGCACAGCAATGATGCACATCTCATAATGTGCATATATCTCTACTGCCATCAGTGGCAGCCAATGATATGGAGCAGGAATAGGGAATGCGCACAATTTGATGACATCACATGAGGAAGATCTCAGCATTGGGATGTATTTTTCAGCAGCAGCCTGGTATTATAAGTTACATGAGATGCATCGCATAGGCGCAACCTCATGGAGTTACAGTTGCTCTTAAGATGTTATACACTTCATTATTTCTCTCCCCATGTTGTTTCTATTCAAGCAAGTACCGTATTTTTCGCTCTATAGGATGCACCCGACCATAGGACGCACCTAGTTTTAGAGGGGGAGAACAAGAAAAAAAATTCTCTGCACAGCACCCCTTCAGCGAGATGGCAGGAGAAATGGAGCCACTTCCATTTCTCCTCCCACTTCGCTGAAGGGGCGCTGCACAAAGAGGGAAAGCTGCGCAGCGCCTCTCCAGCGAAGCGAAGCCAGGAGAGCAAGAGGGATCGGTGCATACCGTTACCTCTTGCTCTCCAGGCTTCAGCGAAAGCAATGCGAAGCCTCCAGAGCGTGGTGGGAGCGCTCCCGCTGCGCTTCGGAGGCTTCGCATTGCTTTTGCTGAAGCCATGGAGCCTGCATTCGCTCCATAAAATGCACACACATTTATCCTTAATTTTTGGAGGGGAAAAATGCGTCTTATAGAGCGAAAAATACGGTATGTAGCACAGGGTGTTCCAAAAAGATGCAACGTGTGTACGACCAGATGCAGCACTGGAACAAAAGAAACAGATGTCAACACAGTTATACCTGATATCTCAAAAGTAGTTTTAGAAAGGGTTGAAATCTGTGTTCAGTACTGGAAGCTTATGGGACACCTGAAAAAAGCTTTTCACCTCAAGAGCTAAAAATTGGCCCCTTTCCTTTTCAAGTACCTCTGTTTCATTTTGGAAGACTCACACTCTCTTTACAGCAGCAGTTCTCAAAGATTGTGGCGTGCCACAGTGGTGTGGCCGGAGAGGATGGCAAGTGGGGTGGGAAGAATCAAGGACAATCAAGATTATATTTTTGGAACGATTCGTGTTCTTATGTAGCTGCGTTGTTTTGTACTTTCTGGGTGTCCCACGATCACATTATGAAGTCGTTGCATTCTGTGTTATAACTGCTATGAGTTGTTTCTTTTTGTTTTCCAGTGTATTGCTTATCAATATAAAATTTGGTGTGGTGTGAGCAATTTTTTTATTCTGAAATTGTGGCCCAGAGAAAAAAGTTTCAGAATCACTGCTTTACAGTGGCTACATCTTTCTTTCTTACGCATTTCTCCTGGGTGCAAAATGCTTTATCACGGGTCAGGATAAAATAACGGAAACAAATAAAATAATTGAACTGAAACTGACCCACATTTTTGGAGAAGACGTTTGGTCCTGCTTTTTCTCCAAAGGGAAAAGTGCTGAAATATGAACCAAAGTTTTTGCTGTATATGATGCTTAGAAGATATTGCCTCTGGATTTCTTTGGGAGAGACTCCAGTGCTATGTTTGCAAAATGGTGGCTTGATTTGCAGGAAAGAAGCAGTGGGTGGGGGCTATGAGACTGAGGGTTGCTTAACTTTTTCCATGCAACCCTCTTGCCTCAGTGATTTTTTTCCTGTGTCAGGGTAAACACATCTCCTGAACCTCATGAGCCAATGTGGTGTAGTGGTTAAGAGTGGTAGACTTGTAATCTGGTGAACCGGGTTCGCTTCCCCGCTCCTCCACATGCAGCTGCTGGGTGACCTTGGGCTAGTCACACTTCTCTGAAGTCTCTCAGTCCCACTCACCTCACAGAGTGTTTGTTGTGGGGGAGGAAGGGAAAGGAGAATGTTAGCCGCTTTGAGACTCTTTAGGGTAGTTATAAAGTGGGATATCAAATCCAAACTACTCCTCCTCCTCCTCCTCCTCCTCCTCCTGTAGGGAAGAGGAATATGCAAGTGGAAGACTGCAGATGAGGTAAGGTTTAAGCCAGGGGTCAGCAAATTTTTTCAGCTGTGGGCTGGTCCACCGTCCCTCAGACCATGTGGTGAGCCAGACTATATTTTGGAAAAATAATAATGAATGAATTCCTATGCCCCACAAATAACCAGAGATGCATTTTAAATAAAAGCACACATTCTACTCATGTAAAAACACACTGATTCCTGGACCGTCCACGGGCCGGATTTAGAAGGCGATTGGGCCGCATCCGGCCCCTGGGCCTTAGATTGCCTGCCCCTGGTTTAAGCCAACCAAGTCTCTGTGGCAAACTGGACCCTGCCACTGCTTCCCAACTGTTGGCCGCAGATTGGTTCCTGCCACTGCTAAATGTCCATTTCCCCACTCCTTAACAAGCAACCCTTATTGTAAATTTAGGTGGTGCTGTGGGTTAAACTACAGAGCCTAGGACTTGCCGATCAGAAGGTCGGCGGTTCGAATCCCCCACGACGGGGTGAGCTCCTGTTGCTCGGTCCCTGCTCCTGCCAACCTAGCAGTTCAAAAGCACGTCAAAGTGCAAGTAGATAAATAGGTACTGCTCCGGTGGGAAGGTAAATGGTGTTTCCATGCGCTGCTCTAGTTCACCAGAAGTGGCTTAGTCATGCTGGCCACATGTCCCGGAAGCTGTACTCCCTCGGCCAATAAAGCGAAATGAGCACCTCAACCCCAGAGTCGGCCATGACTGGATGTAATGGTCAGGGGTCCCTTTACCTTTACCTAAACCCCACCAAACAAAATATCCATTATTCCACCTCAGCATTCCAGGGCTGTAGCCTTGATTCAAACAGGGCACAATCCACTAAAAAGTCCTCCTATGCCAACCTCACCAACGTGACTAGAAGTTTGGCAGGAGCCCAACGTAATTCCTATTAATTCAGTGTCCGGTAGAACATCCCAGTAGATTGCACTTAAAGTTTGGAAAAGCCGTATGCTATTTGGAATATTTTATTGCATTTTTTTAAAAAAGTTGCTTGCTGTTCATTTGGCTACCCAGAGAATACAAATCAGTCAAAGATCTTAACCAAAAATAGGCCTCTTTCTTGTAAACAGAAAATTTATGTCATGCATCAGACTGCTTTAATATGAGAAAAGCCAAGCACAGGGGCTAAGTTCAAAAGAGAACAGGCTGATTCAAATAAAGTGAAGATCTATCAATGGGCAGATTTCATTTGAAGATGAGAAATGCTTTGCTAAGGCTGGCTGTTGGCTACCACTAGTTCATTTAAAATGAAATTCTCCCAGGCAATACAGTTGCCTATTGTCTTTCCCCTCTGTTCCTTTATTCAAAGGCACTTTGTTCAGGTGGGAGTTACCATACAGGGTGTGTTTAAAATAAATGGTATCATTTAAGGGCTATAGTACTTAAATTTCAGTACTGCGTTGCTGACTATATACCATCGGCCACATTGCGTATAATGATGAAGTAGTGTGATTCCTTTGTGATCTCCTTTTCCCAATAGCATTTGTTGCACCCATACTCTACCTTGAAAGGTTGTGTTAGAGAAAATGTATCCTGGTAATAAAATCAGGGTAGCTGAAGTAGATGTTTTCATACTGATCATTTCCTCCCCAACAGGTGATAATGAGACCAGATGTGATTTATTCCTTGGTGGCGGCTTGCAGAAGAACCTGTGAAGGGGACTTTGCATCCTCCAGTTGGTTATAGTGATTACTGGCTCCGGCAGCAGCTACAGACAGTCAGAGAGCTTTGTTGCAGTGCTCTTTTGGCTGCACTTTTTATTGCTGCTTCAGAGGGTAGAATGGAGGGACAAGGAAGTTGTAGTGAACGACAAGTAACGGCAGCAGTTCTACTAAACAGGGCTAGAATGGAACTATGATTAGTCATTGCTCTCCCTTGCTCAAATACAGTGGTACCTTGGGTTACATACACTTCAGGTTACAGGCTCCTCCAACCCAGAAATAGTATCTCGGGTTAAGAACTTTGCTTCAAGATGAGAACAGAAATCATGTTCCAGCAGCGCAACAGCAGTGGGAGGCCCCATTAGCTAAAGTGGTGCTTCAGGTTAAGAACAGTTTCAGGTTAAGAACAGACCTCCACAACGAATTAAGTACTTAACCCGAGGTACCACTGTATAATCTTCTTGGGTTGGTTCAGACATGATGTTCTCAGACCTCCAAAAATGTACTTTTTGGCTCCAGAGCTTCTCCCACCCTGCCCTCCCTCAGTTAAGTCTTCTCTTGCAGGTTAACCTCTTCTCCACAGGTACGCAGGTGCTGCTACGTCATGGTCGCTGTTGAAGGGCCGGAAAGGAATTTTCCTGCATTGGCAGGTTTTGCATTTCCCGTAGCAAAAAGTCACAACTTTGGCGGTTTCAGGCCTTGGGTGGAATCCTTTAGTCTACCTTCCCTAAATGGGGGGGTGAGGGCATGAAGCGGTGACCCATGCCCCCCTTGCGGTGGTGATCCCAAGGTTCCCCGTTAAAGGGATCTTGAGGGGACGCATTGGCCATACACCGAGAGGTTGTCATTGCTCTCCCCTGCGACGGCGGGGAAACAGGGGGTGGGCTCTCTGCTTGAACATATGTTCTCCAGAGCCAGCCCAATCCCCACACATTCTGGATAACCCTGATGTCCCCCAGATCCCTGGCTGGGGACTGGGAAGGATAAACACCCAATGCCTGAGCCAAGGTCTCCCTACAGCTGGAATTTAATAAAGTTGTGGCCAAGTTTAACCCCATAGCACATTGTCTTGAGTCATTATTCCACTCGGGGGTTGTCTGGGGGGGACTCCGCCTGTCCACAAAAAAAGCTTCAATTGCTCAGATTTCTGCGTGTGCTTCCAGACAACCTCTTTATTGAGTAGGGAGATTAGATGCTGTTGCCTATTACCTCTGGGTATAGGGCGGTATATTAATTCAATAAATAATGATAATAAATAATGGCCACTCTTTCTGTTTGCAGGAAGGCTAGATGGTTGTTACATTGTTATGTTTCCCAGTGTGTTTTGCTATCAGTGTCTTTATTCCAAAAAGTCTGATCTTTTGGGGAAGCAGATTTTTTTGCACAGGAGTTCCCTATCAACTTGAATTCCACACTCTGAACTTGCCAGTATGTGACTGAATCCCACTTAAAATTAGTGACTGTCTGGAAGTTCCCTGTCTTTGGCTGTTGTTTGAAACGAAAATGGAAGAAGACATGCACAAAAAAAGTTGCAGCGCTAAAAACTGTTGTAAATAACTAATATAATATGACAATCCCTCTCTTGCCTGATCCTCTTTCAATCAGATTATTCTTTTACTAGGTAACAGAAAATAAAAGAGAGTCACTTCTACATGGATTAAGAGAAGATCAAATATACAAACCTGAAAGCTTGGGTTTCTCTCCTATTTATAGGAAACTTAAAAGCAGGAGACCATGTGTTGGCAAAATATGATGAGCAAATATTAATGTGTATCCATGTAACATTGTAGGCTGCAAATGCAAGTTTTAATACTGTTTATTAATAACAATAATAGAAGGATTATAATTTTTTTATATTAAGGGATGGACCAAAACACATTTAGAAAAACAACCACCACAATGAATTCTTTAGAAAATAACAAGACCCACTCTGAAAGTTCTGTGCAGGTTGATGATTCCAACCCATCATGCTGTTTCATATATCTTATGCTTGCTGAGAGATGAAGTATGCGCCTTAACAAGGTGCTTACATGTGTCTCAAGACTGCAAGGATTTTGCAGGATGGATTCAAGCAAATAGTGTAAAATTTAGGTTTGTGCAATTAAAGTGGATTAAAGAGCTCCGTCACCCTAGCGTAATAAATCCACTTTTTAAAAAAAGAAACATACTTTTGTGGTTAGTAAAGTGATGGGAGGGAAAGCATTGAAAAGCGTGGAATGATTAAACACCCAGTAAGCAAGTAAGGATGAATGCTTATTCTTCATAAAACGAGAGACTAACATTACTGTTTTGAAAATACACAGTGCTGTTGCCAGTCGAAGCCAACACTGCACGAACCATCTTCCACTTGCACAATGGAACTTCACCTTTGTTTCCATCCCTCTCCAGCTCCCCAAGCATTCCTGGAATCTGCTCCTCAGGGTCCCTCAACTTTCCAGATTAGATCTCGAGAGTGGGAAGAGGGTTGCAAGGGGAAAGAAGCCCCGTCGTGCAACTGGAAATCTGTCCTGCTGGCACACAGACTATTAAAAACAAGATTGTCCAGCCCAATGTAGCAGCCTTATCCACTCTGATTTGGGAATAGATTTATAACCTGTTCCTATTTCAAGGAACCATTCCTTATTTGGAACCTTGAAATAAGGAATGGATCAGAAACCTCACTGGGAGTCCTGCCAATGAACACTTACTACTGAATTCAGATTATTTAGGATCACAATGCATAGATACTTACCATGTGACCATTCATGTACTGATTTGGTGTTGATTTCATTTTACTTTCTCATCTTTCTATCATTTTTGGTTTGTCCATGGTTGGACATCTAAGAGAATAAAAGTGCACTTTGATCATGGAAAGTCTGGTTTGTAAGAAAATGCCAATTTCAGCTTTCTTAATCAATGATACCTAATCAAGCTCCTTTTCTCGACAATGTTAAGGAAGTCAAGCCAATTGAATTAAATGAATGCCAGGCTATTATATAAACACTCTAAAGGTGTTAAATTGAATGTGATGGTTTGTTAATGGAAAAAAAGAATAACGTTCAATTTGTTCCAGTATTTCTTCTAATCTATATTATGGTAGTAAATGCCTGAAAAATAAAGGCATTCGGAAGCATTATAACAGTGCTTTCATGAAAACCAGTATCATTTTAGTAAGTGTGGTGCTGTGGGTTAAACCACAGAGCCTAGGACTCGCCAATCAGAAGGTTGGCGGTTTGAATCCCCGCGACGGGGTGAGCTCCCATTGCTTGGTTCCTGCTCCTGCCAAGCTAGCAGTTCGAAAGCACGTCAAAGTGCAAGTAGATAAATAGGTACCACTCCAGTGGGAAGGTAAATGGCGTTTCCGTGCGCTGCTCTGGTTCGCCAGAAGTGGCTTAGTCATGCTGGCCACATGACCCGGAAGCTGTATGCCTGCTCCCTCGGCCAATAAAGCGAGATGAGCGCCGCAAACCCAGAGTCGGTCATGACTGGACCTAATGGTCAGGGATCCCTTTACCTAACTGACATTGGCCAGGATCCAAAGTATCACAGATCCAGTTCCTTGCACCAAGGAGTCTTTGAGCTGGTTTCTTGACTATCACAGCTCTCTGTTGCCCCCATGCTATATGGCAAACCACTAGTGGGGAACACCCATAACCGGATGACCCACACATGTTTTCTAATGGCCAGCTTCAAGCCTCTTATTATTGTAGTTTTTTTATCTTAAAATTGGACTCGGACCAGACAACCCTTCAAAGAGTTGTACAGAATGGCACTTGACCACATTACAAGACAATTTCAAAATTTCCATGGGCTACAGTTTGAAATTAGAAAGCCATAGCCCTAAAGAACAAAAAGGTGTGTAAGGAGGAGGCAATATGTATTGAGTAGTTTTCTCATCTGTTTTGTGATAGCAGCCGTGGGGCTTTAACAAACTAACTGTGGGGCTTTCAGATACTTAACAGGTACAGTTCTCACCAGAATGGGGAAAACTTTCATTTGCTGAATATCTACTTAATACCCTAAACACCAGCAGTTGGGGGAAGTGGAAATGGTGGTGGTTATAGCCTCAGGGCATTCCTGATGTTAGCAAATATTCCATCAGTAGGAACATTTGAAAAACCATTGAAGTATTCTTTAGGCCTTCAGTTAGTGACGTTGCTTATAGCATAGTGAATTACAAGTGTTTTCTGTTGTGAATGGTCACATTTAGATTATTAGTATTATTTATTAAATGCATTAATTACTTTATCAACCCAAAGCAACTAGCAAGCAAGCAAGCAAGCAAAAACACTACATTAAAACCAAGGGGGGTAACAAGGATTACTTGAGTAATTGATTTCTATACTTGTTGGCATCAATGGCATTGGAAAATGTAGACCTGAAGTCCAGAAAGCAAACGAAAGATGGCTAAATATGAAGCTGAAAGACTGGACGTTTTCAGTAGCTTTCTCTGAAATACCCGTAGAATGGAACCAGATTGCCATTAAAATTCAAAAGATAGAGCAGCTTTGAAAGTGATTGGCAGGGGAAGCTAACAAGAGCCGAGGGGCATCTAGTTTGGGGCAAATCATCTCTAAGAGATGAGCATGAAAATATTCAAGGTTGTCCAGATGGGCACAGGGTACAACTAGGTAGTGAAACTACAGTGGGACATGGTGGCGATTCCTAGTGCCATAGAGGAAAACAAACATATGTGGAGAGGCACTGTGTATAAACTTTTACTGTATATGTGAATGCTCAAAGCCTTGAAGCCAAGATGAGTGAGCTGGAAAAGAGGTAAAATTTCTTGATACACTAAAATGACTGTTTCCTAGAACTACTGGTCAAAGACTGGACATGAGGGGACGTGAGTCTGGACGTAATCCTAAGTGTCACCTAGGATGTGACGCAAGACTTAAAGTTTTCTTGAACCAGTTGGAAAGACTGTGTTTTTGGCTTCAAGATATACTTAAGTGAACAATTGCCAAGGAAGTCAAAAACAGCTACGTTTGACTTCAGAAGATGAAACTTAAAAAATGTGGGGGATTTTGCAGAAAGGAAGTTGAAAGGGAAAGTCAAGAGGTCAAAGCTCTCCAGAATGCTGGAAGGTTATTCAAAACCACGGTAATAGCAGCTCAGCTCGAATGTATACCGCCGATCAGGAAAGGTTAACAAGCGGAGTCAGGGAAGCTATTGGAGGCAAAAAGGCCTCTTTTGGAAAATGAAAGTCTTGTCCAAACGAGGAGAACAAAAAGGAACACAAATTTTGGAAAAATAAAAATAAACATTGGCAAAAACAATAAGGGATGCGGAAAAAAATGAGGGGCATATCACTTTAAACATGAAGACCAACAATTGTTGTTGTTTAGTCGTTTAGTCGTGTCCGACTCTTTGTGACCCCATGGAGCAGAGCACGCCAGCTGCTTCTGTCTTCCACTGCCTCCCGCAGTTTGGTCAAACTCATGTTCGTAGCTTCGAGAACACTGTCCAACCATCTCGACCTCTGTCATCCCCTTCTCCTTGTGCCCTCCATCTTTCCCAACATCAGGGTCTTTTCCAGGGAGTCTTCTCTTCTCATGAGGTGCCCAGAGTATTAGAGCCTCAGCTTCAGGATCTGTCCTTCCAGTGAGCACTCAGGGCTGATTTCCTTAAGAATGGATAGGTTTGATCTTCTTGCAGTCCATGGGACTCTCAAGAGTCTCCTCCAGCACCATAATCCCAAAGCATCAATTCTTCAGCGATCAGCCTTCTTTATGGTCCAGCTCTCACTTCCATACATCACTACTGGGAAAACCATTGCTTTTACTATACAGACCTTTGTTGTCAAGGTGATGTCTCTGCTTTTTAAGACCAACAATAAGAAACGCTTTTAACTACATTTGAAGCAGGAAACCACCTAGGAAGGAAATTGGACCTTTGGATGACAAGGAAGAAGAATGAGATTACAGATCTGCTAAATTAATTATTTGCATTAATTAATTAATAATTATTTGTGGTGTAGTGGTTAAAAGCGGTAGTCTCGTAATCTGGTGAACCAGGTTCGATTCCCCGCTCCTCCACATGCAGCTGCTGGGTGACCTTGGGCTAGTCACACTTCTTTGAAGTCTCTCAGCCCCACTCACCTCACAGAGTGTTTGTTGTGGGGGAGGAAGGGAAAGGAGAATGTTAGCCACTTTGAGACTCCTTAAAGGGAGTGAAAGGCGGGATATCAATTCCAAACTCTTCTTCTTCTTCTTCTTCTTCTTCATTTGTCTTCACTGTGGAAGATGTAGGGCAGATCTCTGTGCTTGAACTTTCTCAGTAAGGGGATTTGAGGAACTGAGGCAAATAGTAGTGACGAGAGACCACATTCTAGGCCTTATGGATAAATTAACAACAAACTAATCATCGGGTCCAGATGGCAGCCATTCAATAGTTCTTTAAAATTCTAATGTGAAATTGCTGATCTTCTAGCAAAAATATATAACTTATCCCTAAAATCAGATTCCATTCCTGAGGATTGGACAGTACCAATGTAAGACCAATCCAGGTGGATGCAAGAAATTACAGGTCAGTTTGGACAATTAATGATTGGGAGTTGCTGTGCCATTAAACTTTAGCTAGCAGACTTGGACAACATCCCGGATTTGAATGGAGTCAGCGGAAGCTGCGTTGATAAAAAAGGCAGTTGGAAAAATATATACTAATAAAGCTGTATTTGACAGATGAAAGTATATGATGTTTGACATGATTGAGAATCGTGGACTCAGGGATGGAGAATTATAAAACATCAAAATCAAGATGTGGAAAATATGGAATCAAGGAGGAGAGGCAGGGCTGAGATGTGGAGATATGCTTCAGAGATCCAGACTGTGAGGAGCTCCAAAAAATTAATAATTATAATTTGGACTATAATTTGGTCTTTTTTTATTTTAGTTTTTTGTTTTAATTGGAGTATTATGATTGGATATATTAATTGGATGTTTTTTATTGGAAAATCAATAAAAACGATTAAAAGAAAGAAATTACAGGTCAGTTAGCTTGATAGTCTTCTTGGAAAACTTGTGGAAAACATCATTAAAAATAAATTCTCCAAGTATATAGAAGACTAAGTCTTGCTGAAGAAGCATCAGTAAGGCTTCGGCAACGGGTAGCTCCTGCCTGCCATAACTGGGTGGATGGGTATTTAAATGGCAGTGCTTGCAAGTGCAAAGTGATGCAGCCTGGGGCAAGATGCCTTACCTTCAAATGCCTACAAACAGGCTCTGAACCATTGGTGACTGGTCATCAAAGAGATCTTGGAGTCATGCAGAATAGCTTGATGAAAATGTCAACCCCGTGTGTGGCAGTTATGAAAGGGTGAATTCTGCAAATATCATTATGCTCATATACAAATCTATGGTGTTGTTAAGTTGTGGGTGAACATATCAGACGACACAGTGATTCTTCAAACAGCTCTTGTTTATTCACAGGCCAGAACAGAACTGAACTGAAGGGTTCAGCCAGCCTGCTTATATAAAGCTCCAGTACAACGCAACTGTAACAACTTTCTGTAACTATCCAATCACTGAACGTCACTTTCAATCCCTTATTTGCATATGTGGACCTGAGTGAAAACTATCTACAGTGTCCCCCTGCTGGCCCAGGATGAGAGCTTCAGTACATAACAGGTGTAGCCAGAATACTGCGTATGGTTCTGACTGCCTTACCACAGAAAGGATACAAGTTGCATCTGTAGTCGGCTACTCAAACCATTTGGTTTATGTTACAGCTTGAGATACTGGTGTAGGGAGGAGAAAATATTACATGTGGCAGCCAGCTGCGTTTTGCTTCTCCAATGCTGACAAACTGTGCAGGCAGCTTTATGCAACTCAGCCCACATGCCTGGCCAGCACTGCAAAGCACAGGCTCATGTTTTGCGTGAGTGTGAGGGAGTGCAAAGATAGTGGTTTGGCCAGAGGAGGTATGGTGACTGGTTGTGCCTGACTGGGATGTGGCGTGCAGGGGGAAGAGCTCAGAGACAGGGGTAGTAATGCATCACAACAGAAGGTCTGAGCAGAAAACTGAGACATGAAGAAGACAAGAGAGGAGCATTGCATTTTCTAATAAAAAATTAATACGGTAAATATACTGCATATAGGGCATCCATTTGTGCTAAACCAGCTTTTCAGTAAAGTTCTGCTGCCCTTTACTCATCAGAGCAGAGCCTTATCTCTTGGCTCTAAGTGATGTCAGTAATTACTGTCCCCACATTTTCAAACTTTCTTCAAACTTTTTTCAATGAGGATGGGAAACTTGCTTCTATCTATCTATCTATCTATCTATCTATCATCTATCTATCTCTATCTATCTATTTTTTAAAAACGGAAGCTGGAATTCTTTACCACTGCAAATGCATTCAGGGTGACGAAACATATCAAAAAGAATGGGAAAAAATTATGTTATATATAGAGAAGACGATGTGAAGTAGGGAACTCAGTAGAATTAAAATAAACCTCATAACAGGAAAACACAAGAAATGTTTTGGATAATAATATCAAAATGAATTGAAAATGTATCTTAGGACTATGGTTGAACAATATTTGTAAATGAATATAGACAGACAACAAGAGTTGCATATATAGAAAGATTTATTTGTTTACAGACATTTTATGGGAAAAAATTGAAGAAGAACAATTATATATAAAATGGACAGAGACAATGCGAAAAGTTAAAGACGACATAAAAAAGCCGGAAGGAGGAAGGAGGGAAGTCAGCTCAGAAGAGCAAGAACAAATGTGAAACATAATGTACGTGTATGTATAGTGGCGCTGTGGGTTAAACCACAGAGCCTAGGGCTTGCTGATCAGAAGGTCGGCGGTTCGAATCCCCGCGACGGGGTGAGCTCCTGTTGCTCGGTCCCTGCTCCTGCCAACCTAGCAGTTCGAAAGCCCATCAAAGTGCAAGTAGATAAATAGGTACCGCTCCAGTGGGAAGGTAAACGGCGTTTCCGTGCGCTGCTCTGGTTTCACCAGAAGCGGCTTAGTCATGCTGGCCACATGACCCGGAAGCTGTACGCCAGCTCCCTCGGCCAGTAAAGTGAGATGAGCGCCGCAACCCCAGAGTCTCCCACGACTGGACATAATGGTCAGGGGTCCCTTTACCTTTATGTATAGTATGTAACTAAAAATTCAATAAAGATCATCGGGGGGGGGGAGCAAATGCATTCTTGACTCTGTACTGTGTTGCAGTATGTACTCGATGTGAAACTCAAAAATCGTTGCCACCCTAATACAATCACCAGTTTTGTAACTATAGCGATTTTTAAGGTCCCTGCATGTGGGAGATATGCTGGCATTGGCTGGAGAAACAGGAACTAGAGCAAAATTGACCTCAGCTGGATGGAAAAGACAGCAGTGGATATTTCCACACTAGCCTGTGAGTCATGTGAGCATGGCAAGATCCCTTCCCTGTCAAATACTGCATGGGAAGGAATAAGCGGCAATGATTTAATCAGGAATCTGCTTAATAAATGGGATAAAAATGGTTCTTCTCCCATTATTTGCTAAGTTCCTATAGTAGCTAGGCACTGCACAAAGTTGTTTTTAAAATCCATGCCCCCACCTGAAAACTTACTGTCTAGCAGGGAAAGGAAAGGCAGAGGTAAATTAAAAGAGCAACTGTCCCGTTAGTTGGATCTTTTACAAGTATGGAAATTCCTTTTGCTGTTCTTTTAATCGGATTGCCTGTCATATTGCAGAGTTCCATAAAAGCAACAGTGCCACCTCATGGACAGTTGAAGAACAAGTACATAATGTACTGCAGTGTAGTTAAATGATGCTCAGTTAATTTTCATAGTCTTTTACATTAGTGGTGAAGAAGCTGCTATCTGAAAGGAAGTAGTGCCTAATGGTTTCTTCAAGGGCACTGCAATGTGGAGTGGAAAAGCAGAGGTGCACAATAAGCCTTCTTTTCCTGACACATAAATTACTCTATATACTTGTTCCTCACTGGTATCACAAGTGTTTGGACACTTCCAAAAACGTTTAGCTATCCCTGTATAAATGCTGTTCAGATTATTGGCAGGGTATTTTTATTTATTGAAAAACCTAGTGGGAAAAAAGAGCCCAACTGCAGAGGCTGGGAAGTGGGGACAGAGAGGCAAGGCTGCAGAAATGTGCCTTGGAACTGGAAATAATTCAGCATTACAAACAACTTCCCTTTTGAAAGTTCTGAACTAGGGAGGCAGTTACTCTTGAAGTAAGCAGCAGAGGAGCATCGTTTTATAAGAAATTATATGCTGCCTGCATTTAACTTTATATTTAATTTGCAGAAATGTTTTAATACCACCCACCTAAAAGTGAAGACTCCTAATCTCTAGGTAGATCTCCCCTGGGCAAGCATTCTGCTACTTCCATAAATTGACATTCTTACTCCTTTTTAGGGGGAGGGGTAGCCTGTATCTATTCTTGTTTATACAGTGGTACCTCTGGTTGAGAACTTAATTCGTTTTGGAGGTCCGTTCTTAACCTGAAACTGTTCTTAACCTGAGGTACCACTTTAGATAATGGGGGCTCCTGCTGCCGCCGCACAATTTCTGTTCTCATCCTGAAGCAAAGTTCTTAACCCGAGGTACTACTTCCGGGTTAGAGGAGTCCGTAACCTGAAGCATTTGTAACCTGAAGCGTTTGTAACCTGAGGTACCACTGTACATCAGGTTTTCCTCACATTTTCATTACTCTGTGAGTCAAGATCAAGTAATGGTTTGTATGTGTGAATGGGCCATCGCCATTATAATATACGTATACCACATACTGAACTTTCATATCAAAATGTAATGTTTTTAATGTGATTATATCTGCCCCCAATCGTTTTGTTTGCTGCTGCTGTGTTGATGTTTTATCGTTTTGCTGTTTTTAATAAGTTGTAAACTGATTGTTTTATCGACTAATTGCAAACTGCCTGGGGGGCGGGGGCGGGAACTAATCCCAAAAGGCAGCTTAAAAATACATCAAACACATAGATGAGATTCACCCCAGAGAAGAGCTACAGCGCTGTAGTGGTTAGAATAGGGTGTGTGAGAGAGACTAACCTTTTGGGGGAATAAGCACATTTTCTAACTGCAGAAACTGCTAATCGTAGAATTGCAAAATTGCAGGGGACCCTGCAGATCATCTAGTCAACCCCTTGAAAAGCAGGAATATGCAACTGTCCCATATGGGAATCGAACCTGATACCTTGGCGTTACCAGCCCCATGCTCTAACCAACTGAGCTATGTGAGCTGTTGTGGGCTGTGCACCACTGGCACCACTTTTTTCTCTCATTTCCTCCATTCCTTCCTGCTTTTTATTATTAGATCTACAAGTGTTGCAAACTACGTTTAGGAAGTGTGATAGAAACTCCCTAATGAAGCTATTTATAGTAATCACTTATGAGCCAGGCAGTTGTTAAAAACCGGGGGAGGAAGGGGCAGCCTTCCTATTGGAAACCCTTGCTGGAGTGAGTCCGCCGATATTTCTAGAGGTATAAGGTACTGTTTGATGTCAGTTCTGTTGTAAATGCAGTTCTGTAGGCCTGTCTCAGTAGAAAAATTCCCCAATACTTTCAACCATTGTTCCGCGTAGGAAGACTTCGAAATGCATGCGCCAGGAAAGTCGTTGCCGTCCCCCCATCGTTTCTGAACCGCTGCTTAAGTTTGTAGTTATCTATTTGTCAGTTAACTTGCTAATTTGACAGAAAAGCAGTGAAATGGAATTGTAGAAAATACAAACAACGTGGGCAGGTTGAAATATGCTTCTCCTTCCCACTGCAGTCTAAGATGTTGCAGTATAAATATGATTCTATAAAAGGTGTGAATGGAACATAAACATAAAAGTGATGGATTTGGTACAGTCAGTGAACGCAATTATAAGTAGGTATGGCAGAAGACTATTTCATCAAGGCTGGATCCACTGATTAATACAAATCTACTCCATTTCTGCCAGTCAGCCGCCGTACTTCACAGATGAGTTTTCTAAGGGCAGAGGTAAACAACCTTTGCCCCTAGTCCCAATAATTTGCTGTCAT
Source organism: Podarcis pityusensis (assembly GCF_964106645.2). NCBI lineage: Eukaryota > Metazoa > Chordata > Lepidosauria > Squamata > Lacertidae > Podarcis > Podarcis pityusensis. The sequence continues at coordinate 9,862,257 of NC_138034.1, read as the reverse complement.
TTTTCTCCATTAAATTAGCATATAATTTGGAAGAAATCCACTCTGTTGTTTTCTCTCTCTTCATGATAAGAGCAAAATCTTACCATCCAATCTTTTATGAATGGCTTCTTTGAATTCGCGGTGCATTTTGCTTTAAAGAAATGAGTAAAATGCAATCTTTGGGTGATACGCAACTTAGTTTTCTTCAGAGAAGACTCGCTGAAAATAGTGGACATGAGTTACTACTGAAGTCCATAGACTTCATTGGGTCTGTACCCTTTTTATCATTTAGGGGGTTGGGGGAGTGGGAGTTTGCTATGTAAAACAAAAGCAATAGGCTTTTTACATTGCTTAACTTCCTTTCTACATTCGTCAGCAAAGTAGCCTTAACGGGTGAGAGAGGCAAGAAATAGTTAAACATTTACTTGCAGCTTGATTCATATTTTGAATGGACGTAGAATCTGGGAGAAAATGACTGTTTCAAGAATCGCCGCTTCCTGTCTGTCAATTCAATTCTGTCTCTGGATAATAATTGTATTCATTTAGCATTTAGAATACTCAAATTTGCAAATAACAACCCAAATGAATATTTCATAACAAAGAGGCATGATCCATTATGGTAGTGTGACTCTAACTAGTAGCGCAGCATGACCGATCTCGCATTTAGAATTTGTGTGAGAGACTGTGGCACACGGCTAATTAAAAGTACAGCTTTTAATCTTAAAAAAAAAACCAGAAAGAAAAGAAAAGAAATTTAAGAGTCAGGTGAAGGGGAAAGTCCTGTTTTTCCTGTTGTGGGAAAGGTGTGCTGGGTTTGTTGTGAGTTCGTTCCGTTGTGTTGTCATAAAACAGATCCACCTGTAAAAGTCTGGAAAGGGAAAACAGTATTTGGAGTTGCCATCTGGGAGTATGTTTTGTGCTCTCCCAAGAAAATGCATAACCTAGGCCAGCAACAGGGTTAGTGTGCAATTTGGTTTATACAAAAATATGCCCCAAGGCAACAGTGGAGAACCTCTCCTGATCGTGGAAATGAGCAAACAGGAATTTGAGTTGTTTGGGTTAAAAACCACAACAGCAACCCAGTATGGTAGTTGTGTATCACAACATTGCTTTTGAGGAGTATAAAACAGACACGCAACGGTTCCGGGGCTGCTTTTTTCCTTTCAGCTAATTCAGCCTGTGCAATTTAACATAGCACAAATGTTGAAAAAGTTGTTTTATAAATATCGATATTCTTAGTAGCAATGGGGTTTTTTCTTTCTTTAAATCATGCTTAGGAGGTTCAGAGCGACTGAGTGAGTCATAGAGGATATATGGCTATCAGTAGCTGTTAGCTGTGATGGTTAAATGGCGTTTCCATGTATGATTGCAGTTTACCTGACCAATGGGACAAACAGTCAAGGAAGGCAGTAGCCTTCATGTCCTATTACGGCGTTTCCAGAGTAAGCTACTTGAGAGTAAGCTTTTGTGGGAGTTGGGTTTCCCTAAACATGCTCAAGACTAGAGCTTTCTGCTTGAGGTATCCGGTTGGAAAGAGAATACTCCCGACGCAGTTGCTGCTACAGTTTCTTCTTTCCTTTCCCTGCACAAAACCAAAGCCCTTCGTTCAGCACCAACCTTCACCTCTTTAAAAGTTTAGTCTTTTAAGAGGCAAGCGGCCTCCAAATCAAGGCTCCTATTTCTGCCTCCTTCCAAACTTCGAAAGCCAGCAGCCTTTTGCTCCGTTTGCCTTGGTTTGGAAACGAAAAAAAGATGGGTGGACGCAAGAAGAGAAAGGATTTTAATTTTATTTTTTTAAAGTCCCTTGCAAATGGATTGGATCCGGGCACACCAGAGTTCTGGAGGTGTGGCGCGGGAGGGAACCTGCTTTAAAGAATAAATCGATCCCAGTGTTTTCGCCTGGGAAAGATGCGCGCGTGTGTGTGTGCGCGCCCGCGCGCGTGTACCGGGCTTGACTCCGCTCCAGCCTGGGTCTGCCTCTGAGCGTGACGTCACTTGGCTTTAGCACACAGCGGCACAAGAGCAGGCGGCTGGGTGAGTGACAGGCCAGCCTACTTTTTAATAGCTTTGTCATGTGACTGGAACAGTAGTAAGACAGGTGCCTTCGGTTCACTCTCAGTAAGGGGCTGCTTGGCTGCGCGCGAGTATATTTGCTCTCTCTCCCTCTCTTTCTCTCTCTCTCGCCCTGGCTGTGGATTGTAGTTTCAAAGCTTTGCTGCCGTCATTCAGGAGCTGGATGGCGTGGGACATGTGTAATCAGGACTCTGTTTGGAGTGACATCGAGGTGAGCTTTTGGGGGACGGTCTCTCTCTCTCTCCCTTTTTTTTGCGTGCAAATTCACCCAGCTGGAGGGCTTGTTTCCTTGTATGCTGTTCTTCCTTTCTCCTTCCCCCCTCCCTTTTTTTTATTTTTCGCTTGTGTTGCTTTGAATCTTGTCCACCCCTCCCTTGCCGGAAAGTAGCTAGAAGAAAAAACCCTTTTGGAATGGAAGCGAGGCCGCATCTTATCTTTAATCCTGTAAGTTTTTCTTTTCTCTCAACCTTCCCACCCCCCACCCCACCCCGCCGGCTTTCTATTTTAAGATTACGCTCCGGTTCCTTGAGCAAATTAAAAAAAAAAAAAAAAAAGCAACTGGCTCCTGTCATCGGGATCTCCTGCAGTTGGAAACTATTTTTATGTGCCTTTGGCTCCCTTTCCAGTCATATGCAATATTTATGCACAGAGATATTGATATGAATCGATGTCTGAAGTCTTTCCATTGGCATTTAGTGGCATCTGGCTTGGAAAAAAAGCTGCCTCTTTTTCTGTGTGCGTGAGGCAGATGAAATGCTGTCGTTCGCCTTTTAAAACTTGCAAAAAGAAAAAAAAAGTAGTTTTATTTTAGATGGGGTTATGGGCTGCAGAGCAGAGATGCTTGTGCGTGGAGCGAGACGGGCTTGGTATCGGTTGCTGTGTTGTGGGAATGGGGCTTCTGTGCTGTGATTTTTGGGAAGAGATGCCCTGTCGCTTCTGCTGGAATGCTTGGGCTAAGGAGTCCTCTTCCTTTGGTTCTGTGCCGCTGAGACAACAGGATGGAGCGTGAGAATAGAGTTTATGCAGGATCTCGTGGTGCCGCTGCTGCCTCCGCTGCTTGAGTAAAAATAGATGGCACATCAAACCTGCAGCTTCTGCTGGCTACAATTCATAAAGGGGAGGGGGGAACGGAGGCAGGGGTGGGGAAGAAAATAAGCAGCCCATTGGGAGTCTCTGGAGCGCAGGAACAGAGGCTTGAGGGTGTCTAAATGCTTGCAATCAGGAAAACCAAACCAAAATAAATATCCGAGTTCGAAATGGTGTAGTGCTTGAAAGTTCCTGCAACTTGGGGAAAACTTTCCCCCTCCCTGGTTATCCCAAAACAGAAGCCTCAAATGATAGCTACTTTTACAGGCCATTCCTTATGCATCTCCATTCAGTCTTTTAATGGGGATTACTTTTAACTAAGTGTGCACAGGATTCCAGTCTTAAATGCTTCCTTTGGCAGGAGAGAAAGCTACTGGTGATTCCCTTCTCCGCAACCCCCCTCCTTTAAAAAAAAACCCTGAAGATGTTGTTTTAGTGCATGGGCACATATTATTGGGTACAATCCTTTAATGCTTTCTACATATACGTATTCCGGGCAGGAAGCAAATATAATAGTATATTCCCACTATTATTGTTAATTATCATAATCAAAAATCATGTTTAAAATATTTGCATCTGCCGACTTCTGTTTGCATATCGTAATTTTTCATCTCTTGTTTTGACTCAGTAAAGTGGAAGAGATATGGATAATTCATATGTCCTGTAGCTATTATGAGTCAAAGTGGTGAGCGAGTGACTTGCTGGCTCCAGAAGTCCTGATTTGTTTCTGAGCAGCTGGGAGCATCCAGTGGATTAGAATCATAGATTGCCGTCTTGGTTTTTGTTGCACGGGTCTCGGCTGCCGTGGCTTCGTTTTTTCCATCATGCATTATTCCTAACGCTGCTAGGAGCTTATTTGAGGAACCAATGTCTGTGGAAATGGTGATGATCTATTTTAATCACCAGGGTTCCTGCAGGAATTTCAGGCTGGTAACAAGAAAATATAATTTATGCCAGTGAGCCAGCCATTTATTTGCTTTTGGGTTCTCCTTCTTGTTGTTTTTACTTGTTTAGAGGAAGGGAAGGGGTCTGTGTCAGTTGTATCGCAGATAAGGTGGCTTCTTAGTTCCATCTTTCAAAGTGGCATGAGCTTTGACCCTATGTGCAGACAGTTTGGTTACTGGCTATAAGCTGTTCCTGCTCCCCTGGGGAATCGCCTTTCCTCTTAAAGTATGACCAGCATCAAGTACGATAGGCAGCTCTCCCCCCCCCCCCTTCTTTTGAGGCCCTCCAAATTCACTTCTGATATAAAATACTTGAGATCCCCTTGTTCATAACAAGGAGATTCCCTGCTCCTTCATAAAGGCCTGTACATCACAGTAACTGATCAGTGTCCCACAGCGTTTCTCTGTTTAATGAAGGTAATGTACGACGAGGCTGCAAAGATTGATAAAGAGGATGCACATGGTGTTATGTTTGCTTTAAGCATATTGTCCGTGTTTGGGATCATCTCTCTCTCTCTCTCGCCTCCCTCTCCCTCCCTCGACTCTCTTTAACAACCTTGTTAAATACAGATTATTGTTTTCACTAATGCAATTTAAATGGCATACATCCAGCCCTCCCCCCACCCGCACACACTGGCCATCATTTAGTTTTAAAAATTACCTTCGAAAAGCACACGAGCCTCCAAAAAGGTTAACGGAGAATGATGCTTAATTATGATGATTCATTATCACTGATGCAGTTAAGCTAATTTATTGTTTGCTCTTTAACTAAGCGTTTGGAAGGGTGGGTGAGAATGATCTGGGGGCAAAAGAAAGGCACAATAATTAGCCTTTGTGTTTAGTGACTGCTTTATCCTCTTAAAGCTTATTACAGAACTAAGGGTATAGTTGTGTAATAACTGCCGTAAGCTGTTGGCTGTATTTTTTAAAAAAAGGGGGGGGTGGAGAGACATTGCTTGCAAGGTGCACCTGTTAGAGATGTATAGACAAACGCCAGATATCTGCGACGAGGACAGTCAGATGAGGACAGTTACAGGACTCGGAGTGTTAAACCTGGCATCATTCAAAGGCCAAATATAAATTAATAACAGGAACACTTGCTACTAATGTCTCTCAGATTAGAAGTGTGGTTCCATATCCAGAAGCATTGATTTTATTATCAGGTCAACATTGGCAAGAGTCAGCGTGCTTCACTTCAGATATTCCATTTGTTTTTAAAAAGTGACACTCGGGTCATTAGAGAGAAATGAAAACTGCGAAGAGAAGACTTTCTTTGTTTTTAAACCCCCTGCCCCAAATAGAACAGTTATTTCTTATATTGCTTCAAAATGGCCACTGCAGGCCTTTTTGAAAAATGTGTACCTATTGAGAGAACTCATCCAGTTTTAACTAGACAGTGCAGAGGGATGGCGAGAGAATGAGAATCTATTTTTACAAATGAAAAGTAGTAAAGCGACCAGCACGGTGCCTTGGAAGTCTGTGGCATCAGTTTTAAGCCACTGACCTCCACAACACAAACCTGGGGGATGATGCTGAGAATCTACCTTTTCAGGCAAAGACCCAGATTATCCTTTAATGAGATCACAGATTTCATTTGGGCATCAAGAAAAGGTCATTTCTGCATTATAACATTTGCCAACTTTAGGACTGGAAACATAGAGGGTGGGGAAGCCTTTTATTTTTCCCCTAAGGGGGGGGGGAACAGTTTTCATTACCACTCTTGCTATGCAGTTTTCTTTGTGTGTTCCCTTCCATCTTTTCTTCAAGTTTGCCATATACTACATATGTGTGTGTATAACTCAGGTAGGCCTTGAACTGTTGCAGCTTTGTACTCGTTTCAAAGAATAGTAATAAAGAACAGAGACTTTCCTTCCAGCCCTTAAGTTTCCCTTTCTATGCACCTATTGTCTGATTCCCTGCATCGTCCTGCTTGACCAGTGAAAGTGGAATGGTAAATTGTAGCCTTTGCCAGCTTCTCCAAGTCTGTTGACCCTGTTTCTCTATTCCAAAGCATGCCTTGCAATTAGGTTGTCACACGTAAAGGCAGAATATGCAGTGCTGGAGTCGCTCTTTCAGGGACTGCCTGTCAAATGTTTCAGGAAGTTTATTTTTCTGAAGTCCAACTTTAGCAAGAAACCTGCACTTAGCTGTTGAAGTGTGACATGACAGACATTGAATTCCTATGTTTGCTGGGGGAAGGGTGCTTTGAGGTTACTGATACATTCACCTTAATTGACCTCATTCGAGCAAGATTATAAATAAGGGAAACTATACCATCTTTGAGGGTGATTGACAGGCCGTGGCATCTGAAATCCATGTGCATTTTTCGCGGGGTGTTTTGGCTGCTGCATTTGACACAGATAAATCCAGGGAATGGAAGGTGGGAGGCTGGAAACCTTCATTGTTAAACTGACTACATTTTGTCACCTTTTAACAACATAATTGCTAATTCATACGGGTGCCAACACAGGGGAGTTCTGGTTTATGCAGAAAAAAATAAAATAAAAGCTGAAGATATACTATGGACACTATGCAGCAAAAGTTAAGCACTTTTGAGTCACAATTAGTTCAGTTGCAAAGTTCAGCACCATGTTTAGTTTTGTGCCATTAAACTCTATAGGATTTGTGTTTGTTAAAAACAAATTTTCACAAGGCTGTAGCTGTAGCCTTACTTACCCACATTGTGACTGCTGTACAGTTGTGGATACGTTGCAAAAAGACATGTATCTTCAGTTAGCCTGATATCTAAATTAAATGATGCTGAGACGTCTACGGAAATATACGCTGCCTAAAGGTATTAGTGAAATGTGCTGTAGTCTTAGTACAAGGTTTGCTTTGCAATGATTCTCCATATGTAACAGTTACCTAGCAAAACTTGCCAGAGCCAAATGTCAATCCCGGCAAGATCAGAATGGAAGTGATAAGATTTTTTAAAAATACAATTGCACGCTCAAGCATCTCTGTAAAACGGAGCTCTAACAGTTTAGCAATATGTTCTCAGAAGAAGAATGAGTTTCATGGGTAGTGAAATCAATCCATGATCCCGGGGTAGATTTCAGCATAAACTATCAATATGTAAAAACAAAAACAATTGAATCTATAAAACCATACATCTGCCTTACATTGAGCCATCACTGCTCCACCTTGCTTCTTCTTGACTCTTCAGTTTGGTGGCCCCTCTCCAGGTCTCAGACGGAGGTCTTTCCTAGCTTTGTGGACTCTTTATGTCAGCGAATGTATGTATGCAGCACATACACACTACGACCGAGCTATGGGCTAGGTAACATTAAACACCCTTTTCCATACTGCACCTCAAACACGGGCTTTGGACTCCATGTATAAGGCACTTGCAGAAGTTGCGCTACTGTCATCTCATGGTTGCTCCTGCATGGTCCCAGTGACATTTGCAACTGTCACCCACTAAGACTGGAGTGAACATACAGTGACAACTACACTAGCCTCCAGTGGCAGTGCTTTCCCTTGTATGGTAACTAATGGCACCATGTTCATTTAACAGAAGATGCGTACATTGCTGGGAGTGTTGTGGGAGCAACCACCAGATGATCATCTGATAGCCAGCACCACTTCAAGTTATGTATGACACAGGCATTGCAGGATTGGCTGGCCCAGCTATTGGACAAATGGGATACATGCCACAGGATCTTATCCTGCCTAGGACACCCTGGTGTTCTTATTATCATTGCCAGGACACATAACTACTCAGTCCTGGCCTGGACTAGCTGGATTGCCATAGGAACAGGAATGATTGCTTGAGATGGTAAGGGTTGTTGATGAAGCTGTTTGCAACCCATACATTGTCCCTTACCACATCACAAGAAGCCAGTTCATATTTTTGGGGGGAACAAAGGGGCAAATGCAATTCACAGCAAATGTACAGGCCCACTTATGGATATAAAAAGGTAAAGGGACCCCTGATCATTAGTTCCAGTCGTGACCAACTCTGGGGTTGTGGCGCTCATCTCGCTTTATCGGCTGAGGGAGCCGGCGTACAGCTTCCAGGTCATGTGGCCAGCATGACTAAGCCACGTCTGGAGAACCAGAGCAGCACACGGAAACGCCATTTACCTTCCCGCCGGAGCGGTACCTATTTATATACTTGCACTTTGACGTGCTTTCAAACTGCTAGGTTGGCAGGAGCAGGGACCAAGCAACGGGAGCTCACCCCGTCGTGGGGATTCGAACCACCGACCTTCTGATCGGCAAGTCCTAGGCTCTGTGGTTTAACCCACAGCGCCACCCGCATCCCACTCATGGATATATCCATGATCAAAATTTCAGAAAAGGTGGTGCATTTTAGAAAACTTTTTGTGGTTGATTATGTGAATATGGGGTGCACACACAGGCCTCCCTAAATAGCACCCCATTTGCATTTCAATAATCCTGGATGCAGAATACTCTCTAGACTTAGTGTGAAGAAGTAGCTGTATATCTCAGAAGGAAAGAGGCATATCAATGATGTGCAATGGGTGTGGATCTAGTAGAGGTAAGAGTTCAAATAATGGAGGGGAAAGGTGTCACCCTTATTTGCATGCTTGCAGATGGGCAAGGCAGAGTTGGGTTGCCATCTCCAATGCCTGGGGGTAGCCTTATTAGTCTCATTGCCATTGCCCTATTCTGGTTCTCAGTCCACAAAAGAGGAACAGCTTTTACCTACCTCCCAAGACTGTTGTGAAGATGAGGCTATATCTTTCCTATCTCTGGCTGAAGATAAGCTATGAAAAGCCAATTAGTGGCGCTGTCAAGTTTGGCCTGTGAATGGCAAGGTGCTAGCCAACAGAAATATGGTCTGAGACTGTGTTCCTAGCCGGAAAGTGAAGCTATAGATTGGGAGACTCCATAAATGGAATGTGACATTTATAGATATTTGGTCATTACTTGGCAGGTGCCTGGCTTTTTTGTGTCATGAGAAATATTTCAAAATCTGCTTATTATGAGGCTGTTGTAGTTTAGCTTATAGTAGTTTACCCAGAGTTTTGTTACGGCTAATAATTCTGGAACCATTTGGCAGGTTGATGTGTGTGGGGCCAACAGAGATGTGTAATTTCATGTTGCTGTCTTTCCTGCTGATTTTTTGCATCGTAGTTTCTGCTGTGGATTCTGGGCCTTCCTTATGCTAAGTCCAGAGCTTGCTGGAATGGCATGTCTGCTGCAGGAAATGGCAGTCCCAGACCTCCCCTCCTTACCTGGTGGATATGTACTGTATTTTTCACTTTATAAGAGCTTCCCCAACAGCCACTAACTACCGTATTTTTCGCTCTATAAGATGCACCAGACCACAAGACACACCTAGTTTTTGGAGGAGGAAAACAAGAAAAAAAAATTCCGAATCTCAGAAGCCAGATCAGCAAGAGGGATCGCTGCACAGTGAAAGCAGCAATCCCTCTTGCTGTTCTGGCTTCTGTGATAGCTGCGCAGCCTGCATTCGCTCCATAAGACGCACACACATTTCCCCTTACTTTTTAGGAGGGAAAAAGTGAGTCTTATAGAGCAAAAAATACGGTAGTTTAAAGAGGAACAAATGCGTGACAGCCAGCTCCTTGCTCTCTTTGTTGGCTTCCTTGTACAGTGGTACCTCGGGTTAAGAACTTAATTTGTTCTGGAGGTCCGTTCTTAACCTGAGGTACCACTTTAGCTAATGGGGCCTCTTGTTGCTGCTGCTGTGCAATTTCTGTTCTCATTCTGAAGCAAAGTTCTTAACCCGAGGTACTATTTCTGGGTTAGCGGAGTTTGTAACCTGAAGCATCTGTAACCTGAGGCACCACTGTATAGGGGTGGGGAACCTCATAATTCATCTACTTGCATGTTTACTCCTAGGTAAGTCCAACTGAATTCCATGGGGCTTACCTCTGAGCCAACATCCGGAGCATGGCCCTGTCAGCGTGCAATATTATACCTTAAAAATAAACTAGAAGTTACCGAGGGAGAGAGGCACAGGTTTACTGTCTTCGGTTGCTGCCGTGCATCTTCTACTAATGCCTCATTCTGGCTTAACTGAGAGATCAGAAATCGTGGCCTCCCCTCTTTGCTTTTTAAACGACTTCTGCACTTTGGGGGCTGTGAATAAAAAGACAGTGGCTGTTCCCAGCGCAGGAGGGTGGTTTAGAAGGCAAAGGTCAGCCTTTCTCCAACAAGCAGGCCAGCACAGACACAAACACGCTCTGTTGCTCACCTGTGCCAAGTTCCTTTGATACAAGTCAGCATTTTCTTCCCCAAAATGAAGTTAACTCCAGTGACCTGCTGGGTGGTATAAGTGAGTTAACGGAGCTATAATTCTTCTCACGTGCTGTTGTTCTTCACAGTTTCCTCTAATTAATGAAAGCATTTCTGTATCTTTCCTTCCCCTCTTTTCAGTGTGCTGCTCTGGTTGGTGAAGACCAGCCTCTTTGCCCAGATCTTCCAGAACTTGACCTCTCTGAATTAGATGTGAATGACTTGGATGCCGACAGCTTTCTGGGAGGACTCAAGTGGTACAGTGACCAATCGGAAATCATTTCCAATCAGTATGCCAATGAATCATCAAACATATTTGAGGTAAGGAAAAGCTGTTTCACATAAGCATCTTTTTTTAATGACACGGATGACGGTCTTTATCTGCTCTGATTTCTAATGTTTTCAAACTGCAGTGCTTGCAGCTATTTTTCCGATTCCTTGGATATGGCTTTGGATTAGTGGGCGCTAATCCTGTAAAGAAATGGCAAAAATATCAAGATATTTAGGGGCCAGTGTCAGTATTTCAAATGCCCAAACCAAGGGTCTCAGGGATGACAGTTTGGATTTCTAAAATTCTGGATCACTGGATTGAAGCTGTGGAATAACTCGGGGTGAAATTTTGTGGCTTAGGGGTGGAGCCAGAACAGAATCTGGCACATTTTGGCAAAAGGCTGGCAAAGTCAGTTGTCAAAGTAGGACAAAAGGGGGAGTTTTCTGACCCTGCTAGTGATAATATATTGGTTCTGTTTATCAGACTGGTAAAGCACTGGTTGGATGGCAACTCTAGGGTGAAATGCAGTTCAGGAGTGCTTGAGCTGCAAAGTTGGTTTAAAAGGAGGTTCAGTGGGCCTGGGGGTAGCACTGCCTAGATCCTGTCTGCCCCCGCCCCATGAAGTTAACCTGAGCATGAAATTGCAGCACATTCAGCAACACAGTATACAACACTCCTGCCAGCCATTCCCTAACCCCATCCATGTTGACAGCACTGACTCCCACAAATCGTGGAGTGCTGTATTGGCAAAGAAGGAGCAAACAAACGTGTGTGGCAAATGGGCACGCTCTTGCACTGTCACCCTGCAGTAGGCCTGCTGTGGTGACTTCACGCACTCAAACATCTGTGGTGAAGGCGGGAAGAGTACAGAAGTCAGTATGCCCTGAGGATCTACACACATTGCCAATCAACACACTTTTGACTGGCCAAAGCCCAGATGACCTAGAATACTTGTAGCGTTATTGTTAGGAGGCTAGCCAAGGGAACCCATGGACCACTTTCCCCATGCTTACCCTCCCTTCCTGTTTTTTATTCTTCCACTGGCAGAGTTGTGCCAGCAGCAGAGCTACGCCAGCATAAAATAATATGGGTAGGAGACCTGGACCTGGTTTCCAAAAGCAAACCAGAGGTAGAGTTGGAGCTGTTAATTTTGAAAGTTCACCACCACCCTTTCCCTCCACATTCTGGTGCAACTAGTCATGTGGAAATTCCCCCCACCTTCTTTATAAAAATTGCAACCAGCACCGGAGTAGCATGTTCTATATCATCTGGCAGCGAGACGTGAAATAGACAAATTTTATTTATTTGTTTGAAACACTTTCTGTCCTGCTCTTTGGCCAAAAAGGCTCCCAGAGCAGCTTCCATGCAATTAATAAAAACAAGACAGCCCCTGCCTGCAAGCTTTTCATTTGTATCTTTGTCTTTTAGACTGTAAAAGACACAGGGGGGAAGAAGAAAACTGGAAAACTCAGACAGCAGTTCTGAGTTACCTAATAGTTCTTATGACCAGCTAGAATGGAAACAGTTTAGGGAGGGGTGGATCCATATGGAACTAGCCTTCCAGGAGATGCAATGGACTGCTCCTGCTTCTCATCTTTCCCCCTGCCGCTGACTGATGGAAGGGCTTCTGCCAGGTGAGAAGCCAGATGGAGAAGGTCTTTCAGCAGAGCTAATGGAGTCATCCTGCTTCCACCTGCATATCTCTACAACTAAACAAAGAAAAGCAAGCCTGATATGAACCAATGGAGTTGAGACACTCTTTTTGGGGGGAGTGGGGTGGAAAGAAAACAAATTGTTATTCCAGGGTCAAAGTATTCCCATATCATCCCATGTCATGATACTGTTGGCATATTGCTCATCCAGCGGCATGGTGGTCTCTTTCTGACCTGGTGGGCGTTGTTGTGGGGGTATGTTGTGGACCTTTCATTTTCCTGACGGATTTCAGCCATCCTTTGATCTAATAAGGAAGAGGGGTGGACTTTAGTCCCTTTGCCAAATCCCTGGTTGGGGTTACAGGGCTTCCAAAAACCTCTAAGACTTGTCAGAATGGCTTCCCAGAGGCTGGCTAAATGGGCTCCTGATGGCTTTGGGGGAATTTTGTCAAAGCCTTGCTTGCCCTCTGGAATGCAGAAATGGCTTATTTGGTTGACATGATGTTTTCTAGGCACTCTTTGATGCTGATTAGGGCATCAGTGGAGAAAGACTCAGGTTAATGCAATAGGACAGGACGTAGAACCTGCTTTGGAGCCACCATTGTCACCCTACCTGCAACATGGTATGTGTTTTCCCACCATTATTGTGCAGGTACAGTGCTGGCCAGTGAAGGCTTTCTGGGTGGTGATGGGACTTCTATATTCTGGTAACCAAGGTGTGCCTTTGCAAAGTGCTTTGCAGATTGCTTGCATTTTGACTTTACTCTACATTAATTGCAGATAGGGTTCTGGATGTTCTTGCACTGGTCACATTTATGTGTAAAACTTCCAATTTCTGCAGTCTGAGGATGTGGACAGGTTACCTGGTGCATGTGTGCCTCTCCTGGCTGTGGGGTGCTGGCAAGTGGAGGTTCTTTGTGCCTCCTTGAAGAAAGGGGAATTGCCTGTGGCTTTGGGAGTGGTTGTGGCAGGCCCCCTTCAGATTCCACTGATAACTTTTGCCCAGTCTCTGAAGTGTTGTCTTTTGGCAAAATGCTCCAGTGTGTGGCAGCCCAGCTTCAAGCCTTCATTGCTAGCTATGATAATCCAGGATCCCGTATCAGTCTGGTTTACAACCTGTTTGCAACAGATGTTTGCACAATGACTTGCACTGCACTTGGAGGATGACCTGCACTGTAAGATGATCATGGAATACATCATGGTCCCCTCTATGGCATTCAGTACCATGAACTATGGTATCCTTCTGATCTACCTTGCTGACTTGCAGCTAGAGAGTCTGTCTGTCTGTCTGTCTCTTTTCTGGTCCCACTTTTCTGGCCCCCATCAGGTAGAACCCTGTGTCGCAAGAGATCAGGGCCCTGCAGGATCTGACATCTTTCCGCAGGGCCTGCAAGATGGAGCTGTTCCGCCAGTCCTTTGGTCCAGGCCCAGTCTGACCCCCTTCCTTCTTCTTTCCTCTTTCTATGGGAACCTTGTCTGTAAGTGGCCTCTTGGCTCCTTCTATCGCAGACTTTCTCAACCTGTGGGTCCCCAGATGTTGTTGAACTACAACTCCCATCACCCCTAGCTAGCAAGGCCAGAGCTCAGGGATGATGGGAGTTGTAGTCCAACAACATCTGGGGACCCACAGGTTGAGAACCGCTGTATCGGCTCACATGGGACGAGCATGGGTGGCTGGGCCTGGTGAACATTTAATATTCCTTACCCCTACGGTTATGATTATTTTGATTTTAAATGTGATTTTGAACTGTATTTTAATCAATTGTTTGATTTTGTGTTTTTAATGTATTATATATTTAGTGTTAGCTGCCCTGAGCCCGGTCTTGGCCAGGGAGGGTGGGGTACAAATAAATTTATTATTATTATTATTATTATTATTATTATTTATTATTATTATTATTATGGAGCATAGGTCCTGGAAGGTGGTACTCAAACTGTTGCTCTACCCTGAGGTCATTGCTGTAAGGCTTCACCTTGCATCTTTTGCTATTTAACAGCCATGCAGAACCAGCAGGTGAGATAATCTGTGGCTTTTTGGTACCGTTGATGGCACCTAGTTCTATTTCTGCTTTTCATCAAGTACCATGGTGACAGGTAGGGGGTTGCGAATGAGTGTTTGGAATTAGAAGCGGTTTGTTGGATGTGATGAAGGGGTATTGCTGGTTAGGATGCCAGGTGGTCTAGGAACAAGCCCACAGCCTTTCCTAGGTGGGGTTGCATTCTATCATTCTATGGGCAATGGCCAGGGATAATGGGACTTGTAGGCCAGGAACGTTGAGAGGGCAATAGATTCCCCACCCTGTTCTAAAGAAAATATTTATTTGTCCCTCTTACTTAGGTAGGGCTGGGTGAAGAACCCCCGCCCCACAAACTTTGCAACCTTTGTTTGTGGGCTGTGATGCTGGGGTTCCCTTCGATTAGTTGTTGTTGGGGGAGGCTGTGGACATGGGGAAGTTTGCCCATTGTGATGGGTGGGAAAGGGAGTTGTAGCTATAGTTTCCCTGCATAATACGGACAACCCTTATTTTTCCACTGCTGTTCTGGGATCCACAGGAACAGCTGCAGCTTGCTTTAGCTCCCTTGGTCCTTTAGAAGCAAAACTCGGCTACCTTTTAGGAAGCATTTTGTTCCCTATTCCCAAATTTGTGCCTTAATGATACTTTGGCTGTGTGTGTGAGAGAGAGAAGGGGCAGGGAGAGAATGGCAGCTCAACAAGGTGTTCAAGGGAAGAGATGTGTCTGTTCCTGTATTGCTTATTCTGGTTGCCTTCCTGATCAGTTGATTCCTTCCCTTTCTGACCCAGGAGGCAAGAGGTTGATGCTGCAGCCACAGCAATTTTGGGCAACTTGTTCCTCCAGCAAATATTAGGGGGCTGGCAAGCAAATTCCCTTTCGACTGGGGTGAAATCTCTATGTGCCTTGCTTGTGCCACATTACCATCAATATGTGGCAAAGCTGTTTTGAAGGCATCCCTTATTTATTCAAAATAATTTATCTCCTCCCTCCCTCAGGAGTCCAGAGCAGTGTACACTAAACACAGTAAAACTATATAAAAAACAGTAGCACAACAATAAAACAAAGAGCAGCCAAAATCTCCAGATGGACTCAAACTAATTTTAAAAAATGGGGGGTGGGAATGTGATTGACCTAAGCACAAGCACTGAAAGTGCCAAATGAATATCCACTGGAGGTGGAGTGGGCGCTACTGGAAAGTCCCTCTTGGACATTGTCACCTTATAAATACCTGAAGCCCTTTCAGTGGTTTCCAGACTTCCTAAATTCAGGATGTTGTGCTGTGTGTGTGTGTCCAGGACTTGAAGCAGGAAGTCTTTGATCTGATGCTGAGGCTTAGCCTAGTGAGCTGAACTGGGACCATATTTTGCTCATCCCTCAGAGCCCTCATTAAACGCTGAGGGAGTTGTTGACTTTCTGTTAGGGTTGTGATGAAAATTTGGATCCTGTAGGTGGATCAAAGCAGAAGTGAATCTAGAAGTGGCTCTTCTATGCAAACCTCTGGATTCTGTTGGATCAAAGGTAAAGGTAAAGGACCCCTGGGACGGTTAAGTCCAGTCAAAGGCAACTGTGGGGTTGTGGCGCTCATCTTGCTTTCAGGCCGAGGGAGCCGGCGTTTGTCCACAGACAGCTTTCTGGGTCATGTGGACAGCAGGACTAAGCTGCATCTGGCACAACGGAATACCGTGACAGAAACCAGAGCACACGGAAACACCATTTACCTTCCTGCCACAACGGTACCTATTTATCTACTTGCACTGGTGTACTTTCGAACTGCTAGGTTGGCAGGAGCTGGGACAGAGCAACGGGAGCTCAATCCGTCATGGGGATTCAAACTGCTGACCTTTCGATTGGCAAGCCCAAGAGGCTCAGTGGTTTAGACCACAGTGATAACCCTATTGCCTCCACAGAACCAATCTATGCAGGCAGGTGAATCAAGTTGTAATACTCAGACCATTTTTGATTGCAGAACAGGGATCACTTGTTTGAGGTTTTGGGACTTGTGTATTCCTCCCCCCCTCCATTGCAATCTAACACCACCGTTCGTAGGTTGATATATATTGGGGGGGGGGTGTTATTTTTTTTAAGCAACCCAGCACTGCTGCCCTGATCAAATTTGCATGCTGCTTCAAAGTTAAAAGCGCATATGTGCAGACACCCACACACCTACACCCACACAGAAAATGATAATAATGAAAGTAAATATTTTTTTCCGTTTTTATCTTCCAAAATCTTTTCTTCCACTTTGACTTCCTGTCAAGTCCCTTTGCATATATTTTATTTTACATTTGAATGTACACAAAACAATAAACCTTTCTATATAATTTAAATAATACATTCTCAAAACATAATAAATCCTTAATTGTTATCCACCTCCTTTTAGTTCCTTTATCACTCGAATGCTAGCACGGAGTCAAAACTATTATTGTATATGTGTGTTGTTGTATGCAATGTTTGGGAGGAAATAAGACGGTAAATAACAAATAAACCAAATATCGATGTATGTAATTTTTATTTCTTAAGTATATTTAGTGGTAGTATGGCTGTATTGTTTTTTGTAACACAAAATCATTCAATAATTTTTTTTTTTTTAAAAAAAACAAAGTTAAAAGCGCAACAAAAACCTTTGGGAGGTGCAGTCATAGATGGCTTGCATCGTAATGCACTTTGGCACCTTGGATAAGCAGACTGGTCCCACTCAGCTCCCATCCATTCTCCCAAAGCATCAGCTCTCCAAAAGCAAACAGCATGCCTTTGGGACGCCCCCCCTCCCACAGCCCCTGCTTCCCTTCTCCTCCTTGCCAGCCAGCTGTGAAGCTCCCACTTTGCGTCTTTCTCCATGCCAAGCTCTCCCTCTCAAGCACCTCCTTGGGATGGGAGCTCTGTCCAGAAGCTCATTGCTGCTGGTAGAGTGCAATTGGATTTACTTCCCCGTAAGTGTGATTACAGTTTCAGACTTAATCTTCTTCTAACGATTAAGAGTCTGGCCAAAGAACCTTTTTTTTCCTTACTGTTGAGCAGGGGAATGTTCAGCGGTTCCCAAAAGGAATTGGGTGTGTATGCTAAATCGAGCAGCCAAAATGAAGTGACGTGTGTCTTCTTGACCACCAGGTTTACCCTCTAGCACCTTGTGACGTACACTGTCACTGTTTTGCCAGCTTTTCTTTTAAATTAAGGTACAATTAAGCCTTGTCATTTCATTAGAGAAATTTATAGAGATGGATGTATGCAGTAGCTCTGCAAGCTACTACTGTTCGTGTCTTTGAACAGAGATGCATATTCTGTATTCTCACACTTGGCAGATTTAGATTGCGGGAGTGGGGGAATCAAGTGCTTCAAAGCTCCTAAATATTTTTTTAAAAAATACTTCTGCATATTTGAAAGAGGGATTTACCTTGACATGCTTCTAAATGGAGGGAATCCTATATTTTAAAAATTATGTCCTATTTTAAATTTACATAAATACCATGTAAACATTATCTGTCTCAAACTTAATGCCATCAGAATTACCGATACACCTGTTACAAGACAAACAGTGCCCAGTTTTGTTTAAAAGTCATATTGGCTGCATTGTAATTGTTCCTACCTAGTAGTTTTGTGCATGACTATTATCTTCCATAACGTCTTCTTGAAGATATGAACAAATAAAAGTGTTTGATGGATCAGATTACTGCAGGAGTGCATCTTTGTTTAGCCATAGAACATGGAGTGCATCTTTGTTTAGCCTTTTTGTAAAAAACAACAACAAACTAGCAAGAATATAACAGAATATTCTTTATCGGTAACACCAGAAGTAGCTTAATGGCCAAGAGGGGTCCACTATAGAAATCAAAACAGTATTTTAAAACGTTTGCCATTGTACAAAACAACAATAAATGAAATACTGATAAATGCAGGTAATGCAAAATCTGACCATGTAATTGCATAATGCCAAACAACATTCTAAGTTGGCCTCTGACATTGGAGGAAGCCGAGTCTTGTTATTCATTGATGATCTATTTATTTTATTTATTTAACAAATTTATGTACTACTTGGTAGTAGAGAAAACCTCAAAGCAGTTTACAAGGAAGATAAAACCACGAAATAGTCACTAAACGTTTTACAAGCATAATTTAAAACATACAAGAGGTTAGAACAGTAATAGAATAGACTAAAACAAATTAAAATTCCTACAGACTCTCTGGGTAAGCTTGTCTAAATAAGAATGTCTTCAGCAGGCACCGAAAGGAGTACAGTGAAGGCACCTGCCTGATACCAATTTTAACGTTTAACGTAATATTGATGATCATGATAATACACACCGCCTACAGTCTGAAGTGCTTGACTTGCAGCAACTGATACGTTGTGCAAGTCTGCTGATCCTACAGTTTGGTTCCAAGAGTGGAATTTGCCTGTTAAAATGTGGAGAGGTCACATTTTTTTCTGCACAATGTGTGGGTTTGTTGAGCTGTAGCTGTTTCTGTCCAGTGTGCATTGCGAAATATTGCTTGAAGCACTGGTAGATGCTTTGCATCCTATTTGAGGCAAAACAAGCACACATTCTTCTTGGCCCTTATGCAGGTAACTTCAGAGCCAACAGTTTATGTGTTCCTGCCTCTCACCTCTGAATTTGTGACCAGACAGGGTTAGTTTGATCTGACATGGATATTGGAAAAACAGGATGATATTCCTCTAGATTCTGGCCACTTGCTCTAAGGTTTCTCAAAGCTTTGATGCTTACCGTATTTTTCGCTCTATAACACGCACCTGACCATAACACGCACGTGGTTTTTAGAGGAGGAAAACAAGAAAAAAATATTCTAAACAAAACAGTGGATGTATGTTTTTTGTGGTTCATGCTGTGGCCACAGACATGTGATCTGACGGTGAGTTTGGGGTGACCCAGTGCAAAAATCCTGAGGATCCATGTGGATCCGTGCTTTGTAACCACGTTTTAAGTGGGGAGGGAAGGAAAAGCACTCAAGGGACAAGGAGCACGCATGGGGTGTGTGGAGAAGGATGCTGCTAATAATGCAGCAGAGGCTCCTGTCCGGCTTTGCTCCATTAAAACAAGCAGGCTCTGCTTCTCTCCCTCCTCCCCGGCAAGGAAACCACGATAGTAACCACTCTGAGACAAATCAAGAAAAATTGCGACCAACACTCTCCCCCAACAAGCGCAGTGAGGTCAAAACACACACACACACACACACACACAGAGAGAGAGAGAGAGAGAGAGAGAGAGAGAGAGAACTGGCCCTAAAGGCGCAGGGCACTGGAAGTCGCAGGGGCGCTGGGAGAGTGAACGGGAAGCAGGAGAAGGAGCCCTCACACACACACAGACATACAGAAGATCAATCCTAAAGTCGCAGGGTGCTGGGAGAGCGCAGGGGGGCTGGGAGAGTGAACGGAAGCAAGAGAAGGAGAAGGAGCCCTCACACACACACAGAGTGTCAGTTCTAAAATCGCAGGGGTGCTGGGAGAGTGAAGGGGAAGCAGGAGGAGGAGAACGATAGCTCAAGCACACACACACACAGCCCCTACAGTGGCTAATCCAAAATCGGACAGCAAAAAACTGCAGGCAGGGACAGAGAGCAGGGGTTGTTTTAAAGCAGCCAACTCCCTTTAAAGACTATTTACAGAAATACTGCAAAATTAATGAATGTTAGAATGATGTTAGAATGAAATTAAGTGGTTTTAGCAGCAATGTTATAAAGGTGTATGTAAAAATGGATTGTTAACAGGTGAAAATCCAAAGTTATAATATATTAAGTTAAAGGATTAAGACAAAAACAAAGAGGGAAAGGAATTGCTGAATTAACTAATAGAACTGGAATACAAAAAAGGGAGGTGTGAGGAGGTCAGGGAAGCAAGGAAATGAAATGTAAGGCATGGAAAGATTGATGTGTTTTTTAAGTGTTTTTTATATTTTTTCTGTATTTTGCATTTTTTTTCTTTTATATTTCTTTTTCTTTTTTTCCCTTTTTTATTTATGTAATCTTTTCTTTGAAACTTTAATAAATATCATTAAAAAAAAAAAAAGCAGCCAACTCCCGCTCTGCTTCTCTCCCTCCTCCCCGGCTCCGCTAGCTGACAGGAGCCGCTTACACCCGCTTTGCTGCTTCAAAGCGAGCCACGGACTGCTCACGACTGCAGCAGATTCCCCCGCCATCTGTAGGCATTCGCTCCATAACACGCACAGACATTTCCCCTTACTTTCTAGGAGGAAAAAACTGCGTGTTATGGAGCGAAATTTACGGTAGTTAACTTTTGGAGGACCGAAGGAAGGAAAATAAGTCAACAGCTCTCTTAAAACACAATTTATGTATGGCTGCCAGTGATACTGAAAGTTGGACTTCCCCCTCTGATCTTCACAATTTCCTTCCATGTTTCCTTTGTCTTAACACTTTCACTGTACAGTGGTACCTCAGGTTACAGACGCTTCAGGTTACAGACTCCACTAACCGAGAAATAGTACCTCGGGGTAAGAACGTTGCTTCAGGATGAGAACAGAAATCATGCTCCGGCGGTGCAGCAGCAGCAGGAGGCCCCATTAGCTAAAGTGGTGCTTCAGGTTAAGAACAGTTTCAGGTTAAGAACGGACCTCCAGAATGAATTAAGTTCTTAACCCGAGGTACCACTGTATGCAGGTAAAAAAAGGTAAAGGACCCCTGGACGGTTAAGTCCAGTCAAAGGCGACTATGGGATTTCAGTGCTCATCTTGCTTTCAGGCTGAGGGAGCTGGCGTTTTTTCACACATCTTCCTGGGTCATGTGGACAGCAGGACTAAACTGCTTCTGGCGCAACGGAAGCCAGAGTGCACGAAAACGCCATTTACCTTCCCACCGCAGCAGTGCCCATTTATCTACTTGCACTTTGACATGCTTTCGAACTGCTAGGTTCGAACCTGTAACCTGAAGCGTATGTAACCTGAAGCGTATGTAACACGAGGAAAAGAGCATTTTCTTTGCCACTATAGCAGGCATAGGCAAACTCCTGTCCTCCAGATGTTGTGAGACTACAATTCCCATCATCCCTGACCACTGGTCCTGTTAGCTAGGGATGATGGGAATTGTAGTTCCAAAACATCTGGAGGGCCAGAGTTTGCCTATGCCTGCACTATAGCCTGCCCCTGCATGCAGATTACATGACCCTCAGTTGGACTTAATAGAGTTGCCTTTTTACTTCTGCAATAAGGCAGTGTTTGCTGGTTTATACTTTTTGTGTATGGAGAAACATCAAGTCACATGAGCTTCCACCTGCAGTCTGAAGTCGTGCAGTCTAGATGCAGGTTTCCCATCTCGATGAGAGCTAGGCCAAAGTATTCGAGCGACTTACCTGTATAGAGAAGGGTTAAACCACAGAGCCTAGGACTTGCCGATCAGAAGGTCGGTGGTTCGAATCCCCGCAATGGGGTGAGCTCCCACTGCTCGGTCCCTGCTCCTGCCAACCTAGCAGTCCGAAAGCACGTCAAAGTGCAAGTAGATAAATAGGTATCGCTTTGGCGGGAAGGTAAACGGCATTTCCGTGAGCTGCTCTGGTTCGCCAGAAGTGGCTTAGTCATGCTGGCCACATGACCCGGAAGCTGTACGCCGGCTCCCTCGGCCAATAAAGCGAGATGAGCGCCACAACCCCAGAGTCGGCCACGACTGGACCTAATGGTCAGGTGTCCCTTTACCTTTACTTTACCTGTATAGAGCAATTCGACAACCATTCTGTCCTCTCCATAGCGGGGGGTGGGGTGGGTTGGCTTCGGGCTATTCTATGCTTCTTGGAAATATTGGATTGCCTTCCTGTCTACCTAACTGTGCACCTATTTGCAACCGGCACCTTCTCTCTAAATGATGCTTTTCCTGCCATAGCAGCTTCCCAGGCTTTCAGTGCTCTCTATTCAGTACTTTAATACCAGTTTGGGGAAATTGGTACTCTCACTTCTGTACTGCCACTATGAATCCTATTGCACAGTTTAATGCCTGATGTGCATGTGTGTGTACAAGCTTAAGTATATTGAAAGTAATATTTAAACCCATGAAAGGATGTAATAAACACCTGGTATTCTGCGGAGGTAGCTTTGGATACAGATATATGCATGGATGTTTTATATATGTATACATCTGAAGTCAATGTTGGGGTGAAAAGATCATTTATATTTTCTTCTTAAAAAGAGAAGGCATATGCTTGCTGCTCAGGAATAAGTCCCATTGAAATGAGTGGGACTTGACAACCGCCAGTCTCCAGCAGTCCTAGAAACAGTGACGTTTGCAAAAGTAGCATGTGTTGATGCGGTGCAAATTTTACCTATTTAAGAAGACTTTCCCCTGAATTTCTTTCCTATTCTTTCAGTGAACCGAGATTTCAACTGCCACACTGTCATTATCATTGCAGTGAACAATTGAATGTGTGTGTTTATGTTGTGTTCAGCTCAGTCCGAGGTACTTCCAGGACTGTGATGCATGTAAGGTATTTGGGAAACAAAATATAAGCTACTGTGCTTCTCTGTGGGCAGCCAAAGAAGTTTATTACAAGCTGTAAGGATGAGGGGGAACAAAAGGGAATCACAATGGAAGCATACACAGTGTGTCGTTCTTGGCAAAGAGGAAATTTTACAAAGATAAATGACTTCGTATCCATTTGGAATGGTTTTGCATGGCGAAGGCGATGGGGGCTTTTTATAGTCATCTGGGTAATTTGCATAGATTCATACCATAAAGCTCCAATATTCTGTTGGGGGCTCTGCTACTCCTGCAAAGTTATTCATTCAATGTTTGCAGCCAGATTGATTAATGAATTACCAGATCTTGCATAAAACGACTTGGCCTGACTTTTAAACAGCCCCTGATGTTTTCTTTGCAGAGTCTTGTGACTGGCGTCAATGGGTTTCTAGGGGTCTAGGCCTCCTGCGGAGCTTTCTGAACTGGTCTGTTCCAGTATATATATGGATAGATATGTATACGTGTGTGTGCGTGCACGTGTTTTTTAATTCCACTTCTCGATTTTCTCCAAAACGAGTAGCCCAAGGCAGGCTGCTTAAGCAGATAAAATCTTGTGGGAGGGGGCCTCATAGTAAGGCCCTCCACGGCTGCTACCCTTCAGTGCCAACTTGGCATGATTTATCATAGCCATCTATTCGGCACCATAGTCTGTAAGGTGAGTTGCCTGGTGTTACTAGCACAAAAATGCGTTACTGGCTCTCTGAACTTTGAAGGAAAGCCTCTGAGCTATTTGCAAAGTGCTGGTGCTTAGTGAATACTAAATTACATTTAGGAAATAGTCTAGAGCCACCAGTTATACTTCATTTTTATTCTTGACACAGACACCTAAATCAGAGAACAGTAACATTTCAGAGATTATGGAAGCAGTTTGGGTATGTTCCAACGCTATAATAGGATCAGAATTTTAAGGCCCTTTTTTATTATTACCAATAGTCACTTAGTTTCTACTGCAGTGTACTTTGTAGGGAATTACAGCTTTTACTAAAAAGATTAAAATGCTATTATGCAAATGATTGCAGTATGTTATTATGTTTACAAATTAACATCCATGGCTCAACACACAAATTAACTAACTATTCTATCTATATTATTAAGGATTTAATAAAGTAAGTGTTGATAAAAAGGGAGAGAAGCTTCAAATTGTTAATAGGAACTGATTGTGATTTAACGTTGGACTTAAAAAACTCACACACATTGTGCTTAATGTTCTAGATGGGGCAATGGCCAAATGAAGCTCATCGTTGTACTTAAAGGAACGGAGGGTGGAATGAAGAGCAAAGCTGAATGTCCTGAGGTCTTAGCGAACATAAACTAGATTTCTCTAGGCTATATGGCATAACAGGCAGCGTATCTGTAAATCTGAGGGAGGCATAAATGGTTATCCCCAACAAACCCACAGTTTGTTGAACTTTGTAAGTAGGTTATTGCAATTCTAATGACTACGTGTTTCAATGTTTTATATGTCTTTCAAAATGCATCCCACGTACCTAACAGCTTGCATCCCTCCGAAATGCACCTTTTATTATGAAATTTTTGTTACAGCAAATGGGATTTTGCGTGCATGGTATTGCAGTGGGACAAAAGAGGATGTGGTCGAGTTTAGACTGAGATGGCTTTACCAAGAGCCCTGCAAAATTGCTTGTTTCGGCATTTCAGCAGAGATCATAAAGAACAAAAAGGCAACCAGATAATAGCCACTTAGGTCCTAGAGAAATGAATGCATGGAATGTGGCTTTTGGGTAGACTTTGAGAAGCACAGATAGTGCTGTGGGTTTAGGATGCAGATTTTCGATAAGGCAGTTCAGAAGAATAAGCAACTGTAATATTGCTGTGATTTATTCAGTTTGTTCTTTATCGATAAAAGCATTTGTGGGCTACTCCATCCTCTCCCCTATGTTTTTAACATCTATATTAAACCACTGGGAGAGATCATCAGGGGGTTTGGGCTGGATGTTCTCCACTATGCGGACGAAACCACGTCTATCTCTCATTTATATCAGAACCATTCAAGGCAGTGAATGTCTGTGTGAGTATCTGGAGGCAGTTGGAGGATGGATGGTGGTTCATGGATTGAGATTGAATCCTGACAAGACAGAACCACTGTTTCTGGGGGACAGTGGGTGGGTGGGCAGGTGTGGAGGACTCCCCGGTCCTGAATGGAGTATGTTGTTGTTGTTGTTGTTGTTGTTGTTGTTGTTTAGTCGTTTAGTCGTGTCCGACTCTTCGTGACCCCATGGACCAGAGCATGCCAGGCACTTCTGTCTTCCACTGCCTCCCGCAGTTTGGTCAAACTCATGCTGGTAGCTTCAAGAACACTGTCCAAGCATCTCGTCCTCTGTCGTCCCCTTCTCCTTGTGCCCTCCATCTTTCCCAACATCAGGGTCTTTTCCAGGGAGTCTTCTCTTCTCATGAGGTGGCCAAAGTATTGGAGCCTCAGCTTCAGGATCTGTCCTTCCAGTCAGCACTCAGGGCTGATTTCCTTCAGAATGGATAGGTTTGGTCTTCTTGCAGCCCATGGGACTCTCAAGAGTCTCCTCCAGCACCATAATTCCAAAGCATCAATTCTTCGGCGATCAGCCTTCTTCATGGTCCAGCTCTCACTTCCATGCATCACTACTGGGAAAACCATAGCTTTAACTATACGGGCCTTTGTTGGCAAGGTGATATGTGTCCCTAAAGGACCAAGTGTGCAGCCTCAGGGTTATTTTGCACTCACAGCTGACCGTGGAGGCACAGGTCAACTCTGTGTCCAAGACAACTGTTTACCAGCTCCACCTGGTATGTCAACTGAGACTCTACTTGCCTGCCCACTATCTCGACAGAGTGGTACATGCTCTGGTTATCTCATGCTTAGACTACTGCAATGCTCCCTATGTGGGGCTACCTTTGAAGGTGACTCAGAAACTACAATTAATCAAGAAGGTGACTGCTGGGCTGGTCGCTAGGAGGAGCTTCCAGGACCATATAACAGCGCTCCTGAAAGATCTGCATTGGCTCCCAGGATGTTTCCAAGCACAATTCAAAGTGTTGGTGTTGATCTTTAAAGCCCTAAACCGCTTTAGGAAGGAGCATCTCCATCCCCATCATTTGGCCCACACCCTAAGGTCCAGCTCCTAGGACCCTCTGGTGGTTCCGTACCTGCAAGAAGTGAAGTTACAGGTAACAAGGCAGAGGGCCTTCTCGGTAGTGGTGCCCAACTGTGGAACGCCTTCCTATCAGATGTTGAGGAGATAAATAACTATACAACTTTTAAGACATCTGAAGGCAGCCCTGTACAAGGAAGTTTTTTAAATGTTTTATTGTGTTGGAAGCCACCTAGAGTAGCTGGGCAACCCTGTCAGATGGGTAGGGGTGCTACTACCACTACTACTACTACTATTAATAAACAATTTCTTTAAAGAAAAAGAGGCAGTTGGGATCTCTGAGACTAACTGATTTAGATGGGGGGGGGGGAGCGCACAGTGAGGTCCCTCAATCTGATCTCACGTCTTCCAAGAACTCACAAGATGGGCCCTTGGACGTGCCACAATCTCTCAGTCTTGTCTCTCACCTGTACTATAGATCTGGCAGTTGAGAGCATAGTGGCTGGGTTAGGTCACCAAATGAGTTCATCACATTATTTGAACTAGAGTCTTACTGCCTCACACACATAGCTAACCTAGAAGGGGAGTAGGGTCAGCAGCATCTTTTGGCAATGTAAGTTGCAGACCAGACAGTGTTGGAGAGTAGGAGCTGGGAGTAGTCCATTTTCCATTGATTCTCTATGACAGAATTCATAAGTAGGTCTTGCTCAGAGGCAGAATTCCTTGCCTAACTAAGATCACCCTGTTCTGTATCAAGGTATCTCTAGAGCAAAGTATCTTCCAGATCAGTTGTGTAAATCAGCTAAGCTGTATATCCTAAGGGAAACCAAACAATAGAGTTATTTCTTTTCCAATCAACTGGAGAAATTCTATTCTGTGAGGAAATGACCAGCTCTTGCTTCCAGACATTCCTGGACAAATTTCACCCCAATCTTTGCATGTTTTCTAAGGAATTTGAACTCCAATTGCATCCTTAAGCTTCCAGTTAGGCTCTTACTCTGTATTCGTGTGTGGATATGCATGCACACACATGTATGCAGAAGCAAGTAGATATTTCTACTCACATATGATTAATTCAGTACTGCCTATAGGATAATGCTTCTAAACTGAAAAAGGGCCCTTTTGTTGTAGCAATCAGTTAGCATGCATGCTTGATCAGGAAATATCTCAATTTCAGATTGAGAAACTTGTTTAACTTGGTCTTTTTGTGATTTAAATAAATGATTGAAATGGCCTTCCTTTAAATTAAATTAAATCAAATCAATTTGCCCCGTTAGTGTGATGTTGCGGTAAAATGCACTTTGTGCCCCAAATCTTGCATTTAGCTATAGTAATTCTGTGTATGCGACAAGCCCCACATAATCATATGTTTAGCTGCAGTGACCGTGCTGTTGTGTACTTTGAAGCATCAAGGTTTACTAAATAAAGGGGATGGGTGGAGATGCTGTGTCTCCAAAAACATTGTTAAAAAATATGCCGGGCCAGCTGTGCCTAAAGTCTTGTGCCATCAAGTTAGATCTGCGCATTGCTGAAACCATTCTCAAGCAACTCGCTATGTTTTGAGCCAGGAATGTACAGTGTGGAAATATTTATACATTTTTTTCCTATCTAGCTTTTGCAAGGTGTGTTTTGTTTCTTCGTTCTGTTTCCCGAATTGGAGGAAAGGTGCCATTCAGTGTTAGCCTGAATCTGTTGAAGCGAGTCCATGAAAGTTGTTCCTTTTCCATTCACCCCCTGACATTTCTCAGCCAAGTGAGCTTGATGTGGCTTCTTTCAAAGCCTATGGTGGGGTGGGGGGTGTCTGGTTCACAGATAGAAAGATGCCTTAGTGGCATGTCCTGTTTCGTTGCTCGAGGCAAAGTGGGAAGTTATGCTGCCATCACCAGTGGAGGTGTGGCACAGGTATTGATGCTCATATCATAATAATAATAATTTATACCCCACCCATGTGGCTGGGTTTCCCCAGCCACTCTGGGCGGCTCCCAATAGAATATTTAAAACATGATAAAACATCAAACATTAAAAACTTCCCTAAACAGGGCTGCCTTCAGATGTCTTCTAAAAATGAGGTAGTTGTTTATTTCCTTGACATCTGATGGGAGGGCATTCCACAGGGTGGGTGCCACTACCGAGAAGGCCCTCTGCCCCATTCCCTGTAGCTTTGCTTCTCACATTGAGGGAGCCACCAGAAGGCCCTCTGTGCTGGACCTCAGCATCTGGGCAGAACGATGGGGGTGGAGACGCTCCTTCAGGTATACTCCTTCACAGCAATCTCCAGTGGAGATTTCTCCAGTGAAATCTCACCGAAATTGCGTGAGATTTCACGTATGCTGCAAGATCTAGCACCATTTCGGTGAGATGTTGCCAGAAATCAACGAGATCTCACCTGAAATTACTACTGATGCTGGTTCCACTTCTCCACCAAAAGTGGTGGGGCAGGCAGTGAGCTTCACCCTTCCTAATGGCTGTGCTGACGTTGCAAAGTCATAACTTATCATCCAATATGATCCTGTCAAACATGGGCATTGTTGAAGGTGTTCTGGGGGAATATGTGTAACTGCGAGCCCACACGCTAAACCCTGTCCCTGGAGCCTACACCCCCCCCCCCCAGAAATGAGACATGACAACAATGTATGGGTTTAAATTAGGCCACAGCTTTATTGAATTTCAGGTGTAGGAACGTTGGCTTAGGCCTTGGAAGGCATCCCTCTCAACCCAGCCTAGGATGTGCAGGGCAGTCAGGTGCAGTGGGAGGAGACTGTGAAGCGTGAACAGCGTGCCCTCCCACTTCACCAAAGCTGGTTTTTTACCTATATGCCGCCGCTGTAGGGCCAGTGACCACCGCAATCAATCCTTTAACGGGCCCTGCAAACACCGCTGCGTGGGGGTGCATGAAAATGTTTGCCCCCCACCTCGAAGATAGACTGTAGGATACCGACCAAGGCCTAAAACCACCAAAGTTGTGACGAAATGTTACGGGGAAGGCAAAACCTGCCAATGCAGGGAAATTCCTCTCTGGTTCTGAATGCAGCAACCATCTTATGACCATAGCTGACTTAGGAAGCAAGAGGTTAGCCTGCAAAAGGAGACCATGTTATATTTTAGGGAGGGTTGGGTGGGTGAATCTAGCAGGAATGACTGCTCCCCACATTAAATGGGGGGCACCCTTTGCGTGGTTGCGTGCAGCCCCCTAAACCCTATGCGGCACCGTTAGCACAGGCTTGACTTCACCTTCCCCAGGTGGGATACCTGGAGGACTCCACCTACCTCAGCCAGTTGCCCAATCCCACCTGGGGAGATGTTGCCAAGGTGATCAGGCCAGGTAGGGAGAGGGACCACCTGCCTATGCAATGTGGGAGGATCTTAGTGATCTGGACCGAAGAGCATTGGCCCTTTTCCTGGCCAAGATGGGGGCAGGGCGACGGCCACCCTGTAGCAAGGTGGGTGGCACCTGGCCAGGTAAGCCCGCACGGTGTCACAAATTCTGCCCACCTCTTAGACGGGGTGAGCGGAAATTGTGCAAGAAATTGTGTGTGGGAAGCATCGGGGACCGTAGTCCAAGTAGTGCTGAGGACCATGTTCCCTGGCCACAGATGTGACAGGTGTGAGGCATGCCAGCAGTCTGAAAATTCAGAAGACTCATCTAGTAGGTTCCTCCATAACAATTGCCCAGACCGAGGAAGTTCAGCGGGTCTTGCAGCTTCACAGGGCAATGTGGCCAGGGATTGCCTTGTGGCTCAGGATTACATTATAGCTGTCAACTTGCAGATTTGAAAATAAGGGACCAGCAGCCTCAAAAATAAAGGATCAACAGCCAAAATAAGGGATTTTAGTCAACCAGCAGCCAAACAAAGTCTCAAGTGGTGGTTCCCATAGCACAGCAGCCCGGCAAAGGGCATGCAGCAAGGAAAACCACCGTCACCTCTCCGCTGGGAAGCGCTGAGCAAAGGCAAGTCCCCAGGCAACGCGGCCGATTTGATCGGCACAAGGCATGCAAGCTCCACCCCCCAGTCGTTCTTAGACTCCTTATTGGGTGAGCAACGCAGCCAAGCAGCACAGTTGGAGCCTCCCGCCTCCCTGGCCGGCAGGGAGGGAGAGAGAGGAGCTGCTTCCTTTGAAAGCCGGGAAATTTAAGGGACATCATCAATAAGGGACAGCAGCGGGACATGGCGCTGGGATAAGGGACTGTCCTGCCAAATAAGGGACACTTGACAGCTATGGATTACATCATGCTGAGAATTATTCTGGCCTGCATTCATATCCTGGCTCGAACCTCCTGCAGTTCTGCCTTCCAGCCACAGTGCTGTTGTTTCAGGGAGTCAGGAATCCGTTCATGACCTGCGCTGTTCCTGGTTCAAGACCCGTGCGTGACAGCTAGAAGAGAAATGTTCATCCAGGACAAGGCAGCTAAGCTAAAGTAAATGGGTGAACATAATGTCTTGGCTCATGTGTTTAAAACAAACCCCTTGAGGACACTGTGTTCTTGCAAGTCAGATATCTAAATACAAACTGGAGTCAGCTGCCATACAAGCAAAAAATGTATTAGCCTCCCTCCTCATAGGTCATTGCAAATCCTCTTTGGTCACCGTCGCGCTGCACATCTGTTTTAGTGAGATGCAGTTCCTTAAGGTGGCATTTGGAACTTCATAAGCACACAAACAGCCCAGCTATAAATTGCTGCTGCTGGAGTTATTTTGAATAAGTGTATACTGTTTCATATTTATAATGGCGAAGCTTCATAATATTCACAGTGAATATATAACACAGATCAGTTCAATAAGCATGAAATTGTATGTTGTCAGGTTGTCACATAAATAGAGCCATATTCCATGTTACAATAATATTGGACTAAATATTTTCTTCTCCTTAGAAACTGTACAGAGAGCCATGTAAAGGGAGAGAGGAGCAAGCTGCCGCCTTTTCCTCAAGATTAATGCTATTTTAAAAGAAATAATTCCTGGTTGTTTTTAAAAAAGGATTCCCTCCCCCAGCCCATTTGTAGGGGAGAAAATATTTACTTAGACAAATGCTAATTGGTTAAAACGCCTACTTTTTTTTCGCTCCCTAATGCTTCATTTCCGAAGTATCCATTTTTAAGAATTGTTTCCATTTTTGAATTTCACATCGGTACTAATTGCTAATAAATGCTGCAACTTAACCCAGGCACGCGGTCTCCCTCCTGACCCATCCCACTTAGTACTAATTTATGGCAATGCCATTATGGAATGATAAAAGATCAGAGCCAAGTCTAATTTAACGCTCCCCGCCACTTTTGTTTTGCTTGCATATTGTGTATGGTGGTATGTATCAGGAAAAAGTAATGTTGCTTATACACAAAACAAAATCCACAGTAAGTGCTCCATACTCATTGAGTTTTGTGCTGTGGTTAAAATGTCAGGTCAGAGCCAGAGAGTCGCAGCTTCAACTCTCAGCCCAACCATGATGTGTTACTTGACAAGAGGTCAAATGTGGAGGAGAACCATACTGCCTTGTACTTCTTGGATGAAGAACTGATTTATAAATATCAAGTCCGTCTAGTACCTGGATAGCTCAGTTGGTTAGAACACGGTGCTAATAGTGCCAAGGCTGCAGGTTTGATCCCTGTATGAGACAGCTGCCTATTATTGCGTTTCAAGGGGTTGGACCTAGAAGATACTCAGGGTCTCTTCCAGCTCCATGATTCTGAAATTCCCATTCAGGTAAAAACTGAAATTGCCATCAAGCAATGCTATCCACAAATTATACCGCCCGTGCTCTCCAGAATGCCACATGATCAAAACTATGACTGTGCCACAAAGTAGGATATACCGTATTTTTTGCTCTATAAGACTCACCTTTTCCCTCCTAAAAAGTAAGGGGAAATGTGTGTGCATCTTATGGAGCGAATGCAGGCTGTGCAGCTATCCCAGAAGCCAGAACAGTAAGAGGGATCGCTGCTTTCGCTGTGCAGTGATCCCTCTTGTTGTTCTGGCTTCAGAGATTCAGAATATTTTTTTTCTTGTTTTCCTTCTCCAAAAACTAGGTGCTTCTTATGGTCTGGTGCGTCTTATAGAGTGAAAAATACGGCACTTTTTAAAAAGATGAGCGAAGTGACATAGCCCAAGTCAAGCTGCACATGTAGAATATGGCCAAGGAATTAACCCAGCTGCTATCTTTCATCCTATGCAGTGGAAGGAGAATGCAAGAAAGGGTCAGGACTTTTCAGAACAGGAGCAGTAATAGCCTTTGCGCATGGTAGTTGACATCCCCTTGCTTGAGCGAGTGGATGAGATGACAAGTGTGTTTGTGAAAAATTAGCATAAAGAAAAACTGAGAATGAGGGAAATCATTGAGCAGAGGCTGGATACATTTTTTCTTTTCTTAAATGGAGTTCCTACTTCATGCTAGCAGTTTAAACAGTTAAACTTCTTTGCAAGATCATTTGCATTACTCACGGAAAGCTCAGAGTTGCCTTTTGTCTGACTGAAGATCTTGTGTTAAAGCTCAATGTCTTTTCCAAGTTGAATCTATGTGTCAGGGAACTGACATCGGAGCTAGAGGCGGAGGGAAGGCTCTCCAATGATGCTGGAGAAGGGCCCAGCAGGGAGAGAGGCAGCTCTGTAGATGGGGAAGCAAATCAGCGCTACACCAGGGATAAGGAGGGGCTGATGGGGGAATCGGCGAGAGGGCTCCCAGACTCTTCACCGGACACCAGCGGGGAGAGCACGGGTCCCCCGCTACCCACGCCCACCCTGCGCAGAAGACTTCCGCACAGAGAGAGTAGGAGGAGACTGGGTGTCAAACAACTTTTATGTTGGAAAAGATTTAAGAAACTCCCACTGACGGATTCTGCTAGCGACTGAGGCAGCCACGAAGTGAAGGGCTGCCCAGACTGAAAGGTTTAGCAAGGCAACAAAGCCTGGAGAGGCGGCAACTTACGCACGAGGAACCCATACACATCACACTATGTGTTCAAAAGAAAGTACTACTGAGTTCAGTGGAGCTTGCTACCAAAAAACTATGCCTAGGATTGCAGTTATGCTAATCCTAATAACTGGATAGTCTTCTATTGTACTGCTGTTCTTTAGTATGCGTGTATAATTCCAAACCGGAATTAAGATTGCCAGAAGAAATATCAACAACCTCAGATATGCAGATGACACAACCTTGATGGCAGAAAGTGAGGAGAAATTAAAGAAGCTTTTAATGAGGGTGAAAGAGGAGAGCACAAAATATGATCTGAAGCTCAACATCAAAAAAAACCTAAAATCATGGCCACTGGGCCCATCACCTCCTGGCAAATAGAAGGCGAAGAAATGGAGGCAGTGAGAGATTTTACTTTCTTGGGCTCCATGATCACTGCAGAAGGTGATAGCAGTCATGAAATTAAGACGCCTGCTTCTTGGGAGAAAAGCAATGACAAACCTAGACAGCATCTTAAAAAGCAGAGACATCACCTTGCCAACAAAGGTCCGTATAGTTAAGCTATGGTTTTCCCAGTAGTGATGTATGGAAGTGAGAGCTGGACCATAAAGAAGGCTGATCGCCGAAGAATTGATGCTTTTGAATTATGATGCTGGAGGAGACTCTTCACCATGGACTGCAAGAAGACCAAACCTCTCCATTCTTAAGGAAATCAGCCCTGAGTGCTGACTGGAAGGACAGATCCTGAAGCTGAGGCTCCAATACTTTGGCCACCTCATGAGAAGAGAAGACTCCCTGGAAAAGACCCTGATGTTGGGAAAGATTGAGGGCACAAGGAGAAGGGGACGACAGAGGATGAGATGGTTGGACAGTGTTCTTGAAGCGACTAATATGAGTTTGACCAAACTGCGGGAGGCAGTGGAAGACAGAAGTGCCTGGCATGCTCTGGTCCATGGGGTCACGAAGAGTCGGACACGACTAAACGACTAAACAACAACAACAACACAACAACATGAGAAATATATAATGGGTCACTGCTACTGCCCACATTTTCCTTCAGGTTTTGGTTATGGGAGCTGTCACGATCAGCCCCTCCCTTCAAGATTTGCCACAACACCACTGATCCTATGTGCACACATAGAAAACAAGACCTATTCCTTCTCGGTGTCGTTTAAAGCAGCCACTTTTCCCTTTCAGTGGTTCTCCCCGCTATACTTGGACTTCTTCCTCTTTCGTTCCTCAGCTGCCTCATGTGAAAGAGAGAGCAGATATTTTGTTAGCAAGCAAACAGACATACATGTACATCACCCAACGACTGAACTCAACCTTCTGTAACAGAACAAGCCGAGTGGCAGATTTGCTCTTAAGATTCTATTCACCTTAAAGATACAATAGCATATATCATCATGGGACATGTATGCAAAGAGAACGGCAGAATTTCAGAAAGAGGAAAAGGCGTGGAAATGGAGGTGAGCGGGGGAAAAGGAGGAAGTAGGGGAAAGGGTGTGGAGGTGATGCTGCGTGTTTGCAAAGGGGGTTTCACAATAGGCATTAACTTGGGGAGATATGTGGGAAGGGAGAGTTGAGAAAAGGGGAAAATAATGATAATGATAATATATTTATATTTCACATTTTTATCTGACAGGGACTCAAAGCAGCTTACAGTTAAAAATAAGAGCAGCTTAAAAGAAGAAACGAAACATTAATAGAATTGTAGAGACGCGGGTGGCGCTG
This sequence comes from Podarcis pityusensis, assembly GCF_964106645.2. Taxonomy (NCBI): domain Eukaryota; kingdom Metazoa; phylum Chordata; class Lepidosauria; order Squamata; family Lacertidae; genus Podarcis; species Podarcis pityusensis. The sequence continues at coordinate 9,827,820 of NC_138034.1, read as the reverse complement.
TGGGTTAAACCACAGAGCCTAGGACTTGCCGATCAGAAGGTCGGCGGTTTGAATCCCAGTGACGGGGTGAGCTCCCATTGCTTGGTCCCTGCTCCTGCCAACCTAGCAGTTCGAAAGCACATCAAAGTGCAAGTAGATAAATAGGTACCACTCCAGGGGGAAGGTAAACAGCGTTTCCGTGCGCTGCTCTGGTTCGCCAGAAGCGGCTTAGTCATGCTGGCCACATGACCCGGAAGCTGTATGCCGGCTCCCTCGGCCAGTAAAGCGAGATGAGCGCCGCAACCCCAGAGTCGGTCACGACTGGACCTAACGGTCAGGGGTCCCTTTACCTTTACCTAGAGTTGGAAGGGACCACGTTGGTCTAGTCCAACCCTCTGCAATGCCCAGTGTGGGGCTCAAACCCACAACCCTGAGATTAAGAGACTTTTGCTCTACCAACTGAGCAACCAAATTCAATCTGTATACAGTGGTACCTCTGGTTAAGTACTTAATTCATTCCGGAGGTCCGTTCCTAACCTGAAACTGTTCTTAACCTGAAGCACCACTTTAGCTAATGGGGTCTCCTGCTGCCGCCGTGCCGCCGGACCACAATTTCTGTTCTCATCCTGAAGCAAAGTTCTTTACCTGAAGCACTATTTCTGGGTTAGCAGAGTCTGTAACCTGAAGCATATGTAACCTGAAGCGTATGTAACCCAAGGTACCACTGTACAGACATTAAATATACATATAATTATGATTAAAAGCAGCCTAGCACCAGCCCCCTCATTAAAAGTAGTCTGTTTCCAAAAGCCTGTTGGGAAAAGAAAGTCTTCACCTGCTGATGGAAGGACAAGGAGTGAGCCGGTCTAACGTCTGGGAGCTGCAATCAGATTGCAAAGGATGTTGCAAATGAATGAATGAGAGGGAGTAGGAAGCGTGGAAATGAGATTGAAAATGAAGGTTGGGGCATGGATTGTAGGGATGGTGGCTTCATAACTGGGTGAAAGGTGAAATTGCAGGTTTAGGAATTGCAATGTGTGGCAGGAGTTTCCCATGGGGTGTTTTGTGTGAAAAAGGATGCAAAGTTTGCTGCAGAACACAAGAAAGATCTGGCTTTGGAAATGGGGCCAGGAAGGTGGGAAACTAGTTAGTGGCTGTTGGGGAAGCTCTAGGATGATTGTGTGGGAGGAATGGCAGCGGGAGCAAGCCAGGATGCAGCCCCAAGTCTTCCCATAAGTCTTGCTGTGGTCTATGAGCGTCTCCGGGAATGCTATACTGGAGTTTCTGCGAGTTAGTGTGAAAGTGGTCCCTTCCTGCCTCCAAATTGCTACCTTTAGCTGTAAGTTTGTATGCCCATGGAAGCTTTACAAATCATTCAGGAGACATTCTCTCTTGCACAGCCCTGATGGAGAAGTTATGTTGTTTTACTCGAGAGAAGCCCCATTGACCTCAGCTGATTATAGTTGCTGCCTCTCAACATAGTTAAATGGATGTTGGTAGTATTGTGGTATTCTATGGTTCTTTTTTTCCATAACGTAATTTGCTTTTTGCATACTACTGCTTTAAGTATTATTTTGAAGGTACCTACATTCCAAAGAAAAAATACAGCAAATCCATGATCTCTTCCTGGTGTCCTTTTTTCTTTAAATCTTTGTAAATATAAAAGCCCTTGGTTAGGGATTAGGGTGCATGTATTCTCTGTTTCTCTTTCATGATTCTCTATTCTCTAGGGACGTGGGTGGCGCTGTGGGTAAAACCTCAGCGCCTAGGACTTGCCGATCGCATGGTCGGCGGTTCGAATCCCCGCGGCAGGGTGTGCTCCCGTCGTTCGGTCCCAGCGCCTGCCAACCTAGCAGTTCGAAAACACCCCCGGGTGCAAGTAGATAAATAGGGACCGCTTACCAGCGGGAAGGTAAACGGCGTTTCCGTGTGCTGCGCTGGCTCGCCAGATGCAGCTTGTCACGCTGGCCACATGACTCGGAAGTATCTGCAGACAGCGCTGGCTCCCGGCCTATAGAGTGAGATGAGCGCACAACCCTAGAGTCTGTCAAGACTGGCCCGTACGGGCAGGGGTACCTTTACCTTTTTATTCTCTGTATAGCGCCAAGCACATACATTAATAAGTTTTTTCAAGGGGCAAGCTGAAGAGAACCAAGGTTATATTTAGCCAGTTTGGTCTCTTTGGGCAATAGGGAGTGATAAAGCCAATTTTATTCTTATTGGAGTGCTTCTTTTTTAATGCAGTCGATTTGGATGTTGTGATTATCCCAGGCTTTCCTGTAAACTTTGAAGAGTGTTCATAAGATTTAGTCACTCTTTTATCTGTATAAACTTGGACTGCTAGGATTTATTATGGATATCCTAGAATGGGGTTTTAGTAGTGTGCTAAAGTGAAAGTGAAGAAGAAGTAATTTTCAAAATCTAAACGTAGAAGCTGTGCTGTGTCTCTAGCAGTTTTTGCTGATGTCTGTCTGTAGGAATTGGAATACATCTGTGCAGAACTCCTGAGGCCCAGTTAACATGTCATCTTCTTTGGCAATCACTAGTAGCCGCGTAAGATTGTCTTCCATAAACACGGTTTTAATAGTGAGTCCGTAAGTGACTGTGGAGGCCAATTCTGGATCCACACGTCCTTCCACAGTGGGGACATAGGTTTCCGGGCTGGAGTTGATCACGGTAAGGATTTGCCAAGCGTGCCTTCCTCTTAGCACGTTTCTCCCTTTCATTCTGAGTTTGAGTGTCTTCAAAACCCATGACACCTTTGGTAAAGGCTGTTCTCCAACTGGAGCGCTTGCAGACCAGTGTTTCCCAATTGTTGGTGTTTATACTACATTTTTTAGATTTGCCTTGAGAGAGTCTTTAAACCTCTTTTGTTGACCACCAGCATTACGCTTTCCATTTTTAAGTTCGGAATAGAATAGTTGCCTTGGAAGACGATAATCAGGCATCCGCACAACATGACCAGTCCAACGAAGTTGATGTTGAAGGATCATTGCTTTGACACTGGTGATCTTTGCTTCTTCCAGTACACTGGCATTAGTTCGCCCGTCTTCCCAAGTGATGTGTAAAATTTTTCAGAGACACCGTTGATGGAATCTTTCAAGGAGTTAACATATAACACGCTTAACATGTTAACATGTTTAATGTTAACATGCTTAATGTGAACGAGCAAATGTGTGGATTTCTGGAGAGAAGACAGGTTTCTCTGCTGATGCACTTCACAGGACTCTGCCATGGCTTGGTTTAGCATTGCATCTGAACCTGGGCTTGTGGTTTGTATTATATTTTTCTTGTATCCCTTCACCAGTGATTTGTTGGTTCATTATCCCTAACTTGGTTTTTATTAGTTAATTTGCTCTACAGAGGTGTGAAAGTACCTGGTTCCGGGGGCGGGGGCGGGGTAAACACTGCTAACAAATGGAAAATGAAGCTTGGAGATTCCTAGGCCATATCAGAAATTGTAAGAAATAGATTCACAGTTTGTATGGGATGTTGTTGTTTCTTTATGAGAATATCATTGGTGAAATACTAGTTCTCATTGGGGATGTACCATTTATAGCTCTAGAATTGCAATTTCTTCCTAACGTTTCGTAGCAAAATTGTAGTGGACTGTCCATACCATTGATTGCATATCACTGTTTTCAGAGAGTGACTTCACATTGCCCCATCCACACAAGTGATGAAATGTGTTCTGTTTGAGAAAAGTTATGCATCTTTAGTCACACCTCTTCAGTTTCTGTTCCTCCAACCAGTAAATGTTGGGATTGTGAGCATATTCATAGGGTTCTGATAGTCCCCTGGTGGGGTGTCCCCATATTGGTATTTAACACCTGGTAATCTGGAATTCTGGTTGTGAGGGAGATTAGATGGCAGGAACTTCTTGAATTGATTGATAAATGGAAAAAAGCAGATGTTCCTCAAACCATGCACCACAAATGCCACAGAGGAAGCAGGAGGAAATTGAGCAAAACAGCTTCCACACAATGAAAATATTGCAGAAGTATCCTGGATCTTTCACAAATGTCATATGTTTTGTGACAGAATTGAAATGGTTTGGTGACTGCCATATCCCAGAATAGTAATGGAATGATAATGACATCATGTGGAAATATGTGGATATAGTAGTTTGTAGTTATAGCACTACAAACAGTACATCTGTAAGACCCTTGATTATAATAATATAATCTCCAAAATCTCCTGTAAAAAACACATTGTGGCTGAATTCTATTCTCCGGCGTGATTTGGAAAATTATTGCTTCAAATCTGTAGCTCTAGAGCTGATTTGATAGCTTAGGCAAACCATTATTGCCTTGATTCACCCTTTAACCACCACTCATCTGTGATGAAAAACAATAAGGTATCTTCCAGTTGCTTTGGACTGCAACTCCCATCAACTCTAGTCAACATGGCCAAGTGTTGTTGTCCAATCCATGTGGAGACTCTTTTTAAAAAAATGTTCCAAATAAGCAGGCCAGGACAAAATCTAGTCTAGAGTCCTTTCTTTGACTTGCTAATTTTCTAAATTTGTTTTGCTGGAGAGTATTCAAATAGCTCTCCTGCCAACCTAGCAGTTCGAAAGCCCGTCAAAGTGCAAGTAGATAAATAGGTACCGCTCTGGCGGGAAGGTAAACGGCGTTTCCGTGCGTTGCTCTGGTTCACCAGAAGCAGCTTAGTCATGCTGGCCACATGACCCGGAAGCTGTACGCTGGCTCCCTCAGCCAATAAAGCGAGATGAGCGCCGCAACCCCAGGGTTGGTCGCAACTGGACCTAGTGGTCAGGGGTCCCTTTACCTTTACCTATTCAAATAGCTGATCCTCTACTTGCAGTCTCAGGTGGGAAAGTTCAGCAACAAATACTTTTTCAGAAGCCCAACATAATGCATGTAAAGTGCCTTAGGACAGTTTGATAGAGTCAGAAATTCTGGTGAAGAAGTGCACAGGTGTCTTGTTCTTTGACTTAAAGAAAAGTTGTGTGGTGGTGGGGAGATTCATGGGGATGAGTGCACATGAAGCTTTCACTTTTCCACCACACAAGATTCCCTTGAACAAGTACTGTGTAAACCCAAGGCACTCATGCATCTACTTTCCAGCACGGCTTAGAATGTCAGTTAGAGAATGCCTACCCCACACTCTGGACTCAAATGAATTTTAATGTTACTGCTAAATTAATTAGTAGCCACATAGTTGAATGGCTCTGGAATTTCATTGCATTCAACAATTTGGCTCTCTTTGATCAATGATTCTGCACTTGCAATTTGCATTCCAGGCTAGAATTGATGAGGTTTTCTGGGTTTTATTTTTTATTTTTAGTTTATGGGGAAATGGGAGAGGACGTGGGAATGACCTTCCTTCCTATGCATCTGAATTAGCGCGTGGATGTCTTTAAGCTGCAGTGAGGTACATCTACAGCTAGATTTTGCATTTATGCACTAGTGCTAAGTTTTATTTAGAAAGTGCACAGGCAGGCTGCAAGACTCTCTGCAATATCCCAAATAACGTAGACTGCATACATAACACACAGTTTCCAGAACCCTTAGCAAACTACCACTTCCCAGGATTCACTGAAGGAAGCCTTATGCTTTAGTTGTGTGGTGTGTAAGCATACATTGCTCTCTCTCTCTCTCTCTCTCACACACACACACACATATATATATATATATGACATCTGCAGTTGCTGCTTTTCCATTTTAATAATACAAAATGCAATCTGTGATTGCATAGCACTTAAACATGCTCAGAGAAATTAGAATGATAAGGTAAAAACACTATTTTACCTTATTATTCTAACTTTCATTTTGGTGCCAAAACATTTTCTGTCTCTTTAACAGATATTTAAGTTGCATCTATGATTCTCCTTTTTGTTGTTGTTCTCTAACAAAAAAAATCATCTATTGATGCTTATTCAAAGATGTACAGAAACACATAACCATTACAAAGTATCTTTTGATAATATACTGAGATAAAACAGCTACTTATTCTAAAAAAAAGGAGCAAATTCAGAAAGAAGAAAATACAAGAAAAGGAGAAATCTAAAGAAAGAGAAATATCATACGAATATCACCTGGCATGGTGGGTTTCATTTGCCATGCTGAAGTTATGATACCCAATGCTACAGTAACAATGTGGTAAGTAAATTGCTCAGTTCTTGATAATTGCCATAAGATTATCACAATATTGTGGGGTTTTTTGCACTTATGATTCTCATTGCTTTCAGTCTCTGTTGATGTACTGATTACTACTCTTGAGAGCATTAACACTATAGCTCTGTTTTCGAGAACAGGGGTTCAGCAATAGTAATAATAACAGTCACTGTTACACTATCCTTAGCCCCCACCCCACCCCCAGTCCATGCTGTGAAGCAGGGTTGCCCCTGTCACAAAAGCTATTTGTAGATTTTGGGGTTTTTCCTGCCCATTTCTGAAAGGAGAAATTTCCCTGCACTAAAACTGCTTTGCATTATTTGCTCAAACTGAGAACACTTCCTGCCCCCAAAATATGCTCTGCTCACACTGACGCCCAAACAGATTTCCTTTTTTAGATGCACTTGGAGGTAACTGGATGCTGCCTGTACCTGACTGATAACCAAGTCTGGGCACCTTTGTGGAGTGATCCATGCCCTTTTAAGATTTGTCTTTGAATGACAAACGTGAATCTCCACTGAGTCAGCAAAAGAGAGATGATCTCCTGCAAGAGCTATCCTAGACTTCTCATCGGAGACGGCCAAGTGGCGGGCCTTGAGTCATCCCTTCACCTCTTAAAATAATATTTGGAAGCCAAATTAAGATAAGCATAGCTGAGACAGTTACGTGTGCTTGTCTAGGGTTGCTGGGTGATCAAGGATTGGCTATATCCCACACACTCCCCCCCCCAAAACAAACCACCCAAGCTGGTTTATCTCCATGAACCATGATGAACTCTTAACAGTGCAGAAACCCTGATAATTGTGCAGTAACAAGTGCAATGGGTAACTGTTACAGCTTGTGTGCAATCTTAGCTCATATCTTCCTGCACTCTTGCTAGAAGCCCCTCAACTAGCAATCTCCCCCCACAAAAAAACCCGCTTCCCTCATATTGCCCCAAACTTGCAGAATGCATTTAAATAAAGATCTGGGGTTTTTTTCTCCCAGGGTATATTCTGGTTTTTGAGGTTTCTGGACATGCTACCATCACATTTTCAATAAAGTGGCTAAGCTGTTTATCCCATTAAGAACATGGGTAGGCAAACTAAGGCCCAGGGGCCGGATCCGGCCCAATCGCCTTCTAAATCCGGCCCACGGATGGTCTGGGAATCGGCGTGTTTTTACATGAGTAGAATGTGTCCTTTTATTTAAAATGCATCTCTGGGTTATTTGTGGGGCCTGCCTGGTGTTTTTGTCCTTTTATTTAAAATGCATCTCTGGGTTATTTGTGGGGCATAGGAATTCATTCATTATTTTTATTCAAAATATACTCCGCCCCCCCCCACAAGGTCTGAGGGACAGTGGACCAGCCCCCTGCTGAAAAAGTTTGATGACCCCTGGGCTAGACTATGGATGTAAATGATAGGTACATTGATGATAGACACCTCACTCCAAATTTCCAGATGATCCCTGCATTAAGAGGGTTTCCCTTTTAATGTCCAGTCACTGCACCAACGGTGATGGTGGTAATGGTTATGGCATAGCACCCTTAATGCGCCATTCCTCACTTGTGGGGAAAATGATACTGATTGTATGTCTCTAAAAGAACCCGAGGCACGTGTTGTATTTTTGCAATTAGAGTGTTTGTGCAAAATTTTGTCAAGCCCAGTCCTTGTTGAGTTGAGGACAATACGAGGTTGGACAGAGGTGAAACAGCTATGTACCGTAAATTGCTGTTTATTTAGACCAGCCAGCCTTTAAGTGGGGCAGGGACAGCCTCCCGCATTGCTTGCTGCGACCTACTGCTGGCAACTGGCTGCTCTCTGCTCTGATTCAGCAACCATCCAAGCCCGAATCCTGATACATTTCTTTTTAGGAACTCCTTCCTGCTGCTTTAAACATATTCACTTTATATTTAGCAGCATATTGATCTTTATGGGACATGCTGGTGACATCTAAGAAGCGATGCAGTTTGAGAATTGGGGACGAAGAGTAAAGTTGCAGTGATTAGTTAAGCCCGTTAAGAATTCTTGAAATCACACTCGGTAGTTATTCCTGAATGTTTGGCACAAATTAAAATTGTGGGTTTTGGGGGGGGATGTGCTAACGAATTATCCAAATAATCAAATGCTGTAGTAGTCCATTTCACCTCATTTTAATTGTTTTTCCTATAGTCCAAGGTAGAAAAAAATTAACAATCTGGGCTTGCAGATATCTGTGAATCCTTCACTTCCAGCAGCCATAACCCTGAGCATCTCCCAAATTGCAATCTATGATTCACCTAGATTGCATCTTATCTCTCATTTTCTTGCTCCAATAAACACTAAGTATCTAGTCTGTCTTCTGACTTCCTCTTGCCAACAGGATTCAATCTGCTGTCTGTACTTGTAGCATTGTTCCTGTAGTGTTCAGCATTGGCAGCAAGTTGTTTGTTGCAAGTTTTCACCTTCTGGATAAAAGGCTGCGGCCGAGTTGCTGTAATTTAGGAATCCTTCTGTTTTCTTTTCCAGTTGTGGTCCCTAGTTGCATCTGAGGAAGTAATCTGTATTTAAAGGCAGTGCAAAAATACAGTGTTTGGTTTCCCTGGACTGGATACGTATTACTCTTTAAAGATAAATGACTGAACTGTTAGAACTGTGGGATTTTATATAAAATACTCTTTCTTTTGGCTGAGTTCATGAGTGCCTCTTTAGACATTTCTGCTACTACGTACGTCCTTCCTGCATATTTGGTGTCTGTTTTCTTTTCACTTTTAATTATTGGCTGCTTCCTCAGTGGTGAGCCAGTACATTGATAGTCCACAGTATGACACTGACACTCATGGCTAGCCCACTGATAGTCCAGCCTAGGCAGGGTTGTATGTACACTGCCTTAAAATGTAAAATAACATTATGTGCTTGGCAAGCCAAATTGTGTATCCAAGAAAAGCTGGATTCTGTAACCTGTTTAAATGGAACAGATTTGCATGATGCTACCTTATTTTGCAGGGGATGTGGGTGGCGCTGTGGTCTAATCCATTGAGCCTAGGGCTTGCCAATCACAAGATCAGCAGTTCAAATCCCCGCGACGGAATGAGCTCCCGTTGCTCGGTCCCTGATCCTGCCAACCTAGCAGTTCGAAAGCACGCCAGTGCAAGTAGATAAATAGGTAAGCGGGAAGGTAAACGGCATTTCCGTGTGCTGCTCTGGTTCGTCAGAAGCGGCTTAGTCATGCTGGCCACATGACCCGGAAGCTGTACGCCGGCTCCCTAGGCCAATAAAGCGAGATGAACGCTGCAACCTCAGAGTCGTCCACGACTGGACCTAATGGTCAGGGGTCCCTTTACTTTTTACCTTTACCTTATTTTTCACAATTTAATGTGTTTTTCACCCCTAGTGAACACAGTCCTTGCTACAAAGTGTTTCCATTCACTTCTGAATTGTAGGGTGCTTTCTCAAGTGCACAGATACTTTTTACGAGGCCAAATAGGCTGAAAAGACGCATGCGAACCAGCCCTTCCTTAAAGCCCAAAACATGGTTCCTCTGCTGTTGTGTGATACTATTACAGCTTTTTCACTTTTGATCTTGCACCACACATTTTCTCCCATTGTTTTGAGTAAGTTCATGTGCTCCTTCGTGTTTATTAGAGTAAAGTTAAGCAGTGCCATTTATGTGGTCTCCTAGAAGTCACGGCCAGGTTGTTTTGCAGTGAGCTTGACAGGTAAAAAAGAATTATTGACTTTCTAGAGGCCTTCCACACAGATCAGGAAGTAGCAGTTGGAACTCTTGAATGTGAAACAGCCATGACAACATTCTTTCCATCTTTGTATCAGAATCCACAGTGTGTAAACAGAGAATACTACTTAATTTTGTTGCTGTAACTCCTCATTTGTCATGAAGCATAACCCCGGGTGCACAATTTTGATGGGTCACGAACAAGGCATCCTCACGGAGGCGCCGGCTTCCGTGGGGATCCCCCTGTCCCAATCAGGTGTGCCTTATGGGCCCCGTCCCTGGCTCCCCATCCTTCCTTGCCTGCCACTGAGGCGATCTGGGCCCCAGAGTCCAGCCTGGCTTTGCCACTGCATCCCTGGCCCCCTTGCTGAACGGCCACCCAGCCAGCACTTGCTCGCTCCTTGTTTGGCATGCTCCCCAGACAATGAGCGGGCATGGATGGAGGGAGGCAGGCAAGGAGTGAGCACAGCACTGCCCGGTGTTCCTCTCTCAGGTATTGGTGGGATTTACCCATTGCTCGGTCCCTGCTCCTGCCAACCTAGCAGTTCAAAAACACGTCAAAGTGCAAGTAGATAAATAGGTACCACTCCGGCGGGAAGGTAAACGGCGTTTCCGTGCGCTGCTCTGGTTTGCCAGAAGAGGCTTAGTCATGCTGGCCACATGACCCGGAAGCTGTACACCGGCTCCCTCAGCCAATAAAGTGAGATGAGCATCGCAACCCCAGAGTCGGTCACGACTGGACCTAATGGTCAGGAGTCCCTTTACCTTCCAAGGGCTGAGTTGGCCAGCTGGGCTACCCACTGCACAAGCAGGCTGGCAGCACACTGTGGCTCTGCTTGGCTGTGGTGGGGCAGGGGTTGCTCCATCAGTGGCAAGAGCTGGGCTAGTGTGGCAGGCTCCTTTCACCCTCTGCCCCCCACCTCAGGCGCTGGCAAACCACAATAGACCACTGCTTTCACCTCTTAAAATACAAATTTTGGGGGAAGGTGTGCTGGTGTAAACGACTGGCATGCTTGCCCAAACTAACGGGAGTTCAGAAGTACAATGGTACCTCTGGTTGCGAACAGGATCTGTTCCGGAGGCCCGTTCGCAACATGAAAAAAGCACAACCCACAGCGGTGCGTCTGCACAAGCGTGGGTTGTGATTTGCCACTTCTGCGCATGCGCATGACGTCATTTTGCACGTCTGCGCATGCGCAAGCAGTGAAACCTGGAAGTAACCCTTTCCAGTACTTCCGGGTCGCCACGGGACGTATCCTGAAAGAATGTAACATGAAGCGGACGTAACATGAGGTATGACTGTACTTGTGATATCAACTTGATGTCTCCTCCCCAAAGGCTGCTAAAGTTGTTGGCATCTTATGAAAATGCGTTCTACAGGTTAACCTTCAAGAAATTCTGTATCTGTTGGCTTTCAGTTTGTAGCCTAACATTCAATAGTGAATTAACCCAAGAGTTTGACGTTTGAGAGTGATGCTTCATGCATATGAGTCATGATTTTAAAGTGGTCTCGATATAATGAGTGTGAATCATTTCCATAGGAGGATGGTGGGGTTTGACTCGGTGTCTGTGTGTTCTCTCTTCGACGTTCCGTTTTCTCAAGCACTGGGTTGGTTCAGCATCCCCAGAGCAATGAACATTTTGTTTGTTTTTCAAAGCAGGGCTGTGAATTTCTGGTTGGATAAGGAAAGGCACTTTCCAAATGAAGACATATGGAGCATTTTAATGGCAATTGTGAAACATGTGGCCCTGTTACGGCATTGTGCTTTTTAGCATAGAGAGGCAGGGGATATATATCTCTTCTGAAGAATCTGTGATTTCTAGTACTGCTTAAGATTGCATTCTTCACCCTTAGAGGTGAGCAAAGGACAAGTGAGATCTTAGCTAGGTGCACGATGAAAAGGACCAGATATTGTTCCTTCCAGGGGGAGGGGAAACCCTTCCACAGCTCCCAGGACAACAGATCTTCTTTTAACTTTGCATAGTTAACCTTATTGGATCATTTAGCTCCTGGGCACAATTAAAAGTGCCCTTTGGCCCAAGGACATCATATGCACAAGGGCAACATTGCTAGTATTTTGAAGAAACCCTTTTGCATGGTCCATCTACAAGGGAGATGCATTCACTGACTATCAATAGAGGGCCTTCTTAGTGCCTCTATCAAATTTATGGAATTCCCTTGCTATGGAACTCTGGCCACCACATTTGCCTCTTGATTGGGTTTTGCAGGCAAGAAGAGGCATGTTCAAGTTTATTCCGCCAGGTACCCGATGCTGTCTGTGTGACAAAGCTTGAATTTTGTCTGGATTCTCTGCTATACTTTGGTAATTTGCAGCAGCTTATGAGGGGAATGTCCCTGCTTCAAATCTTACCTGTGCCATGAATTTTCTAGGTGATAAGTTCCTATCTCTCAGATGCAGTCCCTCATTCTGCAATACTGGGAGTACTGACCTACTGATATTCATGGGTTCTTTGCAAGGATTACTGAGAAAGTTTGTAGCAAACCTTGCATGCCCTAAAGCCATATAATAATAACAATTATTATGATATAGCCTTTTAAAAACTGTAGGCATACAGACTCTTTGTGTTCGTTCCGTCTCCTCTTTTTTAAAAAAATGCAGTTGGTGTGTGATATTTTCTGGAAAAGGAAATAACATTTTTTTTTTAAAAAAAGCATAATATTAAAGTTTAATATGTAAGTAGAAAAGCCATCAAAAAAGCAAATGTACCCTGCCATTGCAATTACACTAGCTTAGCCCTCTACAAGCAAAACATGGTAAAATACATGTTTGAATGGGGATCCACAGTAATCACTATGGTGCTGTCTTTCTGTTTTAAGACCTGAAAGCTCCAGGGGAGGAAAAAGAATAGATGGAAGTATCTTGCAGAGACAAGAGTCTTGATTTGCTCGTGTGCCATGACTGCTAATGACACTTGGGTGTAGAACTATGTCCAGAGGTGTTGAAAGGTGGTACAACAACAGGAGAGATTCTGAGCCATTAAATTCTGCCCACCTTCTGTGTGTTTTGATTAATAACTCTGAGGCTTTCTGTGGTTATGAGCTAAATGGACTAGGATTTCAGGCAGTTGACACGGTCGCTCATGTTACATGATTTTTAAAAGTAAGTTGCAGTCTTTGGAGGTAAAAGTAAGAGAACAGCTTTCTCTGAAACATTAGACTGTGTCGCCACAGACTACAAGTGAAGGTGCCATTTTTTAATGCTTTTTTTCTATAATAGGAACTCTTTCGGTGAAATGCAAATGCTAGGCATTATTTCTAAATTTTCAGGTATGCATGTCATCTTTGTGTCCTCCTTCCTCCATTTTTTCAGGTGTGGCTGTTCTCTCTTTTTGGCATTGTGCAAGTGGCTACCCTCTATTTCTTTTTTTGAACTTTCTTCGGTTTCATGCCAGGTTTTGAACTATTCTGGCTTCCCCCAAAAAATCGTGGGAATTTGGTCTTGCTGCAGTGGTGGCTGGTGCCCACTGGAACTGGTAGGGCAGAGAGGTCAGCCGCAGATGGAGCCAGTGGCAGGGAAACCTTCCCAGCTATCCCATTCATCCTTCCTGCAGAGTTGTCCAATGGCACTAGTCAGATTTGGGAAGAGGAAACCCAGAGCCAGTGCCACCCATTGGACTGGATGTAAGTAAGAAGGCAGACAGGTAGAGACAGGTGGAAGCTTGCTGAGGTTGGTAGGGCAGTGTCCCATGTGCCCTAATGGATCAGTCTCCGCTGGTTTGCTTAGGTATTCACTATTGGCAATCCATGCACCTTCTCCAACCAAAGACATGTTGTTCCTTTGGCTAGGTTGGAGCAGTGATAACTTTGTAGAGTAGATCAACCTTTAGACATTACATATGGGAAATAAGCCATGAGATTCTCCACAAAAAAACATGGATAGTTGTTTTTAAATTCCCAGTGCATAGTACTGAATGATAAGAAATTGTACAGTTTACAAATGGCCACCCAACCTCTGCTTTAAAGTCTCCAAAAATGAGAACCCACAACCTCCCAAGATAATCCGTTCCACTGTCCAACAGATTTTACTGGCAGAAAGTTCTTCCTGGTGTTCAGTCAGAATCTCCTTTCTTGTAACTTGAAGCCGTTGGTTCAAGTCCTACCCTTGGAGCAGGAGAAAACAAGCTTGCTCCATCTTCCATTTGACAACCCTTTAGATCAGGCATAGGCAAACTTGGCCCTCCAGATGTTTTGGGACTACAGTTCCCACCATCCCTGACCACCGGTCCTGTTAGCTAGGGATGATGGGAGTTGTAGTCCCAATACATCTGGAGGGCCGAGTTTGCCTATGCCTGCTTTAGATATTTGAAGATGGCTATCATATCTCCTCCCAGTCTCCTCTTTTCCAGGCAAAACATACCCAGCACTTCATCTGTGCCTCATAGCTGTTGCCCTCCTCTGCACACTTTCCACCTTGTCAACGTCCTTCTTACATTGTGACACCCAGAACTGGACACAGTACTCCATGTGTGGTCTGACTAATGAACCAGTAACCTCAAAGCCTTGAGACTGAGACCTAACTCTGTGAGCTAATGTGGACTCTGCTCAGATTTCTAGGCACAGAGCGAAATAGAGGCAGTATGAATCCCTCAGATTGGTCAGGCATGATAGAAATACTAGGAGTCTGGCATTCTAGCCCTTGCTTGGTTCAATAGAACAGTACATTACGTACTTCAGGTTCCAGTTTCAAGTTTGGACCACTGACCTCGCATGCTCTGAGCTAAGGGCACACCTTCCAAGGTTTAGCTTTAGGTACAGCCACTCAGGGCCTTGGCAAAACAGAAAAAGTTAGTTTCCTAAATCCTGCTATTGGTAGAGGGGAGAACAAGAGAAAGGAAATCCAGTCTTTGCTGCAGGCTGCTTTTGACATTTACATTCCAGAGGGACTCTTGCCTAACCTGAGTGTTTGGAGGTCTAACAGCTCATTAGAATATTAACAGTAGGACCAAGCTAAATAAGAAGGGTTTTGTGGGTGGATGTCCTCTGGCTGTGTATTCCGAAAGGTGGGGCGGGGGGAAGTGGCAAACAGAATCAGAAACTAATTAAACAGTCGGCTAAAGCAAGCATATTTAAAAAGCTCCGAAAACTTCCAAAAAAGGAAACATATTACAGTTATCTGCATTCACAGCACAGAACAAGTTTGGTAGTATTTAAGATAATTCTCTAGTGCTTGCTATTTTTAGCCTAGGAGTAAGCTTCTGTAAGAGCTTTTTCAGCAATGCATCCCTTTAACCTGGCCTAACAAGCTAAGCCAATAAGCTGTCTGATTTCCGTCTTACATGAGGAAGAGAGATAGCTGAAACAAACCATTTGCGGTGAAAATGTTCCAGCCTATCTTTGTATTAGGAGAGTCCCACCCCCTCCCACCCCGGGTATGGATTTTCCCCCAAGCATCCTAATATTAAGTGTAGCTTGTCAGAGACCAAAATGTCAAGCTCCACTGTTTTGAAATTGTAGAAGCAGATAAATAAAAACAGTAGGGTTTTTATAGAAGCAGCATAATTTGGGGGGCAGGGATAGGGGAAGAGGTGGCGCAGGCAAGCATTACTACTTCATAGCTGGCAAAACTGAATCTCTGTTCTTTCAGCTGCTATTAGTGATTTGTAGAGATTTGTGACATTTTGCAGAAATCGGGGGGGGGGGCGTAGTAATAGCATAGTAATAGCAAAACACTAGAGTCACCCATGGGACAAACTTTTGTTCTAAATGGAACACTGCAATTTGCATTATTCTCTTTAAATGGTATGATATTAATGGTATGATTTAAATGGTATGATATTTTTTAATTTCTCTCAACAAGAAAGAACACCTCCACCCTAAGCTTGGCTGTGGGCACAGTAATATCTTGTATGATACGTCACCTGGATTTTGTTTTGGTTCCAATGCAATCACATCTGTGAAAAGAAGAGGCCAGTCTAAAAGTAAAATAATAATTTTAGTTGTACTGCAAATAATATATATTTACCGTACTCCCTCTTCCCTTACTTGCAACATGAGTTACAAACCAAAAGTTGCAATTTTGTTTTTCAGTTGTTTGATTCCTTTGCATTTTTTGTATAAGATTACTTTTTGAAAATTAAGAAACATGCAAATAAACAGAAACAGAGTAGCCTGGCTGCCCAATTTTATAACATAGCAGAGGAAGGAAGGAATGCATGATTCATTGCTTGCATGCTGTTTCTCCTCTTCTCTCCTGAGTTTCAAATGCATGCCATGAAAGGGCTCCATAAAGGTAAAGGTAAAGGGACCCCTGACCATTAGCTCCAGTCGTGGCCGACTCTGGGGTTACGGCGCTCATCTCACTTTACTGGCTGAGGGAGCCGGCGTACATGTGGCCAGCATGACTAAGCCGCTTCTGGCAAACCAGAGCAGAGCACGGAAACGCCGTTTACCTTCCCACTGGAGCGGTACCTATTTATCTCCTTGCACTTTGACATGCTTTCAAACTGCTAGGTTGGCAGGATCAGGGACCAAGCAACAGGAGCTCACCCCTTTGCGGGGATTCGAACTGCCGACCTTCTGATTGGCAAGTCCTAGGCTCTGTGGTTTAACCCACAGCGCCACCCATAGCTGCTGCTAAATACATTTTTGGGGCGCTGCAGATTTTCAGTTGTGAGCATTGAGAAACTGAGCCCCAGTCCACCCAGGTCCATTGTATTATTATAATGTGGATATCCTGTGGCTCCTAGGACAGGGCTGGAGAATCTCCAGTTTTTGGATTCCAGTTCCCATCTGCCTTGGTCATCATTACTGCTAGTCAGGGATGATAGGCGTTGTGGCCCTTCAGAGTTGATGGAATAGAGATGCTACATCCCTGCCTTGGGAGCCAGTGTTTTTGAGTCTGCCACCAGTTTCCCCAGTCCCTCAATATAGATGCCATGCACCTTCTGATGCAATTGGGGACGCTCCATTTCTAGCGCACTATTCCACACCTCCATTTATTGTTTGATGAAAAACTAAAATACGGCGGTCCCATAAGGATATCACTGAGATGTGTAGCACTTCAATTTCAGGAATTCAAAAGAGCAGTTTATAGTCATGTTTGCCATCAGCCTGCAACCTTCAGTTGGTGCTAAAGCTAAACTTTCATGCACCTCTTTCGCACTGAGTGGTGGTGAGCAAATGGCACTCGATTTTTAAAAGGCTATCAGAGAATGAGCAGTCTGTTCGGTTTTGTCCATAAATGTAATCTCTGAATGCAAGGAATGCAGCTCTGCCATGTCTCCTAACACTGTGCCGCTACATCAAGTGCTCCAGTCCTCTTGTCACTAAAAGAACAGCGGGAGCAAACCAGCAAAACTCTGGTTAGTACCAAGGCGAATTTCATCAGCCGTGATTGTAAAGCCTAACACGTTACAGAGAAATGGGGTAATACTGTGCAGATGGGCTGCCCTCAAGGAATCTTTGCTAAGGGAGAACTTTGTATGTCTCAGTTTTCCAGAGGCAGTCCTGGAATTATGAAAGCCACCCTGGCTTCTGATTTGATTCTGGAATGTCTCTATTTTTCCCACCAGTGCCACTGCTGCTGAGTTTGGGGAAGAGGATGAGCTGGAATTTGTCCCGAGCGGCTGCTGCTGCAGCAGCTACTGCAAGGAAGCACCCCATTGCCTCTCCATGGCTGCCACTGCTGACCTCCTCCCTTGGGCAGCTCATAGGGGGTGAGGAGGAAAGGCTATGGCTGCAGAGGTCCAGCCCTGTGTGACGCACAGTTATGTACTGAAGTTCTCACCCTGGGCCAGCAGGGGGATACTGTAGATAGTTTTTACTCAGGTCCACATATGCAAATAAGGGATTGAAAGTGACGTTCAGTGATTGGATAGTTACAGAAAGTGGTTACTGTTGCGTTGTAGTGGAGCTCTATACAAGCAGGCTGGCTGAACCCTTCAGTTCAGTTCTGTTCTGGCCTGTGAATAAACGAGCTGCTTGAAGAATCGCTGTCATATGATATGTTCCCCACAACTTAACACGCACCAGCTCTGAGGGGGCAAACAGAGGGCAGGGCCTCCCTGGGTGGGAAGAAAGGGGGAGCTAAGCGGAGCACAAGGAGTCTTGATTAAAAAAGAAGTGTTTTCTGTTTCCGCGTCAAATCTCACCCCTTTCTAAAACGTATTTATCGGTGTGTGCTTTTCTGTTTGTAAAATGTACCAAATAATAAACTAAAATGAAATCGGGGTTGCTGGGTTTTCTCAAGATGGTGGAGGGTGTGTATTCTATGTTCCGTTGATGTGATGATGGTGGCACTTGCCCTTCTCACAGGAAATGCTCTGGGTGTGTGTTGAATGGAGGGGGGTCAAAAAGGATCAGTTGCGGTGAGGGGAGAGTGAGGAATGTCCCTATTTTCATCTGAGGAATGTTGGAGGTTATGGTATGTTACTCTCTATACTTTTACGTGTGTTGCTATTTATAATCCTTGGTCTGTCTCTCTTCCACCTCCTCACTGCTGTTGTGTGCCCCAGGCCCACGAAACATGTGACCCACCAGCAATGTATTGTGGCCTTCCAGTACTTGGCAGCTTTTCTTGCAGACACAGGCAGGCAGCAAAATCAGGAGGCTGGGTTGCGTTTTGTCTTGGTGTGTCCCAAATCCTGCAGGTTTTGTGGTTGAATACAAATCAAGTACACTTGCTTGAGTCATGTGCAAGCAGACCCACCTGTTAGTCAAGGGGCAAGTTAACCAACTGAGGGGCTATATGTACAAAATTGTTATGCGACAGCTAAATCAATGGGATTGCTCATTTTGGCTTGAACATTTGCACAGCTTTCTTTGGAAAGGGGCTTTCGATTGTTGTTGTTGTTGTTTAGTCGTTTAGTCGTGTCCGACTCTTCGTGACCCCATGGACCAGAGCATGCCAGGCACTCCTGTCTTCCACTGCCTTCCACAGTTTGGTCAAACTCATGCTGGTAGCTTCGAGAACACTATTCAGCCATCTCATCCTCTGTCGTCCCCTTCTCCTTGTGCCCTCCATCTTTCCCAACATCAGGGTCTTTTCCAGGGAGTCTTCTCTTCTTATGAGGTGGCCAAAGTATTGGAGTCTCAGCTTCAGGATCTGTCCTTCCAGTCAGCACTCAGGGCTGATTTCCTTCAGAATGAATAGGTTTGATCTTCTTGCAGTCCATGGGACTCTCAAGAGTCTCCTCCAGCACCATAATTCAAAAGCATCAGTTCTTTGGCGATCAGCCTTCTTTATGGTCCAGCTCTCACTTCCATACATCACTACTGGGAAAACCATAGCTTTTACTATACGGACCTTTGTTGGCAAGGTGATGTCTCTACTTTTTAAGATGCTGTCTAGGTTTGTCATTGCTTTTCTCCCAAGAAGCAGGTGTCTTTTAATTTCGTTAAATAATAAAAATAATATCAAACACTTAAATGGCATCTCTATGTTATCAAAGCACTTTGCATATGTTTCCTTGGACTATTTATAGCATTGGTGCGAATCCTGCAGCCTGTGGGCCTCGTTGACGTCAGGTGTGAGGCAGGTAAAGATGCAGCTGCAAAGGAACAACCAGGAGTTTTAAAATCCCCTCCTGATCCACGTCAAGCAGGGCTTCTATTTGGCACCACATGCAAGGCCCAGTGGAATTGGTTCCACTTGGAAGCTTCCAATCAGAGCTCCTCTAAGTGTAGCCAATCCCTGCAGAAAGCGGGACTTAGAAGTCCATGCCACTCGTGCGATTGATGGCGATGTGAAGCCCTGCTCGGATTGGCTGCACTCTGGCATTTCCGATCAAGCTGTGGCTGATCCATGCAGAAAGCGAGGCTTGGAGACAGGGCTGACCATTGGTGATTTCATGCCCTGCTTGGATTGGCTGGGATCTCCTTTGA
Organism: Podarcis pityusensis; assembly: GCF_964106645.2. Classification (NCBI taxonomy): domain Eukaryota; kingdom Metazoa; phylum Chordata; class Lepidosauria; order Squamata; family Lacertidae; genus Podarcis; species Podarcis pityusensis. The sequence goes on along the minus strand of NC_138034.1, from coordinate 9,808,164 downwards.
AGTACAGCTTGAGTTCAAACTGTGCCGCAAAGGAAATTTGGCTTCCTGCGGAAATCAAGGGTAGATTTGGTGGTGTGCCTGCATTTCCAGAGGTAGCTGCCTTTTATTTTATTCTGTAAATCGAATCAATCGTTTTTAATGAAAGTGAATATATAAATACTTTTAAAAAGGAATAGTTTAAACAGAGGGGAAATGGCGCAGAAGCTAAGCAGGGTCTGGTATGGTTTCAAATTGGATGGGAGACTGTGTGTTGAGATTCCTGCATTGCAGGAGATTAGATGACCCTTCCAGCTCTACAATTCTATTATTCTGTGGTCGGGTGATTGACAGGTTGGCTGCCCCATCTATCTGCCAAATGGGTGGTGACGTCAGCATGTGGCCTGATGTCCAGAAAAGCTGTTCCTGATCTAGAAGATCTGTGTACGTTTGCTTACAGCTCAGGCCGATCCATCGTAACATGTAAAAATGATAGGTATTGAATTGAGTACAACTCAGAGTAGACCCACTGAAATTAATGCACCTAAGTTGTGACTATTAACTTCAGTGGGTCTGTTCATGAGTTGTAAAGGTAAAGGGACCCCTGACCATTAGGTCCAGTTGTGACCGACTTTGGGGTTGTGGCGCTCATCTCGCTTTATTGGCTGAGGGAGCCGGCGTACAGCTTCTGGGTCATGTGGCCAGCATGACTAAGCCGCTTCTGGTGAACCAGAGCAGCGCACGGAAACACCGTTTACCTTCCCACCAGAGCAGTACCTACTTATCTACTTGCACTTTGATGTGCTTTCAAACTGCTAGGTTGGCAGGAGCAGGGATCGAGCAACGGGAGCTCACCCCGTCACGGGGATTCGAACCACCGACCCCTTCTGATCGGCAAGTCCTAGGCTCTGTGGTTTAACCCACAGCGCCACCCGCGTCCTCGCTCATGAGTTGAATACTACCTAAAATGTTTCACATCTACCACAGCACATTTGCCCATTCAATGTGTGGTGGACTGAGTTCAGGAGATACAACTAGCTGAGCTGTGGCATGTGCTGTTTGTTCCTCGGTTGTAACCCAACAAAAACAGTTGTTGCAGATGTGCCCAAAGAGATTTTCTCCTCCCTTGTGTCTCATTGATAGCTTAGTGTAGGAATACCTTTTCAGCCAGAGTGAGCAAAACTTTGGGGAGTTGCAGCCCAGGGTTGGTGAGGCCGCAGGCCAAAAGTGCAGGAGACCACAGATGTGTTAGGAGCTTGCCCTACACTTGAGTAGGACTCTGGTAGAGACACATGCCCAACTGGCATGTTCCCTCCCTCCTGGTCGATCGTTCGGGAGCTTCAAAAGCTTTCTTCTGCCCGAACATCACAGCAACCGATGCCAACAGACATCAACACACTTAGGGATCCGCAGAGTCTTTGCAGCTTGCGTGACAGACCTCAGCAACTCAGCATTTTGGCTAATCTACTTTATTTACATTAAACACACACAGAGCACTGCAACATGGCTCCCTCTCTCTCTATCATCAGACATCAAAGAGAAAAAACAAAGGACAATAGTCCCACTTCACGGAACACAGTAACTCAAACATCCTGTCTCCATCACTTTCCACTCTGTGGAGTCAAAACATATACTGCCATGTGATAGACAACAATCCCATGACTGCAGTTGTGGAGCAGCAATTCTAGCAAGATGAACTCCACTCTGTGATTGAGCCCGTTATGTAGTTAAATAAGACCAACTGAAATGGCCTCCTTTAAAAAGAGAGGGAGAAATAGCCCCCAATATTCTACACAAATTGAGGCATACCTGAACCCACAAGCATTCAGCAACTTGTAGGCATGTGAGAGTGATATCTGTGCAGTTCATTTCTATTTTAGTCTTCTGGCTGGGCAAGGCATGACATTGGCGAGCCTATGAGGAAGGAAATATGGCAAGGCCCCAGAGCCTAGAGAGGAAGAAGCTATCCTGCAGCATTGATATCTGCGTGCGTAATAAGAATACTACTTGGCACATTTAAAGTGTTCAGTGCGCTACACAGTGCGTTTCCCACAGTAATCCTTATAACAGCTCTGTGTACTAGGTGCTACACAATATGCAGAGATACCATCCGATTCTAACACCTTTTACGAGTAGCTGAATAATTGCAGGTTCTTGAGTTTCATGGAGCTCTAACCTGGGCAGACTGAGCCAGAGTTTAATGGTACCTATTTGAGGACTGCGGGTGAACTGTTTTGGTCCCAGGTGACTGGAGAAGAGCAAATGCAGTACAGAATAGTGAACAGAGACCCAGGGATATACAGACCTATAAGCCTGACCCTTTTTACTTGATAGAGTGTTAAATTGTGTACTAAAACAATACCGTTCTAAGCACTTGTAGGGGGGAAAGGGGCAAAAAAACGAAGGACAGGCTGACCTCACAAAAGAGAGAGCTTTGCTAAATATTATTGAGTTGAACTAGAAAGATTTAAAAAGCCCAAGTCTTCATTGAGAGCATTGAGTGACTCCAGTCATTTCTTAATTAAGTATATCAACATGTTTCCACAAGGCATTTTGGATTATCTTAAGTAATTAAAGTCATTCCTTGGTGTGGTAAACAATGGTTGAGTCTTGCTAGGCCTCTGGCATCAACACAAGCTGACTGTGTAATTGGATTGCCTTGGAGACTTGATAGCCAGATGGATTTTTGGAAGGGCCAGGGTCTACTAAGGAGAAATAATTCTGCCCATATCCCTTCTTGTTTGTGGCAACGACAAAGTGCTAGGCCTTTCTGGGGCTGGGCAATGTCCTCAAGGATCAGCTTGGGTTGTTGGTGTCACTGTTCCACGTGACCAGGCTTTTAGCTTCGGTGGCAAAGGAGAATGGGGCTGGAATGCTTGGTTTGGTTTTCTTCTTTTTGCAGAGCATCCCCAGTTTACAAGAACCATCTCAAGAAGAGTAAAAATCAGACTCAGAATGTAAAATTCACTTTCCAAGAACAACAACCAACCGCTAAAAGCCTGGGGAAATAAACCCATTTCAACTTGCCTATAAGACAGAGTAGTAGATGTTTCTGTGGAGATAATTCTGTAATGGGTTTACCACCACAGAGAAGGCCCTATTTCCACTTACCACCTGTTTATCATTTGAAGCCAAGGTTGGAACAGTCATACATTCTCAACCATTTGCTTCTTTTTAAATAATAAAGATTATTTCCTGATTTTAGCTACCTAGGTTGAGCTGCGGGATTGTGTGGCAGTATGGTCAGAAGACCTGAATGCCACAAAATGACAGGCTAGCCCCCTCCTACTTCTCCCCACTACAATTTTTCCATGGACCTTCACAGTTCCACGTTTTCAGCTGAGTAGCTGAAGTGGTATGTGTGTAGCACATAAGTGCTGATGGACTGGCAGCCCGAAGTGCTGTGGTGATGGATAAAGACTGATGAGCCATAGAGTTCCTTACAACTACAGGAGTATCAGAATCTGAAGTGGGCAAAGATATGGTCTCCTCAGGTAGCAGAGTCTGTGTAACAGGACTCCTTGAGCTAAAGTCAAAGATGATTACAGAGAGCAGGTGAGGGTGCAGGTGGCCTGACATCCTCTTATATGTTGAAACACTTTCTGCCATTGCAACCATCTTACACCCTGTGTGAGTGTTTTGGTCATTTCCCTTCTAGTTGGTTTGCCCTGCTCTTTACAAAAAAGAGCCTTCCTTGTTCTTGCACCGCCAGCCCAATTGTGGAATTTCCTTCTTCAGGAGACACAGATAACAAAAATTCTAAGGGGTTTCCACTGCCAAGTGAAAACATTTTTATTCTCCTAACCGTTCGGTGTAAATCAGTGATTTCCGCTTACTCAGTTTTATATTTTCACGTGCTGCTGTGTTTTAATTATTTGGCCTCAATAAACTGCTTTTAAGTAATGCGTACATGGTAGGTTTGTTTGTACATTTTGTAACACGTTGGAAACAACCCTGGGATCAGAATGATCCAAATTGGGTATATAAAATCACGAATAGATTTGTTTTGGGAGCATCCTCCTTTCACCTAAGACACCAAGTTTTGCAATCCTACAAGATTGCTTACAATAAAAATCTAAAGGTCTGCTTGTTCTGTAGTGATGGCCTGAGGATGTCTCTAGGTAAGATTATTTGTCAGCAGAATGACAGTATCCAAAGTAATAGTTTTTTGCTGTAGTTGCCATCCCTGCTTCTGACTACAGCCAAACTAGATTTGGCATTTTACTTTGTAGCTTGCCCCAGAGTGTAAGCTTTGGGTCCCCCACCTCCTGATGATGATGATGATGATAAGGGGGAGAGACAGTGGTATAGCATGGGGGGCACAGGGGCGGTTGCACCAGGGGCAACATTGTTAGGGATGCAAAATTTCAATTCCTGGTGCTGCCTCAATACAGCTTCCATTGCTGGGCTCCATTGAAAACAGCTTCTCCATGCAACCAGGAAATGACCTCTCCAGACAATGAAATGACTCTTCTTTTCTTATCTCTGAGGTTGTGATTCTTGGGTGACGCGGGTGCCATTAGGCAGTTGAATGTGCATGCATACTCTGACCGTTTCCCTCCCACTCACCCCCCTTGCGAGGTGCCGGCAACCCACGCTATGCCACTGGGGAGAGGAAGACATTAATCCACTGTGGTCCTGATTTACACACAAAGAGGTATAGATCAAGACCACAGTGGGTCTGCAATAAACTTTCATTTTACCATCATGTTTGGCTTGACCCTGAGGCGGCAATTGTTTGCTGCGGAGTGGTGTGTGTGTGTTGAGTGTGTTCTCATGCCCACTTCACAGAAGGAGCCTAATCCAGTCTTCCTAATTTTTCTGCTCACTTTGCACATGGACAAATGTGCTGGGAGCATCCTTATTCATAAGTCAGGGCCAGTGTAAGGTGTTGCCCTGATTTGTGTTGCGTGATGAGGATTGATTTTGCAGAGACTGGAAGGGGAATCCACCATGTTTCTTGGCATTATAAAAACGCACTTAATATGCTAATGTTAAGATAGCTGGCAATGAATTTGCCACCATCAAGTTCTGGACACATTTAAACATCCCTCGTGTGCAAAACACAGTTAATGCATTTATGTAGTAATCAGCATATTATCTCATGTAGTCTGTAAACGTTGAGGCCCAAACTGCTGATAAGATCGTTTGCTTTCAGGTGTTTTTCAATATTGTGCTCAGCGTCAACTATAAATTGAGTTGAGTGACCTTTTGGTTCTGAATCAAATAGACTGCATTTCTGTGGTTTCAATTACATACACATATATATAATAGGGACCACAACAATTGCACCAGTATCTTATCGTTCTGGTTCTGTTAGCGCAGTCAAGAGTCTGATAGCTCATTCTCCTTTTCGTTCTCTGCGTTCAAAATCACAGCCTTGGTGCCAACGAGAGAGAAGATAGGCAGTTTACACAACTGAAATCTAATCATTTAGCAGCTTGCAAGAACTGTGAATGATTTCTGGTCAAAGGATGTAAAATGTGTTGCTACAGGTTGCTAGCAAGGTAGTGTATTTGTGAGACAAATAAGTCAATTAGTAGCTCCTCCATTTATTAGAAACTTAATTGTCAGCTCAGAATGGAAACTTCTGAACTGCAACAGCTCATTAGAAGCAAGAAAACATGCAAGGGTATTCCCCCCCCTCAACTTTTAGTAGACTTTTGGAAATGTGTTAATGCCAGAAAAGCTTAAATTTATACTGAAACAATGTATCAGCTTGAGGAGGGTGGAGGGTATTTTGTGAAAATTTACTTAGGATGAGTTTCAGATTATTTTAGACAAAGACCTCGTTGGCCTTTGGCTATAGCTCGTGGTTTGTCTTTTTGTTGCTTGCATCCAACTGTCTCAAGAGACTATGGAGAGCACCTCCAGGTACGAAGTCAAACCATTGCATCATTGACCTCCCTGAGACGCAAACCTGAGCAGTGTATATGGAGGGGCTGCCCAGAGGACAAGACATATGTGGTCCAAAGGAAAAAAGCATAGCAATACATTAATAATAATAATAATAATAATAATAATAATAATAATAATTTATTATTTATACCCCGCCCATCTGGCTGAGTTTCCCCAGCTACTCTGGGCGGCTCCCAATCAAGTGTTAAAAGCAGTACATCGTTAAATATTAAAAACTTCACTGAACAGGGCTGCCTTCAGATGTCTTTTAAAGATAAGATAGCTGCTTATTTCCTTCACATCTGAAGGGAGGGTGTTCCACAGGGTGGGCGCCACTACCGAGAAGGCTCTCTGTCTGGTTCCCTGTAACCTCACTTCTCGCAATGAGGGAACCGCCAGAAGGCCCTCGGCACTGGATCTCAGTGTCCAGGCTGAACAATGGGGGTGGAGATGCTTCTTCAGGTATACTGGACCGAGGCCGTTTAGGGCTTTCAAGGTCAGCACCAACACTTTGAATTGTGCTAGGAAACGTACTGGGAGCCAATGCAGGACCGGTGTTATGTAGTCTCGATGGCCACTCCCAGTCACCAGTCTAGCTGCCGCATTCTGGATTAATTGCAGTTTCTGGGTCACCTTCAAAGGTAGCCCCACGTAGAGCGTGTTGCAGTAGTCCAACGCGCCAACATGGCTGTAGGAGTTACAGCCTAAGGGAGTTACTGATTTGTCTGAAGGAGGCTAAACTACAGCCCCGGGTTTGGATGAAAATACTAAGCAGAACTTACAGCTTCTCAGAGCAGCAGCAAAACGATGGGGGAGGAACAAAGTGACTGTGATCTCTGCTCTATGAGCCCAAGCATTTGCTTGTTCACAAAAGGCCATGGTTTGCCTTGCGGAAGGTGATTGCAGCAGGGAGCCTTTTGTATCTGTGGCTGTTTCCATGCTTTTTGGAACCCTGATTATGCAGCGTTCTAAAATGTGAAAGGAGTCTCCATGGAAGCCAACCGTCCCTTCCCGTAAGCCGGACTGTAGTGGGGACAGTGGTATGGGCAGAGCTAGCATGCTTGTTCCTGCTGCTGCCTCCTCACATGCTAATTAACGCTTCAAAAGTAATATCTGACTAAGGTTATTGATGCAATGAATTTAGAGAGGCACCTTTGTACTTAACTGACCAAGAATGCAGCCATAAGCACTATCTGTGGCATATGCTTCTGAAAGTGATTCCCATATCCATAAGGTATTGTCAGTATTTTGTGATCATGTCAGAGGAAGATAATTGGGTGATACTGTTCCTTTCTAACCTGTTTCTTACATAAACACCCTTTCTCGCTGAAATGCTGCCTTCGGTTTGAGTTCTGCATAGATCTTGTCACAAAATATTCAGTTTATTTTAGTGTTTTGGGGTCAAATGTTCTGACAGTGCCAAAGAACAGTATGGGATTTCTAATTGGGTGGGATTCATGGAAAGAATTAAAGCATAGTGTGGTTGTATAGTATTTTAAAACAGTTTTGTTTGGGGGTTTCTTCCGTTACGTAGAAAACGGGAAAGGCAGGTAGCGTTGAAAAATGGCCATGAAAATAGAAGGGGAAGTAAACTTTGAACTGGCACTGGATAGAGAATAAACTGAACAAAAAATGCTCAGGGAACTTGACAAAAAAGAGAGTCCTCTTCATGAACAGGAGCTGTATGTTCTATTTCAAAAAGAGTCTAAGTTCTAAAAAATAAAATTTCTTCATCTGGTGCCAGTTTGAGGTTTTTTTTGGTTAATTATTATCCAAGATGATAACTATTAGCTGTAATAATAAGTTTTACTTCACTGAATAACTTGCCTCGCCTGTGTTTTTCATACTAGACATACTAGACAACACTAGGTGTGAGACTGCCACACGACTTGTGTTGTGAATCAATGTGGGGGGAAACAATACTAATTAATGTGTTTTTTTTTACTGTTGAAAATATGGACAAATTCATTTTGGCAAAAAAAAAAAACCTGCTTGGAAAGTTGTTGTTGTTTTCTGCTCAAGTATTCAGGAAATCTCTATATGGCGCGCTTTCACAGTGCCATCCAGACTATTTATAGGATCGTTTCGGTGAGGTGCTGAGTGCGGCACTCTCGCTCATTGATCCTCCAGCTCAGCACCTGTCTGGAACTGTTCAGTCCTCATCAGGATGAGGCTACCTCATATAATTGCTGGAATGTCCCATGTGGAAGATGAGCCTCATAAGCAGCAATGCTGGAATAGTGAAATTTACAGCTTTTGGCTGCGGCAAAGCTTTCTCCCTGCGCTGTCAACACCACAGCTCACACCACGAGCACAAAGCAGGGAGTCGACACTTTAATGAACGTTACTCGGAGATGGATCTGTTATAATAATAATTGCAATCACACTTTTTGGTTATGCAAAATGACCTTCTCTGAGTTTCTGTAGACTTTTGCTAGCTGAAATTATGGTCTTTGATGTGCTGTGGGTACTAGCTACAGTGGTACCTCGGGTTAAGAACTTAATTCGTTCCAGAGGTCCGTTCTTAACCTGAAACTGTTCTTAACCTGAGACACCACTTTAGCTAATGGGGCCTCCCGCTGCGTGATTTCTGTTCTCATCCTGAAGCAAAGTTCTTAACCCGAGGTACCATTTCTGGGTTAGCGGAGTCTGTAACCTGAAGTGTCTGTAACCTGAATCTTCTGTAACCTAAGGTACCATTGTACTAGATTTCGGTGACGTACTCCAACAGCTTGGATAGTAGCTGGGGAAAAACTGATTTGCTGTTGGAATGGGTTGAGCAGAAATGATGATGCACGGGACAAGAACTGATATGGTTTTAAAGACAACCCCTTTTAGCTAGTTGAGCAAATCTGGCATTCTGCCTGCGCAGCCCCTTAAACCTGGGGTAGGCCAGCCCACCTGATGCAGCAGATCCAGCTTCAAAATCCCCTTTCCCCACAAATTCCTTGGCGCAATCCCTTAGTTTCCAAGCTCCATTTGCTAACCAAGCAACAAATGCATTTTCTCTCCCCGTCTCCCTCTCCTTCCTCTGTTGTCTCCTCTGTTCCTAATAACAGATTGTAAGTTCCTTAAGGCAGAGACTTCTACACGCTACAAGAAAGCCTTCCACTGGCTAGAATGGGGAAGCTCTCTCTCCCCTCCCCCCATCCTAATTGCATTAGTGAGGACACTACCGAGTAGATAATAATAATGATAATTTATTACTTATACCGGGTCTCCCCAACCACTCCGGCTGGCTCCCAACAGAATCTTAAAAACACAATCAAACTTCAGACATTAAAAACTTATCTAAACAGGGCTGCCTTCAGATGTCTTCTAAAAGTCAGATACAGTGGTACCTCGGGTTAAGTACTTAATTCGTTCCGGAGGTCTGTTCTTAACCTGAAACTGTTCTTAACCTGAAGCACCACTTTAGCTAATGGGGCCTCCCGCTGCCCCCACGCCGCCGGAGCACGATTTCTGTTCTCATCCTGAAGCAAAGTTCTTAACCCGAAGCACTATTTCTGGGTTAGTGGAGTCTGTAACCTGAAGCGTATGTAACCTGAGGTACCACTGTACTAGTAAATACACCCATTTCAAAGACTATCAGTACACTCATTTCTCAAGAGAATGAATGGATCCTGTAAAAGGCTGGCCCCGCAACTTCCTATTGCTCAGGGAGACGGAGAGCAAAACAAGACCCTTTCTTTCTTACTACCTTTTCTCAGCGCTGCTTTGGCTGTGTGAACTAATAAAAATGTTTCCGTATAAAACAGTGTTTCGGAGCCAGCAACATGGCGGTGCTTCGCAAAGGTTATCTCCCGACGTCATTTGTGAACAGACATGTGTTGGCTTGGTAGAGTACCACCGTCCGTGGTGACTTTGATTTATTTGCTCTGTAAATTGGGACTGGAGCAATAATGGAAAGTGACATTAATTGTTTTAACAGAGTCCTCTTTGTCACATCATTTGCTTTCCTCTGAGGGGTGTTTGATTGTTTGAAACTTGTACAAAAAACTAATGGAAATTGCTATGATGAGGGCCAGTGTCCACTCCACATTCCGACTTTGAATGTCGGGGCGCTTCAGTGTCTGTTTGAAAGCGCAGATGCCAAGCGCTGGAACAGCAAATGCTGGAGCTTCTGGAAGGGTCCGTATTATCAAAGAAAGAATGCTGACCTGGAAAGGATTTTTTTTTAAGAAAAAGTTCTGTTGTGGAGGCTGGATCCACTCCAGTTAAATACCAAAGAGATTCTGCTTGTAGAACGAGTGGCATGAAGGACTCCCATACAGTGGTACCTCTGGTTACATACGCTTCAGGTTACATATGCTTCAGGTTACAGACTCTGCTAACCCAGAAATAGTTCTTCAGGTTAAGAACTTTGCTTCAGGATGAGAACAGAAATCGTGCTCCGGCGGCGCGGCGGCAGCAGGAGGCCCCATTAGCTAAAGTGGTGCTTCAGGTTAAGAACAGTTTCAGGTTAAGAACGGACCTCTGGAACGAATTAAGTACTTAACCTGAGTTACCACTGTAGTTCTTTAGGTTGTAGCTCTTGGCTATGGTTCTCTCCTTTAGGGGAGTTGGATGTATTGACCACCCAGGGCCGGCCCACTCATGAGGTAAAGTGAGGTGACTGCCTCTGGCAGTGGGATCCACATGGGCAGCAGATTCCGATATTGAACTTTCCTCCCGCCTTGTTCCTGATGTCGAGCTTTCCCCATCCCTTCTTCCCTGCTGGCGGTGGGTGCCATTTTGTGGTTTGTCTCCAGGGCCAAAATGTCTTGGGCTGGTCCTGTGATCACTATCCCAGATAGAATTAGGCATACAAATCGTTCGTAAAGGCTTCTACCTATTTGATTCTTCTAATTCCTTGTTTATGTGCAGAGCCTTCCAAGAGAGGTTTGTGCTTCCTTTTAAATTCCACAAATGTTTCTGGACGAGGCGGGACCGTTTCATCTGATGGCAACTTAATGATGTGTGGAAACTTCCCACTGGGTCATTTCATTAGGCTCTTAACAAAACTCTCTCGACTTTCCTTGAAATCCTGCATGTTGTTGTTTTTTTACTTGAGGAGGAACCTCAACATTTGCTTCATATTTCATCTTTATGCTAAATTCTGGTGCCTAGTTGAAACCCCCAAGGGGTTGAGTATCACTTGCCTTGCATATACAATACAATGCTAGGGTTTGGGGCCCTGGCAGAATCCCATAAATGGCCCTTGACTAGAGTGGATACAACTGTGATGGCTGTGGCAACCATCCCAGCGAAGCCAGAATGGGTCTTAAGGAAGCAATAATAATAATATTATTATAAGAATTTATTATTTATACCCTGCCCATCTGGCTGGGCTTCCCCAGCCATTCTGGGCGGCTTCCCAAAAAATATTAAAATACTGTAATGCATCAATCATTAAAAGCTTCCCTAAACAGGGCTGCCTTCAGATGTCTTCTAAAAGTCTGGTAGTTGTTGTTCTCTTTGACATCTGGTGGGAGGGCATCCACAGGGAGGGCGCCAGTACCAAGAAGGCCCTCTGCCTGGTTCCCTGTAACTTGGCTTCTTGCAGTGAGGGAACCACCAGAAGCCCCTTTGTGCTGGACCTCAGTGTCTGGGTAGAACAATGGGGGTGGAGATGCTCCTTCAGATATACTGGACCAAGGCCAATATGATTATAAGGCCCATTTAGACATCATGGAAAGTGTGTAGTATAACTGTGTGCTGAATTAGCAGAGCCACATACCACTGACTTCAGGTGTTATGTGCATGTGCTGTAATTACATGCACAGTCCAGTGCGTCTAGCCCCAGCAATGTGTGAATTGGGATGGGGGACGAAGTCTCTTACTTCTTGTTACTTATCAAACTGTGTTAACAATTTAGTCCTGGTTTTCTGATGTAGTCCCCATTGCCATAAAAGCAAGGAGAGAATGGGGAAAATTCAGGTTTGTTGGGTATATTATTATTATTATTATTATTATTATTATTATTATTATTAAAATTAAGATTTGTATACCACCCTTCATCAACAGATCTTAGGGTGGTTTATTGAAAGAATGATATAACATCTTCAAAGAAGTATATGTTGTTTTATGAGTTGAACCTTTATTCATCCCTAATAAAGAGCAAAACATCCAGGGCTGAAGTTTTTATGTGATCAGACCCAACATGCATTGGATTTTAGGTGTGCTTAAATCGATTAAGTGTTGCATCCAGCACATGTCGGCGGGACACCCATTTATTCTGCACACTTGGGTGATGGAAATAGGGCTGTAAACTCTATTTTGTCTTGAAATAATAAAACGATCAAACATTATAATTGTATGCATGTGTAATTGTTTCCTGAACTGCTCTGTTGCCAAAAGGAAGATTTAACTGAACAGGAGTTAATTCAGTTAAGATCAATCTAAGCTAATCTCTATGGAGAAAAGCCTTTATTTTGAGGTTTGCACTGTGATTCAGGTACTACCCCTTTGCCCGTTCCTGGGTGGTATTAAACTACTTAAGTGTGACATTTGTGGAGAATATCTAGTCTGCTTCCCTTTTCTTTCTCTTACTGAGAATTTTATTTGGCTGCCAGCAAAGTCTTTGCATGGGCTCCACAGGGAGTTTTTCCAAGCCCTAAGTCATTAATAATTGCTGCGACAAATCTCTAAAATATAATAAGTGCTTTTATTTTTTCCCCCTGCCTTCCAAATATACGGATGATAATTAGAACGTGTTGCATTGAGAAATGCAAGGATATTAAATATATTTGATTTGACACAAACAAGTCCCTGGTACTGAAATAAGATATCTAGTACAAATTAACGTTGCAGCCACATCTGATTAGGAATTAATCTACTTTTTATAATTGCAGCCTGAATTAGATAAATGCATACAGTAGTTGTATTGAGCACTCAAACTACATAACAGGAAAGGACAACTTCAAAGGCAACCTGCAGAATACATTTATTTAAAGAAGAAACCAGGAGTTTTCCATTAATAATAAGAACATTGATTGCTTTTCTTCGAAATGCATATAAATGAGAAGTTTCCCATTTCTGGTAGTGGGAGAAGGCATCTGGAGAACCAAAGAGGTGTTTGACATTCTTCCTTGTACAGCTCTTCTCATTAGCTGTCTTGCTTCATCATCCTTGTAGTTTTCTTAGATCAGTTAGTTTCAGTGGTGGTGGATTGTTGCAGCAACATCTTGGGTGTAGTTCATAGGACACATGGGTGTTGACTGAGCTAAATATATTCCTGTTGGATTAAGAATAGGGAAAGGGATGAGGAAACATTGCAAAGCATAATATGGAGCAACTGTTGCAAAAGGTGTGTGCTATTCCGAAAATCAAACTGAGTTACCGTACATTTCTGTGTATAAGACAAGGATTTTTTAATTCAAAAATTATGTCTGAAATTGGGGGTCGTCTTATACAGTGGTACCTTGGGTTACAAACACCTTGGGTTACAAACACTTTGGGTTGCAAACTCCGCTAACCCGGAAGTAGTACCTCGGGTTGAGAACTTTACCTCAGGATGAGAACAGAAATCGTATGCCAGCGGCACGGTGGCAGCGGGGAGCCCCATTAGCTAAAGTGGTACCTCAGGTTAAGAACGGACCTCCGGAACGAATTAAGTTCGTAACCTGAGGTACCACTATACATGGATAGTGCATAGCGGGGACATAGGATTGGTTCCTGCTGCGAGCCGGAGATTGTCAGCGGTTATAGGCCATGTTATTGGTGGCTGCGGCAAGGGCTGTTGTTGATTGGCTGCCACTGGCGAGGGGACAGACAATAGGTAGCTTTTGCGATGCGTGTGAGAGGCAGTGGGTGAGTGATTTTTGGCAGTTGCCCCCCAAAATAGCTCAACAACCTCACCCGCCAAAGCTCAACAACTCTGGGCAATCTCCCCCCATTTTCTAAATTTGGAGTTCTCCAAAATAAGGGGCGTCTTATACACGGAGGCATATTACACCCAGAAAAGTATGGTACAGTGGTACCCCGGGTTAAGTACTTAATTCATTCTGGAGGTCCATTCTTAACCTGAAACTGTTCTTAACCTGAAGCACCACTTTAGCTAATGGGGCCTCCCGCTGCCGCCGCTGCGCGATTTCTGTTCTCATCCTGAGGTAAAGTTGAAACCTGAAGTGTCTGTAACCCGAGGTACCACTGTAGTTAGTTAGCACTTTGCGCCCTCAAAAATTATTTGGGCCAAATCATGTGTTATATGGCTATGTAAGTCCTGCAACTCCCTTCCCAACTCACCTTTTTTTCTCCCCTGTTTTCCTGCTTCTGCAGAAGATAGACGAAGAGAATGAGGCAAATTTGCTAGCAGTTCTCACGGAGACATTGGACAGCATCCCTGTGGATGAGGATGGACTGCCTTCATTTGATGCACTGACGGATGGAGATGTGACCAACGAAAACGATGCCAGCCCTTCGCCGATGCCCGACGGCACCCCTCCACCTCTGGAGGCAGAAGAGCCGTCTCTAGTAAGAATCTACCTTCCTAGTGTTTAACGGGAAATGGAGGTGCCCTCTCACTATCCACTGCATGGGTATGATGTAGCCACAGTAAGGTTTGGTCTTTTCGTTTTTAGACTGAAAACCCAAAGAAAGCTTAATCGTACTTGGGCATTTCAGACAGAAAGCCCAGGATAAACATGTTTGTTGGAGAAACGATGGTATTGCCTGAATGTTTTTCTTCCAATAATGCACACTCTTGCTAATTCAGAAAGGGAATGCTTTGAATATGTGTTTTCTCATTAGGAGATCTCCAATATATGTGTACAAGTTTCACTTTTAATAATGTGTTACCAAGATGTTGTTGTTTAGTTGTTTAGTCGTGTCTGACTCTTCGTGACCCCATGGACCAGAGCACGCCAGGCACTCCTGTCTTCCACTGCCTCCCGCAGTTTGGTCAAACTCATGCTGGTAGCTTCGAGAACATAGTCCAACCATCTCATCCTCTGTTGTCCCCTTCTCCTTGTGCCCTCCATCTTTCCCAACATCAGGGTCTTTTCCAGGGAGTCTTTTCTTCTCATGAGGTGACCCAAGTATTGGAGCCTCAGCTTCAGGATCTGTCCTTCCAGTCAGCACTCAGGGCTGATTTCCTTATGGATGGAGAGGTTACCAAGATAGCTTATTGATAAAGGCTGGATTCACGTTTGGCTCACATCTGTTCACAACTCCTTGGATTGTGCTAGTAAGTGGGTGAAAGGAAGAGCATTCTTTTCATATGGGAATCAGCAACTGAAAACGCCTGTGCCAAATCTGAGGGCTAAGAGTTGGCTCTCCATTTGCCAAGCCAGAAAGTGGTGGCTGCTCAGAATGGGCCTCCTACAAAACTAGCCGCAGACTAGGACCCTATCAAATGGCCATCCTCTTGCTCAGTGAACTGAAAAGATTTGCTGATACTCAGTAAAATGCCTCCAAATTTCTAAGGCCGCAGCTATGCTACCAACTTTAAACAGGTTCAGTTTTTGTTCCCTCTTTCCCCTCTATGTGAAATATTTGTAATAAATAAGCTACATCTCTGTTAGGGTGCCTAGAGTTTGTAGAGTTTAACACTGTTGTCCACCTGCAGTTCTCTAAAGTTTTTGAGGGAAACCACAACAGTGTTTATGCTTTGCATTTTTAGACACAAGTTAGATGTGCAGCTAAAAGATGTAATGTGTGAAGGAGCCCATGGCAGCAATAGCATAGTTCCAGATCAGTATTCTGTAGCAGAAGCAAGGATTAGAATGAGAAGGGAGAGGAGATGGTGGTAGAAAATGGAGACAAAATGAAGTCCTAGAGTCTTTCTTTTTTTAGTGTGCACAGAGCCCAGTGTGATGCCTCCTCATTCTCCTTTTCAGATATGCTAAGGGGCCCTCAAGAAATGTGTCAGGACAAACCCTACAGTTTGCTTTGTCTTGAGAGAATAGTACCCTCATTAACAGCAAATATCCATTGCTGCCAGATCTGTCACTACAAAAGTGACTGCTAAGATTTTCAGAAAGCACCAACCCCTAACTTTACAAAAACCAATTCTGCTGCCAGAATTTATCTTTTGGTCATAATGGAATCGAGAAGTTCAGCATCTTATAGTTTTGACTATCAAGATGACTTGCAATGTACATTTCCTGAATGATTTTATCAGCTACCAAGAAGATTTGTATTCACTCTGCCTGGCAGAAAAAACTAGCCAATTGCCAGGCCTTGTTTACTTTGAGATGTGGCATTGTCCTTCATATTGTGCATTTGTATCCCTATGCTATAGACTTTCCTCTACTGTAGGCAAAAGTTGTCTTTTGACAAGTGAATCCCACTTTGTCGGAAGAGAAGATGTCGGAACCATGCAAAAAACAATCACTTCAATCTTCAGTCAAATCACTTTACATTTGACGTCTCTTTGTCCATCTGTGGTCCATGTTAAGGTGCACCACGTTTGAAAGGTGTATTGCAAAGAGGGCTTGGCTCCAGGGCTGGCTAGATTTTATTGGCCCCTGAGCACCATTCTGTGCATGGGTCCGTGAGCTTGCCATTGTTGTTGTTTAGTCATGTTTGACTCGTGACCCCATGGACCAGAGCACGCCAGGCACTTCCGTCTTCCACTGCCTCCCACAGTTTAGTCAAACTCAAGCTGGTAGCTTCGAGAACACTGTCCAACCATCTTGTCCTCTGCCGTCCCCTTCTCCTTGTGCCCTCCATCTTTCCCAACATCAGGGTCTTTTCCAGGGAGTCTTCTCTTCTCATGAGGTGGCCAAAGTATTGGAGCCTCAGCTTCAGGAACTGTTCCTTCCAGTGAGCACTTAGGGCTGATTTCCTTAAGAATGGACATGTTTGATCTTCTTGCAGTCCATGGGACTCTCAAGAGTGTCCTCCAGCACCATAATTCAAAAGCATCAATTCTTCGGCGATCAGCCTTCTTTATGGTCCAGCTCTCAATTCTGTACATCACTACTGGGAAAACCATAGCTTTAACTATAGGGACCTTTGTTGGCAAGGTGATGTCTCTGCTTTTTAAGATGCTGTCTAGGTTTGTCATTGCTTTTCTCCCAAGAAGCAGGCATCTTTTAATTCCGTGGCTGCTGTCACCATCTGCAGTGATCATGGAGCCCAAGAAAGTAAAATCTCTCACTGCCAAAGCAAGTGGCTGGCAGTCATGCTTATGACTGATGTTCTGCAGCCTTGTTCATGTGTCAGAGCAGTCATATAAAGCTTTTTTTAAAAAAAGTTTGAGTTGAATTCCAAGGGCTCAGGTTGGCTGTGGATGCTGATAGGTGTTTATTGCTGACTCCTGGTTTGCTTGGCTCAAGTGAATTTCTCACATGGAAGGAAGACATTGTGGAGAACTGGAATCTCCTTTCTCCTCTCTGCTTCCTATATTTTCTTTCCGCTTCATACTTCTCTGCGTTGCCTGGTTCCAGCCAAATAGGTTGTGATGAAGGGGAGAATGTGCCATCCCTATGCAAGTGCATATGAAATAAAGGACGTAGTTATGTTCCTGTGTGTGTATATGGCAATATACAGTCATGACTCTTATGAATCTGAAAGTCTTTACCTATGCCCTTGGGCACAATCTGCATTTGAAATTGGTTGTGTGGTTCCCCAGGTAAAACAGCGCCCCCCCCCAGCTGTTGTTTGTTAAATCACGAACGTAACACAGCATACCTTTTTTAAAAACAAAAAACAACCATCATTTTTGGCCTAGGGATAAGTACTAATATATCACTTTTTAGTGTGTAAAATGGTTTTGTAAGTCTTACGTTGCTCGTCTTTTTGACAACTCTGTGAAGCAGGCGTTTTATCTTTTGCGTTCCGTGGTATCCAAGGCTAGAAGCACAGAATTCCTTCCATTTAGGAACTAATGTGGAACTCTTGTGTCGCTCATTATGCTTGACAATCCTGGTAAAGGTTCAGGGTCAGAGTAGAAGTGCCCTCCCCCTTAAAAAGCTCATGAAACAACTGGTGACACAACTCCAGTTTTGAGGGGTTAGGTGGGCAATTTTGAATCACAGAATCAAAGAATTGTAGAGTTGGAAGGGACCCTGAGGATCATCTAGTCTAACGCCCTGCAGTGCAGGAATATGTGACTGTCCCACAAGGGGATCAAACTTGTAACCTTGGTGTTACCAGCACCACGCTCTAACCAACTGAGCTATGATCCTCACAATTAATAATAATAATAATAATAATAATAATAATAATAATAATAAAAAATAAATAATAATAAATTTTTACTTATACCCCGCCCTTCCTGGTTCAGAAAACCGGGCTCAGGGCGGCTAACAACAAATTTTAAACACTTAATTTATGCAACAAAAAACAGAATAAAATACAGTATAAAACGTGAATAAATTCAGAATTCAAAAATCAATTTAGGGGGGAAATCTATCCAGTAAACATTAGATGATCACCAGGGCTAGCTGGCTAAATTAGTCATATCTGGGCCAGCGAGGAGACCAGGGGAGAATTAGCTGTGGGATCCCAGAGAGGGTAATCTTAATAAAAAGGGGAGGGGGAGTGAAAGAAGGGGAATAAAAGATCAGGCTAATTTCAAATTGAAAGTCAGGTGGAATAGCTCTGTCTTACAGGCCCTGCAGAAGGAAGTTAAATCCTGAAGGGCCCTGGTCCTCACAGAGCATTCCACCAGGTCGGAGCCATCACTGAGAAGGCCCTGGCCCTGGTGGGGGATAATCTGACTTCTTTACGGCCTGGGACCTCTAAACTATGATTATTCATGGACCTTAAGGTCCTCTGCGGGGCATACCAGGAGAGGCAGTCCTGTAAATATGAATATAAATCTAAAGTCAGGGTACTTCTGCCCGTGCTTGGACCCTGTCAGTCCACTTAGCCAACTACATCCAGTGTGTACTGTGCAGTTTGCATGACTGACTTCTGCCTTGATTGCAGGGGATGGCCTGGGACATTGGCCATACCCAGCGATGCTTACTGCACTTCCGGTTGCACTACAGTGCTCATGCGGGAGCATGCAGGAGCTACGATTTTTTAGGACCGCAATGTCTCCAGAACCACCTCTCCCCATATGAATGGACCCAGACCCTGCAGTCATCAGCTGAGGCCCTTCTTCGTATGCCTCCTCCAGATAGGTCTGGAGGATGGCAACACAAGAATAGGCCTTTTCTGCGATGGTTCCCCATTTGTAGAATGCTTTCCCCAGGGAGGGTTGCCTGGTGCCTTCAGTATGTATCTTTAGACACCAGGTGAAAGCATTTCTCTCTAGCCAGGCCCTTGGCTGATTAGGGAGGGGGGTTATTGGTGGGTTTTTTGTTTGTTTATTATGTATTTTGTGTTCTCAGTGTGCATTTCTAGATTCTAGGCCTGCGGGACATTCATGTATGAAGCAGAATGCGTTAGGCATAGACAGGAATAGTCCGGCGTTTATAGGCTTAAACCATTTCCCAGATTTTACTGGCATGAATGGATTTATGGTTTTGCCACCCATGGAGGCCCTGTGCAAATGTCGCTTCCACGTGTGGACTTCCAGCAGCCATGGGGCAAGGCAGGCAAGGCCTCTTGTTCAAAGTCCTACTTTTCCATCTTGCATAGCCTCTATACATGTTGATATTTGTCCGAACTGGACCTGAGACTCATAAATTCAGATAAAACCTGAGGAACGGAGATGCATAACCTTATTTCTTTTTCTTCCCAACCTTCCCCCTTCCGCACCCACCCCAAACCTTTCCCCTTGTTATCCTTGCAGCTTAAGAAACTCTTGTTGGCGCCAGCTAACACCCAGCTAAATTACAATGAATGCAGTGGCCTCAGCACACACAACCATGCAAACCATGCTAATCACAGGATCAGAACAAGCCCTGTGGTGGTTAAGGTACAGTGCAATACATATCAAGATGGTTTTAAATAGTTTCCTTTTCCCCCACTAGGGCTCAGACATTTACCCGGCCAATGCACAAGGAGTGGGATACGTCTCAAAGTTTCACCTGACTCCGCAAGCAATATTGGATGCAGGCACTCTGTGCAGAGGTCCATATACACAATAGCCCAGTTTCCATGATCACACGCACCCTTTTTGTGTGAAAGCAAAGGATCTTAAAACTGGGCCATTGCACATACAGACCTCAACACAGAACATCTTGTTATATCTGTGGAGAGGGAAAAGGAGAGATGAGCACCTACTCCTTCTACACACGAACTGAATTTTCAACCCAATAACTGCACCAATAGCCTGGTATCTTATCTCAAATTGTGGGGTTGGGGCAGAAGCAGTTCATATGTGGGGGTGAGGGGGATATCATAAAGAGAAGCTGCTTGTGTTCATTTTTTTCACTCTGAATAATTCATGTTATGCCTTCCACCACCACCCCTTCTTGGCAGCATTAACGCATTTTTAAAGGCTTCTCTTCTTTCCCCCTCCACAGAATTGTAGACAGTGCCATTAAAATATTACTGATGGGCTGATGTGTTGACGTGCGACTCCAGGCCACCACTTCACTTGCGGCCCAACTTAGAAAAAGATTATGCTGGAACCTCAGTAGAAAGGTCTATGTCAGCCATTAATTGGCTCCGATGCTGGCAGTGGTGTAATTCTGTTAGCAGGCTGTATTAAACAATGTTTGTCTTGCCATTGACTGTAACCGAAAACAGAGCATTTAGGGGTACTTAAGAGAGTTGTGAGCGCTGGGCTTGAGCAATCAGCAGCAAATTAAGGTTTAAGCCAGCTTATTTTTTTCCCCCTCCCTGTTCGTAGTAAAGGCGCTGTAGGGTCTTGTTAGTTATATGTTGCTGAGTAGGAACATTGAAACATAAGAGAAATGAAATAAAAAAGCCGCATAAATGTCATTTAGGAATTTTAAATGTAATTTTCTTTCCTTGTTCTGCAAACAATTATTCACAGCTCACAGATCTAGTGCTCTTATAAGGAACACTTCACTGAAAATCTCATCTCTTCAGAAATCCTATATCCATTCTGATAAGGTTTGGTTCACCAATTTCAGCTTTCTTTTTTCTTTTCCTTCCTTCCTTTTTTTTATTACTTTTCCTTTTATTGTGACTTGTTTCTTAAGACTGAGAATTCATGGAGCAATAAAGCGAAGAGCATTTGTCAACCACAAAAGCCACAAAGACGTCCCTGCTCAGAGCTTCTCAAGTATCTGACTACAAACGATGACCCTCCTCAGACCAAACCAACAGAGAACAGGAGCAGCAACAGAGACAAATTCACCTCTAAAAAGAAGGCGCTTTTGCACTCTCAGACGCATCATTTGCAAGGTAGGCTTGGGATCAAAGAATAGGTTTTGCCCAATGATTGTCATTGTTGCAAGTGATCAGACCCTGTGAGGGGGGGAGGTGAAGGGAACCTGTAGCTTCCCGGAGAACATTTCCTAGCAGCTCAGACCAGTGAACAATGCTCATCTCTAAAAGCTTCCAGGAGCCAGGAAGCATTGCCTGACCCTCTCTGGGTCGGCCGAAATCCTCCACCTAGCAGCTTCTCTTCTTTTGTAGGCAACTTGCCTGAACATGGCGTACAGTGCAGAGGGGTCCCTTTGGAAGTTCCCTGCAAAATTTCGGAAAGATAGGTGCAGAAGATACAATGAATGAAACATTGTTTGAGTAGGGCGCATTGAATATTTCAACTTCCGAATTGAGTAGAAATTATTTAAAATGATTGCCAAGCACTTGCAGTTCAATAATAGTAACAATAACAATGACAATAACAATAATTTAGCATTAGCTGACATTTTCAGAAAGTTAAAATCAAAATTCTTTGGTTTTCTGAAGCAGTTTATTTCCTTCTCGATCAAATGTAGGCTGAGCAAACCAAAAGTTGACCAATCAAAAAATTCAAAACCAGATTTGAACTCCTCACACCCCAAACCATATTTTTAATACCCCCCTCACTGAAGAAATTTGCAAAAAAATTAAATTTCACCTCCTAAAACAGCATGCTGTACTGTTTGAGACTTTTTAGTCAGGGTTGTGTGGTTCCTTTGTGCCCCTTGTGTGATTATAGTGGGGATTCTTTATTTATTTGTTTGTTGCATTCTTACCCAACTTTTTTCACAATGCTCAAGGTGGCTTCCTACTCCTCATTTAATCCCAGCAACAACCCTGTGAGGTAGGTTAGGCTGAGAGGGAGTGACTGGCCCAAGGTCACCCAGTGAGCTTCATGGGGAATCGAACCCTGATCTCCCAGGTCCTAGTCCAACACTCTAACCACTGCACCACCACTGGCTGCATGGAGCCGCTGTGTTTCCTTGGAGCTAAACCAGCCTAGAGGAGTCATGCTCCTTGAGGGGTGAGGCTAAACCCATGTAGCTCTCAGCCCAGCTCTGCCTGGGCTCCCTGTTAATTGCTTAGCATAAATTGGAACGTTAGCTGGGCACATTTGTGCATGCACACAGATGCAAAGATGCATTTTTAACTAGCATAGCTCCTCTTCCTCTTGTTGTTGTTAATAATAACATGCATTTAGAACACATTCTGTGTGCAAAGCGCTTAGGGGTAAAGGGTTTAAGATTTCTCAAGTAAAGAGTCTCTTCACACACAATGGTTTTTAAGTGAGCACCTAAGGTCTGTTAAAAATACTTAAGAATACACTGAGCCTTTTGGGCTTGCCGATCAGAAGGTCGGCGGTTTGAATCCCCGTGACAGACTGAGCTCCCATTGCTCTGTCCCAGCTCCTGCAGTTCGAAAGCATACCAGTGCCAGTAGATAAATAGGTACCGCTCCGGCGGGAAGGTAAACGGCGTTTCTGTGCACTCTGGCACTTGTCATGGTGTTCTGTTGTGCCAGAAGCGGTCTAGTCCTGTTGGCCACATGATCCGGGAAGCTATCTGTGGACAAACGCCGGCTCCCTTGGCCTGAAAAGCAAGATGAGCTACATAACCCCATAGTCGCCTTTGACTGGACTTAACCATCCAGGGGTCCATTAACTTAACCTTTTACTTCCAAGGCCTAATGTGAATGCAGTATGTGTGTGTTTGCAAATGTAGCCCCTTGAAAGAGGGGTCGTAAGGGAGCCAGGACTGGCTATGCTTCTGACATACATCAGTGTATGCCATCCATGGCCTGTATGTAATAGTCCTGAGCTGAAGATAAAGACAATTGGGAAGGAGGAACCTGAAGATGGATTTGCAGCCATGGGGGAGTTGAGGGTTAACTGGATTCCAACAGCACAAAAGTAGTGATGCGTTCCTGGGAAATAATTACTGTCCTGGACAAGCTGGGCTAGCCAGTTCATTAGGGAGCCTCTTTTACTTTCACTGGACTAAAATGAAGACATTGTTAACTTGCAATATATTCCTTAAGAGACAATAAAAACAGCTTTCTTGCAGCTTCTGAATAGGCAATAAATGTGTCAGCCCTATTATAACTTTAAAAAACCCACCATTTTATTGTTTTATTCTCTAAACAGTGTCAAGTGTAGGAACCGTCCTGACCCCTCTTGCTCACTTACCAAACAAGAAACTTTATGGCCAACTAAGCATCCGTAATGACGTTTAGTATCCTCCAGTGTATTAAGAGGGGATTTTGGTCCTATACTAACTGCTATGGCTGGGTTGGAAAAATGCAAATGTTCTTCTCTTTCCTAGCTGAGTTGTTCCTTTTCTTGCTTTCTCCTGATGCCACTTTCTAAAGGCTTATAGGCCCAAGTAGGCTTTATTTAAAGGGACACGGGTGGCACTGTGGGTTAAACCACAGAGCCTAGGACTTGCTGATCAGAAGGTCGGTGGTTCGAATCCCTGCGATGGGGTGAGCTCCCGTTGCTCGGTCCCAGCTCCTGCCAACCTAGCAGTTCGAAAGCATGTCAAAGTGCAAGTAGATAAATAGGTACCGCTCCGGCGGGAAGGTAAACGGCGTTTCCGTGCACTGCTCTGGTTTAGTCATACTGGCCACATGACCCGGAAGTTGTATGCCAGCTCCCTCAGCCAAGTAAAGCAAGATGAGCGCCACAACCCCAGAGTCAGTCACGACTGGACCTAATGGTCAGGGGTCCCTTTACCTTAGGCTTTATTTAGAGATCCTGCCACTTAAAAAAAAGTCATCTACTGCCTTTGTCTCCAGAGGTAAGAAACTGAGACATGGTTTACATCAGCAAGCATCTGTAGCTGCAATGTCAATGAGCGAGAGAATTTGGTTGTAGAACTTGGTTAGAAGCAGAGTTGGAAACAAAGATTAATTTCTCCCCACACCCTGAGTTTTTTGTTCCCAAATGGTAATGTTAGTTGAGCAGCAGGGCTGCCTTCTCTTATCTGCAGTGCAAGAAGCAATTCAATGTTGTGATTACGTCTGCCATGCTAAGGCTCAGTTAAGCCATTGCGTGTTGTGGTCCCCAAGACACCCCCCCCCCAAATAACACACACATCACACAGAATTTTTGTTTAAGGTTTTTGGCATAATTTTGGCCACAACTTTATTAACATACATGGATGTGAGTGGTTGCTTAGGCATTGGTTAGGACTATCTGTCCCCCCACCTGGGGACAGAACTGACTTCCGGATTCCAGCGAAAGTCAGTAAGGGGAAACAATATTGGGGAGACACTGGAGCTGCGCCACAGGCCCTCACCTTCTCCCCGCACGCTCCCAGGGGCTTACGCGGCCCAAACCCGATTCCAGGGATTAGGACGAAAGCATGGCAAGCCCCTGAATTCCTTTAACGGAATTCCCTTGCAGCAGCAGCATTGGAGGGGCAGGCCCAGCCAATCCTTACCCCTCCTCCAACCAATTTTTAACCAATGCCTAACCGCAACCTTACAAGTTGTGACGATTTGCTATGCAGTAGGCAAAAACCAAATGGCACCAGCCAATCAGCCTGGTAGGAAACAAAATTCCTACCAGGCCCCTGCAGACGACCCCATGACAGGCATAGCAAGGTCAACGCCCAAGACCTAAAATAAGGGAGGGCGGGTGGGTGATCCGGTGCACCCAGCAAAAGAGAAAGCTGAACACTGCGTGCACTGCTTAAAAACCTCTGTTCCCTCCCCCAAATTGTTGTTGATTAGTCGTTTAGTCGTGTCCGACTCTTCGTGACCCCATGGACCAGAGCACGCCAGGCACTCCTGTCTTCCACTGCCTCCCGCAGCTTGGTCAGACTCATGTTGGTAGCTTCGAGAACACTGTCCAACCATCTTGTCCTCTGTTGTCCCCTTCTCCTTGTGCCCTCCATCTTTCCCAACATCAGGGTCTTTTCCAGGGAGTCTTCTCTTCTCATGAGGTGGCCAAAGTATTCGAGCCTTAGCTTCACGATCTGTCCTTCCAGTGAGCACTCAAATTAGCAACATCAAAATTACCCCAGCAACTCAAACTACCAATCCCTGCCAGAGACCAACCACCCCAACCCACCTGGCAACAGAGGGGTGGCTTGGCTGGCCCCTACCACAACATGTGCTCTCTTTTAATGAGAACACGCTCTACCACCTTAGTCCTTGCCTCCTGCAGTGAGCACTTGTATCTTTGTGTGGTCTGGCCAAGTGGCACTCCTTGTTTTATCTGCTTGAAGGTAATTTTTGAGCACAGAAGCAGGGCTTGCACTTTTAGGGAGCTGCCGTAAGCAGAGTCACAGGCTCATTTAACTGGTTCTTGTCTATAGCAGGCACCTTTGGCCCTCCAGAAAGACTGCAACACCCATCACTCCTGACTGTTGGCCATGTTGGCTGGGGTTGATGGGAGATGTAGTTCCGCAACATCTAGAAGGCCAAAGGTTCCCCAGCCCGATCCACAATGTAGACACTACACTACTGGGAGCAACTTTTCCAAGATTTCCAGCAGTGGCTTTTCCCAGCCCAGCCTAGAGATGTTGTGGATGCAACTAAAGACCTTCTGCATGCAAAGGATGAAATCTGCAATCCCTACTCCCTCATCCCCTCCAAATGTAGCCAAATCTTGTAGATATTCCAAAAAGGGGAGCTCAAGGGAAACCATTCTGTGCATCGTGCAGCTCCTTTCTGTTGCTGAAAATGCAGATAGGAGGCATCTGGGGAAAACCAAAAGATGCTTCATGCAGGCAGTGCTTTACTATTGCCTCTATTGTATAAAATGCCGCAGCGTTTCTGTTGAAGTATTTAACACATTCCAAAGCCAGTGATTGAGAAAGAGCCAAGCTTGGTGAGGTGATCTCCATCTGTGATCAGATATCCTGTCCCTTTGAATATTGGCCAGTCAGAGGTGTGTTTGTGGATCTAGATTGGGACCGTGTTGCGGGGCGGGGGGGGGGGGAGGCTGTTAACACTTTCCCATCGCACTCTTTCCCCCTGTGAATTCAGCTGCTCTTTGCCCCGCTAGAGGAAGTTTAAAGGTAAAGGTACCCCTGACTGTTGGTCCAGTAGCAGACGACTCTGGGGTTGCGGCGCTCATCTCACTCTATAGGCCGAGGGAGCCGGCGTTTGTCCGCAGACAGCTTCCAGGTCATGTGGCCAGCATGACTAAGCCGCTTCTGGCGAACCAGAGCAGCGCACGGAAATGCCGTTTACCTTCCCGCCGCAGTGGTACCTATTTATCTACTTGCACTTTGACGTGCTTTCAAACTGCTAGGTGGGCAGGGGCTGAGACTGAACAACGGGAGCTCACCGCATCACGGGGATTCGAACCGCTGACCTTCCGATTGGCAAACCCTAGGCTCTGTGGTTTACACCACCGTGCCACCCGTGTCCCCTAGAGGAAGTTTAACAGCGCGCAAATAGCAAGGAAACAGCCCCAGGTCCCAGTCCAGATCCACACCAGCTCACCTGAGGGAGATGTGGGAGGGGAAGGGTTAAAAGGCAATGGTGGTGGATCAGGGGTCAAGTGCTGGTAGGATAAAGCTTGGGTCTTTCAATGGCAAAGAGTGGCAACTGACAGTGGCTCCTTGGCGGTTGACTTGAGGGATAGAACCTAATGGATATTTCTTGGAGTGAACTGCACAACCTCTCAAGCCATGCAGAAAATTGCCTGCTGGCAAAATTAAACTCCTGCTTCTGGAAACACTGAGAAAAAAAGGCTGAATAATAATAATAATAATAATAATAATAATAATAATAATAATAATACCTTTATTGTCAATGTACAACCTGTGTACAATGAAATTAACCGAGCCTCCTTCCCCCCACAAACACTCAGTCTCATTGCACTCTGTGTGCTTTTCGCACAACACATCAACCAACACTATATTATTTTCCGTTCAGCAGCCTAACAGCCCACGAATAGAAACTGTTTTTTAGCCTGTTGGTAAGACTGATCATACTTCTATATCTCCTGCCCGAGGGTAGAAGATTTAAAAGGTGCTGGCCGGGGTGTGGATCGTCCCTGAGAATTTTTCTCGCTCTCCTAAGGCAATGATCCCTTGCGATGCCATCTAGCGGGCTCAGGGGGCAGCCCATGATATCATGTGCTGTGTTCACCACCCTCTGTAGAGACTGTCCGTGGCTGTCTAGCCAACGTACCACACTGTGATACAATATGTGAAGTCCAGAGACAGTACAACCCCAATTCAGGATCACACGTAAGGTGAAGCAGACACTTTCCCTGTCACTCCAGAGAGCAGGACTAGAACCAGTGGGTGGAAACTTCAGGGAGTCAACAAATCTCTAAGAGAAACTTCCTGTAGGTACACAACAGTAGAATAGTCTGCTTGGTGGTGGGTTTTCCATTGCTGGCGGTCCTTAAGCAAAGGCTGAGTAGCCATCTGCTGTAGTTGCTAGATGTCTAGATGACACCTGAGATCTCTCCCAACTCTATTATTACTTTCCCTGGCAAGTAAAGGCTGCTCCATGGTGAGGAGTTTGTGTGTGTGTGTGGAGGGGCAGCAAAAGATTGGTATCCCAATTGTTTTCTAACAAAGGACGGCGGAAGGTTTAACTGCTAAAAGTGCTGTTGTTCATTCATGTCAGGGTTTTAGCATGGAGGAGTTAAACCCCAATTTACGCCATCTGCGACTCTCTTCCCCCTATTTGCAGAATAATTTGCAAGCGCTTGGATCATATTTGCTTGGGTCTTGGCCTCACAGAAACAACCTATTTTCCTAGTGCTGTATATAAAACTGTATATTGTACAAGTGAAGTCAACTGAATATTCATAGAGTTCTGTTGCTTTGTAGTTATACGGCCGCTGTCATATCCAAGTGAAACGTGAACTGTAGTCTAAATTAAATGTGAAGGAAGCACATTTTCACACTATGTTCTGTGCATTTTGGGGGGTGTCTGTGTGTGTAGTTTTCTAAGTTTTCTAAGATCTCAAGGTCTGTATTGCAGGTGTACAGCAGTTGGCATAAATCAATCGTGCAACCTGTTTCAGGGTTCCAGAGGAGTTTAGATCTCTTTATCTATAAAATATGTGTGGCTGCTGGAATTAAATATAATGTGTGATGTGTGGTTGCTGCTGCAAACAGTCTTGCATCCCTTTTCACTCTCAGTAGCTGGTACTATATAGTGCAAGTCACAACTAGGGTAGAGAAGAATGTCATTGGTTTGCATTTTAAAACAGACTTACCTAATGCATGCCTTTCAGACTAATATATTGATTGGGACATAATTACCCTGTGGATTTTGCACGTTTCCAAATGTTGTGAAACAAGTCTTGGCTCAAAAAGAAAGAAAGAAACCAAAGTGCATCTTTAAGGATAAAGTGTGCTTTAAAATGTGTATGTTATTTTACATGCATTTAAATATACATGATTAAATAATAATATTATAATAATAATTTATTATTTATACCCCGTCCATCTGGCTGAGTTTCCCCAGCCACTCTGGGTGGCTCCCAATCCAGTGTTAAAAACAGTAGAGTGTTAAATATTAAAAACTTCCCCTGAATAGGGCTGCCTTCAGGTGTCTTTTAAAGATAGGATAGCTGCTTATTTCCTTCACATCTGAAGGGAGGGCGTTCCACAGGGTGGGCGCCACCACCGAGAAGGCCCTCTGTCTGGTTCCCTGTAACCTCACTTCTCGCAATGAGGGAACCGCCAGAAGGCCCTCGGCGCTGGATCTCAGTGTCCGGGCTGAACAATGGGGGTGGAGATGTATACAGGACTGAGGCTGCTTAGGGCTTTAAAGGTCAGCACCAACACTTTGAATTGTGCTCGGAAACGTACTGGGAGCCAATGCAGATCTCTCAGAACCGGTGTTATGTGGTCCCGGCGGCCACTCCCAGTCACCAGTCTAGCTGCCGCATTCTGGATTAATTGCAGTTTCCGGGTCACCTTCAAAGGTAGCCCCACGTAGAGCGCGTTGCAGTAGTCCAAGCGGGAGATAACTAGAGCATGCACCACTCTGGCAAGACAGTCTGTGGGCAGGTAGGGTCTTAGCCTGCGTACCAGGTGGAGCTGGTAGACAGCTGCCCTGGACACAGAATTAACCTGCTCCTCCATGGACAACTGTGAGTCCAAAATAGAAATTTTCATACATGTTTATCTTTTTTGAGGGGGAGGGGAGAATCCCAGAGTACTGCTGGGATTCTGATGAATAAACACATGTGAAACTGGCCTGGACTGGAAATTCCTAGTCAAAACATCTGAACGGCTGTGTATTTCTCTGCTCCCATGAGTAGCAGCCTATATATAGTAGGAGAATTGACAGTTGGGGTGGCATCAAAGTATTTGCTTAATGCAAAATTTTAGGAATGAAGGAGGTGTGGGGTTGTTTTTCAAAAAGCAGCCATGCATTTTCTATCAGGTCTGTTTCCAAACTAATTCAAGACAGCACAAAATTCTCAATTTCTTTCACCATATTTTACACCTGGTTTTCCTTCTTTTTCACCCTCCCCTTTTCAGCCAAACCAATGAGTTTATCGCTTCCTTTGACGCCCGAGTCACCAAAGTAAGTATCAGGAACTGTAAATATTTACAACAGGGAAGGGGTTTTAAATACATTTTGGCTACAGCAACTCCATTTCAGCTTGTTTTTATAAATGTGCCCTGTCTTCCAGTGATCCCAAGGGTTCCCCATTTGAGAACAAGACTATTGAACAAACTTTAAGTGTGGAACTCTCTGGAACTGCAGGTGAGAAGTGCATTGTCAGATATGTATATAGATATAGATGTTTTGTGTGGGGTTTTTTTATTGCTAGCTTGACATTATGAATTGCACAGCAATATGTTACCGTGGTCTCTTAAGAGATTAATTGTAATGTACTTTTAACAACAATTTTCCCCACATGGTTCCTTAAGATGAGATTTGCTTTAGAATTATGATTCCACTGTTACAGAGCTTAGTATAATGTCTAGGGAGGAAAAACGAATGAAATAATTTATCTGGAATAAATTCCCAGTCCCCTGACGTATATATTGCTAAATTTTAGTTGCATTTCCCTTACTCCCACCTTCTCTTACCTGAAAGGGATGATTCACACATGCGTGTTCATTACTTGATGACTGCAGCCATCAGTTGATGGCTTGCATTTATACAAGAATAATCAGGAAGAGTTTTTATATTACCTCAAACTTGATGCTTTCCATTTGAAATATTTCGCACATTTTGGGTGCAAGTCATTGAAGACTGAGCGTTCAAGGGTTGTGAATGCATATGTGAACTGGCTCACAGACTGCACAACAGAAGATTTATACCATCTGATCAGTGTTTTAGAATTTGCTTCCTTCCTGTTTAAATTAGAGGATAAAACTTTGCCAAACAACATTTTTGCTGGGTAACAGGAAAGGGACCATCTAAGCTTAGTATTGGATTGCAGACAGTGACCTTCTCTTGATGACGTTTGCAGACCACAGAGCAGTAATGGAATAATCAATTCTCTTGTTTTTCTCTAACTTTAGAAAGTATGAGCTTTGAGGATATCTTGAGTATTAGAATGTAGACCTCGGCAGCCTTGTCTGAAAGCCATAGTATTGCACCTGCCATGAACTTGTCCTCTCTCAAGTTAAGGGCACTCCACAACTTAAAAAAAAATACACTCATAATGAAATCTAGTCTTATTATGGTCCTCTGCCTTGTACCTTCATTTTACACTCCTAACCTATTCTTGATCCTTTCAGGCTTCAAATGCTTATGCGTTTTTTTAAATGTAGCCTTCCATAGCTTGATTATATTATACTTACGTACACTTTTTGAAAAAGTCTGACCATTGGGTAGTTAACAGATCAGTCCTGTCTATCTTTACCTGGAAGAATGTTTACTTTCAAAGAAAATGCACCTAGGATGTAAGCCTAAATGTATCGCTTTCCTTTGAGATATCTTCTGCTTGCTCCTGGAGTCTGCAAAAGGTGAAGGGAGTGGTTTCACTGACTCTTCACAGGTTAATATTCTTTAGTGCAGGATATATTAGGCCCATGTGGACACATTTAAAGCACGTGACTTCTGTCCCCACCCCACAGAGAATCCTGGCATATTTACTGGGTTCCATGTAATAACTTTTAAACAAGCGATGTTCTGATTTTATATACACTTGTTCGTTATTTTTTAAAATCTTAATAACGCATGGGGGGGGACTTTTAAGCAAGTGACAAGTGGGGTGCTGTAGGGTTCTGTCCAGGGCCCGTTGTTGTTCGACATCTTTATAAATGACTTGGATGAAGGAATTGAGGGGATGCTCATCAAATTTGCAAATGATACCAAACTGAGATGTCCCCTCCAGCATGTTTCTAATAACAATAGGGATGTCCTTTTCCATACCCTCCAACATTTCTTCAATGAAAATAGGGATGTCCTAAGGAAAAGCGGGACATTCTGGAATCAAATCAGAAACCAGGACGGCCCTTGTACATCTGGGACTGTCCCTGGAAAATAGGGACACTTGGAGGGTCTGTGGTGGTATAGAAATGTTTATTATTATTATTATTATTATTATTATGGTCATTAACAGAAATGGGCCCATTTAATTCCAACCTATAGTAGATGTGTCTTCTGTCTGGATGCTGTCTTTAATGTTGCCCTGGCATTGTTTATAATAGTTTAAATAGTGGTTGCATTGCTCCCACTATGAGTGGGCCTGCTTGCGCTATTGCAGTACTGTACACTCTAACAATATAAAAAGCACCTTCCTTGGTTTTCCGCTCTTTCCCTCACTTCCTCTCTGTGCCTCCTCCTTTCGAACAAAAGTGGTTACTTTACTACACAGTGAACTGATAAAAATGCTCCCCACTCCAGTTATTATTGGTTATCATTTATATATTCTTGATGGATGTTGATAAAGCTGAATCTTTAAATTCATTCTGTACCTCAAATCATCATTATCATCTGGGATTTTGCCCTAGGGATTGCAAGACTAATTGTATATCTATTTTGTCAAGATAGGCCATCAGGTGAACTGGGAGGAAACGCTTAGGAAATGAATTTCCTGGCAACTCCCCAGGGATTATGCCATTTCCATTTTTAATTTTTGTAGGTAATAAACTTAAATTTTGGGTTTAAAATTCTTCTCCAAATGTCCTGCTGCTTCTTTAGGTAAGACATATCTGAAGCAACAGTCCCAAAATCACATTTTGCGCCTCATCAGTTTAAGAATTTGAGGTGATAACTTTCACACTTTTTGCCCAGTTTGGGCCATAGCAGGTTCAAGATGGCCGGAAGAGATCTACAATGTATTGAAATAATTTATGGGAGCATCATGGCAAAGATGCAAAATGGGCAGTGTAAGCATGCATGGAATAAATCCTGTTTTTCAGGTTTTGCTTAGGGGGGAAAAATAGCCTCTAGAGCCCCAGTGATTGTTCTTTCAAGTATATATTATACACCCAAATGTTTTCCATTTAGCTTGCTGCAGAAACTATGCAGCAATCAGACAATGAAATACTAGATTAGAATTGTTAGGGCAAAACATAACCTGTCCCCATTTTGTACTACCAGTGGCAATATTCACACGATATGTTGCATGCATGCTGCATTTTCACTCCCTTTTTGTCTCCCATATAAAACAGAGTCTGTCCATGGACATTTCAGAATAATTTATTTAAGAATGATGGCTACTGCATGTTTGTTTTTCCCTGCGAGGAAAATCATCGTATTTTCCTTGTTTAGCAGCATTAAAGAAGTTTTGTGTACACAAAGCTAATGAAAACAAATTTAACTTGTCCAAACTGTCTAACAGGGCAGGTATCCATGAGGATAATTTCACTGAGGATAAATCATCCAGGAAAAATGCAACACTTGCAATGTATATAGCTTTTTTTACATTTTAGCTTATGTCTTAATAAATATTCCCTGAAAGAAAATCTGTTTTAATTCCGCCATATTAAAACCAGAACATCCTAGTCAGTCTCTTCAGATATACCTTTGGTCTCAGTTGCATAATTATACAACTTTTCCTCATTGTTCCTACGTTGGTGACATGTATGCCAATCAGTGGCGAGGCAAAGCAGGAACAATCAAAATCCCTTTCTTCCTGCTTGTTTCCTCCTTGATTTTCTTAGCTTTTTTAGTATTTTCACCTCTTTCTGTGTAGTTTCAGAACAAATAGAACAGAATTTGTTTTGATGAAGATAAATTGATGTCAGCCTTTAAAGCAGTTTCCCCATCATAGTCCCTTTCTCCCCAGCCGTCTGAAAACAAATGGGTGCATTTCTGTTGTGTGTATAGCATACTAAAGTCAGAAAGGAATTGCTTTCATTTGCTTTTCAAAGCTGTATTAGTCTGTTGTATTATTATTTTTCAAAAAGTATTTATATACTTATTTGACAGTAACCCCATAACACCTTTTAGGGATTACTTCTGAGTAGATTGGCCTATGATTGGTAATTTTAATCTAAGGAAATGGTCACAGTTAAATCTGAAGCAAGGTAGTCTTTATTCTCCTTTACTTAAGCCTCTGGGCTCCACCTCCCATAGACCCTAGCTCTGCCCACCACGGACATATAGTTCCAATAGATTATCCTTGAGGAAGTATGGTTCCTGGCAGAATGAAGCTTGATTAAGAAGTAGCTTCCCAAATGCACCTTTGCACTAAAGATGGATCAAAAGATGGATCTTGTGAAACGACAAACACTTCATTAAAGCGTCTTGATAGTTCGCACTTTGGTTCTGCTGGTGTGACATGTTCTGGTGGCATATTCTGCTCAAGAAATTAGATGATGCTGTGTTGAGTATCCTGCATGAGACATCATTAATATTTGTTGATGAAGCTTGGTCATATAGGTGACAGAAATTATTCAGGCACAAGACAGATGGATTATTGTAGTATAAAGTCTTTCTCAAGATCAGGGAGAACATCAAGAAAATGCTCAGGAGGAATGGAAGTTCCCCCAGGATGTCTGCTTTATATACATTATTTACACAATGGGCCCCATGTGATTGGCTAATTCTGGGATTCACCTGTAGGCCAATCAGGTTGCAGATTCACTTCCACCTGGAGCTGGATTGGGTGGCTCCTGTGGACCAATCAGACTGCTGCATTCTGAATCCTATTGTTCTAAGACCAATCAGACTGCTGCCTTTTGGATCCTATTCAACTCAGTACATAACAGGTACACTTTGTGGACCAGAACTACAGCGACATTTTGCAAATCATGGATCCTTGCATCTGCAGTGGAAATGTGGCAACTGTGACTTGGGACCAGTGAGTGCTAGTCAACACTAGTCCTACTCAGAGCAGAGCCGCTGAAGTTAATGGACACAACTAACTTGGGGAGCATAAAAAGAACATATTGCGTCAAGTGGGCAGGGTGCTATTGTGCTTGAGCCATTTCCACAGGCCTCTGGTTGACCACTGTGAGAGTAGAACATTGGCCTGATCCAGTAGGCTCCATGTTGTCCTTTATTTGTTTTATCTTCTGAAAAAATTGCCATCTAGAAAAGAAGCTCCAAGCCTGAGATTGGGTGTACATCTGTTGCCTTCCCACCCCTGTTCCACTCCTTCATTACTGCATGTTGCCCCAAAGCTGAAGAGAGTAGTGGACTGTGAAGATGCTAGTTCCCCAAAAAGTGCATATCAATGCAACTTTTGCCTCATATTGAGGGAAGTATTCCTTAATTTATTTGACTTGGTTCTAAAGCTTGTGTCCTGCCTTCAAAGAAGAAAGAAAGGAAGAGCTGTTTTAGATTTGTTTCATGGTTCTCTTTTTTAGGCTATCTTGACAATCTAGATTCGAAAAATTATGTTTTTAAAAAAAGAAAGGAAGGAAGGAAAGAAGAGAAAGAGACACACAAAGTTCTAACACAGTGCATGATACCTGTAAGCAGGTATCACTGACTGTTTTGGGAATGCTGGAAAAATAAACTGGGATTTCCTCATTCTTGGGCCATATTTTAGGCAGTTACCAAGAGTCACCAGTATATTGCTTAGCTTTTCATACGTACCCAGACTAGGTTTAATTAGCATTCACAGGTGAATGTTGCCAGTCACCAAATTCCAGATGTTCAATGTAGTAACACACACACCAAGCAGAAGTCCCATTACCTGAAGTGTTCCCTACCCCCTGTTGCCACTCTGAATTGCAGCCTGGCCACCCCTATGGCTGATGTTTGGGTTGTCTACCCACAAAGCGATAAAGTGATATGAGCAAGAATGGGTGGCGGAAGGTTCGACCAGGGGAATGCCATCTAGTAAATTATTAGACCTTTCCAGAGGTCTATATTTATCCTCTGCTGTACTGACAACAAGATTAAACTGACTGCTCAACAGACATGTAGTCCTTTATTATATGATGGCTATTTAATTTTATTATCCATTCCCAGCTTCTGCCGTTTTGTGTCGTACAGAAGCCCTGCTGATTCTTTTACTGAATCAGGCCATTATCTTGTGTTCAGTGCCTTAAGTGGCTTTAAATAATGTTTCCCTTGATAATCCCATTTCCAAACTCATAAGATGTAAAAGAATCTGGTGGGTTGTGTTTTTTTTAAATAATGCTGATACTCACAGCATGTCTCCAGGAAGGTTCAACTCTCTACAGCCCGCCAATATGCATCCACAAACGAGACGCATTATCAGATGTTTGTGCGTTAACGCTGAAGTGCTCTCAGTCATGTTAAATTTTGACAGAAAAACTGCCATCAGTGTAAACCTGTGTTGTAAAGGGATAAGAGTTTTGGAATAAATTTCGACATTAATCTTAGGTAGGAGCTGGTGTTCTGCAGTAGCTAAAGCAGACTTGCACAATTTGCGGACCACCTCAGTGGACACAGCCCACTAGCCAGGTAGTGTTGCCTTCCAGGTGGATGCCACAATAAACACCTTGTGGGCTGGATTCAGTTTGGCGGGTCGGCAGTATCTGCAAGCCTAGGCTCAAATGTTATATTCAGGTCTAGGTAAATCTAACCCATTTTGGTCAAATCTGTGAGGGAGTGGACTGAACTTCCACAAGCTGTTAAAAACAGATGTATTTCCTTGGCCTCAAATACCAGTCAAACGATTCCCGGTTCCTGTAATTGTGGTATGCTGCTTTTATTGGCTTTTTAAAATTGTACATTGAATTCTTTGTGTTGAATTGTTTTATTGAATAGCATGCTATTGTATAATAAGTCTCACAGTACAGTATATAGTACAGTACAGTAAATTGACTTATTTATTTATATCTACTTTGAGGACCTTATTTTGGATCAAATGTATAAGCCTGTATATAATTCTCCTAGATTGGTCAGAGTAGTTCACACACACACACACACACACACGCATTCCGTGAAACATTTGACTTCTCTTTCCGTTCCAAAAATGGAAGCACCATTCCAAAACACCTAATGAGTTTGTGGCTAAAGTGATACTTGGATAAAGGACAGTCAGGCTCACCCTAATTTTCCTGTTCAAATGACTGTCCAAGAGGGGCATCTACACTTGGATAACTTCTTTTTAAAAACAAAACATAACATAACTGTGTTAAATGTTTGGAACAGTGATGCATGCATTACTCGGTTGTGCCATGCACACGTTTTCCGGGAGTGTAGGGAAAAGATTGTGCATTTTAAAATGGAAAATACCATGGAAACTTGTGGGAGAGAGAGGAAGGCAGTTTAAGCAGCCTTGCACTGCAGTTGGGGAATCCTTCTCGGGGAGCAGGGAGAGGAGGAGACAGTGCCAGAGGTATTGGATTGTCCTTGTAGCATTTGCAAAGGCCATTCAATTTAAGGGAAGACCTTTTAAAGAAAACTTTAAAAAGGTGGCCTTGAAAGTTTGCTTTAGGCAAAACTTGGTTGCAAATTAGAGATGTGTGGACCCTCCTGACTTGACCTGCAACCTCCATATTTATTTGGATACTTTCCATTATGCAGAAGAGTCCTGTGGCATTGCAGCCGAGGACGAGGTTGTGGGGAAGGGAAGGAATATCCTCAAAACAAAACAAAACAAAATTAAATGGCTGGTGTTTGAAGGGAAGCGTTGTGATGCTTGTACCACTTCTACTGGATTTGCTGTGCAGAAGTACATAAGTGTGAGTGATGTAGAGGTACTTGTTTATTATAGAGCACATTTCAATGCAGTAATCATAAATATTGCTAAGGTTGTGCTCTGTTGAAATATGACCTACATACTCTTGATTGTTTGTGTTACGTGATTTGTCTGACACCCATTACATCCCGGGTAATGGCAGCCATTTGTTGCTCTGCACAGCAGGCGCTTTTGACAAAGGAAAATAGGCAGCAATAAAAAAGCTATAGTCTGAATTACATTCTGCACAGTGCCGCACTGCTGAGAGTTTGTGCAAGTGTGTTAACAATGCTCTGAACTGCCTCTTGTCAGCCTTCAGCCTGTAATGGCCATCTGTCCTCACATAAATCTGTCAAAACCTGCTAAGTTCAAGAGAGAGCACGGAATATACCTTGCACTGTCAACGCCAAAATGTACACATTTTGCAGAGAGAAAATCAGCCGGCGTGAAATAATCCAAAAGGGTGCAGAATGTTTTAGCACTATTGATTTAGGATCATGGCATGAGATGGAACTCAGATTACTGTGATTAGAGTAAAGGCAAAGCAGACGTGATACTCGCTGTGAATAAATATGGCGCTAATTTTCTCGAAGTTTATATAGAGGGGAAGTGGGCAGAGTTTGGTCCTAGGTAGGAAAGAAGAACCAATGCAAAACTTTTCTTCTCCTTACTTAAATAAATATTGCACATTCCCCCTCTTCGCTGGTGACAGAGGTGTTCTTAGGGGTTGATGAAACCAGCCCCCCACCAGGGTGCAGGTCCAGGGGTGTGTGTGTAAAATTCACTCCAGAAATTTATCTGTGTTAAGTCATTAGACAACAGCTGGGAGCTCAGCAATAAGAGAAATGGTATGGCAGTATTAAGGTAGATGGCTTGAAACTATGGAGTATATGACGTTTTTGTGTGTGGTGCCACAGCAAGAGCATACAAAGGAGAAACTTCCCATCCTTGTCACACCTCAACACAAAGGCACGCAAGTTGTTTATTTGTGTGTTTTTTTGTTTTGCCCTTCTCACTTTGCAACACTTCGGGACACTTTGAGTTCTTGGGTTGCATAAAATGTAGTAATTTCTAATGTGCCTGCTGTGGTGAAGTGTGGTGTTTTTCCCCCCTGTGAAGGAGCACCGATATACCTTCTTGCCAAGAATCCAGGGGAGCCTTCATAGTGACAAACTTGGGTTTGCTCCTGACAGTAAACTCATTGGAAAGCCATAGCAAACACTGGCTCACTACGCGGGTGGTGCTGTGGGATAACCACAGAGCCTAGGACTTGCTGATCAGAAGGTCAGCAGTTCGAATCCCCGCGACGGGGTGAGCTCCCATTGCTCGGTCCCAGCTCCTGCCAACCTAGCAGTTCGAAAACACGTCAAAGTG
Organism: Podarcis pityusensis; assembly: GCF_964106645.2. Classification (NCBI taxonomy): domain Eukaryota; kingdom Metazoa; phylum Chordata; class Lepidosauria; order Squamata; family Lacertidae; genus Podarcis; species Podarcis pityusensis. The sequence continues at coordinate 9,769,721 of NC_138034.1, read as the reverse complement.
CAAGTAGATAAATAGGTACCGCTCCTGCGGGAAGGTAAACGGTGTTTCTGTGCGCTGCTCTGGTTCGCCATAAGCAGCTTAGTCATGCTGGCCACATGTCCCGGAAGCTGTACGCTGGCTCCCTAGGCCACTAAAGCGAGATGAGCACCGCAACCCCAGAGTCGGCCACGACTGGACCTAATGGTCAAGGGTCCCTTTACCTTTATTTGTTTACAGGTTCAATTTAGTAGCCATTTGTTGAAGGCAGGTCTAATTTTGAATGCTGCCCTATGTGAAAAGCTTCCTGCAAATAGAAAACCGGTACTGCCGGCAAAACCTTGTGCTAGCTTTCTATCAGAAAGGGAGAAGCTCTCAAAAGAGTTATTCCCCACATGCACATTCTGTTTCCTCAGAACCATATGATTTCATGCCCATCTTATTTTCTTGATGTGGGTGGGGATTAATTTGTTTAGCTTTCATTTTGCTTATGTGTTCATTTATAACTTCATTTCAACTTAAAAGGCATCTAATATACGTGAGTTGTTAAGTTTCTGTGCTTAGTTCCTAGTCCTTAATTTTTAAGGCTCCCCAACTCACTCTCTCTTTCTCCTTAAACATGGTGCTCCTCATCTAAGCTTATTCCTTTTTGCACATTTTACTAATGATATGGAAGTATTTTTATTTTAGGAGAAATTCAGTGGTGATTGATTTTTTTTTTATTTTGTTTAAAAACAGACACTTGCAAGCCCTTCTGTGCAGCAGACTCGCCAACTTTACCAGACAATACCCTTCAATAGTCCATTGGCTAGAACAGGTAGTCATTATCATTTGGGGTGAATAAAGGAGGCAGCCTTTTTTCCATAAAGCCTATGACTCTAATAAAGTTATTGGCCATGTTGACCTTCATCAACAAATAGCTTTCCTCCAAACACCACATTACCGATGTAAAAAAAAAAAAAAAGCCAAATAACCAAAAATATGTAATCGTATTGTGGAAGCTAAAAGTTTCACATCTTTTGCCCAGTTTGGCTCAAACTGACCAGCAAAAACATCTATAATATATTAAAATGTTTTGGGGAGCATCAGCAAAAAAATTAGAAAAAGCAGAACCAATTCTTTCACTGAAGGTTAAAAGAGTTCCTTTGGACTGAAGAGTGCTCTGTCTTCTGCAGATTATACACATTTCTCACTGTCTCTCTTTTGGCCTGACACTGATCAGTGGTTGATCATACCTCTGTTGAGGTAACATTCCTGATGCAATACAATATTGTTCCCTCCATTTGTCAGCGCAGTTCCTTTCACGGATCTTAAAATTGCATATTGAAGGATTAAACTAGACCTCCTGATCATGATTAGGATGATTAGGATACATAAAGAGGGGAGGAATTTGCTGAACGAAATAACTGAACTGGAATACAAAAAAGGAAGGTGTGAGGAGGTCCTGGAAATAAGCAAATGAAGGTCAAGTATTGGAAGGAATGAATTGTTTTTAAATATTTTTACTTTGTATTTTTTCTTTTTTTGTGTGTTTTGTAAAATCTTGAAAATCTTAATATCTTATAAAAAATAAATAAATAAACTAGACCTCCTGATGTAGGCTATAAGTCCCCACATCTTCCGTGGCAAGGGGACTCCATTTTGTGGTTTGCCTCAGGTGCCAAAATGTCTTGGGCTGGCCACACTACCCGCAGCAGTGACAACATGGCTGTGCAGTTTGCTGGATTATTGTTAGGGACCCATAGAGGCCTTGGGCTGTTATGTGGTGGCTTGGTGTATTGAGACAAACATTGGATGCCTCCGCGTCAGTGAGATGCTTATGTGTTGCTCTTGAAACTGAACATTTCTAACAGCTGTTCTCTGTGTTACTGGCCATTGGAATGCTGTAGGTTATGGCTGAGGTTTGTGTGGAATGGGTTTTTGTCTTATTTTTCCAAGGTAACACCTCTGTTCCTCTTTGAATTTGCCTATCTGAACTAGAGCTCTTCAGTTTCCACATTGTAAAAGTAAAGCAACAGAGTTAAATACAATTCTGCACAGCTTTATTTAAGCCAATCCTGTGCTGTTGGTAGGAATAACAATACTTAAATTACCCCTGGACACTATTTGATTGTTCAGTGAACATTTGCATCAATGCAAATTTCTGAACCTCCTTAAAAAAGAAAGAAAAACAACTTGTTTCATTACCCAACTTAGCTTCTCAGTTAACTTGCCTCTCAGCTAGGAAGATGTAGTTCCCAACATTTTGTTTTTTAAAAACCATTCGATTAACATAATCTTTTATAGAACCTGAAAGAAACTCAAAAAGAGTTGCAGACATCCGCTACACAAAACTATCAGCAGTGGGATGAAAGCTTTGCCTTCTTTCATTCTAGGTGGTTCAGCGTGGCTGTGTGTGATCTTTCATCTCTGCAAAGAGATCTGGCATAGTAAATTCACATCATAGTGTGCGGGGAGAGTGGGGGAACCTGGTAGTTATTGATCTGACATTTGTCTCCTCTTTATTTACTTAATCCTCTATTTGCTCGACACAAAGTAAATTTCAGCCTCTCCTTTGTAATATTCATTGGCATTTGGGTATTTAGTTGCCGTTTCAGTTTCACTATTGTTCTGTTTTTGAAGAACCTTGTTGTTTTGTTTCCAATATTTTATTATTTGTATATTAGCAAGGGTTTCTTGAATTAATGAGCTCTGCAGACCTGAATCATTGCTACAAATTGTATGGCCAGTTTTAGGTCTTGCATCTCTTTGTGTTGTCTATTACTGAAGTACTCCACGTTTCTGTCATCTAGATTATTTTAGCTTTAGAAATAGTTGGATTGGGTGGAGAAGACTGACAGTGTTTTAAATTTACAGTCTAAATCTACAATTTACAGTATCAACTTTGTATAATGAATATCACTGAAATTAGTTCAAACTCTCTATCTATTGAGAGGACACCCAAATAGCCCAGAAACCTGATAAGAAAATAAATTAATAAAATCAAAATCCACCCCCACTTCCAATAGTGTTTGATGCATCCTAGTTTTGATGTTTGAAGGAATAAACATTCCTTAGACATTATTTTAGCTGTGGGGTTACCAATCACATCTGCTGTTGTTTTCTTAAATAATTGCTATGCGTGTGGGCCCCAATTCTCAGTGCATCTGTGTCATATGGAGAAGAGAGGATTGCCCCTTCACCCCCAGCCACAATCTTGATGAAAACTGATTTCCCCCATGTGGTAATAATAATAATAATTTATTAAGCAAATAAGAAAAAAAGCTTCCATTGATACCCACGGTAGATTTTTGGAGGTTTTTTTGCAATGCCTTTTGCAGTATTGGGATGATTTTCATTGTGATTGAGGCTGGGAAGGGAAGAGATAAGGATCCCTTCCCCATGTGCAGTTAAAGAAGCTTCTGGTTTGGCCTGTGCTGATATACATTTGGAAGCCCTTTTTAAAGCACTTCTTTTAGCAACTTTGGAGCCATAGGAATGCATGCCCCTCCCACATCACTGTGGTAGTATTGAAGACCAAGGCCATGTGGGAGGAGCCCATGATTTGGTTCTTCTCATGCCAGTGTTTCTCCAGTTACTTTGGGGGACAATGCTGGTGTGGAAAGGAACCACAACATTCGCTTCTGCCTTGTGATCTAGGACTTCGTGACATTACCAAGTGGTGCAAACAGGATCCATGCTGCAGCTATTCCACACCACTAAAGGTAATAACAGAAGGGACTTTTAGTATCATCAGCATCACTTTTTATGTTGCAAGGGGTAAATAAAAGCATTGTTTTGTTTTTAGTTGTGTGTGTGTGTGTCTTTGCTTGCTTGCTTCATTCATTCATTTTAATGAACATGATTTCTTTATGTATATAGCACCCTCAATGTTCATAACACATTACAGAGTAGCAACAAGATGATAAATCTTTTCCTCTGAGATTCTGACTAGCTAAATTTCAACTTGGGGAAGTCGATGGCGGGAGGTGAGCAAGATGGAAGCCAGGGTGAACTAGAGAAGACTGTGTGTTTGGTGTAGCTGCATGCACATAAAATAGGCGAATAAGGGGTTGTGGCAAAGGTTTCGTGGAAAAGATGGGTTTTGAGGATATGCTTCAGGGAAGCGACAGGAGGGGGCCTCATGAAGGTGTTTTGGGGAAAGTTAGGGTAGAACCCACATGCTAACCAACTTTGGTTGGTTTTTGCTTTGCTTTCCTCTTAGGCCTAACTCCGCCTACAACCCCTCCTCACAAAGCCAACCAAGACAACCCTTTTCGGACTTCACCAAAGCCAAAGTCGTCATGCAAGACTGTTATGCCACCTTCCAAAAAACCGCGCTGCAGTGAGTCTTCCAGCTCTCAAGGACATAACTTAGTTCGGAAGGGTCCGGAACAGTCAGAGCTGTATGCGCAGCTTAGTAAAACAACTGTGCTGTCTGTCGGTCATGAGGAGAGGAAGACAAAGCGGCCTGGTTTGCGGCTGTTTGGTGACCATGACTACTGTCAGTCTGTTAATTCGAAAACAGAAATACGCATCAACCTATCCCAGGAGCTTGAGGAGTCCAGACAAGTCCAATTGAAAGGCTGCTTGCCTGAGCGGTGGTGCCATATTTGTTCTTCTTTCGAACAATGTGACCAGTACAAGAGAGAGACTTCACAGGCGAACAGGCAGGATTTGCAGTGCAACAGCCGGAAGCAGCTCCAAGACCAGGAAATCCGGGCCGAACTCAATAAGCACTTTGGTCACCCTAGCCAAGCTGTTTTTGAGGAGGAGACCACTAAAACCAGTGCACTGAGGGACAACGGCAATTATAGTGACGAACAATTCTCCAAGCTACCTATGTTTATAAATTCAGGACTCACAATGGAAGGTCTTTTCGATGACAGCGAAGATGAAAGTGACAAACTGTGCTGGTCGTGGGATGGGACGCAAGCCTACTCCTTGTTTGACCTGTCGGCTTCTTGCTCATCTCTTAACTCTCCATGCAGAGATTCAGTGTCTCCACCCAAATCCTTCCTTTCTCAAAGATTCCAAAGGATACGTTCTCGATCGAGGTCCTTTCCTCAGCACCGGTCTTGTTCCCGTTCTCCATATTCCCGATCGAGATCAAGGTCGCCGTGCAGTAGATCCTCCTCAAGGTACTGTACTGGAAGAAAGCTTCTGAGCAGTAACAAGCGGCGTGATGGGATGTGACTGTGGAAGTTGCTGTGCTAACCTTTTATCAGCAACCTCTCCGATGCTAAGCTAGTTACAGTTCATATGAAACGAGGTTGACAGTCGCTAACTCAGTCATCTATTCTTATCTCAGTAAAGAATTTGCAGAGAGAAAATAAATCACTTGGGCAGACAAAAGGAAATACTTTCCCACACAATTATGGAATTCATTCCCGTAACATGTGTTGATGGCCAACTAACTTAGAGGTTGTTGGATTATTTTTTTTTAAAGGATCAGTTGAAATTTGTGGAAGATTAGTCTCTTAAAGGATAGGCACTCTGATAAGCTAAGTGGAGTCCCCATAATCTCTCAATACGCAGAGCCTGACTTGTACGTCAAAATGGAGCCACATAACTTGCCATTGCTGGAGTCAGAATCTTAGACAAGTTGGACCCTTGAGCCAGCAAGGCAATGCATATTTTGTTGTTAGGAAATGCACATATTATGACAAAACCTTATCAGCAGATAAAAAGAAGCTATAGATGTGAGCTGTAGGAAGCTGGGGATAACTCATCCTTTACAATCAGTGACAAATGTTCTTTTTTATTTCTTCTAACAGATCTTCCTACTATCACGAGTCCAGTCACTGTAGACCCCTGGCATATAGAAGTTCTCCCTTGTATTCAAGATCCCGATCCAGATCGCCATATAGCCATAGACCCAGGTAGTGTAGCATCCCATATTTATACGTCTCGCATTTTTAACATATATTTCTTTTTGCATGTGTCAAAAGAACAACACACCCAATCTTTATTATTCATTGTACCTCTGGGAAATTCAGGCACTTGATTTTAATGATTAAGTTATGTCTCCTAGATATGACAGCTATGAGGAATATCAGCATGAAAGGCTGAAGAGGGAAGAATACCGCAAAGAATATGAAAAACGGGAAACTGAAAGGGCCAAACAAAGAGAGAGACAGAGGCAGAAAGCAATTGTAAGCACTATGCAGATAACTTTCATTTTGGAAGAGATTTGTTTTATACTCCTTTTCTCTGTCTTTTTTCTCCTTAAATGGAACAAACAAAACACACACACTAATCTCTTCACATGCATTTCTCAGTAATTCTGATCTCCTGTGCTCCAGTTGTGCTTTCATTTCAATGCTCACTTTGCCTTTAAAATGTAATATTTTAAAGCTACTGTAAATCATCACTTTCTACATTCTGTAGCCACTAGAAGACATATTAGAAAAGGGCTTTGTCATGGATAGTAAGCAGCAAAGTAGCTTAAATTTTCGTAGCATATGGGATGTATAGAAATATATAAATCTGCCGTAGAAGCAGCAACTTCTGTAATGCAGACAAAAATGTGCTTTGTCCTAAGATGTTTGTCTTGGGGCATATGTGTGCTACAAAGTTAAGGCAGTTGTTTGCTTATTTCAATGCCGTTGCATCCCTTGAAGAATCTGGGTGACTCTTAACTTCGTTAGAGACCCTTTGCTCCCTCACAGAACTAAAGTTTCCCAAGAAAAGGAATAGCTTTTCAACCAGTTTCAGTCTTTGTGTAAATTTGCCCCTGGCAGTGAGTCACTGGATAAATGCAGAGTATTGGCATAAGGTTTCGTGGTGACACAAAAGCTATACATTAGGTTTAAAACAGGACTTGCTAGGGGTGTGTGTGTTGGGATTTGTTATTGCTGCAAATAGTTGGCTGGCTGCGTGAGGCCAGAGAAATATCACTGTAAAGAGTTACAACATGCCCTTGTATGACCTCTTGTCCCATGCGCTCCCCCACTGAGATGTTGACATTCCTGCATTGACCTTGTACGCCTCTTTCAAGCAATAGTACAATAGCTCTGATTTTCCTAATGGCTTGAGCAAGGCCTGGGTCCATTTATTTCTGGTTAGAAGTTTTGAGAAGACTAAATTTGAGCTACATTGTTGGGCTATGCCATTTCTTTGGAGCAAGGCTAGCAAATGGGGTCCCTTTGAGATGTTGGATTGCATCCCTGACCCTGATGGCTCTTGTAGTTGATGGGAGTCGGAACCCAAGAGCAGCTGAAGGGTTGGCGTCCCCTGCTTTAAATGAACAAACATTTTAAGGTGTGCTACATGAATGTGTTGAAAGAGCCTTCCTACAGGCTGCAGGAAGAAGACAAGGGGCATTTGCTAGTGATTGTTCTCCACCAACACCACTCGCCCAACCTGTGTAATGTTGTGGTTTTGACACCACACAAAGCAGATAATACGAGGCAGTGGTAGCAATTTAACAGCATATTTTACGTTTGGGACTTGAGACACATTTTTGAAAATTATTCAGAACCCAAAGCAAGATGAACTCCGTTGAACAAACCCCCATATTTCCGCATGTAGCAGATTGGACTAGATGATCCTTAGGGTCCCTTCCAGCTCTGCATTTCTATGATTCTAAGAAATAATACAAGTCAGCCAAGCATTGGGAGATAGACTATACAGTGGTGCCCCGCAAGACGAATGCCTCGCAAGACGAAAAACTCGCTAGACAAAAGGGTTTTTCGGTTTTGCGTTGCTTCGCTAGACGAATTTCCCTATGGGCTTGCTTCGCAAGACGAAAACGTCTTGCGCTTTTTTTTTTTAAGCCGCTTGAAGAGGCGCAGTTGCGACGGACTGTGCTTCGCAAGACGAAAAACATCGCAAGACGAAAAGACTCGCGGAACAAATTCTTTTCGTCTTGCGAGGCACCACTGTAGTGGCAACATGCAGATTGTGAAAGCTTTCACATATGCGCCTTCAAAAATGTCTTTGAAAAATATTTCAGCTGTCATTTGTTGAGTGAGGTCTAAGGCATTCAGACAGAGAGCATATGCCGTTGTTGTTGTTGTTTTCATTTTCTTTTGGCAATTTAACATTACGCTATAAAAGAATGAATTTCTTTTTGGTAAGCTCCACCATCAAGACCCTAGCTTTGCACCATTTCCAAATCCAGACAGTGTGCTGGGGTAGTGGCACTGCTCATCTGACCTCCTGACAGCTGAGGGAGAGGTGGAAATGTGAAGTGGCGAGCTCAGCGCAGTGCAAACACACCAGCAGGAGCAATGGGCTGGCTGCATCAATGCCTTTGCACTGCGCTGACCTTCCTGCCACTTCCCCCTCTCCCTCTGGATAAGCATCAGCGACTCACCTCTTGGGAGGTCAGGTGAGCAGGAAGGGCTGTAGCTGAAGGGCAGAGAATCTGCTTTGTGTAGAGAAGGTCCCAGGTTCAGTCCCTAGAATCTGCAGGTAGAGATTTGCCTGAAGCCCTGGACAGCTACTGTCAATCTCTGTAGGCAGTGCTTTGACTCAGTATAAGACAGCAATCTATGTTCCTCTGTCTCACGCTACTGACTTCAGCTGAAGGTTGACCGAAACAGGATTAGGCAGCCAGAAACGTTTTGGGAAATAACAGGATTGCTATGCTTAGTCACTAACAAATGAAACAGAAATGGGTAGATTCTTAAGCATAAAGACAAACCCCAAAATTTTGCCTACATCCCTCTCTTCCTGGTTACTTCCCGTACTCATATCCCTGCATGCAAGCATGGAAATAGTATCGGTCCCTCCTGCACAATTCCCCCCCCCACTCCACAGTAACTCAGAGCAGGGCTTTAAGTGTGGCTGCCCCTGTTCTGTGGAACAGCATTGCTGTCAAGATATGACAGGCTCCTACGACCTACACCAGGCATAGGCAAACTCGGCCCTTCAGATGTTTTGGGACTACAACTCCCATCATCCCTAGCTAACAGGACCAGTGGTCAGGGATGATGGAATTGTAGTCCCAAAACATCTGGAGCTACACTTTCTGGAAACAATTGAAGACATTTTTGTTCTCATACACCTTCCCAGCTTAGATAAATAGGTTTTTGCCACAAGTGTCTAGTTTGTGTGGTTTTTGATTTGTTGTAAATGTATTTGCATTTTTAATTATTTGTGTGTGTGTGTCTATTGTACATTGCCTTGAGATGATTTTGTATAAGGCAATTACAGTGGAACCTCGGGTTGCGGATGTAATCTGTGTCGGAGGCACGTCCGCAACCCACAGCGTTTGCATCCTGAAGCGCCGCGTCTGTGCAATTTGGCGCTTCTGCGCATGCGCAAGCGGCGAAACCCGGAAGTAATCCATTCCGGTATTTCCAGGTTTCCCACGGTCCGTAACCCAAAAACACATAACTTGAAGTGTCTGTAACATGAGGTATGACTGTAATAGATTCATGATGAAGATGATGATTACCAGAGCAGGGTGATGTGGACCAATGCAGAGTGAGGCCATACTGCTCCTACTGTTAGTGTTACCAGCTCTTCAGAGTATGCACTCTTAAGAGCCCAGATAAAAGAGGGGCATGCATGCATCGTCTAACTTTTTTTCATTTGCTAAAAGCAGCCATCTGTGGATGTTGGGATAGGGGATCTGGATAATCTCTTGGAAACATGCATGGCCATCAAACATTGGCAGATGCATCAAAGCAAGATAACCTTAAAACTTTTTTGAAGTTGGAAAGAGAACTTCAGACGTTTCTATAAATCCCTCTTTGCTGAAAAATAGGATCTTCCCTTGCATTTGCAAAATAATTTCTAGAACAAGTACAAAAGAGAGCGTGATATTGAAGTGACAGAGTGCAGCAACTTTGCTGGAGTAAGATACAGTGATACCTCAGGTTACAAACTTAATTCATTCCGGAGGTCCGTTCTTAACCCGAAACCGTTCTTAACCTGAGGCGCGCTTTCACTAATGGGGCCTACTGCTGCCGCCAGTGCACAATTTCCATTCTCATCCTGGGGCAAAGTTCTCAACCCGAGGTACGACTTCCGGGTTAGCGGAGTTTGTAACCCGAAGTGTTTGTAACCCGAGGTACCACTGTACTTTGCATCTGAACAGTGCCTGGACAGGAAACATCCTGGAAACTCTATGTACATTATCTTGATTTCTTGGGTATAGGAGGCAGGAATGTTCACAGCCACTATATGTTATGATGGCCACTGACAGGTGGCCTTAAAAGGGATTCAGGCATATTCAAAGGCTATTAGGTAAAGGTAAAGGGACCCCTGACTGTTAGGTCCAATCACAGACGACTCTGGGGTTGCGGTGCTCATCTCGCTTTACCAGCCGAGGGAGCTGGCGTACAGCTTCCGGGTCATGTGGCCAGCATGACTAAGCCGCTTCTGGCGAAACCAGAGCAGCACACGCCGTTTACCTTCCTGCCGGAGCGGTACCTATTTATCTACTTGCACTTTGACGTGCTTTCGAACTGCTAGGTTGGCAGGAGCAGGGACCGAACAATGGGAGCTCACCCCATTGCAGGGATTCGAAGAGCCAACCTTCTGATCAGCAACTCCTAGGCTCTGTGGTTTAGGCTATTAGCTAGGAGTTAAATGGAACCTCCATCGTCAGTTGGCGTATATTACTAGTTTACTAGGAACAAGCAGTGGGGCCACACTGTTTGCTGCTTAGCTGTGTATTGCTTCTATTCACCCTTGCAAATTTATGGCCCCATATCAGAGAAACAGCAAAAAAAGCCACTGTAATCCTCTTAGAATTATGAAAAAGTCATGTAAGAGTTGAAACGCAAACTATGCCTCCCAATCTGTGGGCACAATGGCATGCCGTTTAAGGGAATAGTTAGTGGAATCGCATACTGGAGGACATATGGTACATTTCAGTTTCAAATTTGAATTTCTGTGCCTTGGTCGTTTTTACTTATTCCCTTAATTGTACTTCACCAAGCTTTTTTTATTTTTTTAATGGTTCAGTTTTAGCAGGGTTATCTCTCGCAGCCTAAATAAAGAGAAGAAGGGGAAATAGAAGCCAAAAATAATCACACTCGTGACAAATCTCGTGGAGCATATGCAGTATTTATTCCCATCACATACCTCTATTACGTTTTCAATGTTGGTGCATGAAACATTATGGGTCTCCCCCCCCCCCCGCTTCCAATCCAGATATATTATCTGAAATGAAGTGTATTAGAAAGTCTGCTGTTACGTTATGCTCCATCTGGTCAGTCATTTTGGTTCAATAGCTAGTGTCAACCAAATTGTTTCTTATCAAGTGGTTCAGCGCAGTTAAGTTTTGTTTTGTTAAGACATTTGTGTGTGATGGGGGGAGGGAGGAATATTGCAGAACATGTGCAAATCTTTACTGTTCCCAGATTTATGAGCTGAATCCTCCTATTCCAAGGCAAGGCCATTAGGAGCAAACACAACCTAAAATAAAGTCAAGGAGTATGAAATGGAAACAGAGACCATGCTTGCATGTTCCTGACACATTATACCATATGTTGGTAATTCTACTGAGACTTACCCCTCAATATGATGTTGCCATTGTTGCCTCTCTCCATGAATTCAACACATGGACTGAGTGCACTCATCCCAGCCCTGTTGCGCTCCGTGAACTGCGAAGGGGAGACTCCTTGTGCTATCTAGAACCTTAGGTAAAGGTAAAGGGACCCGTGACCGTTAGGTCCAGTTGTGGCCAACTCTGGGGTTGCGGCGCTCATCTCGCTTTATTGGCCAAGGGAGCCGGCGTACATGTGGTCAGCCGCTTCTGGCGAACCAGAGCAGTGCATGGAAACGCCGTTTACCTTCCCGCTGGAGCGGTAACTATTTATCTACTTGCACTTTTATGTGCTTTCGAACTGCTAGGTGGACAGGAGCTGGGACTGAGCAACAGGGGCTCACCCCATCGCTGGGATTTGAACTGCCAACCTTCTGATCGGCAAGTCCTAGGCTCTGTGGTTTAACCCACAGTGCCACCCGCATCCGCCACAGCGCCAGGCTTTCTCGAACTTGGGTCTCCAGATGTTGTTGGACTACAGCTCCATCAACCTTCGCCACTGGTGCTGGTACCTAGGGGTGATTAGAGTTCTAAATTAGCTAAGGGACCAGAAGCATAGAGTTGTGAACACATGCACATAGGTTTTTTGATACCCTCTACCCCACAGTATCAGGGTTTGTTTTACTTCACACTGTGTCAGGAAGATTTTGGGCATCACATGGCACGGCGGAGTCTCAAACAAAGATGTGTACTCCCAAGCTCACAATCCCATCATGTTTGCAGTCTCAGTGACATCTATGGTGGCTTTGTCATGTCCACAGAATGGAAGATGGCAAGATCCCCAAAGACATTCTCTATGGGGAGCTGGCTTCGGGAACCAGGCCCATTGACAGACCAACTCTGCATTACAAAATTGTCCGCAAGTGTGACATGAGGCTGGCAACAGGGATGAACGAAGGCGTTGTGACACCTGGGGCGGGGCATCACTATGTAGGGCGCATGTGCGGCGTTGCTATGTACGACGCATGTGCCGTATGTAGCGACATTGCACATGCACTGTACATAGCAGTTTGCCAGTGGCGCTGGGATCCTCTGCTTGCGGCTCAAGCCGCGAACGAAGGATTCTCCACATACGGCTACTCACGCTGCCACGAGCCCCTGCAGGGTGCCTTCTTGTCACCCCCGCAGACATGGCACCCGGGGTGCACCGCCGCCCCGCCCCACCATTGCGACGCCACTGTCTGGCAGTATCCAACTACATTGTGTGGGTATCCCTTGCAGAAAAACACAGTGTCTGGAGACAACCAGCTTGTGTATCCACAGCAGTGACCAAAGGAGGAATAACCATTAGAAGGAATTCAGAGAGAACAAACACTATTGTGCATCTGCAGCAGCAGAACCAGACACCTTCATCTGCTCCACCTGTAGTAAAACATGGCTGTCCTCTATCAGTCTCTACAGCTGCAGCAGGCGCTGTAAAACTCTCCAGCAGTTTGACTTCACCTCTGAAGGCACACTCTTCCATCGTCTCATGAGACAGAAGGATGCCAACAAAACATGCTCATGGAGAGTTAGTCAGACCAAACTTGCTCAACCTACAGCTCATTCCATTTTTTAGGAGTGTACAAATCTGCTACAATTTCTGCAGCCCAATTTTTTTTTCTAGACAAAGGGATTTAGCACTTTAAAATTTATATTTTAAATTTAATTTTTATATAAAAAGAATTTATACACAGCTTTTCAGTGTCTTGCAGCACAGATTAAAGTCAGTTTAAAAAATGCAAAATCAAAGACCTGATCCCTACAAAAAAAGAATAAAGACAACACAAAATTTAATGCTATTGCCAAATAACAAGTCAGCCAAACCACCCCAAAATAGATAAAAGGCGGATCTGCTCTTTCAAATTAGGTGGTCTTAAACTAGAATATTAGAATTATACATCACCTCAGTTTTATATATGCATTTTATATATGTATTTTCAAATAAGCTATTTCATTCCTCTCCAACAGGAAGAACGACGTGTAATTTATGTGGGCAAAATTGGGCCTGACACGACCCGAACAGAACTGAGAGACCGGTTTGAAGTTTTTGGTGAAATTGAGGAGTGCACTGTAAATCTACAGGATGATGGGTGAGATTAGCCTTACTCCTTGTTAGGAAGTGTGTACTCTGATTAAGAACTTAATTTGTTCCAGAGGTCCATTCTTAACCTGAGGTACCACTTTAGCTAATGGGGCCTCCCGCTGCCACCGCCCCACCACCGCCGCACAATTTCTGTTCTTATCCTGAGGTAAAGTTCTTAACCCGAGGTACTACTTCCAGGTTAGCGGAGTCTGTAACCTGAAGTGTTTGTAACCTGAGGTGTCTGTAACCCAAAGTACCCGTACACTTAAAAAGTGTAAGTTCATGGCAACAAGAAAGTGCTGTGTCAGAGGTCAAGCTAAAGTTTTAAAAAACCTTCCCCCCGCTTTCCCCCTTATTTGTTCATCTTGCTATAGTTGAGATTTCATGTCCCAGAAAAAAGTATTTAGCTGGCTGACAGGACAATTGTGCTGATGAATGGGCGCAGTGGTGTTGGCATTTACGCTAGGTGAGCCCCCGTAGAGTTCTTGCTTCTTAGGAAATGGTGACGTTGACGTGCATTAATACTTTTTAATTGCAATTCTCAACAGCATGTTTTCTTTTCAATTACAGAGATAGCTATGGTTTCATCACTTACCGCTACACTTGTGATGCCTTTGCCGCTCTAGAAAATGGGTACACGCTGCGCAGAGCCAACGAACCTGACTTCGAACTGTATTTTTGTGGACAAAAGCAAATTTGCAAGTCTAACTATGCAGACCTAGGTATGGCATTTATTTTTGGGGGGCCTGAATGTAGGGTCCACAATTTCAGTTTTCTCGAGGGTCTTCCTATTATTTTTCAAGCTGGAACAAACAATAAAAATTAAATTTAAAGAACCTTGCTTGAAAAGTAGCTGCAGTTGTTTCTAAAGTGCTTTCTAAACCAAATTCAGGTCTGTTTTTGCCAATGTGGAAGATTGCCATTTTGCCATTCTCCACATGTGAGGACAGCAAAAGGGAGCCCTGCTCTGCTTGTGGTAAAGTGTTGTGAAGTTGCTTCCCTGCCACCATAGATTTCAGTTGTGCCTGTGATCTCTGTGCCGCTGCAGAACTGCACTTGGACAGTTAGTGGGCTTCAGACAGCAGCGTTGCACTAGGGACAAAAGACATGTGCTAATCCTCATGCTCTCTTCTCATATTTTCACCACCTTCAAATTGTAATAAAGCCATTTTTTAAAAATTAAAACATTCATAGCCCAGTGCTTCCTGTACGAAAAAACCACTCACGGCGGCTTTCAGCATTTGAAATTACAGCCAACGAGACGAGGTCATTTTTCAACAACTGGTGGAAAATAGCAAGGGGGTGTGCCAACCGCATTTTTACAGGGCAAGGTGTTTCGTAATCTGGGTGCAGTCACTGAGAAGGCCTGCCGGTGTGGTGTAGTGCTTAGGAGCGGTGGACTCGTAATCTGGTGAACTGGGTTCGCTTCCCTGCTCCTCCACATGCAGCTGCTGGGTGACCTTGGGCTAGTCACACTTCTCTGAAGTCTCTCAGCCCCACTCACCTCACAGAGTGTTTGTTGTGGGGGAGGAAGGGAAAGGAGATTGTGAGCCGCTTTGAGACTCCTTCGGGAAGTGATAAAGTGAGATATCAAATCCAAACTTCTCCTCCTTCTCCTCCTCTTCTTCTTCCCACCCTAGATGGGGCAAGGTAGGAAACAGGTATTCTTCCACCATGGATGATATATAGAGAAGGGCCTCTCCTTCTGATCTCAGGAAGCAGGCAGCATCATTTGGAAGAAGGGAGTCCCTATAGCATCCTGGATCTGGGGACATGGGTGGCGCTGTGGTTTAAACCACTGAGCCAACGTATTGTCAACTCAACCAATTAACCATCAACCATGTTAAATCTAAGATTCTGATTTTCACCAGAAGTCGGAGATTATACGAATGGAAGCTTGGCGGAGCAAAAATAGAGCAAGTCCTAAAATTTCAATACCTAGGAGTTATTTTTCAATACAATTTGGGGTGGAAAGCACAAATTCAACACCTACTTAATAAGGCCAAAACTCTGTCATATGCGCTCCTCCGATTTTTCTTTTCGGATGGAGCTTTGCATGTTCCCTCGGCCCTAAAGGTGTTCAAGGCAAAAGTGGTTACCGCGCTTGCCTATGCTGCCCCGCTCTGGGCCGTGATGACAGATCTTGCTCCTCTTGAGACTCTGCAAAACCAATTCCTACGTCGGATCCTAATGCTTCCCCTGTGCGTAAGTAACGCAGCCATGCGACTAGAATTGAAGATCGCATCCCTAGAAACCTGCCTGTGGAAGCAAGTCTTCAGTTATTGGTTATCATTGTGGCATAGATTACCAGACCATTACCTTGTCCAATGCTTATGGCGAGATGAATTCTCCAGCCTTTGGACTAGTAGAATTCATGCCAAACTCCTGAGTTACGGAATCTCTCCCTTAGATTCCCTAAAACTAGATCAAATCACTGCTCAAAGACTGATCCGCCAAAGACTGGATGACATCGATTTACAGCGAAATTATACGCTGGGGGGAGGTGTTTGTTCGCCCCAGAACATTGGTATTACTTTAACTTACTGCGTTCCATCATACCTCTCCTCCCTTTCGACTGTTGCCCATAGGCTGGCCTTCACCAAAGCGAGGTTTAACGTTTTTCCCTCCAATGTTCTGAGACATAGATTCTCAAAGGGCCAAGCCTCCGCCATGTGCGAATGTGATAAGGAGACGCCGGAGTCGCTTCAGCACATTATGTTCACTTGCCCCTTGTTCAACGGGCCACGGGCAAATTTGTTGGGATCAATCATGCAGAAACTAGAGGGTACCCCACCAAAATTCCACCTTGCCCAAATCTTGCAGGATAAGGATACCCATACGACCCTGAAAGTGGCTAGGTTTCTGGTCGCTGTCCTTACCCAAAAGCGTTGCCAAGGAGCACTACAAGCTAATTAAGGCGCAGTATGTCATTCCATCTCATAGTATTTTATTGTTACAGTGGTGTTTTAGCGGCTGTTTTTACCCACGTGCACAAGCTGTTATTTATGTCTTGTTTTTTTCTGTATGGGCCTATGGCCGTAATAAATATTATTATTATTATATTATTAACCACTGAGCCTCTTGGGCTTGCCAATTGGAAGGTCGGCGGTTCAAATCCCTGCAATGGAGTGAGCTCCCATTGCTCTGTCCCTGCTCCTGCCAACCTAGCAGTTCAAAAGCACATCAGTGCAAGTAGATAAATAGGTACTGCTGTGGCAGGAAGGTAAACAGTGTTTCTGTGCGCTCTGGTTTCTGTCACAGTGTCCCATTGCACCTGAAGCGGTTTAGTCATGCTGGCCACATGACCCGGAAAGCTGTCTGTGGACAAACACTGGCTCCCTCGGCCTGAAAGCGAGATGAGTGCCGCAACCCCATAGTTGCCTTTTACTGGACTTAACCGTCCAGGGGTCCCTCACCCTTTACCTGCCTAGCATCCTGGACCTTAGCCATTTCATACATCACCACAGCAGCACCTGTACATAAGGCAGCTAGCAATCTCCTGATAAATGGCTTCTCAGATGTGTTTATCCAAAGACCCTTTTTCTTATAATGAATTCTCTTAACTATATATTTGAATATTAAAGGTTAAGCAGGAGGATAGGAAATGATTCTCTTTCACCGAAAATAGGATTAAGTGTGATGACACTTGTAGCCGTCCTTAATAGTCTAATTGTGTGGAGGTTTTTAAACATTAAATTAATGACCGGGATCGTTAAGATTTCAGCGTACTGCTATTCCTCTGTCTGTCTGAAATCTTGTACATTCTCCCTCTGCTTTGTGTAATGCGGGAAGTGAATACAAAACAATATTTCCCCTAGCCAATTGATGTCTTCTCCGAGTCTAAATGATAAAGGCGATATGCATTGTTCAAAGTGAATATGCTATAATTCACTTCACTGGCTAAATAGATAGTGTAAACCCACAGAAAGGCAGCTGACTGCTGGAGAGATAGAGGCCCAGTGATGAAAATATAAAAGGTGGCAAATCATTTGTTCAAACACTGGCTGATAAAACCAGTAAAGACGGATTGAAGTCTTGACTTATCTTCCACATTGATGAAGTCAGGGGCATTTTTAGTATCTCAAAACATCTAGGGTATAAAATAAGCTGCCTTAAAGAGACCTCCTTGAACATTATCCATCACTGGGGGTTAGTTCTGGAAGAGCTTTCCATGTTGTCAGTGTATCCTCACACCTTTTCCTCATCAGAACTTCAGAATGCCTTTCCGAGTTTTTGTTTTAAAGATTGCTGTCCCTTTCCTTTAAGGGGGGAGGGGAAATGAGTCAAATGTAGAATAGCGAAACCCTGAACACAAATAGCTAATTTATTATCTATTTTAAACTAATCTGTTTTCTAAAGGGTGGTTGTAGTTAATGGAACTACCAGAACAGTACGTCTGATGAGCCCACAATTTGTGTTCAAAATGGCTTGTAACATTCTGCAAGGAATAACTGTGACCCATTAAGAAGTGGGAAACAGCATAATATGTTGTGAATTAAATGCAGCACTAAAGCTAAGAGGGGTTTTTGTTGAGGGGCTTGTAGTAAGCATTTGCTTACTGTGATGGGACGATGAGCTGCTTGTGTGTAAAATCCTAGTCCCTCAGAGTTTGGTCAAGTTTGCAAACCTCTGTCTGTAACGGAGCCCCTTAAACATGGCTCCGTCAGTCGCTGGCAGATTCCGACAGTGGTTGCTTTCGGAATCGCTTCCAACATAAAAGCTCCTTAACGGAAACACGTCTTCTGGACTCTCTGCGTGACAGTTTCCGGCGAGGAGTGGGTGTCCCTACAGGAGGTCCTGAAACCTCCCCACTGTTTTCGCTGGAAGTGTCTCTGAGCCATCCCTCCAGCTCCCTTTCCCTCAGCCCAGCTCCTCTCCCCCTACTGGTTCCCTCTTCAGCTGCTGAGTCTCTCCCAACCTGTGTGAGCCCTTTCACTTCCCTTCCTTCCGATGGCAGTTCCCTGACATCCACCTCCCCTCCAGGGCCCCCTTCATCCCCTCTCGCCCCCTCCTCTACGGGCGGTGAGGAGGCAAAACCCCGGAATGAACTTCCTTCATCTTCCGATGTCCCGAACACTTCTCTCCACCTGTTGCGGTTCCTGGTCTCGAAGTACTCCTCCTCCTCAGAGTCCATCTCCCCTTCCCCTTCCGATTCCGAGAATCCTTCCAACTCCTCCTCCTCATCGGTGGTCCCAAAGTATTCCCTCCGGAACCTCTCCACAGGCTGAGGTTTCCTTGGGAACCTTTGATGGAACGTTTCTATCAATACCTCGTCATTGATATCTTCTGCCATTACCCAAGTGTTTTCTGACTCCGGTTCTCCTTCCCACGCTACCAAATACTCCACCTGATCCCCCTTCCATCTGGCGTCGAGGATTTCTGCCACATGGCTGCTGCATTCCCTTTCTTCTATGACCGGTCCCCGAGTGGCCATCCCTTCTCGTCCCCCCTCATACGGTGACAGTAACGACCTGTGAAATACTGGGTGCAGTTTCATGTGGTTGGGTAACCGGAGCCTGAAAGCCACTGGGTTGACCTGTTGAATGACCTCAAAGGGACCCAATCTCCTGGGTCTTAATTTCTTACAACCTCCTTTGAACGGCAACCCTTGGGTTGACAGCCACACCCTATCTCCCACCCTTATGGTTTCACCTTCCCTTCGGTTCTTGTCTGCCTGCCTCTTGTATTCTTCCTTCGCCCTTTCTAAGTTGAGTTGGAGCTGACGATGGATTGCTTCCATTTCTTCTACAAAATGCTCGGCTGCCGGGACACCCCATCTCTCCCCTTCTCCCCCTGGGAAAGCCCTGGGATGACACCCATAATTAGCCAAGAAGGGGCTCATCCCTGTGGACACATTCTCGGCATTGTTGTAGGCAAATTCCGCCAGCGCCAACTTTTCTACCCAGTCATTCTCTCTGTCATTGACATAACACCTCAGGTATTGCTGGAGGACCCCGTTTGCTCTTTCCGCCTGCCCGTTGGTTTCAGGGTGCCGGGCAGTCGAAAAGTTGACCTCCACCTGCAGTAAGCTCATGAGCTTCCTCCAGAACCTGGAAGTAAATTGTTTTCCTCGGTCTGAGACCACCCTCAATGGCACCCCGTGCAACCTAAAAATGTGTTCTACAAATAACTTCGCTGTCTCTTCCGCCGTGACTGCATGCGAGCAGGCTACAAAGTGGCACATCTTTGTTAGTAGGTCTACCACCACCATGATGGCTGTTTTCCCCTTGGACTTCGGCAGATCAGTCATAAAATCTATCGACACTGCCTCCCAAGGTCGTTCTGGGGTTGGTAAGGGTTCTAATAGCCCCGCCGGTGCCCGCCTCTCCCCTTTGGCCCGCTGGCATTGCTCACACCCTCTTACATACTCCCGTACATCTTCCCTCACCTTAGGCCACCAAAATTCCCTGGTGACCAACCACATGGTTTTGTGTTGTCCAAAATGCCCCGCCGTGGGGCTGTCGTGCAACTGCTTGAGTACCCTCCCCCTTAAGTCTCCTTCAGGGATATACAGTGCCCCTTTGTAATACAAAGCTCCATTTCTTTCCTCGAAACCCCCTGGTTCCTCTCCCTCACCCCTAAGACCTCTGAGCTTATTCTGGGCGTATTCATCATTCTCTGTTTCCTCTACCAGTTCTCTTTGTCCCACCAATGCCGCCCCACACACCCAGCGGTCCTCTGGAATGACATGTCTCTCTTCGGGTGCTCCCTCCTCCTCCAAATATTCAGGTTTGCGTGAGAGAGCGTCCGCCCTAATGTTCTCTGGGCCTGGCACGTAACAAATCTCAAAGTTAAATTTGGAGAACTCCTGGGCCCATCTCACTTGCCGTTGGTTGAGCACTCGTGCCGTCCTCCAATACTCTAGGTTCTTGTGGTCAGTGCACACTTGCACCTTATGTTGTGCGCCAATTAGCAGGTGCCTCCATTTCCGGAACGCCTCATGAATGGCTAGTAGTTCTCGGTCATACACCGTGTAGTTCCTCTCGGATTTGTTCAGCTTTCGCGAAAAAAAGGCACACGGTCTCCACTCTGACTCCTCCTTCCCTGGCTGCAGAAGCACCGCCCCAATCGCTCTGTCTGATGCGTCAGTTTCCACTCTCATCGTTTTTTGTAAATCCACATGCAGGAGTTGTTGTTCCGAGGCGAAGGCCCTTTTTAGTTCCTCAAATGCTCGCTCCGCCTCCTCAGTCCAAACGAACTTCTTCTTACTGCTGAGACAGTCCGTAATGGGCGCCGTCAGGTGGGCAAAGTTTCGGATGAACTTACGATAGAAGTTCCCAAATCCTAGGAACCTCTGCACATCCTTCCTTGTTTTGGGTGTTTTCCATTCCAGCACCGCCTGGACCTTGCCGGGATCCATGGCCAATCCCTTGTCTGACAGGCGATACCCCAGGAATTCCACCTCCTTGGTATGAAACTGACACTTCTCCAGTTTCACCCACAGCTGGTTGGCTTGCAGCCTGCTCAACACTTCTCTGACGTCTCTCACATGCTGCTCCTCATTCTCAGAATACACCAACACGTCGTCTAAGAAGGCCACACAATTCTTGTAAAGCAAAGGCCCCAGGACGTGGTTCATAAACGATTGAAAGCACGCGGAGCCTCCTTGTAGGCCGAAGGGCATAACTAAATATTCAAATGCCCCCAAAGGGGTGAACATGGTGGTTTTCCATTCATCCCCCTTCCTTATTCGTATCAGGTTGTACGCCCCCCTTAGGTCCAGTTTAGTAAAAATCTTTCCCTTCCTGACCCTTGTCAAAATGTCGTCAATCCTGGGCATAGGGAAAGCCACTGGTTCTGACACTGCATTTAAGGCCCTGAAGTCACACACAAGCCTCGGCTTGTTCGTGTTTTTTTTATCCACAAAAAACACTGGGCTGCCCCCCACCGCCCTGGACTCTCTGATGAACCCTCTCTTCAGGTTCTTGTCAATGAACTCTCTTAGCTCCTGCATCTCTCTGTCTGACATGGCGTACAGCTTGCCTACAGGGAGCTGTGCCCCAGGGAGTAAATTGATTTGACAGTCAAAGGGTCTATGCGGGGGTAATTGGTCAGCTTCCCTTTCGCTGAAGACGTCGCGGAGATCTGCGTATTGTCGTGGTACCTTCACGTTCTCCGTTACTTCAGTCCCTGCTAGGGTGGCTTGGGCCCCTGCCAAACCCTTTCCCTCTTTGCAGTGTTCTAAGCAATGTGCTGAACCAAAAGAAACCACTCTCTGATGCCAGCCCACCAGCGGATCATGTAACGCTAGCCAGCTCATCCCCAATATAATGGGAGCTCCTCCCAAGGTGGCCACATTAAACGCTATCAGTTCGGTGTGCCTTACCACCTTCATTATCATTGGGACGGTCTGCAAGCTGACTTCTCCTCCCAACAGCTCCCTGCCATCGATCGTGGTCACCTGCAGGGGGTTGCTTAAAGGGATCGTCTGTATCTGGTGTTCAGCTGCAAACTCTTTGCTCATGAAATTGCAGGAGCTGCCTGAGTCCAACAGCGCCTTTATCTTTAGAGGGTGTCCGTTTGGCAGCTCTAGCGCCACTTCTATCACTAGGGCGGGTTTAGGAGGTTCTGGCGTGGGCACTTTCACTGCTCTTTGGCCTGACTGCTGTGCCCCGACGGTGGCAGCCAGGCGTTGGCTTTTACTTGCTTCGGTATTTCTTCCTCTCTTCCCTCCACAGCTCCTACCATCCCTTGCCATTCCTTCCTCTGGGGGCAGACTCTGGCAAAGTGACCTGGCTGTTGGCAGAGATAGCATTTCCGGGCGCCTTTTCCCTCCTTCTTTCCCCCCTCACTGGGCTTTGAAACTGCGCGCGCGCGCGCTGTTCCGATTTCCATCGGCTCTGCCGGCGGGAAAGTTGGCTCTGGAATGTCTGGAATGCGGAACTCCTTCCAACGTTCCCCCTTCCCTTCCCGCCTCTCCAATGCTCTCGCCTCCTGGCGCGCTCCTATGGTCAGCGCTGATTTGGTCAGCTGGTCCATAGACTCCGCCCTGGGCGCCCGGGAAAGTTCGTCTTTCACAGCCGAAGAAAGCCCTTCTTCAAAAAGCATTTGAATGGGTTCCGCCGATAGATCCCACCCCAATTTATGGATCAACATGGTGAATTCAGTCCAGTACTCACGGACAGATCGGCTCCCCTGTTTGCAAGCCATTAACTGTCTGCGGACCACTCCCTGTTCAATATCGCTGGAAAACATCAGATCCATGGCACGAAAGAACTTCATCGTGTCCTTTAGGACGTCACTATTCGCTGCCATCAGGGGTCTAACCCAGTCTCTCGCCCCCTTTTCAAGATGCCCAATCACGAAAGCCACTCTTGATTCCTCGTCAGGGAATTCATCAAACTGCAGATTGAGGGCATATTGCATCTCTGTCCGAAAGCCATGATAGTCTTTGGGCTCCCCCCCAAACTTCTGCACCAATCCTGGTACCTTTCTGACGAGCTGGGTGTCTTTCCCCTTTTTGTCTGCATCCTGAGCCCTCCTCTCCTCAAGCCTCGCCGTCTGCAGCGCTAGCTGGACCTCCAACACCCGGTACCTTTCTTCCAGGCTTGGACCCGCTCCAGCTCCTGCTTCTCCGGTTCCGGCTGGGTTGCTCATGATGCCTTCTCCTGCACAAGCTGCTCACGAAGACTGTCGGAATGCTGTGATGGGACGATGAGCTGCTTGTGTGTAAAATCCTAGTCCCTCAGAGTTTGGTCAAGTTTGCAAACCTCTGTCTGTAACGGAGCCCCTTAAACATGGCTCCGTCAGTCGCTGGCAGATTCCGACAGTGGTTGCTTTCGGAATCGCTTCCAACATAAAAGCTCCTTAACGGAAACACGTCTTCTGGACTCTCTGCGTGACAGTTTCCGGCGAGGAGTGGGTGTCCCTACAGGAGGTCCTGAAACCTCCCCACTGTTTTCGCTGGAAGTGTCTCTGAGCCATCCCTCCAGCTCCCTTTCCCTCAGCCCAGCTCCTCTCCCCCTACTGGTTCCCTCTTCAGCTGCTGAGTCTCTCCCAACCTGTGTGAGCCCTTTCACTTCCCTTCCTTCCGATGGCAGTTCCCTGACACTTACATATTCAGATCCCATCTCACTGGGGTAAGAGTCCTGTACCAGTAGCCCTGCTGCTGAAGTGTGTGTGTGTGTGTGTGTGTGTGTGTGTGTGAGAGAGAGAGAGAGAGAGAGAGAGAGAGAGACGCGGGTGGTGCTGTGGGTTAAACCACAGAGCCTAGGGCTTGCTGATCAGAAGGTCGGCGGTTCGAATCCCTGTGACAGGGTGAGCTCCCGTTGCTCGGTCCCTGCTCCTGCCAACCTAGCAGTTTGAAAGCACGCCAAAGTGCAAGTAGATAAATAGGTACCACTCCAGCGGGAAGGTAAACGGCGTTTCCGTGCGCTGCTCTGGTTTGCCAGAAGCGGCTTTGTCATGCTGGCCACATGACCCGGAAGCTGTACGCCGGCTCCCTCAGCCAATAAAGCGAGATAAGCGCTGTAACCCCAGAGTCGGCCACGACTGGACCTACTGGTCAGGGGTCCCTTTACCTTTACCTTTACCTTTAAGTGTGTGTAAGTGTGTAAATAAAAATAGCCCCTTCTAATGCTTCTTGTAGTGGTAGCGGAGTCTCCTTCCATTGGGCTCTGTGTCATTATTACAGGGGTCAGCAAACCTTTTCAGCAGGGGGGCTGGTCCACTGTCCCTCAGACCTTGTGGGGGGGACAGACTGTATTTTGGGGGAAGTTGAACGAATTCCTATACCCCACAAATAACCCAGAGATGCATTTTAAATAAAACGATACATTCTACTCATGTAAAAACACGCAGATTCCCGGACCATCCGTGGGCCGGATTGAGAAGGCGATTGGGCCAGATCTGGCCCCTGGGCCTTGGTTTGCCTACCCATGGACTAGAAGATTGAGGTAATATGGGAGAACTGCATACATAGCGGTGTCACTCCTTCTGGGAACTGGTACCACATTGGCATGGGAAGGGAGCACAGTGGCATGGTCCCCTGCAAAATGGCTTTAATACCAAGTGATGTGGAAGGAGCCACCTTCCACACAGCTGTATAGATAAGGTTGGAAGGAAGCCACGTTACTAAAAATAATGTTGGCTGGACCTGTAGTAGCATGAAGAATGCAAATGGAAGGGGGTAATTTTTAAAAAACCAAGATGGAAAACTATGAGAAATACAACAGGAAATGGGAACGGAAGATATGGAACTGGATGTGAATTAATGAATGCGTAATAAGAAAAATAATTATGGAATATCATTTAATATATCATCACAGAGAGACTTTAGTATAGACAGAGGTGGAAATATTAGTGCTTACTATGGAGGAATGGCTGTGGAAGTAGTTGGCAATAACGTTGATATGTTTGATTAGAGTAAGGCTGTTGTTGAAATTTATCAATAACCATAACTAGAGAATCCCTTTTGGATTTTTTGTGTAAAAAAGGAAAATGATTTAATCTGAATTACTTGGTTTGGAAGACTGGGAAAATATTTCCTAGCAAAAAAGTAGATTAGTGGGATGTCATTCTAGAGTGAATACTTTGAATAATTTATTTTATGTAACTGACAGACAATCAGAAGTCCTTTTTATTTTCCCTCTTTTTTTATTTTCGTCTATTTTTTCCGCTTTGCTGTTTTGTTTCTGTTTTTATTTAGATTAGTTTATTTTGTCTTATTGTATTATGAAAAATATTTAATAAAATCTTTTTTAAAAAAAAAAGAAAAACAAACAGATAAATAGCATGAAGAATGTGTAATAGTTGCTAGGCGACTATTCAAATAGGTAGCCAAATTAGTTATTGTTATCCGTTGCAGATTGGACTCTAGCCTTGAGGAATCCTAGTACAATTTGCATTCCCAAAGTTGCATGCAAACCAGCCCGTACTGTCACGTCAAGGAGACTCTATATAAAAAAATAATCATAGTCACAATAGTCAAGACTCTACCTCCCTATCTCTTCTTCTAGATTCAAACTCAGACGATTTTGATCCTGCTTCTACTAAGAGCAAGTATGACTCCATGGATTTTGACAGCTTACTCAAAGAGGCACAGCGCAGCTTGCGGAGGTAACGTGCATCATGGCCAAGGAAAATGGAGGGATGGCGAATACCTCATGGACGTCAAGTCCTTCAATAACGAACAATGAAGAAGTCACGCTTACAAATTTCTCCCTAACTCCACACACTCTCCATATACAAAAACATAGTTTACATGGACAGCTGCTTAAGGAATGAAGAGGCAAAATGGGTCTGGTGTGAGCAATTGTGTACCCCTGAGTCTCAACTTTGCTTTTCCAGGGTGAAGAGGGTGAGGGTTTTGATCTTTCTAGAGTGCCAAGTGAGAACCATTTGACATGGCAGCAGTTCCATAGAGATACGTTTTAAAAAATATATATGCGAACTCCAAAATTGTGTACATAGAACATTTTCAAAATGAAGCGAATTCAAACTTCCGCTGCTGACAACCTGAGACACACTGCAGGTTTTGGGATTTTGTTTGTTTGTTTGTTTCATTCAAGAAGCTTCTTCTCACGCCATGTTGTTTTAAAATGACGACAATCCTGAAGAAATCTACAGATCCACACGGTCCGCCATCTTTCATTGTGCTTCTCTCACGAAGGCAAGGGAAGGGCAGAAAATGGTGGAAGGATTCAAAACTTCCATAGCGTTTTAAAGTTCTGTCTTTTTAATTGTGACATCCATGTCAGCGTCCAAAACATTTATCTCACATAGAGAAATTTCGAGACCCTCATTAACAGCCAGCTTCTTGGGTGTTTTTCTCCCTTCGATGAGCCGACATGGTGTTACGCTACAAAAACATTGAGGGCAAATCTTATGGGGAGGGTTGGAGGGGGTTGTGGATGTACAGTTAGATTATATACTACATTCATGAATGTAGTTAAGTATTTACAGATGTTAAATGGAGTATTTTTATTTTGTGTACATACCGTATGACAAGATGATGCTTTTTTTTTGTTACAGCTATGCACTGTAAATGCAGCGTTCTTTTAAGAAGAGGAAAAAAACTGCTGAAATTTTTCTTAATCAAGAATATTCAAATGTAATTATATGGGGCAGAACAATATTGTACACTAACATATTTAGAAAGCTGAACTTAACGCTTATATATATTTGATTGTAAAAGAAAAAGAAAAGTGTGTGTGGGTGCGTGTTGAGTGCAAAAATATTGATGCTATACGCACATCATCCATCCCCTCTTTGAGTAGCTTATCTAATAACATTGACCAGAATTCAGCCAAAGTTAAAAACAAAAGTTATCGATTACCTAGACTGGCGTAATTGTGTCTGTCCATTGCCATGCCACAAAATGTCTACCCACGGTATTTCGCAGTATGCCAGTGTAGGGATCTGGATATATATTTCCATATATTTGTATTACATTTGATATTAAAGCCCTGGGCCCTCCCGATGGATGTCTTATTTAGGACATAAAGTCAAGAAGGAGGTTGCAACGCTTAGCAGAGAAGCAACTACCAGGAGTTTGCCTCTCTGCATCTCTAAGTCCTATTCATTTCATTGGAGGAGTTGGGCACACACTTAAATCTCTCAGTTGAGTTTGGTTGAGACTGCAGTCCTATCCATACTTAATTGCACTGCAAAAGTACTTAACTTTGGCTGGATCATACCTTTGTCAAGAACTTAACCTTGGGCAACAAGGCATTAACCTCCTTTGCAATATTTTTTCCCACATTTTTTGGGGGTGCCTCTTTCTTTAGCTGTTTTATATAAACAAAATTTATTAATGGGGGCGGGGCGGGATATTTTTCTCATTTTAAAGTTTTTTCTAGGAGATGCCATAATTTTATGTGAAGCTTCTCAAATGGGAAATCATTAAGAAGTGTTTTTATTTTATGTATCGATGATAGTTTTGGAACTAGAAGTCACAAATCTTTTTAAAAATGATACTTTGTTTTAATCGTTGTGACTTTAATTTGATAAAGAAAATTTGCTGTGGTACAGAGCACAGTTATGGTTTTTACAATAATCCTGTGTGTCTGAACACTGTTCTTGAAGCCAGTAATCTGTTCATTGGCAGAGTTCAATGATTATCTATGATTTTGAAATGTACGCATCCTCTGTATAAACACTAATTCTTCATTCCTTTGTTTACTTAAAGATGCATATTTATCGGTTGTGATTAACCTATTTATTATAAATTATGAGGTGACTAAAATAATAAAAAGGCCAGTGGACATTTTTATGTAGGATGCACACCGGTTGTCAGGTTGCTAAATGTATTATTTTCATTTGGTGGGGGGGAAATCTAGCTTTTTCTTCCTTCAGAAGCAGTGATTCTTCCTTCTTTTTCTTTAACTATGCACTAATATGGCCTTAGAGGTGCCCATGACATTGTGGGAGCCTTCAGATCGTATCAGGATCGTAGAATCCATTTGCAAGTTTATGGGCTGGCACAATGCAAGCAGCTAAAATAGACTAACTTGTGCAGCCGTCATATGACTGATGTCTTGTCCATTCAAGTCATTCCTGTCAATTACCCTATTGGATTTCAAGTCAAACACCCATCGCAAGGTTGTTACTCCTTTTAAGTTTGCTCTTTAGAGCATTCACTGCTTGTTTACAGAATAAACGAAAATCTCCCCAGAGAGATTATGGCTCTAAGAATGTATACAGACCTGCCCAAACCAAACTCTTTAGACACCACATGGGCAGACACACCAGTGCACCCAGAGAATCCCAATATGGTTCAGTAGATCCCTGTTTTCCGTCTAGAGATCCATAGGCAACCAAAGGGGCTACCGTGGTGGATGGAAGGCCTTGTGTGCCCGTCCAGCCCTAAGAAAATGAGTGAAGAGAATGGATTCAGTGGGGATTTGAGAGTCGTGCACAGACCTCCCATTGACTCAAGTGGTTCATTGTGCCACCCTGCAGTTGATTATAGAGCAGCGGTTCTCAACCTGTGGGTCCCCCACATGTTGTTGGACTACAACTCCCATCACCCCTGAGCTCTGGCCTTTCTAGCTAGGCATGATGGGAGTTGTAGTCCAACAACATCTGGGGACCTACAGGTTGAGAACCGCTGTTATAGGAGGCAGGCAAAAGGGAAAGCAGCGCTCAGTTGAATTTTATCTAGATCTTGTGCACCTGCCTGCTGCAACCACAGAGCCCTTGAACATGCCCACTCCATGGTGTGATGGCAGTGGAGATGGTGGGCAGCCATTTGCCTGCTTGAGCCACCCAGTAAGCATATATAGCAGTAGGTGGAATACACTGCAGTATTAACTAGGGGCCTTTTGACAAGATGCTTAGCACTTGGGTATGAGGAGGTCCTAGAGTTGGAAGGGACCCCGAGGGTCATCTAGTCCAACCCCCCAATGCAAGAATATTTTGCCCAATGTGGGGCTTGAACCCTTGACCCTGATAATTAAGAGCCCCATGCTCTACCAACCCAGTTCCTGCTCACATGCATATTCAGGTGGGGAAAGGCACATTGAAACATATCCCATGTTTTTCAGTACTGAGATATGGTAACAACTGGTTGTTACTTGAAAGCGGAAGTGGTTTCTGAATTGTAATCAACTGTGTCTACTTTCTCCTGTGCACACAGCATGGGGGAGCCACTTCCCCTTCATGTGACCTGACACCTACGATAGACATGTGAACGGAACCATTTGGGTCAGGTTCATCCCTCAATTGTCCCCAAGGGAGGCAGGGCAGAGGGCAGCCTTGCTTTGGGGGGAGGGGCCACAGGTGGCAAAACAGAACAGGCTCTTTGGTTGAAAATAATGTTCCCGGCATCCTTTCCTGCTGTGGACCGTGAAACTTGATTCCAAGCCCCATTATCCCTAGTGTAAAAGTGTGGGATGTCATTTGTCCTGGAGGAATGAATGGGAGAGTGGCGGAGGCAGAATATTTTGAAAGGAAAGGGGTTGAGCTTTTTGGCTGTTCAAAAGCATTTGATTTGATTTGAACATTTAAAAGTCAACTGATGGAGGGGAGAGAGCTGGATAAAATTCTTCCATCCTTATGTTCTACACTTTGAACCAGGTGGCTTCATTTAATTAGCATGGCCAGTAGCCACTGATAGGGTACTGACTAAGAACCTAGGATCTCTGCTGGATCGGACAGAAGTCTTGCCTAGTTCAGCTTAGATCCTGCTTGCCACAGTCTTTAAAAAGGAATCCCGCAAGCAGGTTGTGAATGCAATAGCTGCCTTCTACTCTTGTCCTCCAGTAACTGGTATGCTATCCTGGAGCCATCACTGATAGCAATTGATAGCCTTAAGTTCCTTCAATTTCTCCCCTTTTCAAGCTGTCTGGGTTCACGGCCAACACCACACCTTTCAGTAACCAGTTTCATAGTTTTAACTATGCACTGTGTGGGGTAGTCTCACATGGGGTAGGAAATATCCATGGGCGAGGCTCTTGCCTACACAGTTCCCATGCTGAAGGAGACATGTGTAGTTATACATTTGAAACAGGGATGGTCTCAGTGGAGCACTTACCATTGTTTGGCAGTGATTGCTTCTGAAGATACAACATACCTACCTATTTATTCCCCCCCTTCCCTAAAGTGCAGGGGAAACGATTTTGTCCCATGATCAGTGCAGCTGAGTTTGACAGCTATCCTCATTTTTATCACCAGCATATTGTTTTCCAGTAGATTCCACTGTGTCCTGTTCTATGCCTGCTCTTTTCCGTCTTTGTATTCCTCAGTAGGTAGATAGCAATAAAAAGAGAACTTTTTCGCAAGTTCTGTTTTGCACCCTGTCAATCTGCGTAATCCTTGCCATCCATTGCTTTGTAGGTTGAAGATACAGGTATTTTAACTTTTGATTGTGTGAATGCCAAACTAAACGTTTACAGCTTTTTTCTTTCTGGATTTTGAGTGTCTTCTGTTGTAAAGGAAAAAAAATTAAAGCAATAAATTATTTTTTAAGAAATCAATATTTAGTATATCATGTGTTCAAGGATGAGAAGCATTGCCGATTTTTGCCTTTCAATTTTAGTGATTCAATTTTTAAATACATTCTATTTGGCCCTGGATTGCTGACATAAAGAAAAACGTGTGTGTGCTTATGTTTTCAGGTAGCTGCTATGTCACAGTTCAGGGTTTCGTTTCTTTCTGGCCTGATAAATATCTTGTTCTTGAAGATGGTTCTTCCTTTGCCGGTATCAAAGCACATATGGAATTAATGTGATTGTGTGGTTAGAGAGCAATCTGGTCCAATCTCTGCATGGAAAGCACGCTGCCATACACAAATCTCTTGTTGAACAGGGAACTGCAGGTGCCTATCAGATGCCTATCTCAATTCAGATACCATCTCTCCTCATTGCATCGCATTCACATCCACATTTCTGGCGCAAATAGTAATGCATAACTGCAAGCAGCTACAGGTTGGGACATATATTGTTGGACAATCTCTGTGGGTAGCCCATCAAGCGCTTCTTCAAAAAGGCGTTTCATATTTGCACATATCCTACGTTGCCAAATTGTAGCATAGATCTGTATGTTTTTTAGATGAAGATGTTTTGCCTCTGCTCCCATGCTGTGGTAAGTACCATATCTGGTAAGAGAACCAGTACTTAGAAACAATAGCCTTTCTAAGCGATATAACAAAGCAATTCCTCCATAACACAAAAATGATCAAAATCCAAACAGAGGGAGTCCAAAATTGGGGGAGAAAAATAGCAATTGGTGCAAAATGGCTCCAAACCACTGCTGTCCTGCCAGCAAAGATCATAACGCAGAAGGAGTGGTTTTTGCTGTTAGTGTGTAATGAGCTGGGTCAGTTTGGAAAAAAATAAAATAAAACCTTTTTATATCCCTTTAGATGTGAGCTTCCAGTAGGCAATGATTATGTGTCCTTTTAGGATGGCTGTAATGGAACTTCAATCACTGTAGTATAAGATCTGATCTATAAATGACCTAGACTAGCCATGTAATGTGATGATTCTAAATTTGTACGTATGTGACAGACATTTTCAACAATGTGAAACTACTGATCTGATGCAACTACTGTAAAATGTGTACAGTAGGGAGAAAGTGGTAGAAACTATACTGAAAAAAGGAGAGTGAGCTTTTAGACGAGCCCTCCCTGGGCACCCCCTTGATCTCTATATGTACTGTTGTAGTTTTTAAACTCACTGTATGACAATTTCCTGTGATGTCCCGACCCCCCCCCTTTAAAAGCAAAAACAAAACATGCAGTACATGCAGCCTCAATGAGCAAAATAAAGGGAATTGAATGTTTCAACCCCACTTGTTGATTTTTCCCTTATTTGTCCTGAGCAAGCAAGGTCTGTCTTTCCAAGCTAGCTGTGGACAGGATTCTGCATGTATGGATTGGGGGGAGGGAGGAGGGGGACAGACTTTGGAGCATGAAATTGGACAGCATTTCTGCTTTCGTCTGAAAGTTTTCTTAATCTTCTGGTTTGAATCTGTGCAAAGGAATGGCTATTGAAATAGAATCTAGTTGGGCAGAGGCGAGGTTCTGTATCTGCATTGCATTCCCCAGAATAAATTGTATAAATAATTTAACTGTATTTGTGTAATTGGCACAGGTAATAGAACCCACCTCTTCTTGTTAGAGGGTTTAGATTATTTTGGATGTTCAGTCTGTTTCATTAGAGGGAGAGTGCCCTCACTCCCTGTCGTATCCCCATCAGCCTGTCCTTGTTGCAGTCCTCACGTTAACTGCAGAGCCTCCTGTATACATGTAGGCTCCCTGTGTCATTTAGTAGGGAGCTCATGTACCTTCAGCGGGTTCCCAACTTCAAAATGGCAGCAAGGAGAGGTGGGGTGGCTCTTCCTGGCCACAAGCTTGTAACTGCATGGACCACAGTATCTAAAGAAGGCTAGAGCATCAGGTACATCTTGTAGCCAAGTGTGCGCAGCAATGGCATGCAGTTCTTTTCTTGGTTTTAATAGCAATTTGCATCTTCAAGATGGCTCTATTTTTTTGGAACCAGAAGGGCAAGCGTTAGAAATAAAATGTGTCAAAGGAAAGCTAGTTTGGGGACAGAGATATTTTTTGCGTTTACATTGATAGTGTGGTGGCCTCCAGACGTTCTGGGCTACAATGTCCCATCAACTGGATGGTCAAGGGAACTCCCAAGGGAAGAAGGTTCAGATCCAGGGGATTGGTGGTGGGATGATGAGGGCAGAGGGAGCAGACTAGGAGGAGGAGGTGTCGGAAGTTGAAGAGGTAGGATTTAGTTAGCAAGAAGAGGGTGTGGCAGAGAGCAGTCCAGACTCTGAGATGGGAGAGGAGTGGGGCCAAGAGATGTGATGAGACAGGTTATGGAGGAATCCAGGGAGTCTCCCCCTCCTGCTGCGACCAGCTCCCCTCCCTCCTTGTCTTTCAGATCATTCAGAGAAGTAATAATAATAATTTATTATTTACACCCTGCCCATCTGGCTGGGCTTCCCCAGCCACTCTGGGTGGCTTCCAACAAAATATTAAAATACAGTAATGCATCAAACATTAAAAGCTTTCCTAAACAGGGCTGCCTTCAGATATCTTCTAAAAGTCTGGTAGTTGTTGTCCTCTTTGACATCTGGTGGGAGGGCATTCCGCAGGGTGGGCGCCACTACCAAGAAGGCCCTCTGCCTGGTTCCCTGTAACCTCACAGTCAGGGAACTGCCAGAAGGTCCTTAGAGCTGGACCTCATTGTCTGGGCTGAACGATGGGGGTGGAGACGCTCCTTCAGGTGTACTGGGCTGAGGCCATTTAGGGCTTTAAAGGTCAGCACCAAAACTTTGAATTGTGCTCGGAAACATACTGGGTGGAGCAATGAGAGACAAGATGATGCAGCCTTAGGTTGCTGGAGAAAGAACTGGGGGAAGAGAGAGCAGTGGGAAGGCCTTTAGTTCTCACAACAGCTTCATTGGGGCAAGACCTACTGGGAATGGTTGCTGTGACTGAACTGTTTTGTTTCTTGGAATAAAAACTTCACTGACATCAGGTGCTCTGTTTTTTTATTTGCTGACCTACGCCTGACTCCAGCTCCTGACATCAAGTGTAAAAATCCACCCCTTAAAGAATTGCATTGGAGAAACAGGTAAGGAGAGAAAAATCCTTTTCACTTCCCAATGTACATTATCAGGTTATGGAGCATCATCGCTATCTGAGTGGCTAAGACCCTCAACCCATTTCTTGCTGGGCACCATTGGATACTTGGCAGGAGTTCTTCCAAAAGAGAAGAGCGATGGGAAATGATGCAATCTGGACCCAGCAAAATTTTAATTGGATCATTGCCGTTGTCAAAAAATGAAGAGGGAAAGGCAGGCTTGAATTGTGCACAAGGGAAATTCTGGCAGCTGAAGCTTCTGTTGTCATTTGGGCTTTGTGACCTGGCAATCTAAGATGGGAAGAAGAACTAAGAAGTATAGCATTTGTTGATGGGATGATTTCACATATTGATTTCAGCTAATTAGCCAATTATGTGATTGTAAGCTTCTATGCAGCATAAACAGGAACTATTGAAATTAATATTCCATTGCAATTTGTCCCACAGCATGGTTCCTAGATATTATGCTAGGCAAATAGCCAATATTCTTGAATATTACTAACAATGGGGGGGGGGTACTTAACATTACCTCCTACTACATCCCTATTGGCTGAAATTAGTTGCTACTGCATTCTTTCTCTTGTGAAATTTGAAGCATGTTTGGAGGTTCTTCACCAACTGGGGGAGAGGTAAGAATGTGGAGGGAAGCAAAAATCTATATATTTTGGGAAATTGATTGTTCGGTAGGCATTTGGACATCTCCTAAGATACTGTAACAAAATTTTGCATGATCGCTCCTGAGATCAAGGAGCAGGTTTTCATCTACATTTGAATACAATTGGGCTTGGTGTTTAATGAAGATGGTGGTCCGAACCTTTCAAAAGTGCACTAATTTTTTGTTGCTTAGATTTCCGGAGCCCAACGCCAGGTACGCAACTGCTTCTAAATTTACAGGGGAAGAGGTTGTATCTGCACACCCTTAAGTTGTCACAGGATTCTGGCTGAAGCAAAATATGTATAATGGATTTAGAGGCTATTCTTCAGGTGAAACATCAGAATGAACATCAAAAGAAGTCAAATGCGTTTGATAACACTAGAAACATCACAGTTTGATTGCCATATCTGTTCTTCAAATCCATTTCACTGCTGTCTGTGGGTGGCGAATCACATGTGTTTCAGGGTGATGGCTGATCCTTAAGCAAGTGTTTTGGCTCACTCTTTGAGCCTTCTGTTACACAAATATAACTCTAGTCTTTGCCACCTGTAATTTCTCCCACATTGATTTAATTTGTATCTTCTGGCCCCTTACAGTTAGCAGACATAGTATCTGAGCTCAGAATACATTATGGATTGGGATCTCTCTATGCTGCATTGTTAATTTGTTTTAAAGGAATTATAAGACTGTGTATATAGGGACCCTGATGTTGGGAAAGATTGAGGGCACAAGGAGAAGGGGACGACAGAGGACGAGATGGTTGGATAGTGTTCTCAAAGCTACCAGCATGAGTTTGACCAAACTGCGGGAGGCAGTGGAAGACAGGAGTGCCTGGCGTGCTCTGGTCTATGGGGTCACGAAGAGTCGGACACGACTAAATGACTAAACAACAACAACAACATCATATAGGGACGCGGGTGGCGCTATGGGTTAAACCACAGAGCCTAAGACTTGCTGATCAGAAGGTCGGCGGTTCGAATGCCCGCGATGGGGTGAGCTCCCGTTGCTTGGTCCCTGCTCCTGCCAACCTAGCAGTTTGAAAGCACGTCAAAGTGCAAGTAGATAAATAGGTACCGCTCTGACGGGAAGGTAAACGGCGTTTCCGTGTGCTGCTCTGGTTCGTCAGAAGCGGCTTTGTCATGCTGGCCACATGACCCGGAACTGTACGCCGGCTCCCTCGGCCAATAAAGCGAGATGAGCGCCGCAACCCCACAGTCGTCCGCGACTGGACCTAATGGTCAGGGGTCCCTTTACCTTTACCTAAGACTATGTATTTTATCCTATTGTTCAGAAAGCAATCTCTTAATACTGTTATTACTATTTACATATACTATATCTAGTGTGACCAGATAACAGAAGTTAGGATCTGCTCAACTCTCACTGTAACTGAATAATGTATGACGTAGCTTGCATTCTGCCCACTTTTTAAAAAGATGCTCGTGGGGATAGGAGAAAAAGAAAAACAAAAAACATTGAGTCTTAATTGCAGATTTAACATTAAGAAGCACAATCGTCATAATTTCTTAGCATTAATTAATTTCCCTGCATTGCATTCTATGGATGCAAGCTGATATTGTCAACTTGTACTCAACATTGATATTCTAGGTTCACAAGCACCACTGCACAGTGTTACAAATCAATTTTCTCTACTTTATCAAACAGCAGAAAGTAATAAAGAAGGTCACAAACAGTACACTAGTTCCTTGGAGGTTTGTAACTTCATGATTTAATTTAAACCTCACAAGATTGAATCAAAAGTTGAATTAATCCCTTAGGGGAATGGTTCCATACAGATTCTGTTGATAGACACCAAGTAACCCATCCTCACTGGGATGTAGCATATCTGTTAATACGCCGCGACAAAGGAAATACGCCCCCAGGGAAAAAGAAACAGCAAAGATCCTGGACAGTCACATCCCACCTTCGGAATCTGCTCTTGTCCTTTTTCTCTGGGGGAAAAATGCTCGGCATATCAGGTTTCATCTTGAAATGCATGCTTTTCTAAAGATAAAGTCAACAATAGGGGCGGGTGGGGCTGCAAGCAAGGGGTCTGTATGCTCTGCTGTGCACACAGCAAGGGAACCCCCTCACACACTGAAAGAACTTGGGTGTGAGTTTTGCAGATCCATCCACACTGTAGGCATGTGCACCAGCCACTCCACCCTCTGGCGGTATATTTGGCAGCTGCATGAAGGAGCCCTGTGGAAACACAGATATACAGTACATCTTCCAAGACACTGATGCCCACTCACATCACAAAGAGCTCATAG
Organism: Podarcis pityusensis; assembly: GCF_964106645.2. NCBI lineage: Eukaryota > Metazoa > Chordata > Lepidosauria > Squamata > Lacertidae > Podarcis > Podarcis pityusensis. The sequence continues at coordinate 9,733,228 of NC_138034.1, read as the reverse complement.
CCCACCTACTCTCAGCAGCCAGAAGCATCCTAGCCAGACACTGGAGAGACCTGTCAGGAGTCAGCATGGACCAATGGTATCAAATAGTGTGGGAAGCAGCCTTATTAGAAAAAAACTAACCAACAAACTGAAACTGACATGGGGACAAACAGAAGACGCAGCCTTCACCCCGATAAGGTTAAAGTAAGGTAAAGGGACCCCTGACCATTAGGTCCAGTTGTGGCCGACTCTGGGGTTGTGGTGCTCATCTCGCTTTATTGGCCGGGGGAGCCGGCATACAGCTTCCGGGTCATGGCGAACCAGAGCAGCACATGGAATAGCCATTAACCTTCCCGCCGGAGCGGTACCTATTTATCTACTTGCACTTTGATGTGCTTTTGAACTGCTAGGTTGGCAGGAGCTGGGACCGAGCAACGGGAGCTCACCCCGTCGCGGGGATTCGAACCGCCGACCTTCTGATCAGCAAATCTTAGGCTCTGTGGTTTAACCCATAGCGCCACCTGCATCCCTATATGATGTTGTTGTTGTTGTTTAGTCATTTAGTCGTGTCCGACTCTTCGTGACCCCATAGACCAGAGCAAGCCAGGCACTCCTGTCTTCCACTGCCTCCCGCAGTTTGGTCAGACTCATGCGCCACCCTTAAGGTTACCTTCATCACATATAGAGCCCAACGAGACGAGAAGAACCTGCCAACAGCATACGAATCAATCTGCCTAACCTGATTCAAACACACAGACACACACACACACACACACACACACAGAGAGAGAGAGAGAGAGAGAGAAACAAATTTCACTACAGCCATTCAAAGACAGCCAACCACACCCTAGGCCACCCCCAACTTCTCTCACCACCAAAGAAATACAAGCAAATAGTAAAGAGAACCCGCACAAGTGCTGCTGACACAAAACCCCACACATACACTAAGTAGAATAGAAGCATTGGTGACTTCCTGTTTTATCGCCGCCATTTGAAGGAGCCTGGGATCAACTCTCTGGAGAAGTCCTGAGCTATGCAAGGCAAAAAAGAGGTACGCTAGGGCTCTGCGAACCTCAAAACCCGAGGAGGTAAATCATTGGGGCTGGGGGATCTGGCTGCGTTCAGGGCGACTCTCCTGCAAATATACCGGACCCATCGGGGCTCAGGAGGAGCAGGATTGAAGACACAAACACTAGGATCCATTCTAGACCCACAAAGCGATGCCACAGGCTCTGAAGGTGAAGCGGTAAAGCATTCCGAGACGTAAGGTTAATCCTGAACTTTAAAAACTACTAAAAAGGGAATTGGAATAGAAGTAGAAGTAGAAGTAAAGGAGGCTTGGGAAACATTTTAAGGATTGGGAAGTTAAGGAAATCCTGCCCGACGTTGGCGGAGAAAATGGCACAGGATAAAAGCATTTTGAATGAATCGGCTTCTCTCAGCACCAAAGAAATACAAGTAAATAGTAAAGAGAACCCACACAAGTGATGCTGACACAAAACCCCACACATACACTAAGTAGAATAGAAGCATTGCCAACCGACCCCCATCCACCTTCCCCCCTTTTCTTCCTAATGTAACGCTAATGTCTCACAACAAGTGAAACTGATCTGTAGAAAGCGCAACTTGAAAAGAGAGACATTGCGCCTACTTTTGTAAACTAAAATCTCTCTCTCTCTCTCTCTCTCTCTCTCTCTCTCTCTCTCTGTCCTGTAGGGCTCCCCCATGCTGACTGGAGCGGGGGCCCTTTCACAGTGCTCATGACTGTGTGATGGTCGAGGCCACAGAATGTGACCCCTCTGCTCATTCGGCACATGAGGGGGGTTGAACCCCCAATGTCAGGACCGATGGGCAGGTTGTATTCCAACAACATTGCCTGAAGTTTAGCACTAATTATCACGGCAGTGAAGCTTGCAGAAGATAAACAAAGATAAACATATAACCCTCCCATGCGTCTTGAGCCAGGAAGAGGTTTTTGCCTTATCTCAACTGCGTCTTGGCTTTTGTTCCATAGAGTTCAGTGGGAAAGGGTAGGCACTGAACCAGCCCATCTCTGTAAGGTCTTCGGTGTGATGCTAGAATGGGAACAAGCTTTTCAATTCACAGGTGATTTTTGTAGTCCTTCCTGGTTTATAAATGCATAACAACTCCACTTGCAGACAAGAAAGACTCTGACAATAGTGGAGACCCCTTAACAGAACCACAACTCATCATTTGTTGCCTATTCATTTATCTGCTGGAGCCAGTCCAAATAAAATGCCCAGGTTAAATGAATACTCTTCCAAAGAAGGGAGGGTTAATGGGTGTAATCATCTTTCCTATTTGCTGATTTAAAGCTCTTAGGAGACTTGTTTTGGCCACTGAGCAGCCCATCTCATTTGGATTCATAAGAGACCTATGTATCTGCTTGGGGCTACCTGAATGGTTGCATTTGTTTAAGTCTGGCTGTGCTAAAACTCACTGTGCAAAAGGCAGTGCTGTGAGCTTGGTGAGCCATGCATGGCCAAGGTTCTCTACCACATGTCAAGGCTAAAATGGCCGCTGTTTCTTTAATGCTTAAAAAAGCTGGGTCAGCATGAGTCAGCGGCCTGCACCAGGTTGTATATATAGAGTGAGAAATGTTAGTTTGGTATTGGGTGGGGTTGGTTGGTTAGTGAGTTAGTGAAAGCTGGTAGTGTTGATGTGTATCAGTCGCTTTTGCAGAAAGACTTTTAAGAATAAAAGCAGAAAGTACTCTGCAAGGATACTTTTCTCGTGGACTCTTTTATGCCGACAAGGGTCTGAGGACCAGGCTGAGGTGACAAAGGGAGGTCAGAACCCTTTCTTTCTTTCTTTTTACAAACACTGACACCACAGGCACTGCACATGTCTTTAAAAAGATGTGGTGTGCAAAGCAATATTTTATGGGATGTGGCTGCAAAGGGCAGCCTCGCGCATTTACATGTATCTTACAGAAAAATAGCAAGCACTCTTCTTACTGGCTTCGTCTGACTAACTTTAGCATCAAGAGAATGGCATTTCAAAGGGACGCGTTTCAGTTTCCAGGAGGAGGTGATAAATAGACTGCAGCAGAGATGGGCAGTGCGTGCAAAAAGCAGCAAGACCTGAAGCCTGCGTTCGGTTGCCTATACGGCAGAGTGTTGTGAGCCTATTGAGTAGTCATTTTACGGCTTAAATTTGGAAGAAGCATGGTAACGTCAGTCACATGGGGCAAATCAGTGACATATTTATTTCCCCTCAAAGAGAGGGAGTTAGTGCCTTTCCCCTGTTGAGTTCCAGGTAAGGCATTGCAATAGGTAAATAGGTTAGGATCTCTCACACAGGGCATGAAGAGGTAAACTTGTGTTGGCAGGCATGGCTATTGGCAGTTGGGACCCAGATGCTCAAATGCTATTCTGTACAGGAGGACACATTCTGTATCCCTCAGTGCCAAGGAAGCCTTTCTGAAATATACTCGGAGTTGAGAGTGGATTTCATGCTCTTTATTCAGCTCATAGTGATGAGGAGGAATGAAAGTTCTCCCACAATATCTGCTTTATATACATTATTTACACAATGGGCTGCACGTGATTGGCTAATTCCGGGATTCTCCTGTAAACCAATCAGGTTGTGGATTCACTTCCATCTGGAGCTGGATTGGGTGGCTCCTGCGGACCAATCATACTGCTGCATTGTTTTAGGACCAATCAGACTGCTGCATTCTGAAGCCTATTGTTCTAGGACCAATCAGACTGCTGCATTTTGGATCCTATTGTTCTAGGACCAATCAGACTGTTGCATTTTGGATCCTATTCAACTCAGTACATAACACTTTCCCTCTGACGCTTTGGTGAAGGATTCCCCTATTGTCTTTCTTTCATGGGGGAACTCTCAATTCATTTCACTTTTAATTTGTATACCACCTTTCTATATGATATGGTCACCAGATTTTTGTCAATGAACCTGGGGACACTCCCCCCCTTTTTTTTGAAGCTGAGTGGCAACAGGGAGTCAGTCGTGGGGGATGGAGAGGCAAAAACCCTGGGCCCAAGCAAACATGCATATCCCGAGCCTTCCCCAATGATCTGCCCCCTTCCTCCTTTGTTTTGACAGATCAAGGGAGGCACGGGAGTCGTGGGTGGGCAGCCGTTGCCCAGGAGGGGCGCAAGACAGGCAGTTTCTCTGCCAGGCAAGGTGCAAAGCCCTTCTTTCGCACCCTGTGAAACATAAATGCGCAGAGTTTTTTAAAAAACTGAGCAATGGCTGGCCGCAACTCCTGAGCCTCCCTTGATCAGTCAAAACAAAACAGGAAGGGGACAGGAGATCTGTACCACCGGATTTCCATGGTTCCCCTTTGGCAGCGTCGGTGGCAGTGGCAGCCTCAGCAGCCCGGAGCCAGCCTGGTAGTGCAGTTGGCTCTGGCTGGCTTCAGGAGCTGCTCGCGGCAGTGGTGCCCGCCATTTTTCCTCCCTGGAAGTCCCCATATGATGTGTTGCACACAAGAAACTTCATATGGGGACTTTCGGTGAGGAAAAATGGCAGGCGCCACGGCAGTGAGCAGCTCCTGAAGCCAGCCAGAGCCAACTGCACTACCAGGCTGGCTCTGGGCTGCTGAGGCTGCCACTGCCACATTTCCCGGGGAGAGATTTCAAATCTGGGGACATTCCAGGGATGGAATTTGTCCGGGGACAGATTTGCAAATCTGGGGACTGTCCCTGGAAATCAGGGACGTCTGGTAACCCTACTATATTACTCTATACACAAGGCAGTTTACAAGCTGAAGAAACAACAAAAATAGATAGCAAAGATCACACACGTCATAACAATCTGATCCAATACAAAAAAAGGCACAATAACTTTAAAATAAATAACTCATATCAAATAAAGCAATGCTTAATAATCCATTAGAATGCAATGGTAAACACCAAAATTAAATACCAGCAAATCATAATTAAGCAGTTTACCCTTATCCGTTACACTCAATCAATAAAAATAACAAGAAGTCACAAATACCAAGTAAAATGATCAAATTGAGAAACAAGGACACACAACTTCTAAAAATATTTGTTTTAAAAAACACCCCTGAACTCCTCTCTTCCCAGGTGCTTTTGCTGTTGTCAAAGTCATGGTCTGGGAAAAGCTCCTAGGGCTGGAAGGCGGAGCAAGGCAGGTGGGAAAAGCCATTCCATCATGTGAGCATCCCTTTTACTCCAAGTCAGTGCAAATGAAACACAGCTTTTGCAACTCATCTGCCAAATGCATGCACAAGGCCTCAATGTGTGGAACCAGTGAGCTTGCCAGAACAAGAGGTGCACCTGAGGACCAGTGATTTTTGATGTGAAAAACAGGGAGATGGATACTTGTCCCCGATGCCTTCCATAAGTGCTGCCTGCTTCGATCCCCTCCTAATGCCGCCCTTTGACCTTTGCCACTAAGCCCTCTGTTGGCCTATGGGCAAGGAGAACACCAACCACCTGCCTGAAAAGGGGGGGCTTCTTTCCTTTTCCAAGAGACCCTGCCATTGTAGCTGTAGCTTTCTGTGGCATGAATAATGTACCATATTAGTTAGACATGCTCTCGGTTGTGCACTCCAGCCAGCAAGTAGCGGAGGGTAGAAGCTATCACTGAATAATGATTAATTACTCTCCCTTCTGGCCAATCTCAGCTTAGTAAACTGGTCACACAGCATGTTACATGGGCTGTGTCAGCTCCATATGAGATTACTCCCTCAACGATGCACATCGCAACCATTGTTTGCTTCCAGTTTGTGCTGAATGAGAGTTTAGATGGAAACTCATTTATCTACTTATCTCGGCTGCCAGTCAGAACTACTAAGCCCAGTGGTCCCTACTGCAAACTAAGCATAGGCATGCTATATAGAACAGTACCTGCTCCAAGAGATTCTGTTTGTGTCCTCTGTAAGGAGGGTGGGGCAAACAGTTCAACACTCTTGAGCAATAGTTTTCAAACTGCGCCAGAGACTAGTCATGGAGGGTGAGAGCCCGTAAAAGGCAACTTACCCTTCACCCTCTGCCAGGAGGGTGTTGGGCACATTCTGGAACCAGGAAGGCTAGAAGACCTGAGGGTGCCAATGCTCCACAGGAGAAAAGAGTGTGCCCTTTATCATTCTCCAAATCTGCTGAAACACTCAGGACATCCTTATTTTCATCAGAAAATATTGGGGGTACTGTATTTTGTGTGTGTATAACATGCCCCTGTGTATAATATGCCCCCCATTTTTGGGGACTCCAAATTAAGAAAATGGGAGACAATTACCCAGAGTTGTTGAACTATTTTTTAGGAGGAAAAGCCGAAAATCGCTCACCCACCTGACCTACTATGCCACTCGCACACATCACACATGCCACCAATCCACTGCCCACAGAAGACGCCAAACACCCACCCAATTGCTGCAGCAACAGCCAATCAAGCCTAGACCTTAACACAGCCACCAATAACGCGTCCAATAGCTGTGGATGCTCCCCGGGTCCTGGAACCAACATATAACACATCCCCCTGATGAACTACCTGTGTATAATTTTTACATGATATTTTAATTTAAAAAAACCCTTGTCTTATACACGGAAAAATACGGTACAGTGGTACCTCGGGTTACAAACACCTTGGGTTACAGACTCCACTAACCTGGAAGTAGTACCTCAGGTTAATAACTTTACCTCAGGATGAGAACAGAAATCGCACGGTGGCAGTGGGAGGCCCCATTAGCTAAAGTGGTACCTCAGGTGAAGAACAGTTTCAGGTTAAGAACCAGAGGTACCACTGTATACGTCAGGGATTCCTCAAAAAACAAGCCAATGTGGAAATTGTTAAGACTCTCTGCTTAGAAATGTAAACGTGGTGCAGTTTGGGCGCATGCAAGAACTGAGCCACGATTCTACAGCCATGCGTAACTTCCACAGAGAGCCTGATCTCTTCTCTGCTGAAATGCATAGACTACCACTGAAGCAAAAATGCCTATCATTGTGAGAGAAGGAAGGGCTGGTATGTTAAAAGGCCTCTTTGTGAGTGAGTTATGTTCCTGCCACTGCACTCTACACAAAGACACATTACACCTCGATGTTGGAGGCCCATTCTGAGATGTACCGGGAGGGGCAGCTTTCGTCCATATTGCTACAATATCCCCAAATAAAGCATATCCTGCTCTCTCGTAGGCTTACAAGATAACAAAAATACAGGAGACTATGGGGTGAAGTTTGGGGCAGCATCCTGGTGAAACAGTCTCATTTTCAGGCAGCAAGCTAATTTTCTGGGGTCAGAGCTGCAGATTTAGCCCCCTCATAAATGTGCCCTGGATTGGCGACTGCTTACTTTGTCCAGTTGAGCCACTGAGACTAAAACTTGCTCCTTTCTGAAGACCCCCCAACCTTTCATCTGCATCCCCTTGGTCATTCTAAAGAAAGTTTGATGGAGTCTTCTGCCCAGGACATTGTCTAAAAGGACTGCCAAGGCTGACCCAATACATTTTGGCTCCCTCCCCACCAGGGAAGAGGGGGTGGGTAAAGATCTATATCAGGAACAAGGAGGGAATAAAGATCCACATCAGAATCGGCCACCTGAGGGGTTGCCTCACCTCGCCTTGTGGGTGGCCTGGCCCAGACTGCAACCCCACCAAAAGCTACTTTTGCAACACCTTACATTGCTCTCTCTTGCTTTTATCCTCAATTTACTTCCTTTTCCCTCTGTGATACTGGCTACATTTCAGATGCTTGATTTGCTTGGATCACCATTGTGTCTGATCCAGAAGAGAAAAAGAAACATTAGCTTTTGGAAGGAGTTGTGTGTGTACGTGCACACACCAAAGCAACAGCCCCATCCCAAGGTATTTTGAGGAAAATATTGCTGTCTGCCAAATTCACCGTATTTGACCTGAAAATCTGAAGTGGTGAATAGGCTGAAAGATCCTACTTCAAATTGTTGATGTTGACAATGAAATTACGTTTGCTGCCTTTCCACATATGCTTCATTTCCTTGTCTAGCTTTTAGTGTTTTGTTTTGCCATTTTTTCATTGTTCCTGTCTATTATGAAAACAGGCCTCCCACCCACCCCCCTTTCTGATTTTGTTTTCCTTCATTATTATGTCCAGCACAGGTAGGCTGCAATCTTATAAGTACTTACCTGGGATTAACCCCATCGAACTTAATGAATTTAATTCTGAGTAGACAGAAAAGGACAGCCCTGTTAACGTAGCTCATAGTTTGATTTGTTGTAATAGGTTTTCTCCAGAATAAGGTGTAATCATTGTTTTCAGGAATTGGGTTGGAACTGTATCTGTAGTAAGACGGACGGGGCTGATTTTGAAGTGCTCAGTTGATGCAGCAGAGTCCAGGTGATGGCAAACGATTTTATCGATGTGATTGTGTTTGGCAAGACTTTCTGTGCTGCGTGGGATGGAGCAGTCAGCTCTTGCATGTTTTATGTAATATATTTTCTCGCTCTCAAAGTCCCCAATACAAGGAAGTGCAAGTCCATTACTTCCTAAATCAACACACAGTCTGTGACATGACGTCTCATAGGAAAATGATGGTCAGACACTATGTTATCGAGGAGAGAGGGAGGAATAGTTGGTATGGTTGTATATAACTCACCTGTCTGCTGCTTGCTCAAAAAGTGGACAATGATGGGGAAATGATGAGACATGAGATATGAACCCCAATAAACAATTCTTGCTTCAGCCTGTGTACATAGTTGCCTATCCTCTGACAGATTCCCTCAATTTCCATTATACATTGGAAACAGCTCTATCGCTTTTTATCTCTGATTGGAGATGGAAAATTATGAAGCAACAGATGAGAGCGGCTACAACAAAGACTACAAAAAGCCGAGGAAGAGAAATGGTTTTGTCCTAGGAGAACGTCAACCATGCTGGTCAATCACAAACAAACAACCACACCCTAGGCCAACCCCAACCTCTCTCACCACCAGAAGAACACAAGCAAATAGTAAAGAGAACTCGCACAAGCGATGCTGACACAAAACCCCACACATAGATCAAGTAGAATAGAAACATTGTCACCCGACCCCACCCCCACTCACAATGCCCCCCTCCACCTCTTTCCCCCTTTTCTTCCTAATGCAACACTAATGTCTCAAGAAATGAAATGGATTTATAGAAAGTAACTTGAAAAAAGAGACATTGTACACACTTTCGTAAATTAAGAAAGCTAATAAAAAATATGTTTGTTTTTTTAAAAAAACCATGCTGGTCAGAGCTAAATTTAGATCTGTTTGCTGGTACCACATTTGCACAAACCTGCCTCTTTGCCTTTTCCAGTCTTATCACAAGCATTTTCCTCTTTGGGTTGCTTTAAATGAAACCTCCCCCACAACCACCAATGGGTTTTGCAGTGTAATAAATTATGTGAAGGCAGGTTAAGAATATAATAAATGACTTACTAGATTAGGCCAGATTCAGTACATGGTGTTGACTCCAACTGTGGCCAAACCAGTTGCCTGAAGTGGTTCTTCATGTTGTGTTTTAGATCCTTTTCACCACCACTCCCTTGTTCAAATTGGTTTATGTAAGCTTGCTCAACAAGCCACAGCTGCAGACACTGTGATTATTGAAGGCCTGTTTCCTTCGATTTCCTTTGATTTTGCCTGGTGATGGCAAAAGGAAGCAGTGTGCTGTCTGAATATACTCATGATTGGGGCAGGGGGCAGATGCTGAATCATGGCTAGCCAGACATGTTTTGAAAATCTCTCTTGTTTAATGAGAGAAATTGGAATGTTATGAGGTATTGGCTTAATTTAAGGGATAAGGGAGTAATGTAGTTTGCATTGTGATGTGAACCTACCTACCAAATTCACACTTCCTGAATCAATGTTGAAACTGAAGTGCCGCTATCATTTGAATTTTGCCCACCCCCAAATGTTGCAATGCAGTTCATCAAGCAAGAAAATGTTTACCAAAATATATTAAAAAATAGGGGAAAGTGTGGACAAGCATACAGGAAAAGATTGTTCCTATTTTTAAAAGCCTAGTCTGCATGAACAGTGGAAGAAATCATAATTTCCCCCTCCCTATACTACGTCTAAACCACAGAGCCTAGGGCTTGCCGGTCAAAAGGTCAGCAGTTCGAATCCCCGCAACGGGGTGAGCTCCCGTTGCTCAGTCCCAGCTCCTGCCAACCTAGCAGTTTGAAAGCACATCAAAGTGCAAGTAGATAAATAGGTACCGCTCTGGCGGGAAGGTAAACGGCGTTTCCGTGCGCTGCTCTGGTTCGCCATAAGCGGCTTAGTCATGCTGGCCACATGACCTGGAAGCTGTCTGTGGACAAATGCCAGCTCCCTCAGCCTATAGAGCGAGATGAGTCGTCTGCGACTGGACCTAATGGTCAGGGGTACCTTTACCTTTATAGCACTTCTGACTGCAAGTAAGGAGATCACATGACTAAATGCTCCTCAGTGTCGTTACCCCCCCCCCCCACTTTGTAGACAACTAGAGACATAAGAGAAAAGCATTGTAGAGGTCTTCTTCACAATGTCCCATGGCAGAGCCATCTAAACCCAAATGTGCTGTCTATGTTGATACAGCCCATGAACAGTTTTACTACCTCGCCAGTTCTCACCTTGGTAGTTTGTTCTTCATTGGGATTTCCTTGGTTCGGCTGCCATTTCTTCTCTCTGCTAAATCCCTCTGCTAAATCTCTCTCAGTGAAACTATTCAGACCTGCATTTTAGGAGAAGAACATTCATTGAGCACAAAGACCCCAGCCTACTGCATAGGACTGAACTGAATAATGTAGTGTCTATGGGGATGCAGCGATGGATACTGGGTAGTTGACAGCCTGAGAAGACAGAATGAGATCTTTGGATTGCCTTCTAATGAATGTGGACAGAGAATGTGCTCTGAGCGCGAACCCAGCTCTTTTATAAAATAGCACAGAGATTTGAAAATCAGAAACAGATCACCTGCCCGAGTCTTAGGTAGCTTGACTAATCATACAGAGCAAGCGTAAGAGTGCTAAATAGTGGGTCTAGCAAGTTTTTTTTAAAATGCAAGATGCAACCTTCCTTGTAACAGATATAGTAAGGTGAGGTAAGGCAGGGCAGAGAACAGATATTTGTGCACTAATGTCCACCTGTCTAATTCTGTGAGATTCCCTTTTTAATCTCAGCACAGAGGGAGGAAGTTGCAGCAGATAATTATAGTAAAAAGGGGCATTGGTGGCAAAGTTTCAAGTCAAACGAAAACCCCTTACAGCAAAGGTCTAAATGGGCAAATGCTTCCTTTGTAAATATGAAAACTAGTTATAAGGCATGACTTTCCCTCCATCTGGATCTCTTGAGAAGCATTTGTCTGGAGGAGGAGAAGGGGGAGGATGATGATGGTGATAACAACAACAACAACTATTATTATTATTATTATTATTATTATTATTATTATTATTATTATTTATACCCCGCCTATGTGGCTGGGTTTCCCCAGCCACTCTGGGTGCCTTCCAACAAAATATTAAAATACAATAGTCCTTCAGATATTAAAAGCTCCCCTAAACATGGCTGCCTTCAGATGCCTTCAGAATGGCAAAAAGGTCACCCTTGCTTTGCCCACCGCATTCATTAGGGGAGGATATGGGGCAGCCATGTTGTTTTCATTTCAACGGGTCCAATTCCCCACCCAACAGCTTTAAAAACATTAAAAATGTCCAAAGGGGGGCGGCAGAGAGAAAACAAAAAGTGGGACGCCCGCGTGCAATGATAGACTCACACCGTGAATCATTCCACCCCTGTAACATTTATTTCGTTTGGGGGGATTGATTCAAAGGTGCTGGGTGCGGCAAAGAGACAGAGGACAGCAGGAACCGACTTTGATCGATAGATAAACCGAACATGGAATCAGCAGCACGGCACTGTGGCAGACAAGCACAAAGGCCCTTTTAGACTGCATAAATTCTAGAACACCACCCATAACTCATGAGGAGGAAAGTGAAGGTGCATAGAGAATTGCTAACCACTGTCACATATGTCAGGTAGTGACGACAGAGAAGAACAATTGGTCACTTCCCTATGGCTGGGGCAGTAGGTTTAAATTACACAAAGGTTGCCTTTTAAAACTTTTTGTAAGAGTGGGCTCGTAACAACCTATCCAGATACTAAATTGTTGCTGAATGTGTCGGAGTTGCAACTATTCTGTAATACATCCAGCTGCTTTCTAAACAGTCTGAAACTACTGTGGGACAGGATGTTGCAAGGTGATGGCAGATGGCAAGCCAAGAAGAGCCTTCACCTGTTTGTTTGTTTGTTTGTTTGTTTGTTTGTTTGTTTGTTTGCTTGTGTATGTCATTTTGGACTCACAGCTGTCCATGGAGGCGCAGGTTAACTCTGTGTCCAGGGCAGCTGTCTACCAGCTCCACCTGGTACGCAGGCTAAGACCCTACCTGCCCACAGACTGTCTCGCCAGAGTGGTGCATGCTCTAGTTATCTCCCTCTTGGACTACTGCAATGTGCTCTACATGGGCCTACCTTTGATGGTGACCCGGAAACTGCAATTAATCCAGAATGCGGCAGCTAGACTGGTGACTGGGAGTGGCCGCCGGGACCACATAACACCAGTCCTGAGAGATCTGCATTGGCTCCCAGTACGTTTCCGAGCACGATTCAAAGTGTTGGTGCTGACCTTTAAAGCCCTAAATGGCCTCAGCCCAGTATACCTGAAGGAGCGTCTCCACCCCCATCGTTCAGCCCGGACACTGAGATCGAGTGCGAGGGCCTTCTGGTGGTTCCCTCATTGCGAGAAGTGAGGCTACAGGGAACCAGGCGAGGGCCTTCTCGGTAATAATAATTTCCATCTGGCTGGGTTCCCCAGCCACTCTGGGCGGCTTCCAAAGAATATTAAAATACTGCCACTCTGGGCGGCTTCCAAAAGAATATTAAAATACTATGATACATCAAACATTAAAAGCTTCCCTAAACAGGGCTGCCTTCAGATGTCTTCTAAAAGTCTGGTAGTTGTTGTTCTCTTTGACATCTGGTGGGAGGGCGTTCCACAGGGAGGGCGCCACTACCGAGAAGGCCCTCTGCCTGGTTCCCTGTAACTTGGCTTCTCGCAGTGAGGGAACCGCCAGAAGGCCCTCGGTGCTGGACCTCAGTGTCCGGGTAGAACGATGGAGGTGGAGACGCTCCTTCAGGTATACTGGACCGAGGCCGTTTAGGGCTTTAAAGGTCAGCACCAACACTTTGAATTGTGCTCGGAAACGTACTGGGAGCCAATGTAGGTCTTTCAAGACCGGTGTTATATGGTCTCGGCGGCTGTTCCCAGTCACCAGTCTGGCTGCTGCATTCTGGATTAGTTGTAGTTTCCGGGTCACCTTCAAAGGTAGCCCCACGTAGAGCGCATTGCAGTAGTCCAAGCGGGAGATAACCAGAGCATGCACCACTCTGGCGAGGCAGTCCGCGGGCAGATAGGGTCTCAACCTACGTACCAGATGGAACTGGTACACAGCTGCCCTGGACACGGATTTAACCTGTGCCTCCATGGACAGCTGTGAGTCCAAAATGACTCCCAGGCTGCGCACCTGGTCCTTCAGGGGCACGGTTACCCCATTCAGGACCAGGGAATCCCCCACACCTGCCCGCCTCCTGTCCCCCAGAAACAGTACTTCTGTCTTGTCAGGATTCAACCTCAGTCTGTTTGCCGCCATCCATCCTCCAACCGCCTCCAGACACTCACACAGGACCTTCACCGCCTTCACTGGTTCTGATTTAAAGGAGAGGTAGAGCTGGGTGTCATCTGCATACTGATGAACACCCAGTCCAAACCCCCTGATGATCTCTCCCAGCGGCTTCATATAGATATTAAAAAGCATGGGGGAGAGGACAGAACCCTGAGGCACCCCACAAGTGAGAGCCCAAGGGTCTGAACACTCATCCCCCACCACCACTTTCTGAACACGGCCCAGGAGGAAGGAGCGGAACCACTGTATGACAGTGCCCCCAGCTCCCAGCCCCTCAAGACGGTCCAGAAGGATGTTATGGTCGATGGTATCAAACGCCGCTGAGAGATCCAGCAGAACTAGGAAACAGCTCTCACCTTTGTCCCTAGCCCGCCGGAGATCATCAACCAGTGCGACCAAGGCAGTTTCAGTCCCGTGATGAGGCCTGAATCCCGATTGGAAGGGATCCAAATGGTCCGCTTCTTCCAGGCGTGCCTGGAGTTGTTCAGCAACCACTCGCTCAATCACCTTGCCCAAGAATGGAAGATTTGAGACTGGGCGATAGTTGGCCATCGTGGCCGCATCTAAAGATGGTTTTTTAAGAAGCGGTTTAATAACCGCCTCTTTCAGCGGTCTGGGAAGGCTCCCTCACGGAGGGAAGCATTCACCACCCCACGAAGCCCATCGCCCAGCCCTTCCCGGCTAGCTTTTATAAGCCAGGATGGGCAAGGATCAAGGAGACAGGTGGTTGGTTTCACTCGTCCAAGCAGCCTGTCCACATCCTCGGAGGTAACAGATTGGAATTGATCCCACACAATTTGACTAGACAGGACTCTAGCACTCCCCCGCCCCGGCCCTGCTCCCACGGTGGCGTCTACCTCTTCCCGAATCTGAGCGACTTTATCTGCAAAAAACTTTGCAAAATCATTGCAGGAGATCATGTGGCCCGTATTGGGCCCCGATGTAGCAGGTGGTTCCACTAAATTGCGGACCACCTGAAAAAGTCTCCTGCTGCTGTTTTCTGCAGATGCAATAGAGGCGGCGAAGAAAGCCTTCTTCGCCGTCGCTACCGCCACTTGGTAGGCTCGACACTGAGCTCTAACCTGTGTCCGGTCAGCTTCAGAATGGGTCATCCGCCACCGGCGCTCTAGCCGTCTAAAAGATTGTTTCATTGCCCTCAGATTCGTGGAAAACCACGGGGCCATCCGGGCTCCATGCAATCGGAGAGGGCGTTTCGGAGCCAAACAGTCAATAGCCCTGGTTAACTCCACATTCCAGCGGGCCACCAGGGAATCAGCTGAAAGGCCATCAACATGGGATAAAGCATCCCCTACCCCTCTCTGGAAACCATTTGGATCCATTAAGTGGCGGGGGCGGACCATCCGAATCGGTCCCACCTCCCTGCAGAGGGGAAGGGTCGCGGAGAAGTCAAGTTGCACCAGGAAGTGGTCTGACCATGGCACTTCTTTTGTTTCGCCCGCCCTGTGGAACGCCCTCCCATCAGATGTCAAAGAGATAAACAACTACCTGACATTCAGAAGAATGACATTCAGAAGGGAAGTTTTTAATATTTAACGCTGTACTGTTCTTAACACTTGATTGGGAGCCGCCCAGAGTGGCTGGGGAAACTCAGCCAGATGGGTGGGGTATAAATAATAAATAATAAATTATTATTATTATTATTATTAGTATGCATGCAGTTATCCTGGGTTCAGAATAATCTAAAAGAGAGAGGTGACCCTATTTTCCTTTGTGGCATCTTGGATACAAATGATGTCAACATGCTACCTTGCTCTCAATAGCCGAATAGGGCGTGCCATTTTAGCAGGTGAAACTTCAGTTTTGCAAATTAATTCAGTGAGTGGCCTTTAAAAAACATTTTTTGAGATGTGAGAAATTCAAATCTGCTATGATTTTTGTGATTGGCCAACATCTTGCTTGGGGTGTCTATTTTTGATGAAGAAACACATGAACTGCTTTTGGAAAAGCAAAGAATTTAATTTTTTTTCCTTCAGAAAATGTCTGGTAATGCTAAATAATAATAACAATAGATATTAATATCAATATATAACATAACAGCAAGTACTTTGCAATCATTTATAATGATTTATGTGCCATTTTAGACACATTTTACCTACCAAGCAAAACTAAATTATATTAACTTAACCAAAATACCTTTTGAATTCCCAAGTCATGTTACAACTTTAGAGCACCCCACATTTTGCGAATTTGAAAGTTGGAAAATTTTAACATGCTCTAATATCCAAATGCTTAGAACAAGTGTAGATGTTGCCTCAACGACAGTCTACTTAGATGAAGATCATGCAAAACTTCTTACACATTCAGATGCCCTCATGGGGAACATTAATTTTAACAGCTTCCGAACATGTGTGCATCACTTCCAATGCACACATTGGTTGCAAACCAGCATCAGTGCTGTCACGAACACATAGTATTGCATGCATATTTGCTTCAAAGTTGGGAAGGGCTGAGCAAGTGGATGGGGCCCCAAGGTGCTATTACACATTGCATATAATCTCAGCATGAGTAAAGGAATCATGGGAGCCTTGACTGATATGGGACAGGAGGGGTCCTAGTTTGTCTGTTTCCTCGAAAGAAGAAGCAGACACGAAAGCCAGCTCCAAGTCTCTTTCCTAATTAACAGGGCATATTCTTTGGTAAGGTAAAGGTAAAGGGACCCCTGACCAGTAGGTCCAGTCGTGGCCGACTCTGGGGTTGCGGCGCTCATCTCGCTTTATTGGCCGAGAAAGCCGGCGTACAGCTTCTGGGTCATGTGGCCAGCATGACTAAGCCGCTTCTGGCAAACCAGAGCAGCGCATGGAAACGCCGTTTACCTTCCCGCCAGAGTGGTACCTATTTGTCTACTTGCACTTTGATGTGCTTTCGAACTGCTAGGTTGGCAGGAGCAGGGACCGAGCAACGGGAGCTCACCCCGTCGCGGGGATTCGAACCGCCGACCTTCTGATCAGGAAGTCCTTCTGATCAGGAAGTTCTAGGCTCTGTGGTAACCCACAGTGCCACCCGCGTCCCTAGATTCTTTGGTACTGCTAGTTTAAAAGGGGACAGATATGCTTATATGGACCTTTTGGCTGCAGGAAGTGACTAGTAGAAAGCTGGCTACTCATTTCAAAACTGGAAGCAATGCACAAGTCAGATCCATGCATTTGAATGGAGAATCATGTGCAATTTTGCCTTGTTTTGGCAGCTTTTTAATACTGGATGGCCTGATGAAAACTCACATTTGGCTATAGTCCTGCAGATGTCATTTCCAATCCCCCATCATAAAACAGACATCTTGGCTCATTCTGTTCATTCCCTTCACGCTGTTGACATTGCAAGGATTTACTCCAGCTTATAGATTTATTCCATTTATTTATTTATTTATTTATTTATTTATTTATTTAGGACATTTATCTAGCCTCACTCACCATTATGTCTGGGCGTATGTACTTTAAATGATAAGCAAAACAAGTAAAGGACAGATGCCAAAAACTCCTCAGACCATTAGGGAGGGAGAAGCCTTTGCTTATAGGTTGAATATTATTATAATTATGTAACTAAACCCTAAATAGAATGGATTTTATCATGATGAGGTTTCTATTTGGAAAAATCAATGTTGTTTATTAGACTTCAACAGTTTTCTGTAATTCCTCTCACTAAAGTGTATTATTTTTCAGAACTGTAAGCCGAATGCATGTGTAGTAGGCAACTGGGGTTGCTGTGTTGCGTTAACATCTGGCGAGGAAAACTGATACAGCTGTGAGGGTGGAAACATTCAAAGCAGGGGTGCTAAATTTGTCTCGTACCCATTTGCACCTACCTGCCACCTCCCCATACCACCTTCCCATTGCTGAGGGAGGAAAAACTTACCCCGGGGAAGGAAAAGGAGGTAGAAGCACCATCATTCCTGGTGAGCTCTGATGCTCTGGTCTTCAGTTCCAGTAAATCCTGATTCAGTTCCAGCTTTTCATTGGTTGGAACTGAATCTCAGAATATCAAAGTTCCCAATAAGGATTATGTATGCTTTACACAGGCTTCATCATGCCCTGTGGGAAAAGGAGCAGCAGTTCCCACTGGAGAAGAGGCCCTCTGCCACCACAAAAGAGCTCTTCCACATCCTACCCATTTTCCCTACACGTTCCTTGGGGAGGATGGTGGATATTGTAGTTTGACTTGGAGGGTCAAAGAACCCCTCCAGGTTACTGCATTTACTGAAGAAGTCTCCACTGTTTTCTTGTCAGTTTGGTGGTGTTTAGCTCCAGCTTTCCATTTCAGGCTGCATCTTCTGGGAACACAGGAAAGTGCTTCATGGTCCAGACCAGGTGTAGGCAAACTCCGGCCCTCCAGATGTTTAGGACTATAATTCCCATCATCCCTGACCACTGGTCTTGTTAGTCCCCCCCCTTTTACTGTTTTATTAAATTTGCTTAGTATCATAACATTATTATATGTATTCTATAAAACAAAGAATACAAAACAAAATTCATTCATACTACAATGCATAACTACATAACATTAATATACATGGTTTCAGAAAAAAGGCTTACATAACAAAATCAATTCAAAATACCATCCGAGTTACTTTTTTTCTTCTTCTTCCCCCTCCCACTCCAGCCCCCCTCCCCCCCCGTCAGGCCTTCCTTCTTCATATCTTTATCCATGTACACAGTCTGTTCATTCGAACTTGTATGTTAGGGTTGGCTTCCCCTCTTTCTATCCAGTTCCTGTAAAATGCCCATTTATTTGTGATTCTTTGGCATTTATTTTCCCATCTATCCTCTGCCACTATCTGTGCGAATATTTCTGATTGTACGTATTCAAAAACATAATCATTCCAGTTTTCCATATTCTATTTGGCCTTTTCTTTTCATCCCAAAGCAATAACTGCCATTGTCACGGCTAAAATGGCCGCTGATTCTTTAATGAGAATAAAGCTGGGTCAGCATGAGTCAGCGGCCTGCACCAGGTTGTATATATAGAATGAGAAATGTTTGTTTGTTGGGTTGGTTGGTTGGTTAGTGAAAGCTGGTACAGTGGTGCCTCGCAAGACGAATGCCTCGCAAGACGGAAAACTCGCAAAACGAAAGGGTTTTTGGTTTTTTGAGTTGCTTCGCAAGACGATTTTCCCTATGGGCTTGCTTCGCAAGACGAAAACGTCTTGCAAGTTTGTTTCCTTTTTCTTAAAACCGTTAATACAGTTGCGACTTGACTTCGAGGATCAACTCATAGCACGCGGTGTGGTAGCCTTTTTTGAGGTTTTTGAAGACTTTGGTGATTTTTGAAGCTTTCCCAAAACTTTTCCGACACCGTGCTTCGCAAGACGAAAAAAACCGCAAGACGAAAAAACTCGCGGAACGAATTAATTTCGTCTTCCGAGGCACCACTGTAGTGTTGGTGTGTACAGTTGGTCAGTCGCTTTTGCACAAAGACTTTTAAGAATAAAAGCAGAAACTCTGCAAGGATATTCTTGTGGACTCTTTTATGCCGACAAGGGTCTGAGGACCAGGTTGAAGAGACAAAGGGAGGTCAGAACCCTTTCCTTCTTTTTTTGACAAACACTGACAGCCATTCCAGCTAAAATCATAATCTTGTACAACTCTTGCTTATTACCTTCACTGGTCCTGTTAGTTAGGGATGATGGGAATTGTAGTCCAAATATCTGGAGGGCCGGAGTTTGCCTGTGCAAACTACCACCACCACCAGAGGCTCTCCAGTGTCTTGGGCAAGCGCATCTCCCACCAGTGCTGCCTGACATCCTTTCAGCTGGAAACTCCCTGCACATAAAAACAAGCATGTCAAGGAGAGAGCGAGACTAGAATCCTTCTCCCGAAACAATATTTTTGTATGCGCAGTTATTTGGGAAGCATGCAATCCCCCACCTGCAGTTTGAAGTGGTACAGCCCAGCAAGAGATAATATCATGTGAGGCTGCTGATTACATTGTAAAAACAGCATTGTAAGAGCAGCAAAACACTCTGAGACACTTCTGTGATAAGCCAATGAGAACTGGATGTTGCAATTAAAATCCTGCTCAGGCATTTTCTTCCACATGTGGTCTGAAGCCCTACCCACAACACCCTTGAATGGTACATTTCCAAGCACAACTCAAAGTGTTGGTGCTGACCTTTAAAGCCCTAAATGGCCTCGGTCCACTATACCTGAAGGAGCATCTCCACCCCCATCGTTCTGCCCAGACACTGAGGTCCTCCTCCGAGGGCCTTCTGGCGGTTCCCTTACCGTGAGAAGTGAAGTTACAGGGAACCAGGCAGAGGGCCTTCTCGGTAGTGGCACCCACCATGTGGAACACCCTCCCAAAGAAATAAACAATTATCTGAGGTTTGGAAGACATCTGAAGGCAGCCCTGTTTAGGGAAGTTTTTAATGACTGGTGTTTTAATGTATTTTTAATCTTTTGTTGGACGCCACCCAGAGTGGCTGGGGAAACCCAGTCAGATGGGCGGGGTTTAAATAATAAATTATTATTAATAATAATAACTGGGAAACTCTGAAGGAATTGTCTTTTTAAAAAAATAATATTTATTATTTTTCCAAAAACTTAAACACTAAAAAGACAATACAATACAATACATTAAACTAACAAAACAAAACAAAAACAATAAAATAAATCAAACAATTTCATTATCCCATCTTTCATTCACTTATTTCCACGACCTCCTCACACCTCCCTTTTTGTATTCCATTTCTATTAATTATTTCAGAATTCCTTTCCATCTTCCTCTGTTTTCTATCCTATAATTATCTTAACTCATTCTAACCTTATTTTTTCCTTTAATGCTCTATTAATCTATCTGTACTTAATTCCTTATAACATTTCTACTAAAGCCATATAACTTCATTCCAACATTTTTCTAACATTCATTAATTTTACAGAATTTCTGTAGATAGTCTTTAAATTTTTTCCAATCTTCTTCCACCGACTCTTCTCCCTGGTCTCGGATTCTGCCAGTCATTTCCGCCAGTTCCATACAGTCCATCACCTTCATCTGCCATTCTTCCAGGGTGGGTAGATCTTGTGTCTTCCAGTACTTTGCAATAAGTGTTCTTGCTGCTGTTGTTGCATACATAAAGAAAGTTCTATCCTTCTTTGACACCAATTGGCCGACCATGCCCAGGAGAAAAACCTCTGGTTTCTTCAAAAAGGTATATTTAAATACCTTTTTCATTTCGTTATAAATCATCTCCCAGAATGTCTTAATCCTTGGGCATGTCCACCACAGGTGAAAGAATCTGCCTTCAGTCTCGTTACATTTCCAACATTTATTTTCGGGCAAATGGTAAATTTTTGCAAGCTTGACTGGTGTCATGTACCACCTATAAATCATTTTCATTAGGTTTTCTCTTAGGGCATTACATGCCGTAAATTTCATACCTGTGGTCCATAACTGTTCCCAGTCAGCCATCATTATGTTATGTCCAACATCTTGTGCCCATTTAATCATAGCTGATTTCACCGTTTCATCCTGAGTGTTCCATTTCAACAGCAAGTTATACATTTTTGACAAATTCTTAATTTTTGAATCTAACAATTCTGTTTCCAATTTTGATTTTTCCACCTGGAAACCAACTTTTTGTCCAAATTGTATGCCTCCATTATTTGATAATAATGGAGCCAATCTTGCACTTTATTTTTCAATTTTTCAAAGCTCTGCAATTTTATTCTGTCTCCATCTTGATCCAGAATTTCCCAATATTTTGGCCATTTGGCCTCCATATTGAGTTTTTTCTGTGCCTTCACTTCCATTGGTGACAACCATCTTGGGGTTTTCTTTTCTAATAAATCTTTATATCTTATCCAAACATTAAACAATGCTTTTCTAACAATATGATTTTTAAACGCTTTATGTACTTTTACCTTATCGTACCACAAATATGCATGCCAACCAAATACATTATTGAAACCTTCTAAATCCAACACGTCAGTGTTTTCAAGAAGCAGCCATTCTCTCAGCCAACAAAAAGCCGCTGATTCATAGTAAAGTTTGAAGTCTGGCAGGGCAAATCCACCTCTTTCTTTAGCATCAGTTAATATCTTAAATTTTATTCGAGGCTTCTTGCCCTGCCAAACAAATCTGGAAATATCTTTTTGCCACTTCTTGAAACAATCCATCTTATCCAAAATTTGTAATGTTTGAAACAAAAACAACATCCTTGGCAGCACATTCATTTTTATCACTGCAATTCGGCCTAACAATGATAACTTCAAATTTGACCATATTTCTAAATCCTTTTTCACTTCAATCCAACATTTTTCATAATTATCCTTAAATAGATTCACATTTTTAGCAGTCATGTTAACCCCTAAATATTTCACTTTCTTAACCAGTGTTAGTCCTGTCTCTTCCTGAAACTTCTCTCTCTCATTCACAGTTAAATTTTTCTCTAAGACCTTAGTTTTCGTCTTATTCAGCTTAAAACCTGCTACTTGTCCAAATTCTTGAATCAGTTCCAATACCCTTTTTGTACTGGATTCTGGCTCCTGTAAGGTCAATACTAAATCATCAGCAAATGCTTTCAGTTTATACTGTTTAGCTCCCACTTGTATACCTTTGACCTCTTGGTCCTTTCTTATCATATTTAACAAGACCTCAAGGACCGATATAAAGAGCAGTGGAGAAATTGGGCAACGTTGTCATGTCCCTTTCTCAATCTTAAACTCTTCAGTCACTACATTGTTCACAATTAATTTTGCCTTTTGTTCTGAATTGTCACATCTTTGGTTGAATATGTTTAGAATTGTCACATCTTTGGTTGAATATGATTGAATATGATTAGAAGCTTCCACCATACAGTGGTACCTCAGGTTACATATGCTTCAGGTTACAGACGCTTCAGGTTACAGACTCTGCTAACCCAGAAATAGTACCTCGGGTTAAGAACTTTGCTTCAGGATGAGAACAGAAATCAGGTGGTGCGGTGGCAGCAGGAGGCCCCATTAGCTAAAGTGGTGCTTCAGGTTAAGAACAGTTTCAGGTTAAGAACGGACCTCCAGAACGAATTAAGTAATTAACCTGTGGTACCACTGTGGGTACCACTGAGGGACATGGGTGGCACTGTGGGTTAAACCACAGAGCCTAGGACTTGCCGATCAGAAGGTCGGTGGTTCGAATCCTCGCAACGGGGTGAGCTCCCGTTGCTCGGTCCCTGCTCCTGCCAACCTAGCAGTTCAAAAGCACGTCAAAGTGCAGAAAGATAAATAGGTACCGCTCCGGCAGAAAGGTAAACGGCGTTTCTGTGCACTGCTCTGGTTCACCAGAAGTGGCTTAGTCATGCTGGCCACATGACCCGGATAAACTGTCTGTGGACAAACGTCGGCTCCCTCAGCCAATAAAGTGAGATGAGCGCCGCAACCCCAGAGTCCGCCACGACTGGACCTAATGGTCAGGGGTCCCTTTACCTTTACCTTTACCTTTACCACTGTATTGGGAACCCCCAAACAAAAGAATAGCTTGCTGGATCAGGCCAATAGCCCATCTAGCCCAGCATCCTGTTCTCACAGTGGCCAACCAGATGCCTGTGGAAAACCTGGAAACAGAGCATGAACACAAGAGCACTCTCCCCTTCTGTGGTTTCCAGCAACTGCTCTTCAGAAGCATTGCTGTCGTCAACTGTGGAAGCAGAGCACAGCCATCATGGCTAGAAGCCATCATTAGCCCTCTCCTCCATGAATTGGTCTAATCCTCTTTTAAAGCCATCTAAAGAAGGCTGATCGCCGAAGAATTGATGCTTTTGAATTATGGTGCTGGAGGAGACTCTTGAGAGTCCCATGGACTGCAAGAAGATCAAACCTATCCATTCTGAAGGAAATCAGCCCTGAGTGCTCACTGGAAGGACAAATCCTGAAGCTGAGGCTCCAATACTTGGGCCACTTCATGAGAAGAGAAGACTCCCTGGAAAAGACCCTGATGTTGGGAAAGATGGAGGGCAGAAGGAGAAGGGGACGACAGAGGACGAGATGCTTGGACAGTGTTCTTGAAGCTACCAGCATGAGTTTGACCAAACTGCGGGAGACAGTGGAAGACAGGAGTGCCTGGCGTGCTCTGGTCCATGGGGTCACGAAGAGTCGGACACGACTAAACGACTAAACAACAACAACAATTTGGTTTCCATTATTGCCTTTTGAGGGAGCGAGTTCCATAGTTTGACTATGCGCCATGTGAAGAAGTCCTAAATCTTCCAGCATTCAGCTTCAGTGGATGTCCACAAGTTCAAGTGTCATGTGAGAGCGAGGAAAGTGTTTCTCTACCCACTCTCTCCTTTCCATGCATAATTTTATAAACTTCTATCATGTTGCATATTGTGGAGTTCGGAACTCTGCAGTGCCAGATTTATGTATAAGCTAAACAAGCTATAGTTTAGGGCCCCACTCTCTTGAGGCCCCCCCAAAAAAAATCAAAGGGGGAAAAAACCTGGACGTACATTTCCAGAATATAAGATAAAAATCAAATAAAATAAAACCTACATACAGCAACAGTTTTTTGCGTTGTGTAGGCTCCTATGATGTACTTAATGGGCCTCGCCTGCTAGCCTGCTCCCTAAAATATCACTCGTTTGCTCGTTTCTAGATATAGGGTGCCTACATTCTGCATGGAATGATTGCATGGCAACATGTGCAAATGACTTTAGAAACCTATTAGGTCCATAAATTGCCATATAGCATATATTCAACACAAAAAACAGTGGCAATTTGTTGTTGACAAAGGAAAGCTAGACATATAAAGGGTTCCATTACCTTCGGTAGCTTAGGGCCTCATCAAACCTAAATCTGGCCCTGAGAGTTCCCACACTACAATATGTTTTTTGAGGTGAGGCAACCAGAACTGGACACAGTACTCCAAATGTGGTCACACCATAGGTTTGTATAATGACATTTTGATATTGGTAGTTTTTATTTTCAGTTCCTTTCCTTACGATCCCTAGCATGGAAATTGCCTTTTCCATGGCTGCGGCATGCTGGGTTCACATAGAGAATTCTAGGCGTGTTCAGCCAAACAAATGAAGACTCTTCCTTCGGAGGACCCTGCTCAACATGCAAATGTCTGAGGGTACTGGGGTGGGATTAATGCATAAAGTCCCGTTCCTCTCTCCACATGTTCCGAGAAGGCTGCTGGTTGTCTTCTGAATGCACAAACATCTGCACAAGATTGGCTCCTGCAATAAACATGCATACAGAACCCAAGCCCTGAAAATCTGCAGTAAACTGCTGCAACTCAGGAGCGCTGGAGTGAGCCAATACACAAGCCTAATATTATGGGGTGGCGGGAATTGGATGTGACAGTAGAGCTGGAGCTGCTCTCTTCATATAAATATACAACTGCCATGGTGGTCCATGTTGTCTGACTCTGATGGGAGTTGGGAGTCTGAAGGGCCTCAGGTTCCCCATCCCTCCATTAAAAGGGCAAGAACTGGCAAATAACCCGGGGCATCTTGCCCATAGAGGCAAGTGGCGCAGGGCGCCAGGGCGCTAAGTTCTGGAGGGCGCCAGGGAAGACACACAGTGCCTCCTGGCATAAGCTCGCTGCCCTCACTCGCCTCCGCCATGCCGCAACGAAGCAGCTCTGCACCTGGAGCCTCTGCCTGCCATGGCCACTGCGGCACAAGCGCCAGGGAAGAGGCACAGGCTGGGTGCAGTGCCTCCCAGCATCAGCTCACCGCCCTCACCCGCCTCGCTGAAGCAGCGCTGCGCTGGAGCTGTCACCTCTTCCCCGCCAGAGGAGCCGCCCTCTAGCAGCTGTGTGCCTCTTCCAGCCCCGCAAAGCTGCCAGAAGCGCCGTTAAAAGGTCGAAAACTCTGGGAAACTGGGGGGGGGGGGACCAGAGGGATCTTTGCACCATGGCACTGGATATACTTTAAGACGGCCCTGCAAATAACATTTCTGGTGGTTGCCTGCAACTGTGATAACTTGTAGATCCAGTCAGAGAGCAGGATGAAAATTTCTTTTCTCAGTACAGTTCCTAAAGATATTGAGTCTCTTTATATATATATATATATATATATATATATATATATATATAAAAGATATTTATTAAGATTTTCAAAGTTTTACAAAACACACAAAGAAAAAAAAAGAAACAAAAAAACAAGAAAAAATACAAAATAAAAATATTTAAAAACAATTCTTTCCTTCCAATACTTGACCTTCATTTGCTTATTTCCAGGACCTCCTCACACCTTCCTTTTTTGTATTCCAGTTCAGTTATTTCGTTCAGCAAATCCCTCCCCTCTTTTAGTATCCTAATCATTAGTCATAAAAATATTGTAATTTTAGATTTTTACATATTAGCTAATAAACCCTTTTTCCATTTTCCCTTGTAGCCTTTCAGCTAAAGACCACTTAGTTTCTATCCAACATCATTCTAACATTCATTAATTTTACAATATTTCTGTAGATAATCTTTAAACTTTTTCCAATCTTCCTCCATCGACTCTTCTCCCTGGTCTCGGATTCTGCCAGTCATTTCCGCCAATTCCATATAGTCCATCACCTTCATCTGCCATTCTTCCAAGGTGGGTAGGTCTTGTGTCTTCCTCTAAAGATATTGAGTCTCCATCATGTTTCCCCTTAGTTGTTTTTGGTGGTTAAACTGAAACAATGCAAATCCTTTTCAGAAGGGACTGTTTTCATCGTAGCACTATGACCTCAGGGCATTTGTCGCAGATGTGAATGCAGGGACATGCGTTCTCTAAAGCGAGCTTTCGGTAGCTGCTGGCATTTGGGGGTTGTGTAGGGCATTTGTTTAATACCTCTCCTTGTAACAGTAACAGATTAAACGAGCTCCTAGGAAAGAGGCATGTTTCAGCACTTAAGTTAATTGAAGTGTTACAAACTAAATATGATTCTCAATTGCTTCTGTATTCCAGATCACTTCATGCATGCAGATAAAAACGACAAAAATTACCAAATGGCTTTGGAAATGTGCAAATCGGGCGTACAATAGTGACATTTAGATCTGTGACCTGATTGCCATCTTTGCAAGAGTACTTTGAAAAACTTTGGGCTTCCTTAAAGCTGTCATGCCAAACCTTTGAACTGTAGATTAATGCAGGTCAGGACAGGGAAGTCAAGCTCCATTCAAATGGTAGAATGCATCAAGAGTCTCACTCCTAAATTATTTCCCCCCTGATTATTTTCATGAACCACATAAGAAGGTACTTGCTTTTATTTATACAGTGGTACCTTGCTTTAAGAACAGCTTAGTTTATGAACAACTTGGATTAAGAATGCTGCAAACCCGGAAGTGGGTGTTTTGGTTTGTGAACTTTGCCTTGGAATAAGAACATGTTTTACTTCCTGTTGAGTGTGTTCCATTTGTAAATTGAGTCCCTTGCTGTGATGGGAAAGCACACCTTGATTTAAGAACGCTTTGGTTTAAGAACGGACTTCTGGAACAGATTAAGTTCGTAAACCAAGGTACCACTGTACTTGCTATTGAGTAGGTTTTTAGGTTTCATAACCCACTTCACAATACTAATAGAATTTCAGTAATAATTAAACAAAATTCCCTCCTCTTGGATGTTATGCAGCCATCATCCCTGTTGTGTTTTTGGCACCTAAGGAAGACCTTCTTCTTTCGAATAGACTTGCCCTGTCTGCATTTGTACTGGGCTTGTTTGCCGCCTTGGGCTACTTTGGGAAGAAGGGTGGGGTGTTAATCTAATTAATAAATAAAAGTGTGGTGGGACAAGGAAAGGGTGCTGGGAGTTAATAGGCAAGGAAACCGAGGTGGGGATGGGGTTTTGGCTCACCACCAAAAATTTTCTAGCCCTGTTTTCACCTGTCATAACAAAGGGTACAAAAATATTTTCACTTTTGTTGAAATGTCTTTGGCTATTTCCACTCCTAAGTAATCAGTCATTACAGTGGTACCTCGGGTTAAGTACTTAATTTGTTTCGGAGGTCCATTCTTAACCTGAAACTGTTCTTAACCTGAAGCACCACTTTAGCTAATGGGGCCTCCTGCTGCTGCCGCACTGCCGGAGCACAATTTCTGTTCTCATCCTGAAGCAAAGTTCTTAACCTGAAGCACTATTTCTGGGTTAGCGGAGTCTGTAACCTGAAGCGTATGTAACCTGAGGTACCACTGTATTTGTCATCTCGAATAAAAGGCCTGTGAGGAATTAGTCCCTATAAGAATTAATTCTGATCCCCCCCCCCCATTTGCAGAATATCCAGAAAACTGTCAAAATTATTTGATCAAAGCAGGTAGTGATTGATCAGGTTAATCAAAGAATAGGAGGGAATCACCTGCATACATGCCCATTGTATGCAACACAAGGCCTTCTTTGCGGATGGCAGGGAATTAGTTTGAGTTCATTATTGGCCTAACTAAAATGAGCAGTTCATTTCTCAGTGAATAGCAGCCTGCGTTGTTCAACCATCTTGTACAATTACATAGAATTGGCTGCCTCTCCGTAAAAGAAGTAGAAGTCCAATTTAGCATGGGCGCTAATCACTTCTCTCAGCTATAAAGAAAGATAGCCCTTCTTGGGGCTGGATGACAAATAATAAACATAGTTTATTTTCAGCAAGTCCCTGGGACAAGGTAAATAAGAAATGGCAAAATGCATATTCTCTCATAACATAAAAGCCAGATGGCACCTCTAGCTTGCAATTATTTCTTTTGATTAAGAAGCTACCAAGAACCATAACAGGCAAACAGTATTTCTCTGTGGAAATTACAAAAAATGGAAACTGTGGGGCACTGGCAGAACAAATCTCATTTTTTTCAGAACAAGCCAGTTGCATATCCCTGGTTTACAACCTTTCTAATGCCCAGCAAGTTTCACTCTCACCGCCATTCTCTGTTCGCCTCTCAGCATATGGATGTACTGACATTTGAGGAGCACTGGCCGCAGCAGACAGTGAATTGAAAAGAGCAATAATGTTAATGGACCCCATAACTGAGGGATGGGTAAGCTGGAGGTGGTGAGACATGAAAAGCCAAAGGTGACTTCTTTCAGGCAAAAGGAGGAGATAGATTTGAGAGGCATCACCAAACCAGTGGAGAACTCTGTTGCTGGGCCTCGTCATACAATATTTATAAATGACTTAGTGTATGGAGCAAGAAAATGGACATTTGACCCACGAACTGTTTGCCGTGCGGAATAGTTCATACATTCCCCTGAAGTGGTCCTTATTGCAGATACTAATATTGTGCAGCTTGAAGCAATTGGGCGCATAAAGCTGACTCTTATTGAAATAAAAATTCTCCAGAACCATCAATATGATCCAAAGCTTTACTAACCAGAGCTTCTTCAAAAGAGGTACAAAAATAAATCAATGGTACATCCAAATAGTTCCATAAGACATATGCTTGCCAAAGCAGAGACACAGCATCTTCTTAGAAATACTATAATTCTAAACAGAACAAGAATCAAAGGTCTCTCTCTCTCTCTCTCTCTCTCTCTCTCTCTCCCTACGCAAACTCCATTAGCCTGCATTCCAACCTGAGGCAGTCAATAGCACACCCTTCTCTGAATGTGCCTGGGAACAAAAGACCAAAAGGCAACTCCCTTCAAAATGACCTTTTGCAACTGAATACCTTTATGACATGATGTAAGGTTAAACACTCATGTGAAAGAGCAGAGAACATCAACACTTAATCATTAACCCAGCTAGAAGTTCAGAAAGTTCTCTTCTAGTTTTTGTATACCACATTTTCCAATGTTAAGCCTTTCAGCAATACACATGCCAGCATTCTCAATTCCAGAATACAATTAAACGATTATAGTTAACGGTCTTTTTACGGGCATGGTGGGAAAGTGTCAACACTCAAGTCCTCCTGCCACACTTACAACATAATGTGTAATGTAGCTATACCCACTGACAATTCTCCACCACCCCCTTCAAAACAGGTTGGGATATTATGTGAATTACGGCGTTTCCGTGTGCTGCTCTGGTTCGCCAGAAGCGGCTTAGTCATGCTGGCCACATGACCCGGAAGCTGTACGCCAGCTCTGTCGGCCAATAACGCGAGATGAGCGCTGCAACCCCAGAGTTGGCCATGACTGGACCTAATGGTCAGGGGTCCATTTACCTTTACCTTTACAGCCGTTGCAGACATTATTTATATTGTAGGCATACTTGTAACCTGTTTAGGGTGACAGCTTCTTCCTTAGTCTGCACCTAGTGCTCCCTGGAAGATGATGTTTGAGGTAGGAAGGAAAAGGAATGGAATCTTAACTGCAGTGGATTGCTAAAAGGTAAAAGTAAAGGACCCCTGACAGTTATATCCAATCGCAGACAACTATGGTGTTGCGGCACTCATCTTGCTTTACAGGCCAAGGGAGCTGGCGTTTGTCTGCAGACAGGTTTTCCGAGTCATGTGGCCAGCTTGACGCAACGGAACACCGAAACCAGAGCAGCACACGGAAACACTGTTTACCTTCCCTTTGGAGCAGTACCTATTTATCTACTTGCACTTTTTCGCATGCTTTTGAACCACTAGGTTGGCAGGAGCTGGGACCGAGCAACAGGAGTTCACCCCGTCGCGGGGATTCGAACTGCCAACCTTCTGATCAGCAAACCCAAGAGGCTCAGTGGTTTAGACCACAGCGCCATCGCTAGGAGTGGTTGAAAGTGCTTGAAAAGATCCTGAGGAAAGAGGAGAGAATAATCTACAGATGTAATTGTCTGCATACTCACTCAGGTATAAGTCGTCTTTATTTAAACTTGGCTTACGCCCAAATCAACATGCGTCAATATTCAGTGTGCCAGATGCAAGGAACCTATATCAGTGAAATGAAGGAAGTATGAGATTGCAGGGACATTGATGCCATTTGACTCAGGGTAGTCCAGGATAGGATGTTCCTCACTGAGAAAATGTCCTGACAGATGCACCTTCCAGGGGTACGTTTGATTCACAGTTTCTTCTGGTGAATCAAAGAGATCAATAGCAGACTGTGTAACTTCCCACAGCCTTCCCCAATATACAGTGGTCTCTCGGGTTACATACGCTTTAGGTTACAGATGCTTCAGGTTACAGACTCCGCTAACCCAGAAATAGTACCTCGGGTTAAGAACTTTGCTTCAGGATGAAAAGAGAAATCGCGCAGCAGCGGTGTGGCAGCAGCGGGCAGCCCCATTAGCTAAAGTGGTGCTTCAGGTTAAGAACAGTTTCAGGTTAAGAATGGACCTCCGGAACGAATTAAGTTCTTAACCCGAGGTACCACTGTACAGTATTTGGACTCAGTTCAGATGGAGGCAAAGCCCTTGAATCCCGTGGTCAGCTTCTCCCTTTTGTGACCCCAGCCAGGGATAGGACAGAATAATAATAATATAATAATTATTTATTATTTATACTCCACCCATCTGGCTGGGTTTCCCCAGCCATTCTGGGTGGCTCGCAACAGATTAAAAACATTATTTCCTTGACATCTGATGGGAGGGCGCTCCACAGGGCAGGTGCCACCACTGAGAAGGCACACCGAGTGCTAATCGAAACACAGCTCTCCTTTGAAATCTGCCCTTCTCCAAATTTTGTGATACAGTTCTCCAACTAAAATAAAAACGGCCTACCAAAGCATGTATATTAGGGGGAAAGTCAAAGTAATGTATTTGGCATTTTTATACAAAGGAAAATAGTTTGTGTGTGTGTCTCTTTGTGTATGAGTTTTCCTGGGGTTGTTTGGTTCTGAGAGCTATTTTGCCATTCAAATTTACCTGCCCATCCACGAACTCCTTTCACACCCGTGGTGAAAAGAGAGACCGTAATTCAGGGGTCACCAACCTATGGCCCGGGGGCCGGATAAGGCTCGAGGGACTTGTTTATCTGGCCTGTGGTGACCCCCACTGCTGCCCACTCTTACGGGTGTGGTGCAGTGCGGGGACCCACTTCTGGGTCAGAGGAGCACCGGAAATAGCTTGTGCGCATGCGCATGGACCTCCTCCAACCCAAAAGTGTGCCAGAAATAGCATGCGTGAGTGTACGGACGCACACTCCCCCTCCCTCCAGCCCACGGTGCAATCGTCGCTTGAGACACCAGCCTGAGGCAAGGAAAGCTTGGAGACCCCTGCCCTAATTCCATGTACATTTCCCTATGCGGGGGAAAAAAGAATATTTAGAAGTTTGTTTTTTAGCAGGCAAATGACACTTCTCCCTGAACCTTCTGTGACACTGATTTTTATTTTATTTAGAAACACCCACTACATCTAGAGACACTTCACATGATTCCTGCACCGTGTCTTGTTTGCACCTGAAAATATCCTAAATGTTCAGTTCCACATTAACATCCTGAAGGGGACTAAAAAAATTAAATTAAACAAACCAGAGAGGAATATTCTCTTTTTTAATGGTCAACCACACTTCCCTTTTTTCTTTTTTGCAGTCACTCCAGAAAATGTCAAATGTGTGGCAGGGGAGGCACAGAAATAAAAAAAGAGAGGTGAAATTAGATTTAAATTACTCATTTAGAATTGCTAGTTTCAATCAATGACAATTTTAAGACATTAAATACATTCCAGAGCAACTTGTCAAAAAAAGGAGAAAAAAAATATTGCAGTAGCTGGCATTCCTTGAGGTTTTTTAATAAGATCAGGGTCAGCGATGGGAAATAAGCAGGAAGATGAATAGGATGTCAGAATTAAATTGAGTTCCAGAAGAGTTATCTCAAGTTCCGTAACAAAAAGATCTCACAGAACTTTGGCTCAGACGGGATGGTTAGCACATGATTCAGCGTTGCAGGCAGCTGGAAGGCTGACAATCCTCCCCAGAAGAATTAGCCAGCTGATTTTTATTTTTTTTTATCAGCTTGAAAAACACCTTGTTCCTTTGAATTCTGAGGAAAGGGAAGGTGCTTCTCGTTTGCAGTCTTAATGATTTCTGACGCACCAAGTGCTTTCCTTCTTTCTTTTCCTTTTTTTTTTAATACAAGGAACCAGATTAATTGTCTGAGCCATCTGACTAACCATTACTATCTTGCTCA
The DNA here is from genome assembly GCF_964106645.2 of Podarcis pityusensis. Lineage (NCBI taxonomy): Eukaryota > Metazoa > Chordata > Lepidosauria > Squamata > Lacertidae > Podarcis > Podarcis pityusensis. The sequence goes on along the minus strand of NC_138034.1, from coordinate 9,700,632 downwards.
AGTTTTAGAATTGTGGTGGAAAACAAAGTTTTAACAAACCATATGTCTCTTTGTTTCCCTTTTTTGTTCTAAAATATTCAAATGTGTTTATCTCCTACAGTAAGAACTGAAATGTATTAAACACACTGTTCTATCTATGACTAATGACCACAATCCAAAGCTTCGTGGGGCCTAGGGCTGTGTGTGAACAGCATTGCTGACATTTTGCTAGTCTTTGCCATTTTGGCTTTCTTCGAATTCTTCAGATGCTCTACCTAAGATGTTGCCTCCACATTTGCTTCAGGAAAAATCTTGGGATGTCCCTACCTGTTCCAAGAAATTTTGTTCTTATCTATCATCTGTGGCGATCACACAGGGTCCCCGGACGTTTCACCGTCTATTGATCCCTGTGCCACCACTTTATTTCTCGCTGCCACCACCCAGGCCCTACCTGGTACAATACTGAGTCCAGTCAGGGTTAAATTGGAACATAAACTTCTGTTTATTTATTACAGTTTAACAAGCGTGTGGTTTCATAAACGGCATCGGTCAATTACAATCATGGGGTGCCTATCCAGACCTATAACTTCCTCTACCTGCTCTCACTCACTAAACCACCTCTCAGATATTTACTTGTCTGCCTAGCCCCTAACTGTTCCTGACTCAACTTATTTCGCTACACTAACTCAACCTATCCACAGACTCTATCCCAATTCACTCCCACTCCAACCAACAACCCAACTCCCCAATGAACTCTCCCCTTTGCCCCTCCCAGAGCTGGTTTTATAGTCCCACTGACTCCACCCCCTGGGTTCTGATTGGGTAACCTGTTTAACTATTTCACCTCCAGCACTCTCATATGTTAACGTCACACCATCTTCCAGCCAAATTCAATTCAACTTGACTTTAGGCCAAATTTTGACAGCAACTCCAACAAAGGCTCTAATGCAAGTAGGAAGTTTTGTGCAGGCAGAGGGTGCTGCACCGAGTTCAGTGCTGGGGCTGGATGATGTTCCCCAACAGTGCAAAATTGAGTCTGCATACTGGACAATCTATACATGGCTCAGTCGCCTGGGCCATGAGACAAATAATTTTTTCATTGCTATGAAAAATGGCTCAAGAAAAGGCCACAATGAATGACTTCCAAATAGCTGGGATTGCCTATGGCTTCTGCCCCAGATGCCCAGGCATCCACACAGCCACTTCGGCTGGTATAATTACTGGTGCAACAAAGCACCATGCCAGACGCTGCAAAGGACCCTGGGTGTACCTCTCGGGTACCTCCTAGATGTAATCAGAATTTGTAAAAAAGCAATTCTGGAAGCCATGAAAGATTCAAAGATCTTACAGGGATGAAAATGCACTTCTGACCAGAAACAGGAAAAGAAGCATGAATCTCATTTTGTGCTTCTTCAAAATATTCCCTTCTCTTTCTTTTCTTTTGAGACTGGCACTTGAAGGTGGGAAATAGTAGCCTGATTTTTGATGACTTTTGATGGCAGGTGGCTATTCCAATCCACTATAATTTGCATCGTGCTCGACCTGCAAGAATGGGAGCTTTAAGAACAGCTTTTGTGTGCTTAAATTTGGACAGAGGGAGAGAACGAAATTGAGATTTGGAGTTGGCTGGAAAAGGGTGCTAAAGCTGCAGTCCTAAGGGATGCTTGTGTGTTTGTGTGTGGTGCTTTCTGATATATACTGTGGTCCCTGGGAAGGCGTTCCAGGAACCACTGAATAGCCCTCTGAGAGCTCTTACAATACTATAGTGCTGGACTGATGTTGCCGGCAGATTAGTACTACATGTATGTACTATGAATTGCTAACTAGTCAACCTCTCAGTGTTGTTGTTGTTGTTGTTGTTTAGTCGTTTAGTCATGTCCATTTCTTTGTGACCCCATGGGCCAGAGCATGCCAGTCACTCCTGTCTTCCACTGCCTCCCGCAGTTTGGTCAAACTCATGTTAGTAGCTTCAAGAACACTGTCCATCCATCTTGTCCTCTGCTGTTCCTTCTACTTGTGCCCTCAGTCTCTCCCAGCATCAGGATCTTTCCAGGGAGTCTTCTCTTCTCATGAGGTGGCCCAAGTATTAGAGCCTCAGCTTCAGGATCTGTCCTTCCAGTGAGCACTCAGGGCTGATTTCCTTAAGAATGGATAGGTTTGATCTTCTTGCCTTCCATGGGACTCTCAAGAGTCTCTTCCAGCACCATAATTCAAAAGCTTCAATTCTTCGGTGATCAGCCTTCTTTATGGTCCAACCTCTCAAAAAATAGCTTATTTTAGGGTTACCAGACATCCCCGTTTCCCAGCGACAGTCCCCAGATTTGCGAATAAGTCCCCGGACAAATTCCATCCCTGGAATGTCCCCGGATTTCATCTAATGTCCCTGGGAAATGCAACAGTGGCAGTCTCAGCAGCCCGGAGCAGTTGGCTCTGGCTGACTTCAGGAGCTACTTGGAAGTCCCCATATGATGGTGGTGCAGCTTCTGGGCTGCCTCTACCTTCCCTGACCCCAGCAACTAAGCTGTGAAGGGAGGCTTCATGCTGCCTGTCAGAGCAGCCTCCCAACTCCTACTTGCATGCAAGCAGGGGCGGGGATCTCTCAGTTAGGCAATGGGATGCCTCCCTTCACAGCTGAGGGATCCCTGCACCCTCCTGCTTGCACGCAAGTAGGAATGGGATTGGGGCTGCTCCGATGGGAAGGGAGGCATTGCGCTGCCTGAGAGATCCCTGCCCCCTCCTGCTTGTACGCAAGTAGGAGGTGGGATGGGTCTGCTCCGAAAGGCAGTGTGAAGCCTTCCTTCCCAGCTAAGGGATCCTCGCCCCCTCCTGCTTACACGCAGGTAGGAATGGGATTAGGACTGCTCTGACGGGAAGGGAGGCATTGTGCTACCTGAGCCTTGCCACCACTCTCAATCCTCCTTCTCCGACTTCCATGCCTGACCCACCGCACACCGCTTCCCCACCACTACCAACAAAAAACCAAGAACTCAGAGGCTGCCCAGGCTCATGGAGACAGGAGATAGATGCCTCGGAGGAAGGGGGAATGTGGTGGTTGAGGTCAAGGCAGCAGCGGCCCTCTGCCACCACCATCGCTGCAGCATCAATGTCCTGAACGTGTAGTATGTATGTATGTATGTATGGTGTCCCCAGATTCATTGAAAAAAATCTGGTAACCTTATTTCAAAAGGCAGGCACCAGACGTTGCTGGCGCTGCCTTCTTCACAAGGAAACTGACCTTGTAGCATGGTCCTTGGAACCTCTTACCACTTCAGGAAGTATGGTGGCCCAATGGCCCGAACCTTGTATTGCAGATAGGCTTTTCCCAGATAATGGAATGACGGTGGCCGCTGCTTGGCTTACGTACGTTGCCCAAACCACATGACCGTGACAGGACCAGGTATATCAGTTCAACCCACTGAACTGGAGACTGAACTATCAAGGGCGGTAATTAGTCCGGGCCTGTTGGAATCATGCATTGCTAACTGCTGATAAATGTTCCTGTGTTAACAAGATTTCAAGAAAAGTCAGATATTCTGCGTGGCTGCTCAGGAAGTTTGTTATTTACTCTGGTAATTTAAAATCTAATCACTCTCATGGGTAATCCTGTTTCCTTTGGAGCCGCTTTATCTCTTTTGATAATAATGTAAGCTGCACATGTGATAAGTAAACTTGGATCTAAGTGTGAAGGGCATATGGGTATATCTAGAAAATTGCTAGTAGGATCCTCTGTGGCTGAGCCGAAGCCCGCATGATCAAAAAGACCTAAATCTGAGAGCATTTGCGTCTCCTATTTCAAAACCGCAAGATTACCGTTTCCAGAAATAAACAGGGTTTCTTTCCAGTCACCTCTAGCACTTCAGGACAGCAATTTCATGGGGGCAGAGGTGCTCCATTGCACACGCCCAGTTCCCTCATCCTTAAAGGCTTCTGCCTTTACTTTAATGGAGGGATCACCTCAGATGTGGGCCTGGGAAACTGGTTCCTCCGCTGAACTGACTGGAGAGTCTTCCTGACATATTATCTTCCAGATTTGTGGGAGGTCTTGAATTACAAGGCTTCCTTTTCTTGAGGCTATAGGTAAGGAGGTGTGAAACACTTCTTAAGGTATTTCATGAATCAGTTCTTTTGCCTTTGCTTGGACTTCCTACAGACGTCTTCTCTTTCTAAATTTGCTTGAAATTTCACTTTTGATGAAATTTGGTGGCGAAAACCAGCTTTCTAAGTAATCTGCCTCCTTGATTCTATGATGTTTTGGGATGGCAACTTCCATGTTCGCTATCTAACAGGACCAGTGGTCAGGGATGATGGGAGTTGTAGTCCCAAAACATCTGGAGGGCCAAGTTTGCCTTTGCCTGTTCTATGATCACAGCTAGAAATCCTTTTTAACCCTCTGACCATCATCTGTTGTGGCAGGGAGAGGGCTCATGGCTGACATCTCATGTGTCTGTTTAGTTTGGCTGAAATGCCTCTCTAGATATTATTTCTCAAGTTCTGATGCTTGATTTATACAAAACCCAAAAGGAATTGCAAGCCCCAGTGTTCTGGAAGGCCCTCTCTATGGAACTACAAGAGGCCTTGTCATTATTAGAACTTCACTACCTGTTTGCTCAGGCAATCCATTGATTTCTCGACCCAAATCTCCTGTCTTTTAATTGCTTTATTTGTTATGTTTACTGGGGTTTTTTTTTTGTCTTTTGTTTGGGTATTTCAGCTATAGATATCTATATTTTAAAAGCTTTGTGTATCTTGATTTCGTTGATCTTCTGTCCCATGAGAAATAGAATTGTAGAGTTGGAAGGAACCCGGAGGGTCATCTAGTCCAACCCCTTGCATTGCCGGAATATGCAAGTTGTCTCATACAAGCACTAAACCTGAAACCTTGGCATTATAAGCACCATGCTCTAACCAACTGGGCTATGCTTAAAACTGCTTAGAACTCAGAACTGCTTAGAAGCAAACTCTGGGATTAAGCAGTATCTATTAATGAAACAGGGATGCGGGTGGCGCTGTGGTTTAAACCACAGAGCCTAGGACTTGCTTATCAGAAGGTCGGCGGTTCGAATCCCTGAGACGGGGTGAGCTCCCATTGTTCGGTCCTTGCTCCTGCCAACCTAGCAGTTGGAAAGCACGTCAAAGTGCAAGTAGATAAATAGGTACTGCTCCTGCGGGAAGGTAAATGGCATTTCCGTGCGCTGCTCTGGTTCGCCAGAAGCGGCTTAGTCATGCTGGCCACATGACCCGGAAGCTGTACGCTGGCTCCCTCGGCCAATAAAGCGAGATGAGCGCCGCAACCCCAGAGTCGGTCACGACTGGACCTAATGGTTAGGGGTCCTTTACCTTATATTAATGAAACAAAATTTAGATACTCCTTGATGATGATGATGATGATGATGATGATGATTATTTAAAAAAACAAGCCTCTCTAATAATCGCGTGTCACCACTCTGGGACAACTCAGCCACCTGTGGCAGAGGCTGCTGTAATAGTAAGGCAGGCTATGGATCACATCCCAGCTGCATGTAGTCAGTCAGCAATCAAACAGTTCACTCACTGCAATCAGCATAAACATGCTCTTACCTGCAGGCCGATATCTCACAGGAGACACAAACCAATGCAGACAAAAAAGCATGCATGCACTCTTGCTGCCTGGGGGAGCCAACCAGGCAGAGGCCAGGGTGCTGCCAATCAGCCCTTCCCTTCTTAGTCCTCTCTCACTAGCAATAGAAAGGAATTTCTAGTTATTTTGGACACTCAGGTGCCCTCAAATGTAACTGAGAACCATTCGCTGTCTTCTTGTGACCCAAATGTATGATGGTTCTTGACTGATTGTGAACGAACAATGGAGCAGAACCAACAAAACCAGAACACAATACATCACTATTTCACATCAAGTTAATATTCTCTCTCTCTCTCTCTCTCTCTCTCTCTCTTTCCGAAGTATGTATCACATGAGTGGAATTACAAACAGAGAAAGACAAATCGCAGCTGCAGTAAATACTGAAACTTCCAAATTTCTGTAGAAAGCTAAAGGGAGAGAAGTCTCATTTCCCCATCTGCTTAATAACTAACATGCAAATGAATAGAGTGCCATTTTTTCCCTTTGCATTCTCTATTGAATTAAATCTTCCTTCGTTCTAAAAGACTCATCTTATTCTGTCAGCCTTTTGAGTAGGCTATTCAGCAGCCGATCAACACAACTGTTTGCCTAGATGCTGCTTGTTCTTTCTTCATCTCGCTTCTCCCTCACCCTTTCCAATGCATCCCCTTATCTTTTTATAGTGTTTCTGCCAGCATAGCTTTAGGCAGGTGCATGCTCTAAAACCTGTTTTATTGTTAACATATTTATAACCAGGCTTTTCTAATAGAGACAATTAGAAAGGAGCTAGAAATAATCTCTAAACTGATCCCTCCCTGCAACTATTTCCTAAAAACGTATCTCAGTTCAGTAAGGGTCATGCAAACGCATTGCAGTCCCACTCATAGCATCCCTCATCACCGTGCAGTGACTCTAGCTAAGGTGTAGTGAACAAACTCAGACAGACAACGATCTGGGATAAAAAGGGCCACAACTTTATTGATTCCAGATCAGGGGTGCTGACTTTGCACAGTCCTGGGTGCCCCAGCACCTACCATTTTTAAATGAAACCCCCCGCACCCGATTCTACTTGCACACACAGGCATCTGTAAGTGACATCAGCACCCCCCCCCATTGATGTGCAAGAATGATGTCAGCAGGCTGCTGGCACCCAATGGCTGATCAATATATGGGCACAATCCATCCCAAATGAAGTAAAACATACTCAACACATTTGCTTGGGGCAAAGCACCATTTTGTCGTAGAAAAGGTTAATAATTCTTTTAAGTAACAAGGACCAAATGAGCTGGCTGGCTGCCCTCCTTTAAAGCGTAAAATAATAATATGATGATCGGAGGAAGAGAAGAAGAAGAAGAAGAAGAAGAAGAAGAAGAAGAAGAAGAAGAAGAAGAAGTTTGGACTTGATAACCCGCCTTTCACTCCCCTAAAGAATTCTCAAAACAGCTAACAATCTCCTTTCCCTTCCTCCCCCACAACTAACACTCTGTGAGGTGAGTGGGGCTGAGAGACTTCAGAGAAGTGCGACTAGCCCAAGGTCACCCAGCAGCTGCATGTGGAGGAGCGGGGAAGCAAACCCAGCTCACCAGATTACGAGTCTACTGCTCTTAACCACTACACCACGCTGGCTGGAGGAGGAGGAGGAGGAGGAGGAAGAAGAATAGATGCTGTGGTGGCCAGCATTAGCCTTCACTGACCTAAGTGGTGATGTAGACCCTGTTTGCCACTGGCTATCATCTGTCACTTTCCAGGTGGTCATTTGGATGGGGGGCTGGGCTGTGGGGTCCAGGACTTGGCCCAGAAGTCCAGGCTTAGCTGTACCACTTCTTTGATCAACACTGGTGTTTGTGTCTTCATCCTCTACACAGCAGCAGGTTAGCTGCCACACCTCATAATTTCATCAATAGGTGGCAGTTCAGGACCCAGTTCAACCAGGGTCTGGTATAGTTATTCCCATTAGAATGATCTCCGTTGTAAGGATATATGAGCAGATTTGAAGCTGATCAATCAAATTGGATCACTTGGACTATTAGTCTCTTTTTCTTCAGTTGGACTAATTGACTTAAACCTAAATACAGTGGCTTAATTGATTCATGGAGTGCAGCCTTTGATACTCAAGAATCCAATGCAGTGATTAAGTATCATCTCGGCAAGATTGCAGTTCTTATTTATTTTTACATATATCACTATTTCCATTTATGTCCCATACATCATTTTTAATATTCAGTGTATGGATAAATTCTGTATTTCAATGAGCTACATTTTCTGCTCCATGTTAATAGCCAACACTGTTTTACATTAGCTGTTCTTGTTTCATACCACTTGGTAATGTTCATCAATCAAGATCTTTCTCCATTGTCTACCTTTTTTAGTTGGCACCAGTGAAAAATGGTATGAGGCTGGAGCTCACAATGTACTTTTATTTATTTATTTTCAACATCTTGAAATTTAACTCTGTGATAGAATACATCTGATTTTACATGGCAGATTGCGCAGCCAAATGGCGTGAGCCAGCCAATATTAGTAATTTCTAATTCTTGTTGAAAGCAGTGGGGTGAAATTTACAATCTCACAGAGTAAACCAGTTTCTGGGCTTTACCACTTCAGACATAGGGATAGAGCCCTTTTTAAAATCTGAGAGGCTCAGGGGAAGAACGTTCAATTCAGTCACCTTATCACCTTCAGTATAGCATTATTTATCCCCCGCCCAAACAAACTAATTATGAATATAATCATTTCAAAAAGCATCTATATCAGAAACAGAATCTTAAGGTTTTATGTCTCTAAAACTCAAAGATAAAAAAATAAAGATTTCATTTGCAATATTTCTCCTTCAGTCCTTCTGCATATGGATTTCATGTTTCATCAATTAATATAGAAAATAAACAAAGAAAATATTTACACCTAACACCGAGATACTTTCATATTAATGTAAAAGTTATGCAGTTATATAAGTTATATCTCATATTTACATTTCTTGGCAGCAAATTCAAAAATGAGATTATCAAAGACATTTCCCTCATTAGATCGTATTCTATAGAGAGAACAGATAATGATGATAGTCTTGACTGCCGCATTGTTGACCATAATTTATTTTTAATAAAAGATAATTTGGAGAATCCTCTTTCTCCTTCACAATTTGAAATGGGCAGAGTGAGATAAAGAAGGGAAGCTATGGTAACATTTGGAAAAAGCTTCTGCTGGGTCTTTACTGTAAATTATCTTCAAACCACGCTGTGCTGTAGTCTCAGATCCATCACATTCTTCTTCAGCATCTAGGAAATGAGTGAAATGTTTTAGCTCAGAGAGCAGAGAGATTAGAAGCCATTCCCAAAGCTTCTGCATCCCTTTCTGTCGGAAAGTTCAGGGTGGCAGGAGAGGGTATATTGTTTATTAATATCCTTCCTAACTTGCACTAGCAAGTTCCTTTACATAGCAGAGTGCATTCCCCTTTACACAGCAGAAAACTAGTTGCAAACTCGTGTGAGTTTCTTAAGACAATACACAATCTGGCTTGTCCAGATTGAAATGTGTTCTAATATTTCTCTGGTCAGACCCCTTGAATCCCTCCTAAAAGAATAAAGACACCACAGTCTTGTTCATAAGCAGTAAAAAGAAAGTTTACTCACGATCAGGCAGAGCACAGTGTGATCCCTGAAGGCAGGCTTTAGGCTTAAAGTTTCTTTCTTTTTTTGAATATATTTTTATTGAACAATTTTAGCAAACAAATTATCAATCAACATAACCATTTACCCCCCTTTTTTTCCTCCCCCCCCCCGGACTTCTCTCAGCTCCCCTCCCTGGCTTCTTTACACATATTATCCTCTGCATATTATAAAATTGTACATATCATTACCTTATCTATCATATATTCAACTAATAACTTTGTGGATGTTTATTCAAAACCTGCCAAGGAGTCCAAGTCGTTTTGTTGTCTTTTTAGATAATTTGTAAAAAGGTCCCATTCTTCCTTGAAGTAGTGGGTAAGAGTGGTGGACTCGTAATCTGGGGAACCGGGTTCGCTTCCCCGCTCCTCCACATGCAGCTAGCTGCTGGGTGACCTTGGGCTAGTCACACTTCTCTGAAGTCTCTCAGCCCCACTCACCCCACAGAGTGTTTGTTGTGGAGGAGGAAGGGAAAGGAGAATGTTAGCTGCTTTGAGACTCCTTCGGGTAGTGATAAAGTGGGATATCAAATCCAAACTCTTCTTCTCTTCTTTGTATGTCAGCTTAGCCAATTCTGCATAGCTCATCAATTTTTCTTGCCACTGTTCTTTTGTTGGGATTTCCTCATTCTTCCATCCTTGTGCTAACAAGACTCTTGCCGCTAGGCTTAAAGTTTCAAGCATATACAAACAGGTTTGCCCCATATGTGGGTTGACCTAATGACTGCAGTTAGCAGTCCGGGAAGTTCGCAGGACAAAAGGAAGATGGAAAAGAGAGAGAGTAGGAGCATGCCTTGGCCTTTTACCAGGTCTGGAAAGGTCACGCCCACCCACCAGTCACATGCAAGGAAGGATGCTCTAGGCCAGGGGGAACAGGAAGCTTCGACTGGCTGGACCAAACATTCCCTTGCATGTCCACTCTAGCAAAACAAGGAATGTTGTATTTGACTGCTCCCGGTGCACCATGATTTGCAGAAGAATGGTCCACACTTACCAGGAATCCAAATAAATCCATGACATCTGGGTAAATGCACGAGTACCTCTCTAGTTCCATATGTAGCTTATCTAAAATACTGTAGTATGTTTCCACCCTGAATTTGTCTCTGCCAGTTAGCTTGCAATAACTTTTTTTTTTCCATTTGGGAAAGCTAATTTGTGTATCCATGATGTTGGTCTTTCATCTGAGTACAGTGGTACCTCGGGTTAAGAACTTAATTCGTTCCGGAGGTCTGTTCTTAACCTGAAACTGTTCTTAACCTGAGATACCACTTTAGCTAATGGGGCCTCCTGCTGCCACTGTGCCGCCACCTCACGATTTCTGTTCTCATCCTGAAGCAACGTTCTTAACCCGGGGTAATATTTCTGGGTCAGGTCTGTAACCTGAAGCGTCTGTAACCTGAAGCGTCTGTAACCCGAGGTACCAGTGTATGTGGCTTCCACTTGTTGCTTCTTTTCTTTGTATCTTCTTCAGTTCTTCAAAGTTGTCCCACACACGATCCGAAGAGAAACCAGAGTTGTCCCACATGTCATTGACAAAGGTGATGAGGGAATAATACAAATTTCCCCTGGACATAGCATTCTTGTTGGAATTTTATTTATGGAGACAAATCTGTGGGGGATCTTATGCCTTAATGCCCTCAAAAATATATATTTCAAATGATTTCAGAATTTTATTTTATTTAACCAAAGAATGTGCTTCTAACTTAACCACCGCTTTCTTTTTGGAATCAATGGCAATCTTTAACAAGGTGTCCAAAATGCTGCAATAATTAAGAACAAGCGTTTGTGTGGCATTGTCTCAAAAGGCCTACCTTGATGGTGACATGTTTTTCAAGGTGTTCTTTGGCGTATTATTTGGGAGGGCCAGTGACCAGTATCAGTTTGAAACAATTTCAATCTGTGGGTAGGTCTGACTGTAGGAAACAGCCTGTAGGTCTGATTATGATTCAGTTTACAACAGGGGTCGCCAAATTTTTTAAGCTGTGGGCCGGTCCACTGTCTCTCAGACCTTGTGGTGGGCCAGAGAAACGGTAATGGGGGGAGGGAGCTGGAAGAAGAGGCAAGGGGGGCAAGTAGCCCCCCCAGCTGCTGCGCTTACCTTCCCAGGGGCTGCTACCAGCACCATCGCCCTCTGGCCCACAGGAGCACCAGGGCAGCAGCGGTGGGAAGATGAGCAGTGGGAAAGGGCTAGCTCCAGAGAGGGGCTACTTAAAATGGTGCTCAGCCAGCTCCCTTCCTCCTCTAGGCAGGGCGGGGAGAAGCCAGGAGGAGGGAGGGAGGAGGCGCCGCCATGGTGTGTGTGAGGGAGGGGGGGAAATGGAATGGTGTGGGGGGGGGGAATGGCGCAGCCTGAACAAACAGAATCCCCACATTGATCCACAGACAGTCCGTGCGCCGGATCCTGAAGGCAATTGGGCCTTATCCGACCCGCAGACCTTAGTTTGCCGACCCCTGATTTACAACCTCATAAAGAACTAGGCCCACGTTGCAACTAACTTTTGTGGATTGTGCCCTTTAAGGAGTTTTCCCTCTCATTTCCTTCACCCCTCTGATTTCATAGAAATAAAAGAAAAGGAGGTGAGTTGATTATCATACAATTATAGAAATGGAAATGAAACACCTAATCAAGGATGAATAGCTTGTGTAACTATTAACCAATGCATGGCAAACCTTTATGTTGCTCTGCATTGAATGATCCATCAGGCGTATCATGGCAGCTTCTGGGCTAATGTTTAAACCGTTCCACAGCAATTTCAACTTGAAGTTAATGGCAATCTTTTAGCTATACATTCACATTCAGGGGCTTTCCCAAATGACAGGGCTATCTGCACAATAAGTACACCACTGTCACTAATTGGTTGTTGGGAATCCGGAGGCCCTCCTTTAATAGCAATAGCCAAAACAACAACCAACCATACGTCTTGGAATGAGGGATTATGCAAAATCTAAAGTGATAAAACTTTGAAGGACTCTGGTAAGTTTTCCCCCACCCCACCCCGAAAAATCACATTCTCCACCTCCAAGAAACTGAAAGAAGAAAAGCGTTTTTGCAATTTCAGGATCTGGCAAATTCAGAAAAGAATGCAGAGGATCCTGGGCTGGCCAAAGATCTGGCGACTAGCAAAATTATTGCAGAGGGGTGGGCAGAACTTGCACTGAATTTCATTTAAAGCACCCTTTGAAGCATTCTGCTTGGGCAAAACTTTGGCAAAAATTTTGAGAGAAGCTCAAAGAATTTTGATAAGAGAAGAAACATGTTTCCATGCTTGGCTTGGGCACATGTCTTTAAACAAATTTGTAACGTATATAGAGATGTGTCTTTAAACACATCTGCAAACTACTTATCTGTGCTCTGCAACATGAATGACTGGGGGGTAAGATGAGTTAGCTTAATGCAGAGCTTTCCCCATCATAAACCTAATTCTAGCAGTTTGAAAGTACATCAAAGTCCAAGTAGATAAACAGGTACCACTCTGGCAGGAAGATAAATGGCATTTCCGTGCACTGCTCTAGTTTCGCCAGAAGCGGCTTAGTCATGCTGGCCACATGACCTGAAAAAACTGTCTGCGGACAAACGTTGGCTCCTTCGGCCAGTAAAGCGAGATGAGTGCTGCAACCCCAGAGTCGTTCACGACTGGACTTAATTGTCAGGGGTTCTTTACCTTTATAGCACTTACAACGGCACTCAAAATTTCAATAGCCAATTGGTAGGGGATACAGTATTTGGGTCAGATTAGGGACATGGAGGGAGATTCAGCATTAATGATCTCAGGAGGCTTCATGCCAGGGAACAGAGGGCTTGGACACTGTGGCTTTGTCCCATAAAGAAAGCATTGCATTGCTATGCAGCTTGCATTGTCTTTTTTTATATATATATGATATTTATTAAAGTTTCACAGGGGAAAAAAAACACCACATTAGTAAAGAAAAAGTTAACAATAAAAAGAAGAAATACAAAGTGAAAAGAAAAAACAATTTAAAACAATTTCATCCTTTCCTCACTTCTTTTACGTTTATTTGTTTCCCGGACCTCCTCTTACCTCCCTCTTCTGTATTCTAATTAAATATGTTAATCCAACAATTCCTTTCCCTCCTTTTTAATCCTAATCTTTAATCTTAATATATTATAACTTTAAATTTTACCTTTTACATATTAAAAACCAATTTTTCCATGTTTTTTTTTGTGCCTGTACAGCTAGAAGCCACTTAACTTCAATCCAACATCCTTCTAACATTCATTAATTTTGCAATATTTCTGTAAATAATCTTTGAATTTCTTCCAATCTTCTTCCACCGACTCTTCTCCCTGGTCACGGATTCTGCCGGTCATTTCCGCCAGTTCCATGTAGTCCATCACCTTCATCTGCCATTCTTCCAGAGTGGGTAGATCTTGTGTCTTCCAATACTTTGCAATGAGTATTCTTGCTGCTGTTGTAGCATACATAAAAAAAGTTCTGTCCTTCTTTGGCACCAATTGGCCGACAATGCCCAGAAGAAAGGCTGTGCAGCTTGCATTGTTTTGCCACTGCCTCACTTATTACTAGTGAGGCATCTAGGAGTTGATCTGCAAATTGCCCTTTCTCTTACATTCTCAATAAAATTGCAAATGTATGCTGTCCTAGCTTGAAACACACACTAGCTGACACAGTGGGTGTGTTCAGAATTTTGAGAAAGTGCCGTGGGCACCAGTCACAAAATGGCACGTGGTATAACATAACTTGGCTGCCATGGGGATGTGTAGAGAGAGTGAGCCAATGGAGACCAGAAGTGATTTGTGGCTTTGAGGGGATATTTATGGAGGTGTTTCACAGGTGCCATAGGTTGTACTGGTGGGTGGCCATGGGCTCTGTGTTGGCAATCACTGAGATAACCTTTCCAGACAAAATGGAGACATGTGTGCCAAGATGCAGAGATGGAGCTAGCTGCTCTGGCTCCTGGAGCGGCGCACATACTGTGGACCCAGGGCCAGGGCTAGCTGCGAGCATCCTGGGGGGTGCTGCGGTGATGTCACCTCCCCCCAGGATGACACCCAGGACAGACCGCCTCCCCCTTACTCCACCACTGCCAAGAAAGGGTGGGGACACAAAATGGATGCAAGATTGTGTTCTCTGGCAACAAACAGTTATCGGGGGGGGTGTTAAAGTGGGGAGCCTCATCCTTACTCTTCCTGCCATTCCATCACCAATGAATTACAGAATATTGCAGGGAAAGTATTTTACTTTTAGCAAAGCTGCTAGGCGTCACAGCTGTTGTTAGCCTTATCATTACGCATTCATTGATGGCTTTAGCTGTTTGCCTATGTATTCGCTGCAAAAGCAGATACATATTTACAAATGACAAGCAGAAATATTATTGCACTTATTAGGAGCACTGCCATTGATTTTGATGAAGGCACAAACTTGCCTTATTCCACCCCCACCCCCCCGGGTAAACACAGAGGCTGTCATGGAAAATATGTACCAAACAATGGAAAGGATCCAACTAAATTCTCCATTCTTTAAGAATGCTCAATATCAAAGGGATTTGCTAATTAGCTTTTTATGGTAGATAGCAGGCTATTGTTTGTGCTAGTCAATTTCAATCCATGAACTATGTTTTCAGATCCTGAAAGAGACTTTCCATATTGTTTGCTTTAATACTATTATTTTCTACTTGCCTACACTGTTCCAATAATTGTGAAATTGGAAATACACTAGAAGGTGTAAGTGAACTGGATCTAATAGCTCTTATTAATGAACTCTTCTAGGAAATACATGAGGGTTATGACCTCTCTCAGAATGGGAATGATGTTTTTATGAAGAGCATATATTTGAACAATACTAGGCTGGCAATTTGATTGAATGAAGAGAGGTTACAGAAATGGAGCACTGAAAAAGTTGATGATGAAACCTTAGGAGGCTACTTCTTGGCGTTCCTTCATTTTCTGAAATCATAAAACAGTATTGTAATGGGTTTTAAATTGTCGGCTGCCCCCAAATTAAGAGGATTTGGGGGGTAAGAAAATAGGCATAGAAAAGTCAATTGCGTTTTCTACCCTTTTTTGATAACCTCTTGATGCCTAGATGGAATTATGCAAAGGCAAACAGTGTTTCTGCCTATAAGATGAATAAACTCATTATTTTATTTTTTTGCTGCTGAATATTTTCTTATGTTTTATCAACTGCAAAGCTAGATGTGCATCAGTAATATGATTTTCTGTTCAGAGAGATGAACTTCTATTATTCAGTTCTATACCACACAAAGAATGCAGAAAATTAAGCAAAATCTTATTTAATACTCACAGAGTGGGTAATCATGGTGGCTCTTTAGTAAACAAAAGATATATATAGATTTTCTCCCTTCATAGGCATCGACTTGTTCTAATATAATTTTGTGTGTTTCTGTTATTTTTTTCTGGGCGATTTCAGAATTTCAAGGGTGGGGGAAGCAAACCAAAGGGGCGCCATGCTTCCTGTACAGTGTGTGGAATGGGGCGAGCAGAGGACTCTTAGAGTCCCTCTTCTGCTATTGCAACATCCATGTATCTTAGTTGGGATTCTGCACACTCCCAACAGAGCATGAATTACTCTGTGCAATCTGAATCAGGCCACATGACACACAACCCTTTTTGGTCCTTGCTTGAGTGCCTCATTCCCTATTTCCCATATGTCAAATGATTGTGTGCTGGTCCTGGGGGGGGGGGTTACTGTGAGGCATGGTCAGAGTCCGGTCCTGGGTCAAGGGTCTGGAGACTGTCCACCAAGGGCGAAGCGGGGTCCAAAGCAAGAAGCCGGGCATGGTCGGGAACTCTGGAAAAACAGGTCTGGGTGCTGGCAGAAACAGGTTTCCAACAACGTTGCTCCCACAACCTGGGACTGGGCTGACTGGCCTTTATCTCCTTGGGGCATAGGGTGGCCCCAGTCCACAGGTGACTTGCCTCTCCTGGCCTGGAGGCGAGCATTCCTCCTGAGAGAACTTAGTTCCCTCCGCCTCTCTGCCCTGAGCCTCTGCAGCTCAGGAGAGGCTGGAGGGTTACTGGACCCAGGGGCAGCTTCACCTTCCCCTGACAGGGCTGGGAGAGGAGCACCTGCAGGCAATGGGTCCTCAATCGCCCCCGGAGCCAGAGCGGATTCAGCTGGTGTCTGCTCCTGAGAATTCAAGGCCCTGCCCCGGCTCAGCCGGCCCTGGAGGTGGGGACTCCTGTGCAGGCTGGGATTCCTCCGGTTCAGCCTCTGAATCAGATTCCCAGGCCATCACAGATTGCCTTGTTCACCAGGGTAGAAATGACTGATCAACCATAATCACTTACAAGTTCCTCTGACTGGAGCGCAGGTGGCCAGAGGATGGAGAAGATGCAGACCCTGAGTTCTGGTAGCAGGGAAGTCCATTGAGCGGCCCACTCCCCCAGTCCCATACTAAGGATCCCCGTCCACCAAGGAATTGCAGCAGAAATGTGAAAGCTTCAACTAGGTGGCATCAAAGATGGAGAAGGCCCTGAAAGAATGTTTGGTGATAATGGCTGGAGTGGAGGGCTTGGCCTTCCCAAGAGAGATGGTGCTTCGTGGCCACTGATATTCTTCATCCTACATACTTACCCTGTGTCTCCTCTTTGAATCTGCAGACACTGCTATTAGATGTTGATGAATGGTTGGCTAGCCAACAGAGCAGCCCTTCCCCAACCCAACGCTTTAGATGCTTTGAATATGACATAAGAACGTAAGTAGATCCTGCTGGATGAAGCCAATGACCCATCTAGTCCAGCTTCCTGCTCTCACTCTGGCCAAGCCAGGTGCCTGAAGGAGTCTGCAAGAGCACTGTCTCTTCCTGTGGTTCCCAGCAACAAGGTAATCAAAAGCATATTGCCTACAACAGTGGAGGTAGATCATAGCCATCAGGATTAGTAGGCACTGATAGCCTTATCCTCCATGCCTTTGTCGGATGATGAAGGCATCTATTTGTCTCAAGAGACAATGGAGTGCAACTCCCGGGGTGAAGTCAAACCACTGCATTAGCAGCACTGAAATGACCTTCCTGTTAAAGCCGTCCAAGTTGGTGGCCATCCTACCTGGAACTGATGCTGACTTGGTCCAACGTCTGGAGGGCAATAGGCTGAAGATAGATGCAGCACAGTTTAGCCAAGGGCAATTTGACAATACTCAAGGACAGGAGGAAGGAGACATAGGAAATATTTTCTGGGGTATTGGAAAGTGCATATGTAAAATAAGGGAAAGAGCCAGTGTGGTGTAGTGGTTAAGAGCAGTAGTCTCGTAATCTGGTGAACCGGGTTCGCGTCCCTGCTCCTCCACATGCAGCTGCTGGGTGACCTTGGGGTAGTCACACTTCTCTGAAGTCTCTCAGCCTCACTCACCTCACAGAGTGTTTGTTGTGGGGGAGGAAGGGAAAGGAGAATGTTAGTCGCTTTGAGACTCCTTAAAGGGAGTAAAAGGCGGGATATCAAATCCAAACTCCTCTTCTTCTTCTTCTTCTTCAGAGTGTTTTTCAACACATACAAACACAAAGAGAGAGAGAGAAAGATAGACAGACAGACAGACAGACAGAACTTCTGTACCATTATTCCTTCCTTGTTTCACACACTTTCGTGCCAATGTTACATGCAGAGAGAGAGATTAACGCAATTCTAACAATAATATTGGCAGATGTATAATGAAGCTTAATTTCTCGGAATTAAAAAGCTCTTTCCCCAGTGGTGAACCAATACTATTTTCACTTAAAATGGCAGTTTGCAAATCAACAAACACATATGCATCGAACAGAAGCAACGTAATGTGACAGTTCTGTTTTTCACCTATCTGTCCAGTCTGCTTTGCCTAAATATGTACAAATGATTGCTCAAGCTCCTGCCTTTTCAGGTTTTTTTTTTTTTTCCTTTTTAAAGTTCCACATCCAAGGCGACTCCACGGTGTGTTTTATAGGAGAGATGTCTGCTCTGTGAACTGCAAGAAAAACACAAAATTCCGACTTCCAGATGGAAAGGTCCTTCCAGCCATCCCAGAAGTTTCTACTAGTGCTGCAGTACTAATGAGACCTGCAGTGATACCTCAAACCTCTGCATCACAGAAAAAGAATGGGCTTAGCATTGCTGCCTGACCATAGCCTTGCTAGGGTCAGAAAAAAATACTTTTTGTTACATGTTGAAGACAAAAGGCTTGGATAAGCATTTTAAAATGAATGGAAAATATAGGTTTGGGACAGGGTAATGGCTCTCTAGCCTCTCATTTTCAGAATGGTGGATATAGGCAGGAGAAGGAGCTGTGAATATACTTTTATATATACTGAGATCCAGCGCCAAGGGCCTTCTGGCGGTTCCCTCATTGCGAGAAGTGAGGTTACAGGGAACCAGACAGAGGGCCTTCTCGGTAGTGGCACCCACCCTGTGGAACACCCTCCCTTCAGATGTGAAGGAAATAAGTAGCTATCCTATCTTTAAAAGACATCTGAAGGCAACCCTGTTCAGGGAAGTTTTTAATATTTAACGCTGTATTGTTTTTAATACTTGATTGGGAGCCGCCCAGAGTGGCTGGGGAAACTCAGCCAGATGGGCGGGGTATAAATAATAAATTATTATTATTATTATTATTATTATTATTATTATTATTATTATTATTATTTTATGAATAGAGTACCCCAGAGTGAGGGTCCGATCTTCAGGTCTAGGGTCCATATGTAAAAAAAGGTAAAGGTAAAGGACCCCTGGACAGTTAAGTCCAATCAAAGGCGACTATGAGGTTGCGACGCTCATCTCGCTTTCAGATCGAGGGAGCTGCTCAGAGAAGTCTAGGTAGCAGCCTTGGACCTGCCATTCAACCATGAGCCACATCTCAGCATGTACCATGAGGGCGCATTCATAGAGATAGGAAAAGGTTAAGAGTGATCCTTGCATGCACACTTCCTGTTTGCAAAAACACGGACATTTTGGCAAATTCAAAATACCATCCGGAGTCAAATTTTACCCCTGAAAAAGAGGACGGTTCCAGGAAAATCCAGGCATATGGCAACCCTAGGCTCACAAATTCATTGGGAAGTCTTCTCCCCTAAAGGCTCAAATATGTTTCCCTTCTAAAGCAATTTAAGTGTGAATTCTCCTGGAGACAATTCATGGGCCTGATCCTCTGTTGGTTTACTCTGAATTAAGTCCTATTATATTCAGTAGTGCTTACTCCCTAGTAAGTGTGATTGGAGTTGCAGCTTTAGTGCCCAATGTAAACTAGAAAGATTGTCAAATTTAGGTATGTCTCACATGCAGGAACGGAGGATTGGCAGAAAAAGGAACAGGAAATTGAAAATCAGGATAGTTTTGACTGTGCAATTTGTTCAATAATAAGTGTTTGAAGCAAGTCAAATACTTCTAAGCAGTTGTTTTATACTGAGTCATCTAGGAAAGAAAAAGAAGAAAAATAAAAAACCACCAGGCACATTTCTAATCAGTATCCAACCAATTTCCCAGGTGTGACAATTTCCTCCAAAGACTCAGAGAACATCCTGAATCATTCTTCCTCCTGTGCCAGAAATATTAACTTCATCTACCCTTTGTTGCCCTAAATGGGTACACATTTTCTGCAAGGCTGACACTCAACAGTGTTTCCTGGTAGGACATACCGGTACTTCACACATCTATGACTCATGATTAAGGTGTAATTCCAAAATGGCTGAATTACTTCCCTGCCATAGAGCGAGGAGGACTGTGGTAGATATAAAACAATTGACTTTTGGCCTCTGTGAGAACATAGGCTTGCCATATTTCAATCAGTGACAATCCAGACAGAAAAGCTGTTGAGTTTTTTTGGCAAAATTGCAAAAAAGAGAGACTTTCAAAAGCCATTTTTATGGAAAATTGGCAAAAACGACACTGCTGACATGTGTTGCCATATGTCTGGATTTTCCTGGACACTTTGCCGATTTCGGTCTGGACACTGCTGCCAACTACAATATTCTGGGAAATTCCTGACGCATTCTGACCCAATGAGAACCACATACAGTTGTTGAACATAATCCATTCTGGAAGACCGTTCGACTTCCAAAACGTTCGACAACTGAGACACAAAGGGCAGTCAGCAAAGTCTATGGAGATAATTGGAAAAAACTCAACGGAAGCCGTTTGACTTCCAATGCGCTTTTGAAAATGGAAGCATTTACTTCCAGGTTTTCGGCTTTCAAAAACTGAAACGTTTGGCAATGGAGATGTCCGAAAACCGATGTACAACTGTATATGAATTTTAGAGCTGTAGGCCTGTATGTTGTTGTTTAGCCGTTTAGTCGTGTCTGACTCTTCGTGATCCCATGGACCACAGCACACCAGGCACTCCTATCTTCCACTGCCTCCTGCAGTTTGGTCAAACTCATGCTGGTAGCTTCGAGAATACTGTCCAACCATCTCGTCCTCTGTTGTCCGTTTCTCCTTTCCCAACATCAGGGTCTTTTCCAGGGAGTCTTCTCTTCTCATGAGGTGGCCAAAGTATTGGAGCCTCAGCTTCAGGATCTGTCCTTCCAGTGAGCACTCAGGGCTGATTTCCTTAAGAATGGATAGGTTTGATCTTCTTGCAGTCCATGGGACTCTCAAGAGTCTCCTCCAGCACCATAATTCAAAAGCATCAATTCTTCGGCAATCAGCCTTCTTTATGGTCCAGCTCTCACTTCCATACATCACTACTGGGAAAACCATAGCTTTTACTATTCGGACCTTTGTTGGCAAGGTGATGTCTCTACATCACAGTTTAGCCAAGGGCAATTTGACAAAACAGTGGTACCTCAGGTTACATACGCTTCAGGTTACATACGCTTCAGGTTACAGACTCCGCTAACCCAGAAATAGTGCTTCAGGTCAAGAATTTTGCTTCAGGATAAGAACAGAAATTGGTCTCCTCCAGCACCATAATTCAAAAGTATCAGCTTTCTTTATGGTCCAGCTCTCACTTCCATACATCACTAGTAGGCCTGTATATGTTTCTTTTAAGCTCCAACCCCAATTTGTAATACAGTGGTACCTTGGGTTATGTAGCCCTCTGGATACATAATCTTCAGGTTGCGAACACAGCAAACCTGGAAGTGTATACTTCCATGTTTCACCACGTGCGCAGAAGCGATCTGTGTGCAGCACGCATGCGCAGAAGCGCTCAATCGCGCCACGTGTGTGCACAGAAGGGTGCCTCCATTTGAGGACTTTTTGAGATATGGCCGGGCCTCCAGAACAGATCCCATCCGTAACCGGAGGTACCACTGTATACTAACCTGATTCCACCCCTACACAGTTTTCACAAAATATCTCCATGCCTTTCCTCCATACCTTTTCTTTCCTCTCTACTTCAGAAGGGCACTCCTGGCTTTTGCTTCACCAGCCTCTGGAGACAAAGTGATGGCCATAATGTCAGTGGGGTCAGTATGCCAAACCAGAGTTACCACAAACTAAGTAACTTAACAACTGTTAGCTATCCCCCTGTGTTTTAAAAGCCTGACTAACTCCAATTAGAAGATGGGCATTTAGCGTTGCTGCTTCCATGCCTTGAGAAATTCTTCCATCAGAGATTCAACAGCTACCCTCAATGCTAACCTTCAAAGCTTGTGCAAATACTTTTATCACAACAGTTAAACAGTTGTTTAACTTCTTTTAAGATGAGCCAGTCATTTTTACGGTTATTCTGCAATGTTTTTACAGCATTCTACACTTTTTGTAAATTTTAGCTGTGCACCACCCTGCTATTTTATATTGGGGCAGTCTATCAATATTTTTATACCTAAAAATTAAATAAATCCATTTCTGGTTCCAGTTTGTCTGTTGATCGCAAACCATGATTTGTCCATTCAGATATTGCACCAAACTCATCTAAGTTCCTTAATCATGAGTTTGCTACAATGACTGACCTGCTATATCAGACAGTTGCTGGTGTAAGAAATAAAAAGGGGAAAAAATTAAATGAAACAATTAAACTCATTTAATTTCTGTAATTCTTAAGGGGAAATAAATGTGTGTGTGTGTGGTCTGGGAGAGAGAGGAAATCTGTATTCTGTGCTTTAGTCTGATGCAATTTTGCACAAGTTGTTAAACACTGAAAATCAGGGTTCATGAGGGAAATGCATACTAAGCTGATTGCAGTGCAACTGGTGCAGCTATAATGAGCTCCAGACACTCTTAGATTAGCAGATCTCCATGTATGTCTACAAAGGAGTAGACAAGAAAGACAAGCCAGATGGTGTACTTAGCTGCACTTAAAATCTGATTGCTAGTGTCAATAATGAGTGTTCAGATAGGATGATCCATAAAAGCTAAAAACGCATAAACAAAACTTGAACATCTCCAACCCTTACAGGGAAAAAAGGAGGGCTGGGTTGGTATCCTGGCCTTCAGTGATAATTTTACTGTAATCAATTTCTTTGTGGTTTCATCAGGTGCATGTGCAATATATAAACCACTCTAGCAGCGATTGCAACGTTTGCATTTCTTTGCAATGCAGGTGGTTAAATTTCTCATCCACACAGCCTGAGATACTCCAAGCCAAGACTCCCAGGTGCTTAACATTCTGCCTCCCCACACTTTTTGAGGGACCCACCAGGGGTTTGAAAATTGCCCAAATTTTCCTGCATGTCTGGGACTGAGTATGCAAATAGTTGATTAAGCACCTTGCAAGTCACAGAGTATCCTTGCGCCTTATTAGGTGAAAGTTATGAAGACCTTTAGCTATACAGTTCCCATACAGGTCCACAGAGTTGTATGTAGGGGCACAGACCATTCTCTCACAAAAACTCTTCATATACCTGCCCCCTCAGGCATGTAGGTATAGGACCAAACAAGCAGTGACATTGTTCAAGGTGCTCCTACAGTTGTCAGTTCTAGAGGATTCAGTCCTGCACATCCTAGTACAGTGGTACCTCGGGTTAAGAACTTAATCCATTCTGGAGGTCCGTTCTTAACCTGAAACTGTTCTTAACCTGAAGCACCACTTTAGCTAATAGGGCCTCCTGCTGCCACTGTGCCACCGCTGCACAATTTCTGTTCTCATCCTGAAGCAAAGTTCTTAACCCGATGTAATATTTCTGGGTTAGTGGAGTCTGTAACCTGAAGCATATGTAACCCGAGGTACCGCTGTATGTGGAAATAGGGGCTGGATATTTCTTGACTCTATTGACTCCAGCTAACTCAGCAACATTTTATTATCTGCAAAG
The DNA here is from genome assembly GCF_964106645.2 of Podarcis pityusensis. Lineage (NCBI taxonomy): Eukaryota > Metazoa > Chordata > Lepidosauria > Squamata > Lacertidae > Podarcis > Podarcis pityusensis. Next base: position 9,677,242 of record NC_138034.1, on the reverse strand, counting down.
ACAATAGCTGGGAAAATATGGGAGAAGACCAACATGCTGGCATTTGGGGTATATCTGGAAGTGAGTACCTTTTGAGACATCCTCCTTTGCTACTGTTTTAGCTCTCTGACACTTCTCTCTGTCCCTGCCTGAGGAAGAAAGCTTGGTGGATTCCAGGTCTGCATGGCTTTATTTATTTAGGCTGCCTGGCCAAATCTTTCCCAGTTTCGCTTGCTCACCTGCCTCTTTGGTTTGGTCAAGTTATGTCCTGCAGTGAATCAGAAGCTGTGCACATGCCATACATTTAAAGCACCCCCAAGAATTCTGAGAACTGTTTTGTTGAGTTTGGGGAATTGCAACTCTGAGAGAGTTAGCTCTGTGATTCTTGGGGATGGGGTGCTTTAACTGAAGAGAGTATCTGTCATGGACTGGCTGGGTGGTGGGAGGAACCAGCTGGAGAAGCACCAAGGGAAGAAGGCTCAGAGCCCAGAGAGTGATGGTGGGACAATGATGAGTGGTCACAGGAAGGAGAGGGAGAAGACTGGGAAGAGAGTGTTGGAAGGTTACAGGATATAACAGGGTTTAGTGAGCTGAGAGAGTCTGTGGAAGAGAGCAGTTCAGAATCAGAGGCATAAGCTGAAGCAGGAGAGTGAGACACTAAGAGGCAGAGAGAAGTCAGGCTGGTGAATAGCTATGGGTGTCTCCACCCCTGCTGCAATGCTCCCCTTCTCCCTCGTGTCCCAGAAACAGAAGAGGCATGAAGCCGGAGGAGCAAAGAGACACACACAGGCACAGTCTCTGATTGCTTGGGGAAGCCCTGAAGAAGAGGGGACTTAGGCAGCTGTGAGGAGAGGGTCCTCAGCAACTGCTTCATGGGGGGCAAGACCAACCAAGACTGAGTTGCTGTGCTCATTAGGCCTGACAGTGCACCAGGTCCTTGCAGATGATGTTTTTGCTAATAAAGAGTTGACTCCAATGTGAGTGGTGTGATTTACTGCTGGCTTGCTTCTGAAAGTATCTGCCCAGTGAGCAGTTGTGCCGTTGCATTTCACACCAGCTTCCACTTCAGGACCAGCTTCAAGGGCAGCCCCACATGCAGCAGCGGGTGGGTGGAGAAGCTCCATGTGATTAACCAGAAGTATAGTCATTCTGTTGCCCTCTGCCTGATGTTTTGTTGCATTCCTACCCCTAGCACCCATGCCTTGAGTATGGATACCTAATGCAGGAAAGCCATGTATGAAGATGTCTATGCACATAGTCTTCCACCTGGGCTGGAACTCTCACAGCCCTGTGTTCTAGCTCACATGGAAGTCTGTGCCTGTAAAGTCTATGCACAGACGCTCCCCTGTTGCTTGCATCCACCTGTTCAATGTATGGATGCTGAGGTAAAGGTAAAGGGACCCCTGACCATTAGGTTCAGTCGTGACCGACTCTGGGGTTGCGGCACTCATCTCACTTTATTGGCTGAGGGAGCCGGCGTACAGCTTCCGGGTCATGTGGCCAGCATGACTAAGCAGCTTCTGGCGAACCAGAGCAGCGCACGGAAACACCGTTTACCTTCCCGCAGGAGCAGTACCTATTTATCTACTTGCACTTTGACGTGCTTTTGAACTGCTAGGTTGGCAGGAGCAGGGACCGAGCAACGGGAGCTCACCCCGTCGCGGGGATTCGAACCGCCGACCTTCCAATCGGCAAGCCCTAGGCTTTGTGGTTTAACCCACAGCGCCACCTGCGTCCCCTGGATGTTGAGGTAGGAGCTACGAAAACTCAGTGACACTGTGGCTGGGGCCAGAGGCAAGGCCCCATTTCCTTCCATTTGTGTGAAGCTGCCTTCACTTGATTAATGTATAGCGGAGACAGGGGACACTCACTATAGCCCATTTGTCACATGGGTATAATTAACATATAAAAATGCCATATGCACACCAATAAAGTAGCCTGAAAGCCAAAGAGCTTAAACAAAAGTGCATTAAGGATACAGATCAGTCTTCCAGTTTATCAAAACAGCCACGGCCCTTTCACGAGGAAAGGGCCCGTGTTGCAGGTTTGTGTTTGGAGCAGATGATGCCCAGGCACTTGGTTAAAGAAACACGTATATCTCACATACAAGAACGCCATGAGAACAAACAAGAAGAACCCCAAAGATGAGAGTAAGCTCCAAAGAGAAAGTCCCCATCGATCAGCAGCCGTAAGTAAATTGGATCTGGCACCTTAAGTGCTTTAAATACTAGAAGTTAAACCTTAAATGGTATCCTGATTCTTAAAGGAAGCTAGTAAATTGCTTGCCGAACAAATAGGTGACATAATCAACATGAGCAATGCTGCTGACTCTTGAACAGAAGGCAGAAGTGTAAGAAGAGGAGGTGGGAAGCATCTCTCAGCATTAGGCTGCTCAACACGGAGGGATAATTCACACATACATGATGGTTGCCACAAGGAGAGCCTTGATGGAATAGGACATTTAAAAGCGTGTGGCTTCCTGCAAAGAATCTGGGAACTGTAGCTCTTTGAGGGGTTAACTACAGGAGCCAGGATCCTTTGCGGGAAGCCATATGCTTTAAATGTATGCCGTGGATGTGAAGCTTTCTGAAAACTATTTGAAAACTTTCTCAGGGTCTGGAAACCAAGCCTTATGAGGAACAGTTGAGCCTGGAAAAGAGGAGACTGAGAGGAGATATGATAGCCATCTTCAAATATCTCAAGGGCTGTCACATGGAAGAGGGAACAAGCTTGCTTTCTCCTGCTCTGAAGCATAAGACTCCAACCAATGGCTTCAAGTTACAAGAAAGGAGATTCCGACTAAACATCTGGAAGAACTTCCTGACAGTTAAGAGCTGGTCGACAGTGAAATGGTCTCCCTTGGGAGGTTGTGGACTCTCCTTCCTTAGAAGTTTCTAAGGAGAGGTTGGATGGCTATCTGACATGGATGCTTTAGTTAAGATTCCTGCATTTCACGGGGGTTGGACTAGATGACCTTCGGGATACCTTCCAGCTCTACAGTTTTATGATTCTACGATCTACAGGTCTGCAACCTTGCTTTCAAGAGAACGATTTTCCAGTGCAAAGAGCAAATTACACCACACTCACATGTGACAGGGACGCAGGTGGCACTGTGGGTTAAACCACAGAGCCTAGGACTTGCCGATCAGAAGGTTGGCGGTTTGAATCCCCGTGACGGGGTGAGCTCCTGTTGCTTGGTTCCTGCTCCTGCCAACCTAGCAGTTCGAAAGCACATCAAAGTGCAAGTAGATAAATAGGTACCGCTCCGGCGGGAAGGTAAACGGTGTTTCCATGTGCTGCTCTGGTTTGCCAGAAGCGGCTTAGTCATGTTGGCCACATGACCCAGAAGCTGTACGCTGGCTCCCTTGGCCAATAAAGCGAGATGAGCGTCGCAACCCCAGAGTTGGCCATGACTGGACCTAATGGTCAGGGGTACCTTTACCTTTACACATATGACAGTGACATATTGCAAAATTCACTGGCTAGTCCAGGCCAGGCTTCCTCAACCTTGGCCCTCCAGATGTTTTGAGACTACAATTCCCATCATCCCTGACCACTGGTCCTGCTAGCTAGGGATCATGGGAGTTGTAGGCCAAAAACATCTGGAGGGCCAAGGCTGAGGAAGCCTAGTCTAGACATCCTTGCTGGCTTTCTACCTGTGCACCTTCTATTGCTGTTTGAGTTAATTTATTTGGAACTTGGAATTTGCTAGATTCAAAAGTTGGGTTAGTGCCCTAGCCTCCTTTCCCTGATGCTGAACTCATGCAGCTGCCTAACTTGCTTGCTGCATTGCTGCTTTGTCACTGAAGCCAAAATGATACATCCGCGAAGGCTCCCTTGCTAGGTTGCCCTACATTTATTGCGGCGACCGGATTTCTACAGGTGCTGTGTAAGCCAATTAGATCAGAAGGGCCTTGTTTGAAAAGCACAAAGGGGTGAGTAGAAATTTGAAACAGGGATGGATCTAGGTCAGTTTATCCCCCTGTGAATTGAGGTTTTTGTCAGGGGAGTGGAAAACGGGTGGTAATTAAGTGGGGATTTAAGGTGAGAATGTGGGAAGTTAAAGCCACTCAAGGGATGCGTGAGTCTGACTCCTAGCGGAAGGTTGCAAACTGGACTAGTTTTTAAATGATTTTGAAACTAAATAAAGCACTGAGATTTAACTTGGACTGTGACAAACTGAAATTTAGCCTCAGCCTTCTGTTTATATGCTGCACTTAATTAATCTCAAACCCATCTTTAACCAAGGTTTGTTAAAATGCAAGTTACCTTCTAGTTTTAAAAACTCAACCAGATGTAGCCAGATTTAGCCAACTGAACTGAAATTTGAGACTTTTAAATTGGACTGGGGTTTACCCTGACACATAGCCTATGGTGCTGTCCTTTACAATCTAAGCTGAATATTACACTGAACTTGAGCTAAAAGCTAAATCTACACTTCATTTTAAGTTGGCTTTTCCACTAGCTATGTCAGTGGTATGTCAAACTATATTTTTGGGTGGTGGGTTTCTCCAAAAATGGGATATTGTCTAGGTTTCTGATTGCAGTTTACTGTCACACCTCAAGAGTGCCTGGCCAGGGCAGAGCTGAAAACTAAGTTTCCATAGGCTTATCTGCCGCTAAACCATCAGTTTTTAAAGGATTTGCCCCACTGAGATTTAGTGCCTGGTACACACTGCTTTTGGGGGAGGGCGCGGGTGGTGCTGTGGGTTAAACCACAGAGCCTAGGGCTTGCCAATCAGAAGGTCGGCGTTTCGAATCCCCGTGACGGGGTGAGCTCCCGTTGCTCGGTCCCTGCTCCTGCCAACCTAGCAGTTCGAAAGCACGTCAAAGTGCAAGTAGATAAATAGGTACCGCTCCAGCGGGAAGGTAAATGGCGTTTCTATGCGCTGCTCTGGTTCGCCAGAAGTGGCTTAGTCATGCTAGCCACATGACCCGGAAGCTGTACGCTGGCTCCCTCGGCCAGTAGAGCGAGATGAGCACCGCAACTAGGAGCTCACCCCGTCGCAAGGATTCGAACCGCCGACCTTCTGATCGGCAAGTCCTAGGCTCTGTGGTTTAACTCACAGCTCCACCCACGTCCCTATATAGCATATATTCAACACAAAAAAACAGCAGCAATTTGTTGTTGACAAAGAACAGCTGGACATATAAAGGGTCCCATTACCTTCAGTCGTTTAGGGCCTCATCAAACCTAAATTTGTCCCTGATAACTTACTTCATTTGTGAGGTAGAAGAAGAAGAAGAAGAGTTTGGATTTGATATCCCGCTTTATCACTACCCGAAGGAGTCTCAAAGCGGCTAACATTCTCCTTTCCCTTCCTCCCCCACAACAAACACTCTGTGAGGTGAGTGAGGCTGAGAGACTTCAGAGAAGTGTGACTATTACCCAAAGTCACCCAGCAGCTGCATGTGGAGGAGCGGAGACGTGAACCCGGTTCACCAGATTACGAGTCTACCACTCTTAACCACACTACCACACTGGCTCTTGTAGCATGTTTAAATGCTCCTGAACACATTTGTGGGGGGTGGGTGGTTGTGGAACATATTGTGCATCACACAAGCATGACAGGGAGAAGTATGTCTGTCCCTCATCCCCTAGAACTTCTGGAACTTTTCTTTTACTCATAAGAGTATAAGAACTGTTTAACTGTATAGAACCAGAGGATCATCCTGAATTCTGTCCCAACAGTGATCAGTCAAATACGTTTGGCATTTGATTCCCCTTCTCCCAAATAAGCAAATGGGCATAATTTCCTTCTTCTCCCCAGACTCTGGTCCTCTTTCTTCTCCTACATTTTCACTTCTGGTAGGTACAGCATTTAAGAATTAATACATTTCATTATTGATCTATGTAGCTATATCTGGCGTACGCAATGGTGAAGTGAAAGGTGTTCTCCATATTTTTTTATTACCCTCCCCTGCTTTGCATCTAAATTCTCCTCTTACACGTATTTTTAGATACTAGTATGATGTGAAATATTATTGCTTTGGAAATGACAGGCAAGTCTATTTTGCTCGTTCGAGTGATGCCCCAAGACAGAGAACCTGCTCTGTCATCCAACTTTGGCAGAGTACAAATACTGGATGGCAGAGCATATATTTTAAGGTTTAAACAAAAGTGCTGAGAGCTGACTTTGCTAATTTATCAAAATCTCCTGCCCCCTCTTGGGATTTTTGTGGCTGGCAGTGATCGGGCTGCCTTTTCTGATACAAGCAGAAGTTTTGGAACCCAGACCATTTTATCATTTTGAAGTCCGCATTCAAGATGGTTCCAGTTCTGCTGGCAGAGGCACCACTTTAGGTTTCAGTAGTGGGGAAGAGGGAATTGGTTCCAGTGTGGGATGGACAAAACTCACAGCAAGATTCTAAGGGGTGAGGTGCTTTTGGATAATTAAAATTTGTCTCCTCCCAGCCCCTGCAGGTTATTTTAGCTGTTTTTGTTATAATTATTTTTATGTTACAATAACGAACAACGATTCTCTACGAACACATGTAGTCTAAAACACTGAATGTGCATAGATAGCAAGATGTATACAGTACCTCCCACACCATCCCTAAGAGGCACATTCTCTGACGGGTGCTGATTCTGACAACATACAATGTGAAAAAGAATGATGGGCCTTGGATGATATGGTCATTGCCAGGCATTGAATGCCAAGTGCTTTTGCAGAGTTGGCCATGGATTACAGGGCATCTGGGCCAACGTACTGTTTTATGCCACAATCCTTTTAATTTATTTCATAAAACGTAAAGGTAAAGGGACCCCTGACCATTAGGTCCAGTCATGGCTGACTCTGGGGTTGCAGCGCTCATCTTGCTTTATTGGCCGAGGGAGCCGGCGTACAGCTTCCGGTCATGTGGCCAGCATGACTAAGCTGCTTCTGGTAAACCAGAGCAGCACATGGAAACACCATTTACCTTCCCGCCGGAGCGGTTCCTATTTATCTACTTGCACTTTGACGTGCTTTCGAACTGATAGGTTGGCAGGAGCAGGGACCGAGCAACGGGAGCTCACCCCGTCACGGGGATTCAAACCGCCGACCTCTCAATCGACAAGTCCTAGGCTCTGTGGTTTAACCCACATTGCCACCCATGTCCCTCATAAAATGTACATGCTGCTTGATTGCAAAACAAACCAAAGCCCTCAAAGTGGTTGTGTTGGCCCCCTGATACCTGCATTCTAAACCCAATACTGTCCAGGGCACCACAAGGCCATACTGAGTTTTAGACAGTCCAGGGGCAGTGGTACAAAACTTAGACATCAGTTGGCCATGGGGAGTGAAAAGAGAAAAGGATCAGAAAGGAAGGAGGTGCCAAAGTTCGGGGGACATCAGAATGGGGTGGAGCAGATGGTTACTGACAGACGGCCAAGCCCAACTTGAGTGGAGGCCTGAATCCAGTTTGTTGAGAAAATTACTAAAATGGGTTAAGTCAGCCTGGGTAGCTCAGTTGGTTACAGTGTGGGGCTGATAATGCCAAGCTTTCAGGTTTAACTAATAATAATAATAATAATAATAATAATAATAATAATAATAATTTATTATTTATACCCTGCCCATCTGGCTGCGCTTCCCCAGCCACTCTGGGCGGCTTCCAACAAAGTATTAAAATACAGTAGTCTGTTAAACATTAAAAGCTTCCCTAAACAGGGCTGCCTTCAGATGTCTTCTAAAAGTCTGGTAGTTGTTCTTCTCTTTGACATCTGGTGGGAGGGCGTTCCACAGGGCGGGTGCCACTACCAAGAAGGCCCTCTGCCTGGTTCCCTGTAACTTGGCTTCTCGCAGTGAGGGAACTGCCAGAAGGCCCTCGGCGCTAGACCTCAGTGTCCGGGCAGAACGATGGGGGTGGAGACGCTCCTTCAGGTATACTGGATCATCATCATCATTTTATTTGTATGTCGCCTTTCCACAGTTAAAAACAATGCTCAAGGTGGCTTACAACATGACAAGATTTACATAATTACAAAAGTCATAAACAATAAATAAACCACATCAAAAAAACACACAACCAAATGGAAAACAATTCCCACATAAATCAAAATCTTTATGGAGCCCGTCAGGCCTCACCCTAGGCCAGGTGGTGAGTGACAGGACTGGGGCCCTCAAGCACTCAGCAGGGGAGCTGCATATTCCTCCATTGAAGGGGGTTGGACTAGATGATCCTCAGAGTCCCTTCCAACTGTACAATTCTCTAATATTCTTTTTTTTTAATAAATAATCTTTATTAAATTTTCAAAAGGTTACAAAAAACAAAACAGAAACACAAAAGAAAACACACAAAAAAAACAACATAAAAGATTTCACCTTTTAGATCTCATTTTCAATTACTTCTTTTCAAGACTTCCCCACGCCTCCCCTTATTGTATTCCAACTCCAATTGTTTGTTCAAACAAGTTTTTATCCTTAATGTCCTAATCATAATTTGTTAATTTACTTAACCATAATTTGTTAATATGATTCTTTATAATAAGTTTAGACCTTAATTCATTATTATCCATCAATTTAATTTGTTTAACAATTTTTAAGATATATACCTTAATCATATATAAAAAAAAGAAAAAAGAAATATAGCAACAAATAAAAAGATACCTTTCCTAAGATTGTCCCTGGTTCCCATCCACAGATTCCCCATTCTTATAATAATAAAGAATATATAAATTTACACTACAAAGTAAAAATCAAACCCCCTTTGGACTCCTAAACCCCACCCTTCTCTTCCCGGTTTCAATCCCAAATCAAAATCCAGTTAGTCCATCTTTTTAGCCTGGTGACCTTACGTCCGAGGCTCTCGAATCTCTCTCAGTCCCTTTCAGCCGGCTTCTTCGAGGATCTTTCATATTGGACACCCCAAATCGAAGAGATACCTTCTCAATACTGACCATATTTCTTCCAGCCAGGCCTACTTGTTTAAAGGTGGAGCTCCAACTCTGTTTCTTAAGTCTATATGTCCCAAATAGTCCAGTTTTCATCTTAGTCACGTTCGAATTCTTCTTTGCAGGTCTCCGGCTCTCTTTCATCTTCTGTAACTTTTCAACCATCCCTTCTTTCTGTTCCTCCTGTTCAGCTGATGTCTTAATCTTTGATTTCTTTTCTTGTCTAGCTGCCTGTGTTTTGAGCATCAAGTCCCTTTCCAGCTCAGTAAATATATTTTCTATTAACTTCGGTTTTGTAGGACTTGTAGACAAAACATGGCCTTGCTCGATCCTCTCTTGCAGCTTTCCCATGAGAAAGGTAAGCTCTTGCAAATCAGCTCGTATTTCCCGACCTAGCTCCATTCTTGTAATATCCTAGAATCCCCTCTAGAGGGATTCTGATTACTTAGTATTCTTTTCCCTTCCGATCCAAAAGTCAGATTTGTTTGTAACAGTCTTTCTTTACTTTCAATATTTTGTAGCAATATCACCGGTTAAAATTTAAGCTTTATTTTTCCTGTCTTTGACAGCTAGTTTGACAGCTGTCAAAAGTTCTCTAAATCCTCGCAGGCTCTTTTCACGGGTTACTCCCGGGCTTGAGAAAGGTGGTACTTAATCCAAACAATTAAACTCTTGTCCTCCGGCACATTAACTTAGTCCTAAATCTGTGGAATTTATATCTTTAATCCAATCACCACAATTCTTCTCGCAACCTTAGCTGACAGATCCTTGCTTCAAACTGTTTACAATAAGGGGGAGGCGGACTTCCCTTTTTTTCACCTCCCTCGCTCGTACCGAATCCAAAATCAAATTATTTGTAATCCAATTTCCAAATTACTCACGAGTTGTTGTTCTTGATTTTGAGTCCAAATTTTAGTAGGAAGAAGTCAGCGCTCTCCGACAAATGGCATGCGGCTTCGCTCGGCAGGGGAAGCAGAAGACTCACAGCACCACGCCACTCCCCGGCACCCGTTCCGTAGCCTTTAAAAAGGCTCCTTCACGCGTCGGGAGGGCGCTAACGGTGCCCGCCGAGTCACCATGTCCACGGGCTCCTATGCCCGTGGTTTTTGAGGGTCCCCGTGTCGCCGGCACAGCAAGACCCAGCCCCTGTCAAGCCGATTCCCTCCGGAGCTCGGAGGGAATCCGCCATTAGCCGATCGCGCTAACCCGGAAGTCTCACAATTCTCTAATATTCTTGGGAGGATTGTGAGTGTGTTTTGGGTTCCAGATTTGGTTCACGTGGGTTATTGGCCTGGCTGTTGCCCAGTCCACTGGAACGCATTCTGTGTGAGTACACATTGTGGGATGATCAAAGAGAAAATTGTATTTCGGGAAAATGTAGCTACATTCTTGAAATTCTCATTCCTGAGGAGCTTCCAATATTCCCCAGGTACCTGTAGTTTTCCCCTCATTGGGGAAATCACAGCTTTGTGGGGAGGGGAAGCAATTTACACTGGGAACATGGCCTGGAGGAGTCCAGGGCAGGGGGATAAACAGCTTTCCCAGCACAGTAGTCATGATGCATTTTGGGGTCTCCTGCCACTTCCCTCCCCTTTCTAAAGGTTGTTTAAAAGCTGGAAGGTCCAGTCATGCAACTCCAACTTTTTGCTGAGTTTGGCCTTAAGAGACACACAATTCATTGACCCCACTGACGTGGTAAACTGGTGTTGGCACAGTACCATTTCACAATGCAGGCATAAAAACATCTGATCAAACGGTTCTCTATGGGGGGAAGTTTTCCGAAAAACACAGGGAATACAGTAGGCTAGAACCCTTCTCCCTAACTAGAGATGGGTCAATTTGTTTGTTTAGGTTCTCTCAGTTTCTCATTTTTCCAATTTTGAGATCAGTTCTCCACATGATGGTTCCTCTTCATCCTGGAGAAGAGTGACTAGTGGGGTGCCACAGGGTTCTGTCTTGGGCCCGGTCTTATTCAACATCTTTATCAACGACTTGGATGATGGACTCAAGGGCATCCTGATCAAATTTGCAGATGACACCAAACTGGGAGGGGTGGCTAACACCCCAGAGGACAGGATCACACTTCAAAACGACCTTGACAGATTAGAGAACTGGGCCAAAACAAACAAGATGAATTTTAACAGGGAGAAATGTAAAGTATTGCACTTGGGCAAAAAAAATGAGAGGCACAAATACAAGATGGGTGACACCTGGCTTGAGAGCAGTACATGTAAAAAGGATCTAGGAGTCTTGGTTGACCACAAACTTGACATGAGCCAACAGTGTGACGCGGCAGCTAAAAAAGCCAATGCAATTCTGGGCTGCATCAATAGGAGTATAGCATCTAGATCAAGGGAAGTAATAGTGCCACTGTATTCTGCTCTGGTCAGACCTCACCTGGAGTACTGTGTCCAGTTCTGGGCACCACAGTTCAAGAAGGACACTGACAAACTGGAACATGTCCAGAGGAGGGCAACCAAAATGGTCAAAGGCCTGGAAACGATGCCTTATGAGGAACGGCTAAGGGAGCTGGGCATGTTTAGCCTGGAGAAGAGGAGGTTAAGGGGTGATATGATAGCCATGTTCAAATATATAAAAGGATGTCACATAGAGGAGGGAGAAAGGTTGTTTTCTGCTGCTCCAGAGAAGCGGACACGGAGCAATGGATCCAAACTACAAGAAAGAAGATTCCACCTAAACATTAGGAAGAACTTCCTGACAGTAAGAGCTGTTCGACAGTGGAATTTGCTGCCAAGGAGTGTGGTGGAGTCTCCTTCTTTGGAGGTCTTTAAGCAGAGGCTTGACAACCATATGTCAGGAGTGCTCTGATGGTGTTTCCTGCTTGGCAGGGGGTTGGACTTTGTGGTCTCTTCCAACTCTATGATTCTATGGTTCTATGATTCTATGATTTCCATAACGGTTTGAGGGTTGTTCTTTTTTAAAGTCCTCACAAAAATTCATTAGCCTTTCAGTACGAATTTCCCGATACTCATATTTTTCTGTGCTGTTTTGTTTAACATATACACTTTTGCAAAATATTTTCCCTAAATATATGCATTCATTCATACTTTACCATGGTATCTGCATTTTTTGAGAGCTGCATTGCAAAATTTGGAAAAGTGTGAATTTTCAGGCTGCCTGAATTTCAGTACATATGTTCTTTCGGGAAGTGCAAGTAAGGTAAATTTCAAATCATCATCATCATCATAATTTATTATTTGTACCCCACCCTTCTGGCTGGGTTTCCCCAGCCACTCTGGGCGGCTTCCAACAAAGATTAAAAATACATTAAAATGTCACACATTAAAAACGTCCCTGAACAGGGCTGCCTTCAGGTGTCCTCTAAATGTCAGGTAGTTGTTTATCTCTTTGACATCTGATGGGAGGGTGTTCCACAGGGCGGGTGCCACTACTGAGAAGGCCCTCTGCCTGGTTCCCTGTAGCTTTGCTTCTCACAGTGAGGGAACCGCCAGAAGGCCCTCGGCGCTGGACCTCAGCATCCGGGCAGAATGATGGGGATGGTGACACTCCTTCAGGTATATTCGGCTGAGGCCATTTAGGGCTCTAAAGGTCAACACCAACACTTTGAATTGTGCTCGGAAACGTACTGGGAGTCAATGTAGGTCTTTCAAGACCAGTGTTATGTTGTCTTGGCGCCTGCCCCCAGTCACCAGTCTAGCTGCTGCATTCTGGATTAGTTGTAGTTTCCGGGTCACCTTCAAAAGTAGCCCCACGTAGAGCACATTGCAGTAGTCCAAGTGGGAGATAACCAGAGCATGCACCACTCTGGCAAGACAGTCTGCGGGCAGGTAGGGTCTCTGCCTGCATACCAGAGGGAGCTGGTAGACAACCTCTAATAAATTTATCCCCCACACCTATCTCTAACGTATATTGTATTTTTGTGTGTGGAGAGAAACTTTGTTTATGCATAGAGGAACATCCACATCCACCTGCAGTCTGACTTGGTACTGCCTAGGCACGTCTTCAGCTTCATTAGCACTGCATTAGGGCACAGGGGCCAAAATGGTGTGGGAACCACTTCCCTAAGAGTCCACTTCTCTTAGCCTCTTCTGAAGCAATGTACAGAACCACCATGCAATAAACCCAATCCTTCTAAAAACCCCTGTACAGCAACGGGTCTGAACTAGCATGTGGTCATTGCTTGGCAAATGCCTCCGTGCTAAGTTTAGCTTCATATTGATTGCAATTTGCCTTGGGATGTTTTGCATGGAGAAAGAGCCTGGAAATGGAAGATTATAATGTATTATTGCATTTACAGCATTGATAATATTGAAAATCATTTCCTAATTTCCACAGGAATATTTTGGACACATTTTCTGAGCTAAATGGAAATATTAAGACGGGCACATCGGTTCCATTACAAGGGGGGAAGCGAAGGATGTTGGTGTATCGGTATTGCAAAATAGTCAATTTGCTTCTTAAATTGGAAACTGTGAAGGCTCTGTAGAAATTAAACTTGTTTTTAGCTAGATTTTAAGATTAGATTAGTCCTCACTGCCTGCATACTTGAAATAAAATCATAAATGAATGCTGGATATAAACTGAAGATGATATATAAGAGCACCCACTTCAAGTTGTTTGCTAAAGTGTTTAACTTTTTATTAAATGAAGAACAAAGTTTCCAAGGTGCAGCAAAAGAGAGAGAGAGAGAGAGTAAAACAACTGGTTAAGTACTTCCAGAGAGCTCTCCATCAAGAAGACTGTGACACCGCTCTCTCTTTGCACAGAGGAAAGAGCAGCACTGCTCAAACAGTGCAGCATGACCTATATAAAGTCTAGGGTGGTAATCTAGCTCCCTCAGAATCAACTGGGGTTTTGCCACGGTAGGTAGAAAATGGGTGGTGTGGAAAACAAATCAGCCAGAAACAAACAGAAGGTCTGATCCCACTTCATCCTGAACACATTTGGGGACAATCCAATGTAATATAAGTACTAGGGTCAGTGAAAACTCCCACCTGAAGCCCTGAACAGCCACTGACAGTCGGAATAGACAATACAGTGGTACCTCGGGTTAAGTACTTAATTCGTTCCAGAGGTCCGTTCTTAACCTGAAACTGTTCTTAACCTGAAGCACCACTTTAGCTAATGGGGCCTCCTGCTGCCGCCGGAGCATGATTTCTGTTCTCATCCTGATGTAAAGTTCTTAACCTGAAGCACTATTTCTGGGTTAGCGGAGTCTGTAACCTGAAGCGTATGTAACCTGAAGCGTATGTAACCCGAGGTACCACTGTACTGAGCCAATTGTCTGACACAGCATGAGTCATGGGCGTAGCCAGGATTTATGTTAGTGGGGCAGGACTTGGGGTGGGGGGCAAAACCGAGCTATCTGCCACATGCTTGGTCAGTTTGTTAAGTATTTTTTTATTGATTAACTTGATTGGGGGGCAGCTGCCCCCCTGCCCCCCCCATGCTATAAATCTCAGGAACAGAGGAAGCTGTCTTATTACTGATTGAAACCTTGGTGCATCTAGTTCTATGCTGACTTTCAGAGGCTGTCCAAGATTCTCTCCATTAGGGTTCTCTCTCAGGTCTGAGGGGTTTGGCGTTTCCCCTCAGGTGTCCCGTGGAAAACAAACTTTTTAACCGCTGAATCGCAGCAAATGGCGATTTGCGGAAAATCTGATTGCTCTTTTGTTTGCTTCAGCCTTAAACAAAAGGTTGATACCAAACCATGCATTTAAAAACAACAACACAGGGAGGCAGGGTAATTATTTTGCATTGGAAAGCAATCTGGAGTAGAACATTTCAGTCTGATAGATCTCACCCTTGACCTCCCAGGTTTTGCTGCCACTATCACCACCTGAGCCAGTGTGGTGTAGTGGTTAAGAGTGGTAGACTCGTAATCTGGTGAACCGGGTTCGCTTCCCCGCTCCTCCACATGCAGCTGCTGGGTGACCTTGGGCTAGTCACACTTCTCTGAAGTCTCTCAGCCCCACTCACCTCACAGAGTGTTTGTTGTGGGGGAGGAAGGGAAAGGAGAATGTTAGCCACTTTGAGACTCCTTAAAGGGAGTGAAAGGCGGGATATCAAATCCAAACTCCTCCTCCTCCTCCTCCTCTTCTTCTTCTTCTTCTTCTTCTTCTTCTTCTTCTTCTTCTTCTTCTTCTTCTTCTTCGTGTTAGAAGAAAGTGGCAACACTATATTATGGATAGGAATGAACAAAGGGAATCTGTGGTGCAATGGGTCAGTGTGCCTGGCTGCCAACCGGAAGAAGAGAGGAAGAGTTTGGATTTGATATCCCGCTTTATCACTACCCAAAGGAGTCTGGGAAGGTTCAAGCCCACCCAGGGATGGCTGTGGGCTGGATTTCTGCATCCACAGGGGTTTAGAGTAGATGACCCTCGAGATCCCTTCCAACTCTACAGTTCTCCGATTCTCTGATCCCACCAGCATTAACTCGGATGAAGTCTGGACAAATGCTGTCTTCGCCTACAGCATATGGCGTGGCTTGATGCTTAAACTGCTGATTGTAAAGTTCTGAGCTGTCAGGTGTCAAGGCTAGCAGTCTCAGAGTGCATCTGCATCAATGTCAGGAATCACTGAATGGAAGCAAGTCTGGGGGAGGTGAAGCAAAGCAGGCACTGGGCAGGCAGACAGGTATGTCCGGAAGCAGGCATAAGAAACTGCAGGTCAGGTTTGGAAGCAAGCACTGATCTAAGGCTTTAATGTTGTGGCTTGTATCTAATGTTGCATACATGGAGACCCACTCGTGCAATGCGACTTGCCCTTCCCCTCCCTGAGCCCTCTCTGTGCCAACCCCCTGAAACGGATATTGAGGGTGGGCAGGAAGTTTCAGAGTTGAGGAAATGCATTTTCCGTTTTGGAAGACTTCTGGGCTGGATACAGCCCTATGTGTCTATACAAGACTGTCCCAACTAGGCCTCACTGCATGTGTTTCATGACCGTGAAGCCTTTGCTGCTGTGTGGTACCAGTTTTGATATAGAGCTTTGAGATTATGAGGTTCCAGTCTTTCCTTCTGTATCTGGAGAGCAGGGTTTCCCCCCCACCCTCACAGAGAACAGTTGACCCTGGTTTACAGCAGTGGGTTTCAGATTTTTCCCAAGGAAACTTGAGACTTCCTCGGAGCTTATTTCATACCGTCCAACATTTCTCTGATGAAAATAGGGATGTCCTCTTCCACACCCTGCAATGTTTCTCCAATGAAAATAGGGACATCTTAAGGAAAAGCGAGGGACACGGGTGGCACTGTGGTCTAAACCACAGAGCCTAGGGCTTGCCGAACAGAAGGTCGGCGGTTCTAATCCCCGCGATGGGATGAGCTTCCGTTGTTCAGTCCCAGCTCCTGCTAACCTAGCAGTTCGAAAGCACGTCAAAGTGCAAGCAGATAAATAGGTACCACTCCGGCGGGAAGGTAAACGGCATTTCTGTGCGCTGCTCTGGTTCGCCAGAAGCGGCTTGGTCATGCTGGCCACATGACCCAGAAATTGTCTGTGGACAAATACTGGGTCCCTCGGCCTATAGAGCTAGATGAGCGCCGCAACCCCAGAGTCGTCCGCAACTGGACTTAACAGTCAGAGGTACCTTTACCTTTTAAGTAAAAGCCGGACATTCCAGGATCAAGTCAGAAACTGGGACAGCTTCTGTAAATCCGGGACTGTCCCTGGAAAGTAGGGACACTTGGAAGGCCTGACACTGGTGTGCTTTACTGTGAGGGTTTATAATGCTGGATCAACTTTCCTGAAATATAGCCCACTCATTATGACCAGTGAAATGTGAAGTCACAGAGGAACATTGAATGTTTTCCTGATGGAGTTCTCCCTTCTCATAGGTTGACTCTGAGGCTTCTCAGTGCCCTGTGTGACTTGAAAGTGCCTCCAGAATCATCCGCAGTGCACCAGGCAAACATGTCAATGGAGAAATGGGGTTCCTTCAAAATTTCAAGTGGATTCTGTGGATGTATTTGGTTCACAGGCAGGGTCACACGTCTTAGGGTGGACGAAAGAGCCAAGAGTCCCTCATATTGCCTGAGATTGCAGATCTCTCATTTCCACCCTCTGTAAATCACTCCTTGAATATGGAAACAAAGACGCTGAATGAGTGAATCAAGGAGCTGTTATCCCAACATACTTGATTGTGTAAATTGTCCAAAATAACACACAGTTCTGCTCATTGCAAACAAAGCAGGAAGTAACCGCCAGGCATCAAAATCAAACCACGTGTAATAAGATCGCAATCCTATGCCCATTTACCTGCGGGTAAACGCCATTGAACCTAGTGGGATTTACTTCTGAGTAGAAGTGTATAGGGCTGCACTCTTAAGACATCTCAATGTCTAAGGAAAATTATAATTATTTAAAGAAAGAAAAACCCTAAAGACAGATTTCTGCTGCCTCGCAGTATCTGACAGCACACAAAAAAAGAAGAAAACATAAATCCGGCCACAATAATGTAAATGCTTAAGGTACAATTCTCTCATCTTTTAGAAGATTATTAGCTTATATGAAAGGGGCCATAGCAATATACATACAGAGCGATATCGAAAAGGCAATGATGTGATTTGAGTGAGAGAGAGAGAGAGAGAGAGAGAGGAGGGGGAGGGGGAAGCCCAACCCTCTGATCTCAAAAGCAGCAGATGAGACAGATAAAGTGCAGACCTTGATGGCAAACCTAGCAGGGAACTTTTATGCATATATAAAAGCAATTATAAAGGTGTTTGATATATTTTTGGGGCATTAAAGCAAGCCAATTAGTTTCTTTTCTTTTCTTTGCAAAAATCCTATACGTAACACTGAGCAAACGACCTAAAATGAAGTTCAGGGAAAACAAACAAACAAACAAACAAGCAAACAAACAAACAAACAAAAAACAGGGCAAAGTGGGAGGGCGAGCGTGTGTATCTCCTTTAAAATGTGCTGGAGCAGGCAAAACCCAAGCTTCCCTCTCGATTCTTTTACAACTTGTGACAGCTTTCGAATGCAATTGACACAGAGACACCCAGTGCTGGAAAATTCCTTGAGGGCCTAGGATAGAAGCTGAGCTTGTCTCTTATTGCAAGGCCAAGGTACAGCCTCGTTGGGCTGCTGGTAAGGGATGGGGTGTCGGTCCTGGATGCATCCCCGTGCTTTTGGGTTACAGCTGAAGTATGCTGTTTGTTTGGACTAGACATTTGTTTCCGTCCGAAACCAGGAGAGTTCAAAGGAACACAAATATACCAGAGGATGTTAGACTCTCCTTAGTTTGCTCTGTTGCTGTCATGCACACATTACACACAACGGGCTCCCCACCCCATAACTGCCTTTGCTGTCGTCATCACCCCTTAAACCTTGCCTCAGAGGGCAGTTGACACTCTTGGTTCCATTCAGAACATCCATTCACTCTGGATGTTTTCCTGCCACTGTTTAAATCAGGAACCCCCTTTAAAAGTACGGGCTGATTTCCATGTGTGCTTATCTGATCTTTGTGCCCCGGCTGGTTCTCAGCTCCCTTCTGAAGCAAATGAGGTAAAGGAAGAGGAAAGCATATTTTTTCAGGAGATGCAATGTGAATTTCACCACTGAGTAACTCATTAAAACAATTGACCTCAGGGGTTTCCCCTCGCACTTAAGCCACAATGACCCTACCCAAACAAGGGCTCTTCCCAAGTCATGAAATCTTTTTCAGGATTCTCTAGTGATACACATGCCTTACTCCTATTTCCTGCATTTAACTGTAATGTGTTTAATCTCAAAAGGGGAGAGCTGGTGATTGTCTGAAAAACATGGTGAGGCTTGAATATCAGATCTCTAAAGCCCAAGCGTCTCTGGCTGTTAACCAGAAGGTTGATGGTTCGAGTCCACCCAAGTACGGCTGTGGCCAGGATCCCTGCATTGCAGGGGGTTGGAACCTACAGTTCAATGATTCTTTGTTTGATGAGGATTTCAAATGCCAGACTATGAGCTGGCTTATCCAGGTTGAAGGAATCTAATATATACAAAAGGTAAAGGACCCCTGGACAGTTAAGTCCAGTCAAAGGCGACTATGGCGTTGCGGCACTCATCTCGCTTTCAGGTCGAGGGAGCTGGGGTTTGTCCACATGACTAAACCACTTCTGGTGCAATGGGACACAGTGACGGAAGCCAGAGCGCATCGAAATGTCATCTACCTTCCTGCCGGAGCAGTACCTTTTTATCGACTTGCACTAACGTGCTTTCAGACGGTTGGTTGGCAGGAGCTGGGACACAGCAACGGGAGCTCACCCCATTGCGGGGATTCGAACCATTGACCTTCTGATCGGCAATCCCTAGAGGCTCAGTGGTTTAGACCACAGTGCCACCCACGTTCCTTTACACACACACACACACAGTGGTACCTTGGGTTAAGTACTTAATTCGTTCCGGAGGTCCGTTCTTAACCTGAAACTGTTCTTAACCTGAAGCACCACTTTAGCTAATGGGGCCTCCTGCTGCTGCCGCGCCGCAGCCACCCAATTTCTGTTCTCATCCTGAAGCAAAGTTCTTAACCCAAGGTATTATTTCTGGGTTGGCGAAGTCTGTAACTTGAAGCGTATGTAACCTGAGGCATATGTAACCCAAGGTACCACTGTATGTATATGTGTGTGTGTGTGTATGAATGAATTGAATGGCGTTACAGGCTATATTTATAGAGGACTATTGAGCCTAGGGTTTGCTGATCAGAAAGTCGGCGGTTCAAATCCCTGCAACGGGGTGAGTTCCTGTTGCTCAGTCCCTGCTCCTGCCCACCTAGCAGTTAGAAAGTACTGCTCCGGCGGGAAGGTAAACGGCGTTTCCGTGCGCTGCTCTGGCTTCACCAGAGCTGGCCACATGACCCAGAAAAACTGTTTGCAGACAAATGCCAGCTCCCTCGGCCTGTAAAGCACGATGAGTGCCACAACCCCAGAGTCGTTCGCAACTGGACTTGGCTGTCAAGGGTCTGTTACCTTTATGGTGACTCTTGCAAATCAGGGATTAGAAGGGTAGGCTTCCAGATCACAGGGTGGGTAGTTCAGATTCAGCCCTTTTTTCTTTTTAGAAATTCAGGACTCGGTTCAACCCCACTGTCCATGGTTTGCTGCCCATGCTGCCTTGAACTTCAGCTGGTTCAACAATGCAGAGGGACAGCAACACACAAAGTAAGGACTGGAGACAATGCAGGAAGCTGGCATTGCATTTGGAGGAGCAACTTGTGAATCCAAGAAGAGGCATGGGCAGAAGAGAAACAATGTGAGACTAAGGTGTGGGTGACACTGGCATCTGTCCCTGCCCAGCTCATGTTAAATAACTATTCTGCAACATTAAGGTATAGCTGCATGACAGACCTGTATACGAACCTTGCGAATTGTAGTTCCAGAGATTGTTGAGATCTCTTGCCTAACCAATTCTTATGCTAGTTACAGGAATACCATCTCCAGGGCTTATGAAGGACAGGAAACAACTACTAACTCGGCTTGTCTGTGGTGCAATATGTCCTTGAAGTTCCAGTAAATACAAATTATGGGCAAAATTCAGACAGACCTAATTGCTTTTCTGTCCCATTGATTTCAGCTGGAGGGCGGGAGCCAAGGCAGGGGAAAAGGAGAGTTCCCCCCTCACCCGTGCCCCCTTATTGAGTATAATTTGCCCCCATGCCTCACTTTTAGCTAAATAAATAAACATTGCTGTGCCTCCATCTCAGCTTGCTCACTCCTAAACAACTTGGAGGAAGGGTGGGGTGTGTATGGAGGACATTATTATTATTTTCCTTGAAAAATACTTCCAATGTGCACACTGGCACTTTCCTCATTTGAAGTTGCCTTTGAAATACTCATTTAGGGGTCTAATAATTTCTACAGCTCATTTGCTGGAAACATGAACAGCGGCTAAGGCACCATCAGATGCTCACACTCACTGCAGTGCTAATCTTAACTGGCCAAGGGGAAGTATTTTATAGAGTAGCTAATCGTCTCCTTCCAGAAAAAGTGGTAGTTCAGGGAGAGCTGGTCCTTCTCTCTCTCTCTTTTTTTACTCTATAAATTGATCCCTGTTCCTTTCATCCCTCAGTACGTTGAACTTGTAGAGAGCAGTGAGGCCCCACTGGACTAATATGTAATGAAACACTCATCAGGGTTTACCTTGCCACAGTTCCTCTGTTAGGTATGCTCCCATAATCTACGTGGTAGAAATCTTGCTCAGTAAACGCCGCAGTACAAACAAGTGGCCTGTTTGCTGATTTAGAATGTGCTGTCCCAACCGTTGTCTCTGTGATGCCTCCTCCCCCTCCCCGCCGCCGCCAATGCTTACAAGCCCACATGGAGTCGTGTCCTGATCTTTGGACTTCTGACTGATCGCTAGCCAAACAGTGTTGTGATGAGGTGAACCCTGGCATACTTTCTAAAGGATTCCAAACAAATCCATCCGAGTTTCCTAATAGGAAATCCAAATGGGCTTTCGTCATAGGAAATTGAACCAAGCTCCAAATGGGGGAAGATTTAAGAAAGGATAACAAAAAAGCATTGCGTCATTTTAATTATTTATTAATGTGTGTGCAACAGATAGGGGTGTGGGGGTGTTAGGGGAGCTGTAGTACCTCTGGTGGGGGACGTGTCATGCCAGTTCTGGGGTAGTTTGGTGCCCAGCCTGCACTCAACTCTCACCTATAGCTCCTAGTTGTTGTCATGAGCAGGTTGCTGATTACCTTCCTTATATATGTTTGTATGTATGTATGTATACTGCAATGCGCTCTATGTGCAGTGGCAGAGCTTCATGCTCCAGCACCGGGGGTGGGGCTGACGTGCGTCCCTGGGACATGTCGCGCTGCCCACAGGGGCGGGGCGTGTGTCCTGGGGGTGTGGTGCCCAGTGCAGGGGGGGCAGCCGCGATGGAATCCCACCGGGATTGCGATGCTGGGGGCAGTGTGCTCCTCCCACAGTCCTCTTCCTCCGCCAGTGCCTATGTGGGGCTACCTTTGAAGGTGACCTGGAAACGACAACTAATCCAGAATGCGGCAGCTAGACTCGTGGCTGGGAGTGGCCGTCGAGACCATATAACACTGGTCCTGAAAGACTTATATTGGCTCCCAGTATGTTTCTGAGCACAATTCAAAGTGTTGGTGCTGACCTTTAAAGCCCTAAACAGCCTCGGCCAAGTAGACCTGAAGGAGCGTCTCCACCCCCATCATTCAGCCCAGACACTGAGATCCAGCGCCGAGGGCCTTCTGGTGGTTCCCTCACTGCAAGAAGTGAAGTTGCAGGGAACCAGGCAGAGGGCCTTGTCAGTGGTGCCCGCCCTGTGGAACGCCCTCCCACCAGATGTCAAGGAAATAAACAACTATTTGACTTTTAAAAGACATCTGATGGCATCCCTGTTTAGGGAAGATTTTAATATTTGATGAGATATTGTATTTTAATATTTTGCTGGAAGCCGCCCGAGTGGCTGGGGAAACCCAGCCAGATGGGTGGCGTATAAATAAAAATTATCATCATCATCATCATCATCATCATTTGGAACATCCCATTTTGGGGCTCCATATTCTCACACGTCCTGTGACGCGCCTGAGAGCATGGCCTGACAAACGTGGCTCGGTTTTGGGCCGTGACATTTTGGAGGGTACGATATAGTCACTACCACACTTCCACCACGCTTGTATTGAACATCATGGTATTCGTGACAGAATACCAGAATACCAACAGAAATTTTCAGTGTACCACAGAATAAAGTTGGATCTCTTACTTGAGTCTGTGTCGCTTTAAGATCTTGGCTGTCTTCCTAAAAAGAAAAGTGGGGGGGGGGGGAGAGGATTTGCAAAGCTACATAACATCAACGGACAAACTTCCGTGAACGTTATCTCATATGGAAATAATGGTACACCCCATTAATTACCCTCTCCGAGGAAAAGAAGGGGGGAATTTGTTATAAAATCAGTCCATAAGACAGAAAGTCCCAGGCATCTATTATAGAATTTACTCCTGACATAGCACATTAAAATCTGAGGAGGAAAACCCAATTTTACTGTAAAGTCAGCAAAATGCCACAGAACTAAAAACTCATGCCTGCATCCTACTAAACAGGGTGACAGTGAATAACGCCTCTAACAATCACATTGGCCTTAAAGCTATCAGAGTTTTTATAGCCAGGCATTCTTCTTATTCCAACCTCTCATATATGCATTGCAGCGCTGTTGTTGCTTTTAAGGCTTTGGTGAAATACTGGAGTTTTCATTTAAACCTTCAGGTCCTTTACACTTGGTGAATGGATGCAACAAAGGCAGAGCATAAAAGAAATCCACTCTTCAGGTGGGCCATTACAAAGCAGAGAAAAGACTTGACTCGACGTGCCAAACAATTCATTCACCTCCAGGTAAATTAGCAGAGCTGGGAGTATGAGATGGCGCCCATGGTGCCCATATTTTCAGAAGCTACAAGCCTGGGAAGCCACTCCTGGAAGAATAGGAGCTAGCAACCAAGAACTGTCTTGCAAGTTGTGCAGAATAAGTCGGGACAAACCCCCTCAATGCCCTTAGAAAGAGTGTTCTCCTTAATAGAGAACGTGGGTTGTGGTGGGGTCTGCCAGGCCGCCCCTCTGTTGCCGGGCAGAATTGGGAGGTCGGCCTGTGGCAATGATTGGATGGTCGAGTTCCTGGGGCAATTGGTGCGTTGCAATTTGGTGGGAGGGATTTAAGGCTTTATATCCTGTGCATGCAGCTTTAGAACGTTCTCTTTTGCTGAGTGCATCAGAACAACAGCCCACCCACCCTGTAATTAGGGTTTTTTTTGCATTGACCTTGCTATGCCTGTCATGGGGTCATCTGCTGTTGCAGCAGGGGCCTGGTAGGAATTTTGTCCTTCTGGCTGATTGGCTGGGCCATTTGGTTTTTGCCTACTGAGTAGCAAATCGTCACAACTTGTAAGTTGCGGTGAGGCAATGGTTATAAATTGGTTGGTGGAGGGGCAAGGATTGGCTGGGCCTGCCCTTCCAATGCTGCTGCGGAAAGGGAATTCCGTTAAAGGAATCGAGGGGCTTGCCATGCTTTCGTCCGAATCCCTGGAAAGGGGCTAGGGCCGGCAAACCCTGGGGAGCATGCGGGGAGAAGTGAGGGCCTGTGCCTCAGCTCCATTTCTCCCCAATATTGTTTTCCCTTACTGGCTTTCGGTGAAATCCGGAAATCAGTTCTGTCCCCGGGCGGCGGGGACGGGACACAGATAGCCTTAACCAATGCCTAAGCAACCACTAACAATCATGTATGTTAATAAAGTTGTGGCCAAAATTATGCCAAAAACCTTAAACAAAAATTGTGTGTGTGCTGTGAGTTATTTGAGGGGTGGCTTGGGGACCTTGACATGCAACAGTCTAACAGTCTAATACGGACTGCTCTTCTGCTTTCAGGAGTGAGGGAAGAAATTTCTCTGAAATTTTGGGCAAGCGAATGCTTCTTACCTGGTCCTGGGCCCTCTCAGGAATTCCAGCCAGAAGGAAGATGTGTAGAGAGATTTGCACAGCGTCCTGTTGGTCATGCATCCCTGAATTCTTGGAAATGGTGCCATGTGATGTGGCATTGCTCCTAAGGCAATAAAGGAAACGTACTGGGAACCAATGTAGGTCTTTCAGGACTGGTGTTATGTGGTCTCGTCAGGGCAGTTAAGGGGTACGCTCTGCAGGAAATAGTGAGATAACCTGCATTTTCACAATTGAACAGGCGTTTGCAGCCACAGCAACATTGATAATTATGGTGTGTGTGTGTGTGTGTGTGTGTGTGTGTGTGTGTGAGAGAGAGAGTGCATGTGTGAAGGGGGATGCAAAATAAGAGAAAGGAGAAGGCATGGAAATGGGGCGAGTTCGTGTGCGGGGGCAGTTGAGCAAATGAAAGAAGGAGGAAGAGAAAGAGGAAAATAGGTGAAGGTGGAAATGAGGGGTTGTTGCAAGCACACGGAGAGTATGAGGAATAGGAATGGGGTGAAGATGTAAGCAAGGGCATGAAAGGGTCTGGAGAACAGAAAGGAATTGTTTCTTTATAATTTAGCGGAAGGTGAAAGGGGTGTTTAGTAGTTGAAGTTTGTGGGAGAAGATGCAGGAGGTGGCCTGTGAGCAAGGGGGATTGCACAAAAGTGGGGAGGCATGGGGTGAAGGTGGAAAGAGGAGTGCAACGTGGGGGTGCAGAATAGAAGAGAGAAGTGGCTTCAGAAAGGGTTCTGGGAAAGGTGAAAAGGGAGCTAAGTAGTTGCGTGGATTGTGAAGCTCTGGAGGTTAACGTGGGGACAGTGATGGGGTGTCTGGCAAGTGGGACAAGAGGGGTACAGCTCCTAGTACAGTTAATACAAACACAAGATTAATAATATTCAGAATAGTCACCAGTTATGAATACACATTTCTTAATATTTCAACTTATGCATTAGTAAAAGGTAAAGGACCCCTGACAGTTAAGCCGAGTCATGAACGACTCTGCGGTTGAGGTGCTCATCTCGCTTTACTGGCCGAGGGAGCCGGCGTACAACTTCCGGGTCATGTGGCCAGCATGACTAAGCCGCTTCTGGCGAACCAGAGCAGTGCAGGGAAATGCCATCTACCTTCCCGCCGGAGTGGTACCTATTAATCTACTTGCACTTTGTTGTGCTTTCGAACTGCTAGGTTGGCAGGAGCTGGGACCGAGCAATGGGAGCTCACCCCATTGCGGGGATTTAAACCACTGACCTTCTGATTGGCAAGCCCTAGGCTATGTGGTTTAGACCACAGCGACACCTGTGTCTGTGTATAATCACTCCTGATCCTTTACTCATCTAGATAGGCTAAAATGCTTGAGATGACAATAGCAGATTGTACAAGCTTTCCGGCCTTGGAAAGACCTTCTGAGACCCCTGAAAGCAAAGTGTAAGACTTGTTGACATCACAGAGCTACAAGGGCTTGTAATAACGTAATGTTGTCCATTTCAAAGATCCCTAGTGTATCAGAACCTGCACAGTGCTCATAAAACGTCATCTGCAGGAGTCAAACCGTCTTCGCTTCTCAATTACTGTAGTTTTCCATGGCTTCCGAGGACGGCCCATTAAGTATTCAGTGTCAAGGCACACCATGCTGTTTCTTGTACCGACTTCTGACACACTCATTAGCTTAGACTCTTGGAGTTTCTGATTATGTCCCTGATAGTCAGAAAAGCCACTAATAGGAGGTAATGAAAAGGAATAAAAACAGCCAGTCAGGGTGTAGGAATTCCATTTCGGAAGACACTCTGCATTCACCTATGATGGCCTGTGGTCATTTTAGTTTGGACACGGCATACCACTGGGCTGCCAGGTTCAATATACATGGAGTCCAGCTGCAAGTGGCTGAAATGAGGCCTCCACGATTTGATCATTTAGACAAGAAAGGAAAATGTCACTTTCATTTCAGAATAATGGCTTTTGAATAACAGAACTGCCTATTATTTCCTACCCCCACCCCAATCCAATCTATACACTCTTAACCAAGTAGGAGAAGTGTGAGGGAAGAGAATCAACAAATCTGAATGGTCTATATGGACTGTTGAGTGAAGGCTGGTCCAAAGTCCTCCCAAGGAGAATTTTGAGCATTTTAATGCACACAAAAATAATCTCAAAGCCACATACTCTTTCCCATTTCTCACACACTTTACAGTTCAATTTGAACTCAGAGAAGACCTGCAAATGTTTCCATTAATCTGCTGTTCTCTGGCCAATCAGGTCTTTTGGATTAGGATTGGCTAATCCAAAAGGTAGCTATGACAAAGTGCCCCTTTCCATATATCTCTGGGCAGAAAAAATATGTGAAATTTGAGAAGTAGTAGGACTGCCAGGTCTTTGGCCCTGGTTGTACTGATTTCCCATCCCTTTTGTTGTTATAAGGCAAGTCCAGTCTTTCTGTTGGATGAGGAAGACTGATTTAAGAGCAGTCCTGAGCAAGGTATGGCGAGAAAATGAGAACAATTTAGCCACACCTCTTTAACTCCTTTGGTCACATGATCTCCTAGCAGCCCCACCAGGGCTAAGAGGGCACCAGCCACCATTGGGACCGCTTGCAGCACGATATTGTTATCAATCATCCAATAGAAAGCAGCTAAGATTAAACTGATGAGTTGGTCACACACACACACACACACACACACACACACACACACACAGTGGTACCTTGGGTTAAGTATTTAATTCGTTCCGGAGGTCTGTTCTTAACCTGAAACTGTTCTTAACCTGAAGCACCACTTTAGCTAATGGGGCCTCCCGCTGCCGCCACGCTGCCGGAGCACGATTTCTGTTCTCATCCTGAAGCAAAGTTCTTAACCTGAAGCACTATTTCTAGGTTAGCTGAGTCTGTAACCTGAAGCGTCTGTAACCTGAAGCGTATGTAACCCGAGGTACCACTGTATATATATACCAAAACTAACACTGAGCAAAGTTGTGCCAAAGTTAAGCATGTTTGATTTCTTGGAACAAATAGAAAAAGGTGTTTAGTTTTGCCTAGATCCCATCCATTAAAAAAAAGAATCCAACAACAATGTGTTAAAATGCCTGGGAACTGTATACAAAAATGACTACCTTTCCCATTTAAAAAAGGGAGCAAAAGCACTGACCTGTTGGATCAAAGCAATCCAAGTCCAGTTTTCGTTTTCAACAGCAGACACCTACATGCTCCTTAATAATAGCAAGTATTATTAATATTAAAGGGATGATGAGTGCAGTTCCAACAGGAAGAGTAAATGACGGACTGCAGAGAGGTGCATGCACATTAAATTCAAACTAGGATGGAGAGCAGGCAAGTGTGTCCTGAAATATGTGGCAGGTGATTGGCTAAATTCTGAGCATCTTCATCTGCTTCATACAAGGCCTCAGAAAGCAGAGATGGTTCCAAGGCTGCCCATTATACAGTCTACACCTGTAAAAGCAATAACTTGATTATGCTTCTGTTTCTGAAAGGTTTATCATTAACTATGAGGGACCATGGGACTGCTGCTGAAGAGCGATCCCGCCTCCCGGATATATTACTAAGCCACCATTAATGGCCAATTCGCTGGAGTGTAAACCACTCACTGCTTTGCCTTGGGCTGTCTGGTTTGTTCAAGTTAACCATGGAACAAAAATAACTGCTATTTTGGCAAGCATCAGCTCTGCTTTACTGTGGGGAACTCATCGCTCTTGAGCGCTCAGCGTTTTCAAATGCAAACAGCCCTCCAAATTAGGGATGTCCTGCTTCTTATAACCACTGCTAAGCTTCTTATAACCTGCACATGCTCCTATTCAGAAGCCGGACCGCTACTCATCCCATATGTGACTCCTCTGGTGTTTTATTCGTCAATCTGTCTCAGCTTTGCGAGGGAGCTAGCAAATTATGTATTGCTCGTTTTGTCAAAGTCATCACTGATGACAATTCTGGCGTCAAGAGGCTCATTTTATCCTGCAGATGTTGGGTTTCTTTAACACCCCCCCCCCTCGAGATAAATACATCACACACACGTACACACAAAAACACACATGTGCATGTGATATACATCTTGGAATAAGAGATCCCAGATGCACATGCACCAATTGTACAATGGGAAATAAAGAAATAAGTGTATCTTTTCGAAAACTCAAGAAGCTCCCCACTTCAACTCTGCAGAGCACACCAGTAGGTGCTATATTTAGTGTTCGAAGAGGGTGGGATGAATTGCGGGGAAACACTGAGCTTTTTATAGTAAGCGAATGGTCTTCTCTCAGTCGCTCTTGGGTAACAGCCCAAATTTCAACAGACCACAATGTGACTTGTTTGTGACTTGTTTTTGTGACTGTGTGGAACCCAATTCAGCTACTGATTGATTGATTGATTGATTGATTGTGTGACTGCAGAAATGGATAAAAGCCCCCCATCCAAACAATGACTGTCATCAGAGCAGGTAAAAAAAAATTTAATTTTTTTTAATCAACTACAATACTGTCTTTTTTCCTTTATAGCACAGTACATTGGTTATTGCTTTCATTTTATGGATCAATGGTCTCATCAGATAGTAAAATTCATGTTAAATTGCTGTTTTAGGGGTTGCTTTTAAAAGTCTGGAACGGATTAATCCATTTTGCATTAATTTCTATGGGAAAGCGCACCTTGGTTTTAGAAGGCTTTTGTTTTTGGAAGAGACTTTTGGAACGGATTAAGTTTGGGAACCAAAGTACCACTGTCTTGTTCCTGGCACATCCCCATGCAGTTGCTGACCAAACCTGGAACTGCTTAGCTTTAGGTGCCTTCAGACATGCTCAAGTACCTGTGTAGTACATATATTCTTCCCCTCCAGCAGGCTAGTGGCCATTTAGGTTGGGGGAAAATTGAAATGAAAAAGAGTTAAATGCCCCTTTCCCCCTCCTCCTCATTGCACTGATCAAAATCCAAACTCCCCACTGTGATTTTTTTCCCTTTTCTTTTTTTAAAGTGGGGAAATCCAGTCACAGATTTTGCCTCATCCCATCTGTTTTGTACCTCGCAATAAAGCTTTGTTGTGTTAAATACCAGCACATCTCCGTTGACGCAGGCAGGAGTTTCTTATTTTGGTAATCAGCAATGGGAAGCCAGCTAAACCCATTAAGTCTCTCAGGACGAAGGGATTAAGTGGCTTTGGGAATTGCCACTGGGCATTGAGCTCAATAGTTTTTGGGAAACAGAAAACCCTGAAATGGCTGAGCAGTATTTTGCAAATATTAAAGAGCTTATTCTAGTCCGAATTCTACACTGTCAAAGTTATGGGAAAGAATCAAATTGTTTTTACACTCAAGTATGGTTTTAAAAAGCAGAGACATCACCTTGCCGACAAAGGTCTGCACAGTTAAAGCTATGGTTTTCCCAGTAGTGATGTATGGAAGTGAGAGCTGGACCATAAAGAAGGCTGATCGCTGAAGAATCCATGCTTTGGAATTATGGTGCTGGAGGAGACTCTCGAGAGTCCCATGGACTGCAAGAAGATCAAACCTATCCATTCTGAAGGAAATCAGCCCTGAGTGCTCACTGGAAGGACAGATCCTGAAGCTGAGGCTCCAATACTTTGGCCACCTCATGAGAAGAGGACTCCCTGGAAAAAACCCTGATGTTGGGAAAGATGGAGGGCACAAGGAGAAGGGGACGACAGAGGACGAGATGGTTGGACAGTGTTCTCGAAGCTACAAGCATGAGTTTGACCAAACTGCGGGAGGCAGTGGAAGACAGGAGTGCCTGGCGTGCTCTGGTCCATGGGGTCATGAAGAGGCGGACACGACTAAACAATAAACAACCAAACATGGTTCTGCATGGCATCTTATGTCACATAGGAAATACTAGAACAGCCAACAACACAGGGTAACAGCCAGCACGTCATTTTCTGTTGGTTGTCACCCATTTACTTGAACGGCTAGTTTTCGGATGGAGCATCATGTGACTTGCAAGAATGCATAATTCACTGAAACATTTGATGGGTAGGTTGACATTAACATCTTATTAAAATAGGAACATTTTAATAAATAGAAAATATGAAACACATATAATAAGTTTTTCTCCTTAAAAAGGGTTCTAATTCTATGCATGGGAAAAGTTTTTACTCTGTAAAATATTTCAGCTGCAATCCTAACCCCAACCTCATTGGATTCAGTAGGACTTAGTTCTGAGTATTGGTTCTGAGTATTATTTATTAAATTTCTATGCTAGCCTTTCTCCAAAAGGAGCCTAGGGTGGCAAACACCACAGTGATATAACAGTACTATTTGAAAAATAAAAATAAAGCAATTTTAAATATTTTAAACAATTTTTAAAGTTAAGAACCTCTAAAAATATCTAAGTAGACATGGTTAGGATTACATTATTCAGCTGTTCAATGATGTGAAAACTGGAAACATTTAGATGGGCCTCATAAATGTAAAACTAACTGATAGACCAAACTAGATGTTTGACTAATGTGGAGAAACATCTACCTCGCCTTTCCAGTCCTTGAGATGGCTTATATCAGAAAAAAATTAAATAATTACAGCATAAAAAATGAAATGACTGAACAAATGGAAAAGTGACAGATAAGCAATTAGTGGACTAGTTCGGTGATTTTAGATTCTGTGGTTAACAGCCTTATTGGGGCTCCCCTCTACCTCCGAGCAACAGTCCGATTTGTCTCTATAGACAGTGCAAGCTGGACCTGGCAAGCATTTGGCCCTTGGCCCTGAACAATGCGACAGTTCCCAGGCAAATCTTTACCATTATTGATTGTTAAAGTCATTATTGACTTCTAGAGCACACTCGTTGTACTAAACCACTATGCCATTGTTGGCAACGGAACCACTGCTTCAATACACAGGCGTCTGGATCATAGCCAGTGTCTGGCCCACAGTTCCAAAACTTTTCTTAACCAATCTCCTTTCTGTTAGAAATTTTCAGATCTTACCCACTGGATACTTCATGCCTACTATTTAAAGAGGTGCTTCCAGCCATCTCCCACATCAAAACTAAATGAAAACAAACCAATCAAAACTGATTTTTAACACTGGGACACCACAGTTGTTGTTGTTGTAAATGTGAATATCCTCTATTTACCTTAGCTTCCATGTGATTTACCATTGAATGTTCAGGGGTGAACAAAAATGCAGTAACACAAAAGAAGTTTTAACAAGCTTCCGTGAGGCTGACAATAAGAGATGGGGACTCAGGAACATGGAAATAATAAGCAATGAGAATGCCAGCAAGCACTAGCCTCAAACAGGCACAAAATATAAAAATACACACACATGCATTCTGCAGTCTGGTTTTGCTTTAACTATTTAGAGTGTTTCAGATTTATTTGCACCAGAAATCTTCAGGTTCCAATAATGTGAATGCTGATTCTCCCCTTCTTTGAAAATTACTGTATGAAATGTCCTGTTTTGGCACCTTTGGACCTTTGGGTCTGAACTTAGCTATGCAACAGGTTTCACGCTTATTGAAATATTAATTTAAATACCGTTTTGGTACAATTAAAAAAAAAATCTTTTAACAGATTAAAGCAGAAATGGAATGGAACTGTGGGGGATAAACAAACAAATGGAAAACAAACCAGAGGTAGACAGAGTCACCCATATCTAGTGAAAGTTCCTGTGTGATTTTCGCAGGTATTTCTGTCTTTCCAAAATGTGACATCACATGTCCAGGACATTGGTTCATAAAAACAATATGTGCAAATTTTGCTGGGAAGGGCCTTCCAAATACCGTATTTTTCCGTGTACAAGACCATATATTTTCCTGATTTATTCAAGCTTAAAATTGGGGGGTTGTCTTATATACGGATAGTGCATATGGGGGATTTCTTTATTTGGGGTCCCAAAAAATAGGAGTCGTGTTATACACGGAAAAATACGGTAGTTGGCTCACGGTCCAGACCTGGTTACAGGTAGGTAGCCCTGTTGGTCTGCCGTAGTCGAAACAAAATAAAAAATATCCTTCCAGTAGCACTTTAGAGACCAGCTAAGTTTGTTATTGGTATGCACACGAAAGCTCACACCAATAACAAACTTAATTGGTCTAGACCTCAGGTATCCAATGTGGTCCCCTCTGAATATTGCTGGACTCCAACTCCTATCATCCTCAGCCAGCATGGCAAATGGCCCAGGACAATGGGAGTTGGAGTCCAACACCATCTGAAGGGCACCACATTGACTATTCCTGCTTCACCACCCTCTCCTCACTCAGAGTGCTAAGTTGTTTCCTCATGCACCTGGGCCAGGCCTTTGCACAGTGTTATTCACCACTCAAAGTGCTGACCAGCTTGGCATTATATCTTATAGCTCTCCATCAAAGTGCTGACCACTTTGCTCTTGTACATGGGGCGCAGAAAACTGATTCTTCTTCCTTGCTCTGTGTGATTATCGTAACGGTGTATCATTTTTCATAACAAATCACCACTCTTTTGTGGATCCAGGGGAAATGTCTGAATACCTGTTTTTCTTTGTCTAGGACAGACATACTTTGCTGTGAATATGCAACCCCCCCCCCATTCCAAACAACAGAAATCATAAAAAAATATATCTGTGGATGTCAACTACAGATATCACATATCCTGGACAAATATTTGAGTGTTCAGAGAACATCCAGTGATAGCATGCTGCCACAGAGCAAATTTTGTGGTGGTACGGAGAGGGGGAGATTCCATGGTGAACCAAGCATTGTCTGAAATGCTTTAAAGCTGCCTCCATATGGCTGTCTTAATGTATGGGCTTCTCCACATTTCCACATGCCCCATGCCTAGAAAGCACTGGTCTGAGTGGTTTCCCCCTTGCCAGAAGGCTTTCTAAGGACAGGTCCAAGCTGGTTTCCCATTTCTCTGCTCCTTTTCCAGAGAAAAACTGCTCTTTAGTTTTAAATCAGAACAACCAGCTATCAGTGGGAAACCAGGTTGCTGTTTGTTCCAAGTTAGCACTAAAGAGTGGTTTTCCCTGGGGGAAAGCCATGGGACAAGAGGAATTGCAGATAAGTCCTATGCCTCAGTTCTAAGGTTTGACAGGATATGTGAAGCTCAGAAACAGGTAACAAAGTGCATTCATTTTTAATCTGAATGAAAAATGAAATGATTGTTCATCCACCCCCGGTTTTGCTTCTAATTCACATATGTGAGTAAGGAATGAAAATATAAAAATGAAGGGCAGAAAGTATGAAAATCCTTTCATTTCATTTCTCCCATTTGTTTCGTATCATAGGAGGGTTTTCTAAATTGACAAAAGGGGTTGTATTGTTTTGCTTAGCAAATTGATACAAACTGATATATTCAGGGAACGTTCCATAGAGAGAGGTGATCTTGGGATGCTCAGAGTGTGACAAGACATGAAAACTGTCCAGTCGGAAGCATAAAGCAATGGGAAACTTTAGAGGATGATATCCAGTGCTGGATTTAGGTTTGATGAGGCCCTAAGCTACTAAAGGTAATGGGGCCCTTTATATGTCCAGCTGTCCTTTGTCAACAACAAATTGTTGCTGTTTTTTGTGTTGAATATATGCTATATGGTAATTTATGGACCTAATAGGATGCAGAATGTAGGTACCCTATATATAGAAATGAGCAAACCAGTGATATTTTAGGGAGCAGGCTAGCAGGTGGGGCCCATCACTTACATCATAGGAACCTACACAACACAAAACACTGTTGCTGTATGTAGGTTTTATTTTATTTGTTTTTTATCTTATATTTTGGAAATGTACATCAGGTTTTTTTCTCTTTAAATTTTTTGGGGGCCAATATTAAAAATTAGAAGTTACCTGAAAGTACCAAACAGGCCAAAGTATTAAATTAGGAGTTAGTTAAATAAATGAGATTTAGAACGTTAAGAAATGTTAAGAAATCTGTTTATAACTGGAATATTGTGTTTTAATAGTGATATTGGAAAACTGTTACATTCAGATACAAGGAAACTCAGATGGGAGGGACTAGAGGAAGTCAAATAATATGTTCATGAGGTTGGAAGTTTAAATAATTGATTAATTTGTGTTCTTTATGTGTTTGTTGTTATATTTTTTGTTTTTATTTGCTTTCTTTTTTCTCTTTCTTTTTTGTGTTTTTGGTGGTGCAACACTTGTTGCAGTATGTGTTATATTTGTATGAAACTTAATAAAAATATTGTAATAAATAAATAAACAAATAAATTTTGGGGGCCCCCCAATAGAGGGGCGGATTTATACATAAATCCGGCACTGATGATATCCCTTTATGAAATTCCTATAAAATGGCAAGTCTTTGTCCCATGTGGGTGATGAAACATGGCTGGCCTGATGTCTTAGGTGAATTGTGTAGCACTTCAGAATAACATGCTATTCACATGGAAAACACCTGTGTTATGCATGTAAGAAAACAGGCGGGATGTCCACTGTAATCAAGATAGAACTGAAATGATTGGGGTTGGGGGAAGAGTGGCACAGAAATGAAAGAGACATAAAACAAATGATACAATAACAAATGGAAGCTGAAACTAATGGACCTGCCATAAATGAAACCAATAATGAAGATAACCAAACGAGCACCTCTAAAATTAGGCCTGTTCAAATAGGTCAGGCTATGGCCATTGTTTAACTCAGTCTTCAAATACAACAGTCCTGTGTTTGAGGAATGGTAACTTCCTAGATACATTTGTCTATTAATGATTGTGTGAGGTTAATGGACACTTGCAGGAGGTGTGTGACCCTTGTCCCTAGCCCTGAAGCTACCTGGAACATTAGGCTAAGCTGCATAACTTGGGGGAAGCAAGTTATCAACCAGTTGCCAAGGCAACCAGAACACACACTAGACCAATGGTGGTTTTTGTATGGTTGGATGTGCCAGAAGAAATCTAGTATACTCAAGCTGAAATCTTGAATTTTTGAACAATTGGCTTGAAATTAGGGAGCAGGGGCAAACATGAGGAACAAAATTGTGTGTGTGGTTGTTTTTCATGGAGTAGCATGATTGCGGGCAAAATTGAGAGGATTGTCTGTTGGTGCAAAATATATATATAGAAAGGAGAATTTCTAGATGCCCAGATCCAAGTTTGGGGCAAGAACCCCAACAGAGATTTAAAATCACAACATATGCTGCAAAGGAAAGTGTGGAAAGATAGGCTGTAAAATGTGCCCTTCCAAGTGAATTCCAAAATTTTCCCCTTCCTCCGGAATAGGAAAAGACCACATATTTAGTAATTTAAAAATTGGCTTCCTTACCCTTCAAAAGTCTGGTTCATGTGTTTTTCCATGCATCAGTCAGAAAAGTTGCACAGGCATTAAAACTTAGCTTCGTGAAAGTTCCTAAATTATTTGTATAGGAATTCAAGAGTGGGTAGGGAGAGCCTTGCGGCTGAGCTGAGCAACAAACCTCTTCACAGGCTGAGTATCTCAGGTGGGGGCCAATCAGCTTACCTATTTCCTTCTAAGGTAGAGGAAGAGACATAGCTAAGCCTGACAGGACAGCTTACTCTGTGGTATTAACCCCTTCAGGCATTAATTAGACCTAAGCATATTGGTTATAGGAGGCTTGTTATCCAACATTTATCAGTGGCTTGTGGCAGCAGTTGTGTTTTTCTTCTTTCTCTTTTGCTGCCACTCCATGTTGTCCTGTTGTAGGTGATACTGAAAAGGTAGAGAAATGGTGATTGGCATGAATAGTAATAGGGGTGGCCATTTCCCCCATAATGTTATGCTCTGGTGTATTCTGGGCAACTGGAAGAGCAGGACATCAAGAGGCAGTACTAACTGGAATCTGTTCTCATTGCTAGGAAAATGTCTGATTGGAGCTCCTTGAGAAAATACCCCCCTTTCTTGCAAATACTCTGGGGACTAGAGCATAAAGGCATATGTATCTGATTAGGCCAGGCATGGCCAAACTTGGACCTCCAGATGTTTTGGAACTACAATACCCAGCATCCCTGACCACTGGTCCTGTTAGCTAGAGATGATGGGAGTTGTAGCCCCAAAACATCTGGAGGGCCAAGTTTGGCCTTGCCTGGATTAGGCAGTACAGTGGTACCTCGGGTTAAGTACTTAATTCGTTCCGGAGGTCCGTTCTTAACCTGAAACTGTTCTTAACCTGAAGCACCACTTTAGCTAGTGGGGCCTCCCACTGCCGCTGCACCACCGGAGCACAATTTCTGTTCTCATCCTGAAGCAAAGTTCTTAACCCGAGGTACTATTTCTGGGTTAGCGGAGTCTGTAACCTGAAGCGTATGTAACCTGAAGCATATGTAACCTGAGGTACCACTGTATCAGCCTCCATACTTCTGAGAAGAAAGGCTACCATGACAGTCGAAATATCATTGAGGCAGGACTAAGCCCTGATTTTTTTCCATTGGAGAAAGGAAGTATTGCCTTGATAAGTTTCATTGTAATGTTTACCTCCTTCATCCCAATCATCTCTCTCCTTTTAAATCTCCTTTTTGTTCCTATTTCCAGAAACAGTTTAGTCTTCCCTACAAATTGTACAAATCATGGAGCTAGCAGTTAGAGTTATTGTAGGAGCACAAATAGCTGAAGACAGATCACAACGTCCCCAGTGATCAAGGAACTATATAAAGCTGACGTGCGCGAGCAACGGCAGCAAAAATTCTATAAGCCAGCTGCTTAGATTTCAGCAACCTCACCCCCTTCATCTCTTTCTCTCTTTCCCTCCCTCTGATAACAACAAACTAAACCCACCCTTGTTACTTCCATAACAAATAGAGCCCAGACTTTCAAAAGCAAGTGGAGTGGAAAAGGGGGGGGGGGAGATCACTGAATTCTTCATTGCTTTGTGATCATTTTTGCATTTAAAAATGAACTTGTAGGGGATGCTGATATGACTGGAGATAAAAGAGCCCCTCTCCTTGTGAGTGTAGATTTCAGGTTGTTAATCTGAAGAGGCAGCTTGCATCTCAGTACTCATTCCCAGTGTGGCCAGAAGCCCGTAGTCAAAGAATTGGCCATTTAATTCAAGCCAATGAGTGCAAAGCAGCAAGCTCCCCTCCCTGTTTCTGGGCTTGTTTGGGTTGACCATTTCATGATACTTGCAGTTACCTTGATGCATTATGTGCGAAAGGAGTCCATGAGATTAAAAAGGTTAGCTAGCTAGCTGCTAGACCTGCCTCAAAAAATACACAGCTTCCCCAAGACTTCCATCCAACAGCCACAAGTTGTTTTTAACGATTATTTATCTGAATATTTTGTATACCCCACCAGCAAATGGTGCTCAAGGTGGCAGCGGTAAAAATACAATTAAATAAAGACGTTAAAAACATACCATCCTCACAGGTAAAACAGCATTAAAAACAATCACTTAAAGCCATATGATGCTATATTTACAAATCATTTTATGGGCCAAAGGTCTGTGTAAATAAAAATGGAGAAATGCCTTCTTTTGAATTCCAACCAAATAATAAAACAACAACAATTTATTCTTTCTACCCCGCCCATCTGGCTGGGTTTCCCCAGCCACTCCGGGCGGCTCCCAACAGAATATTAAAAACACGATAAAACATCAAACATTAAAAGCTTCCCTAAAGAGGGCTGCCTTCAGATGTTGGCAGAAAAGAAAGGATGTTAAAACCCATGTAGTCTTCTATGGGAGAACATGATCTTTCCCATAGCCTGGTCACAGGCCATTAGAGCTTTCTGCGTCATAACCAACACTTTGAATCCAGAAACGGACTGGTAGCAGGTGCTCCACCTCTAGGGGGGGTGAGGTATAATTGGTCCCCATAATATTTGTTGGAAGGGGGCTGAACTGCCTCAATGTTGAGGGGGCAAAGGAAGTTGAGTGCAGAGCTGAGTGTGATGCAAATTCAGTGGCTGGCTCCTTCAGAGCGCTCAGCCTCCTCCAGACCTTGTGATGTACTGCACAACGCCACCCCCCTCAATCTTGGGGGCAACTTGGCACCTCTGACTGGTAGCCAGTGAAGGTGTTGTAATATGGGAGTGAGATTTTCCCTGTAAATGGACCCAGACAGGGTCTGTTTGAAGTTTTAATCCAAGCCAAACAGGAAATATTCCTTCCCAACACACACACATACACAACTACAAATATGTTGACACTGTTAGAATTCCTGCTCCATGATTGCAGCCATGGGATTGTTGTCTATCACATGACGGTATATGTTTTGACTCCACAGAGTGGGAAGTGATGGAGACAGGATGTTTGTGTTACTGTGTTCGGTGAAGTGGGACTATTGTCCTTTGTTCTTTTCCTCTTTGCTGTCTGATGCTAGAGAGAGAGAGAGCCATGTTGCAGTGCTCCGTGTGTGTTTATACGTAAATAAAGTAGATTAGCCAAAATGCTGAGTTGCTGAGGTCTGTTATGCAAGTTGTGCAAACTCTGCAGATCCCTAAGTGTGCCGGTGTCTGTTGGCATCAATCGCTGTGATGTTTGGGCAGAAGAAAGCTATTGAAACTCCTGAACGATCGACCAGGAGGGAGAGAACATGCCAGTCGGGCATGTGTCTCTGCCAGGGTCCTACTCAAGTGTAGGATGAGCTCCTGACAGACACCTCTGCTCTCTGCATGCTGAGAATGTTCAAGTTGTGAGCTTTCCATGGGATAATTCCAGCTAACTTCGGGCCTGTGGCTTGCCTGCCACAATGCAGTATATATTCCAAGGGTCTTGCAGTCTGAACACTAGAGGGCTCTTCATCATTGTATGCTTGTGGTGTGAGAGCTGGTCCAGTTCAACATTTTCCCATGCCACTCAGACAATGGGAAAAGGCCAAGGCAACTTCTCCCCATTCAAGGGATGCTGCCATTTCTGGGGGAGTGGTGCTGGTGGCACTGGCTCCTCCCACACGTCCCGGGACATCTCGCATTACCCAGTGGTGTGAGAAGCAGTGGCCACCAATTCTTGTGGAAGCAGGAATTATTGATACTTGAGGCAGAGGTCTTTCCCCGCCCTGGAATAAAACTAGAGGCACACTTACACTCAGTACATATTGTCTCCACCAGCATTCAGAACCCTTTTATGTGCAAAAATATACATGCTTATTTTTTTCTGTCACCTCTTAGGCATCCTCCTTGCGATTGTAGGCTAGACCAGTTAATATCGATTCCTAGCATCCTGCCTTCCTCTTTGTTCCAATCAGTTTAAGGTTCAGGGTGCTTTCTGCATAGGTTCTAAGAGGCATGGGACAGTGGATGCATCCAACCTCATGGTTTAATTCATGGGTAGGCAAACTAAGGCATGGGGGGCCGGATCCAGCCCAATCACCTTTTAAATCCTGCCTGCGGCGGTCCAGGAATCAGTGTGTTTTTACATGAGTAGAATGTGTGCTTTAATTTAAAATGCATCTCTGGGTTATTTGTGGGGCATAGGAATTTGTTCATCCCCCCCAAAAAATATATAGTCCGGCCCCCAGCAAGGTCTGAGGGACAGTGGACCAGCCCCCTGCTGAAAAAGTTTGCTGACCCCTTGCTTAATTCTTTAAGGCGTACCAGTTCCCTTCAAGACACACTAGTGTTGTCCAGCACGTATGTTGGGAATCATTCATATAAAAAGTTGTTTTGATGATCACCTCTCTCCCAAAATAATGAGTGGGCTTTTGTGCACATTCATAACAGAGCCCTTGCAGAAAAAGCCTGATTAAAATTCCGTTTGGTGGGTAAGATTTCT
Source organism: Podarcis pityusensis (assembly GCF_964106645.2). Lineage (NCBI taxonomy): Eukaryota > Metazoa > Chordata > Lepidosauria > Squamata > Lacertidae > Podarcis > Podarcis pityusensis. Next base: position 9,637,396 of record NC_138034.1, on the reverse strand, counting down.
GAAGGTGCCTTTGAAAGCCTGTCCATAAATGATATCCTTTCCTAACCACTCTGTCACTGAACTGCTCTAGTGGTACAAAGATCCAAAGTAGTGAATCAGGATTGTGCTGGTCAAGCATCAAGGATCAGAGCTCATCAGTAGTTTCACAGTAACTGCACAATGATCCATATTCAAACATGGCTTGGATATGTTGGCTGCAACCTGCACACCATTTATTCCTTAGCAGCTCTACAAGGTCAAAGTGGGACTGCTCCCATTGAAGCAGCAGAGCTTTCATTATTAAATTTGCAGCTCCCCTTGACTGCTTGGAAGGAAAGGAAAAAAGATACCAAGAGATCCAAAACATGTAGATTCTCTGACAATGTCCGCTTTAAGGTAGCATCACCACCACCCCACTGTTCTATCCAGTGCCTACATCAGCTTCCATAAAAGGAGTTAAATGATAATGCAGTAGTAGTAGTAGTAAACATTGATATTATATTAGTAGTAAACTGATGTCTGGGCCTGTACCATTTTAGGCTGCAGATAACATGTGTTCTGCAAATATTATGGCATATCACCAATTAATGTGTGGTAGAATTCCTCTTATCACTCAACAGGAATATACAGAAACTATCCTGCAGTGAGCATATTCTCTCTATGGTTTGGTCATAGGTATGGGTGAAACACAGGTGGCACTGTGGTCTAAACCACTGAACCTAGGGTTTGCCAATTGGAAGGTTGGCGGTTCGAATCCCCGTGATGGGGTTGAAACTGAAGTGCGGCTATTATTTGAATTTTGCCCACCCCAAAATTTTGCAATGCAGTTCCCCAAGCAAGAAAATGTTTACCAAAATACAAAAAAATAGGGGAAAGTGTGGACAAGCATACAGGAAAAGATTGTTCCTGTTTTTAAAAGCCTAGTCTGCATGAACAGCGGAAGAAACCATAATTTTTCCCTCCCTATATCACTTCTATGGGACGCGGGTGGCACTGTGGTCTAAACCACAGAGCCTAGGGCTTGCTGATCAGAAGGTTGGCGGTTTGAATCCCCGTGATGGGGTGAGCTCCCGTTGCTCGGTCCCAGCTCCTGCCTACCTAGCAATTTGAAAGCACTTCAAGTGCAAGTAGATAAATAGGTACCACTCTGGCGGTAAGGTAAATGGTGTTTCTGTGCTCTGGTTCGCCAGAAGCAGCTTAGTCATGCTGGCCACATGACCCAGAAGCTGTCTGCGGACAAACACCGGCTCCCTTGGCCTATAGAGCAAGATGAGCGCCACAACCCCAGAGTCATCTGGACCTAACGGTCAGGGGTAGCTTTTTATGGGTGAAACATGATGACAATCTGGTAGATACAGTATTTGGGAACTGAATATACAGTAGCACTTTTCTTTCTTTCTTTCAAAAGTCCACCCTCCCATTTTGACTACATCCCTTGCAATAAGCTTTGCTGTTCCTATAAAATGCCTGTAAAAATAAAAGAGCCTTGTTCCTTGCCAACCTCTGTTTTCCATACCTGAACAAGAGGGGGAGGTTCCAGCTGGCTACCTGAAACAAAAAGAAAGAGGATAGGACCATTTTGTTTTCAGTGGCCAAAGTCTCCTGAGGTCTTTGCATGCCAGCCTTGCTCTCCTTCCAAAAAGTTTTGTGCTAGTGTACCAGTTCCAGTCCATTCTTTCTCCAAAGTGACAGGAGAGGCAGGCAGACAAAGCCTTTGACATTTGTTGCCTGCCTGCAAAGAAACCACTATTGGACCCATAAAGCTTGAATATATGAATGAATGAATTTATTAATACGGTCACAGACCAGCGTCAACACACACGATATCACAGATCATAAAAAAATAAAATATCAGAAATACAGAGGACAATATGAATATAACAAGGATTTAAATATAAAAAATTAAAGTTAATTATTAGCGTGCCCCCTGTAATTAACATTTGGGGGTTTGGTCATTATGGGATACCACTTGCTTCCTGCGATTAATTGCAGACGCACAGAATTTGGCTACATTTAATGTAGTCTTGGGATTCTTGTCCTCTAGCAGTAATTTTAAACTATGGTGTTCCGATTCTTTCCTGGACTTTTGCAAAACAGGTGTAATAAAAGTCAAACGTATATCCTCATAAGGATGACAACGTAATAGTACATGTGAAACAGTTTCAACTTTCAACGAGCCACAAGGGCAGACCCGTGCTGTGTGTGGTTTACCCTCAAATCTGCCCAAGCTTGAATATACTTTCCCTTGGGACCTCATCATTTTTTTAAAAAAAATAATATAATGGATAGCCCTGAAACTGCACAACCTTTGCCCAAAAGCTGGCAAGCTATACTGGTAACAAGAGGGATTGTACTGGCTAGTTGGAAGTGTAGAGAAAAGAAGACAGGCCAACAGGCAGAGCAGATGGCCTGCCCTACGCAAGACAGATTTTTAAAAGGCAGTACTGCACACCACACCAGGTCCTTATTACCCAGGGGTCCGCAAACTTTTTCAGCAGGGGGCCGGTCCACTGTCCCTCAGACCTTGTGGGGGGCCAGACGATATTTTGAGAAAAATAATAATGAACAAATTCCCATGCCCCACAAATAACCCAGAGATGTATTTTAAATAAAAGCACACATTCTACTCATGTAAAAACATGTTGATTCCTGGACCATCCAATGGCCGGATTTAGAAGATGATTGAGCAGGATCCGGCCCCCAGGCCTTAGGTTGCTTACCCATGTTCTTATCCCTGTGATGGCCATTACAAAGTTGCTAAACCACGATCCTGGGGAAGGAACGCAGAAGGTTCCTTATACATTCTGTTGCTCATGTTCATCTTACCCAACATGAAAACACACGGCACAACAGCCAGCACCAGCATTTTACTCCACATTCAACCACCATCCTATAATGACTGCATCCCTAATGTGGCAATGTATGCAGTGGTGTATTGGTCTCTCGGGGTGTATGGGGTGTTAGGGAAGGGGTAGTACCTCTGGTGGGGGATATACCATGCTCATTCTGGGGTGGTTTGTCTACCTTTGATCCCCACCTGGCACTCAGCTCTCACCTGTGGCCTCTAGAAGCTGCCAGTGTGCAAAAGCAGCCACACCCTGGGAAACAGCTTTGACTGGCCGGCTAAACCAGGTGAGGGTAGTCGATGAGTCTCAAACCCTCAGCGAGTTAGGGTCTTTCCCTACAGGAGAAAACAGGCTTCAACAGTCATAAAGGCGGATTGAGCGGACAAGACCGATAGTGGGCTCAACAGTCAAGAAGGCAATCACTGCACATGTTGTAGAGGAATCATAGAATCATAGAGTTGGAATAGACCACAAGGGCCATCGCGTCCAACCCCCTGCCAAGCAGGAAACACCATCAGAGCACTCCTGACATATGGTTGTCAAGCCTCTGCTTAAAGACCTCCAAAGAAGGAGACTCCACCACACTCCTTGGCAGCAAATTCCACTGTCGAACAGCTCTTACTGTCAGGAAGTTCTTCCTAATGTTTAGGTGGAATCTTCTTTCTTGGAGCAGCAGAAAACAACCTTTCTCCCTCCTCTATATGACATCCTTTTATATATTTGAACATGGCTATCATATCACCCCTTAACCTCTTCTTCTCCAGGCTAAACATGCCCAGCTCCCTTAGCCATTCCTCATAAGGCATCGTTTCCAGACCTTTGACCATTTTGGTTGCCCTCCTCTGGACACGTTCCAGTTTGTCAGTGTCCTTCTTGAACTGTGGTGCCCAGAACTGGACACAGTACTCCAGGTGAGGTCTGACCAGAGCAGAATACAGTGGCACTATTACTTCCTTTGATCTAGATGCTATACTCCTATTGATGCAGCCCAGAATTGCATTGGCTTTTTTAGCTGCTGCGTCACACTGTTGGCTCATGTCAAGTTTGTGGGCAACCAAGCCTCCTAGATCCTTTTCACATGTACTGCTCTCAAGCCACGTGTCACCCATCTTGTATTTGTGCCTCTCATTTTTTTTGCCCAAGTGCAATACTTTACATTTCTCCCTGTTAAAGTTCATCTTGTTTGTTTTGGCCCAGTTCTCTTAATCTGTCAAGGTCGTTTTGAAGTGTGATCCTGTCCTCTGGGGTGTTAGCCACCCCCACCCCACCCCCCAGTTTGGTGTCATCTGCAAATTTGATCAGGATGCCCTTGAGTCCATCATCCAAGTTGTTGATAAAGATGTTGAATAAGACCGGGCCCAAGACAGAACCCTGTGGCACCCCACTAGTCACTCTTCTCCAGGATGAAGAGGAACCATTGATGAGCACCCTTTGGGTTCGGTCAGTCAGCCAGTTACAAATCCACTGAGTGGTAGCATAGTCAAGACCGCATTTTACCAGCTTCTTTACAAGAATATCATGGGGCACCTTGTCAAATGCCATGCTGAAATCAAGGTAGGCTACATCCACTGCGTTCCCTTCATGTACCAGGCTTGTAATTCTGTCAAAAAACGAGATCAGGTTAGTCTGACATGACTTATTTTTCAGAAATCCATGCTGACTATTGGTGATCACAGCATTCCTTTCTAGGTGCTCACAGACTGTTTGCTTAATGATCTGCTCCAGAATCTTCCCTGGTATTGATGTCAGACTGACTGGGCGGTAATTATTTGGGTCCTCTCTTTTCCCCTTTTTGAAAATAGGGACAACATTTGCCCTCCTCCAGTCTGCCGGGACTTCGCCTGTTTTCCAGGAATTCTCAAAGATGACTGCCAGTGGTTCTGAGATCACATCTGCCAGTTCTTTTAATACTCTTGGATGCAGTTCATCTGGCCCTGGAGACTCGAATACATCTAAACTAGCCAAGTATTCTTGTACTATCTCCTTAGTTATTCTGGGCTGTGTTTCCTCTGCTGAATCATTTGCTCCAAATTCTTCAGGTCGGGCATTGTTTTCATTATCGGAGAAGACTGAGGCAAAGAAGGCATTGAGGAGTTCAGCCCTTTCTGTGTCCCCTGTTTGCATTTCACCATCTTCTCCTCTGAGTGACCCCACTGTTTCTTTGTTCTTCCTTTTGCTACGGACATACCCATAAAAGCCTTTTTTGTTGCTTTTAACCTCTCTAGCAAGCCTGAGTTCATTCTGTGCTTTAGCTTTTCTGACTTTGTGTCTACATGTGCTGGCTATTTGTTTGAATTCCTCTTAGGTGGTTTCCCCCCTTTTCCATTTTTTGTACACATCCTTTTTTAATCTTAACTCAGTTAAAAGTTCTTTAGATAGCCACCCTGGCTTCTTTAGGCACCTTCCATGTTTCCGTCTCATTGGTATTGCCTGAAGTTGTGCTTTTACTATCTCCCTCTTAACAAACTTCCAGCTATCATGAACTCCCTTTCCTTTTAGTATTACTGTCCATGGGATCTCACCCAGCACTTCCCTAAGTTTTATGAAGTCGGCTTTCTTAAAGTCAAGAAATTGAGTCCTAGTATGCTTGGCTGCTCCTTTCCGCTGTATAGTAAACTTCAGAAGAGCATGATCACTCGCGCCTAATGATCCTTCCACTTCTACCCCACTAACCAGGTCATCAACATTGGTTAGGACCAGATCTAAAATGGCTGTTCCTCTTGTTGCTTCTCCCACTTTCTGGACAATGAAGTTGTCTGCAAGGCCAGTGAGGAATCTGTTTGACCTTATGCTCTTGGCTGAGTTTGACATCCAACAAATATCCGGGTAATTGAAGTCCCCCATTCCTACTATCTCCCTTCCTTTTGCATGCTTGGCCATCTGTTCCAGGAAGGCATCATCTATGTCCTCTGTTTGGCTTGGGGATCTATAGTAAACTCCCACAATGACGTCTCTGTTATTCTTCTCTCCCTTAATTTTGACCCATATGCTCTCACTTTGGCTTTGAGGTTCTAAATCTTGGATCTCTTCACAGGTATACACATCCCTGACATATAACACCACTCCTCCTCCTTTCATGTCTGGTCTGTTTCTCTGAAATAGATTGTATCCCTCCATTATTACATTCCAATCGTGGGACTTATCCCACCAGGTTTCAGTGATGCCTATTATGTCATATTTAGTTTGCTGTACCAAGAGCTCAAGCTCATCTTGTTTATTTCCCATGCTTTGCGCATTAGTGTACAGGAAAATGAGGAGCAGATGGGACTCATCAGCCTGGGAAGGTAGCCCATCTAGGAGAAGGAAAACTCTGATCCTAAACCTTTGCTGAGAAGAAAAGGCTAAGGAGAAAACTCTACACAAATCTGGAGTGGATTCCCCAAGACAGGTTGGATGGCGCCTTGTACGCCTCCTTCCGGCAACTCCTGCAGCCAAGCTTGCTCTGCTTTCCTTTGAACCACATCAGTGCATCCAAGAGGTGGGTCTTGTTGTCTGGGCAACTCAGGACCTCCATGCACACTGTCCAGGCTTGAGTCCCAGGGTGGTCACTTTGGTAGTTTGACTTTACCGATGGAGGCACAGGGGTGTTGACAGACCGATGTCAACAACAATTGGTCTCTCATTCAACCCACTGAATTGTCAGCCGACCCTTGCCCACAGTTCTGCCCTCAAATGATCAAATAGATAATGTGCATCATTGCTTCTGAGCAATGGAATGGTTGTTTTGATGGGCATGTAAAGGTAAAGGACCCCTGACCATTAGGTCCAGTTGCGGATGACTCTGGGGTTGCGGTGCTCATCTCGCTTTATTGGCTGAGGGAGCTGGCGTACAGCTTACGGGTCATGTGGCCAGCATGACTAAGCCGCTTCTGGCGAACCAGAGCAGCGCACGGAAACGCCGTTTACCTTCCCGCAGGAGCAGTACCTATTTATCTACTTGCACTTGGACGTGCTTTCGAACTGCTAGGTTGGCAGGAGCAGGGACCGAGCAACTGGAGCTCACCCCATTGCGGGGATTCGAACCGCCGACCTTCTGATCGGCCACCCGTGTTATATTGGCGCATATAGCAATCCAGTAAATATACCTTTGAGATCTTCCTTGCATCACAACATTGGGAGAAGCACATTCCCTTTCAGTCTCAGCGTTACTTTGTACTAAATCCACTGCAAATTAAGCTAGTTTGTCTAGAGACTATTGCAGTTGCTCAGAGCTTGCGCAAGAGACAAGAGACAATGTAATGATCTGTGACTGCATACCATTCACGTACGCTGCAACCATCACTCAACTGCATGATCCTCAGCATCAAGATTCATTAAAGTCGGTGGGAGCCGCCAAGCTAAAACTGTGCGTGTCACTTCGAAAATGTAGAGGTTAGTATTTGTGAATGAGAGGCTGAGACGAGGGAGAAAAGAATGAAAGCGAAATCAGAACAGCTGCAGATAAAGGCAAAGTTGAGCTTTTGTGGTTGTAGATTACTCTTTGGGACAATCACAACCCAAAAGAAAATAAACTGAAGCATTTCTAGAGGAAATGATATGACAATATATCATTTCACACACAACAAAATGCTCCCCCCTTCCCTTCCTTGCCACACTTATCTAAATTGCTTTCCGTTTTCCATCGGCTTAAGAAACGTTACATATCAGCGCAACAACTTGAGTGCGCACCAGCAAATTATAGCATCCTTTCCCTTTCTCAAACGGCTCTGACAGTAATAAAGTGGTTCCTTGGAGTTTTGAAAGTGTTAAAAAGAAAGTTAAACCGTAATTACAGGCGGCGAGATGCTAAAGGGAGAACAACGCTGAATTGTAGCAGTGACATCTGGACTAGGAGAAGTGTGCACAATGTGTATCTGTCACTGACAACTCACTGGGCTACATTTAATTCAGAATCATCACTCATGTTGTCGTATTCCACAAGCACCAGAAGAAGCAACTGCAGCTTTGGAGGCAGGAAGAAGCCCTTTGCACAAAGGGCGAGTTAACATGGTGGACTCCAGAAGATGACCTTATGGATGTTAACACAGCGGACAGAATCAGTGTCAATGCAATTACAGTGGTACCTCGGTTTACGAGCTTAATCCGTTCCGGAAGTCTGTTCTTAAACCAAAACCGTACTTAAACCGAGGCGTGCATTCCCAAATGAGACCTCCTGCCACTGGTGCCCTTCCACCATTCAGATTCCATTCTTTGTTGTTGTTGTTTAGTTGTTTAGTCGTGTCCGACTCTTCGTGACCCCATGGACCAGAGCACGCCAGGCACTCCTGTCTTCCACTGCCTCCCGCAGTTTGGTCAAACTCATGCTGGTAGCTTCGAGAACACTGTCCAACCATCTCGTCCTCAGTCGTCCCCTTCTCCTTGTGCCCTCCATCTTTCCCAACATCAGGGTCTTTTCCAGGGAGTCTTCTCTTCTCATGAGGTGGCCAAAGTATTGGAGTCTCAGCTTCAGGATCTGTCCTTCCAGTGAGCACTCAGGGCTGATTTCCTTAGACTGAGGTAAAGTTCTCAAACCAAGACACTACTTCCGGTTTTGCGGAGTTTGTAAACCCAATCGTTCTTAAACCGGACTGTTCTTAAACCGAGGTACCACTGTATTTCAAAGGGTGTGAAAGTCTGCCACCAAGTCCATTCAAATACTTTCTCCCTTAGTTCTAGTAGCACGAAATATTATTTGAGTTTCCCAATTTGGTGTTAGGCTACAAAGTTTTTAACCCGCAGTACTATTTCTGGGTTAGTGGAATCCATAACCTGAAGCGTATGTAACCTGAAGCATATGTAACCCGAGGTACCACAGTATGTGACTTTTAGAAGACATCTGAAGGCAGCCCTGTTTAGGGAAGTTTTTAATGTTTGATGTTTTATTGTGTTTTAAGTATTCTATTAGGAGCCACCCAGAGTGGGGGGGGGGATAAATAATGATGATAATAATAATAATAATAATAATAATAATAATAATAAATAATAATAATTAATCAGTGCCGGAATTAGGTTTGATGAGGCCCTCAGCTACTGAAGGTAATGGGGCTCTTTATATGTCCAGCTGTCCTTTGTCAACAACAAATTGTCACTGTTTTTTTGTGTTGAACATATGCTATATGGTAATTTATGGACCTAATAGGTATCTAAAGCCATTTGCACGTAACAAAATATGTATTTTATCAAAGTAATTGTCAAACTGAAATACAATTAAGAAGTAGTATATTAATAATGAATTTTTGGGGGGACTCCCAAGAGAATGGGGCCCTAAGCTATAGCTTGTTTAGCTTATATGTAAATCCGGCACAGATCAAGATTGGATTACTGTATTGCAGTCTATATGAGACTGTCCCAGGGCCAGCTCAATTCATTTTGCTGCCTGAAGCGATGGACAGGATGCTGCCTTCTCCCAAGGCACATCCAGAAGCCAATTGGACTGGCAGTTGACTCTTACTCCCACACTGGTGAAAGAAAAGCATTTCATACTATACTTAAGGGCATCAGGCTATCATAGGATGTACAGGCCACATGGCACTCACAGCTCTGTATCATCCCCACCCCTCAGCATCTGCTGCCTAAGGCAGCTGCCTCACTCTGCCTTATCACAGGGCCGGCCCTGGACTGCCCTAATTTGCAGTTGGAACCTGCAGCAAGAGTATTATTGGCACAGAAATGGAAGCAGGAAGAATTACTGACGAAAGAGGAGTGGCAGATAAAATTAACGGACTACGCAGAATTGGATAAGATGACAGGGAGAATTCGAAACCAGCGGGACCAGAAATTCTTGAAAGACCGGAGTAAATATGTGAGTTATTTGAAAAACAACTCTTGTAGGAGGAAAAACTACGCTTGTAGGATTACAAGAAGTTCTGTAAGGAGAGCTATATGAAATATTACAGGAAAAAAATCTATGAGAGTGGATTTTAAGTTAAGGATTACTAAAAGTAATAGCTAAGATAATGAAAAGCAAGATCAAGAGATGAAGGTAGAAAATCACTAGATGTGGTTGATGGAAGTCTTAGGCTTATAGCCAAAATGTTGTATAAGATAAGAGGAGATGTTCTGTTCTGTTTGGAAAATATTTGTAAAAGCTAATAAAAATATATAATAATAATAATAATAATAATAATAATAATAATAATAATAATTTGCAGTTGGAACCTGCAACTTGTGCAGAATGCTGTGACTGGGCTGCTAAGTCCCCACCACATATATATAATACCACACATTCAAAAGCTAGTTTAGATGCTAATTTGCTACCAAGTCCAATTTAAGGTGCATTATTGACTTGCTAGGAAAACTGGTGGCACTGTGGGATCAGAAGGTCGGTGGTTCGAATCCCTGCGACGGGGTGAGCTCCGGTTGCTCGGTCCCTGCTCCTGCAGTTTGAAAGCATGTCAAAGTGCAAGTAGATAAATAGGTACCACTCCGGCTGGAAGGTAAACGGCGTTTCCGTGTGCTGCTCTGGTTCGCCAGAAGCAGCTTAGTCATGCTGGCCATATGACCCGGAAGCTGTACGCCGGCTCCCTCGGCCAATAAAGCGAGATGAGCGCCACAACCCCAGAGTCGGCCACGACTGGACCTAATGGTCAGGAGTCCCTTTACCTTTATCTATTGACTTGCTACAGTTGTTTGTAAACAATTTGAAACCCGGTTATCTGAGAGAGTGAACCTAAGATCTCCAGAGGAGCTCCTCCTAGTGATGCCACAACCTGCCTTGATTCATCTGGCATCAACCCGAAATGGGGTGTTCCCTGTGGTGGCACCTACATTATAGAAGAGTCTCTCATTGGAGATTCAACAGACATCTTCCATGATGTGTTTCCACTGGCAATTGAGGACATGCTTGCTCTCCTATGCAATTGCATATCCTTGATCACTAAGGACCTGCAAATGTATATGTTTCCAATATGGTTCTATGATTATTATTTTTTAAATTGTTGCACAGGTCTTTGATACATTTTGAGAAAAGTGGTATAAAAATCTTTTAATTCATAAAAAATAAATGTTTTACGGCCCTCTAAAAATAAAAAATATTTTCTCTCTAGCAATGGAAATTCTGTTTTATCTTGTTTGTTGTTAACTTGTTGATTTCCTTGATAAACTCTCTGCTTTAAACTCCTTTTACCAGTTTGATCATTAAACTCATTACTTCAATAACGTCTTCATGCTTTAGATCTATCCTCTTCCTATTCTTCTTGAGAGACAGAGGTGGCGTTTGCCCATTCTTTGGGGATACGTTTGTATTGGGAGAGAGAACGAGTTAATAGGTGACCAATAAGAAAGCCCGGAGGTGGAGCCTACCTGATTTTGAGGCTCAGCCCAGAGGTTTTGACAGTGAGTTCGGTTGGTGTGGTTTTTTTTTGGGGGGGGAGATAGAGGAGTCAGTTAGAGACAGGGACAAGACTGAGAGGGAATAGAGTGACAGCGTTTTTAATATATTTTATAATTTGTTTGTGTTTGAAATAAACTTTAATCTTCATTGTTAACTCTACCTGACTGAGACTCAATACTTCACCAGGGAACCCTGGGTTTCCCCCCACAAAATTGGGGGCAGAAGTGGGATAAAGAAGTGGTGTACAGGTCAATTGTCCATGAAACGACTGGGGGCCCTGTATGAACACCACAACATCTTCTCCAGATACTTTGTCTTGCTACAATTTGAATATTCCTCCACAACAAGCATCAAAGACTCAGTCTGCTCCAACTTATCAAATAATTCTAAATTTGACTCAACTATGAACTCCACTCAAAACTAATAGCTATTTCTCCAGTCATTGAGATCCATTGATCCTTGATCTAAGGATAAATCCTAAATCCAATTACAATTTAAAAAGTCAGTCTTAATTTTGGTTCAAAAATCAACTCAATACAAATATTAAGAGTTAATCCAAATTCAAATACCCCATTATTTTCATAAAGTAAAACTGGTGAAAGCCCATAAACTACTAAGTGACTCAATAATTGATGCACCAAAATAGAAGCAGTATTTAAATTAGTAAGCCTGTTAATTCACCACATGCCATCATGACCACTAATCTTCAATTAATTCTAATCATTCCTGAGAATGTGTATTGTTTTTGTGTGAATATTGCAATTACCAAAACAATTGGAACAATGTGCTACTACAACAATGAAGTAACTGGAGAATAATTTTTTACCAACAATTAATTCATTAATGAACCAGGAATTAATTTATGTGCACATTGACAGTTATATTACAAGCATCAGCACCTATGTTGATGCTGTAGTCACCACTGTAGAGAGCAATAAATTTGGTAGATATCAGTTAAGTCATTGAAACATTTAAAGATAATTAATTGTAATTAGAGAAATATCAGCCTTTGATCTCTCTAGAAGATCTCTTAGAATTGGATATGACATACATGATGAAGCTGGTGCATTTGGTTAGAGTGAAAATAAATTTATTGAGAATTGGAATCTGTTTATTCCTTATTCGAACAAGAAAGTACAAGACTTTGCAATTTGATATTCCTTGTGGGGAGGAAGTATAATGTAATACAACCACTAGAAAACCAAGATTATACATTAAAATAAGAATTAACTTAGGGAAGTTTAAAGTATATTTAGATGGGGAAATAGTAATAATACTTGAATAAGAATAGTAAAAAGGACATGCTAGTTTTGTGTGGGTTTTTATATTCTACTCATCAAAATATTTATTATGCTCATTAATTGTATTACATTTATAGAACTATTTATTATCTGCATTTATATTTTATAGTAACAATGTTCATAATAAATAAATAGTATCAGCAGTTAGTTCCGTGAAATATTAGCGGTTGCTTTTTCCTTCCTTAAAAATATGAACTGTAACTTACTTTGCAATACTAGCCATTTTTGAATTGCAGGTATCAACAAAGAGTTCATTTTTAAAAATGCATTGGAGCTACAGTGCTTTTGGGATGCTCTTGCTGAAGAAACAGAAGAGGCTTTTTCAGATTCTTCCTTCCCCCTACAGCCCGCTGTACTCCCTGAAAAGCTGCTCTTAAAATTTGGGGAGCTCCCAGAACCATGTTTCCAAAACCCATTACCTTAAGGATAGCAATAGTAGATTTACTGAAGAAATTGGTGGTTAAATTAATAAAGATTTCCTAGATTAGTGCGATTAATGCACTGATTCTAGCCATTTCTTCATTCAAACTTCAGCATATCAGTCTCTGGCCTCAGCCTCAATGTTAGCCGATGTAGCTTACCAAAGGAAATCAGCCCTGAGTGCTCACTGGAAGGACAGATCCTGAAGCTGAGGCTTCAATACTTTGGCCACTTCATGAGAAGAGAAGACTCCCTGGAAAATACCCTGATGTTGGGAAAGATGGAGGGCACAAGGAGAAGGGGACGACAGAGGACGAGATGGTTGGATAGTGTTCTCAAAGCTACCAGGATGAGTCTGACCAAACTGTGGGAGGCAGTGGAAGACAGGAGTGCCTGGCGTGCTCTGGTCCACAGAATCACAAAGAGCTGGACACGACTAAAGAACAATAACAGCTTACCAAAGCGAACTAGACTGTTGACTTTGCCCAACAAGCCTGATAACTTGTGTCTAAGACCTGATGTCATTTTCCTTTACAGAGAACAACTATGGGTAAAGGGGTAATCTTTTATGTTGAAAATCACCCTCATATCCTTTTGTAACTGGGACAAATAACAACGGCAAGAATCACCAGGAACCAGTACTGCTGGAAAATGTTCAAAACTGCCACCCCTTGGGCAACATCATTGTTCTAATCTGGCTTGAGACCCACTGTGACTGCTTTTTGTAAAATACAGTGGTACCTCTACAGTAATACCTCGGGTTGCGAACGTGATCCGTGCGGGAGGCACATTCACAACTCGCAGCATTTGCAGCCTGAAGCGCCGCGTCTGCGCACGTGCGCGACGCGATTCGGCGCTTCTGCGCATGTGCATGACATCATTTTGTGCTTCTGCGCATGCGCGAGTGCCGAAACCTAGAAGTAACCCGTTCCGGTACTTCCGGGTTTGGCACAATCCACAACCCGAAAAAGCGCAACCCGCAGCATTCGTAACCCAAGGTATGACTGTACTTACGTGCCTCTCTTGTTACATATCCTTTGGGATACGCACATAGCAAACTCAGAAGTATATTTCCCGGTTTCGCCACGCACGCATGCACAGTAACGATCTATTACACTGCATGCGTGCACAGAACAGGCACCTCTGTGTGCGGGAACCTCAGGATCCAACCAGAGCTCCGGAACAGATCCCGTCCGCAGCGAGAGGTAGCACTGTAAAATCAAGCAAACTAGGAATTCTAGCCACAGAACTCCCTTGTCACATCTAACTTTATTCTCAGGATAGTCTCCCTGCGGAATGGGCTTCTGGAGTAAAGAATCACCTTTTACTCTCGATTTTCCAGAGAGTGGCACCTTAGTTGCTGTTGTGGAAGCTGGATCCTACCAGCTCTGCAACTCTTGCATCATTTACTCCTAGCTTAGGGCTGTAAACTGATTAAAGGATTTTGAGTTGGCTTAATTATCTGTCTTTTAACTGATTATTCCGTTCATTCATTGATTACATTTAAATACATTTGTTGCATTCCCCAAACTTCAACACAGGTGGCTTTTTGAGAAAGTGATGAAAGTATAAGATAATTGACCGTTTAATAAACAGAAGTCATCACTCACTGTTAGAAGACTGGGTGATACGTTCTGAATTTTGGCAAATGTTTGAAGCATTTCTCATCTCAGTAGATTACCTGGAGATCAGCCATTGACCATGCTGGCTGGGGCTGACGGGAATTGTCATCCAGAAACATCTGGAGAATTACAGGTTCCCCATCACATTTCAAGAGAGTTGAGTGGATGAACTCTTGGGATCAGTTAATATATTCAGCAAAATAATAATAATAATAATAATAATAATAATAATAATAATTTATTTATACCCCGCCCACCTGGCTGGGCTTCGCCAGCCACTCTGGGCGGCTTCCAAAAAATATATTAAAATACTGTAATACATCAAACATTAAAAGCTTCCCTAAACAGGGCTGCCTTCAGATGTCTTCTAAAAGTCTGGTAGTTGTGGTTCTCTTTGACATCTGGTGGGAGGGCGTTCCAGAGGGTGGGTGCCACTACCGAGAAGGCCCTCTGCCTGGTTCCCTGTAACTTGACTTCTCGCAGTGAGGGAACCACCAGAAGGCCCTCGGTGCTGGACCTCAGTGTCCAGGTAGAACGATGGGGGTGGAGACGCTCCTTCAGATATACTGAACCGAGGCCGTTTAGGGCTTTAAATCAAGTGATAGTAACTGCTTACCCATGGGAATCTGAGGTGGGGGACAGTGTGTGGGGGGGTGATCACACAGCAGGGAATATTTTATTTATTTATTGGTTGTTTTGTTTATGTGTGGGAATTCGTGCGCCCCAAGTCAAGTTCCCAGGGCGATTATTACTGGATGCATAGGCAGTCTGCAGCATTAAAACTGCAATGAATTAACTTGTCCACCAATGAGAACTCTTCAAGTCATGCCTACTGATCTTATCACATGTCATTATGTTTGTCATCTTTTTGTTATGAGGTGACTTGCACGTTTTCCTATAGTTTATTGCAATTGTCCCTATTATTCATGGCAGATTGAATAGAAGCTCTTTGGACTATCAAGTGTATAATCTTTCTTTATGCATCCCTGCTGTATAAGTTAGCCTTGGTCGGCTGGGTAGCCTTTCATTTAAAGTCTGCATGCTTATATTCTAATTATTCTTTTAAGTAGAACTACAGAGGAGTAATAAACTCCTCTGTAATAAAACTATTTAATAAAACTATTTATGGGTGGTACCACTTCAAACTCCTTATACAAAATCCAAACCCTCCACATGGAAAATGGCATTTCAGGGAGAAGAATAGGATATAATCCTTTGTCTGGACATTTTCTGTTTTATATTGAAGCAATATTTTGGCAAAGGAGAGCATTCAGTCATCTAGGAATCTACTCCTAGTCTGAAATGATAGACCCCAGCTCAATGAGAGTCAACCGTAATATTTGACATTTAATATCTAAACTTCTATCCATAGGTGAAAAATCTCTCACTTAATGATGTAAGAGGTTAAATTTCCACTTATCAATAGGAAATAATGCAATGCTATTCGCGTGGCAAGGTCCTGAACCCTCCCCCATTGTAGAATAAAGATACTTGACACCAGAATTTAGGTTAATGGGCTGAAAAAGGCCACAACTTTATTGATTACAGAATGTGAGTGGTTTTGGCTTAGGCATTGGAACCAATGACTATATTTGACTCCTGCCCACCTGCTGGGAATCTAGTAAGGGTTAACCACCGATAGGGGGAGCCCTGTTGGTGCACATCAACTAGGAATTCCCCCAGGGTCGCCAATAGGGGTCGTGCTATGGCCCTGGCCCCTGTCTGGGCTTCGGACAGAGGACACGCCCCCGGGTTCCTTTACCCTTGAAATAGGAGGGGTAGTTGATGGCCGCCACCTCCCCTCACCTCCAAACGAATACTCCAATGCCTAACTGCCAAACCTGACTAAGTTGTGACGATTTGTTATGAGGTAGGCGAAAAACCAAGTGGCTGGTGCCAATTTGCCAAGTGGAAAAAATTCCTACCAGACCCCCTGGACAACCAAGGCGACCAACCGAAGTCCATAGCAAGGTCAAAGGATAAGGACCTAACCTGAAGGAGCGTCTTCACCCCCATCGTTCAGCCTGGACACCAAGGTCCAGCTCTGAGGGCCTTCTGGTGGTTCCCTCATTGCGAGAAGTGAGGTTACAGGGAACCAGACAGAGGGCCTTCTCGGTAGTGGCGCCCGCGCTGTGGAACACCCTCCCTTCAGATGTGAAGGAAATAAGCAGCTATCCTATCTTTAAAAGACATCTGAAGGCAGCCCTGTTCAGGTAAGTTTTTAATATTTAACGCTGTATTGTTTTTAACACTTGATTGGGAGCCGCCCAGAGTGGCTGGGGAGATTCAGCTAGATGAGTGGGGTATAAATAAATTATTATTATTATTATTATTATTATTATTATTAAGGAGGGAGGGTGGGAGAACTGCGCAAGTGGGAGCGAGGTAAAAGAGGGTGCAAGCCTGGCCACGGCTTGTTTAAATGGGCTAAGCCATGCCCCCTTCGGCCAATCGGACTGGCCGATATGAAAAGACGCGGCCAGGAACTCTTTGTGACACAGAGCCATGTGTCGGGCTCGTGATCTGACTGCAATGTCGACTCCCTGTGAGGGGAACCGGCTTTACCGCTCTTTAATGTACTACATTAGCAACCCTGGAATTAATTCACAAACACGCAGAAGAGCAAACCGTATTCATAATGTCAGTAGGTTCTACAGGAACCTATCACCCTTCAGAATTTGCTGGCCTGCAACTCCCATAATTTCTGACCATTGGCCAGTATGGCTGGGGATTATAGAACCTGCAGAGCAATATCCGGAAAGCCACAGTTTCTCCACCTACAGTCTGCTGTGGTCAGCGGCGTAGCGTGGGTTATCAGCACCCGGGGCAAGGCAAGTAATTTGCGCCCCCTAACCCGGGGCAAGGCAAATAATTTGCGCCCCCTAACCCGGGGCAAGGCAAGTACAGTAATTTACTCTCCCAAGCAGCAGCAGCAGCAGCGAGGCTTCTCTTTCCCCCGCACTCTCCTGGAGCTGCCTCTTTTCTTTCCTTTTTTCCCTTTCTCCAAGGCTTTTCGCTTTCTCTCCTTAATTGATTCCTCCTCCACACCGCAGCGTTTCCTAGCTGCTTCCCCCCCCCTTCCCCTCTCTCTCCTCCTCGCTCTGCTTGCCTTGCCCTGCACTGGCAGCAGCAGGCGCAGCCAGACCCCCGCCAGCCAGCCCGCCCACCCGCCCACCCGGCTTCCTCTCCTTTTTTTGCCCGCGGCAGAAGGCTTCGCTCTCCCCCTTCCGCGACCTCCTCGCCAAGCCGAGCGAGCGCGGGCTCCCTAACCCGTGGATTTTAGTAGGGGCAGAGAGCTGCTAGTGCGAGCGCGCCCCCCGCCCATGTTGCGCCCGGTGCGGCCGGCCCCCCTGGCACCCCCCACGCTACGCCACTGGCTGTGGTCACATTGTTGATGTCTTTGTCCAAGATTGGCTGTCTTATGAATAATAGCCATTCACATCAGGTAACATGTGTCTTATGCTACACTAACATATGTACCGTTTATGTTTCCTGTAAGATCTTCAAAGGATGAAGTTGCACAACTCCTCTATAATGAGACATGTGAACTCTGCAAACATTTCATTGATGGCATCCCATTGATTTATTTTGTGATTTACATGGGTATTGCTGCCCTCTTTTACCCACATTAACATCATATGCTCTGTATATTTATCTATAAGTATGGCTGTGCAATTTGCACAATGCAAGTCTGAATTCTTGTTGCCTGTTACACGAGACTTTTCATCTACAGGTGACTTAGCAGCACGTCATGTTCCCCATTCAACATCACACAGCCATCTGCTTAATTTGTATGATAATGATCATGCAGAGTAACTGCTGCAGACTTAAAATGGTATAGAACTCCGGCACAAATGGCGTATATAGTGAAAGGGTTTAGTCCCAAATGCTGGCATTGAGGTCAGGAAAAAGGACTGTATTCACACATTTGGTGGGAATGTAATCTGGTTAAGGAATATTGGCAAAAGATTATAAAGGTAATTTCTGGATTATTTCAAATAAACATAGAAGTTAATAGGGATTTGTTATTTTCGGGAAGACTGGGAAATAACAAAGTAAAAAGTAATAAGCAAGAGTTGTACAAGACTATGATTTTAGCTGGAATGGCAGTTATTGCTTTGGGATGGAAAGAAAAGGCCAAATGGAATATGGAAAAATGGAATGGTTATGTTTTTGAATACGTACAATCAGAAATATTTGCACAGATAGTGGCAGAGGATAGATGGGAAAATAAATGCCAAAGAATCACAAATAAATGGGCATTTTACAGGAACTGGATAGAAAGAGGGGAAGCCAACCCTAACATACAAGCTCAAATGAACAGACTGTCTACATGGATAAAGATATGAAGAAGGAAGGCCTGACTGGGGGGGGGGGGCGGAGGGCTGGGGGGGGGTAAACCGGATGGTATTTTGAATTGATTTTGTTATGTAAGCCTTTTTTCTGAAACCATATATATTAATGGTATGTAGTTATGCATTGTAGTATGAATGAATATTTTTTTGTATTCTTTGTTTTATAGAATACATATAATAATGTTATGTAACTAAGCAAATTTAATAAAACAGTAAAAGAAAAGCAAAGAGTAACTGCTGCAGACTGTGTGCACAACTGACTGACTTACACAGCACCTTCAACCTTCAGTTGTTACTTGATTTAATTTCAGAATTAAGGATCGAACTTTCAAACCTTCTGCATGTTTAATAAACTTTCCCTCAAGTTTGTGTTCCCTGTTTTCACATTCACAGGTCATCAGCATCACACAATATCAAACAGTCTGCCCAGTCTCTAGGGTGCAATGAAGGATCCATGTTTGGGGCAATGGTCTGGCGATGTGCCACTGTTTGCAACTGGAAAGTTGCTTTGAGAATTACGAACACTCCAGAATTACTAACACTCTTTGTTCCCATGTAGTTTATAACTCTAACGTTTATTGCATTTGAGTTTGGTTGTTTCTGTAACTCTTCGCCCTAACTGTGTTTCGTGTGATATAGAATTAATGGCTATATTTCCTAGCAACAGACCATTTATATTTTTATTGTTTTATTGTTTTTAAGGATCTCTGTTTTGAGAAGAAACCCACATAATAGCCTTTTCTATACAGTCGCTCTTTTATTCACCTGTTGGGAAATGGGTTCTGGGGTTAAAAAAAAAATACAAGTACCAATAAACACTAGCTTAAAATATGATGCTGTTTCTAAGAAGTATGTCATTTTCTTCGACGCAGTACATTCCCATATAAATTAGACATAGGTGCATTTTTACTGAGATCTGTGGCAGGTCTCTTTTAGTATTCATAGGTGTTCCAGCATAATACAATTCATTTAGGAATATGACACATCTGTGTAATTTGTAGGTGTTGACTGTCTAACCTTCAGACAACTTGATGGGAAAAAATAATTCATCCATAACAGAGACCTTTATTTTTCCATCCATAACATTCTATTTAATGTGTTAGAACTACATGAGCAAAATTGAAAAGCTAGACAAATAGAACAACATGGGGGGAAATCCTTATTGTACAGATTTTCATTGCCAAATAGAAAGACAGATGCTATCCTTGTATAATGCAAAAAAATACTCTGTGGTGCGTGTTCCCTAAATCTTTGCACAGGTTTGCCTCGGGAGCTTGTGAACACTAGAAATTTTGCACTGGATCAAAATTGGGGGAGGGTGTAGATGTGACCTCAGTCTTGTTTGCATTCAACACATTTATCTTAAACTATATCTGGGGTGTGTAGGGTGTGGGAAGCATGAAGGGATGGATTGTAGAGCTAACCTTTCCACTCTGGATTTCCCAATAGCAACTCAACCACCATTAAAAATGTGCACACCATGAGACTAGGGCCCTTCAGGATTTAACCTCCTTCCGTTAGGCCTGTAAGACAGAGCTATTCCACCTGGCCTTTAATTTGAATTCAGCCTGATCTTTTATTTCCCTTCTCTTCCCTCCCCCTTCCTTTTTATGAAGATCACCCGCTCTGAGACCCCACAGCTAATTCTCCCCTGGCCTCCTCGCTGGCCCAAGTAGGACCAATTCAGCCAGCTGGCCCTAGGGATTATCTAAAGCTTATTTCCCCTAAATTGATTGTTGATTTTTGAATTTTATTGTTATTCATGTTTTTATACTGTATTTTATGCTGCTTTTATAATTAAGTGTTTTAAATTTGTTGTTAGCCACCCTGAGCCCTGTTTTTGAACCAGGAAGGGCGGGGTATAAATAAAAAAATATTATTATTATTATTATTATTATTATTATTATAGTTTTTGCACTTTGTAGGAAGTGAAGTGATGCACTTAAGTAAGCCAACATCTGGATGCCACTTCCATTTGCTCGTCTTGGTCTTGCCTCCAGGTGGCAAACTGCTTACCGTATTTTTTGCTCTATAAGACTCACTTTTTCCCTCCTAAAAAGTAAGGGGAAATGTGTGTGCATCTTATGGAGTGAATGCAGGCTGCGCAGCTATCCCAGAAGCCAGAACAGCAAGAGGGATTGCTGCTTTCACTGTGCAGCGATCCCTCTTGCTGTTCTGGCTTCTGAGATTCAGAATATTTTTTTTCTTGTTTTCCTCCTCCAAAAATTAGGTGCGTCTTGTGGTCTGGTGCATCTTATAGAGCGAAAAATACGGTATTTGCTCTGACTCACTAAGAACACTGCAGAGAGGGTCCCTAGAAAGTGGTGCTGGACCTGGGAGACAGCTGCTCCACCCAACTGCCAATGGGCTATGAGGATGTCAAAAGGATCTCTTATGCTGCTTTTTAAAAACTTTTAATTTACATGATATTTACATTAAATCACTGGGGGAAGTTATACAGGAATGTGGCTTGGGGCGTTATCAGGATTCTGATCACCCTTCTCCTTTCCATCTACCTCTCTTTCTGATCGTAAGGAGGCAACTGAAGTGTGTTTCATGTTCATAACGGAATGCGTGTAGCCAATCTGGTGCCCTCCATATGTTCTGGAGCACAATTCCCAACATTCCTGACCCTTAAACTTTAATTCAGGCAAGACATTCTGGGGAATTCTAGAAGAAAGTGGCAGCCACCCCACAAAATAACAAATGTCAATGGGGTCCACTATTTTTTTTTGGGGGGGGGGGTCACTATTATCCATCTAGAACAGTGTTTCCCAACTGCGGGCCATATGGCCCCCTCAGGGGTCCCAGGATATTTCAAAGGGGCCACAGGTGAAAAGTGTGTAAATGGTGGGGCCATAGCATGAGGACAGGGGGCCACAGAGCGAAGTGAGAAGTGAAGGAAAAAATCATTTTAAAAAATCCTGATTGGCTGGGTATCCTTTATGTATGCCACTAATGCAGCCCGGGTTTTGTTAGCCCCAAAATGGAAAACGAGCGAAGTCCCATCTAAAGAATAATGGCAACTTGAACTGATGGAATATGCGCAGCTTGCAGAACTAACATATAGAATAAGAGAACAAGAAAAGCATACATTTAAAGAAGATTGGAAAATGTTTATTGAATATATGGGGGAGGGAAATTGTGTACACTTGAAAACGTTGGCAGCATTAAGATAAATTCAACAGTGTAAATAAGTTTTGATGGATGTAATATTGGAGTACTGAATGGTCTAGTTTATATAAAATATGCAGGGTTTATGTTATGGAAAATGAACCGTGGAAAGTGAAGAATGGAAGTCATTGATATTTTAAAGGGAAAGGGACCCCTGACCATTAGGTCCAGTCGTGGCCGACTCTGGGGTTGCGGCGCTCATCTCGCTTTATTGGCCGAGGGAGCCGGCGTACAGCTTCCGGGTCATGTGGCCAGCATGACTAAGCCGCTTCTGGCGAATCAGAGCAGTGCACGAAAACGCTGTGTACCTTCCTGCCAGAGCAGTACCTATTTATCTACTTGCACTTCATGCTTTCGAACTGCTAGGTTGGCAGGAGCAGGGACCGAGCAACGGGAGCTCACCCCATCGCAGGGATTTGAACCGCTGACCTTCTGATCGGCAAGTCCTAGGCTCTGTGGTTTAACCCACAGTACCACCCGTGTCCCTATTGATATTTTAAGACTGTTTAAATGAATATTCAAAAATGTGAAACAGAAAATTCAATAAAAATTATAGAAAGAAAGAAAGAAAGAAAGAAAGAAAGAAAGAAAGAAAGAAAGAAAGAAAGAAATCTTATAGGACGTGGTTGTGTGGAGGGACATTTCACCTGGTGCACCCTCGTCTCCCACCTGCCTGCAGTGATGGAGACCAAGGAAAAACAGGTTTGCCAGCTGAGTCAAAACTAAGCCAGAGAGCCCCTACATATCAGAGATTGGTTGGGGACGAGAGCAAGCATCAGGGAGTAGTCAGGTTTCTTCCACTCCAACATTTCTTCTTCTGCAAATTAAGCACCGGTGTCTCCCTAAGCTTCTTATACTGTACAAGTTTCTTGTTTGTCCACAGCAAGTCCCTCTGCATCGCGGCAAAACAGCCCGCCATATCACAAACTGCCTTACACCTTTCTTGGAACTGTTACATTGCGGTAGTGAGCGCTACTTCCTCCATCTCTCTTTCTCTCTCCCCCTCTTTGGGTAATAATGAATTTTATGCCCATGTTGTTTCTCTTCTTTTGTCTATTTTTAATTCAAATATGTAAAAGCTTTTTAAATACAGACTCCCAGGTGTCAGTTGCTGCCTCAAGTCCCTTTTCTATCCTCTATTGTTCTCTTAATTGTTACTTCAAAACAATTAGCTGGGCATTCATATGCAAATGAATGCAAATGAACAGGGGGATTGGGTGGGGGAGAATACCACCACTTGTTAATTTCCACTTCAAGGTCTGCTGGTAGAAACAAGAAAATTGCTTAACAATGTCTTTTTCCCTGGGCTCTAAAGGGTGCACACTTGACGAAAGGAGCCATCTTGCTGGCTGGGCAATTGCTGGGAGTCTGCCATTCAACTTGACCAGAATCGTTCTCTTCTTTTGTCATGGAGGCTTGTGCTAAACTTTTCCATGTTTATTGACCTTGCCCTTGCTCCAGCAAATGTCTGCACAACTTGGGTGCACCGCTGGCAGAGGCTAATAAAATAATAATCGCAATATTCATCAGGAAAATGCTCATTATACAGGAATCCTCGACTTCCCACAGCCAAATCAAAACTTCCATAATTTATGAAAAGATCATCTCTTCTCCTTGCATTTTTGTGCCACAGAAGAAAAAGACATAATGACTGATGAGCTGCATGTCTGTGAATGAAATTCTAGGGAGATTTTCTCCGTTGCCGAGATAAATCGGATCTCTTTCAGAGGGGTTGCCGCCTATTGTGCTAAGATGAATACTATTTTAGGCTGTGCATAGTCTAACATCGTATGAAAAGCTGTAGATTAACGTGGCATTCAAAAGCTATTTCAGAAGTAAACAATATAGCTTTAAAAATGTATAATCAAGGGTACAATCATGGTCTGCGCAAAGGGAGAGAAAATCCTGGCCATCAGAGTCCAAGGCTCTGACCCCATCATGCTTTACCTGTGATTCAAAGTGAATGCTCTAAATTTGTATTTTAAAAATGCTACGTTGTTCTTGCAAGCCTCCATCAGGCTTGAATCAGATGACCTGGCTTGCTTCATAACCAGCTTTGAACATTCTGAAGGAAAACTTCTCATATTCTGACCAAGGACCTTGACTCACCAGGGCTGGACACGTTGTTCAGAGCTCACCTCAGCCATCAAGCTCTGCCATATGTAGAGTTTTCAGTAAATTAAATTGTTATTAATGTGAGTCAGCTGAGGGTCTGACTCAGGGATGTTGTTGTTTAGTCGTTTAGTCGTGTCTGACTCTTCGTGACCCCATGGACCAGAGCACGCCAGGCACTCCTGTCTTCCACTGCCTCCCGCAGTTTAGTCAAACTCATGCTGGTACCTTTGAGAACACTGTCCAACCATCTCATCCTCTTTTGTCCCCTTCTCCTTGTGCCCTCCATCTTTCCCAACATCAGGGTCTTTTCCAGGGAGTCTTCTCTTCTCATGAGGTGGCCAAAGTATTGGAGTCTCAGCTTCACGATCTGTCCTTCCAGTGAGCACTCAGGGCTGGTTTCCTTAAGAATGGAGAGGTTTGATCTTCTTGCAGTCCATGGGACACTCAAGAGTCTCCTCCACCACCATAATTCAAAAGCATCAATTCTTCTGCCTTCTTTATGGTCCAGCTCTCACTTCCATACATCACTACTGGGAAAACCATAGCTTTAACTATACGGACCTTTGTTGGCAAGGTGATATCTCTGCCTCCCAAGAAGCAGGTGTCTTTTAACTTTGTGACTGCTGTCACCATCTGCAGTGATCACGGAGCCCAAGAAATTAAAATCTCTCACTGCTTCCATTTCTTCCCCTTCTATTTGCTAGGAGGTGATGGGACCAGTGGCCATGATCTTCGTTTTTTTGACGTTGAGCTTCAGACCATATTTTGCGCTCTCCTCTTTCACCCTCATTAAAAGTTACTTTAATTCCTCCTCACTTTCTGCCATCAAGGTTGTGTCATCTGCATATCTTAGGTTGTTGATATTTCTTCCGGCAATCTTAAATCCGGCTTGGGATTCATCTAGCCCAGTCTTTCGCATGATGAATTCTGCATATAAGTTAAATAAGCCAGGGATAGGGACCACAAAAAGAAGGCAGAGGTCAGTGGGGAAGGCTGTTCAGAAGGGATTGTTTCTTCCTCCTCAGCTTTGGAGTGGTGAGACAGGAGATGAGGAACACTGACAGATCTTCATCCTTTCACTTGGCAGGACACCGTGGTCACAAAGAACCAACATCAGAGTGGGTTGCACAGCCATCACTCCTAATATCAAGCTCAGGTGACAGGTGCCTCAAGGCTTGTAGCCAGAGTGGCACTACTGAGAAAGAAGATGGAAGTTTCATTATGGTTGAGAGAATACAGTGGTACCTCGGGTTACAGACGCTTCAGGTTACAGACTCCGCTAACCCAGAAATAGTACCTCGGATTAAGAACTTTGCTTCAGGATGAGAACAGAAATCGCACAGTGACAGCGCACCGGCAGCGGGAGGCCCCATTAACTAAAGTGGTACCTCAGGTTAAGAACAGTTTCAGATTAAGAACGGATCTCCAGAACGAATCAAGTTCTTAACCCGAGGTTCCACTATAATGGGGTTTGTAGAAATAAATGCCTATTTCTAGAAGCAAAATTCAGGATGCAAAAGTTGTTGAGCTTTTAAAGGCGACTCTAGACTAAGAGAAGAAAAGGGAAAACAGTGCTTGGGAGTTG
This sequence comes from Podarcis pityusensis, assembly GCF_964106645.2. Taxonomy (NCBI): domain Eukaryota; kingdom Metazoa; phylum Chordata; class Lepidosauria; order Squamata; family Lacertidae; genus Podarcis; species Podarcis pityusensis. The sequence goes on along the minus strand of NC_138034.1, from coordinate 9,611,688 downwards.
GGGAGAAGACTGAAATCCTGAGCAATGAGTATTAGTTTTAAAGGGAAGAAACACTGTAACATTTTTGGTAAGGTCTACTTGTTATGTCCTGCTTGTTAACAGCTATAAAAAGGTAAAGGTCCATTAGGTCCGACTCTGGGGTTGCAGCGCTCATCTCGCTTTATTGGTCAAGGGGGCCACAGCGCCACCTGTGCCCCATTAACAGCTATGGTTGCACACAAAGAAAATGAAATGAAATGAAATATGTTGCTTTAATGTTTTTGTAGCGGAGATGGAAATTGCATTATTATTAGTATATATATATATATAACTTTTATTTTGCTTTAAACAGGTACATGTAAACAGGTACATATAAATATAGACAACCAAAATTACAAAGGAAAATTCCTTAATAGTAATGGAAAAAAACTACAAAAACTACAAAAAAAAATCAAAGTACACGACACAGAACATAAGCAATTATGGGGAAGATAAAAGAAAAAAGAAAAAAGGAAAAGGAAGATGAGCCAAAGCAGGAAAGCTCATCTATTGTACACTTCCATCAAGTTCACAACAGATCATTATTCTTATCAATTATCTCTATCTGCATTCCAAAGGAAACCCTCATCTTGGTATCAGGGAACATTTCTCTATGTGGTATCATTCTAAACATAGCCAGATCTTTCTTGCTGAGCCCTTGTCCCCTAAATAATTATTTAAACATTCCCATTCTTCTTTCACCAATTTTTTAGGTTTATCTCTTATTGCATCTGTCAGCTTTGCGAGCTCCAAGTACTCACACAATTTGACTACCCATTCCTCTTTAGTGGGTGTATTTTTATCTTTCCAGTGTTTTGCCACTATAACCCTTGCTGCTGACGTTGCATACATAAATAGCCTAGTTTTGTTTTTGGGAATATTATCTGAAACCATTCCTAGTAAAAATTCTTCTAGTTTCTTGCTAAATGTAGTTTTTATCAATCTCTTTATCTCTTCATAAATCATGTTTCAAAATCTTTGTATCTCTAGACAGGACCACCACATATGGTAGTATGTTCCTATCTGTTCCTTACATCGCCAGCACTTGTTATTATTTGATTTATTTATTTTTGCAAGTTTTACAGGGGTCAGGTACCACCTATAGTACATTTTCATAAGATTTTCCCTTATAAGGAAACAAGCCGTGAATTTTATATTTTTAGTCCATAATTCATTCCAAATATTGGGTTTGATCGTATGTCCCAGGTCCCTCTCCCATTTTACTGTAATTTCTTTAATATCTTCCTCCTTTCTTTGCCAATTCAAAAGTAGTTTGTACATTTTAGAAAGTGTCTTTTGATTATTATATAAAATATCCTTCTCCAGATAGGATATTTTTTTGTCAAATCCTTTGGTTCTTTTATCCTTTTCAAGGGTGGCTTTTAATTGATAATGCTCCAGCCAGGTTATTCCATTCTGTTTCAATTCGCTTAGGTCCTTTATTTTCGGATCACTACTTGTTTCCTCTACTAAATCCTTATATGTTAGCCAATCGCTGTTCATATTCATCCTGTGAACCGACATAGATTAAATTGGTGACAGCCACCATGGTGTTTTGGTTACTACTGATTTTTTACTCCTCTCCCATACTTCATATAATGCCCTTCTCACAATATGATTTAAAAATCCTTTGTGGGATTTAACCTTGTCACAGCCTATGTAGCCATGCCACCCGTACACAATATCCCATCCCTCCAGATCTAGGACTTCCGTGCTTTTAATTAATATCCAGTCCTTAATCCATGTCCAGCACGCTGCCTCAAAGTACAGTTTAAGGTCAGGGACCGCGAAGCCTCCTTTTTCCTTCAACTCTGTTAGTAGCTTAAATTTTATGCGTGGTTTTTTCCCTTGCCAAATAAACTTGGCAAGGTCTTTCTGCCAATCCTTAAAACACTTTACGCCTCTAATTATAGGTATTGTTTGGAACATAAAAATCAGCATTATTATTGGTATTATTTGCAATAATGTGCCTGGCACACTTTGTCCTTTATCTTTTTTAAAGAAATCATTTTTATTAAGTTTCCCATTTTAACAATCCAATCAAATCACATTTAATGTTCCAAATTATACAAATACATATCAAATAGTCCAAATATTCTGCCTAAATTATAATTTTTTGGGGGGACTTCCCATGCTTCAAGTTTGTCCTTTGTCCTTTATCTTATCCAGGGGTAGGCAAACTAAGGCCTGGGGGCTGGATCCGGCCCAATCGCCTTCTCAATCTGGCCCACGGACAGTCCGGGAATCAGTGTGTTTTTACATGAGTAGAATGTGTGCTTTGATTTAAAATGCATCTCTGGGTTATTTGTGGGGCCTGCCTGGTGTTTTCCATGAGTAGAATGTGTCATTTTTATTTAAAATGCATCTCTGGGTTATTTGTGGGGCCTGCCTGGTGTTTTTACATGAGTAGAATGTGTGCTTTGATTTAAAATGCATCTCTGGGTTATTTGTGGGGCACAGGAATTCGTTCTCCCCCCCCTTCAAAATATAGTCCTGCCCACCACATGGTCTGAGGGACGGTGGACTGGCTCACGGCTGAAAAAGGTGGCTGACCCCTGATCTTATCTCATTTATCTTCATAATTCCACCTTGAGGTCGTTGTGGCTGAACAATTTTTTTCCTTTCCCAAGACCAGTTAGCTCCAGCTGGAATTGCTACCTAATCAGGTCCCGTGTGGTATTTTAGGCATATTTCTGCTCATGCAACGCTTTTGCAGGGTTTATCCAGTGACCAAGAGACTCCCTCTGAAGGAGGCTGCACAGATATTAAATACCGTGCTGTCAACCACAGCCTGTTATATTTCTGAGAGTTTCATCCCCACCCTCTTACCTAATGGAAGGAGACTAAAGGGGTGTTTTCACAGTATGCCGTACCTGAGTACATGCCATCTGTACTTGGGTCCAGTTACCTGTGAGAAATAGCCCACACATAGTGAACTGAAAACACACTGTTTGTGTCAGTGCACAGAGGAGTCAGGAAGGAAGAGAGAGAGAGACAGGGGGAAGAATTAATACTTTTTGTTCCGTTATGTTAGCAAACCTCATAAGCTTTCTTCTATTTGTTTTCTTCTGTTTGTCCTTTCATCAGTAAACACTGGCTCAGTCACCCTGGTTCACCCTGTACCGTTGTGGCAGGTCTCAGTCAAATTCTGCACAGAGAGGGATTCTCACATGCCCAGGCCCATTTGCTTTTTCGTTCTTTTTGTGGCCAACCTGCACCAGTGAGAGAGGTATGGATGGACAAATCTATAAATCTCAGTTCACTGAGCTTCTCTTCTTTCTGATCTTAAAGTCAGTCCTCCAGTTTCTGCAGCTATTTGCAATTTAAAAATAAAATGAAAGGATCCCCATGAAAATTCATCAGCACTGTTGTGCAAATGAACTACCAACAGATTCATTTTTGTAAGCAATTTGGCACATTTTTGCAAGCACTTTCCCTTAACACAACACATTTCTGTACATTATTTTCGCCGCTACATGCATTTTTGTAAACACTGGTTAAAGAACTGCATCGCAAAATTCAGACGAGCGCAAATTTTAAAGACTGTGTATTGGTTTGTGCATTGGTTCAAGAAGTGTGAACTGGGTAGTTTCTCATACAAACAAAATCATTTCCCCCTCTATTCCCAGAGAGAAGGCAAGGAAAGCAGAGGCTCTTCCTTCTCCTCCTTGCCCATTTCCCCACCTTGTGCTGTCTCCAGAAAAGAATGGAGATGACATTGTTTCCTTTCTCTTGTGCAAGCAAGGAGTACCAATTCACACAATGATGGCATAGCAGCAACAATTCGGCTTCTGGCTTGCCTTTAGATAAAAGGAAGGAAGGAAAGAAAGATCATCCACCAGCCACTTTTTCTCATCCTGTATATTTGGTACAGAAAGTTGACACCTTTCTAGGCAGACCTTGAACTGCTGGGTTTTCTGCTAGGAAAGAGGACACCAAGACATCCTAGGAAACTATATTTTTCAAGAGTGAGAGCGAAGAGTGACCATAAATGTTTCTTTAACTCAGAGGTTGGGATCCTCCAGCCTGTAGTTCTAATCAGGACTCTGACTTGCAACCAACAATTCCATTCTATTCCAAACACCTGGTAAAATCTTGTTCTTTTTCAATAACATTATTTTGTTTAGTCTTAGTACAATGGTAGACTTTTGATTTGTGGTTTGGTTTTGAAGGAATGGGTGAGGGTGCCTGGAGGAGGGAGAGGGTGCCTGGAGGATATATATACTGCATGAAACTTGTCATTTCTTTGGACTTGCTGTGGACTCACCACACAAGTGCCTTCTGCTATCCGGAGAGCAGAATAAACTCTTTCTTTGAACCAACTCGGTGTCATTTGACTTCCTTCCTCCTGTCCCGGAGCAACGCAGACCCAATCGGTGAACTCCAATAAGGCTACAGTTTGGCTTTTTAAAAATAATAATAATTAACTCAAGATTCATGAAATGTTTTGGGAGGAAGAGGTCTTTCTGAGACAAAGAAAAGATACGTTTCAAGCCAGTGCTGAGAGAAAAAGGTTGAACTAACAAATTACAGAAATATGTGTCTTTTACAAACATTTTGATTTTTAAAAGATTTATTGGGGGCTCTATTTATTTAAAGATTTATTCAGGGAATCTATGGGATCCTTTCTTTAGCAGGCGGCCCTTCTTCAGAGGCGTTTTGCATACATCTCAGTCTCTTCATCATCCACGAATTGAAGCTGAATCCAGATAAAAGAAACGTGTTATGTGTCCCAAGTCATCAGGTCCATGAGGTGGCCTGTTCTGGATGAGCTTGCACTCAACTAGAAGGAATAGATACATAATGGGGGTCTATCCTGGAGTCATTATTGCCACTTGTCAGGGACTGGGCAGAGGAGGAGGAGTGGTGGAGTCCGTCTCCCCATCCTGACCCTCCCAAGGACAATCTTCTCAGGGTGCTGTCAGTGGCGCCCAGCTGGTTTTGCAGGGAAGTATAAAAACAAGGGAAAGTGTCTTACAGTCCTTTTTTATTTCAAACATTACAGAGAGAGGCTATAGAACCCAGCCTCTTGGAGAATGGCGTTGTCCCGAGTGAATCTCCACCCCTCCTTCTCTCCCACTTCCTTTTTTGTTTTTTAAATAACTTTTATTCAAAATTAAAACAAAACATATTATCCAGAAACATATCATCCTTATTTCCCCCCATTTTTCCTCCCTCCCCCAACAGAACCCATCCACCCCCACCCCCGACTTCCCTCAGTTCCAGTCTTTGATTTCTCTAAGAATGCTGTTTTCTGAATGTTACACAGTTGTATAAATCCTCAAACTATCTAGCTGATTATTATCAATAAAAAGTTTGTGAATGTTTATTCAAAACCAGCCAAGGAGTCCAGTTCACTTTGTTGTATCTTCAAATACTTCGTAAAGGGTTCCCATTCTTCTTTAAAGTCACAGTTATCCTTGTCCCGTAGCTTGTATGTCAGTTTTGCCAGTTCTGCATAGTCCATCAATTTTTCTTGCCATGTTTCTTAGTTGGGGTTTCTTCAGTCTTCCATCCTTGTGCTACCAGAACTATCGCAGCTGTTGTTGCATACATGAAGATGTTTTTCAGCTTTTTTGGCAGATCTTTCCCTACAATCACTAATAAAAATGCTTCAGGTTTTTTAATTCTCTCCCACTTCCTAATTCGTCACCATCATCTCTTCTACTGGTGTCACTAAGTGTCCTCTGTCTTACAGCTCTTTGCTCTCCTACTTTTAAGACTCGCAAGGTTCTGGGAGATGGTGGGTCTGGAAAGCTTTCTAGTGACAATGTGTCAGCCAGCTACTGCTCCGACTCTGCCTGTTCCTTCTCTCCCATTTTTCCCCAGCTTCCCCCCTCATCTGCCTCTGAGCTGTGACCTCCTGCAAACTCCTGTTATAAATCTATACTGTCTTTTTCCTCCTCTTCCTCCTCCCTGGAAGGGTTGGGATGAAGAGGCGGTCTCCACCACTGCTTCTCCTCTGCCCAGCCCCTAACATCACCTCCCTCTCCAGTGTCCTCCTCCTCTGCCCAGTCCCTGACACTACTTGAGGCCCAGGTGGTTTCTCTGACTAGGAGCTACTATCCTTGCTGGACATGAATGGCCACTGTACTCCATGCTCTGGCATCCTCTGAGGCCTCACTTGAAGATGGTCCAGAGGCTACAACTAGTGCAGAATGCCACCATCTGTCTTTGGGCTGGAACATCAATTAGGATGAGAAAGCACCTGCCCTGAAACAGCTGCACTGGTTGCTATTCTCTTATGTACTCAATCCAAAGCTCTACACAGGTTTGTCCAGTCACAACTTTGGTCACAGATACCTGTAAGAAGAAGAAGAAGAGTTTGGATTTGATATCCCACCTTTCACTCCCTTTAAGGAGTCTCAAAGCGGCTAACATTCTCCTTTCCCTTCCTCCCCCACAACAAACACTCTGTGAGGTGAGTGGGGCTGAGAGACTTCAAAGAAGTGTGACTGGACCAAGGTCACCCAGCAGCTGCATGTGGAGGAGCGGAGACGCGAACCTGGTTCCCCAGATTACGAGACTACCGCTCTTAACCACTACACCACACTGGCTCTCAGTAAGAGTGTCTCCACCCCTATGTGCCAGTCAGGGTATTACAATCTGTTGGAAAAGCTTTTCTTCTGGTGCAGTCTCCCTCAGGGTGTGTGTGTGAGTTTTGTAGCGTGTGAGATACCCTTCTCTGTAATGGTCCCCAAACTGTGGAACACACTCTCTATAGCAGTGAGACAGGTGCCACCTCTTTCCAACTTTAGGCAGTCATTGAAGGTACACCTCTTTTCTGTAACTTTTGGCAGGTTATCTAGTGTTGTTAACGTTTCCATGTATATCCTCTGGTTTGCTGATATGCACTTTATTGTATGAGATTATAGGGTGGGTGTGTTTTTATTGTATTGTATTGTATTGTATTGTATTGTATTGTATTTTTCCAGATGTTACCTATTGTGGGACCTTATAGTCTTCTTCTTCCACAAAGAATATCTTCCATAAACACAGTTTTAACAGTGAGTCCATAAGTGACTGTGGAGGCCAATTCTGGATCCACACGTCCTTCCGCAGTGGGGACGTAGGTTTCTGGGCGGGAGTTGATCATGGTGAGGGTTTGCCAAGCGTGCCTTCCTCTTCACATGCTTCTCTTTTTCGTCCTGAGTTTGAGCATCTTCTAAGCCCATAACACCTTTGGTAAAGGCTGATCTCCAATTGGAGCACTCGCAGGTCAGTGTTTCCCAGTTGTCAGTGTTTATACTACATTCTTTTAAAGATTTGCCTTGAGAGAGTCTTTAAACCTCTTTTGTTGACCACCAGCATTATGCTTTCCAATTTTAAGTTCGGAATAGAGTAGTTGTGGGGATCTTATAGTGAAGGGTGATTAAAAATACAAAAGTATTTGTATTCACAGTAGTATTTTGTATTCCACAAGTTTCTGTATTTTAAAGGTGCAGAGATCTGTGTCTCTGTGTGGACTCCATATACTCCTCTCCCTTAATACAGGCATAATGTGCAGTGATTTTGACCTTGAACGAATAGTCCAGGATGTGGTTGAAAGGTAATATACAAATAAATGCCAGAAGGGATCTTTAATTGTAATAGCTCTATTTTTACCTTCCTTAAAACCTGGAGAAATAAATGGATATATTTGTCTTCATTACAACACAAGCACCTGTGAAAGGTTGGGAGGTACTGGACGAGCAAATGTATCATGCCGGCAGCCGGTGTCCTTACTGTAGCCTTGTCATAGCTCACCAACCAATATATTTTATCTTCATATCAAGCTGAAACAGGGCAGATTTCTGCGATTTAAAAGGGAAAATAAAATACATCCATCTTCCAGAGATTATGAATGGATGTCCATTGGTAATACTTGAGCAAAGATGAACATTGTCACACTGATCCAAGCAAGGGAAATGTGTGAATATGGAAGCAGATTCCAAGCATAGATTCCTTCCTGGATGGGAAACGATGAATGTTTGTATGGATATGAACCTCCGTAGATGTAAAGAATCTGATGCAGTTCCATTCACAGGACTCAGTGTGACTTGTGGCATGAATGATCATAGCTGTCAACTTACAGATTTGAAAATAAGGGACCAGCAGCCTTGAAAATAAGGGACCAGCAGCCAAAATAAGGGACCTGCAGCCTCACCTGTTCCAGGCACTCCAGTCTTCCTGTCCTCCTGCAGTCTGGTCAAACTCATGCTGGTAGCTTCGAGAACACTGTCCAACCAACTTTGTAACCAGAGGTTCAACTGAATAGAATCTGAATCACATGCACCACAAGGCCTATGCAGCCTCAACTTAAGATGGCTCCCCGGCCTGGCTTTGCACTGCAAAGTTTGCAGCAGCATGTGCAATAAAATGGCGTCCAGCATTCAAAAAAACCCTCAGCTTGCATTAACTAGCCACACACAAGGCATGCAAGCTCTACCCCCCAGTCGTTCTTAGACTTCTTATTGGGTGAGCAACACAGCCAAGCAACACAGCTGGAGCCTCCCTCCTCCCTGGCTGGCAGGGAGGGAAGGAGAGGAGCTGCTTCCTTTGAAATTTAAGGGACATCATTTAAGGGACATTTAAGGGACATCCATCAATAAGGGACAGCAGCGGGACATGGCGCTGGAATAAGGGACTGTCCCTTCAAATAAGGGACACTTGACAGCTATGTGAATACATTACACCTCAATGCCATTCTTTGTCAGAAGATCTCAAAGCAACTTAAAAATGGTTCTCATGAAGTTTCCTCTTCTGCTTACCAGCCCACACGTGCTTAGCTTCATCAGTAGAATGACATTATGCATCTCTACAAGAAACAGAATTCCATAACTGAATGACATGGTTTGGCACATGGGTGACTTACAAAGTCCTAAGCTTTGTGGCAGAACACAGGAGAAAAAACAAACTCTTAAACATGCTTCCCGTAACATCTAGTTTGGACTGTCCTTCAGGAGAATGGGCAAACTCTTCGGGCAAGTGGCTACCAGAGACCTTTCCATTACAGTGGTACCTCAGGTTACAGACGCTTCAGGTTACAGACTCCGCTAACCCAGAAATAGTACCTCAGGTTAAGAACTTTGCTTCAGGATGAGAACAGAAATCGGTGGCACGACAGCAATGGGAGGCCCCATTAGCTAAAATGGTACAGTTTCAGGTTAAGAACAGTTTCAGGTTAAGAACAGACCTCCAGAATGAATTAAGTTCTTAACCTCAGGTACCACTGTATGATACTTTTTCTGACACCCTTCTCACTGCAAGTTTCTTGCTTTATAAGAAGACACTAAGGAGTTAGACTAACTGGGACGTGGGTGGCGCTGTGGTTTAAACCACTGTGCTGCTTGGACTTGCTGATCGGAAGGTCAGCGGTTCGAATCCCCACGACGGGATGAGTTCCTGCCAACCTAGCAGTTCAAAACCAGTGCAAGTAGATAAACAGGTACTGCTCTGCTGGGAAGGTAAACGGCGTTTCCCTGCGCTGCTCTGGCTTCACCAGAAGTGGCTTAGTCATGCTGGCCGCATGACCTGGAAAAGCTGTCTGCGGACAAACGCCGGCTCCCCTAGCCTGTAAAGTGAGATGAGCACCACAACTCCAGAGTTGTTCACGACTGGACTTAACTGTCAGGGGTACCTTTTGAGGAGTTGGACTAGATCCAAGGGGTCTGAGTACCATTTTGCTCTATGGCTTGAAGTTTTATCCCTCGTGTTTCTTTTTAGTGTATGTTGATTTTAGGATCTCTAATTGTGATCTGAGTTGCGATTCAATTATGTTCACTACATTGTAAGTCATTTGTTTTATTTTTAAACGGGGGGCTATAAATGTGATTAATCAGTCAACATAAATGGACTGTGCAAGCGACAGCAGGCTTTGCACTACACAGCGCCCCAGAGTCACGCTGCTCACATGCCTGCGCTCAAGAGATAAACAAGAGGATTATTATTTAATATTTATTTCAGGCATTTGCAAGGGGCACTGTCTGCCAAAGAGCACTCAAAGGAGCACACAAGAAAAGAAATAAGAGCACAATGCAAACACTTTATATTCTATTTCTGATCTTTTAGGGGAGAGGGCAAGCACTTACAAAGCCACAACAGCATGTGGACACACACACACACACACACACACAAGAGTTAGCAACAGACTCAGGGAAACCCCCAGAAGTGTAAAGTAGTTTTGCCCAGTTTTTTTTTAAAAGCACCCTCTAAAGGGTAAACCTCAAAACAGCTCAGTGAGGACAGAATTCATTCAGCGGGCTTGAATTGTTTGCTTGGCTGACTGCTGGGGAACACAAAGCTGGTAGGAGGAGGAACAGAGTGGATTGGCTGGAAAAGAAGGCATGTCGGTATATAGAAAAAGGTTGAGATAACTATTCCATTGTCTAGATAGGCTATTTTTCTGGTTTACACTGAATAGCCATTTTAAAATGTATCCAGGACTGAAGAGATAGCTGCCCATAGAAGTCAATTGAGAAATCCATGATGTTAAGAGAAGCTGGGATTGGGTGTCAATCCCCCACATTCACAAAAACAAAACTGAATGGGGGACAGGAGAACCTGAACAGCCCAATGCAGACTGAGCATATTCTGTGCATATGGGAGGCTGAGTGATTGTTGCAGAAAACTGGGTGGAATAGCAATAAAAATCTCAACAGCCGCACTCCATTCTGTAACGCTTTGCTGCAGAGTCCCACTTGTTAAGCCTTTAAAGCAATCCTAAAACCCTAAAAAGTCAGCTAGATTAACAGCAATCAATTTTAAACCTTATATAGCACATCCGTGGAGAGATGGAAATATCGGCTTAAAAATGCACACATCCCCAACTCAAAAGTTTAAGGAGCAAGGGAGATTGAAACTAGAAGAACGGTAGCTCTAGTTTACCACAATCCCAACATTTTGCAAGGGCATCCCCAGGGAGATCAGGCTCTGCAGCCCATGAAAGATGTGTCATAGAACAGGACTATTCCTGATAAATAGGGACAACTGAAATTATGCACCATTTTATAAATGGGAGGATACTAGAAGACAAGCATTTGAGTCATGCAGGCTATATTACACAAGAGCACATATTCTTCTTCTCACCTATGAGAAGGTTTGCATCTTTGATTCACATTTCAATATCCCCCCCCCCCCCCATTTCTGAAATCTGGTTGCTTTGATGTAATTGATGAGGTTAGTCTATTTGTGCTCTTTCTATTTTCCTTTGATGCTTAGAATATATTAGCTGGTGTCCATAAGTCAGATAACATAGATGCACTCTCCCTTTTCAATTATATCCATCCTTTCTAGTCATTTAGAGCAGCATTACAACCACATAATTATACGTTTCTCTGTGCTATCTTAAGAACAAGCAAAATGCCTATCATGATGATGGCTTAGGGTTACCTAGAGGGAGGACTTCTTTTTGCAAAGACACCTGGTGACATAGATCAGGGATGAGGAACCTGTGACGCTTCAGATGTTGCTGGACTCCATCATCTTCGACTATTGATTATGCTGGCTGGGGCTGATGGAAGCTGGAGTACAGCAACCACAGGGCTACAGCTTCCCCTTCTCTGATGTAGACACATATGGTCACACCTACGGGGTTCCTTGCAGTTGAGGTTGGGAACTAGGGAACAGCATTACGATACTGTTGTGAGTTTGTGGGGTGGTCGGTCTGCATGGCGTCCTCACCCCCTTCTTCCTGTGCCCAGTAGGAGTTAAGATCTAATGGAGGATTCAGTTGTTGAACTAGTCAGTTTCTTTGTGAGATAATGATCATGGTTGCCACTTAAGGACCACCATAACAAAAGAAGTTGCGCTATGACAGCGGGCAAATGTGTGGGCTACTCTCCTCGCCTCAATTCTATGATTCTATGATTCTATGACTTTGCCTGACTGGAAAGTATCCTCGGAATCTGATCATGCCCTCTGCTTCTCCTGATGGATGATAGGGGATGTGTGTTTGTGTGCAAGCACAAAGGTACAATTTACATTAATTGCTCCGCCCACCTTTGCCTCCGCCCCATCATGATTGGCATGTGGTCCTTGGAAGGTTGCTCAGAAGAGACTGACCCTCAGACAGAAGGTTTCTCACTCCTGAGCTAGGTTACGATGGCATGCCCATTACAAGGTAACAGAAGAAAGTCAAATTCCTGGGTTCTCTAACTTTCTGGCACCACAGGAAGGAAGGAACTGTTTATTCCAGCCACAGACCTGTAACCAGGGAGAAGGATTATCTCCAACCCTGGCATCACATTTAATCTGAAAAGAAATGCCATGAGCACGAGGGAGCAAGGCAAGGCAGGTAGGGGCCACCTTGATCCTATGACGAAGTAAATGACAGCATGGAGAAAGGGAAATGGCAACAAAATGAGTATGTCTGCTAAGGGAGAGCTGAGGCTCTCCCTTACAGTGGTACCATTACAGTGGTACCTCGGGTTAAGAACTTAATTCGTTCTGGAGGTCCATTCTTAACCTGAAACTGTTATTAACCTGAAGCACCACTTTAGCTAATGGGGCCTCCCACTGCCGCCACACAATTTCTGTTCTTTTCCTGAAGCAAAGTTCTTAACCCAAGGTACTATTTCTGGGCTAGCTGAGTCTGTAACCTGAAGCGTCTGTAACCCGAGGTACCACTGTACCAAGAAATTGTGAAAACCAGGGGAGGTTGTTGGGTTTGGACCCCATCCTAGCAATCTCCCACAATACCCATACTTAAAGGTAAAGGGTAAAGGGACCCCTGACCATTAGGTCCAGTCGTGACTGACTCTGGGGTTGCGGCGCTCATCTCACTTTATTGGCCGAGGGAGCCGGCGTACAGCTTCCGGGTCATGTGGCCAGCATGACTAAGCCGCTTCTGGCGAACCAGAGCAGTGCACGGAAACGCCGTTTACCTTCCCGCTGGAGCGGTGCCTATTTATCTACTTGCACTTTGAGGTGCTTTCGAACTGCTAGGTTGACAGGAGCAGGGACCAAGCAACGGGAGCTCACCCCGTCGCGGGGATTCGAACCGCCGACCTTCTGATTGGCAAGTCCTAGACTCTGTGGTTTAACCCACAGCGCCACCCGCGTACTTACTTTAATAATAATTCATATAAGTGATTAGCTGCCATTTGCTCCTTTAGGGAATATGTGGTGGAAAGCAACTTGAGGAAAGTCTGGATCAGAAAAACTGTGTGTGGGGCAAGGCTTGAGTACACACATACTCCCTGTTGGTCCACTACAAATTTCCTCATGCCAAAGTGGCTTTTCTTGCGGCAGCAAGAGAGAAAGAGGCTTCAGGTCATAACATGCCAGTTTGCCCCCTGGGTACGGAGGAGGCTAGCAAGCCAGGGGCACCTTTGTCGAATTCTATTCTGCATCTTGAGCTTCATCCAGATGCAACGGTAAGCCAATGAAGACTGCCGGAGAACTCTCTAATGACTTGCAATTGGCTACAGAGAGTAGAGCAGAGCAGCCAATCACGTTGTATATGAATGCCTTTCTACAAATGACTGCTGCATGGTGCCAGCAGCTTGTGCTAGCCAAATGCAGCGAAGGAATTGAACAAACAATTCTGCCTGCCACCCTCCAGTTCCTATGGCCCAAAGCCCAGAGAAAGGAAGCTGGGGACCTCTAGTACTGCCAAGGGCAAGGGACGCTGGCCTCAGAAGCCCACTAATGAGCTGTATTGTACTCCACTCACTGTATTCAGAGTCTTTCTTTCGCGTCGCCTCTAATTATTCTTTTTAAGCTTGCCCCATCGATTGCTGTCGATCTGGACACACATTGACAGTCCATTACATTAGCTGGCTGGTTCCCAGGTCCAGGTGACTTATTCATGCTGGGTGACCCTCGAAGCTGTCAGCAGCGTCAAGACTCTAGGCAGGAAAAGAGCACAAGGAGGGGAAAGATCTGTACATGGGTTTCCATCTGGTTTTATGAACATAAACCACCTTCTCTGTAATTAGCCGTTCGGATGAAATACATGGAAGGCAACCTTTCCACTCCACAAGACTAAATTTTAGAGGCTTCGTTAAACACTGGGAACTGCGAGGTAAAAGGACACTGCCCCATTTTTCTCTAAATCAAATAACTAAGGGTTGCATGATGGGAGTCAGTGAATGGAATTTATGCCGCTGGAGCTTCTGAACTATGGGTTTTGTGTTAAAGGAGTTTAATTGATTTTCTTTGGCAAACTATAAATTTGGAGGTGACCTTTGATTTTGCAGGACCATAGGCTGAAACAATAGGGTGGAACAGTACATTATGCATAGAGTTGGGGTGTCACTTAAAGCAGCATCTCTCAGCATCAGTCTACACTCTGGTGGCTGTTGTCCTTGATGGAAGATCTCATAAGGTGCCTCAGACCTTCCCAGAGCCAGAGCACATGGGAGATGCTAACTAGCAAGATGGGTGGAATGGTAGAAACCATTCCTTGGTGTACCCTAGTTGCAAGCCATTTCATCTGTAAAGGTAGGAACCTGAAGGAGCGTCTCCACCCCCATCGTTCTACCTGGACACTGAGATCCAGCTCCAAGGGCCTTCTGGCCATTCCCTCACTGCAAGAAGCCAAGTTACAGGGAACCAGGTAGAGGGCCTTCTTGGTAGTGGCACCCGCCCTGTGGAACACCCTCCCAACAGATGTCAAAGAGAACAACTACCAGACTTTTAGAAGACATCTGAAGGCAGCCCTGTTTAGGGAAACTTTTAATGTTTGATGCATTACTGTATTTTAATATTTTGTTGGAAGCCGCCCAGAGTGGCTGGGAAAGCCCAGCCAGATGGGCAGGGTATAAATAATAAATTATTATTATTATTATTATTATTATTATTATTATTATACCTTGAATTGTGCCTAAAAGCCAACTGGCTACCAGTTCTCAATGCTTTTTTCTGGGGGTATTCAAGGGCACACAGTACTGGCACCATTTCTTCCAGCTGTTAACAACTTCATGGTGAGTACTGGTACCCTTTTTCCTTTAAAAAAACAATGGATGTTATTATAATCTTATACACTGTTCTGGTATGATTAGAGGTGAGCCAACAGTAGCTGTGGCAGAAGCTCTGCCCATCAATTTTTCCCTTCCAAAATGTGTGCACTGAGGACAGCGAGGTTACACTTGACCTTTTAGAAATTCTGTCATTTTCTACTACAGATACTTTAAAAAAACTTCCAATCCCTGTTTTTAAAAGGGGGTGGGGGGAGGAATTGTGATGGTACACACCCTCTACCCCACTATAATCATTCACCATATTTCAGTCCCCATCCCAACACACACACCTTTATGGATTTAAATCACTGCCTTTCTAATTTGAGAGGACCCTCAAGCCAGCCAAATTCAGCCCAGGTAAGGGCTAATCTTAATCAACAGCAGAGTTCCCATGTTTTGAACCAGTTAGCATTCCCAAATAGTATTCAAGGACAGCCCCACATAGATCATAGCACATAGACTTGTGCTTCCAACCCTACCCGTTCAGTCACATGCTCGCTGTTTGGTTCACATCCTCGGTCACATCTGCACCTTTTGTGTGCTATAACAGTAATGTCTGCAGTGGGCATCCCGCTGTGAGATTTAGATCCATGGAATTTCATGGGGCATACATGCTTACAGGACTCTCTATCGCTGAAATTACCCTTATAGCACCTGAGAGGCACACAAATAAGCGTTCAAGGAAGGAGGACATGGGCCAAGAACCACAATTCTGTGAGAGGGGCTGTAGAACTGGTCATAGCTTCTACCCAGGCACCAAAAATGTAAAACTGGGCCCAACAAAACCACATCTTCACTGCTTCCATCTTCTCCACTTTCATGGTGCGATGGGTGAAAAGGATAGGAGAGAAAATGGAAGATAAAGAATTGTGGCTCAGGGAAAGAAGGGGAGAAAGCTGGAAGATATTTTTGCATTCCTAGAATGATAGTGATAACAACCAAAATAATTCAGAGCTAATTATATTTGTTATCAGTCAACATAATTTCCTCCCATTCTGTGCCTAACATCATTTCCCTCTTCTCTCAGACAGTCTGAACAAACGTTTTCCCCTTGTCATTATTTTAGCAAGAAGCAAAGTAATGTTGATTGAACTAATAGTGTAAACAGAAGGATATCACTTAAAATGCCCAAAGATGTGGTGCTATTTTTCATTCTACTGCAGTGCTGACATATTTGCTGACAGTGAACATCTCCCTCGAGGATTTGGTCCACACAGTTGGGCTTGTAATTCAAATTCTGTCGGTAGAAGACGCAACTGAGCCCTTGCTCTCATGGAGGTGGCAAGCCATGGCCTTGCCAGGTTGGAGTTCACATGACTGAATGTTCTGCCAAACAGAAAACTTCACATAGCTGTTAGGTAAAACAAACCCTCAGGGAAATGGAAACAAGATAATTTCTCCACACAAATGAAGTGATAGAGGTTTGCAGACTAAAAACAGAAGCTTATTTAAACTGGATATATGAACTTCAGCCTTCCTGTTGTTATCCCTGCCCTGTCTAGCTTTCAGTTTTCCTTTTCCTCTCAGACTCCTCCTTTTGTCAGAAATGTTCCTCTCGGCCACTCAGCCTTTCTTGGGGTAAAGGTAAAGGGACCCCTGACCATTAGGTACAGTCGTGGATGACTCTGGGGTTGCAGCGCTCATCTCGCTTTATTGGCCGAGGGAGCCGGCGTAAAGCTTCCAGGTCATGTGGCCAGCATGACTAAGCCGCTTCTGGCGAACCAGAGCAGTGCACGGAAATGCCGTTTACCTTCCCGCCGGAGCGGTACCTATTTATCTACTTGCACTTTGACATGCTTTCGAACTGCTAGGTTGGCAGGAGCAGGGACTGAGCAACGGGAGCTCACCCCGCCACGGGGATTCGAACCGCCAACCTTCTGATCGGCAAGCCCTAGGCTCTGTGGTTTAACCCACAGCGCCACCCGCGTCCCTTTTTCTTGGGGTAGACCTTATCTTTTAACACGTGGCAAAAGCTCTCACCATATGGCATATGCCCTTTACCACAGAACAGAATCAATAGTACTGCAGATGTCCTTCTGGAAGTGCTGTGGCAGAAGGAGAAAGAAGAGTGAGGGCAAAGGTAAGAGAACCTCTTTTGGTTCTGGTTTTTGGTTTGGTTTTCAGTGTGAGCCAGCTAACTTGCACCACAGCACGGAAACAAAAAACGTGCATCATTTGGTCCCACGCTCTGCTGCTGCTGGAGCACAGGAGCCAAAATAGGACATTCAGGATTGAGCTCAGAAGCCGGGGCAGCTTCTATCAATCTGAAATGTCTCGCTTAAAATGGGACACTTGAAGGGAATGGTGTGTGTGCGCACACTCTTATGCCAAAGCACCACAAAAAACACACACCAACTAGAACATTTGTCGTATAAAAAGTTGCAGGTTTTCAGCAGGGTCTTATGGGAAACGCAGCAGTGAAGGAAGTCACTCAGGCGCCTGGGGAGGCGCGTCCAGGGGCGGGGCAAGGGCGGGGCACACCCGTGGGGCCTCTGGAGTCTGCCTGCCTCCTCCCACTCAGCCACCAGTGTGGTGTAGTGGTTAAGAGTGGTAGACTCGTAATCTGGTGAACCAGGTTCGATTCCCCGCTTCTCCACATGCAGCTGCTGGTGACCTTGGGCTAGTCACACTTCTTTGAAGTTTCTCAGCCCCACTCACCTTACAGAGTGTTTGTTGTGGGGGAGGAAGGGAAAGGAGAATGTTAGCCGCTTTGAGACTCCTTCGGGTAGTGATAAAGCGGGATATCAAATCCAAACTCTTCTTCTTCTTCACCCTACAGGTGGGGGAGAGGCAGCAGGCAGACCGTTTGGGCACCATGGAGCCTGCGCACACCCAATCCACCGCGTCTCTCCCAGGAAAGATGCATGGCTCAGGCATGCTGCAGGCCCCATGGTGAGTGCAGCCCGGCATTTTGTCACCCCCTCAGTGGTGACACCCGGGGCGGATCGCCCCCTCTGCACCCAATTCTTCTTCCCCTGGGGACATGCACTGTCTGGAAATGAAGCCATCTGACTGGCCCAAAACTTTCACAGGTCACAAATGGCATGGAAAGTGTAATTGTGCCTTACTGCCCTGATACCACCATGAGTGCAAATTATCATGAATGCACTAGATCTGTGGAAGGGCATTTTCTTTCTCTCCTTAGAAGGATATCATGCCATCATCATGGCTGTGTTGCTGCAGGTGGGTTCTACAGCAAGAGGAACAGTGGCGCTCTAGCTGGGCTTTGATCCATCTCTGATAACAGGATAACCAGATTGCAAATTAGATCTTGTCCTACTCAGTTCAGTTATGTCTGTTCACTCTTATTTGTTTTAGCCATAGGCCATAACAAATGCAGAATACACAATACAACTGTCGTCCTAATCACAGGGCAGTAGCTAGAATCTGAACAGCAACCAAGCACAATACAACTACAATAATAAAATGTCAGTAATCCAGTTTCCTGTCTAGAGCATAAGCATCCAAATAACTCTGGCGAGAGCTTGTACTACCGAGCCATAGTTGGCTACGTTCTCTGTTATCTCCACATTCAGTTTCAGTTTTAATTGTTTAGCCATGGAGTGTGACTACAACTAATAACAACCAAAATAAATCATATTAATAGTAACTTTCAAGATTTCAAAAATTCAACTGGTTTCCCCTTTAACCCAGAAATGAATTTGTTTATCTGGATATCATGAATACAATCTGCATATCTCAAATGCACATCCCTTTATCAAGAGGACCAATAGTATTGAAATACATTCGATGGTGCTTTGATACTGACAGGGCAAGTATAACTATTTGCTCCGTTGCCTCCTTGTGATCATTAGCAAATAGGAATTCAGCATTTTGCCCTGTTTGTGCATGTTAGGGAGCAATCTCTTAAATATGGGAAGCCAGCGAAATTCATGCCAAGTTAAATTAAGCTGATTCAAAGTATACCAAATCCAAGCTCCATTTAGGCTGAGCTGGTCTAAGCTTGGCAGAACGGAAACAAGCTATTACAATACAGCTTGACTGGCACTAGCCTTTTTGCTGCCATGCATTCCACCAGGTTGTCAGGTCACGTGACCAATCATGGACTAAGGATCCAGTGTAAGCCTGTCTTGTCTGCCCCACCCTGCCCCAGAACGTTGAGCTAGGAAACTAGCTGGCTGAGCTGAAGATACACCACATTCTAACTTGTTCATTCCAGCAGATCTAGGGATACAAACAAACTGTGATGGCCTGGGAATCAGATTCAGAGGCTGAACCTGAGGAATCCCAGCCTGCACAGGAGTCCCCACCTCCAGAACCAGCTGAGCCGGGGCTGGGGCTTGAGCCTGAAGGGTCCTCACCTGTGCTGGGTCCTCAGGAGCAGACATCAGCTGAATCCGCTCTGGCTCTGGAGGTGATGGAGGACCCATTGCCTGCAGGTGCTCCACTCTCAGCCCCGTCAGGGGAGGAGGAGGTTGCCTCTGGGTCCAGTAACCCTCCAGCCTCTCCGGAGCTGCAGAGGCTCAGGGCAGAGAGGTGGAGGGAACTAAGTTCTCACAGGAGGAGTGCTCGCCTTAAGGCCAGGAGAGGCGAGTCACCTGTGGGCCAGGACCGCCCTATGCCTCAGAGGAGATAAAGGCTAGCCCGCCCAGTCCCAGGTTGCGGGAACAACCTTGTTGGTTACCTGTTCCTGCTGGCACCCTGACCTGCTCTCCTGAGTTCCTGACCACACCCGACTCCTCGCTTTGGATCTTGCTTCGCCCCTGATGGACAGCCTCCTTACCCTCAACCTAGGACCGGACTTAGACCACGCCGCACGCTAACCCCCCCCCCCCCGGGACCAGCACACAAACCCTTAGACTTATGCCTTTAAGCAGGTGGGAGGGTGACTTTTTCGTGTAGGCTGTCAAAATAGGACAGTCCAATCAATAACAGAATATTCTCATGAGCTCACTCAGGTTATGCACTGTGTGGAGCTTCTATTTTGTAGAATCAGAGATTTGAAGGGAGCTCTAGACTAACCCACCCAAAAATATAAACTTGGCTGAGTACAGTGGTACCTCGCATTAAGTACTTAATTCGTTCCGGAGGTCCGTACTTCACCTGAAACTGTTCTTAACCTGAAGCACCACTTTAGCTAATGGGGCCTCCTGCTGCTGCCGCGCCATCGTTCTACCCAGACACTGAGGTCCAGTGCCGAGGGCCTTCTGGCGGTTCCCTCACTGCGAGAAGCCAAGTTACAGGGAACCAGGCAGAGGGCCTTCTCGGCTGTGGCGCCCACCCTGTGGAACGCCATCCCACCAGATGTCAAAGAGAACAACAACTACCAGACTTTTAGAAGAGATCTGAAGGCAGCTCTGTTTAGGGAAGCTTTTAATGTTTGATGCATTACTGTATTTTAATATTTTGTTGGAAGCCGCCCAGAGTGGCTGGGGAAGCCCAGCCAGATGGGTGGGGTATAAATAATAAATTATTATTATTATTATTATTATTATTATTATTATTATTATTTTATTATTATTATTTTATTATTATTATTTCTGTTCTCATCTTAACCTGAAGCACTATTTCTGGGTTAGCGAAGTCTGTAACCTGAAGCGTATGTAACCCAAGGTACCACTGTATAACAAAGCAGCATTTGCAGCAGCAGCAAAAACCAACAGCAAACAAAAACCCTGGTGAAAAAGGGCCCCACCCTCAAGAAACTGGTGGAGAAATTCTCACTTGACTGGAGATGTTTAATGAAATGGTTCTCCCAGTTTCTCTGCTCACAAATGAGAACTTCAAGAGGCCCTCTGCGCACAACTCTAGTTCAAGGCTGTCGTATCTTCACAGGGCACTAAATGGCCAGGATACTTTTTTTTAAAAATAGATTTTATTGGAATTTAGGGGGAAAAGGTATACAAAATTTATTATTAAATATCTTTTTTGTCAAAAGTAAAAGGTTAATGTAGATAAAAGCACAAACCACAACAAAAAAAGAAACACACTGTAGCCTCTCCCAAAATACACTACAGTGGTACCTCAGGTTACAGATGCTTCAGGTTACAGACGCTTCAGGTTACAGACTCCGCTAACCCAGAAATAGTACCTCGGGTTAAGAACTTTGCTTCAGGATGAGAACAGAAATTGTGCGTTGGTGGCACTGCGGCGGCGGGATGCCCCATTAGCAAAAGTGGTACCTCAGGTTAAGAACAGTTTCAGGTTAAGAACGGATCTCCAGAATGAATTAAGTTCCTAACCCGAGGTACCACTGTACCTCTCCCCAGCCAATACACCTCACTGGTCTTGCTTCACATCCTCCAGGTTTGTTGTGATGAAAAGGTTGATGTGAGTCCCATGAGTAGGACACTCATGGCCAACTTGAATTTCCTCAGTGACAGAGAAACCATTTATAGCTTTCATTGGGCACGTTTAGATGCCCAGCTAGCTTGAACAGGAGCTTTCGCATCCTGCTGATAATCCTGCCCCCCTCAAACAGATAGAAAGTGTATCCATATCAATGCAGCTACAATACTTGAATCAGAATCAAACCTTCCGGACGACCACAGCACTAAATAGCAGCTCTTCAGGAGAAAAGAAGCTGTACCTGTGGCAATCATTTACTGCAAGACCAGCTACACTGGAGTTTTTTCCATACGCTATTTTAGCTCTTTTACAATAAGTGCAAAGAACTACTGACAGTCTATTTGGAGATCTATTTCAGTTTGAGGCAAAAGCACTGTGTTGTCTGCATAAATAAAATATTGATGGTTAATTCCACCCTCACCCCCTTCTGGCAAGCGGGGATGATCTCTGCTAAGGTTTGCTCCAATATCATTTATAGAAAAAGCAAAGAATACACACCCTCCTTAGTTTTGCTAGAATATGATTTGTCAGAAATCTGGAGGAAGATGTTAAAATCTGAGGTCGGTATCTCTCTGACGTGTTTTTACTAGCAGCAGCAAGCGGTGGTCCAGATTGGCATTTGCCAATTTATCCCAGAATTGTTGTCAGTCATATCCAAAGAAGCTTTTAAATTAACAAGGCCTGCAGGTCAATGAAAATTTGCTAACTTAACATATTTAGGGATCAAGATGTTTGAAAACTAAGCAGCTGCCTACTGTAGAGTAAGGTAAAGATAAAGGACCCCTGGATGGTTAAGTCCAGTCGAATTCGGCCATGGGGTGCGATGCTCATTTCCACTTTCAGGCCGAGGGAGCCGGCGTTTGTCCGCAGACAGCTTTACTGGGTCATGTGGCCAGCACGACTAAACCACTTCTGATGCAATGGGACACTGTGACAGAAGCCAGAGCGCATGGATATGCCGTTTACCTTCCCACTGCAGTGGTACCTATTTATCTACTTGCGCTGGTATGCTTTCAGACTGCTAGGTTGGCAGGAGCTGGGACAGAGCAACGGGAGCTCATCCCATTGAGCAGATTCGAACTGCTCACCTTCTGATCGGAAAGCCCAAGAGGCTCCGTGGTTTAGATCACAGCACCACCTGAGTCCCTGTAAAGTAACCATAGCTAAATCCCGATTGTGCTTCACACAAAATGTAGATACACAGAACTTGCCTTATATTGACTTGACCACTAATCCAACAAATTCACTCTCTCCATCGTCTCAGGCATAGGTCTCTCCTACCCCTACCTGAAGATACTTGGGATTGGACTTGGACCTTCTACAGTGGTACCTCAGGTTAAGAACTTAATTCGTTCTGGAGGTCTGTTTTCAAACTGTTCTTAACCTGAGATACCACTTTAGCTAATGGGGCCTCCCGCTGCCACCGAGCGATTTCTGTTCTCATCCTGAAGCAAAGTTCTTAACCCGAGGTACTATTTCTGGGTTAGCGGAGTCTGTTGCCCCAGCCACTCAGGGTGGTTTCCAACAATTAAAACCTTAAGCACAGTAAACATCAAACATTAAAAACTTCCCTATACAGGGCTGCCTTCAGATGTCTTCTAAAAGTCAGATACAGTGGTACCTCGGGTTAAGAACTTAATTTGTTCTAGAGGTCTGTTCTTAACCTGAAACTGTTCTTGAGGTACCACTTTAGCTCATGGGGCCTCCCACTGCCGCCGTGCCACTGCCACACGATTTCTGTTCTCATCCTGAAGCAAAGTTCTTAACCCAAGGTACTATTTCTGGATTAGCGGAGTCTGTAACTTGAAGTGTCTGTAACCTGAAGCATCTGTAACCCGAGGTACTACTGTAGTTGTTTATTTCCTTGACATCTTCTGGGAGGCCACCACTACCGAGAAGGCCCTTTGCCTGGTTCCCTGCAACCTCACTGCTCATAGTGCCGGAACCACCAGAAGGCCCTTGTTGCTGGACCTTAGTGTCTAGGAAAATAAGAATGATGGGGTTGCAGATGCTCAGGTTTACTTACAAAATATCTGTTGTAACTCATAGGCCTTCAACTGGAAAGTTTACTACTGCCGCTCATATAAACAGTGGCATCTGAGTTCCATGCACAGGAAAGCAACTTTCTAAACTCAAGGCACTGACCATAAGAGGTGGATCCCATCAGACTAGACTACATTAAAAAACTTCACAAGGAATACTGTCCTCACCTGGAAACGTATCATTAGTCAGTTGCAAAATTAGATTCTCTACTGCCTTAATAGTAACTGTGGGGCCATGATTAATTTCCAGTTTGTCATTAGTGCTCTGACCTTCTGAGCTGATTACCGTGTAAAAGACTTCATACAAGTATTGCTCCTGAACACTATTAGTTACATTTATCAGCATATGATTATTAGAGAATAACCATGGTGGCTGTTGTTCATTCATTTCCAAAACTAAATGCTGAATTTCAACTTGGTGGTTAAATTCTATATAAGTTATCTAAAAACTTGCATCCTTCCCAATAATCTTTTGTATACCCTCTTCAGACCAATCCAAACTTGGAATGCATGTTCATAATTGCTTAGTTTAATATGCCTTACTGCATATTCTTTTCTGAAATTTCTAAAATTCGCTCTTAATAATTTATTCAAATAAAATAATTGTTTAAATGAATGAACAACAGCTGCCATGTTTCCCCTCCTAGTAATCGTATGCTCGGAAATATAACCAGTAATAATTGTATGAAATTCTTAACCATTTATTTATTTTAATTTATATCTGGTCTTTCTTCCCAAGGGAGGGCAGGGCAGCAGGGTTAATCAACTCTTCTCAAGATGGTTCACAAAACTGGGACATTAGCTAGCAGTGTGGGTATGAGAGAGGGGGGAATGCAAATAACTACATTAAAACTAAAATAGCATTCCGAATCAAAATCATAACTGTAAAATATAAAGTTAGGTAAGGGTAAAGGGACCCCTGACCATTAGGTCCAGTCGTGACCAACTCTGGTGTTGCAGCGCTCATCTCACTGTATTGGCCGAGGGAGCCGGCGTACAGCTTCTGGGTCATGTGGCTAGCATGACTAAGCCGCTTCTGGTGAACCAGAGCAGTGCACGGAAACGCCTTTTACCTTCCCGCCAGAGCGGTACCTATTTATCTACTTGCACTGCGTGCTTTTGAACTGCTAGGTTGGCAGGAGCAGGGACCAAGCAACGGGAGCTCACCCCATCACGGGGATTCGAACCGCCGACCTTCTGATCGGCAAGCCCAAGGCTCTGTCGTTTAACCCACAGCGCCACCCGCATAGCATCAATTAAAAGCAGCAGACTGGAAGGTGGAGCAAGGCAGGTAGGGAAATCCCTGCCAATGAGAACTTAGGCAACTCCATGAATAGGAAACATTCACTTACATAGGTTATAATGAAGCAGAGAACGTGGGGACATCGCTGAGGAAGTGAGTAAACCTGTTCCCTCTCCCTGGTGATGCCATTGGTTCTATCCATTGAATAGTCCACAGGGACCTATCTGCATATCTCTGTTCTAGATTCTGTTCTTAGTCATGCTAGAGTGTGGTCCTCTTCCATGGAAACCTCCAAGAACTTTCCATGGTTTCCAGTGATCTCTCAACCAAACACCAACCAGGTCCACAGCTGCTTACTTTCATCAATCCTTACACCATCAGGTGTTCCCAGACTTCACCAAATGATATCCACTGTATATGAAGGGTGGAAAAAACTCTTTATGTCCAAGGGTATATTGTGGTTTTGCTGTTGCAGATGTTGGTTCTTTGCTGTGCTGCTTATTTTTAAAAACATCTTACCTGAATTAATGGATAGGTCTCAAGTTAATGGGATGCAGGTAGCGCTGTGGTCTAAACCACTGAGCCTCTTGGGCTTGCCGATCAGAAGGTCGGTGGTTTGAATCCCCACGACGGGATGAGCTCCCATTGCTCTGTCCCAGCTCCTGCCAACCTAGCAGTTCGAAAGCACACCAGTGCAAGTAGATAAATAGGGACCACTGCAGTGGGAAGGTAAATGGTGTTTCCATGCACTCTGGTTTCCATCCCGTTGTGACAGAAGAGGTTTAGTCATGCTGGCCACATGACCTGGAAAGCTGTCTGTGGACAAATGCCGGCTCCCTCAGCCTGAAAGTGAGATGAGTGCCGCAACCCCATAGTCGCCTTTGACTGGACTTAACCGTCCAGGGCTCCTTTACCTTTACCTTTTCTCAGGTTAATGCAGACAAGAAGAAAAGGTGACATCCTTTGAGGCCAATTATGTTTTTCACCTCTTGGTTTCTTGTATCCCAGTTTGCACGGTGCAATATTTAACATCAAGTTTGATTAATACAATTAACACTTGAAGCGGGGGAACTTTAACTCAAGAGAAAGCAGAACGCTTTCGAAATTGTCAGCTGCATTCACTGGAATACTGTCTCCTTACCCCCATCACTGAGTTCAGTTGGGCTGCTGGAGCAAGAAGTCAGATCAAGTTCACCAGGAATGGGCAGACGGCCAAAGTAACAGAGCTCTGTCCAGCAGGACCAATAGACCTAGCACAACTTATGAAAGCAATTTGTTGTTTCAGCACCAATGTCTCTGGAAGGCTCAGGCATAGGACACCTGTAGTTCACAGACAGATGCTGGAAAATGTGGAAGTTGCTAAGCAAGTAAAAAAGTTAAAAGGTGACAGTGACAAGGAAGCGTGATGATGACTAAGCCTCTGGAACAGTGTTTCCGGCTGATAGCTGAGGCACACGTTTTCTGAATTAAAATTAGAGAAACGCTTCACTCTTTCATACCCCAATAAGTTTACTTTTGGAGTGCATAACAGAGAGAATTACCTACCTTCAGTACCTAAATGTTTCTGCATGTCCTTGTCCCAGCCATGTTTGTTGGCTGGAAGGTAGAAAACTCAGAGCAGTGATGTAGGCAGCGATGCAGTGCGTGGCCTCTAATGCTCTAATCCAGTGTTTCTCAACCTGTGGGTCCCCAGATGTTGGTGGACTACAACTCCCATAATTCTTAGCCAGCATGACCAGTGGTCAGGGATGATGGGAGTTGTAGTCCAACAACATCTGGGGACCCACAGGTTGAGAACCGCTGTATGTAATCCCATCTGATGCCCAGGCACAGCCGAATTAGGAACATAGAAAGCAGCCTCATAGCAAATAAATGACCCATTTGGCTCCAAATTATTTTTTATATTTTGCTGGAAGCCGCCCAGAGTGGCTGGGGAAACCCAACCAGATGGGTGGGGTATAAGCAATAAATAATAATAATAATAATAATAATAATAATAATAATACACGGACAGGCAGAGGTTATCCAGGGTTTCAGGTAGACATCTTTCTCAATGCAAGCTGGGGAAGCCAGGGACTGAACTCAGAGCCTTTCTGCACTGCTGAGGCTCTCCAGGAGGCAAGGCCAGAGCAGTGAATCAAACACAAGTGGGTACTTTGGGCTCAAAGTCACACAAGCCTTTCAATTATTTAATATATTTATTTCTCCTGGTGCGCTACGGTCCTCCCTTGGTAAATGACTGAGCCCTGGAACACAGCTCTAGAAACCTGAAGGGATGCGAGCTGAACAGGATTTTAGGGAAGAATCGCTGGGGCAACAAAGCACACTTCCCTCAAATGAGAAATCAAGGGACTCCCCCTCCCCCACGCCCACCGGAGTCTTGCCTTTGATATATGAATACGACTCCCCAGCTCCAGCTCCCTTGTGTCTCTTGTAGCTCTTGATAATTTAAGATTATTTTTATAATGTGCTTGGCTGCTGCATGCAAATCACATCGCCTTGCCCAGAATTGCATTATACAACACAGCAAGGACCATCTGAACTGAATAAAGACGCAGCATTAAATCAGGTACTTAATCGCTCATTTTGCTTTGATTTACTGAATCCATTGTCTTCCGGTTTTATGTTACAGGGGGAAAAATCCCAGCCCAGCCCCAAGAAGAAGAAGAAAAAAAAGGAAGAAACAACTTGATACGACAGGCCCCAATATGCAGTGTCAGATTAGGAAACAATATATTAAGATCCTAGTGGTTTTGGAAAATCAATACAGAAATGCTTATTCAAGTGACTAGTAACGTCACAGGGGCCATTAAAAAGGCAATTGAGGATTGACCCACAAATATGCTACCTAGAGGGTTAGTTGCTGTTTTTGTGTTATTAACATGGATGGAAATTACAAGACTCCACTTGTGGCTTTGTAGAATTGAACGTCAGCCTGGAAACAGACAATAGCTTTTTCAGAGTATTGAAACTATGACAGCCATCGCTGTCCATGGCATGCATAGGCACTGCACAAAAACCTGAGCAAAATCATCTGACCAGAGACGACAGCCGGACAAAATGCACGAGTGTGTATGCCACAGGAGACAATGCTTTCATCATGCCACCTACCGCTTTTGAGCTTTATGCTGTCAATCACATGTTCACATAATAAAGGTGATCTAGGGATGATGGAGGAGGAAGGGTTTTTTGTGTGAATGCTCAGATGACCAGCCAGATACAATGAGTTTTCATTGTCTTAATTTATTTCCTGTATTTGTAGGCCGCCTTTCAGGTTCGTCCCTCATTCCCTTCCCCTTTCCCTCTGCGCTCAAAACATCAGGCATTGGGAGCAATTGATATGCAAGGTCCAAATAACATGTTTAACCAATCTTTCCCCCACCCAGCACACCATCATGTATCTATGTACGGGTGACAACCATTTTGCATGGGGGTTCCATTCCTGGGCCCCACAAGTGTCAGCGGAGTGTGCATAGGCCTTCCCTTTCGGGTCCAGAAGGACCCATGTGTTAGCAGTTGTATGTCAATTGGAAGTGTGAAAAATGTACTTACTGTTCAGGATAACACTTCATCAATCTGAAGAAGTGGACTGTAGTGCCCAAAAGCCTATGTCGTAATAGATGTGTTATTCTTGAAGGTGCCGCAAGATTCTGTGTTTTTGGAAACAAGGCTACCCCTTGGGAAGTTTAACCGTTGGAGTTTGGTTCATCTGCATTATCAGTAGTGGGTAGTGGAGTGGAGTGATGCTACTCACTTGACCTTTGGCCAGCCATACTGCTGCTTACCGAAAGTACTTGTTGTTGTTGTTTAGTTATTTAGTCGTGTCCTACTCTTCGTGATCCCATGGAACAGAGCACGCCAGGCACTCCTGTCTTCCACTGCCTCGCGCAGTTTGGTCAAACTCATGCTGGTAGCTTCGAGAACACTGTCCAACCATCGTGTCCTCTGTCATCCCCTTCGCCTTGTGCCCTCCATCTTTCCCAACATCAGGGTCTTTTCCAGGGAGTCTTCTCTTCTCATGAGGTGGCCAAAGTATTGGAGCCTCAGCTTCAGGATCTGTCCTTCCAGTGAGCACTCAGGGCTGATTTCCTTCAGAATGGATAGGTCTGATCTTCTTGCAGTCTAAATATGCTGGTCGTTTGTTTCAGTACAGTGGTTCTGGTATAGCATCCCCTAACAATAGATCCTCAGGACTATGACCAAACTTAAAGCCCCGTGATTATTTAAATCACGGATGGGCAATCCATATACTCCGAGATGTTGCTGGACTCTAGTTTACATCAGCCCCTCCCCAAATGGCCAACAGGAGTTGGAGTCTCCAGCTGTTCCCTGTCTCTCCTTGAAAGGAAGCCGTGACAGCTAAAGAGAAGTTAAAGGTAAAGGTAAAGGATCCCTGACAGTTAAGTCCAGTTGCAAATGACTCTGGCGTTACGGCACTCATCTTGCTTACTGGTTGAGGGAGCCGACGTTTGTCCGCAGACAGTTTTTCGGGTCATGTGGCCAGCATGACCAAGCTGCTTCTGATGCACAGTGCACAGTGCACAGAAACACTGTTTACCTTCCCGCCAAAGTGGTACCTATTTATCTACTTGCACTTTGACGTGCTTTTGAACTGCTAGGTTAGCAGGAGCCGGGACCAAGCAACGGAAGCTCACCCCGTCATAGGGATTCGAACCGCCAATCTTCCAATCGGCAAGCCCTAGGCTCAGTGATTTAGAACACAGCACCACCCGCGTCCCGTAAAGAGAAGTTAGACAGGTGTAAATTGGTAGTGTTCAAAATACAGGTAAAAGGGGGAAATTATGTTTGATTCATGTAAAATATAATAATGAATTTTAGTATAGTTAAGAAACCTTCCAGAATTTTAATTTGCACAAACAGAAATTTAAAATATGCACAGTTTAACATGGTGATCTCCAAGTTTTTCATTACTCTAGCAAGAGTTGCTTTCCCCAATTTCACCAATATGACATTACTGCAAGTTAGAGCAAACACCGCACTGAACCTTGGTTTTCCACCCACAGCATACACAAACGATCACTTGAACATCAGTTAATTTAAGTACTTAATTTAATTAACATAAGGTTTGGGAAATAATTTTGAACCGAAACCACTGAAGCAATAATTCCTTGTATCTCACAGTCCCTGGAATTTAATAAGTGGTGCTGCAGTTTAATTTGGGGACAACATAATTTTTAATATGATTAATAACATGATGGAAAGGAAATGCTCTTATTCCTTCATGTTTGCCAAACACAGTAAAAATTAAATCCTAAAGGATTTCTGGTTTTTGATCCCCGACCCCACCCCTTTATTAAACCACAGACTCTTGAGTTCATTCTAGCCAAGCTTAGGCACAAATCAGGTCCCTTGATTTCAATCAAGCACTGACAATGCAAGCCTGTGCATGCCTTTTGTTGTTTAGTCATTTAGCCGTGTCCGACTCTTCGTGACCCCCTGGACCAGAGCATGCCAGGCACTCCAGTCTTCCACTGCCTCCCGCAGTTTGAAGACATGCATGCCTACTCAGAAGAAAGCCCCACTGAGAAAAACAGGGCTCACTTAGGTAAGTGGATATAGGCTTACACCTTTTCCCATCTTTTCCATTGAAAGCATTTGACTTTGCTTGGATTGAGCCCAGTAGTTTCAAGAATTTCGTCATAATTTAATTTCATAATATTGCATAAGGAGAATAGTCTGCCAATTAAAAAAGAGAGTCCTTGTGATGACACATTTACAAGTTCCAAAGTAGAGCAACACCTGTATTTTTTATTTTTTATTTATTGATTTTTCCATGTATACTTCTTCTAACAATATATCGTTAACAATTTTTCATATTTCCACCCTCTTCCCCTAGACTTCCCTCATACTCCCATTTTGTTTTATTTCCATATTGTTCACCCTGCGTATTGTTTCCCCTAAATTTTCCCAATACATATAGTCTTATTTTTTGTTGTATACAGTTGTGATTGTTTACTCAAACCCTGCCAATGAGTCCATTTCTTGATGTTGCGTCTTCATATATGTTGTAAATGGTTCCCATTCTCTTTTAAAGTCTTCGTTGTCCTTTTCATGTAGTTTATCTGTTAGTTTTGCCAGTTCTGGATATTCCATAAGTTTCCCTTGCCATTGTTCTTTCGTTGGTTTTTTTTCTGTCTTCCAAGTTTGTGCTAATATAATTCTTGCCGCTGTTGTTGCATACATAAATAATTTCCAATTGTCTTTTTTTTTTACATCTTGGTCTAAAATTCCTAGGAGGAATGCTTCTGGTTTCTCAACAACGCCTGTATTAAGCCAACCAAAATATCACAAATCTAGCGTGCCAGTTTTGGAGTTTTCCAAAACTCTTTATCAGGCTAGTTGGTAAACAGAACAATATGTGATGGGCAGGATGGGGTGAAAAAATAATTGGCTAATGTTGAGGTCATGGGGAGGAGCTGAACATCACATTC
This sequence comes from Podarcis pityusensis, assembly GCF_964106645.2. Classification (NCBI taxonomy): domain Eukaryota; kingdom Metazoa; phylum Chordata; class Lepidosauria; order Squamata; family Lacertidae; genus Podarcis; species Podarcis pityusensis. The sequence continues at coordinate 9,580,682 of NC_138034.1, read as the reverse complement.
TTCTGAACTTTCCACCAGCACAACCACACCTGCTTGTCACATGGAACAGTCCCCCTTTCCCCTCTCAGTGCACTGCTCTGGTGTGAGGTTGGTTGCCAGAGTTTCCAGAGCAGATTTGGAGGAGCCACAGGGGAAGGGGGGAAGCCTTTTTTCACTAGCAGGAGCCCTAGATATAATTGTGGGTGGGGGTCACACACATTCAAATTTGGCTGTTCAGGTGACTGTTTGTATGCAGGAGCTCTACATGTGTGTAAACTCGTAGCGTCTCCATGCTTGCACAACGTGTAGCCAGAGAGGTTGCGGCCAGCAAGCTACATCAGTATGGTCAGTGGGTTGAATTCCCCTCTTCCTCTTCCTCTTAGCACATGCCAAAGAGGTCCTGGGGCCTTCTCTCTGCCATCATAACAATAAAGGACCACGTAATTTATGCAAAATTCAAAGAGAGTCCAGGCAACAAAGTTTCCATGATAAAACCTGCAGGGTAAATATATGGAAACTGAGTTGAAGTATAGGCATTTCCTATAGAAAATTTCCATCTTATGTCTGTAAAGTCTACATATTTTTCAATCATTAAAAAAGTGACTTTGCAGTGTGTTAATTGAAATGCATAGGTTGCCTCATTCCTAAATGTCATTGTGTAATGCAAATAGCTTTATGGTTGTGCCACGTTAATCTCCATCACCCCACCACCCAAAAAAAATCCAGCGAAGTAAATATTAATTATTCCTTTTTCATAGGTGGAGGAGCAGGAAATAGGGGTCAGAAACCAAGGGACACCTTGACTAGTTCTATGCACCAAATGGTGGGTTTGTGTTTGTGTTTGTGTTTCTTGATGGACCCATATTGCTTTAATGAAACACAGCCCCCTTCCTTGCTCCTAAAAGAAGAACATATATGTGAAAGAACACAGTCCCTAAGATTCTCACCCAATGACATTCAGTTAACGTCTAAAAGGATGTTTCAGTCAAGATCTGTTAGGTCCAAATCTAGAACTCCACTTTGCCTTAGCAGCTCATTTAAATACCGCATATCATATACCTGCTCTTCCTATCTTCCTATGACCGTCCCACTGGTCAGCCAAAAAGGCTCTCAAGGTCATTTAAGATTGACATTGTGTCAAATCTGTCTGAAAATTTCACCTGACTCTGAAATACATCAACTCTGTCAATTCCTCACTTTTCATCTTTTCCACTCTTCAGCTCAGTTCTCCACACTGCCACATCAATTTGCAATCAGATTTATATATTAAAAGCCCCCATGAAATTCATCAACATTTTTGTGCGAATGTCTCCAAGTATATACAATTTTATATGCAATTTTACCTAATTTGCATGTCCGTAAAGCAATTTTTCCTAACGCAATGCATTTTTGTACACTGGTTTCACTAACATGTACATTTCAACACACACTTATCATTAGTAAATTCATTTTTTTTGTGCACATTACTTGGATGGAGAGATGCACTACAACATCTGGAGAAATGTGAATTTTCAAGGATGGCTGTGTTTTCGGTGCATGTATTGGACAGCACAATTCACGTAGGTTTGCCTTTAAATGTGAACTGAATCTAGTTTCCCCCTCATCCCTAGATGCACTGTATAGCAAATTCAAATCTCTAAGCATAGATCCTTATGCTGCCCAAACATAACCATTTATGCCATAAGAGAGATATCAGTAAGAACTGAGCATGCTCTGAAGTCATAGAATGCTGACTTACCGATGGACAGCAGCAAAGGAGAATGGAATGGGATATCCTGGAAATGGGCGTGGCTGGCTGGTTGGAATCGTGTACAGGAGTGCTACACATTGCAACATTTTGTGGTAGGTTCCTATTTAAAATATTTTGATGCAATAGTCTTCCTTATAGGGTGTGATCCCCTTCATGTCTTGCCTGTGGCAGCCCTCATATGTGAGTGCCTGGAGGCGGTTGGAGGATGGGTGGCGGCTAACAGATTGAGGTTGAATCCTGACAAGACAGAAGTACTGTTTTGGGGGGACAGGGGGCGGGTGGGTGGGTGGGATTCCCTGGTCCTGAATGGGGTAACTGTGCCCCTGAAGGACCAGGTGCACAGCCTGGGAGTAATTTTGGACTCACAGCTGTCCATGGAGGCGCAGGTTAATTCTGTGTCCAGGTTGGCTGTCTACCAGCTCCACCTGGTACACAGGCTAAGACCCTACCTGCCCGCGGACTGTCTCGCCAGAGTGGTGCATGCTCTAGTTATCTCCCGCTTGGACTACTGCAATGCGCTCTACGTGGGGCTACCTTTGAAGGTGACCCAGAAACTGCAATTAATCCAGAATGCAGCAGCTAGACTGGTGACTGGGGGCGGCCGCCGAGACCACATAACACTGGTCTTGAAAGACCTACATTGGCTCCCAGTACGTTTCCGAGCACAATTCAAAGTGTTGGTGCTGACCTTTAAAGCCCTAAACGGCCTCGGTCCTGTATACCTGAAGGAGCGTCTCCACCCCCATCGTTCAGCCCGGACACTGAGATCCAGCACTGAGGGCCTTCTGGCGGTTCCCTCATTGTGAGAAATGAGGTTACAGGGAACCAGACAGAGGGCCTTCTCGGTAGTGGCGCCCGCCCTGTGGAACACCCTCCCTTCAGATGTCAAGGAAATAAGCAGCTACCCTATCTTTAAAAGACATCTAAAGGCAGCCCTGTTCAGGGAAGTTTTTAATATTTAATGCTGTACTGTTTTTAACACTTGATTGGGAGCCGCACAGAGTGGCTGGGGAAACTCAGCCAGATGGGCGGGATATAAATACTAAATTATTATTATTATTATTATTATTATTATTATTATTATTATTATCATATGCACATTAGAGGAATATAGATGGAGGATGGGAGGAAAGTTCCAGGAAGGTGAAAATGTGGATTGTCTCCATGTTTCCCCTTTACTAGGCTGGTTTGTAGCTCCTTTGGCTCCTTCCTTTAATATGAACCAATATAGTTTGTTCTAGTTGACTTTAATAGCTGTAGATGTTGAGGTGCTAACATGAGCTGGGATTTTCACTGACACATTTAAGGCCTTAAAAACCAAAGCAAAAAGCAAAAGCCCTCCTTTTTTTGGTTTGGATTTCGAATAAAATGCAGGGCATGGAGAAGCAAGCGCCTGTTGTTTCCTCTCATTTTCCTGTTCTTCAGCACATAATGATTCTTCTGTCATTAATGGTGCTTTAATTGAGTGGGATTAAGGGTAGATTAAAGGATCTCTCATTAGAGCACAACCTCCCTGCATTCACTTCCTGTTGGGACCTCTCAACAGGAGAGCTTTCGATATAGGAAAGTGGAAAACACTTAAAACATAGGAAGAGAGTGGGGGGAAGTATATTTGAAATTTAATCTACTTGTGAAGTGTAAAATATAAATGTCAGTGGTAGATGATAAAAGCTCTAGGTTGGAGCAGCCCAACAGCAAGACATTTTGTATGGGGTGGGGAGTGGGTGTATTTGTTCGGGAAATTATCATAATTCACTGGAAGGGAACGAAAAACAAGCATCTTAATATGTTTACATTAATGTCACGTACAGTGCAAACCTGTAGATGTGTACAGTGGTACCTTGGTTCTCAAACGCCTTGGTTCTCAAATGCTGAAAACCTGGAAGTGTCCCGGTTTTCAAACGTTTTTCGGAAGCTGAACATCCAATGCAGCTGTCGGCTATTGTTTCCGGCGCGCCTGCACCAATCAGAAGCTGCGCCTTGGTTTTCGAACATTTTGGAAGTCAAACGGACTTCCGAAACTGATTAAGTTTGGCACCTTTGCTTTTGCTTTTTATTTTGCATTTTTGTTTTTGAGGCTTTTTTGGTTAATTTGTTTTTGTGACTGTGTGGAACCCAATTCATTGATTGATTGATTGATTGTGTGATTGGGAAAATGGATTAAAAAAAACCTCCAAACAAACAATGACTATCATCAGTGCAGGTAAGAAAAAGTAATAATTTTTATTTTTATCATCTACAATACTGTCTTATTTATTTTATAGTACAGTACATTGATTATTAAGGGACACGGGTGGCGCTGTGGATTAAACCACAGAGCCTAGGACTTGCCGATCAGAAGGTTGGTGGTTTGAATCCCTGCAACGGGGTGAGCTCCCGTTGCTCGGTCCCTGCTCCTGCCAACCTAGCAGGTTAAAGTGCAAGTAGATAAATAAGCACGTTAAAGTGCAAGTAGATAAATAGGTACCGCTCCGGCGGGAAGGTAAATGGCGTTTCCGTGCGCTGCTCTGGTTCGCCAGAAGTGGCTTAGTCATGCTGGCCACATGACCCGCAAGCTGTACGCCGACTCCCTCGGCCAATAAAGCGAGATGAGCGCCGCAACCCCAGAGTCATCCATGACTGGACCTAATGGTCAGGGGTCCCTTTACCCTTTACATTGATTATTGCTTTCATTTTATGGCTCAATGGTCTCATTAGATAGTAAAATTCATGTTAAATTGCTGTTTTAGGAGTTGTTTTTAAAAGTCTGGAACGGATTAATTCATTTTGCATTACTTTCTATGGGAAAGTGAGCCTTGGTTTTGGAACACTTTGGTTTTGGAATGGACTTCCAGAACAGATTAAGTTTGAGAACCAAGGTTCCACTGTGCTCTTAGTGGTAAGTCCTGGAAGACCTGCTCCCTGCCTTGCAGGTCATTTCTCACCTGCCAGGACCTGAGTGACTCCAGCTACATAAGCTGAGGCTGCTGAATAAGCTGGAGACCATCTTGGCCATGAGTCCTGGAAGATCACTGTGCCTGTGCACATTGATAATGCAGAAGAGGAGGGTGAAAGGAAGCAAAGGGTCTCAGAGGGACTAGTGCTGCAAACACAGGTACATTTCAAGGTTGCTGCTAGTGCCCTCGAATTTCCCCATGGATCGGCTGCTTCTTGTAGTGCAAACAGATGGTATAACTAGAATCCACTGCCAACTCAGAGGTAGACCTGCCAGCCAAGGTCTCCCTCCCCTTTCTCCCCACCCTGGTATTTTCTTTATAAGGTTTTGCTTTTAACAGACACTTACCTGTCGTATTTTGGTCAAAAAGGCCCACAAAGTGTTTTGAAGTTCCCCAAATGGGATCATCTTAATAGATGGTCCTGGTTGCGGGCAGGCTCTCTCTCTCTCTCTCTTTTTTTTTTATATAAAAAAAATTATTTATACAACAAGAAAAACAAACAAACAAAAAACACAAATACCGAATTACACACAAATTACAAAAATAACCATAGACACTTAATATTCTTAGCAAACAATAAAACATCTATTGGTCTTAACACTAAAGACCCAACCTCCCGTCTATTCCATACTTCAAATTCATATTACTTATTGCCAATACACTTTTTTTTCATAATTAAACTTATTCTCATTAAATCTAATTTATTATATCTACCTTGCAACTATTACTGAAGTTCCTCAAATGCTGCAACAGAATTTAAACTACTATATTTATTTTTCAGATATTCTTTAAAAACCTCCCATTTAGAAACAAATTCCTGTTTTGATTTATTTTTTATTTTTTCTGATAAACCATCTAATTCAGCATATTCTGTCAGCTTTTGGATCCAATCTTGAATAGAGGGGATTTCATTACTCTTCCATTTTGCTGCAATCAAAACTCTTGCTGCCGCCGTCGCATATAAAAAGATACCCTTCCTCTTTTGTGGAATATCCAAATCTGTTATTCCCAGGAGGTAGGCCTCTGGTTTTTTATTGAAAGAGATCTTTAGCATTTTTTGCAGTTCTGCATGTATACTCTCCCAGAATACCTGTATTTTCCTACATATCCACCACATATGATAGAATGTTCCTGAGTCTCATTGCGGGCAGGCTCTCAACCTGGTTCCCCTCACCCTGGCGTGGGTGGAGCTATCGCACTCACGCCGGGGTGGCACCACAATTACCCAGGGCTATTGCCCAATCATTGTCATGGGGTGATAGTGGGGGGAAGTATAAAAGCAACAGCACGACGTGTGCCAGGATCTTGCTTCTTGCTGCTGAACACCCGCCCACCCTCCCTTTAATTTAGATCCTTTGGCCTTGCTTTGGACTTTGGTTGGTTGCCCAGCTTGAGTCAGGGGCTGGGTAGGAATTTTTCCATTTGGCAAACTGGCACAGGCCACTTGGTTTTTGCCTACCTCTTAGCAATCGTCACAACTTGGTAAGGTTGGGCGGTTAGGCATTGGCTTATGGTGAATGGGGGAGGGGAGGTTGGCCTTCCAGTTTCAAGGGTATTCTGTTAAAGGAAGCTGGGGCCTGGTTCCTGTCCGAAGTCCGCTTGAAGGGTGAGGGCCATGCCAGGCCTCTGGGAACACCAGAGAAGATGCAGGCGGGTTCCCCCTTTGGGTGGTTTACCCTTACAGACTTCCTGCAAAGGGGACAGGAGTCAGATATAGTCTTGCCATGTTGGGATCTTCGCTCGGCCAAGCTGATAAAGCTCATTTTCTTCTGGCTGAGCCTTCAGAATCGCCTCCCGGCGTGTTTAACGACCTGAGCCTTTGATAAGGCTCCAAGGCACGTTCCATTCAGCAGAGTTTCCAGCACAGGAAAGAGAGAAGAGGTTCGGGCTACATTGCAAAGAGTTTTATTATCCTAACTACGCAAACAAAAAACACATCCTCTCTCTATGAAAGCAGAGAGCAAATGAACAAAGGAACAAAGGAAACAGGAAACCACTAACGTCACATCCCGTCTCCCCTCCCTTGAGACTTCCAACAGTCTGGACTGTCTCTGGAATGTAAACAGAGTCCTGTGACTCCAAGCAACTGCACAGTGGCAAAACAGAAACTAAGCCTAAACCTATACCGCTCTCAAACCTTAAACAAAATATCCGTGTCCGTGTGAATTTATTTATCTTAATGGGGGGTCGGCTTGAGGGTCTTGCCACACAATTCAGTTTGTGGCTCCTCATGCAAATCTCATTTCACTTCAGAGAAGCCGAGAGTCCCTTCCTAGCAGCCTGCTTCAGTTGGAGAGGTATCTAAATACATTGCAGACTTTACATCTGCAAGAGGGAAGAGGCAAACGCCCTTAGGCCACGGCTCAGGCAAAAGAAAACACTTTTGATTTCAGCTAACAGCACAATCCTATACATATGTACTCAGAAGCAAATCCCAGAGGGGTCTCCCAGGTAAATGTGCATAGGATTACACAGATAAATCCTTCTCGTACGTAGCAGAGGTGCCTTACCTTGGATGGATGTGTTGTGCTTGTAAAATGCATCAAAAATTCGGAGAAGGTCTCTGTAATGTTTCTGAGGCAATGAGGCCCGACAGCACCCAACATCTGTATAGCCTTCTGTAAGAATGGATGCATAGGAAGAAAAAAAGAAAAGACGACAGAAGCGATTTTGCATTTGGGCTCAGTCGTGGACCCAGAAAGGCTCTTTTTTTAGACTGCAACCTGGAGGCTTTTCACAACCAATATGATGTAGAGATTATGTACACACTACTAATATTGTGATGACTGTCAGAGCCACTTCCCACATTATGGGGCTCCCCTCTCCATGTGTACATCAAAGGTACATAAGTGTACATCACAACACGTAAAATGTGATTACAGCATATGTACGATACCAGGAATACTAATAGGGTTAGCTCCCTCAGTGGCCTCAGTGCCTCTAAAGTAATGTGTGAAACAGACCTTAAAGACAAAAGAAGAAGTTGTTGTTGTTGTTGTTGTTAATATTTCTATATTGCCATGATGGAACACAAAACATTTCCATTAAAATCCATCATAACATCATATACAAACCATATAAAGCCATTCAGATACAAAACTGCCAGCAAAGCAAAACTCCTACAGCAGGTCAACAGTTCTTCGGTTCAGCTCTTCCTACAAGCCTATAGGAGCAGACAGGAAAAGGCTGGCAACAAGGGAGACAACGACACTTGCAACGCAAGAGTGTTCCATAACTCAGGTGCCACAACAGAGAAGGCCCTGCTCTACCTTAAAAGTCTCATGCTCTACTGACTAAGCTGGCCGGGCCCCTGCTCCACCTTAAATAAATAAGCCAAGCTGTTATTTTTATTGCATATGACCTGCTCTGACCATTATGTGTTTTATTTATTTATTTCATAAAATTTATAGATTGTTTGACTGTAAAAAAACAAAACAAACCTCAAAGTGGTTACCAAAAAGATAAAGCAATAAGTCAAGAACGTTTAGTTACAGGTAGGTAGCTGTGTGGGTCTGCCGTAGTCAGACCAACTACGTTTGTTATTGGTATGAGCTTTCGTATACATGCACACTTCTTCAGATACACTGAAACAGAAGTCACCAGACCCTTATATATAGTGAGAGGAAGGGTGGTGGGAATGGGTGGTTGGCTGATAGGTGTGGTAAACCTGTTGACAACTGTCAACGACTGCAATTGGTCTTACAGGAAAAAGCAAGGGGTGAGATGGCTAAAAATAGTTTTATCATGTATAATGAGATAAGAATCCAATGTCTCTATTCAGACCAGGTCTCTCCATGGTTTTAAGTTTGGTGATAAGTTGCAATTCAGCAACTTCTCTTTCCAGTCTATTACTGAAATTCTTTTGTAATAAGACAGCTACTTTGAGATCTTGTATAGAATGTCATGGGAGACTGAAGTGTTCTCCTACTGGTTTCTCTGTCTTGTGATTCCTGATGTCAGATTTATGTCCATTTATCCTTTGGGTAGCGCTGTGGGTTAAACTACAGAGCCTAGCACTTGCCGATCAGAAGGTAGGCAGTTCGAATCCCGCGAAGGGGTGAGCTCCCGTTGCTCAGTCCCTGCTCCTGCCAACCTAGAAGTTCGAAAGCACGTCAAGTGCAAGGAGATAAATAGGTACCGCTCTGGCGGGAAGGTAAACGGCGTTTCCGTGCGCTGCTCTGGTTTGCCAGAAGCGGCTTAGTCATGCTGGCCACATGACCCGGAAGCTGTACGCCAGCTCCCTTGGCCAATAAAGCAAGATGAGCGCCGCAACCCCAGAGTCGGTCAGGGGTCCCTTTACCTTTACCTTTTCTCCTTTAGCGTCGGGTTTGACCTGTTTGTCCAATATAGAGAGCTGAAGGGCACCGCTTACACAACTTCTTACAGTGCATATGTATGTGTAGCTCTGACGGAATCCGAATAAATTTAGATGGCATACCAATGTGGTGGTGTGTTCTGCTTTTTTGAAAAGCAGAAATCTGTATACAAAAAGAAGCTTTGCGGATCGAGGCTTTGTAATGAGCTGGATTTTCACTAAAGTGGGTTTATAAAGCATCAATTCTGCCAGAGAGTATGGAAGCAATAAAATATTATGTTGCTGAAGCTCTCTTTCCTCTCCCCCACTTCCCGCTGATCACTGAAGAGAAGCACTCTTTGATTTGAATCGTGTTTAATTAATTCTATGCATAGGTGCCCAACAAAAGCCCAATACTCTGCACAGAGGTTCCTTTGTGCCACCCTGGGCTCCTTTGGGAAGGAGGGCGGGATATAAATTTAATACGCAGGACAAAGCTTCCTGCTTAAGAAATTACAGGATACATGCATCTCGTATTTTTGAAATCATGTGGCAGTGCTCTGGATAATTACTGCGTTCAGTACTGAGTACCAGCATCATGCTCCAAAAATAGTGGGAAAATATACAGTCATACCTTGGATCCCAAACACCTTGGTACTCGGATGTTCTGGCTCCTGAACACCACAACTCCGGAAGTGATTGTTCCGGTTTGCAAATGTTCTTTGAAACCCGAATGTCCGACCGGGTTCCGTGGCTTCTGATTGGCTGCAGGAAGTTCCTGCAGCCAATCAGAAGCTGTGCCTTGGTTTCCAAATGTTTTGGAAGTCGAAAGGACTTCTGGAACGGATTCTGTTCGACTTCCGAGGTACCACTGTATTTGGAAAAGCAGCCATCTAAATGGGTCACAGGCAGCTCAATCATCTTCAGTTTCCCATCTCAAGTGGCCTTGCCCTACTTCCTTTCCTTTCTCCAGTGTCTCATTCTCCAACCTAGGCCTAACTCTGACTGTGAAGGGAAACCTGTGCCTGGGCTATACCATTTCAGACTACCTGTGGTGTATCACATTCTCTTCCATATGGAATACAAAAATCTCTCTGGAGAAGGATATTAAACCTCCTTCCTTACTTGCAAGTCTTCAAGTATAGGCGTGTTTTTGGTTTTGTCTGTTGTAATGAGGGATGTGGAGTATGTGGGGTGTGTGGGGAGGGGTAGTACCTCTGGTGGGGGACAAGTCGTGCTTCTTCTGGGTTAGTTTGTCCACCTTTGGTCCTCACCCTCCACTCAGCTCTCACCTGCTAGAACCTGTCATACAGTTTCATAGTACAGTGGTACCTCGGGTTACATACGCTTCAGGTTACAGACTCTGCTAACCCAGAAATAGTGCTTCAGGTTAAGAACTTTGCTTCAGGATGAGAACAGAAATTGTGCTCCAGCGGCGCAGCGGCAGCAGGAGACCCCATTAGCTAAAGTGGTGCTTCAGGTTAAGAACAGTTTCAGGTTAAGTACGGACCTCTGGAACGAATTAAGTACTTAACCTGAGGTACCACTGTAGTGTTATTGATGATTGCAATCATGAATTGGAAAACAGGTTCAAGGAGAGAGACAGCTCTGTTATAGTAGAAGTTTGCAAGCCTGAGAATGAGCACAATTTGAATTCGCTATGAGAAATATTGAAACACAACTCAGATAACCATAAAAACCTAGAAGACTTAAAAACAGAGGTTGCGTTGGCAAAACCCCTTTGAAAGAAAAACCACCGTAAGTGGGTTTTTTGCAGGTGAGCTCACAAAATGTGGACTACATTTCCCAGACTTGGTCTTTTGCTTGAGGCTGCGTTGACAATTTCAAACAGTACTTCAACAGTTGAAATCTGCTTTTCTCATTTAACTTCAGTTTTAGGTCCACCACAACAGTTCGTGCTACATGACTGCAAAGTTGAAATGGTTTGTTTTGAGTTATAATAAGGACATTACTAAAGCATTGAATTTGGATAAACTTGTACTACAGTTTGCAGCATCAAAGACAATAAATCTTTGTTATAAACTATCAGATGTATGGAAGTGAGAGCTGGACCATAAAGAAGGCTGATCGCCAAAGAATTGATGCTTTTGAATTATGGTGCTGGAGGAGACTCTTGAGAATCCCATGGACAGCAAGAAGATCAAACCTATCCATTCTGAAGGAAATCAGCCCTGAGTGCTCACTGGAAGGACAGATCCTGAAGCTGAGACTCCAATACTTTGGCCACCTCATGAGAAGAGAAGACTCCCTGGAAAAGACCCTGATGTTGGGAAAGATTGAGGGCACAAGGAGAAGGGGACGACAGAGGACGAGATGGTTGGACAGTGTTCTTGAAGCTACCAACATGAGTTTGACCAAACTGCGGGAGGCAGTGGAAGACAGGAGTGCCTGGTGTGTTCTGGTCCATGGGGTCACGAAGAGTTGGACACGACCAAACGACTAAACAGCAACAACAGCATCATCAGAATACTCCTGTTGTAGCTTATTCTTGATTTTCTACTAGTGGGTTACTGTTATTTTCTTCATTTTTGTTGGTAGCAATTGCTGGGGGGAAATGAACAAGGTTTAAATAAAAATAGTTTACAATTTTGTCTTAAAAAGGCCTACAGAGCAGATAAACACCCTTCTCTAATTTTTTGATGCCACCCCCAGAACTTTTAGGCTGGCCACGAGCCTGGGATATTGCCTGAAACAATTCTGGTTTTTGGCTTACATAGTCATAGAAGTCACCATGAGACATGCCAAAATTTAATTTGCTCTGATGCTCTCCCTCCACTACATCAAAATGAAGACCGTTTTGTTCATTTGTCCAAATATTGGCCATTATGGAGAACACACGCTTCATTAAGCTGTTGCTAACAGGCACTGACAGTTCATAATGTACAACCTTGTAAAAGTTTCGTAGAACCAGTTCTACGTTTTCCTCAAACAATAGCTTCTTCCATGTATTTTCACATGGAGTTGAAGTTGTGAATATGATGGACATTGTGGGGGTTTTTAAATAGACGCAAACTCTCAATACAACAAGAAGACACTTCTTCCACTTTTTATCACTGCTATGAAATGAAAATTCAAGAATGGTTTTTACCTTGTGATGTTCAGAAAGGTAGGAATGAACCAAATTCTTCCTTAATCCTACCCTTCACTACCTTTTTGCTGCTCTTTACAACCACTTCTCCTTTTGCTGATTCTTCAGTGACTATGTTGTTTTCTGTTTCATTCTTCCTTACCCCAGACAAACACTGGACTTGATGCTATCACATTGCCATGAAGCTGATATGATGCAGCTGTTTGCTGATAACACAGTGGGCAAATTATGTAGAATACATGGGGAAATCCTGACCATTCAGTGCTCACAATCAATTGGGAAGCAAAACAGTTTCAGACTTTTACTATGCTACACTCCGCTTATTTTGGATCAGCCATTTTACAAAGTCCTAAAAAAAGAGAGGTTACAGTCCTCCACACACTTAACTTGGTAGTAACTCCCACTGAATGTACTAAGACCTATCCTAAGTAGACGTGCATAGGATTGTACTGTCAACTACTTTATTGTACCATTTGCATCACAATAAATCTATGGGAAATTGAATGCTGAAAGTATTTTTGCATCAAATGGGAACATAAGAATCGTCCACTTCTTGGCAATTTTTCATGTCAAGGTCATAACTGATGTGAGCTGGAATTCACTAAAATCTTATGAAACATTTTTGAGTGATGCCGAAAATCCTAGCATGCAATACATCAAATTTATTTCTAGCCTCTCTGAATAAGTAAATAAATGCCAGGAGGAAAATGTTCACAGCATGATGTAAGCCAACTTTCAAATTGTGTAGCATGGATTTATATGCCACCTTAATTTATTACATATCCACATATATCTGCAGTTGCAATTAGTGATGAGGCGATGCTTTTATGCTCTTTAATAGGTCAATTTGAAGATAAAGACCTATCGGCTAAGAAATGTAACTCCGAGAATCTAAGCATGGATTATATACACCAGGCATCCCCAAACTTGGCCCTCCAGATGTTTTGGGACTACAGTTCCCATCATCCCTGACCACTGGTCCTGTTAGCTAGGGATGATGGGAGTTGTAGTCCCAAAACATCTGGAGGGCCGAGTTTGGGGGTGCCTGATATACACCTTTTTCCATTGTCAAGCTCCTGGTGATGAGTTTGTAACCCTGAGGTCCAAGTGCTGGCAGGGTATTGGGGTAGACTTGAAAACATCAGGCAGGAGGGAGGCAGGAAGACAGAAGGCAGACCCAGAGAAATAGCCACTCTACACGAGTGTTGTTCAGATGTTCAACCACAACCATACATTTAGAATCATATGAGAGAAACTATATTGGGTGGTGGGTCTCATTGGCCCTGCCCATTTCCATCATGTTCCTGTCTCTCAGCACTGTCGTCTTCCATGCATTGAGAGGGTAACGACTGGAGCGAGGAGCCTGATTTACTCACACAAGCTTCCCCTTGTGATTTAGAACCCTGCACAGTCAGGGTGCCAAGTTTCACTGTTACTGCTTGTAATCTGAATTAGTTCATTTTGGGAACTCCTTCAGAGGCCACCGGCAATGGCTCCTCTCAACCATCTCCTCGCACAGCTCCGTTTTGAATGCTACAGGTTAGGCCAAATCAATTTAAGCAACAGCTCTCTGAGAGCTGCTAAGAAATGTCATGAAACAATTATAGCAACCATCGATGGATGCGGAATAATAAAAACCTACCCTTTGCACAGAGGATTGTGGCAAATATTACCCGTTAAAATGCCAGCTAACTTGGGTAATTAAAATAACTTGTGTTGAAAGTTTAAACATATGTGCTGGTGCATTGTCCTGGAATGCTCAAAATAAAAGGCTGATTTATAACATGATACTGACATTGGGACGCAGGTGGTGCTATGGGTTAAACCACAGAGCCTAGGACTTGCCAATCAGAAGGTCGGCAGTTCGAATCCCCACCACGGGGTGAGCTCCCGTGGCTCGGTCCCTGCTTCTGCCAACCTAGCAGTTCGAAAGCACGTCAAAGTGCAAGTAGATAAATAGGTACTGCTCCGGCGGGAAGATAAATGGCATTTCCGTGTGCTGCTCTGGTTCGCCAGAAGTGGCTTAGTCATGCTGGCCACATGACCTGGAAGCTGTACGCCGGCTCCCTCGGCCAATAAAGCAAGATGAGCACCACAACCCCAGAGTCATCCGCGACTGGACCTAACAGTCAAGGGTACCTTTATCTTTACCTTTACTGACATAGGAGGTTCATTCATATGACACGTCCGAAGCATCCAGCCCAGTGGTTGCTGTTGTTGGCATCTGTCTGTCTCAGGATACAATGGAGTACACCTCCGTGGGTGAAGTCAAACACTACATTTGCAGCACTGGTGACCTCCATGGGGTGCAAGCCTGGGCAGTGTGTATGGAGGTCCTGGGCTGCCCAGATGACACCCCCCCAGCCTTGCTGATATGGTCCAAAGGAAAGCAGAACAATACATTTGTCACCAGCTTGGCTGCAGGAGTTGCTGAAAGGAGGCAAAAGGCCTATCAATATAGAGAGGAAGAGGCAGAAAGAGAAGGGGTTGCCTAGACCCAGCTACTGTGTAATCAAGGACAGGTGTTTTAGTCCTCCTGTGGCCATCCAGATGATGATGTAGTTTCCCTGACTACTGGTCATGGTGGCTGGGAGTTTGAGTCAAACAACCCTGACCCCCAATATCCATCTGTTGAATGCAAAATATCAGAAGAGAAATCTCAACACCCGAAAAGCTGCTTCAGTGCATGGGTGTCCTACAAGCAATTAACACATGGACAGGGGATCAAGTTTTAAATGGTTCCTGTTTAAACGCTGTAGGTCAGCTGTGACCTTCTCTAGATTGAGTTTCACATTAACCAAAGAAGCCTAATGCAGAGGCAAACTCTTGAATGCTTTTTTTTTTTTTTTTTGCCAGTCCCATAAAATGAATCCCTTGCTGCATTTCTGTATTTCATCACCAATTTTGATCTATTTGGATATGGGGGAAAGTAGGTTAGAAGTGTTTAAATTTTAATATGGCAAATCATGTTAAATTGTGAAAAGGGCACTTAGACAGACAGAGTCAGAGTGAGAGGGAAGGTGTCAAGAATTAGTAATTTTTCCTTGTCAAGTTGATAATTCCTTTGTAACAAATGTCTAAATGTATTAAAAATGGTCTGGCAAGGAATTCGCTTTGTCATTACAGTTGAAAACTCAGCAGTTGCGGCCAGCGGTGTAGTCTTAAGCCACACAACTAATTCTCTCTCGTTCTCTCTCTTTCTGTGTGTGCTTGCTTATTTATTTACCACATTTATAGCCAAACGTACACCAACAACAAAAGTTCTCAAAGTAGCTTACAACACAAAACAAGTTACAAATTCAGTAACTAGAACAGTACCAACTGTAAAAAAGTATGATGCATAAAACGCAAGAAGCAAAGAACGAAAAGTGAACTGAGGCTGTGTATCCATCGCACATTCAAAACACATTTAAAGCATAGTGTCCCAAAGAATCTTGGGTACAATTCCCAGCACACTTAAGAAACTAGTGAAGGTAGAGGAACCCCTGACTATTAGGTTCAGTCGTGACCGACTCTGGGGTTGCGGCGCTTATCTCGCTTTATTGACCGAGGGAGCCAACGTACAGCTTCCGGGTCATGAGGCCAGCATGTCTAAGCCGCTTCTGGCGAACCAGAGCAGCACATGGAAACGCCGTTTACCTTCCCGCAGGAGTGGTACCTATTTATCTACTTGCACTTGACGTGCTTTCAAACTGCTAGGTGGGCAGGAGCAGGGACCAAGCAATGGGAGCTCACCCCGTTGCGGGGATTCGAACGCCAACCTTCTGATCGGCAAGTCTTAGGCTCTGTGGTTTAACCCACAGCGCCACCCACGTCCCACTTAAGAAACTACTATCCCCATTATCCTTGGGGGTGTGCACTTTAAATATACTTTAAGGCAGCACATTAAAAATGCCTTGGAAACTAAAAAAAAGTGCTTACCTGGCACAAGAATTACAACAAAGTAAACATCAAGGAGATAGGTATGGTTTTCAGGGATGCAGGTAGCGCTGTGGTCTAAACCACTGAGTCTCTTGGGCTTGCCGATCAGAAGGTCGGCGGTTCAAATCCCCGCGACGGAGTGAGCTCCCATTGCTTTGTCCCAGCTTCTGCCAACCTAGCAGTTCGAAACCACGCCAGTGCAAGTAGATAAATAGGTACCACTCCGGTGGGAAGGTAAACACTGTTTCAATGTGCTCTGGCTTCTGTCACAGTGTTCCATTGCACCAGAAGCAGTTTAGTCATGCTGGCCACATGACCTGGAAAGCTGTCTGTGGACAAACAGCAGCTCCCTCAGCCTGAAAGCGAGATAAGTGCCGCAGCCCCATAGTCGCCTTTGATTGGACTTAACTGTCCAGAGGTCCTTTACCACATTTTGAAGCAAGTGAAGTAATGCACATTACCTACTCACTTTGCTTTATGGCAGTTAAGTCAAGGGTCAGCAATACCATAAGTACACCACTGCTTCTTCTCCTGTCAGGTCTCTATAACAGGAAAAATGAGAACTAAAACTGGAATGACACATCTGTTAAAACTATGTTTTAATGGGGGAGGGGGGCCCCAGGAGGAAGTTCATGAGGAAAGCAACAAACACAGAAAACATTACTGTGGACATTACTGAAGTCAATTTTGGCTGCAGCTCCACCACCAGGAGGCTCTCAACAGATAACTGTAGTGACCCTATTGGGCAATAAGAGAGAAGACGATCCCATAGGTACCCTGGTCCCAAGTTGGGTTTTGTAGAGGAAGACTTGACACCTTGGATCTGCCTTTGTAGCTTGTTGGCAGCCACTGTTACACCCAGTTGCACTGGTGGGGCATGGATATGGTAAGGGACTCCGGTGTGCAACCTAGCCACTGCATTTTGCACCAACCTCACCCCTGGGAAAACACCGTCTCTGACCTTTCCCCAAGCAACATTCTGCACTAAGTCATTGCAGTAATGTGCCTTCCATACTTCCGCAGGGGCATCAAGCAAGGAAAACACATTTCCCCCCCTATCTCTTGGAAAGCAGAAACCCATTTTAACAAATGTGTCTTCCGAAAAAGCAGAGATGTTTCAGTTGGATCATTTCTCTCTCTCACCCTGCAATGTCTTCTTCATGACAGTTTGTCATATCATTATCCAAATCTTAGTTAATTTAAGGACAATTTTACCCATGGTCCTTGGAGGGGTGTGCTTCTGGCTTAACCTTTGGTGGTTTCCTCATTCTTGAGGAAAGAAGTCAGCTAAGTATGATGTCAGAATTCCCTTGATCATCTGCTTCATACCTTATATTTGAAATTACTCCTCTGAGATCTTGACGTCAATGGTTAAGGAAATGAACCGTGAGCAGGAAATCTCCAGTTGAAATTGTAGCTCAGTCATGAAATCACTGCATGGCCTTAGATGTTCCACAAGAGGAAGAAGCTTGGAAGAAGGCCAACAGAGGTAGAATCATGGAGAGAACAGCAGAATCATGTAGTTAGAATGGACCTCAAAGGTTATCAAGTTCTTGTCCCCTGTTGATGAAGGAAATCCACTTCTACGGCATCCTTAGTAAAAGGTAAAGGGATCCCTGACCATTAGGTCCAGTCGTGACCGACTCTGGGGTTGCAGCGCTCATCTCGCTTTATTGGCCGAGGGAGCTGGCATACAGCTTCCGGGTCATGTGGCCAGCATGACTAAGCCGCTTCTGGCGAACCAGAGCAGTGCACGGAAATGCCATTTACCTTCCCACCAGAGCGGGACCTATTTATCTACTTGCACTTTGACGTGCTTTTGAACTGCTAGGTTGGCAGGAGCAGGGACCGAGCAACGGGAGCTCACCCTGTCGCAGGGATTCGAACCGCCGACCTTCTGATCGGCAAGTCCTAGGCTCTGTGGTTTAACCCACAGCTCCACATGCGTCCACGGCATCCTTAGTAGGTGATCATAAAGCCTCTGCTTAAAAATCTCTAACAAAGGACTGGGCCACCACCTCGCAAGGCAATCTGTGTTCCACTGTCAAACAGCTTGTACAACCAGGAAGTTCTTTCCAATGTTTAATCAAGATTCCCTTTTCTTGAAATTGAATACATCAGTTTGGGTCCTACAAGTCACAGAGAACAATTTTGCCCCAGCAAACCTTCAAGCATTTAAAGATGGCAACACTGGCTGGATGGTCCATGGCCTGGGGATGCAGGAGAACTTAACGCTGATGTTGCTTCAAATGATAAGATCACCCACTGCTTCAGTGGCAGTTTTGGTCCAGAGGAAAGATGAGGTTCCTTTCCTATGAAGAAATGTATAAGAGTCCCTGAGGCTGGAACTCAGGGCAGAAGCAAAAGGTGACATTTTACCTTGATGTCCTGGACTTGATTATTAAGGTGAGGCAGGTACAGGCTCTGTATACCATGGCAATTCTGTGAAGTAAAGCAGATATCCACAACTGTTCACCTCTTGCTTTCTCATGGCCCTGAGCAAGCCCTCCCCTCTCTCCAATCACACACACTTGTTCTTCTGACCTTCTGAATATCTAAATGATATAGCTATATTTCACCCTATTAAGATAAAGAGATTATAATGCATGTGGAGTTTTCTAAATATTTTAGGTAATTGTTTTATCAATATTGTTAAATTTGAAGACCTTAATGTGACAGATTTGGGGGATATGGGAATAACAAGAAACCTGAATCTATTAGAAAATGTATTGCAATTTTTCTTTCCTGCCAACCTTTATGGCAGCTCTCTCAAAGAATCATCCTGTGTTTTCATTATAAAACAATGCTTTATCAGGGGTTTAAATTGGAAAAATATTGATTAGGGAGGGGAAACTGACATGGTTAATTTAGAAGATATTAGTTTTGGCCTTTCTCCTATTTTAATATGTCTAGAAGTAAATAAATAACTGCTGTACTAGAAAAGATGGCTTTTTGACATAAAAGCAGCATTCCAAAGAGGTTTCATGAGAATTTTACACTGCTAGTTGGTATATAATCATATAAAATCTAGATGTTGTATAACAATTAATTTAACAAACTATGGAATTTTCTCCCACAGGAGACAGTGATGGCTATGAACCTAAATGGCTTTTAAAGAGAATTAAACAAATTCATAGAGGAGAAGTTTATTGATGACTGCTATCCATGATGGCTATTCTCTGCCACCACATCATGGCTAGCAGTCATCGATAAACTTCTCCTCTATGAATTTAGACTGATCTAAAACTTGCTATGAGCAGAACAGAGCTATTTCAGTTCACCAAGAGTGATCAGAGTTTCCAATGAAATTTGATCGAAAGCAAAACTCAAAGGAGATTGTTCTACCTCAGGAACAACATAGAAATAATTATACGAGATTAAAGGATACTTGCAAAACCATATTGAAAAATCAGAACTCCTGTTAGAATAAACAAGTTCCGTTTTATATACTGAAATACTAAATAAGATGGATAACAATGTGTAATATAAAAAGAAGCATGAAATTAGGTTAAAGGTGTGTGAAAGAAAGCAATAGAAGTGGAAAGAAATTGCAATTGAGTAGATTGGAAGTCTAACACAAAGGTGGTGTGAGGGGGGTGGATAGTGATGGGAAAAGGAATTATCTGTGGGATTGAGTGTAGGTATGTTTGAACATTTTTAAGGATTGTATGAAATGCATGTTTGTATCCTTGTATATTCGCAATATGTGTGGATTAATGCTGAATTATGTTAATAATAATTTTTTTCTTTAAAAAAGAAATAATTCTAAGAGCAACTAAATAATTTTCAGTCAGATTTCCACATTCTTAGAAAGCCAACACTAAATTATAATTTGTATTAATTTGGAAGGTTCCTCTTCAGATGGAACATCTAAGAAAAGGAATAAAAGTGTTCAATAATATTAGCAAAATGTAAGTAGATTAATAGTAGTATTAATAGTAGATCAATTGCTGGATTTTTGTCTAGTCCAGCTAGAGCTCCTCTTTGGTCATGTCTCTTTCCCTCCTGTGGAGAATGTCTGCATTTCATCATCCACCCCTGGCCATGTGATAAAACCAAACGGTCAGATAGGACTAACAATATTGGTAATCAGTGCTATTTTTCTGGAAAAAGAGGTGCCGGAACTCAGCATGAACACCTTGCTCCTTCTTTTAGAATGGCAATGGCCCCCACCTAAGAAGTGGCGGAACTGAGTTCCCCTGAGTTCCCGCTGGGAAAAAAGTCCTGTTGGTAACTTAGAATAACATGCTTCAGAGTTACCCATAGGGTCTTATTTCACTGTTCAGCAAACTTCAACACCAGCCCACATGTTTTCAACACAGACACACCTGGGTCCACCCTACAACTCTTTGTCTTTCACCCCTCTGTTGATCCAACAGGTTCGACACATAGTTTGCCATGACAAAATCCCTTAGGTTGTTCCAGTCAGGCGGTCAATATTTTTAAATCAACCACTGATAATGCTACTCCAAGTTGGCTTCTATACAATACTAGCATATGTGTTGTTGAAAAGTACTGTATGTCATAGATTATTCTGAATTTGCAACATGATCCCACCTCCACTAATTATCCCACTGTTTTCCCCAGCTGTTACAGTGGTACCTCGGGTTACATATGCTTCAGGTTACATACGCTTCAGGTTACACACTCCGCTAACCCAGAAATAGGGTTAAGAACTTTGCTTCAGGATGAGAGCAGAAATTGTGTGGTGGCAGCGGAAGGCCCCATTAGCTAAAGTGGTGCTTCAGGTTAAGAACAGTTTCAGGTTAAGAACAGACCTCCGGAACAAATTAAATATGTAACCAGAGTTACCACTGTACTTACAGAGGCTCATCTAGTTCAACTCCCTGCAATGCAGAAATCTCAGCTGAAGCATCCATGACAGATGGCCCCCCCAACCTCTGCTTAAAAACCAGCAATGAAGGAGAGCCAGTCACCTTCCGAGGGAGCCGGTTCCACTGTTGAACAGCTCTTATCTGATGTTTAGTCAGAAATGTATCTCTCAGCTTGATTGCTTGTAGTTTTGTGGTGACCAGTGGTTTTTAGAAAATGGTTTGGCTGATTGACCATCTCTAGCTACCTCATCTATATAATATGTCAAACGCTTACAAAAGTGGGGGCAAGTTTGCAAGAACAGTTAAAACTGCTTGTTGCAGTAGATCCATATAGATCCTTCTGGGCTAATCCAGACCATCAAACTGATGATCTGCTAGTTAAAATTGTTCTAAGGAGAGCCTGATTCAATAAATCCCTGAAGAACTCCTTCTGCTGTTAGTGTCTGGTAAATGAGCAGTGCTTGCTTTTCTGCATCGGATCGTAATGACTCCATTACAGTTTATCAGATCATTGATCTACAAAGTAAAGTGCATTTAAATATTCCATGACTTGATAGACTATGGTGTATGATCTCCTGAGTCATCTGCTCTTTCATTGAACCAATATAGAGGAGAAGCCATTATGTCATTTCTTCATCCACTGATCTAGAAGATCGTTAAAGAAACCTTTCCATCGGCAGTAAGCAATAGGCCTTGAGTGCTTGGTTTTTGAGCACTCTGGTAGGAATTACATGGGCACTGCCAATAGAATTTTCATTGATATTCATAATAGTTCTAAGTGGAGTGCTGAAAGATCCAATTTTTCTACCATTTCACGTAATGAAACGACATAAGATGATTTGAGGCTGTAATAGTTCTTTGCTCTTGATTCAGTACACAAAAGACCCAAATCCCAGCCAGGTAATTTACACACAAATGGAGCTACATGCACATCGTTTATTGACTTGTTTTATCTTTTGCAATCCTTGGGTGGTAGGAATATTCTAAAGAACAAACTTATTGTGAGCATAGAATACTGAACAGATAGAAAGATAGACAGACAGACAGATAGGTATTTTTGCTTTGTTTTTGAATTGTGTATCTGTTCATTGCCATTGGCTCTTTTGGGAAGGAAGTGAGATGTAAATTATATAAAAATATAAAATTTATATCCCACTTTCTTCCCAAAGGAGCCAATGGCAATGAAGCAAAAACAAAGGGGCAACATTCTGAAACAGACAAAGCATTCTCAAAACAATTGCAATGAAAAACATCTAAAAGCAGGTACAGCTAAAAATATTTTAAAAGCAATTAAAAACATGCATCCATCCAATGATCTCCCCCCTGTGTCATGTGATTGATCATGTGGGGCAGGGCTTACCTCCGCCCACCCAATATTTTATTCAAGTTGGCACTCCTGCTTACAGCCAAAACACCTGTAGAAAATGGCTGAAAGTCCTATTGATTCATAGCCCCTGACAGAGGAGATACAATGGGCGGCAAAAGGCTTTTTTGCTGGTGGCTCCCCAGGTGTAGAATCCCCTTTGCAGTCTAGAATATGGGACTTGTAGTCCACCCACAGGTTCCCCACCCCCCGGTGCACACTTCCAAGCAGTGATCTTTCAGGGTTCCTGACAGGGGATCTATCTAGCCTTGTTGTTGTTGTTGTTGTTGTTTAGTCATTTCCAACTCTTCATGATCCCATGGACCAGAGCACGCCAGGCACTCCTGTCTTCCACTGCCTCTCACAGTTTGGTCAAACTCATGCTGGTAGCTTCGAGAACACTATCCAACCATCTCGTCCTCTGTCGTC
Source organism: Podarcis pityusensis (assembly GCF_964106645.2). Taxonomy (NCBI): domain Eukaryota; kingdom Metazoa; phylum Chordata; class Lepidosauria; order Squamata; family Lacertidae; genus Podarcis; species Podarcis pityusensis. The sequence goes on along the minus strand of NC_138034.1, from coordinate 9,558,066 downwards.
CCCTTCTCCTTGTGCCCTCTGTCTTTCCCAACATCAGGGTCTTTTCCAGGGAGTCTTCTCTTCTCATGAGGTGGCCAAAGTATTGGAGCCTCAGCTTCAGGATCGATCCTTCCAGTGAGCACCCAGGGCTGATTTCCTTCAGAATGGATAGGTTTGATCTTCTTGCAGTCCATGGGACTCTCAAGAGTCTCCTCCAGCACCATAATTCCAAAGCATCAATTCTTCGGTGATCAGCCTTCTTTATGGTCCAGCTCTCACTTCCATACATCACTACTGGGAAAACCATAGCTTTTACTATACAGACCTTTGTTGGCAAGGTGATGTCTCTACTTTTTAACCTAGGAAGTAAACCTGGGACCTTATATATGCAAAACATGTCTTTGACTGCTGAGTACTATCAGTTACAGCCCTTTCGTAGCCCCTATAATCCCCATTCAGGGAACAAGATCAGTTTGAGTTGAACAGTGCATTAGTCAAACTACAACACAGGTGTCCTAAGGAGGTAAAAAAACAAAACCCTGCAATGAAGCGGAAGGGTAAAAGCTCACTAGGTTTCAGTATGAACACAGACCATGAAAGCAGGTCCTCGTGATCTTTCCGAATTTGAGGTTTTAAGGAGTAAGTGCCTCAAACATTAATACAGGGACTGCATTTGTGTGGTGTTCAGCTACCCATGATAAAATTGTATCGTCCGGAGCAGCATAGTTCCCTGGTTGAATTGAAAATGTGACCCACTTTGACCTTAATTACTCATTATTAGTACCTGCCAGTAATCAAATAATGTGATCTTTTTAGAGAACTGGGGGGTATTATCACCCTCAGATGAAAACATTAGCTTTTAAGAGAAATGAAGCCATATTTCGCAAACTGAACCAAGTGGTACTAATCCCCTAACAAACAACAAATTATACATTCTGTGTTGATGCAAGTGAAGTCGACAGGGTATAATCTTAATTTGTATGTACAAGATTTAGAGGCAAGCTAATGGATGGGTTGCGAACTGCTGAGCCTTTTGAAAGAAGGTGCTTCTACCATCTAGCAATGAAGTTTGGGGTCATGCACAGTGTGTGAATACACATAAGTTTTTTATGGACTGTCTGCTCTGTGTACATCCCTAGAGAACTTAAAGCCATACTTCCTTGCTTTATGGCCTGGGATTTGTACAGCACGTATAATCATTTTCTTAACATAAGAAATCTGGTCATGCATTCAAGGTTCCTCTTGGTAGAAAACGATATTGCACCAAGGGAGGAATGAAGATCTCTGTACTGAGGTGTGTGAGCCACCCCAATACATTCCTCCCCTCCCCCCCAGACATTTGGAGAAAAGAACATGAGGCGTGAATCCCTTGTGCTTCCTGTTCCCTCTGCTTCTCCATCATATCCAAAAGACAACGTTCGTATTTGTCCCCTTCATTGAAATGTGCAAGCTGTCATCCCTACAGCAGAGCACGCATATCTCACAACACGCATGCCTTTTTAGGGAGAGAGGAAGGAGAAAGAAGCTTTTTCCAGTATTGCAGAGAAAGGCAGGAGGTTTACAGTTGCGTGTCGAGGTCCCCAGGGCCACCCCAATAACTCACACATCACATGGAATTTTTGTTTAAGGTTTTTGGCATAATTTTGGCCACAACTTTATTAAAATACAAACAAGTGAGTGGTTGCTTAGGCATTGGTTGCGACTAGCTGCCCCCACCGTGGGGGACAGTCTGACATTCTGCACGCCTGCGAAAGTCAGAAAAGGGGAATACACCTGGGGGGTAGTGACGGAGCAGGGAAGCTGCCCTCAGCCCACCCCAAATGCAGCCAGGAGCTCTTGCAATAGCCCCAGCCCCCTTGACAGGGTGGACAAGCAATAGTTAGCCCCCGATTCCTTTAACGGAATCCCTTGCAGCAGCAGCATTAGAGGGGCAGGCACAGCCAATCCATGCTCCTCAACCAAACAGACCATAAACCAATGCCTAACCGCAACCTTACAAGTTGTGACAATTTGCTACGCAGTAGGCAAAAACCAAATGGCCCCAGCCAATCAGCCAGATACACAAAATTCCTACCAGGCCCCTGCCCCAAGAGCAGATGACCCCATGATAGGCATAGCAAGGTCAACGCAAACAACCCTAATTCTAGGGAGGGGGGACGGGCAATCCGATGCACGGGCGAAAAGAGGAAGCCCTAGCCTCGTGCAAGTAGTTTTAGCATTTCTGGCTGTCAATCAACAAATGGCAACATTAACTTCTTCCCAAAAAAGGAAGCCCAATCGCATCAGTGGCCAACGGTCAATTAGCCCGCCCCACAACTTTGGAGTGTCCTGGCGGCCCCCACCGCAACACGTGCTCTCCATGAAGGAGAACACACTTTCCTGATGACTAGGCAGTACCAGCGAGCTTCAGGTTAGGGGGTACAGTACTATGGAGTTTGGGGGAGTTAATTCCTTATTGCACACCACTTCCTGCCTTCTTTGCAAGCAGCAATGATGAGTATTTCTGTGGTTTGGAGGAAGACCTCAAGCAGCAACATGTCTTCCGTTGCTACCAAAAATAATAGGAGTGGGAGGGGTGAAAGAAAAGGGCAGCAGATTGCTCTTGGAATGGTATACAAAAGACGAACAGGTTAAATCTGTAATGATGCACTGGGCAAGGGAATTGGGGCATAATATTCAGATTTCAGATTGGGAAAGGTTATGGAAAACAGATTTGAAATTCACGGCATGTTGTACGCTGAAAGAAAATTATATGAAAATGATGTGCCGGTGGTATTTAACTACTAGTAAATTAGCGAAGAGTCGGACATGACTAAATGACTAAACAACAACAACAAATTAGCAGAGGGACATGGGTGGTGCTGTGGTGTAAACCACTGTACCTTGGTCTTGCCGATTGGAAGGTCGGCAGTTCAAATCCCCGCGACGGGGTGAGCTCCCATTGCTCGGTCCCAGCTCCTGCCAACCTAGCAGTTCGAAAGCATGTCAAAGTGCAAGTAGATAAATAGGTACCAATCCGGCGGAAAGGTAAATGGCATTTCCCTGCAGTGCTCTGGTTTCACCAGAAGCGGCTTAGTCATGCTGGCCACATGACCTGTGGAAAAACTGTCTGCGGACAAACATCAGCTCCCTCGGCCAGTAAAGCGAGATGAGCGCCACAACCCCAGAGTCGGAGTCCTTTACCTTTACCTTTAAATTAGCAAAAATGTATAAAACAAGTACAAATATCTGCTGGAAATGTAAAGAAAAAGAAAGCACCTTTTATCATATGTGGTGGTCATGTAAGGTAATAAAGTTTCTGGGAAATGATGTATAACGAACTGAAACTGAAAAAAAAATGGATATGGATGGATACAAAACATAGACTATGAAATAATATGTACAGTAGTTGGAAATGTTGACAATAGGACCCATGGAGGGGATGAGGGGACGTCTCAATATTCAGAGAAATCTCATTTTTATGGATATGTATTTGGTATTGTAATTAATTTACAATTAATTTACATTTGCAAAATCAAGTAATAATGCTGAAAAGAAAAGAAAAGAAAAGGGCAGCAGTTTTGCAAATTGAATCTTTACTTGTCCATGCTATTCATTCCTGTTTTGGTTTTCAGAGTGAAATTAGCAATTTTGACGGAGTAGAAATCTCCTTGGAGAACCATTTCCTATGAATACCCACTTTTTTGATTCCAATTCTGCTCCATTGTTTGCTTCAGCTACTGCTTCTGCAGCAACATCCCCCTCCACATACCCAGTTATTGCTTCCTCCACCTTCCTGGATAAGTAAAAAAGAAAAGAAAAAGGTAAAGGTAAAGGACCCCGGATGGTTAAGTCCAGTCAAAGGTGACTATGGGGTTGTGCCACTCATCTCGTTTTCAGGTTGAGGGAGCCGGCGTTTGTTCACAAACAGCTTTCTGGGTCATGTGGCCAGCATGATTAAACTGCTTCTGGTGCAATGGGACACTGTGACAGAAGCCAGAGAGCACGGAAACACCATTTACCTTCCCGCCGCAGAGGCACCTATTTATCTACTTGCACTGGTGTGCTTTCGAACTGCTAGGTTGGCAGGAGCTGGGACAGAGCAACGGGAGCTCACCCCATCATGGGGATTCGAACAGCCAATCTTCTGATCGGCAAGCCCAAGAGGCTCAGTGGTTTAGATCACAGGGTCACCCGCATCCCTTTCTGGATAAGACACAGGGGAGATCCCATCCAACTAGAGATCATCGAATGAGTAGCACGATGTCACAACACCATGTAGCCAATAAGATTCAGTTATGTGTGATGCCAGTGAAGGCAAATGACATCAATACGTATGAATGTGTCAATATTTATTAAGTCAATATTTGTACAAGGAATGCTGGGGTGGGGGGGGGGGAGGAAGAGTTTTTAATTTTAAATACTGAAAATGTTTGCAAACACAACAACAACCTGAGTTGTTTTGGCTCAACTCAGTTTTTAATATCCATTCTTCCAAATCCAGAAAACTTTGCACATAGCAGCAAGCTGCACATGATTGTACACCAAACAGGTGGTGGTGATTGGACAGTCATTGAAACAGAACACAGAAAAAAAGGAAAGAAAACATGACCAAAAATGATCTAAATTGTCTAAGAGACAAGCCTGATATCCAATCTCGCACAATCCATTGGGTTTATGCGTGGTAAATTCATACCATTAGAGCGCAAAAAATAATTGAGTTTTCATTTTTCAAGGCCTAATGCTCTTATCTTTAGCTCATCACATTGTTATCCAAAAAAAAATCTGCTTGCTCATCAGGTGAGCTTTGATAATCTTCCCTAGTCCTAGTATTTATTCATATATTTTTAGATTAAATTAAAAGAATAGAAAACCTTAGCACTGAACCCAATTAAAAACGAAGTGATTAGCTATGAATAACTGTAAAAGTGACCCAAAAAAAGAGACCAAAAGGAAAGGCAATCAGTGCTCTTTAATTGACACAACAACTTTGGTGTGAAATTTGAAATGAATAAAGGAGCTGATCAGAGAGCCCATTACAATATGCTTCCCCTCCCCTCCTTCCCCATTTTTAATAGCTAAGACTCCATCACATGCCAGGCTTTGACAAGTAAATTTTTTTTTTTTTAATTAGCTAGCTTATGTGCTTTTATCAAAAACTATGGTGCATCTGCATTTGGAGTACACTTCTTGGCACCCCATGCCCAAAAGGATATCGTAGAACTTGAATAGGTGCAGAAAAGAGAGCTCCAGATGATGAAAGGCGCATGGGGCCTTTTAGTTTAGAACAGGCATCCCCAACCTTCGGCCTTCCAGATGTTTTGGACTACAATTCCCATCATCCTTGACCACTGGTCCTGTTAACTAGGGATCATGGGAGTTGTAGGCCAAAACATCTGGAGGGCCGCAGGTTGGGGATGCCTGGTTTAGAAAAAGGCAACTATGGAAGGGACATGTATAAAGTTATAAAATGGATTGGCAGGGGATTGAGGAATTGAGTACTACTTCATTCGATGCACGATCAATGTACATAGTTTGCTGTCATAAAATATGGCGATGACCACTGGCTTAAAGGTAAAGGTAAAGGGACCCCTGACCATTAGGTCCAGTCGTGACCGACTCTGGGATTGCAGTGCTCATCTCGCTTTATTGGCCGAGAGAGCCGGCGTACAGCTTCCGGGTCATGTGGCCAGCATGACTAAGCCACTTCTGGAGAACCAGAGCAGTGCACAGAAATGCCATTTACCTTCCCGCCGGAGCGGTACCTATTTATCTACTTGCACTTTGATGTGCTTTTGAACTGCTAGGTTGGCAGGAGCAGGGACTGAGCAACGGGAGCTCACCTCGTCACGGAGACTCGAACCACCGACCTTCTGATGGGCAAGTCCTAGACTCTGTGGTTTAACCCACAGCGCCACCCGTGTCCCTGAGCACTGGCTTAGATGGCTTTAAAAATAATTGGACAATTCATAGAGGACAGGTCCATCAGTGGCTAATAGCCGTGAAAGCTAAACAAAGCCTCCAGAGGAAGCAGAGTTCTCAATGACACTTGTTGAGCTGGGAAATAGCAGGGGATACCAGTTTGGCATAACTGTTCAATTAGAATTCTAGAAATGTAGAAATTCCACACATTTTATTTAAAGGAATGTTAGCTTGTTCTCTCTTGTAATCCGAGAAAATAGTTGCAACCAAGGATCAGAGTAAATGAAGGAGAAAGAATAAGGAATCTCAGAATCTTGTCACTGCCACCTATTTTGACAAGGAAAGCTTTGGGATTGGGGCAGAGGAAGAGTATTAGCCATCACACAACTGGGAGTACCAAAGCCTAGCAAATCTTGGAGACCAAGCTTGTCTATGAGCTGTCAGAGTAGCTAGGCAAGAGGTTGTTGCTCCTATCCAGTCTCCATCTAAAAATGAACAAGGCTGCTATTCTGTACCTACTTTCCTGGGAGTAAAAGCCATTGAGCTTACTTGGACATTCTTGTGAGTAGAACCTGTGTAAGCTTTGTAGCCATGGAAAGGATGCTGTTATTCCCCCCTTGTGGAAAAATGAAGCAACACATTTGGAGAACCCCATGAGATGAGAGAAAAAACTCCCCTTACTCTGATATTGGTGGAGACACATCTCCCCAACACACATCCTTGAATGATCTATGGCAAGATGCCCAATTCTGTTGCTTGAAAAAAATTACAGTTGTACCTCGGAAGTCAAATGGAATCCATTCCGGAAGTTCGTTTAACTTCCAAAACGTTCAGAAACCAAGGTACGGCTTCCGATTGGCTGCAGGAAGCCGTGGAAACCCCGTCGGATGGTCAGGTTCCAAAGAACATCCGCAAACACTCACTTCCAGGTTTGCAGCGTTCAGGAGCCAAAACGTTTGACTCACAAGGCGTTCGTCAATCAAGGTGCAACTGTATATAGGCTGATAGGTAAAGGTAAAGGGACCCCTGATCATTAGGTCCAGTCGTGGCCGACTCTGGGGTTGCGGCGCTTATCTTGCTTTATTGGCCGAGGGAGCTGGCATACAGCTTCCGGGTCAGGTGGCCAGCATGACTAAACCGCTTCTGGCAAACCAGAGCAGTGCACGGAAATGCTGTTTACCTTCCCACCGGAGCGGTACCTATTTATCTACTTGCACTTTGACATGCTTTCGAACTGCTAGGTTGGCAGGAGCAGGGACCGAGCAACGGGAGCTCACCCTGTCACGGGGATTCGAACCGCCAACCTTCTGATCGGCAAGTCCTAGGCTCTGTGGTTTAACCCACAGCGCCACCCGTGTCCCTTAGGCTGGTAGAGTATTGTACATATTCAAGCTGATATTTCAATACACATTTGGGGCAGCATGACACCTGGTGCTATAGAAGTTGTTCATTCGTGGGTTGTCAGTGGTGAATGTTTAACATTAACATTATAGCCATTTTCATCTAGAAGCTATGGACAGGGCCAGTACATTACAGTTCTCAGTCCACTTTCATTCAGGTAGTTCCCATTCATTTTGCATAGTGCCTGGGGCTACGAGGACAAGAGAGGGAAATCGGCAGCAGAACAGTGAAAGAAAGAGCTGACAATTTAACATGGAAAGCAGAAATCGGAGGTTTTTATGTCCCTCTCAGAAGTACTTGTGCAGTTCTGAGCTCAGTGAAGAGGAAGAGAGAGTCCGTAAGCTGAGCAGAATGTCTTTCGCATAAAGTGGGTCTCACTACTAAGCATGTGAGAGGCGAGAGAAATTATTCTGAAAGGAGAGTAGAAAAGCCTGCCATTCCTTCTGTTCATCAAAGGGAAGGAAGAAGCAAATGAATCAGAAATCAAAGATTGAATATCATCGGTCTTGCTGACAAAGAAATCAGCAATCCCCTCACAGCAAGTGCACGAGTTGGGGAAGAAAGCTAAAAGGACATAGAAGCCTTGAACAAAAATGGGTCTTTCCATTTATAACAGTAATTTTAAAACAACATTTTGATTTAGTAGCTGCAAAGATTCTTTGAACTATAGTGTGTGTGTGTGTGTGTGTGTGTGTGTGTGTGTGTATCTATAGGACAAAAATCTGGCCATTTTATACACTTCAAACTTGGAAGTGTATAAAAAGTTTAAAGTCCCAATGAATCAATAGGAGAGTTAAGCATCTGCTTAAAATATCTCATATTGAAATGAGTGGAACTGAAATATATTCACCTTATCTGGATATATCTTATAAAGTAAATGTTAGAAACTCAGGGAATATTAACTCTTTCCATTTGCCAATTGGGAAATTTACTGTTATTTACTGCTGAACACTAAATCTCATCTAGGCAAGTACCTACGGGACTGCCTCTCCTGGTATGTCCCACAGAGAAATTTACGGTCTGCAAATAAAAACATCCTGAAGATCCCAGGCCACAGAGAGGTTAGGCTGGCCTCAACTAGAGCCAGGGCTTTCTCGGCCGCGGCTCCAATCTGGTGGAACGCTCTGTCACAAGAGACTAGGGCCCTGCGGGACCTGACATCTTTCCGCAGGGCCTGCAAGACAGAGCTGTTCCACCAGGCCTTTGGTCAGGGCGCAGCCTGACCCCCTCCTCTGGCAATCGGCACAGAATTTTGCTTAATGGTTGCCATCAATTTGATTTTAATTAATTTTATAATGAATGTTTTTAGAATGTTGGATTATTTTGATTGTTGTTAGCCGCCCTGAGCCCAGCTTCGGCTGGGGAGGGCGGGATATAAATAAAATTTATTATTATTATTATTATTATTATTATTATTATTATTATTATTTTGGCAAGTTACAAACATTTATCTGTTTGCCATTGTTTAGTAGACAAAGAGGGCACTTTGCATGGCCCAGCTAACCAAATTTTATCCCCATGCCCTTCATTTACTGGTAAAGAACTATGCCAAATGCCATGACACAGGGAGAAATATTGAAAACATCCTTGTTACGCAATGATTTATGATGGGTGCCGTTTTATAAATGACTCAAGTTTACCCTCATTTCTTTAAAATTACTGGCAAATGTCAAAACTTACCAGGATCGGGGGATGCCCAGAATGGTAAAAAGTAATTGCTTTTTTATTAATTTTATTTTGTGTATAGTATTCTGATTGTACAGATGTGTACAATCTGCCTGATCAGATGTGTACAGGGATCTGCCTGATCATATGAAGAAGAAGAGGAGGAGGAGGGGGAGGAGGAGGAGTTTGGATTTGCTATTCCACTTTATCACTACCCTAAGAAGTCTCAAAGCAGCTAACAATCTCCTTTCCCTTCCTCCGCCACAATAAACACTCTGTGAGGTGAGTGAGGCTGAGAGACTTCAGAGAAGTGTGACTAGCCCAAGGTCACCCAGCAGCTGCTTGTGGAGAAGCGGGGAATTGAACCCAGTCCACCAGATTACGAGTCCACTGCTCTTAACCAATACACCACACTGGCTCTCATGTATAGTGTCAAGGGCCGACATTCAAGCTCTTTCATGACCCTGCCGGGGCTGCAGAATATCTTTGTGTGGTTGGCATGAAGAGGAATTTTAAGTTCATTTGGTTGCAAATGCTTCAAAACTCTCCTTGTGCTTGAGAACCCTGATAACACAGACTTCCCAGATGCAGGATACATACCCAATGCCTATGCCGTTGGTTGTTTCAGGATACACACCCAATGCCTGTGCCCAAACCTGCTGATATCCGTAATCAATAAAGTTGTGGCCTGCTTAATCCCAATACATTTGTCCTGTGCTTATTGTATCTACCCCCAACCCCATCTACGGTGGGTTCACTGCGCCTGGGCCCACAACCATGACCTTATGGAACATCTGGTATTCCAGGAGACCAGTAATGAAGATCGAGTAAGAATCTGTGAAGACTTTCCAGTTCACTTAAATGGTGAGCCAAGTTCCTTGAAGGCAGAGGGTGTGGGAAAGGACATGAAATAACACTGTGTATGGATTGGATCTAGGGTGAGAGAGCCAGTGTGGTGTAGTGGTTAAGAGCAGTGGACTCATAATCTGGTGAACCAGGTTCATGTCCCTGCTCCTCCACATGCAGCTGCTGGGTGACCTTGGGCTAGTTACACTTCTTTGAAGTCTCTCTCAGCCCCACTCACCTCACAGAGTGTTTGTTGTGGGGGAGGAAGGGAAAGGAGATTGTTAGCCGCTTTGAGACTCCTTCGGGTAGTGATAAAGCGGGATAGCAAATCCAAACTCTTCTTCTTCCTGCAACAATATCAGTTTAAGAAAGGCAAAAACTCTTCTCTTTACCCAAGACTTTGGGCCTTAGTTTGAAGGATGGTATTGTGGCCTCTTTCAGTGGGGCAGGTTCTGTTAAGTCCAACATTTTATTTCTACAGCTGTGCTTTCTATTGGTTTTAGCGTAACCTGCTTTGTGTCGCTCTGTGAGAAAAGCAACTAACAAGCACAATAAAGAATAATAATAAAATAATATGCATTTATTTTAATTTTTTGGTAAAATAGTCTTGTGTGAGAATGCAGAAAGAGATAAGGAAGGTAAACCTGAGCACAAAACTATTAAAGAGTTTTGCTGTTACAGAAAAGGCACTGGAAAGAATTGGAAACAAGAAGAGTGAGGGGCTTAACCATCAGGACCTTTGGAAGCAGTTATCAAATGACCCAAGTCCTATTTTGGAGCAAAGAGGAAACATGGGTACGGTGGGGCTGTGGAACCATCCATTTAGCACTGCCCTTGGGGCCGTGTGACTCTCTTGGTCAGTTGCACAATGACAGTAAACTTCTGAAGCACAGCTGAGAATCCTGTTGCAGAGACAACCTTTCAACAGGTCAAGGCAGGTGTATATGATTCTCTCCACCCCCATTTAATCCTCACAAGAACCTGGTGAGGTAGGCTGGACACTCAATGAGCTTCAATGCTGAGCTGAGATTTGAACCTAGGTCTCCCTAGTCCTGATCTGACACTGGCTCTCAGTAGATACTTAAAAATGTACTACGTACATCCCAACCATGTCCATGATTGAAGTGCTGTGATGTAAATAGAGGTTTTTACTCCAACAGCTATAACCATGTCTCTGACCAGGTAAACTGGGCATAGCTATCCATCTTCTATTCTTTGTTCTAACAAACCCCTCTAACACAGTTGCTACAACAATTTCCTTAGCTTGCACTAGGGTGAAGATGAGGTTGCTCTCATTGCATTTGAGATGTGATGTCAAAGACCAAAAGCAGGAAGGAATTTTTGGAATATGGCGCACCATACATCACAATTGGGACTACAGTGGTACCTCAGGTTAAGTACTTAATTTGTTCCGGAGGTCCGTTCTTAACCTGAAATTGTTCTTAACCTGAAGCACCACTTTAGCTAATGGGGCCTCCTGCTGCTGCCGCGCCGCCAGAGCCCGATTTCTGTTCTTATCCTGAAGCAAAGTTCTTAACCTGAAGCACTATTTCTGGGTTAGCAGAGTGTGTAACCTGAAGCGTATGTAACCCGAGGTACCAGTGTATTTCTTAAAAACAGAAACAAAAAATGTAACAATATACCAACATTGTCCGATACAGAGAAGCAAATTTTACCAGATTCAAGTAAGGCAATAAATGACATTCTTCTTATGCAGCTATGCCTTGGAATTTTGGCGGCAGCAATGGAAATAAGGAACACAATCAGCAAGGGCTGCTTTCATGAAATGGCAAATTATTCAGTGGTGAAAGCCAAGTTTCTGTTAAACATCTCATGTTATCTTAGGTACCAGTCACATAATCCCTTATCAGCTAAACTTTTTTTTATTATTATAAAAAATAAAAAAAATAAGGAACTTATATTCAAAAGGCCAAAGAAGAATTTCTAATGAGAAAGGATGTGCCAGCTTTTGGGGAAATTAACTGCTCCAGTGAATTGCAGAGATAAAGCGGAAGAAATTATCCCAATGATTCATCTATTGTAATTAGAGATGGGCCTCAGCTTCTGAGGTACACAGCCAGATCCAAACTTCTCTCAAACTAGAAAGGGGTGTGTGTGTGTTTTGCCTTGAGTCTTTTTCTTTTAAATGGCAAATACAACAGCTGAACAACTGAAACCAGTGTGGTGGCAAATACAACAGCTGAACAACTGAAACCAGAGAGCCAGTGTGGTGTAGTGGTTAAGAGCGGTAGTCTCCTAATCTGGGGAACCGGGTTCGCGTCTCCGCTCCTCCACATGCAGCTGCTGGGTGACCTTGGGCCAGTCACACTTCTTTGCAGTCTCTCAGCCCCACTCACCTCACAGAGTGTTTGTTGTGGGGGAGGAAGGGAAAGGAGAATGTTAGCCGCTTTGAGACTCCTTAAAGGGAGTGAAAGGCGGGATATCAAATCCAAACTCTTCTTCTTCTTCTGAAACACCAATCACTTATTTTTCCTGCCAAGGAGTGTTTGTGATTCGAGGACCCGATCCCCGCTTGGGGAATGAAGACACGTGGACACAGTATATTAGGTTAATGGGCAAGAAAAGGCCACAACTTTATTGATTACAGCATGTGAGAAGGTATTGGCTTAGGCACTGGACCACGAACAATTTGACTCCACCCACTCGGAGAGGGGTGAGTCTGCTGAGGGGTTAACCGCCAGTAGGGGGAGCCTGTTGATCCAAATACAACTATAAGCTCACCCCTGATGTCACCGAGGGTCGTGCCATGGCCCCCCACCACACAGGGCATTGGACAGGATCCACGACTGCCGGATTCCTTTAACGGAATACCCATAAGTGAAAGGGTAGGCGATGGCCACACCTTGCCCTTCCATACACCAACAACACATTCCAATGCCTAACCGCCAAATACCAAGAAATTTGTGACGGTTGCTACGAGGTAGGCGAAAAAAAAACAAGAGGCCGGTGCCAATTTGCCAATTGGAAAAAACTCCTACCAGGCCCCTTGGGCAACCAGGGCGACCAACCATAGGTCCATAGCAAGGCCAAGCGAGAAGCTACGCCCTAGAGGGAGTGGTGGGTGGGTGACTCATGGAAGATCGGGAGCGAATGGCGGGGAGAGCTGGCGCGGCCACATTTGAGTGGCTAAACCATGCCCCCCGGTGCCACCCGATTGGGTGCCCAACTGGGGGGGCCGTGGTGCACCAGCGATGGTGAGAGGGCAGGGGGCTGAATGCCCCCTGCGTGACGCGGGAATCGTCTCCCGGTCACAACCCCTCTGCTCCGGAAGGAGGAGAGGCTAAATGGCATCTGTTGGTGTTATTGTTGGCCGATCCAGTAGCGTGCAAGAGAAAGGAATACAGTGGTGCCTCGCAAGACGAAAAGAATCCGTTCCGCGAGTCTCTTCGTCTTGCGGGTTTTTTCATCTTGCGAAGCAAGCCCATTAGCGGTTTAGCGGATAGCGCTACAGTATTAGCGGCTTAGCGGGCTTAGCGGATCAGCTGTTAAGCGGCTTAGCGATCAGCTGTTAAGCGGCTTAGCAGATCAGCTGATAAGTGGCTTAGTGGCTTAACGGATCAGCTGATAAGCGGCTTAGTGGCTTAACGGATCAGCTGTTAAGCGGCTTAGCCGATCAGCTGATAAGCGGCTTAGCGGCTTAGCGGCTCAGCTGATAAGCGGCTTAGTGGCTTAACGGATCAGCTGATAAGCGGCTTAGCGATCAGCTGTTAAGCGGCTTAGCGGATCAGCTGATAAGCGGCTTAGTGGCTTAACGGATCAGCTGTTAAGCGGCTTAGCGGCTCAGCTGATAAGCGGCTTAGCGATCAGCTGTTAAGCAGCTTAGCGGATCAGCTGATAAGCGGCTTAGCGGCTTGGGGAAAAGGGGGGGGGGAGGAAAAAAACCCCGCAGGAACTCGCAAGACATTTTCATCTTGCGAAGCAAGCCCATAGGAAATTCGTTTTGCGAAGCACCTCCAAAACGGAAAACCTTTCGTCTAGCGGGTTTTCCGTCTTGCGAGGCATTCGTCTTGCGGGGCACCACTGTATGTGGCTTTGACGGTGCACTAACATCCTGATATCTAGCCACAAAAATCCAAAATGGAAGATTAAAACTACCTGTAGTAGGTTTTTCCCCCCTGGAGCATTCTAAGTCCAAGGTTGGCTTCTTCAGGAGTAAAAGCTTACTCCAAGCTGGTACTGGCTTTAATAATCTGTGAAGAATGACTTTTTCTTCATCAGCTTAACTTTAATTCAGCTGATAAGCCACTTTGGGTAAATCTGGCTGACGGTCAGTCCTAGATCCATAGTTGTAATACAGACCACCACACTGAACCAAGGCTGGGTCGAAGGACCAACACAGCCAGGTATCTACTAAGGTCGCCTAACATCAATTTACAAATGGCTGACATTGAATCTGCCCCCCCCCCCCCCGAGGAATAGCCCCACTGATCCTCTGCGACCAGTTCCAGTCAGGCTGGCTGACAGCAGTCCTGAACACGCTTCAGAAACTGGGATTTGCCCCTCAAGCCCTTCTAAGTCTGGGGTTGGGCCAGGCAAAAGCTACAGTCAGGCAAAGAATCACAGACACCCTTGAAAATATGCTGGCTGTGTGTGTGTGTGTGTGTGTGTGTGTGTGTGTTTTAAAGCACCAATTCAGATTTCGGAATTAGGTATTTACATTAATATTAATGAAATCAGCCCATGCTAGTCCTTTGCAAACGTTAAATGTGACAATTTAATCCTCAACAGGAGATGGCAACCCCAATAAAGGCAAATTCCATGTTCGGGATCATTAGAAAGGGGATTAAAAATAAAACTGTCAATGTCCTAATGCCTTTACACAAATCTGATGGCTGTATATTACCTCCAGTATCACAGGCAGTATGTCTCACTGAATATCCTCTGATGGGCAATGTGAGTGGGCGAGTGCAATTATGCTCATGGTCTGCTTGCAAACTTACCTTAGGCATTTGATTGGCCACTGTGGGGAGACTAGAAGGGAAGGCTACAGTGGCCTTTGGTCGAACGCAGCAGGGCATTTCTTAGTTCTTCAAACTGCTCAGACAGCTGCACTCTCCCGAGAGAAGCCTCCTTTTGGGAACATGTCAAGAGCGGTAACTTCATGCTGTCCTACTTAAGTTCTGCTGTGGTGCAGAGCAGCTCCAGAACTCAGGGAAGGATGAGTTCAGAAACGGGTGTTCTGGTTGGATTCTTTGTATTCAATATATTTCTAGGCCACGTTTCATTCAAATGAATCCCAAAGGGGCTTACAAACAATAAATAACGATAATATGATAGAACGTAATAGAATATCACAAATACAGCATAAATCATATTGAATAATTAACAAACCGCCAGCGAAACAATTACAATCTATAAAACACTGTTAACAAAGCTTGTTATTACCCAGCAGTTAATGATGAGCACATTGTCCATTAGTTCTTCTTGCATTTTGCATTATCTTATGGAGTGTTTCTATATCCTTTACTTGCTCACGAGCTTCTTATTTCTTATTAAAGGCAGTGCAGAAAGAGTCCTTATTCAAAACTATCGAGTGCCTAGCCAGTGCTATGCTGAAATCCCTATTGCTTGTGCAATAAAGACTGTCGGACTGACCAAGGGCAGATTAGAGTGAGGGCACTACAATCAGCTAATGGAACCTGATTAGTTTTGCCTCAACCGAATCTTTATTGTCTTGTGGAAAACCAAAGGTGGGCCTTTTCACTGGTGGCACCAGTGCTGTGGAATGCACGCCCCCAAAAAGAAAATATGAGAGGACCCATCAGTGTTGGCATTCTGCCAGCTCCTGGAGGCACAACTGTTACGGCAAGCGATCTCATGAACTGAACATCTGGTTCTATTAACTGTTTTTTTAAAAAAAAACAAAGAACAAAAAAAAATTGCTTTGAATTTTTATTGTTTGTCCCATTGTACATTTCACTAAAGGAAGTTTTAATGCCCCAATGGAATTGCTATTTCGTGTTTAATTATGTATTGATTAAATAGTTGTAAACCACCGAGAAGCTGTTTTGTCAAGGAAGTGACAGCTAAAAAAGCCAATGCAATTCTGGGCTGCATCAATAGGAGTATAGCATCTAGATCAAGGGAAGTAATAGTGCCACTGTATTCTGCTCTGGTCAGACCTCACCTGGAGTACTGTGTCCAGTTCTGGGCACCACAGTTCAAGAAGGACACTGACAAACTGGAACGTGTCCAGAGGAGGGCAACCAAAATGGTCAAAGGCCTGGAAACGATGCCTTATGAGGAACGGCTAAGGGAGCTGGGCATGTTTAGCCTGGAGAAGAGGAGGTTAAGGGGTGATATGATAGCCATGTTCAAATATATAAAGGGATGTCATATAGAGGAGGGAGAAAGGTTGTTTTCTGTTGCTCCAGAGAAGCGGACACGGAGCAAGGGATCCAAACTATAAGAAAGAAGATTCCACCTAAACATTAGGAAGAACTTCCTGACAGTAAGAGCTGTTTGACAGTGGAATTTGCTGCCAAGGAGTGTGGTGGAGTCTCCTTCTTTGGAGGTCTTTAAGCAGAGGCTTGACAACCATATGTCAGGAGTGCTCTGATGGTGTTTCCTGCTTGGCAGGGGGTTGGACTCGATGACCCTTGTGGTCTCTTCCAACTCTATGATTCTATGATTCTAAGTGGTACACTCATAATAATAGTCAGACTCGATCAATTCCAGCACCGTCCCACATTGCCAAGTTGCAATTCTGACACAGGGGCTGGGCTGGGTCAAAGAATGACTTTGCTGGGCCCGTACCCCGCCCCCCGCCCAAGCAAAGGTGCTGACTGGCACACCTGTACCCATCAGCCCTGTCACTTCTTAACCTTCTTATTGCTTCCTTTTTGCCTGCTTTTCCTAAATCAATGAGAAATTACAACAGGGAGGAGAAGGAACTGCTGGTGCCACTCATCTTTGGGTCATTAGGACCTCATATTAGGCATTGTGCAGAGGCAAATGTGACAGCACTGGGTGCTAGATTCAGGTAGGTAGCCACGTTGGTCTGACGCAGTCGATATATATATAAAAAAATAGTCCAGTAGTACCTTAGAGACCAACTAAGTTTCTTGGTATAAGCTTTCGTGTGCATGCACACTTCTTCAGATACCTTCAGATACTGGGTGCTCACAGTCAAACAGTCATAGCTGCGAAGGGCCCCATTCTATTGCAAGGAATGCTGCAACACGCAAGTATTTTGCCTGTTCAAAACCTTTGGCAGGGCAGCTAGAGCATTTCAAAAGAGCCACAGAGATGTCCTTCCCTATATAACAGCAGAAGCAGCTGGTAGGGCCGAACAGAGCCAATCCAACCCTCTCAACAAAACAACCGCACCATTCCAACCCCCCACCACCTTCTCTTTCCTTCTGTTACCAGTGGTGACCTCCACATTGGGAAACCAGATAAGCAATGCTGTCCCACAGCACTCTAAATGATAATGATGTTGTTGTTGTTGTTTAGGGAAGATTTAATGTCTGATGCTGTTTTGTTTTTAATATTCGGTTGGAAGCCACCCAGAGTGGCTGGGGAAACCCAGCCAGATGGGCGGGGTATAAATAAATTATTATTATTATTATTATTATTATTATTATTATTATGCATCTGGCTGGGGTTAGGCAGCGAGACAAAATAAGCAGCCATATCTGGAACAGGGTGGCCAAATCTGTATTTTTTAGAAAAGCATATGGTTGAATTGTAATGCCTATATTAAGGAGCATTACATGAGGCATATGCATGGAAGAAAAAAGGTCATCCAAATCCAACTGAATGCTGGGGCTGGGAGGAACAACGGGAGAACTTCCTCCAGTTCCTCCTTCCTGGTTAACATTTTTGCAATTTCCTCTTGGGGCACACTGGGAATTGATGCAGCATTGACTCTTATCATTTGTGTTTTACCTGTTGATCTTGCCCAGATGGTGATAGAGACCTTGCCTATTGTCTCTGGGTCACCATCCCTTGTATTTTGCTCAGTGCTTGCTGTTTACCACATAAGACAAGGGTGGCCAACTCCCAAGAGACTGTCATCTACTCACAGAGTTAAAAACTGGCAGTGATCTATCCCTTTTTTGGGGTTAAGATCAAAGTTGTTGAACTTTTTTCAGGAAGGAAAACCCTGTTTTGGGGGGTTCCGGTCTTTTTTTAGGGAGGAAGAAAGCCCCAATTTTTGGGTGCAGGGCTTCTTGGAGGGGAGCCATTGATCTACCACAGACTTTCAATGATCTACCAGTAGATCACAATCTACCTGTTGGACGTGCCTGACCTAAGATATCAACATCACATGAATTCTGGTCTTCCAGGTTGTTGGGTCAGGGGTGGAAGAAAGTTTTATATTCAGCACTATCTCCCTAAGTTCAAGCCCAGGAATAGCCCTCCCTGGATTCTCAGACAGACATCCATTGCTGTCGTGGGAAGCAAGTAAAACCCAGAGCACAGCTTGGCTAACAACCCGCAGCAATGTTTTCTACAGTTTGCGAAAAGGAACGTGAAGCACCTCCATGCAGACACAAACGCGGTTGCTACATTGATCAAATGTTGCCGGAGCGATCAAATCTCTTTCTTCCCTCAAAAGTAGAAACCTCAAATTGGCCTTGAACTTTCACTGGAGAGGAAGTTTGGTCACAAAAGAGACAATCAAAGATATTGTGGTTGCCTGAGGCAGAAAATCAAAATGGCACTTTCCCATGCTGGTAAGAATATAACAATAAACTCAATAATTGACAATTTGCTGCTCTGGAACGGCACCCCAGAGTCTGCCACCTGAGGAGGTCTGCCCCACCCTGCCTCATAACAGAGCTGGCCTGGCAATTGTAGTCAATGCCAATATTCCAGCTGCCACAGCCATAGAAACAGGCACCCTGAGCCAATTCCAGACAGCAGAAGGTAAAATTGCATTATGGAACCCATTTGCTGAAAGTTGGGGGCAGGGAGTAGAATGAAAGAAGCATGCTATCAACATAAGCATATTCCTACTAATTAAGTAAAAACTTTTTTTTCAAAAAAGAAAACAATTATCAAGCAAATAAGAGAAGCCAAAAATTGCCCCAAACCCTATAACATCTAGAGGAAAAAAATTGCAGATTAAAAAAAACCAGGCTAAAGCAGACCTCAAAGCAGAGCAGCCATCTGTGCCAGCCACGATTTCGTAATAATCCAACTCCTAATAGCATTGCGAATAATAACAGTAAAAATGGCAAGAGTTGCTATGTTTTCCCAGCAGTAATTATAGAACCTTTCTGTGGTGTCTGATCTTTGCTTATGGATCGTTACAACTGTGCTTAACGCTTTCAGAAACGCAACGTTTCTCTCCTTACAATACTCCCATCCGTTCCCATTACAAAATAGAGGAGAAATGTTTCTGTGCTGATTTCTGATTTCCTGGAAATGTTCACCCTATATCCACCAGTGAAATTCGAGACAGCCATGGCTTTAATGTCCCTAGACTGTAAAAAAGAAAAAGAGAAAGTTTCCACTTATCTGCCAATCAGCTGCTAAACTAATAGGTCATATAAGGAAGACCATCTACAGACTTTTTCACATGGCTTCATTTTTTAACCACCTGATTCCTCAGCACTCAGAGATTCATAGTTGGTTGTGTGAACAACACTGATGGAAAAGACTTGTGTTTGTGGAGGAAGTGATTAGGAAGGTGGGACTTTGACTCTAAGCAGATCTGGATTGGACAGTTCTTTGGATAGAAGACTGCTCATTTATACTCCCCTTGGCTCTCTGGAGGAAAGGTACAATATAATGAATAACCAAATCACAGGTAGGAGGAGGGGGCGCTAGAGAAGGAGACTAATAATTTAAATAAACACTTTGCGTGTCAAGGTCTCCAAGCCACCCCCCAAATAACTCACATCACACACATTATTTTTGTTTAAGGTTTTTGGCATAATTTTGGCCACAACTTTATTGAAATACATAAGCGTGAGTGGTTGTTTAGGCATTGGTTAAGACTATCTGTCCCCCCGCCTGGGGACAGAACTGACTTCCGGGCACCACCGAAAGCCAGTAAGGGAAAACAATATTGGGGAGAAATGGAGCTGAGTCACAGGCCCTCACCTCTCCCCGCGTGCTCCCTGAGGCTTGCCGGCCCTAGCCCCATTCCAGGGATTCGAACGAAAAGATGGCAAGCCCCTGGATTCCTTTAACGGAATTCCCTTTCCACAGCAACCATGGAGGGGCAGGCCCAGCCTATCCTAACCCCTCCTCCAACCAATTTATAACCAATGCCTAACCGCAACCTTACAAGTTGTGACGATTTGCTATGCAGTAGGCAAAAACCAAATGGCCCAGCCAATCAGCCAAATGGACAAAATTCCTACCAGGCCCCTGCCCCAATGGCAGATGACCCCATGACAGGCATAGCAAGGTCAACACAAAAAAAACCCTTAATTTAGGGCGGGTGGGTGGGTGATCTGTTGCATGCAGCAAAGAGAAAGCTCCAGGCTGCGTGCAGAGTATTTTAAACCTTTTACCCCTCCCACCCAAATTGCAACATAACTTTTACCCCAGCAACCCAGCCATCCAATCGTTGCCCTAGGCCCTCTTTAGGAACCCTGCCTGGCAACAGAGGGGTGGCTCGGTGTATCTCGGTGGATCTCCATGAGGGAGAACACGCTTTCTCACCTTAGGTCTTATAGAGCAGGGGTGGCCAACTCCCAAGAGACTGTGATCTACTCCCAGAGCTAAAGACTGGCAATGATCTACCCCCTTTCTGGGGGTTCAGGTCAAAGTTGTTGAGCTCCTTTCAGAGGGTTCAGGTCAAAGTTTAAGAGTCCCATAAGAGAGCCAGTGTGGTGTAGTGGTTAAGAGCGGTAGCCTCGTAATCTGGGGAACCGGGTTCGCGTCTCCGCTCCTCCACATGCAGCTGCTGGGTGACCTTGGGTTAGTCACACTTCTCTGAAGTCTCTCAGCCCCACTCACCTCACAGAGTGTTTGTTGTGGGGGAGGAAGGGAAAGGAGATTGTTAGCCGCTTTGAGACTCCTTCGGGTAGTGATAAAGTGGGATATCAAATCCAAACTCCTCTCCTCCTCCTCCTCCTCCTCCTCCTTCTTCTGACTGAGCCATCTCCCCATTCTCATACCATACTTCTTAACACACCCTTAACATGGGTTTTGTCAGGGTTTCATGTCCAAAATGCAAGTTCTTTTAGCATTTTCATTTCTTAATGCAAGAAATGCAAGGAAATTTCACCTGCCATCCTGGTGCAAAGTAGGTTGTGTGAGTGTGTCTGTACGAAGGCTGAGCACTGGATTCGGCTGAAGCCCAAGACAATCCAGGGTGATCAGGGTGGAGTGGGGGATCCAGGATTCAGTCAAGACATCCACATGTTGCTCTGGCTTGAGTCAGGCTGCCCACAGTGATCTGAGGCTGTCAGGAGGTATGCCTTGAGCAGGAATTCAGATACTCCTTTACAAGGCCCTTCCATGCAGCCGACCAACTGCATGTTTAATTTGATTTTGTATAATGTCAGACCCTCCAAGATTCCCTGTTTCCCAGGGACAGTCCCAGATTTACAGAAGCTGTCCCAGTTTCTGATTTGATCCCAGAATGTCCCACTTTTCCTTAGGACGTCCCTATTTTCATCAGAGAAGTATTGGAGGGTATGGAGCTAGCTGACCCCTAAGCCAAGGAGATAAGTAACTATACAACCTTTAAAAGACATCTGAAGGCAGCCCTGTATAGAGAAGTTTATACGTTTAATGTTTTATTATTTGTTATATATTTTGGAAGCTGCTCAAAGCGGCTGGGGCCACCCAGTCAGATGGGCATGGTATGAATAAGAAAATTATTATTATTATTATTATTATTATTATTATTATTATTATTAAGTAGGACATCCCTGTGTTCATCAGAGAAATGTTGGAGGGTGTGTAATGTTTTAAATTGTTGTTTTAAACTGTTTTAAACATTGTATTCTTTTTGTAAACCACTCTGAGGTGTTTGTTTGTTTTTTTTAAAAAGTGGTATATAAATTTTATGAAATAAATGATATAATACGTACATTTTGGTGAAATTCTCAGGGGTGAGGTGCAGAATGTTTTATGTGCCTACTTTTGAGCTGGTTAAGGATTGCTTCTCCTTTCTTTCCTTCTACACATCATTCCCGCCAGTGTTCTTCACTCTGCAGCCTTCCTGGGTGACATCATGAGACAGCTCCTCCCATGAGGCTTTTTCAGCTCTGGAAGTGTCAGCAGCTAGGGAGACTGCAGAGTTCTGGGGAAATGTTTAACGGAAAGTGGAGGGAACACATACACACACCTTCTTGGGCCAAGTTTAGCTCAAAACCTGTACAGCCAATAATGGCTCAGATTGTGCTATTGCACTAAGCACCATGCCTTCAAGAGGCCAAGACTCTGAGCTTGCTTCCTTCCTTCCTTCCTTCCTTCCTTCCTTTCTTTCTTAAATTTTATTTGCTTAATTTGCTTAATTTGCTTAAAAAAAAATTCTTCATCATCCATGAATACAAAAAGATAAGAGAAATCAACTAAAAAAAGGAAAAAAATGTCTAATCTAATAGAACAAAGAAGATCTTCTTACTTAACGTACAACTTCCCATCCGCTCCATATTAACTTGTTGCCAAAACTTGTCAGATGGATATAAAACAGAAAATATAGATAAATATTTAATCGTCTGTGGTCTCAATTCTTACTACCAGCTACTACAGATGTTATTTGAATGCTACAACAGAGTTCAGACGGCTACAACTATTTTTCAAATATATTTCAACTACTTCCCACTTTGAAATAAATACATGTTTTGGTTTATTTTTCATTTTTTTCAGATAGATTATCCAACTCTGAGCTTTCATTTTAAAAAAGTAAGCCTCTAGCTCTACGGGCAGTAAAGTTATAAAGCAAAATGTACAGAGCATCCTTCTAGTTAATTTCTGGGAAATAAGTCAGCTCTGCCATGGAAGAAAAGCAGAATACAAATATAACCATTTCAATTGATCAATTGATCAATCAGTCAGTCAGTCAGTCAGTCATAGTACTCCAATGAATTTATCCCACATCATTGCCATTATGATGTGTGCATCCCCGCTCACACCATTATAGCTTGGGGTAAATTGTACTAGATATTAGCGTTGTGAGAACTCAAAGCATCAACCTTTGTGCTCTCAGTACTGCGTGGTTCAACCTGGGTATTTTATTGAGGAAAGTATCCATAAACGAATCTCGTAGAGAGATTGCTCTCACATCAAGAGGCATGCTAAGCCACTCTTACAGAGCATTGTGCTAAACTACTCTGCAGAAAATCTTTCTTTGCAATTTGTATACAAGCCTGGGTAAGGGCGTTGAATCAAGAAAACTTAATTTTGACAGGCCTGATATATAGTCTATTTTGGTTAACCAAAAGGAACACATACATTTTCTACATTAGAGAAATTTCCATTATTTTCCTCTCAGCCATGAAAATCGATTCTGATGTGATTACACTCGGAGGCCGCTTGATGTGCCTCTGACAGTACAAAATGGATAGAAACGGTGGGTGGTGTTGAATCAAGGATACTGTGGTTAGCTGAACTCTTGTCACAAAGTCAAAATGGTGAGATTAGAATGCACGCCATCCGTTTGTCTCATGCCAGGAACTGAGTCTCTGCGTGCCTGGGAGCAGGGTATAGGGGGAGTGTGGTAGCAATATTCTGATGTTTGATGATCAGAAGCACTTACATCATTTTCTGTTTGTTGTAAACAGTGCTATTTGCAGAAGTGGGAGGAAGTCACCACTGTTCATGGCCCAAGTATCTCCTAATACTAAATAATGGAATGCAATTTAATTGGTATCCATTAATTGGTATCCATTCTGAAGGAAATCAGCCCTGAGTGCTCACTGGAAGGACAGATCCCGAAGCTGGGGTTCCAATACTTTGGCCACCTCATGAGAAGAGAAGACTCCCCGGAAAAGACCCTGATGTTGGGAAAGATGGAGGGCACAAGGAGAAGGGGATGACAGAGGACGAGGTGGTTGGACAGTGTTCTCAAAGCTACTAACATGAGTTTGACCAAACTGCGGGAGACAGTGGGAAACAGGAGTGCCTGGCGTGTTCTGGTCCATGGGGTCACGAAGAGTCGAACATGACTAAACAACAATAGTTTATTGGTTAATTTTTCTAATAAGGTTGTTTCCCATACTATTTGGTACCATTGGTCTATGCTTACTCCTGAAAGGTCTCTCCAGTGTCTGGCTATGTTTCTGGCTGCTGAGAGTAGGTGGGTTATGAGCTCTTTATGATGTGAGTGGGCATTATTATCTTGGAAGATGTTTAGTCACCCCGGTATGGCTCCCCTTTATCACATACACAGCCCAACAAGACAACGACAAGAATCCACCATATGAATCAATATGGCTAACATAATTCAAAAACACCCACCCACCCCACTCACACATGAAAATAAAGTTCACCACAGCCAATCACAAACAAACAACCACACCTTAGGCCAACCTTTCTCACCACCAAAGGAACACAAGCGAATAGTAAATATCAGTCTCAACAAATGAGACTGA
Source organism: Podarcis pityusensis (assembly GCF_964106645.2). NCBI lineage: Eukaryota > Metazoa > Chordata > Lepidosauria > Squamata > Lacertidae > Podarcis > Podarcis pityusensis. Next base: position 9,533,746 of record NC_138034.1, on the reverse strand, counting down.
TATTAGAAAATGTAACTTGAAAAAAGAGACATTGCACATACAGTGGTACCTCGGGTTAAGTACTTAATTTGTTCCGGAGGTCTGTTCTTAACCTGAAACTGTTCTTAACCTGAAGCACCACTTTAGCTAATAGGGCCTCCTGCTGCCGCCGTGCCGCCAGAGCACAATTTCTGTTCTCATCCTGAAGCAAAGTTCTTAACCCGAGGTACTATTTCTGGGTTAGCGGAGTCTGTAACCTGAAGCGTATGTAACCTGAAGCGTATGTAACCTGAGGTACCACTGTACTTTGGTAAACCAATAATTTTTTAATAAAAAGTATGTTAAAAAAATAAATTAAAAACAATAATAGAATGTAGTTAAATGTAGTCACAGTTACACAGGCAAAGTTGAAATCTACCTTGTTAGCATATGAACTGGCTATGGGACTAGCCACACTCACTGGCGGAGCTCTCCCAAATCTCCAGGAAAAGTCTTTCCCAGCCATAGACCAGGGGTCCTTTAACTGGAGATGTCAAATTCTGAGGGTGCCCCTTCTGCATGATGCCTTGCTACTGAGCCCTGGACCATCCTCATATAAATAATCCTGCATGCTACTGTAGTTACGAAACTGCTTTTTATGGAGCCAGATTATTAGTCTAGTGAGTGCAGTATTTTCTTCTCTCAGTGGCAGCAGTTGTCTAAGACCTCCAGTGGAAATCTTTTCCCCAGGACTTGCTGTCTAAGATGCTTTTAACAGGAGATACTAGGATTGAAAGCGTGTGCCCTACCACTGATCTATGGTCCCTCTCCCCAAGCTATTCTTGATTATCAAGGCGAGCTTAGAAGAACAGAAAAGACATACAGAATATCTTCTGCATGCTTCCTGATGTCTTGCGAAGGAAAGATGATGTGAACGTTTAGTCTGCAAGGGAGGTTTGGGATTAAGGATGTGACAGCTAGCTGTGGGGTTTTTTTGGGTTTTTTTCTGGAGCCAAAACCACACACTTGAAGCTGCAAATCAACTTCTCCGCTGGAGAGGGTTAGCGACAGATTTTTGAAAGGTTGTAATTTAGGATGTCTTAAGGTTTTGATCCAGGGTGTTTGAAAAGGTCAGCACCCCCCTATGATTAAATGGGCACAGGACGTTGGACATAACATTATGTTTGCTGACTGGGAACAGTTGTGGACCACAGGTATGAAATTTACGGCATGTAATGCCTTAAGAGAGAATATTATGAAAATGATATACAGGTGGTACATAACCCCAGTCAAGCTTGCAAAAATCTACCATTTGCCCGATAACAAATGTTGGAAATGTAAAGAAATTGAAGGTACATTTTTTCACCTCTGGTGGACGTGCCCAAAGATTAAGGCTTTCTGGGAAATGATATATAATGAATTAAAAAAGGTATTTAAATATACCTTCCCTAAGAAACCAGAGGCCTTTCTCCTGGGCATAGTCGGCCAAATGGTGTTAAAAAAGGATAGAACTTTCTTTATGTATGCAACAACAGCAGCAAGAATACTCATCGCAAAGTATTGGAAGACACAAGAACTTCCCACGCTGGAGGAATGGCAGATGAAACTGATGGACTATATGGAACTGGCGGAAATGACTGGCAGAATCCGTGACCAGGGAGAAGAATTGGTGGAGGAAGATTGGAAGAAATTCAAAGATTATCTTCAGAAACATTGCAAAATTAAGGAATGTTAGAGTGATGTTGGATCGAAAATAAGTGGTTTCCAGCTGTACAGGTTAAAGTTATTGATAGACTAAGATTAAAGATTAGGATTAAAGATGTTTAAGGAAATGGAAATTTGGTACTTAAGAGGTAAAATTTTAATATTATATTACATTAAGATTAAAGATTAGGATTAAAGAAGTTTAAGTGTTATATATTATATTAAGATTAAAGATTGGGATTAAAAAAGTGGAAAAGAAATTGCTGGACAAACAATTTGGACTGGAATACAAAAGAGGGAGGTATGAGGAAGTCCAGAAAATAAGTAAATTCAAAAACGGAAATGGAAAAGTGATATTGTTTTTAATTGTTCTGGTTTTTTTTTTGGTTTTTTTGTATTTTGTTTTCCTTTTCTTTTTGGGTTATGTATTGTGTATTTTTTTTTTGTACTTCTACTTTTATGTTTTTCTGTTTAACTTTTATTGAAATCTTAATAAAAATCATTTAAAAAAAAAAAAAGAAAAGGTCAGCACCCCAGTCTTGTTCACTGGTCTGGGCATGCCCTGACCCTACAGACTGCCTCCAACTCCACCTGCCCAAACACACCAACCCTGAAATATACCTTTGAACAGGATGAATGCATTCAGTTGTCCACATTGGGTAGCTAGAGTGGACTTACAAGTCTCAGCATGCCCAGGAGGAAAATGGGTACACTGTTCCCACTGGGGAGCCTGGAACCCTATGCATTGATTCTTGGGAAGCTCTGGGGCAAGGAGAGACCATTCACAGCGCCAGGGCAAAAATAGCCTTATAAACAAGACTGAACCCCCCCCCCCCATCCTTGACTAAACACCCAATAATTTCTTAGTTCAAACCATTTCTGCCACACTTATCAGAGAATGACATGCATTCTGAAATGAAATGATTTGAACACATCCTAAGGCATGTGTTTCCTAAGTAGATACCAAGGGTTTTTCCAAATGACCTGTTTAATGTGCACTCATCCTGATTTGTTTGAGTGGAGATTAGATGGTATTGCATCAAAGCAAATGATGTCCTACGTTTTCCAGTACATTCCCCCATCATGTTCCTCACTGCAAAAATAAAATAAAATAAAATAAAAATCCAATCTTTTGGGGGAAGTGGGTTTGTTGCACCAGACCCCACCAGTTCCCTATTACTGCAAGTCCTGAATTTGCCAGATTCATCTCACCCTAAAATAGTGACTGTCTGGAAGCACCCTGCAAGTTCCACCTCACTTGGAATGAATGTGTGTCTTCACCCTGTCATAGTTCCCACCCTAACACAGGACTGAGCAGACTCTCATATGTAGCCTGAATAATTCTGGCAGGTTCTGCCCTAGCTTCCCTGTTCCCTTTAAAAGTACAGATCCAGCCAGATCTGTGTGTGAGAGTATTATGAGAGCTATTTCTCTGTGAAATTCTGTGTGCTGATCGCTGAAGAATTGATGCTTTTGAATTATGGTGCTGGAGGAGACTTTTGAGAGTCCCATGGACTTCAAGAAGATCAAACGTATCCATTCTTAAGGAAATCAGCCCTGAGTGCTCACTGGAAGGACAGATCGTAAAGTTGAGGCTCCAATACCTTGGCCACCTCATGAGAAGAGAAGACTCCCTGGAAAAGACCCTGATGTTGGGAAAGATGGAGGGCACAAGGAGAAGGGGATGACAGAGGACGAGATGGTTGGACAGTGTTCTTGAAGCTACGAACATGAGTTTGACCAAACTGCAGGAGGCAGTGGAAGACAGGAGTGCCTGGCGTGCTCTGGTCCATGGGGTCACAAAGAGTCGGACATGACTAAACGACTAAAGAACAACAACAATTTCTGTGTGAGAGAAAAATGCTGTGGGGTGTGGGGTGAGGTGTGGGGCGTGGGGCTGTGGTATAGCCACTGACAAATTTCCTCTGAGGGAAAGAAGTGTTTGAAAGAAGCTTGTCCATCTCTTCCCTAACACACCTTCACCATAGTAAAAGCTCTGCAGGTAAAACAAAAGGAAAAATTCAAGTAGACAGTGTCTCTTTCAAGGAAACGCTCCTTTGGCCTTTACTTTACCCATCACTTTGGTAGCAAACAGGACAGTAAGATTCTGAACAATGCTGCTTGTGGTATTTATACTTTTTAAAGCATTAATGGGAGAATGTATTGTATGAGCTAAATGTATCTGCGGACAGTAAATTGGCCCATTTATACGCTTTGGGTTCATGCTTACTCCCCATACATTGTTGAGAAGGTTGCTCTTCTCGTGAGAATAACGGAGCCAATTAGGGTGTCAAGAATGAACTAGTCCGTCCTGTGAGCTTTGACAGAGTAGTTAGGCTAAGGCTGATTAGCGTCATGGCTATCAGGGTTTAACATTTACACCAAGGACAATAACTTCTTCCAAGTGCCCTTTAGAGTATTTTCCTGATCATGAACTGCATCTGTTTTGGGTGTATATTACTGCTGTTGTGCTTATATTACTGTGTGATTTAGTATCTGTTTTTCTGTTGGGCTCTAAATGCCTGTCACTTGCTACAGCTCCTTTGGTCCAATCCTACATGTATTTACTCAGATGTCAGTCCCACAGAGTTCAGTGGGACTTATTCCCACATAAGTGTGCATTAGACTGAAGTGCAAGACACCACATTCTGTGTATACTGATCAGATGGACTCCAGTCCAGGTCACAAGTCATATTAAATTGTACATAAAGATAAGGTATGGTTTGAGGCAAACTATGTCATGGAAAGGGACGTGGGTTGCGCTGTGGGTTAAACCACTTGCCGATCAGAAGGTCGGTGGTTCAAATCCCCACGACGGGGTGAGCTCCCGTTGCTCGGTCCCTGCTCCTGCAAACCTAGCAGTTCAAAAGCACCTTAAAATGCAAGTAGATAAATAGGTACCACTCCAGTGGGAAGGTAAACAGCGTTTCCATGTGCTGCTCTGGTTCTCCAGAAGCGGCTCAGTCATGCTGGCCACATGACCCAGTAGTTGTACGCTGGCTCCCTCGGCCAATAAAGCGAGATGAGCGCTGCAACCCCAGAGTCGGTCACGACTGGACCTAATGGTCAGGGGTCCCTTTACCTTTACCTATGTCATGGAAAGAGTGCTGCATGCAACAAATACAGGAGAGAATGGAAGATTATACCATGTGACAGACCTTTCTACAGCCTGTGGGAAACTGTGGAGAGAGCCTCACCACAGTGCAGATTTTTGGGGTTTTTTACAAAGTTTTAAAAGAAAGAAAACAGAAAAACTTCATATACCTTGCAAGGTTAAGAAAAGTAGAGGAACACCATCCCCAACCCAAAAATCTTGGAGACATTTCTTCCCAATTTTTATAGGGGGCTTCATTTTGCCCCACCCACTCAAAGAAGTGTTTGGCTCAGTTCTAGTTTTGCAAGAGAAATTTACCTTTGCTCCTTGCTTTTATCAAGCTGTAATGGAACCAAATGACCTTACCTGAATTCTCTGAAATATATAATGAATATCATATGATAATACCTGCCCATTTGAGATACGCATGGGGCCCATACATAGCTGTGAAGTTGCCTCTTCCACCTTGAGTGGCCATTGTTCTTTAAATATCAGACAGACCTAGTTGTCCTCCCCAGCTCGTAAAGAAGATCTTAAATTTTTAAAATTAGAATGCAGAGTGTCAAAAGGCACATTCCCTGCAAAATGTCAAATATTCACTCAGCAGGGATATCAGTTCTCAGTGATCTTTCTTATATATTCTCCTTCTTTCTCTCTTTCATTTGAATGTTCTTTCAACACACCTCTGGCATTACTGCATTAAAAAGAAAACCCTAGCTATATCATGGTTTTTATTATTATTGTGATTCAGTCTACCCTTACTCCGCCACAACACTCTTTGCAAGCATTTTTAGGATTTAAGGTTTATTTAAGAATTAAAAGGAAACTTTGGATTATTTATCTGGTAGTGATTTTAGTCCTACGGAACAAGATGCATAAAGTAGCTAAAGCGACGTCCTGTTTATTGGACCATCTTCTCTTCAAATAAAAGTAAGCAAGAGTTCTATGTAAAATGGGTAAATTTAGAGCAAAACCAGCTATCCTGTGTTCAGTGGGATATACAGTGGTACCTCGGGTTACATACGCTTCAGGTTACAGACTCCGCTAACCCAGAAATAGTGCTTCAGGTTAAGAACTTTGCTTCAGGATAAGAACAGAAACCGGGCTCCGGCGGTGCGGTGGCAGCAGGAGGCCCCATTAGCTAAAGTGGTGCTTCAGGTTAAGAACAGTTTCAGGTTAAGAACGGACCTCCAGAACGAATTTAGTACTTAACCCGAGGTACCACTGTACTCCCATGTGCAGTCCTCTTCAGGCATTCAGTTTGAATATGTGAAGGCAGAAGTATGTAGAGGGATGAGGGTCCACCCGTTGATCATACCTCTAGCATCATTTGTCATGCTGGGCTGCACCTATTTAGTGTGAAGGTCTGAAGGGGGTTGTAAGCATGTTTGCTTGAACATGTGTGATGGCCTGGGAATCCGATTCAGAGGCTGAACCTGAGGAATCCCAGCCTGCACAGGAGTCCCCGCCTCCAGGGCCAGCTGAGCTGGGGCAGGGGCTTGAATCTGAAGGACCCTCACCTGTGCCAGATCCTCAGGAGCAGACACCAGCTGAATCCGCTCTGGCTCCGGAGGTGATCGAGGACCCATTGCCTGCAGGTGCTCCTCTCCCAGCCCTGTCAGGGGAAGGTGAGGTTGCCTCTGGGTCCAGTAACCCTCCAGCTTCTCTGGAGCTGCAGAGGCTCAGGGCAGAGAGGTGGAGGGAACTAAGTTCTCACAGGAGGAGCGCTCGCTTTATGGCCAGGAGAGGCAAGTCACCTGTGGGCCAGGACCGCCCTATGCCTCAGAGGAGATAAAGGCCAGTCAGTCCAGTCCCAGGTTGCGGGAGCAACGTCATTGGAAACATGTTCCTGCTAGCACCCTGTCCTGCTCTTCCAGAGTTCCTGACCACGCCCGGCTCCTTGCCTTGGACCCCACTTCGCCCTTGACGGACAGCCTCCATACCCTTGACCTAATACCGGACTCAGACTACACCGCACGGTAACCGCCCCCCGGGACCAGCACAACATGCTTCCAACGCTGACTTATCATCGTTCCTGATTGCAAGCAGATTTGCAAGCACATTCAGACAACAATATTTACGAGCACCTTTCAGACCTTCATGCTAAATAGGTTTGAAGGTGGCGGTTGCCCACCTCGCCATAGACCAAAGATCAAGGAGAAGAACAGGACTACCCAAGTACCATGTGATGGAATTTAGCAGGGGCTCCCAGCCCTAACCTGGTCAACTGATCCAAGAAAATATCATGATGAATTGAATCAATAGCTTGTTCAGCAGAAGCAATGGAGACACTCCACCATCTGCTTCCCATTGTAGGTTTAAGGCAGTCTCTGACCAAATGCCAGGCAGTTGCAGCCTCCAAACAGTACATAAGAAAAAGGGCAGTTTACAACCTTACGTAAGTTCTGGCAGTGGGGAGGCAATACAGGGAAGAGGAAGGGATGAATACATGCTTTTATGATGTAGTCTTACTCCCCACCCCCACACCTGTTCGTTATCTTTCCCTCTCTCACACCTATATTATATGGATGGTGTTGATGTTCTGTTTCATTATCAAGCATCTGCTTTTCTTTCATTTGGCTATTTACTTTTGAAATTACATTATTAATTGAAAAACTTGTAAATATTTGTAAAGTTGCCACTCAAGGTAATTGCCACCACATTCTCAATTCAACCCTGAGCCTTGTTTCTGAATAGCTTGTGTATAAAGCTGTGGAAAGGAGGAAGCACCAGACATTATAGAAAATATCAATTACATCCAGAGATCTGTAGGCTCTCTGATGGCGCACACATGCCTGGATTTTGACAGATGGATTGGAATACAAGTGTTGCCTCAGAGGTCTGCAGAAGCATCAATGAATGCACTTTAGAGACAGTGGGATTCAGCGGACACAGTGTTGCATTTGAGCCAGGGAAGCCTGGGTTCAAATATCTGCTCAGTAATGAAGCTCACTAGACAGCTTCTCTCCCCTTAACCCACCTTTTCAAATTGGATGGTGACAACTAATTGTGCAGGAGAAGAGGTATAAATATTGCAATGGGCCAAATGTCCATGCTGGTGGGGGGAGAGAAAACCAGTCTGAAGTAGAATATATTAGGCAGAAGAGTGAACCAGAAAGGAACAGGAAACAGATAATTGAATAATTGTTCAGACCAGGATAGTTCAGAACCTTGGATAGCTCCAGAGGGAAAGAGAGTGGGTAGTTGTTCCAAGAAGTCCAAAATCCATTGTGTAGTATAATTGTGTAGTATAACATGTGCTCTCTCTTACACAGCATTTTTCCTCTACCCATCTCAAACAGTTTCTTTAAAAAAAAAAAAAAAAAAAGTACCTCCAAAAGGAAGAGAAATTATCATTGCCAGCTCCAGGACTGCTGTAGATCACCCTCCTGTTCTAGAACTTTATGTACCCCACAAGAGTTTGATGACTCAAGTGAGGCTGCAAGAGGATTAAGTTTGGCATTCTGGAGCCTTGCATGGTGGCACCACTGAAAAGCTTTGACTTGCATCTTTTTCTTTCTCCATACATATAAGTTAGCATATGGGTTTTCCGTGCAACACCGTGGCATCTTGACCCTCCTTTTTTGGCAATGTCTGTCTGGTTTTGGGGTGACGTACAAGTGACCCCTCTGATTTCAGCTCACAAGTGCTTGATCAGCACAATATAGGAGAGAGGTACCTTCTTTAAACAAAACAAAACAAAAACAGAGGAAAGGGTAATGTATATTTAAAATGTGTAGCCGAACTGTGATAGCTTAGTCAATGTTATCAGGAGGTCAGGATGGAAGGATTGCAGAATAAAGTCCATAGAATGCTAGCAAGGTAAGGAAGGGGAATTTGGCAGAGATTGCAAGAGGTTTTGTAGATGCAGGGACGGAAAATATGGCTCGCATGTAACTTATCTGTAGGGATTTCAGGAAAGCTTTAAAACTGACATCAAAACAGGCATTCACAAAGAATCACTAGGCGGGGATTAGTGTTAGCAAGCACACTCCTCTGCTAGATTCAGTTAATATACTGATTAAAAAGGCAGCTCAGCGTAAGTTTCCCCAAGTAAAGTAAAACGTTTCACTTCTATCCACTCCACACAACCGCACACAGACTGAGCCAAATTGATTCCCTGCTTCTTGGAAGAGATACGTTGTTTCAACTGTAGAACCTACTGGTTAAATGAAAGGGTCTTTTCTACCCTTAAGAACTACAAAGCAGACTGATGAAATGGAACTTCTCTATGAAACAAACAAAAATATTTTTTTAAAAAAAATTAGCAAAAAACAAATCCGTCTTTATAAATAAATTAAAATTCTTTTGGAAAAAAAGCTAATTATAGGGGTATTTGTTTTGTTTGAGGTAAAGCACATCTATTATCATAAAGATAATTAACTCAGCCTGACAGATCTAATAAAAGGAGAAGTTTAGTACTGGCTTAGCTAGAAGCCCAAGGCAAGCAATTTTTATAATTACTAGTTATTGTAACTGGGCTCTGAGAAAATGGTCTGTGATATTTAAACAGTAATGTTAATTTGCATTTAGACCTGTTTTTTTTTTCTTGGGCAAGATCTATTTAACTGGAATAAGTGAAAGGAACTCAAATAACTTTACAAAAATCAGAACGGCTCTCTTCATTCAAAAGCGTACTGCTTTTTATGTCTAGATAATTAATATCCTTACGAGGTAAGTAGCATAGTCACAAAACAATTCAACAGCTTAACATAGTTTTAACATGCAGAAAATGTTGAATTTTCAGCTTCGGCCAATGTGTCCAAATCGCGTGTGTCTTGAGGCAATCTTATTTACTTATTCACAGATGTGCTAACATGCGCTGCATCGTATTGTCTCAATTGTGTTACTAGAGTTAAAGTTGATCAAGAAAATTGTAGAGCAGGGATTAAACATAAAGGCGTTCCAAACTCATGTCAGCAAACAGAACCTATGAGCAAGCAGGAAAGGGGGAACAATAAAGTTTAGAAATAGGTGGAATCACAGTAAGTGGTTGCTTTTGAAATGCAGGGCTGGACGATTCACAAGTCTTTACACCATAGCATGTTGTTTGTAAGAAGAAAAGAAAGCAATTCGAGTTTCCTAAGAGAGATTTTTAAAATGTAAAGCTATAGATACATGCTAGCCTGGATCTTTTGAAATTATATTGGTGGAACTGTACAAATGAGAACACTAAGCATTTGACATTCTGCTATGAATTTCTCTGTGTGGAAAAATGTAATCTCCAAGTGTTTACTGTTTTCATTGCATGTAGCCGGTGGTATAAAGGACTGAAAATACTAGGGCTGTATACCAGCTCCAGGTTGATTCATCCAGTGTGGGTAGAGGCAGCCCTAGATCACCCTGAGTTGGATCAGGTCCACCTGGAGTAATCCAGGACTGTCAAAAGGGGAGCAGCCACACAATGCCAGCAAAGAAGTCATCGTTCTGATTGACCAAACTTGGGCTCTAGGACAATCACTGCTAGTGTCACCTTCTTCTCTGCCTTCTCCTCCTCCCTTCCAGAATTCCAGTGCATGATGGGAAGTGTACTCTTTTGCTGAAGAGCATCCTCTGAAGCCATGCCTACCTTGAACATTGTTCTTCATGGCAGAGCCCACTGCCCAAGCAAAATAACACCCTTCATCCTTAACCATTTGCCATGCTGTCTATGGCTGATTGGAGCTGGGGTCCAACACCATATGGAGAACCATAGGTTCCCTATCCCTGCCTTGAAGCACAATGTAAAGGTGTACCGTGGTACCTCAGGTTACATACGCTTCAGGTTACATACGCTTCAGGTTACAGACTCCACTAACCCAGAAATAGTGCTTCAGGTTAAGAACTTTGCTTCAGGATCAGAACAGAAATCGTGTTCCGACGGCGCAGCGTCAGCAGGAGGCCCCATTAGCTAAAGTGGTGCTTCAGGTTAAGAACAATTTCAGGTTAAGAATGGACCTCTGGAATGAATTAAATAATTAACCCACGGTACCACTGTATTTGGAGATTTTTTGCTTGGGTAAAAGCAAACGAGAGGGATGCGGGTGGTGCTGTGGGTTAAGCCACAGAGTCTAGGACTTGCCGATCAGAAGGTCGGCGGTTCGAATCCCTGCGACGGGGTGAGCTCCCGTTGTTCGGTCCCTGCTCCTGCCAACCGAGCAGTTCGAAAGCATGTCAAAGTTCAAGTAGATAAATAGGTACTGCTCCAGCGGGAAGGTAAACGGCATTTCTGTGCGTTGCTCTGGTTCGCCAGAAGCGGCTTAGTCATGCTGGCCACATGACCCAGAAGCTGTACACCGGCTCCCTCGGCCAATAAAGCGAGATGAGCGCCGCAACCCCAGAGTCGGTCACGACTGGACCTAATGGTCAAGGGTCCCTTTACCTTTACCTTAAAAGCAAACAAGAGACTTTTGGGAAAGCAAACAAGAGTTTTAATAGTCTGTGATATGCCCCAGTATTCTGACGTAGCTCAACAATGCCATCCAGAGTATCTGTGATCAAGACATTGTTGGGGGAAGTTCACAAGAGGTTTCTGACTTTGGTTCTTCAACAAACATTTGTAGGCCAATCCTTTTTAAACAATGCCTAAACTAGTTGAAACTGGCCAACTCTAAGTGCAGATTAGTTTGGAAACAGATGGAAACAGCCTTTAAATGATTGGGGGGGGGGGAGAGCACATAGACTACTGACATCTGGGATGGAGTCAATCTCAAGCACCGTACCAAACAGTGGGCTCAGATTCCTGGACTCAGATTCCCATGAAAATGTGAACCTATACTGTACTCTGAGTCCTTGTCTTCCTGGAAACATCTGATCTAGAATTCAGACATCCTCTCTTTTCTGTAAGGAACTTTGTACATGTTCTGAATCACAAGCCTCTGCTCAAGCAGGTAACAGGAATCAAGCTAAGTTACATGGAGTTAGATGGAGATGGAGATTTGATTTCTTTTGCAAATGGTGCCTGGTGGCTCCTCCCCTCCCTTATCCCACATAAAATGCTTTTTAAAACACTTCTGGCTTAATTGGCTTAAAGAAGAATTTTTCACTAGAAGCTACTTCATGTAACTGTATGGTGAGGACACTTCTTGTATTCTAAGGCTCTTTCACAGGGGTTTGTTAAATTCTGTGTTCAATGGGCTTTGAGAAAGCGAAACCCAAACTTCTCTTTGAGATTCTCTTAATTACCAGTATCTCTTAATTCCCCACCCTCCCGCACCTGTGCTAAAAGGAATCGGGACCAGAAACTGCTCAATTAGTAGAACAGCCATGGGGTTTTCAGGCAAGCTTAGTCTGCAGTAATGGTTGTTGACATCCGTCTGCCTCGAGAGACAATGGAGTGAAGTCAAACTGCTGGAGAATCACAGCGCCTGCTGTGGCCGCAGAGACCAGTAACTCGTAACCGCTACCTCCTGGGTTATTTTTGCAACATTAGCAGCACCAAAGTGACCTCTTCAGGATGCAAGACTAGGCAGTATGTATGGAGATCCTAGAATGCCCAGACAACAACCCCCCCAGAATTAATGGAGGAAGGGGTTGACCAGTAAGGAAAAGTCTCCACACCCTAGATGGGTCACCTGGCCCAATTGATTCTTTTTGGTGAAGGAGGGGGAAGGAGAGCATGTTTATTCTTACATTACCACAGACTAAGGCAAACATCAGAATTGTTTCAAGGGAAACGGGGGGAAGGGAGATGAATCTGAAAACATCTCACTGGATGGGAGCTTGCCTAACCCAACTCAGAAATATAGCACATTAGGGTATAACACGAATCCAGTAGACTAAAAAGCATATGCCAACATTTTGGGTAAGTTTGGGCTCTAATATGAACAGAATTATTTTGCAAGCTTCACCCTGCCTGTAGGAATGGTCATTTGAGAATGAAGGAATTTTGTCATTCCTTGCCCAAGCTCATCCTTGGAGCAGTTCTTTTAGCAAAAGACTGTAACTAAGACCTTTCTCGGTGGCATATCACCTGCTAAGTAGATGGTTGGAATCAGGAAGGGAATTCAGCTGGAACTTTTCTATTTAATGGTTGACAAAGCCTCTCTGCTGCCTTCTCTGGGGGGTTTTCAACATCTGTATCGTATTTTTAGTTTGTATTAAACATAAGAGTGAGAGAATTGCCTTGATGGATTAGAACAAGGACTGGCATTTGGGGTTCTAACACAGTACTTCTGCAAACCTTGGGGCTCCTCAAAGCCTGCTGATCCTTCTCAAGTATGTGTGGGGTCGTTTTGGCTACCTCAGCAATGTTAATCCCTGAAAATAGGATCTGGAGCATGGAGTGGCCAGCTCAGGATTCAATACTCTTCATTCCATTCCTTCCCTCTATTTTTTCCCCCATTCCCTTCTGCTAACAGAAAGAGAGAGAGAGAGAGAGAGAGAGAGAGAGAGAGAGAGAGAGAGAGAGAAGGAAGGGAAGGGAAGGGAAGGGAGGAAGGAAGGAAGGAAGGAAGGAAGGAAGGAAGGAAGGGGAAGATCGTAACACAGGGTGAAAGAGAAGAGTGCAAAATATGGTCTGAAGCTCAACATCAAAAAAACGAAGATCATGGCCATTGGTCCCATCACCTCCTGGCAAATAGAAGGGGAAGAAATGGAGGCAGTGAGAGCTTTTACTTTCTTGGGCTCCATGATCACGGCAGATTGTGACAGCAGTCACAAAATTAAAAGGCGCCTGCTTCTTGGGAGAAAAGCAATGACAAACCTAGTCAGCATCTTAAAAAGAATAGACACCACCTTGCCAACAAAGGTCCATAAAGTTATGATTTTCCCAGTAGTGATGTATGGAAGTGAGAGCTGGACCATAAAGAAGGCTGATCACCGTAGAATTGATGCTTTTGAATTATGGTGCTGGAGGAGACTCTTGAGAGTCCCATGGACTGCAAGAAGATCAAACCTATCCATTCTGAAGGAAATCAGCCCTGAGTGCTCACTGGAAGGACAGATCCTGAAGCTGAGGCTCCAATACTTTGGCCACCTCATGAGAAGAGTAGACTCCCTGGAAAAGACCCTGATGTTGGGAAAGATTGAGGACACAAGGAGAAGGGGACAACAGAGGACGAGATGGTTGGACAGTGTTCTCGAAGCTACCAGCATGAGTTTGACCAAACTGTGGGAGGCAGTGGAAGACAGGAGTGCCTGGCGTGCTCTGGTCCATGGGGTCACAAAGAGTCGGACATGACTAAACAACAATTGTAACACAGAGTTGAATACACTATATTAAAAAATAAAAAGAAATAATACAAATGCAGTGTTTATATTTTGAAGGTAAGAAATGGACATGATATAGGGATGTAGGTGGTGGTCATCACTCCTCACCCATGCATTGTTTTTGTGCTGTACCAAGATTTCACCCCCGCCTTCCCCTTTCTATAGGATTGGGATTGTGCTCTGCATTAAACATGTGGATTTCTGCCACCACCACACACTTACTCTGTCTCTAAGCCTTCTGGTGGTTCCCTCACTGCGAGAAGTGAGTTTATAAGGAACCAGGCAGAGGGCCTTCTCGGTAGTGGCACCTGCCCTGTGGAACACCCTCCTGCCAAGGAGATGGGTAACTATATAACCTTTAGAAGACATCTGAAGGCAGCCCTGTACAGCAAAACCTTTTAATTTGTAATGTTTACTGTATTTTTATATGTGTTGGAAGCCACCCAGAGTGGCTGTGGCAACCCAGCCAGATGGGTGGGGTATAAAGAATAGAATATTATTATTATTATTATTATTATTATTATTATTAGGCTTGGATAACCCACCTTTGTGCCGGATTGTGACCACTCCCTTTAACAATGTAAAGTGGGTCAAATATAAAGTCTCCTTATATTGATGGACACCCTGTTGAATATACTCCCTTGGTAGCATATTCTTAATCACCGCAGTAAGCATAAAATTATAGCACCAGTTCCTTGCTGAGGAAGGCATGTTTTTCTTTGCTTATGAATTGATCCCTGCAACATTCCTCATGGGAATGATTTTCTCTCTCTCTCCCTACTGCAAACTGGCTTTCAACTACAGATGTGCTAATCTGTGAGAGAGTCCTGAATTCATTGATTTAGGGGCAGCATAGATATTCATCTACCTTAGTAGGAAGAAAGAAGGAACAATTAATTAAGCATCTCCCAGGGTTATTTTTTCAAAACAGCAGTGTAAGTAGCAATGAGGAAATCTCCCAAGGCTCAAAAACTGTCTTGACTGAAAATAAGACCCTCGATTATTATTTTTCAAAAAAAGAAGCCATTTCAGAGGGTGTTAAGGAAAGTTAAGCAACTTAGGCTCATTTTTGAGATTGTGTCTATGTGTGGTTGGGGTGTTTTTTTTGGGGGGGGGGTCCTGGATATCTTTTTGTTTGTTTGTTTGTTTGTTTAGGCTTCCTGGAGGCATCTGCCTAGCCATTGACAGAAGCAAGATGCTGAAGAACTAAATGGACATAGTAAGGCTCTTGCATTCTTATAAAAAAAATATGAATACTTTTAAGTTGCCAAATTCAGCTCTAGGAGTTCAGAAGAGTTTAACTGTTCCCTCTCAGGGAAGGGGCACTTTCAAGATTTTGTGTGTGTGTGTTGTCATAGCTATATACACTTTGAGGACCATAGAATCATAGAGTTGGAAGAGACCACAAGGGCCATCGAGTCCAACCCCCTGCCAAGCAGGAAACACCATCAGAGCACTCCTGACATATGGTTGTCAAGCCTCTGCTTAAAGACCTCCAAAGAAGGAGACTCCACCACACGCCTTGGCAGCAAATTCCACTGCCGAACAGCTCTTACTGTCAGGAAGTTCTTCCTAATGTTTAGATGGGATCTTCTTTCTTGTAGTTTGGATCCATTGCTCCGTGTCCGCTTCTCTGGAGCAGCAGAAAACAACCTTTCTCCCTCCTCTATGTGACATCCTTTTATATATTTGAACATGGCTATCATATCACCCCTTAACCTCCTCTTCTCCAGGCTAAACATGCCCAGCTCCCTTAGCCGTTCCTCATAAGGCATCGTTTCCAGGCCTTTGACCATTTTGGTTGCCCTCCTCTGGACACATTCCAGTTTGTCAGTGTCCTTCTTGAACTGTGGTGCCCAGAACTGGACACAGTACTCCAGGTGAGGTCTGACCAGAGCAGAATACAGTGGCACTATTACTTCCCTTGATCGAGATGCTATACTTCTATTGATGAGGCCCAGAATTGCATTGGCTTTTTTAGCTGCCGCGTCACACTGTTGGCTCATGTCAAGTTTGTGGTCAACCAAGACTCCTAGATCCTTTTCACATGTACTGCTCTCAAGCCAGGTGTCACCCATCTTGTATTTGTGCCTCTCATTTTTTTTGCCCAAGTGCAATACTTTACATTTCTCCCTGTCAAAATTCATCTTGTTTGTTTTTGCCCAGATCTTTAATCTGTCAAGGTCGTTTTGAAGTGTGATCCTGTCCTCTGGGGTGTTAGCCACCCCTCCCAGTTTGGCGTCATCTGCAAATTTGATCAGGATGCCCTTGAGTCCATCATCCAAGTCGTTGATAAAGATGTTGAATAAGACCGAACCCTGTGGCACCCCACTAGTCACTCTTCTCCAGGATGAAGAGGAGCCATTGATGAGCACCCTTTGGGTTTGGTCAGTCAGCCAGTTACAAATCCACTGAGTGGTAGCATAGTCAAGACCGCATTTTACCAGCTTCTTTACAAGAATATCATGGGGCACCTTGTCAAATGCCTTGCTGAAATCAAGGTAGGCTGCATCCACTGCGTTCCCTTCATCTACCCGGCTTGTAATTCTGTCAAAAAACGAGATCAGGTTAGTCTGACATGACTTATTTTTCAGAAATCCGTGCTGACTATTGGTGATCACAGCATTCCTTTCTAGGTGCTCACAGACTGTTTGCTTAATGATCTGCTCCAGAATCTTCCCTGGTATTGTTGTCAGACTGACTGGGCGGTAATTATTTGGGTCCTCTCTTTTCCCCTTTTTGAAAATAGGGACAACATTTGCCCTCCTCCAGTCTGCCGGGACTTCGCCTGTTCTCCAGGAATTCTCAAAGATGACTGCCAGTGGTTCTGAGATCACATCTGCCAGTTCTTTTAATACTCTTGGATACAGTTCATCTGGCCCTGGAGACTTGAATACATCTAAACTAGCCAAGTATTCTTGTACTATCTCCTTAGTTGTTCTGGGCTGTGTTTCCTCTGCTGAATCATTTGCTCCAAATTCTTCAGGTCGGGCATTGTTTTCTTTATCGGATAAGACTGAGGCAAAGAAGGCATTGAGGAGTTCAGCCCTTTCTGTGTCCCCTGTTTGCATTTCACCATCCTCTCCTCTGAGTGACCCCACTGTTTCTTTGTTCTTCCTTTTGCTACGAACATACCCATAAAAGCCTTTTTTGTTGCTTTTAACCTCTCTAGCAAGCCTGAGTTCATTCTGTGCTTTAGCTTTTCTGACTTTGTGTCTACACGTGCTGGCTATTTGTTTGAATTCCTCTTTGGTGGTTTCCCCCCATTTCCATTTTTTGTACACATCCTTTTTTAATCTTAACTCAGTTAAAAGTTCTTTAGATAGCCACCCTGGCTTCTTTAGGCACCTTCCATGTTTCCGTCTCATTGGTATTGCCCGAAGTTGTGCTTTTACTATCTCCCTCTTAACAAACTCCCAGCCATCATGAACTCCCTTTCCTTTTAGTATTACTGTCCTATATACACTTTGAGGACCAACTGACTATGTCATCCAAAAAACCAAAGTGCTGCACCAACAAGTACAAAATAACCCCTCTGCAGCGTCACAAATCCAACTCAGTGGTGTAACGTTGGAAAATGTCAATCACTTCTCCTACCTAGGTAGTTATCTTTCCAGAAGGGCCAACATTGATGCCAAAATCCACCTTCACCTGAGCTCTGCGAGTGCGGCTTTCTCCTGATTGAAGTGCAGAGTGTTTGAGGGCCGGGACATTTTCAGGGAAACCAAAATGCTTGTTTACAAAGCTATTGTACTATCAACCTTACTGTATGCTTGTGAAACATGGACCACTTATAAACACCATCTCCAACTCCTCAAAAGATTCCATCAATGGTGTCTCTGCAAAATTTCACACATCACTTGGGAAGACAAGCGAACTATCAGTGTACTGGAAGAAGCAAAGATCACCAGTGTTGAAGCAATGATTCTTCAACATCAACTTTGTTGGACTGGTCATGTTGTGAGGATTCCTGATGGTCGTCTTCCAAAGCAACTACTCTATTCAGAACTTAAGAATGGAAAGCATAATGCTGGTGGTCAACAAAAGAGGTTTAAAGACTGTCTCAAGGCAAATAAAAAAAGAAAGTAGTATGAACATTGACAACTGGGAAACACTGGCCTGCGAGCGTTCCAATTGGAGAACAGCTTTTACCAAAGGTGTCATGGGCTTTGAAGACACTCGAACTCAGGACTCAAGGGAGAAACGTGCTAAGAGGAAGGCACGCTTGGCAAATTCACACCGTGATCAACTCCCGCACGGAAACCTATGTCCCCACTGGGGAAGGACATGTGGATCCAGAATTGGCCTCCACAGTCACTTACGGACTCATTATTAAAACTGTGTTTATGGAAGACAATCTTACTCGGCTACAAGTCATCACCAAAGAAGAACTATTCATTTGGTACTTCTTACAGTTATAATAGAGATAATACCCATGTTTGGCTGATGAGGAATACTTTTCCACATCAATCTATGAGGCACTTTGCAAACTAATATAAGCAACAACAATTTCAGACTCTTGCTCCATGGACTTTCCAATCAATATCCAGTTGTGTGTGTATCATAGTTCTAGTCCTCCAAAATTCACCTTGCTATTTGTGGAGAGCAAAATTGCGGGGGACACACACACACATATTTTACTGAATATTATTGAGGCGAAATGGCGAATTCTCCAACTGTTTTTTTCTCAGGAGGTCATTTAATAATAATAATAATAATTTATTATTTGTACTCCACCCATCTGGCTGGGTTTCCCCAGCCACTCTGGGCAGCTTCCAACAAAGATGAAAAATACACTAAAATGTCACATATTAAAAACTTCCCTGAACAGGGCTGCCTTCAGATGTCTTCTGAATGTTAGGTAGTTGTTTATCGCTTTGACATCTGATGGGAGGGCGTTCCACAGGGCGGGCGCCACTACCAAGAAGGCCCTCTGCCTGGTTCCCTGTAACTTGGCCTCTCACAGTGAGGGAACCGCCAGAAGGCCCTCGGAGCTGGACCTCAGTGTCCGGGCAGAACGATGGGGGTGGAGACGCTCCTTCAGATATACTGGACCGAGGCCGTATATTACTGACAAATTTCAGCTCAAGTAATGCTGCGTGAAACTCTAGTATTAGTTCAAATTGGTGGGTGACAGAAGGAATAAGCTAAGGTAGGAAGCTTGGGAGGAGTAGGGAAAAAGCCCATTGCTTCCTTCAGCAATATTAAAATAATTACATTAGAACTGCATCCACAGTGATACGCAAAGTTCATGGAAGCTATTTTACCAAATATTCTCAATGGGAGGACTGAACTTCTCCAAAAGTTCAGCAGGAGCTCAAGAAAGATTATCTTTTTCAAAAATTTGTCAGAAAATAATCTGAGATTTTGGCCCAGCCCTACATAGTGCACCTTTGCTTCTTCTTTTTTTGCATAGTCCCCACCCCCTAAATACTTTGGCAAGCATTCTGTCTCTCGCATTTTAGACATATTTTCTAGATCCAGCAATAGCCAGATGGTCAGCAGTTGTGAACTGCTTTTTCAACTGCTCTTGATGCTCTGCCAAACCCTCAGAATGTGTGTGTGTTCCTCATGCAAGCAAGTGCAGTAAGGTCACGAGAATAATAAGGTCACAAGCAATTCAGCTAGTGCAACAGACGTGCAGGCCTGTTGGACCTAACCAATCACGCATAGTTAAAGCATGCTTAGGAAACCACAAACAGAGAACGCAGGCTGGCAGCCATTCCCCTTCTCAGATGATTTGCCTTTTTTAGCATTTGCAAATTATCCACAAAATCCTAGCATGTTTTGCAATAAACTTGATTATTCAGAATTATTTGCTGACAAAGGTAGCAGGAGCCTCGTAAGCGAAGCAGAGGAGGAACTGCCCAGTTGGGGCCTCTATTAATTCTTTTTAGGCAAGATGATAAATGGGGACCTCCAGATGTAGAAAATACTCATATTTCAAGATCTCCTAGAGAGCTTTGGTGGCACAATGCACTTAGTAACTCCAGGCATTCCAGCACCTCCTATAGGGTGATGTTCAATGTTCTTCTATTAAATTTCTTCTAAATTTTCTTTATTGTGCCTCCTATGTGTTCTGCAGGGAGCGCTTGGACAACATTGGACTTATGACCAGGAAGAGCAAAGCAGTTCCCATCTCATTGACCTTAATATCACTAGCATCTATATGACACAGGTTGAATTCAAAGGCAAAGGCAGCAGGAAGACTCTAGCTCATGTTTTGCACATAGTTCAGTCCATCCCTGGAGTCTTCAGTGAACAGAATCAGGCATGAGTGATAAAACCTTTGCTGGAGACCTGCAGCCAGACCAGACAAGACTGGGATAGATGACCTGGCAGGGGGAAGATTTCTATGTATCAGACATCTATCCTAAAGTGCTGGGGAAGTTGGTTCCTAGATTCTGAGGCCTTTGTTTTCACAGCAGTGAATGTGTGTTCAGTTACTTACTCTACAGTTGTCTGTTCCTGCCTTGATTTGCTTAGAATTTTTGTTTGTTGTCTGTCCTGTAGCTGCCACTGTCTCCTTCCCCCCCCCCCCCCCAGTTTTGTCGGCCTAGCAACTTTGATTTGTCTGTGTGAGCTTTTGAGCCATCAAGTCAAATGCAGCTCACCATCTATGTACAATGTTCTATCTAGGGCTCAAAAAAAGCCTCCTGTTTCCACAGTTCACCTGATGAACAGCAGAACCTGTGGCCAGGAGAAAGGTGGACCACAATACATGGCTGATGGGTCATGTTTTCCTTGACTGGTCGGAGGTTGTGCCTAACACTTAGTTTCAAAAAAGTATTCAACACATTTGTGGGAAATAGATCTAATAATGGCAACTACAGAAATGGGTCTTTCAGGAAAAGTGTTCCTTGTTTTGTTTGAGGCAAGGGAAGTGATGTTTCAAAAAGAATTTGGAAGTCCTGTCCATTTTTGACATTTTAAGGGAAGTGACATGATTTTCAGTAAGAGCAGGACACGTTCTTGGAGATGGAGATCTTCAAATTCATAGCTGGGGCTCACCATCTATCTTAATGTGGATTGCTAGTGAAGGTGTCCTGCTTTGGGTGTCATCCTCTGCCTCTCAATAGCATTGGATGGGTGCCCTACTGGGAATCTGGATGTGGGGGAAGAAAAGCTTCCCAAATGGTGAGTGAAATTGCCATGATATGAGACTAGCACTGCCACTGAACGTTGCCTGAAGCGGAATTTTGAAGTGAATTTGGAGATACATTCTCAGGAGGAACAGTTGAGTAATTTGAAGAAACTCAAAATGTGATTTAATAAGACTAGTGAATATTTTTTTTTTGGGGGGGGGTGATTCCAGACCACAGGACAACACTGATGGTTCCAAACATTAGCTTCCCATAACTGCTTTCTGGAAATGGCCCTGGAGATAGCAGCAGAACCATGGAAGCACAGTGCCCCCACCTCTTCTTCCCTGAGATACTACAGGAGAATACCAGGGTCAACAGTATGAAAAGCTGCCAAGATATCAAGGACAACAAGGCATACACATTTAAGGCATTAGACACAAAAGAAAAATCCCAGCCCAAGGACCTGAACGCTTGGCAATGGAGAGGGGATAAAGGACCAGGTGCAATGGGGGAAACCAGGGTCGCAGCGGATGAATGTATTATTGAGATGTACTTTCTGTAGTTGAAAGGAATTTCCAGGCAAGGGTAAGGGGCTGATATGACCAAGAACAGAATTGAAACTTCCTCCATCCCATTCTTTAGCAAATTTCTGAATGTTCACTGAAAAATCTATTTATATTGCCATGAGTGGAATCTTCTTCGACTCTTTCCTTTCAGCTTTTGACTTTCCTTGCTGTGCTATTTATTCAGAGAGAGGTGGGTTTCCAACGCCAAAAATAACACTTGGCACCTAAGTGCTTGTCTCGTCTTTGAAACTCTACTCCAGAGAACTCGATTTGGTACCACAGGGACCTGCAGCGAAAGGAGAGCCTTGCCCAGAAAGGATGATGGTCAAAATAGAAAAACAAAGAGGGGGGGGGAAGAGAGGGAAAGTGCCCTTCTCACAACATGCTGTTGTTGTGTCTGTTTTATTTCGTTTGCCCCTCCCTCTTTACATTTTTCCAGAAATTAAATTTAGCTGCATGCCTTCAGGCTCAGGCTGTTATGCCATGCTTCATTAAGACCCTAATCTTTCAATTGGATCTTTATGCTTACTGCTTGATGTTTGTTTGGTTGTGTGTGTCGGGAGGGGTGATGGTTAGGTTTACAAGGACTACCCTCATTTTAGCGTGAAGCCTCTGGTTTGGAGGGAAAGGAGAAATTCTCGCACACTCAGCTCTGAAAATCATGTCAGGCTTGACCTGCTTGATGGCACAAGCAAAAATATTGGGATACAGGTACAGGGTGTGTGTGTTTTTGGGGGGGAGTTGTACCAGTGAAGCAGTGCACTATTAGAGAGGTGAATTTGCAATGGATTCCTTCCAATGTCACAGAGATCTGGCAAAACAGACAATTGGCTAGTAGGCCAGAAGCCTATATTCACCTTGCAAGAGCTGGCTCAAAGGAGTGGAAACAGGGAAAAGAGGGTGGCATGAGTTCCCCCAAAACACACACACACACACACTTCACGATGGGGCAGCAGCTAGAACTTTATGGGGATGCTGGAGGATGAGGAAGAGCTTCAGCCTTAATGTCTTAAAGGGTAGGGCTGCAAGCCCTGAGGGAGCCCAGGACCAAGCAGATATGGTCAAAGTGTTCACAACCCTCAAGGATTTCCTCCCAGCATTCAACCACAAGACTTAAGGCTGTGTGTGTGTGTGTGTGTGTGTGTGTGTGTGTGTTTGAGTGCATGCATGCATGCGCCTCACCTTGAGGAAGAGGCTAGCAGGCAGGAGACACAGCCTGGGCAAAGATGAGGGGATTTCTGCAGGGTTATTTTCAGTGGACATCATGTTTTGGGTAATTTTTCTTACCCTTGTAGTCCAGCCCCACAATCACTGGCAGAAAAGGTTACGGTATGTTTTACAAAATAGCACTAATGTACCATTAGTGGTGAGCTGTGGAGGGGGGCAGTGGTAGTGGCCAGGAGTGCGGTGTTGTGTTCATCAGGATGGGACAGGACATGACGGCAGCAAGATTAGGGAGCACAGCAGCTGCCACTGCTTCTTCCCAACTCAGCGATGGCAGGGCCATCACTGCCAGGAGGATGTAAGTGTCTCCACTACCACCACCGCTCTTGAACGAATGCTGTCTACAATTATTATTACGAGATAATTAAAAGGAAATTAGTAGATAAGGACATGACCCTTTGCAGGGAATAGGAACTGACTAGTTAAAGAGCTATTAATGGGCATTTCATCACTAATGACACCCCAGAACATGTTGAGCAGGAAGACTTTAGAAGAAACAGTGAGAAGGAAGCTTCTAAGTAAACTTGCAGAGAGCCTTTGTGTAACTTATGAGTCAACTTTATAAAAAGGTCTTGGCCATAGAAACAAGCAGGTTTTTCAGATTAGCATATATAGCTCATTAGTCAATTTCAGTTCTGTGAATTTATAATAAAGGAAGGGGATCATCTACCCCTTTACAGTTAACCCACCTCCTCTCCTTGGACAAATGCCATGACTTTGCAGATTAAAAATGTGCTTCAGTGGAGCAAAGGACTGTGATTCAGCGGTTGCCACTGGTTTGTAAAAAAAACACCTCCAAATGAAAATGCTAAAGGTAAGAGGTCTAGAAAGGGCTGTGCATTCTCAGAAGGGCAAATTAATATAAACCGTCCATGTCCAGTCTTTCCCAGCTGATGGCACGTAGACTTCTTAATCTCTAATTTGTTAATTTTTCAATGCAGATGCCCCCATTCAATATAAATATTTACAAAGCAGCTCACACAACAGAAAGAATAAAATCTGAAATGTCATGCGAAAGGAAACAACAAAACAGTTGAGACAAAAATTAAAAGAGCTGAGATAGCTCAGTCAGTAGAGCATGAGGCTCTTAATCTCAGCGTTGTAGCTTCGAGCCTCACATTGGAGAAAAGATTCCTGCATTGCTGGGGTTGGACTAGATGACCCTTGTGGTCCCTTTCAACTCTACAATTCTGTGAAAAAAAAGAAAAAGTCTCCACCTGGCAGCACAAAGACATCAGAGGAGGCTTCTGGTGAGATATTATTCCACAAGTAGAATACCACCGGTGCTTTTCTCCTAGAAAAATAGCTGCCCCTACTCACCATGAAGTTGTCACAGTAAGTGCCACACTTTCTAACAGCAACAAAAGAGGTGCTGGCACTGTTTGTGCTCGAGTTCCCCCCAGAAAAAAGCACTGAATACCACCACTGAGAAGGTCTCTCCCCAGTGACTACCCACTTCAACCAGAGAGTGGGGGCACCTTGGAAGGTCTCTGAAGGTGACTCGACTCCAGTGTGTAGGCAAGCTCCAGTTGGAGCAGGCGAGCCTTTGGTCACATGCCTTCCTAGCCGATTGACTAGCTGAGTTGATACACTACTTTATAAGCTTTGTTTCCAAAGTGGGAATTGAGACTGTAATCCAAACCCCAAAACCTTGGGACCAGAGGTAGGTAATAGTTAATAGGGTAGTCAAATTTTCAGTGGTACAGTAATCACTGGTATAGTCATGGTATACACCGTCATTTGTTTTGCATCATGATCGTCTTTGGTCCAGCAGATATTGCAGATGTTGGGAACAATAAAAACCCCATGCAAACCCCATCTGAGCAGATACAATGCGTGTAAGATAAATGTGCACAGCGTGAACAATTACGGCTCTGCCATGCTATCTTCAGCTCTCAGGGGTGGCGGTGGGGGATGAATGCCTGTCTTTCAGTATGTCTCTTTCAGGACATGTAGAAAGATGAGTCTCAAGCACTGGAACAACAGGGCCACAACTCTATTCATGATTTCAGCCTTGGTCTACAGTAAAACAGTGCTCTTCCCCAACCTAACAGGTGCTGCTTATATGGAAGGGATTATGGCATGTGGGTGAGCTCCATCCTGGCTCTGAAGTAGAACCAGGTGGATTCCTGATCCTGTCCCATTATCACTCTGTGATGTGTTGAGGGAGATGTTACCAGAGCCTCCCACCACCAGTGAACTCTTGGTGGGTGAGTCAAGCAGGCCTCAGAGGGGGTTGTGTCTACCTGCTAGTCCAGAGAGGCGGACTTGAGGAATCTTCTTGCACCCTGCACTTGATGCTTCCAGGAATGTTTTTACTTCTACTGTCCCTGCTAGCTGTGACCTTTAGGGACTTATTCACCTCTAACTCTGCCCCTCCCTGGTTACCTAGCAGTACAGAGTAGGCAAAATAAACTCTGTTCCAAGGCCAATACTAGTGTGTGTGAGAGAGAGGTGGGAATTATGACTCACCAAGTAGGCAAAGATCTAGTATAGATGAGTGTCAATTGACTTGTGAAGCGCACCTCGGAGACAGGACTTCTGGACACGGGTGGCGCTGTAGGTTAAACCACAGAGCCTAAGACTTGCCGATCAGAAGGTCAGCGGTTTGAATCCCCGCAACGGGGTGAGCTCCCATTGCTCGGTCCCTGCTCCTGCCAACCTAGCAGTTCGAAAGCACATCAAAGTGCAAGTAGGTAAATAGGTACCACTCAGGCGGGAAGGTAAACGGTGTTTCCATGCGCTGCTCTGGTTTGCCAGAAGCGGCTTAGTCATGCTGGCCACATGACCCAGAAGCTGTACGCCGACTCCCTTGGCCAATAAAGTGAGATGAGTGCCACAACCCCAGAGTCGGCCACGACTGGACCTAATAGTCAGGGGTTCCTTTACCTTTACCTTTACTCTGCTGTTGCCCGAGGACAACTGTTTGTTCATGCTACCCAGTCTTCCTTCCTTCCATCCATCCACCTGAACCACAAACCACCAACCTGCCCTGCTTCATGTTAAAAGTATGGGAGCAACATCCTTTATTTCTGGAAAGGAAGAATGGAGGCTGAAGCTACATATTACAGCTCTGTGTGGCCATGCTTCAAATAACTTCTCTCTTTTGCCCTCCATAAGGTTTAGGAAGTGATAGGCCAGGATGTGGAAGTTCTCAAATCACTGATGTCACATGATGTGTTTTAGTCTACAAAACCTGTTTTTAATGGGTGGAGAGAAGAGGAGGAAGCCTGTGGCTGGTGCCTGTAGTCCCAGCTTCCACTGGTGGAGCTTTGTTTTAACCTGGGGGGAGCATCCTATATCTGTCAAATGCATATCACTGCGTCCTACAGAATTCAAACTTGTTATATTCTTTAAAGGTAAAGGGACCCCTGACCATTAGGTCCAGTCGTGGCCGACTCTGGGGTTGCGGCGCTCATCTCGCTTTATTGGCCGAGGGAGCTGGCGTACAGCTTCCGGGTCATGTGGCCAGCATGACTAAGCCGTTTCTGGCGAACCAGAGCAGCGCACGGAAACACCATTTACCTTCCCGCTGGAGTGGTACCTATTTATCTACTCGCACTTTGACGTGCTTTCGAACTGCTAGGTTGGCAGGAGCAGGGACCGAGCAACAGGAGCTCACCCCATCGCGGGGATTCGAACTGCCGACCTTCTGATCGGCAAGTCCTAGGCTCAGTGGTTTAACCCACAGCGCCACCCGCATCCCGTTATATTCTTTAGACTCTCTGAAAAGGACAGAATCCAAGTTGGGTGGCTTCATATTTCTCGAGCTTTTATGCTTCCTGATTAACTACCATTCTCAACACCTGAGAATCTGCCTTGGCCCTTAATTAAGTCTCTGCAATTTTCCCCTCCTTTGTCTCTGCTTGAGAAGCAGCTGGAAGCCATTTTTCTGCCTGCTTTCTCAGATCTCAGGCTAGCTTCCTAGACTTATTACATATCTTTGAAGCAACAGGGAAGTTTACATGCTTCCCCCCCCCCCACCACCACCTTGATGAGGATACAGGAAAACTGCAGTGGCAAGATGTAGTTCCTGACACCAGACTACACACGTAGTTCAATAGTAAATAACATCAGGATAGGGTAGCTTGCTATCTGCCACGACTTACTGTGTGCATCTTAAAGAGAACACAAGTCATCCTCATTCCAGAGACCAAGGTTTTGCAACGGCAGAGCTACTGGAGTGAGACATGACTTTCTTGCTCCATGGGTTATCTTATCAGCTTCTGCTCCTGATCCCTAGGATGCAAGGGAATTGTCGGCATAAACCTTAAGCACTTCCACAAGCAACTGCATCAGCTTAAAAGCAGAAATTATTAAGCTTCTTAATTTAGTCATTTTATGCCTTAAACCTGAATCTCTCTTATTCTTCAGAAAGTGAAGGAGAAAAGTCAAACCTTTATTAGTGTTAAAGTCAGATATCACTTTATCTGACTCAGTCCAGCACTCTGAAAATAACTTCTTTCCCCATGGCATGCGCTCGTTACTTAAAGGAACATCCACTGTCCCAGTTAGTATGCAATTGCAAAGAGGGCGAGGGGAGCACAGAGACTAGGAGTTTTGCCTTGGGCCTTCCAGTTGCTCTCTGGGTCAATTGTTCAACACTAATAACATGGGATAGCTCAGTCGGTAGAGCACAAGACTCTGAATCTTAGGCCCATGGGTTCGAGCCCCACGCTGGGCAAAAGATTCATCCATTGCAAGGGTTTGGGCTAGATGAACCTCGTGGTATCTTCCAACTCTATAATCCTATGAATCCATGATCACTCTCAGCAGTGCCGGATTTACGTATAAGCAAAACAAACTATAGCTTAGGGTCCCACTGTCTTAGGGGCCCCAAAAAATTTAAAGGAAAAAAAAATGGATGTACATTTCCAAACTATAAGATAAAAAACAAATAAAATAAAACCTACATACAGCAACTTATTCTTAATTGTATTTCAGTTCAACAATTACTTTGATAAAATACATATTTTGTTATGTGCAAATGGCTTTAGATACCTATTAGGTCCATAAATTACCATATAGCACATACCACATTTTTCCATCTATAAGACGTCCCCTATTTTGGGGGACTTAGATTTAAGAAAATGGGGGGAGCTGTATCCGTGTATAAGACACCCCCTAATTTTTGACATTATTTTAAAGGGAAAAAACCTAGTCTTATACAGGGGAAAATACGGTGTTCAACACAAAAAAACAGTGACAATTTGTTGTTGACCAAGGACAGCTGGACATATAAAGGGCCCCATTACCTTCAGTAGCTTTGGGCCTCATCAAACCTAAATTCGGCCCCTGACTCTCAGCACAGTGACCCCTTACAAACTTCATAGTGGTATCGCTAAAACCTAAAATCAGCAAGACAGGTCTTGCAAGGTGTGCCCTTCTGAAAGTTCAGAAGTAACAGTTATGAATTATATATATCTACAGTATAGGACATTGCAACACAGAAGCAATAGCTATAAACTCTATAAACTTACTGTATACTTCAAATAAACCTACAAATAATAATGAACACTGGCAGCCATGAGTAAGGTCAAAGAGGGTTCTCAAAATAAATGACTAACACATGCCTCTCTTCCAAAAAGATATTTTGCTTCTCAGATTAGGCTCTGCTCCTTCTTAAAGTTAGCTTCATCGTTATGCGATCCCCCGAAACCTTTGAAATCCTTTGTTTCCTTATCTCCACCCGCTTCTTTGGTGTGTGTGTGTTTTTTGGAATCTGTTGTGTGGACATTTCAGCTGCAGTAGTAGAACAACTTCCTATGTTTATAAATGGTTTCTCAAAACGATTTAGTAACAAGAAGGCAAGATCAAGACTCATAACTATATAACATGTCCTGACAACTTGCTTCCAAAAACATTGAATTATATCACATTCACACCATAACTAATCTTATGTTCCAGCTTGCCTGTCCAATTTGTAACTGTCCCTCCTGCTGTTTGTTTTTACAAATATCCTCCATTATGTTTTTATTATTATTTTTAATTTGTTTGTGCATTGCTTTGTGGATTTCACAAACAGAACAGTGACTAGCACATTTGCACATACATATGTAAATACGAACCTGCTCATTTAAGGCATTTGCTTGCTCACTGGGCCACCAGTGCCCTAACCTTTTCTGAAATCCAAAGAAGGGTGGTGGTGAATGTGTAGAATGTCCTGAACTTTATATAGCTTTGTTTGACAATAGCCCTAACTGTGTAAGTTGAAATAATTTAGCAAGGGTCTTATATGGAGGAAAAGGCAAAATACTGTGTTTACTGGATCAAGTTCACAAAACGCATGTGAGCTCTCATACACATACCTTAGTGTGCAGAACACACACACACACACTTTAATAAACTCACACTTCAACACAAATTCTCCAGGAGTATAGCCTCCAGAGTTTGGTGCCTGGACGGGTAGATGTTCAGTCCAGAACTTGAGTGTGATAAGGAAGATGAAGGAGACAGAAAGTGCGGAGTTGATGTGTCAGATGTGTCATTCTGCTACAGATGGGAACTAAATAATCTTTTTCTTCTTCTTCTTCATTTTTATTAAATATGTTCTTGGGTTACAAAAGTACATACATTGTCTCTATTTTCAGATCATAAAGTCCTTTCTACCGATCAGTTATATTCTGAACTAAACATTAATTCCTTACTCACCCCTTTCATAACTTATTTGTATTACATTTGAGGGCATTAAAGACTAGTATACCGCTGAGGATTGCTGAAATGTACAGGCAGTTTATAGAGAATGAGGATTGGTGAAATGTATAGGTAGTTTATAAAGAAAAGGTATAGAGTTTACATTTAGAAATTTGACTGGAAGCTTTAAAGGTATTTTGCGTGCTGAGGTCCCCCAAATCATCCCTACCCCAATAACTCACACATCACACATAATTTTTGTTTAAGGTTTTTGGCATAATTTGGGCCACAACTTTTTTTATCATACAAAATTGTGAGTGGTTGCGTAGGCATTGGTTATGACTAGCTATCCCCCCCGCCTTGGGGGATAGCACTGACTCCCGGATTCCAGCGTAAGTCAGTGTGGAGGAACAAGCAGGGCAACTGGGGCTGCGTTACAGACCCTTCAGTTCCTCCCTGCCTGCGCCTTGGGGTCTTACACAGCCCGCACCCGATTCCAGGGGTTTGGACAAGGGGATGGTAAGCCCCAGAATTCCTTTAACGGAATTCCCATTCCGCAGCAGCATTGGAGGGGTAGGCACAGCCAATCCATACCCCTCCACCAACCAATTTAACCAATGCCTAACCGCCACCCGAGCCCTTATGCTCGCCGCCAACCACTCACAAAGCAAACCACACCCTCAACTTGGACACCACTGCATCCAACCATACATCATTCCCAGACGTGGAAAGATGAACCCCATCAGCCCTGTATAAGACTTCCTCCTTAAACGAAATACGAGGGTGAGGAATCACGCATCCGCCCAAGCTCACCACCAACTTGCCCACCGCGGAATTAATCCGCTTCCTAACTTTCTCAGTGGATGCTGGGCAAGGACTGCCCCACCAAATGCGGCGCTGAAGCAACTGTGACCAAATCAATTTCGTATTAGGCACCATAGCCGCCAACTCCCTTAGGTCCTGTAAAATAACAGTACGCAGCGTATAGCAAGGAAAAGAAACCATATCATTCTCCCCAAGCTGCACCACAATCGCTGAAGGTGGGCCAAGCAGGAGGACACGCCTTTTCATGAGTGGCAAGAATTCCCTCCAACGCATCCCCCTTCTGGAGATCCAGGACACCTGCACATGCTGCGGAAGGCCCAGGCCATCTCCCAATCCAGACTGACGAGCTCTGTCAGCGGCCCAATGCACAATACTGTGGCCCACTATCCAGATACGGATAGTGCCCGGACCTAGGGTTAAAACAGAAATGTAAGTACACAGCCACATTATTTCCTCACATACGTTTTGAAAGCATCCGATCTCCATCGACCCAAGTCCTTTATCCTCTTCACGGATAAACCCCAATGGGCGGCTGTAGTTGCAGCACCAATCCGGAAGGAGTGAGGAGCGAACTCCGAAGCCTCAAGCCCACACGCTACAATGGCTTTACGCATCACCTTAGTGAATTGATGCCGTACTAATGGGTGCCCATCTTCGTGAATAAACAGGGGCCCTTCACCCACTGGTCGCAAGGCCAGGTACTGCTTAAGGTCCTTTACCGGACAAGGGCCACCTTCCCCAGACGCCGGGAGCCTGATAACGGCTCCCCTACCCAGCTGATCCGTCTTTGAGTTTCTGATATTAATTTGCAAGTCAGACGGAGACATACTCACGTCCTGCAACAACAAGCCCCTGGAACCTCCATCCCGCTTTGGCTCAAGGACCACCTCTCCTACTCTCAGGGCCCCAAAGAAAGCCAATGAGAAAGCTGCAGAAAACAAACGGGCCTCGAATTTAGACCAACAGATGCTACGCAATTTAGTATGCATCTGCGCCAGCAACTCTAATGTAATAGGCCGTCTAGGAATAGGCTTAGAGGGAGTGAGACGCCCCCAACCTTCCACAGCTCTGCGCACCACAAACTTCCCACACGGATCCTTGTTAAAAAATGCCCTGCTAAAAAAGGAAATCGCTGCCGAATGAAGTCGCAGCGTCCTGGCCGCCCGGCGCATCTGGAATAGATGTGCCAAATACTTGAGCACCTGAGAGGAAGAATGGGGGGCAGTAACCTCCTCAACCGTCTGTCCATTAAATAATAAAAAATCTGCCCAGGCCTTTTTATAAGACCTCAAAGTAGAGGGGGCAACAGTGGAGGGGGCAAGAAATGCAGCTACTCCCTGTAAAACTAAGGGAAGACAGCAAATCATTCTCGCCCAGCTGTACCACCAGCACTGCGGGAGGATCTGCACAGGTCACACTCGACCGCACCAAAGGAAGGACCTCTTCCCAAAGCATTCCCCATCTGGACAGCCAGTATATGTTCACATGGGCAGGAAGACTGAGATGGCGCCCCAGTCCAGACTCGTCAGCGCGCTTGCCAGCCCAGTGTACAATGCTGTGGCCCAAATGTGCACAGCTGCTCCTATGAAAAAAGGAAATAACAGACAAGCATCAGCACAGACATCATTGTGACACTTCCTGATATAACCCTTGTCAGCGTCAGACTTCCAATGACCCGTATTCAAAATCCTGTCTACTGACAGGCCCCCAGTGTGCAGCCTTTGCAGCAGCACCTATTCGGAAGGAATGAGGCGTGTTCAGCGGTAAGCAAGCCGCAGGCCGTAATAACTGGTGCACGAGGTAAGCACATTGATGCTTGGCTAACGGGAACCCATTTTCATGCACTAGGAGCAGGCCAGCCCCCAGGGGAATGAAAAGCCAAATATTCTGTTATCCATAACTGGGCAAGGGCCCTCCTCACCTGTGTCGGGAAGCCAGATTGTGGCACTCCTGCCCACTAAGTCTGTTTTAGAGTTCCCAACTCTAATGACCAGCTCCAAAGCGGATAAGGAAAAGTCCTGAAGCAATAAGCCTCCAGACTCTCAGCCCCGTGCTGGCACCAACAACCATTTCCCCAACCCTCAGTGCACCAAAAGGCAATGGAATACTGAAAGGAGTCTCGCCTTGATCTTTAACCAGCAGACAAGTTTTAACTTGTTGCAGCTACTGCATAGGTAAAAATTGACAGACTTCCTGCCCACTGTCCTATGAGGTTGGAGCCTATTCCAACCTTCCAAGGCCCTGCGCACTACAAACTTTATACAAGGGTCTCTGAAAAATAAAGCTTCAGTATAACAGACATTGCAGCGGACTGAATTCTAATAGTTATAACCGCATGCCCAATCTGCAGCAGGTGGACCAAATACTGCAGGATCTGCTCAGAGGATGGGGGCCAGTTCATCTGAATAGCCGAGGACTGCCAGCTTAAGTCTAAGAAATCCATCCAGGCCTTCCCATAAGAGCTAAAAGCAGCAGGGGAAATGGAAGCTGCTGCTCTCTGTAATTACTAATTGTTGTCAAAATGCCACAGGTGGTCTGGAAAATTCTGGCAGTAGCTGAGTGTCTGGAGCCCAGGATCTGAAGCGCTCCATCTGAAAATGGGATAGAGTGTCAGCGACATCATTAGAGGATCCTGTAATCAGGAGCAGAAAGCACAATATTAAACCTTAAACGGCGCAGCTCGAAAACGTGAGCGGAGGGGCGGAGACTCTGCTGGAGCGTGAGGACTGTTTTGCCAAGACGCTCACCACTACCTGGTTATCAGGCCAAAAGCAGATCCGATGGTCACTGGACTCCTCGGGCCACATGTGAACTGCTACTACAATGGGGAAAACTCAAGAAAGTTAGGTCACATGATTGCCTCACCACACTGGGCTTGAGGCCATGGCTTTGCACACCAGCAGCCCTTGAAATAACAACCAAAGGGCAAAGATCCAGCAGCAGCAGCATGAACCTGAAAATCCCTGTGCGGGTTCAAGGTATCCTGCCATGGCGAACGACTATTGCATTCATTTCGGAATTGCAACCATTGCATGATTAATTAAGTGACCCAGCAAGATCGGATCTGATGAAGCATCACTTGCTACAGAGGAAGTATTACAAAATAACTTCCTTCAAGGCAGACAGCTTCTCCATAGGCAAGTGGTATGTTTTAGCAATGATATCCAACTGGATCCCTAAATAAAATGGGAATATGGGCAAAAGGTATTGAGCTATTGCTTGCCAGCTTCCAGCCCCCCGCTTGGGCAGGGGGCATCTTGTGCTGCCATCATGATATGTAAATTTACAGGGCCGACGCTGGCCAGAACCCCTAAAGAAGTCCCGACAAAGCTGCCGCCGAGCCAGCTTCCTTTTCAGACACACACTCTGTGTTTTCAGAAACACACTCCATGCAGTGCACACACACTCCATGCAATGCAACTATACACTCCGTGCAATGCAAAAACCACACTCTGTGCAATGCAACTACACACTCCGTTCAATGCAACTAGACACTCCGTGCAATGCACACACACTCCAAGCAATGCAACTACACTCCATGCAATGCAACTACACACTCCGTTCAATGCAACTAGACACTCTGTGCAATGCACACACACTCCATGCAATGCAACTACACTCCATGCAATGCAACTACACTCCATGCAATGCAACTACACACTCCGTGCACTGCACACACCCTCCGTTCAATGCAACTACACACTCCGTGTAATGCACACACACTCCGTGCAATGCAAAAAACACACTCTGTGCAATGCAACTACACCCTCCATGCAATGCACACACACTCCGTGCAATGCAACAACACACTTCGTACAATGCAACTACACACTCCGTGCAATGCACACACACCCTCTATGCAATGCACACACCCTCCATGCAATGCAACTGCAAATCTCTCACGCAATGCAATGCAATTGCAGCCCGTGCAGCACCGTGCCCTGCAACGCACAGAGCAAACTGCAATGCGGGCACGCAAAGGTGCTTTCTCCCGCTTGCATATTGCAAACGTGGCGCCCGTTACATCCCTCGCAGTGAGGTAACCACCAAAAGGACCTAAGTGTCCAGGTAGAGGAATGGGGGAGCATGCAGCTGTCCCATACAGGGACCAATCCTGCAACCTAGGCATTACCGGCACTATGCGCTGACCCAGTGAAACCAATGCTTCATGGACCACATGGGGACACTATTCAGGCCGGAAACGCTTCCAGGCCATCGAATTTTAGGGCAAAGCCCTAGGATCACCTGCTAGGCCAGGCATAAATATTTCCAGTGAAATAGCAGAGTTGAGGTAGCCCACAGCTTGTCCAGGTACCCCTGCTTGCCCTTTTAGAGGGAAGCACCCCTTCAAGAAACCCAAAATTCTTTTATCACAAATGGGCCGAACTACCCAGCAACAGAATAGCCCAAAAGGAGCAGTTTGTTTTGGTTTTTTACAACAATGACTAAGAGGGGGATATGAACCCTGTCTCCCAGGTCCTAGTCCTACACTTTAGCCACTAAGCCACAATGGCTCGTCTCTAAAATGGCAGTCACCACTATCAGGGCAAAACAAACTTGGAGAAAATAAACTTGTTCAGAAACAGCATAGTTCAAGAGCATATACAGCGGGCTCATAGTCACTGGAGGCACAGAGAGCCTCTGGCACCCTCTGTCTGCCTCAGATATACCTTAGCAGCAACTGGGCCTGCAAGCAGATACATAGAGAGAATGAATCACGTGTCAGAGACTTAACAATTAACTGGTACCTGTAGCAGACTTAGGCTTGGAAGTTGTGTGCAGGCCGACTATGCCTCCCTGCTTCTGCTCTTGAGAATCTGAGTCTCATAGCAATATTAAAGGAACTCAAAATAGTGCTCCTGTCCAAGGCTAGATTAAAATTTGGCCAACAGCGCTGCACACACTCAAAATAAAGCCAACCTTCGGGGATACTATAAACGAAAGTGATTCCAGCTAAGCTGGGAACAGCCCTGACTAGCCCCACAATTTACAACAGGAGAAATGGGGGAAACCTTTTTGCGAAAGAAAGCCCCTAATGGGGCTCTCTCCCTATTGGAAAGGCAAGCCACAGATACAGGGAGAATCTTCTCACAGGACAGGGTAAGGGGTGGGGTGGGAAATCAAACAGGAAAAAGAGGGAATTAAATTATTTAAGGGACTAGAGAGGATTAAAAGAAGGGGGAAATAAAGAAATGTAACCAGACAATGAGAAGATTGCATCACTGTCCTCCAGACAGTCCAAGTGCTCCATGTGATCCGGTGTCCACAGCGAAAGAGAAAGGAACAAGCTGTGGACCCAGTATAAATAACCTCTGACTCCACCCCTTACTTGGCAACATCAAATTTACCCCAGTAACAACAGTCACCAATCAATTCAATTCCCTTGCAACAGCCTGGCTGGCAACTGAGGATGTTTTGTTTGGCCCCATCCGCAACACGTGCTCTCTCTTTAATGAGAACACGCTTTATAAAGGAAGAACATGCATGAGCACAAAGCTCATAAAAAAATGTAACACTAAAATGTGTAACACCTAACTAAATGCTCGTGCGTAATTATCTCTCTGCTCCTTTTTGGGTCTCATAGCTCCAGCCAGAACAGTATTTTCACCAGACACCTGAGGGAAATTAATTCCTCTAGATTTGGATAGGCAACTGGCAGCCTGAGGACTCAATCCCGTCCCCAGAGCACTTTTGCCTGGTCTGCAAGGCAGCTGCAGAACCCCAGCAATCTCTTCAATATGTACCTGAACCCAGGTAAGAGGCGCTTTAACTCATTCTTTCACAGTGTGAAGAGCAACAGAGCTGCTGACAGAGTTTCCCCATTTGCCTGGCTCTCGACTCATGTGGGACCAAGAGCGGCTAAGGGGAAACCATGAAAACACACACACACACACACACACACACACACACACACACGACTCTGTTACCGTTTACCCTGGAGAGGATTATGAAGCCCTTTGGAGTGAGTAATGGAATGCAGCCAATTCTACAGGCTCATCAGCCTTTATTCAGTTTAAAATATGTCCCCCATTAAAAATTTGTTGGGGCACGCTCTGGATATTTTTGGGAAAGAAACCAAGGACCACTCGGAGGGCTACACTTACTGTGTCATACAACAGTCGGCCAAGCAATGATGATGTGAGGAAGTCTTTAAAACAAACAGAACCACTGAACAAAAGGTACATTGGGATATTTTGCTTCAGTATATTTCAGTTCAAGTTTTGGCACATGAAAACAGTCAGGTAACAACTATTTGTTCCTGCTATTGATATTTTTGTTTGCCTTATTCTGTCTTCTTTGTCCTTCATTGATTTCATCGCTCTTCTTTGGTCACCCCCTTTCTCTTCTTCATTTAATTCCTACTTGCTTGAATAATCACCTGAGAGAGGGCTTTGTGTTATCTTTTCCAAGCCAGAGTCATTTAAGAGGCGCCACCTTCCCACTTGCCCTTCCATGACAGTTGAAGTCTGCTGGGGTATCTTAGCTGTTGATGCCTGAAATTAGAATTTCAGGGCATGTCCTTTGGAGGCCAATATCTTTGGAACTTGCTCCATAGGTTTGTCTGGTATAGAAAAAGCCTAGCAAGCTTTGGAGCACATTGAAAAGACTCTTGAATATATGAAGCTGTCTTATTCTGAGTCAGGCAATTGGTCCATATAGCTCTGAGCCCTGTCTAATCCAACTGACAAAAAGAATGCACACATGAAGCTTTCTTGCCCTGGAATAAACTTCTGGCCCATTCCAGAAGGGGAAAGAAAGGAAGCAGGGCCGTTCCATTGGCTCTGCTGAGAAACCAGCGACTTTTGACTCCTCTTCATTAACAGTTGCACTTCAAGCCCCGAAACCCGCCCCCATGGAATAAAGACACAATGGACACAGAATTTAGTTTAAAGGTTAATGGGCAAATTTAGGCCACAACTTTATTGAATACACAAGTGTGACTGGTATTGGCTTAGGCATTGGTATCTAATGACTATAACTGGCTCCTGCCCACCCAGCAGGGAGCCTGCAAAGGGTAAACTACCAGCAGAGGGGGCTCCAACAATGGCTATTGACTGGTCTCACCCCTGGGGTTCCTGGGGTTCCTGGCATGGCCCTAGCCCCTCCCCAGGCTTTGGACAAGATCCAGACCCCCAGATTCCTTTAATGGAATGCCCTATTAAATGGAAGGGCAGGTGATGGCTGCACCTCCCCTCCCCACCTTCCCCTAAACCAATACCTAACCTCCAAACCTTACAAAGTTGTGGCAATTGCTAAGAGGTAGGCAAAAACCAAGTGGCCACTGCCAATCTGCCACATTGGGAAAAAATTCCTACCCAGCCCCCGATCCAAAATAGGCAACCAACCAAAGTCCAAAGCAAGGCCAAACACCAACCTATCAACGGGTGTTTGTTTGGCAGTGCGAAGCAAGAGGGGTCTCCATGTCATGCTGCCATTTAAATAATAAAGCCCCGATCACCCCACCATGCCAATTGGCTAAGAGCCAGTGATGGTGACACCACCGTCCCAGAACGGGGCAAAGCCTGGCAAAATTCCAGGCTGGTTGGGGGGCTGGTTGGCTGCGCGCAACATGGACCCTCAGTTAGAAGGAACCAACTTTCCATTTCAGCTGGTCACTATAAAAACTGAATTTATTTTTTTCTTCCTCTCCCAATCCATTTTCCATTTGTGTCATGACTTTAGATCGTAAGCCTCGTTACTGTCTTATTACTGATAATTTAAACATGTGTATCATTTGTGCATCTTAGGTTGTTTTAGCATGGTTTTTATCTTTGTATCTAATGCTCATCTTTGTAAGTTGCTTTGGGTTTCATTTTTTTTAAGTGGTTAATAAATATTACCAACAACCAAAGAAAACCCTACATACTTCCTAAAACTGGAAACAGTCTATGGACTATATATGAACAACTATGTGTTCTCTGGCCCTCCCCCCGGGAGGGGAATATAAAGGAAACAAACAAACAACTGTTGGGAAATACCAGTTAATTCAGAAGTCCCATGTGTGGGGAAAACTGCAAGAAAAACAACAACAGATGACTGCCTGGATTCAAAAAACTTTTGTGGCTTGAGTCATTCTCTAGCTAAAAGAACCCCCAGTAGAGTTTAAAACAGAAATACATTCAGCATTTGCAAAGCCAGGAAATATAGGTGGCTAGACCTTTAAATGCACCAGTATTAAGCAATTAAAATTGTGGTTCCCCGCCTCTACCCCTTTCAGAGTGAACAGAGTACAATCATAAGTAAATTGAAATGCTTTACTTACAGTAATCAAAGGTCTCACTTATGCATTGTTCAATGTTACAGCAGAAACAATAAAGGCAAGGTATTCTGGGCTGCAAAATACAAAAGTTAATCTCAAACACACATTCTAAGTCTGGAGTCCCAGCCTAAGATGTTTGACTCAGTTATATGGTTCAAAGAGAAGAGAGGAACAGGAAATAACCCTTACTTCCTCCCTCACCAAATGTGAGGGGAGCCTGACCTAGCATAAAGGGAGATGGGAAAAGGTTTCTCTCAATATTTTCTGTGCTTAGAACTCTGTACCTAAGAAAGGTTGCTCTCAAATACTATCTGCAGTAAATTCCTGTGCTAATCCTGTGCTAATCTTACTTCTGCAAATTTTGGCCAGACAGTTAGCACACCGCCAGTGACTGCTTGCAAAATTTGGCTGACAGGTCAAAAGTTCGTTTCCTGCCTAGCCAGCTAGCAAGAAACCGCTGCTGTTAGCAATAACTAACCAGACCTACTAAATTTGGCTGGCGGGTCAAAAGTGCAGATTTAACCAGGCCTGCTAAAGAGGCCCCTTTTCCTGTCTTATGCTTACTAATGCAAAGATGAGAAAAGACACGTGTACGAAGGAAAGGGGAGGAATGTTTAGCAAGCAATAAAATGTGTTTAGCAAGCAATATAGATGTGCCATGTAAGGGAATAATTTGAGAAGGTATGGGAGGGGGGAAGAGTGCTCAGAGAGTATAAGAAAGTTTGCTGAAGTGTCTTGCTTTACAGCCAGTCTATTTTCAGGAGCTATCCAGCTGGTTGTCTCTGTGTACAGATATTGTCTCTGTGCACAGATTTCAATAAACTTTTTCTCCAAAGAAGATTTTGCTTTCCTGGTACTTTTGTTCCCTCCAAGGGGATGGCGTGGCTGATGGATCCCTAGGTAAATAAGGCTTCATTTCTTTGGGGGCTCGTCCGGGATAAGCCCTCTCCCCAATACGGACCGGAGGGCCAGGCTCAACCAAGGTGAACAGCTCAGCAGCGTTTGCAGGCTCCCGTGCGCACCCCACCTGTTTCGTGGGGGGAGCCAGCCACACTGTCCTGCAGTGGAGACATCTTGTTGAGGGAGAAAAACAAAGAGGACGGCGCCGAGGGGACAGGTCCGCAGCGGAAAAAGGTAAGCCCAAGGGAAAGGGCGTGGGCCCCCAAGGAAAAGGGGGGCGAGGTCTGATCAGCCTCACCTGGTTGGGCAGTAGAGTGCCAGCCACCAGGAATAAGGGGATTGGTTGCGCAGTAGAGTGCCAGCCACCAGGAATAAGGGGATTGGTTGTGCAGTAGAGTGCCACCAGCAAAAAAATTTGGAACAGAAGAAGGAGGGAAAATTATTTTGGTGTGTTTTGAGTATTGCATGCTGAAATTATTTTGGTGTGTTTAGTGTGTTACATGTTGAAATTATATTGGTGTGTTTTGTATGTTGTATGTTGCATGTCAAGATACTCTAGTGGCTGAATTGTCAAGTGTGGGCCAGGGCTTAGTGTCCCCTTGGCCGAGCGATTGTAGGTCTGTTGTGTGTGAAGTATCTGGAAGAAATGGGTTCTGGCCAAAGTAAAAGTACCCCTTTGAAATGCTTTTGGGGATTCAAGCTGATGAGAGGGGAGGATGAGGACATTGTGTAAATTAGATTGGCCCACCCCAAAATAACAAATTGGCCGTCCATCAGGACCCTTGATTTGCAACTCATTAATCCATTATATCAGAACATTTTGAATGTCCACCCTGATCAAATCCCCTACATTTCCACATGGAAGACCAATGTGGAACAGAACCCCCCCCCCCCTCCTGGCTGAAGTCATGCTGCCAAAAAGTCTCAGGCAGCCGTATCTGCTCAGTCAGGAAGACAGGAGGACAACCCCCCAGTCCTCCAGGATTCAGAGAGGGAAGAAGATAAAAGTTTTGATGCCCCACCACCTCATGCCCCGGCAACAGCCCTGGCACCACCCCCGCCACAGGGAACAGATGGCCCAGCCCCCAATCCCGTGGACAATGCATTGGTAGACCTGGGCGAGGATGGAGAAAGGGAGGAACGAGAAGAGGATGGTGAGGATGAGGAATTTGTAAAAAGATTAGTTAAGTTGATAGGTGATAATAAGAACAGGCAGAACATTTGAGAAAGTATGTGGAACCTTATGCAGGAGAAGTGGACGTCAGTCCCCATATGTTAAAAACAGCGGGATGTGTAGGGGAACAGAGAAGAAAGTGGCAGAAAGAGTGGGGAAGGCAGTGAAAAGAGTGACCCTCCATAGGGCACATGAAGCACAGGAAAAGGGCGCGGCCAGAGTGATGCCTCTCCATAGAGTGTATGACCCTCCGGCCCCCACGGGACCTAACGGGGTGGTGCCCAATAGAACTTATACAGTTCAACATGTCCCCTTCTCTAGTGCAGATGTTTGTAATTGGAAGAACCAAAACCCTTCATTTGAAGAAAACCCTGCCAAAATCATTAAGCTGTTTGAGGGAATTTTTTTTTTAAAACATACAACCCCACTTTTTATGATGTGCAATATTTGATGGATGCCCTGCTAGCTACAGAGGAGGATAGGCGAATTCATGCTGAAGCCCGAGCACACATGAGAGCGCAGGGGGCAGGAGATCAAGCTGTTGCAACTGGATATCCTGAAACTACACTGAATTGGGATTATCAGACCATTGAAGGGCAAAATACCCTCACCACTTATCGCCAGAATGTCTTAAATGGCATGAGGAGGGCAGCCAGAAAACTCACCAACTTTGTGGAGGCCAGAGAAATAGTGCAAGGAACAGAGGAGGCCCCTGGAGCCTACTTAAAAAAGCTGAAGGAAGCCTACCGCCAGTATATCCATGCCCCTATCATAAAAACTGCCTTTGTAGCCCAAGCAGCGCCCGATATTTGCCGAAAAATCCAGATGGGCCACACCCTGAAATGGATGTTAGAAAATAGCCCAAACCACTTATAATCAGAGAGAGGAAGAGGCCCAGAAGAAAAAAGGAGAAGTACCAGGCAAAGAAGTTGATGGCCCTGAAGACGGGAGGTCCACCGTTAGAAGAAGAAGAGGAGGGCGAGGCCGCTTAGGAAAGAGTCAGCGTGCCATCTGCCGAAAGGCACCTATTTCCTCTCCCAGGCTAAAATGAGGAAATGTCAGATGCTACTACATCCGCGTTAGAAATTCCAAGTCACCACAACCCTCAACCCAGCTGCCCTATTACCGGTAGGAGTAGGTGAGGAGCCCACGCATGACTGCATTGAAGTAATGGATGAGGTGTATTCTAGCAGGCCTGACCTTAAAGATGAAGCAGACCCCCAGTGGCCATCATGGTTTATGGATGGAAGCAGCTTCATTGAGGCTGGACACCGGAAGGCAGGTTATGCAGTGGTAGCCCTGGAAGACCAGGTGATCGAAGCAAAGTCACTCCCGCCTGGAACATCGGCCCAGCTGGCAGAGCTAACTGCGCTTACCAGAGCCCTGAGCCTGGCAAAGGGACAGAAGATAAACATTTATACAGATTCTAAGTATGCATTCCTGACTTTACATGCCCATGGAGCCTTATGGAAAGAAAGAGGTTTGCTTACCTCCAGAGGAAGCCAGGTGGCCCACCCACAAGCCTTGTTGAACCTTCTGGATGCTGTATGGGAGCCCGAGGCAGTGGCAGTTATCCATTGTTATGGACACAAGACTGGACCAGGAGAAGTGGCCAGAGGAAACCGATTGGCAGACAGAGTGGCCAAGGAAGCAGCCCAAGAACTGGCCCCCGCCTCGGTTATTGGAGCACTGGTCCCAGAAGAAATTTTAAGCACCACTGACAAGCCAGCTTATACGAAGCAGGAAAGGGACACTGCAGACGCTCAGGAGCTGACATTGTCCAAAGAAGGATGGTACCTTACCCCTGATGACAGGATATGGATTCCAGAGTCCCTTTCTCGGCAGGTTACTCAGAGATACCATGATTCAACCCACATAGGACCAGATGCTACAACCAAGCAGCTGGAGAAATGCTTCTATATAGCCCACCTCTACCAACTGGCAGCCCAGATTTCCAGGAAATGCCTGCTGTGTCAGAAGAATAATCCCAGAGCCGGACCACTGGCTCCCCCAGGGATTCAGCATAGTGGAACTGCACCTATGGAAGATCTTGTCGTGGACTTTACTGAATTACCCCGTTGTGGACTACACCGCTACCTGCTGGTGGCAGTGTGCACCTACACCGGATGGGCCGAAGCATGGCCAACAAAGACTGAAAAGGCATTTGAAGTAACCAGGTGCCTGCTTAGGGAAATCATCCCTCGCTATGGATTGCCAAGGTCCATAGGATCTGACAATGGACCAGCATTTGTTCATGCAGTCCTACAGGGACTGGCAAAAGCGCTCCAGATCAACTGGAAGCTGCATACTGCTTATAGACCCCAGAGTTCTGGAAAGGTAGAGAGAATGAACAGGACTCTAAAGAATCAGCTGTCCAAGCTGACACAGGAAACTGGGTCTAATTGGGTGACCATGTTGCCCTTGGCATTACTCAGGGTCCGCAGTCTCCCGTCAAAGCGAACCCACCTGTCACCCTTTGAAATTGTGCTTGGGAGACCGGTCCCATATGTCAGAATGTTGTCCCCACATGCTGGTCAGGATATGCAATTGAATAATTAAGTCCAGATATTCTTCCGAGTTTTCTTTTGTCTCGACAGGTGGACCCAGGCTCGCAACCCCTGTGTGTTGGCTGCATCAGTTCGAGCCAGGTGATGAAGTGTGGGTAAACGATTGGGCACGGACGCAGCTACAACCGTGCTGGAACCTTATACCGTCCTGCTCTCCACACCCACCGCCGTGAAACTCGCCGGCATCACCCCTTGGGTCCACCACACCAGAGTGACCACTATAGATTGAACTGTGCAGTTAAATCCTGATTAACCCCTTCGGCTGACCATCTCCAGACCCTCCGCTGATGACCGCTCTGCTGATATCACACCGGAAGCTGATATCTCAACGCACAGCTGAAGAAATGGATGGGAGGGACGCCCGTGGGCAGCGTCCCCAACGTGAAAACCCGTGCCGGGACTGATCCAGGAAGTCCACCAGGACATTTAATACTTTCATAAGGACTTTCTCTTTTCCTTTTTTTTTCTGTTATATTCTGTATTGATTTGCTCTATGCCCCACAGCCCTGACCCTACCGAGCCATACCGCCCTTACTGGCCTGCTGGCCTCTGCTACGACTGGTTCGTCTTGCCGGTGGTAAGAGATGGCGTGCTCATTGACTACTGGAAACGGGTTTGATGAGGTTACTATACCAACCTCATCTGATGGACCAGGTTCTAATCTTAATCCAGGCGTTAGATGGGACGGAACCTATCTTAATGCAAGTATTGCAGGGGTGGGAGCCTTA
This sequence comes from Podarcis pityusensis, assembly GCF_964106645.2. Taxonomy (NCBI): domain Eukaryota; kingdom Metazoa; phylum Chordata; class Lepidosauria; order Squamata; family Lacertidae; genus Podarcis; species Podarcis pityusensis. The sequence continues at coordinate 9,489,839 of NC_138034.1, read as the reverse complement.
ACCAGGTGTGCATTGAAATTGCTAAACAAGTGCCAGTAAGAATTGCCACCCCAGGATTTCAGCTTCCATATGCTCTGGTCAGTAGGGAGGCAGCACGAGAGTTCAATCCACCCAACAGGGTTAGTATGGTGATAGGCCCAATAATGCTTCTATTGCTTTTTTGCTTTTGTATTCCCTGCTTGATGCAATGCTTGCAGAATATGATGGGAAAGATGATGTCTCGCATGATGGGACCTCGCGTGATTGCTGTAATGAGAGAATATAGACCCCTACCCCAGAACGAATCTAAGTAATAGATTGTTCAAAAGAAGAGGAGGGAGTAAAGGGAGATGGGAAAAGGTTTCTCTCAATATTTTCTGTGCTTAGAACTCTGTACCTAAGAAAGGTTGCTCTCAAATACTATCTGCAGTAAATTCCTGTGCTAATCCTGTGCTAATCTTACTTCTGCAAATTTTGGCCAGACAGTTAGCACACCGCCAGTGACTGCTTGCAAAATTTGGCTGACAGGTCAAAAGTTCGTTTCCTGCCTAGCCAGCTAGCAAGAAACCGCTGCTGTTAGCAATAACTAACCAGACCTACTAAATTTGGCTGGCGGGTCAAAAGTGCAGATTTAACCAGGCCTGCTAAAGAGGCCCCTTTTCCTGTCTTATGCTTACTAATGCAAAGATGAGAAAAGACACGTGTACGAAGGAAAGGGGAGGAATGTTTAGCAAGCAATAAAATGTGTTTAGCAAGCAATATAGATGTGCCATGTAAGGGAATAATTTGAGAAGGTATGGGAGGGGGGAAGAGTGCTCAGAGAGTATAAGAAAGTTTGCTGAAGTGTCTTGCTTTACAGCCAGTCTATTTTCAGGAGCTATCCAGCTGGTTGTCTCTGTGTACAGATATTGTCTCTGTGCACAGATTTCAATAAACTTTTTCTCCAAAGAAGATTTTGCTTTCCTGGTACTTTTGTTCCCTCCAAGGTCCGGGGATGGCGTGGCTGATGGATCCCTAGGTAAATAAGGCTTCAAGCAGAGCCTTCTCTAGCAATTTAGAGCTCTGTGATCCTCAACCCTTTCATTTACCAACTAGCATAGCTATGCATTGTTAGGGTCAATTGCAAAATCTCCCACAATAACCACCAAGGTGTAGTATTAAGACAAGGCCTATTGTAACCCGATGTTCTGTTTCCAATAGTCAGCAACTTTCTGAGAGCTATTCCTAATATGAAAGACTGTCTCCTGATGAAATGCTTCTTCTACAGTTGCCTCCATGTTCCTAAGGTGGAACACATAAACTTCCACCTATGCAGTTTTGGCATTTTGCTCCTCAGTTTTTGCTCAGGAAAGGTATCAGATCAATCTTGGCCTCCTTGAGGCTCAAGTCTATAATTAAGTTGTCTCAATGCAAGATTCCTCCCCCCACTCCAGTTATTTTCAGTGATTGAAAGAGGGAGAGTGCTCCTCAAGGCCTTGTATTGCCTCACCGGCTCTAACTTGTTTCTTCCCAATTCTGAACCTGTCTATTTATAGTTATTTTAATTGTTGTGTGTTCTTAATACTTAGGGGTACATTTGCAGCATACCACATGGGGATTGAGCTTTGTGAATCCTACAAATGTTAATGGAGGTCACACAGTTAAATCTCAGTGCTCCATGCAGGAAACCTACCCCAAATGTCCTTCTCATATATCCTCCCTCATTCTATTCCTTACTGTCATGAGCCGTATCCTCACCTGAATTCTCATCCTGCCAAATTATGTACAGAAAACTCCATTTTATTGTACCATCAAAACTCTGAGTCCTTTGCCACCCAGGTATGCTTTGTACTGTCTGTGTTTTTAACTGAAATTCTCTTGTTGCCTCTTTATTCCATATTCTACTATAAACATGAAAACTAACCATGTCTATTCAGAAGAAAGCCCACTGATTTCAAGAGCACCTACTCCAGCAAAACTGTGTCTAGGAATGCAGCCTTCCAGAGGAGCTGAAAGAGGGATTTTGCTCTAGGCTGGTACACCAGAGGGCCTTACCGATTGTGTTTCCCTGCTCCCAGATGCTCCATTTTGGAACTTTCCATTAGTGGTAGTTTACTTAGGCAGAGATCAGGCCTCCAGCACAGATAAGGGTTGTCCCAGACAGTGGCACTCCTCTTCATTGGCAGAGGCTAATGGAGGGGCAACTATACTCACACACCCTAGCCATCAGCATTAGAGTCTTAGGATTGTGGCCTTAGTGTAGTCCTTGAAGAAATTTCCAGTTGTAATAAGGTGGTAGGAGTAAAATTGATAAATTCAACATGTCCCCCTGTATCAAAATTGCTAATATAAACCATTAAACGCATTTCCCATTTGAATATGTCTTGTCTACATTTTTTTTCTATTTTTGATTATTTGCTAGTATATGTCAGACTATATTACACACACACAAACACACCTAATTTAAACCAAACATATCAGAAGTGCAGTTAACCAGCAGTAAGAGATCATTCTTTCTTCTAACCTAATCCTGCCAGGGGATTTGCTGCAAGGCCATAATCAAATCAGTATAAAACTCCTTTGCCTTCCAAGGCCCGTAACATCCACAGCCCTTACATATTTTTATAGCCATCAGTAGGAAGTTGCCTTTTCTCCATTTTTTTTAATTCAAAAAGTTAAACATGTTTCTGAAATTGGTTCTGATGGCTGGAATATACTTGCTAAAATGAACAACGATAGCTGGTGGTTCCCATCTACTGACATACCTCACGTGCCCAGTAAATATTGGACAGCTGGAATAAAGCCAATAAAGAAATTAAAAAGTATTCTGTTTTTACAACTGCATTGTAAGAAAGGATGTGGGGCTATAGGAATATTGTTTGTTGAGGGTGTCTGATACTACATGACACACTAGCCCCAATTATCTAGATATCTGCTATATGTAAGTATAATACTTACAGGAACTGATGCTGCAAAGTGGTTGCTTCTGAAACTTTCTCCTACTTAGAGAAAACAATACATTGTATTCTCAGCAATTTGGGGTCCGTGTTAAAACAATGTTCTTCTGATGAGAGAAAGCATGACTTGCATGCTCAGCCTGACTTCCAAAGAGGCTTGGAGTCCCTATAGCTTCTCCTGCCGCTTCAGTGCAGTTTCCTAGATTCTCTTGGGCAGGAAGAACTGGTGACTTGAACAAGCCAGCAATTCAAACTCCCTTTGGGAAAGACGTGTATTTGGTACCATCTTTTATTTTTCGAGCCCCATTTTATAGCCCAGCTTTCTTCCACAGACTGGACATTTTGGTGATCATACTGCAAAGGCTCCTAGAAGCTGCTAGCATGTGACAGTGGCCACACCCTGGGAACAGCTTCAACTGGCTGGCTAAACCAGGTGAGGGTAGTCAATGGGTCTCAAACCCTTGGTGAGTTAGGGACTTGCATGCTAAGACAGGCTGCAGCAGATGGAGTGGGTGAGACTAATAATGGGTTCAACGGTCAAGAAGGTGGCTTCTGCACATGCCGTAGAGCAGCCTTTCTCAACCTGTGGGTCCCCAGATGTTGTTGGACTACAACTCCCATCACCCTAGTTAGGAAGGCCAGAGCTCAGGGATGATGGGAGTTGTAGTCCAACAACATCTGGGGACCCACAGGTTGAGAACCACTGCAGAGGGAAGTGAAAAGTAGGTGGGTTCATCAAGCCAGGAAGGTAGCCCATCTAGGAGAAGGAAAACTCTGGTTCTAAACCTCTGCTGCCTTGTGGGATATCTTCTGGAGAAGAAAAGGCTAATGAGTAAATGCTACAGAAATCCAGAGTAGAGTCCCTAAGATAGTTAGATGGCACCTTGTGCGCCTCCTTCCGGCTACTCCTGCAGCCAAGGTGGTGCCAAATGTATTGCTCTGCTTTCCTTTGGACCACATCATCAAGGCCAAATGGGGGGTCTTGTTATCCAGGCAGCCCAAGACCTCCATACATATTGTCCAGGTTTGCACCCCAGGGTGCTGCTAAGACATGGTTGGACTTCAACCCCAGAGGTGCACTGCATTGTCTCTTGAGACAGATGGATTCCAACAGCAACAACTGCAATGACTACAGCTCCCAAGATTCACAGCGAAAAGGAAGAAGACTGTCAAGAGAAGAAAAGGGGATAGTGGGGGAGAAAACCCCAGAAAAGACTGTGAGGGCTACATAAACTCAATGCAAATGTTCTAGTCATATCTTCCTTGTTTCATACCAGTCACAAGAGTTTGGAAAGGGCCATAGCTCAGTCATTGAGCTTTACATGCAGAAGCTGTCAGGTTCAAGCCCTTGTGTTTTCAGGTAGGGCCAGAAGAGAATCCTGTCTGTAATCCTGTTTATTTTGGTGTGTGTCAAAGCATGACCAATGATGCAGGGGGCAAATATATATATGTTGCAAGATAGGCAAGCATGGAGAAATGTAACCAGCAAAGAATGGTAAGCTCAGATATAATAATAATATTAATAATAATAATAATAATAATAATAATAATAATAATAAATTTTATTTATATCCCGCTTTCCCCAGCCAAAGCCGGGCTCAGGGCAGCTAACAACAATAAAACAGTACAACAGTGCAACACAACACAACACTCTAAAATCATTCATTATAAAACCGATTCAACTCAAACCAGTGGCAACCATTGGGCCAGAGCTCCGCGAAGATTGCCAGAGGAGGGAGTCAGGCTGTGCGCTGGCCAAAGGCCTGGTGGAACAGCTCTGTCTTGCAGGCCCTGCGGAAAGATGTCAAGTCCCGCAGGACCCTAGTCTCTTGTGACAGAGCGTTCCACCAGATCGGGGCCACAACCAAAAAAAAGCCCTGGCTCTAGTTGAGGCCAGCCTAACCTCTCTGTGGCCTGGGACCTTCAGGATGTTTTTATTTGAAGACCGCAAGTTTCTCTGTGGGACATACCAGGAGAGGCGGTCCCGTAGGTACGAGGGTCCTAGGCCGTATAGGGCTTTAAAGGTTAAAACCAGCACCTTAAACCTGATCCTGTACTCCACCGGGAGCCAGTGCAGCTGGTATAGCACCGGGTGAATGTGATCTCGCAGCGAAGACCTTGTAAGGAGTCTCGCCGCGGCATTCTGCACCCGCTGGAGTTTCTGGGTCAGTCTCAAGGGCAGCCCCACGTAGAGCGAGTTATAATAATCCAGTCTGGAGGTGACCGTCGCGTGGATCACAGTGGCTCGGTCAGGGCGAGAGAGATAAGGAGCCAACTGCTTAGCTTGGCGGAGATGTACTTCAACAGACAGTTCCAATGCATTTTGAAGCCATATAATAAAATATATTTTTAATGTCTCATTTCTTTTACAAAACACAAACAAATGCCATATCAAATGTAATATTGTATGAATAGATTTAAAATGTACAACTATGAGAGGGAAGCCAATGTGCAAACAAAATGGTTAACAAAAATAAAGGGCCAAGCTCCTAGGAATTTGCAAATCAATTCTTGTCATTTAATAGCAAACACTCTCTTCTTGCTAAATTAGTATGACAAAGAAAATATTACTAAAATGAAAAATAGAGAAACTAGTTAGCAACCGAGTTGCTAAGCAATTAAAAGAAAAGCTCATAAATTCGTAAATAGTTAGGCTTGTGACCCAATTAAAAATAAAAATAAAACAGTTTAAGTGATTAAGAAGTGTAGGTCCAAACCATCAAAAGTGAAATTATTTGATCATTTCATGCGACAGCAGGATTTGAAAATGAAAGCGAGGGCCCTTCTAAATTGGGCTCTTTGCCAGATGTGCATGGCCAAGGACCATGGGGAGCAAAAGTATACCATAACAGGTTAAGAGAAAAAGTTGATTAATCACCAGTCTTGACAGATCAATCAACTGATTAAATTTAAATAAATGTGCTTATAACCAAAACCTTAATAAAAGAGTATTTTTAAGGTATTGAAGGAGGATTGAGATAAATCTTAAAATTTAATAAAGCTAGCGCTCGTGCCAAGAAGGAAAGGTCATATTTAATATTTCCCTTTTCATTCCTTATTAGAGGAGCATTAGCGCAAAAACAACCTCGAAAGGCAAACACGTGTGTCCTTAATCCATCATCCTGCAGGTTCGCATTTGCCCATTGTAAGTAAAGTAGGACCCACAATCAACTGCAGCCAGTGGCATGGCATGGGTTGCCTGAGCCCGGGGCCACGTGGAGGTGGGAATGAAGGAAACAGAGAACGCATGCACATTCAACTGCCTAACGCAGTGATGGCCAAACTAGGCCCTCCAGCTGTTTTGGGACTACAACTCCCATCATCCCTAGCTAACAGGACCAGTGGTCAGGGATGTTGGGAATTGTAGTCCCAAAACAGCTGGAGGTCATCCACATCACCCAGGAAAGTGCAGCCACAGAGATGTGTTGGGAGAGGCCATTTCCTGGCTCACACGGAGAAGCCATTTTCAATGAAGCTCAGCGATGGAAGCATACAACTGTACTGAGGAAACACCAGGTGTTAAAATTTTGTGTCCCTAACAAAGGGGAAGAAATGGAGACAGTGAGAGATTTTACTTTCTTGGGCTCCATGATCACTGCAGATGGTGACAGCAGCCACGAAATTAAAAGACGCCTGCTTCTTGGGAGAAAAGCAAGGACAAACATCTTAAAAAACATCTTAAAAATAGTGCAGAGAAAAAGCACTATATGGACAAAGGTCCATATAGTTAAAGCTATGGTTTTCCCAGTAGTGATGTATGGAAGTGAGAGCTGGCCCATCAAGAAGGCTGATCACCGAAGAATTGTTTTGTGTGTGTTTTTGAAAAGTTTTTATTGTTAAAATAATTCAGCATTAATACACACATACTGCGAATATACAAGCATACAAACATATATTTCATACAATCCTTAAAAATATTCAAACATACCTACATTCAGTCCCACAGATAATTCCTTTTCCCATCGCCATCCACCACTCCTCACTCCACCTTTGTGTTAGACTTCCAGTCTACTCAATTGCAATTTCTTTCCAGGACTTCCGGGGTGGCGCCATCGGCAATGGCGGATTCCCTCTGAACTGGAGGGACCAGCTCCACGGGAATCGGGTCTTCTCCGCTACAGCGAAGCGGGGACCCATTCAAAAATCACAGGCGGATGAAGCCTGTGACCATGGGACTCGGCGGGCACCCTTAGCGCCCCCCCAACCCGCAAAAGAACCCATTAACGGGCTCCGGAGCGAAGAGGGGGAAGTGGTGAGGTGCTGAGAGTCAACTGCTTCTTCCGTGGAGCGAAGCCGCACAGCCGTTGCCGGAGAGCGCTGCCTTTTTCCTGGGACAATCTGGCTTCTAAAATAATCACCCGTGAGTACCTAAACTTGGACAATTGGACTCTAAATAAGGACTTGTGAGCAGAAAGGAAAATTGGACTTAAAAGTTTAGCTTAATTTGGTGCTGAAACGGGAAGGTCTAAACAGGAAGTCAGCCTTCCGTTTCTTTGTAGATAGATTAAAGCAAAGACATGGCAAACTAGAGCTCAGAAAATCGCCTGTAAAAGATTAACTTTCATCATTTAAAATTGTTGAACCCCCTTCGGAAGCAGGAGAAGAGGGGGGATTTTTTCGGACTGTTTAAACCTGCAGAAGTGAGGGTAAAGTAAAGTAACTTTCCACCGTCCTGATCCTGGAGCGGGGTGTTAGGACTGACGTTTTTTGAAGCTCATTGACCAGAGACAACGTTTTTGACAGATAGCTATAAGAAGAGAAACTTTGACTGCATTGTTCCCCTTCGCTTCTTAAAGGAACAAATATTGACAAAATATCTGAAAAAGGAAACTTTGTTGCTAGACTTGTCTTTAAAAGAAAGAACAAATAGAAGTTTTCCCCCTAGAGGGAGACTGTGAAACTGTAACCAACTCCGGGGAGCTTGCAGCTGTTACAGATTACAATCGTGGGAATAGACTTCTGACCTTGCAGGACAATGTATTCAGAAGCTCTTTTGTATGCTTTCTATAAAACAAATGCCCTACTGGAACAGCTACACGAGAAGACGAATTTGATGGCTGATTCGATTAGAAATTTTGAACAGGCAGTGGGAAATTTTGAACAGGCAGTGGGAAAATATGTGGAGCCCACCCAGGAATCAAATCAGGAGTGTGCCCGGACAGAACAGGCCCAACAGGAACATGAGCTTTCGGATTTGACAAATGAACTTGGAAAAAGCCAGATTTGGAAAGATAAAGTTTGGTTTGGTTTGGAAATGGGGGGCTGGATAGACCCCCCTATGCAGGGATGTTTGGACTTTTCAAGTCTGGCAATGGGCCGTGAGATGTTTGGGATTGTGGGGGCTCCTAATTTTGGAGGGATTTTGAAACATGTTCTTAAATACCACATGGAATTTAGTGTGGATTATGGAAAAGGGGCTGTTCTGTCGAGAAGGGTCAAAAATATTGTTAAGCTGGAGTTCCCACGAGTGAAACGAGCAGGAGACAAGGGAAAATACAGTTACAAATATGAAGAAGAGCTGCGGAAGGGACATGGAAGAGACTTAAGGGCCTCGGATATAAGGTTACCAGGTTAATGCGCTAGATTGATGGGATAATAAGGACTGACAAAACCCGGGACCAGGAGGAAGGGACACTGGATGAAGAGTGGATTGTTTTTATTTCTTTTTCTACTACTAGGATTGTTTTATAAAATTGATGAATGTTAGAAAAATGTTGGAATGAAATTACTTGGCTTTAGTAAAAATGTTTAAAGAATTATGTAAGAATATTATGGTTATGAGAAGTTGGTAAAAATAAGATTTAAGTTTTAAGTTTCAAGGTTTTTTATAGTAAGATAAGATTAAAATAGTTTAAGGTAATGTAATGACAGAATATTATGAAATATGGAAAGGATTTGCTGCGACAATTAACAACTAGGATACAAAAAAAGGGAGGAGGAGGAGGTCAAAGAAAGAAGGTAATGACAGTTGAGGATTTGAGAATAATGGATTTGTTTTTAAATGTTTGTGGTGTATTTTTGTTGTTGTTTTTTTAATTTGTATTGTTGGATGTGGTTTGTTTTTTTCTTTGTTCTTTCTTTGTTCTTTTTCTACTTTGTTTTCTTTTGTAACTCTAAAAAAAAAATTTCCAATAAATATCATTTTAAAAAAATAAATAAATTGCAATTTCTTTCCACTTCTTGATCGCCGAAGAATTGATGCTTTTGAATTATGGTGCTGGAGGAGACTCTTGAGAGTCCCATGGACTGCAAGAAGATCAAACCTATCCATTCTTAAGGAAATCAGCCCTGAGTGCTCACTGGAAGGACAGATCCTGAAGCTGAGGCTCCAATACTTTGGCTACCTCATGAGAAGAGAAGACTCCTTGGAAAACACCCTGATGTTGGGAAAGATGGAGGGCACAAGGAGAAGGGGACGATACGGGACGAGATGGTTGGATAGTGTTCTCGAAGCTACCAGCATGAGTTTGACCAAACTGCGGGAGGCAGTGGAAGACAGGAGTGCCTGGCGTGCTCTGGTCCATGGGGTCACAAAGAGTCGGATACGACTAAACAACAACAAACAATTTTGCGCCCAGGGCAACTGCCCCTGTGCTCCCCACACACACGACATCTGACTGCAGCTGTAGCTGTTTTCCTCAACCTACAATTCTGTATTTTAAACTGTCCCAAAATACCTATAAACTCCAGTAACTGACCTCTCCCACAGTTCCTTGATTAAAGCCTGCTCTTAGGAGACTAGAGATAAGATGCCCGTGTTTTTTTTCCTGACCATCCAGGAAACAGCATTGTTAACACCTCATTTACATTGGCTACTACTTAGCAGCTGTTTGTGGGGAAGCTGTGCCTGCAGAGTATCTGTATTGCAAGGAAGTATTGCAAGGAAGTATTGCAAGGAAGTGAGAAATTAATTGCTGAGCAGTAAGTTCCCTCATCATCATTAGCAGCAGCACCCCCACAAACACTTGTTCATAGCAGCCAGTGTTTAATGAGGCTCTAACAAGGCAGATTGCTGGGAGTTCAGCAAAATTTATATTACTCAGCATTCCAGGAGGCTCAGTATGTGATATCAGTGTTGAGAAATCACCAGCAGTTAAGGGCTAAGCCAAAACTATTCCATGGCTTCCCTTTTGACGTTTTAAGCGCTTCTAGGGGGAAATATCCACTTGTTTGTCTAAGTTGCCTTCATTTCCCCTCCTTTACAGAAGAAGAGCTCTGCTGGATCAGGCCACAGGTCCATCTAGTACAGCATCCTGTTCTTACAGTGGCCAGGCAGTTACCTATGGGAAGCCCATGATCAGGACCTCAGAATCACAGACCCTCCAAGTGCCACTATTTTCCAGGGACAGTCCCTGTTAAGTTGTGGGTGAACATATCAGAAGACACAGCGATTCTTCAAACAGCTCTTGTTTATTCACAGGCCAGAACAGAACAGAACTGAAGGGTTCAGCTAGCCTGCTTATATAGAGCTCCAGTACAACATAACTGTAACAACTTTCTGAAACTATCCAATCACTGAACGTCACTTTCAATCCCTTATTTGCATATGTGGACCTGAGTGAAAACTATCTACAGTATCCCCCTGCTGACCCAGGGTGAGAACTTCAGTACATAACAGTCCCCAATTTACAGAAGCCATCCTGGTTTCTGGTTTCTGATCTTGGAATGCCCCACTTTTCCTTCAGTCGCCTCTATTTTCATCGGATAAATGTTGGAGGGTATGGAGCCATGCGGTCCTCGAGCCATCTGAAGGTAGCCCAGTATAGGAAAGTTTTGAAATGTTTCATGTTTTATTATGTTTTTATATGTTGGAAGCTGCCCAGAGTGGCTGGGGCAATGTTGGCGAGTATGGAAATCAGTGGCTGGGGAAATGTTGGCGAGTATGGAATCAGTGCAACCACACTGCTCCCAGCAGTATTATCATGCAACCAAATCTGCTTAGCTCCATCGTTTGATGGAGGAATCCAGGAAGGTGGGAGAAGTCCCGTATACCTGAAGGAGCGTCTCCACCCCCATCATTCTGCCCGGACACTGAGGTCCAGTGTCGAGGGCCTTCTGGCGGTTCCCTCACTGCGAGAAGCCAGGTTACAGGGAACCAGGCAGAGGGCCTTCTAAGTGGTGGCACCCGCCTTGTGGAACGCCCTCCCACCAAATGTCAAAGAGAACTACAACTACAAGACTTTTAGAAGACATCTGAAGGTAGCCCTGTTTAGGGAAGCTTTTAATGTTTGATGGATTACTGTATTTTAATATTTTGTTGGAAGCCATCCAGAGTGGCTGGGGAAGCCCAGCCAGATGGGGGGGGGGGTATAAAATTATTATTATTATTATTATTATTAGGAAGGAACAATGGTGCTGAGCAGTATTCAGGAGGAAATGGTAACTAATTCCACCTCACTGAAACGGTGAGTCTCCCAAAGTGCAAAACAGGTGTCATTTTCCTACCACTCACCAGTGAAAATTAGATACTTCAACTTACTAAAGGTTCCCCCCACTTCCACCTCTGGCAGCAGTGATTCACAGCTTGGATCACATCTTATTCATGAGCACTGATGTTCCCTAGATGGAGAGAAATCCAGCCACTGTCATTCATGGCTGTGTAACATTACGAAGGATTTACGCAAAGCTGCTCCTGAAGGGTTCAGAAGCTTTTTCGGAACTTGGCAGCCTGCCTTCTTAGTGACAGCAGAGTTGAGAACACATGGAATGTGCACTCTCAGTGCTGCACAAAGACAGCTACTTAAGGACACCTGAACGCAACTCAAGCTGCTGCTTTGGACTATGGCCTGGTCTCAACGTATCTGAGACAGCATCTCTTCCCATCACAAAATGTGGTATGAATTGAGATAGTCTACAATACTTCAACAGGTGGGTCACAGAAATACTATCACCGCCATTTTGTTTTGTGATGATGAGGGGCCTTGAGAAATGAGCTCATACTACTGGAAGACTGCTTTGCCTCCTCTTCATTTCACTTCGCTTCACTTCACTTCACTTTTAATTTGTCTACCGCCTTTCCATATTGCTTGACACGAGGCGGTTTACAAGCTGAAAAAACAACAAAATAGACAGCAAAGATCACACACGTAATAACAAACTTTTTGTGGCAAAAATATGTCACAATAGCTTTGGAATAAACAACTTCTATCAAACAAAGCAATATTCAATAATCCATTAAAATATAATAGTAAACAGTAAAATTAAAATCAGCAAATAATAATAATAATAATAATAATAATAATAATAATAATAAACAGTTTACACTTACACTTACACTTGTCTGCCTGCCTGCACACCTATCCAAGCATGGAAAATCCAAGTTAAAGGGAGTCTAAGTGGAAATATAAAGACATAAGTAGACTATAAATCAATCTTGCACAGTGGTGGGATTTGGGGTTAAGAATATAAGAAAGCCCATTGTGCTGTTCTTACAGTGGCCATTTAGATGCCCATGGAAAGCATGCAAGCTCAACAGCATTTTGCCTCATAAAACTAACTACACTGGCCACTCATAGAATAATAGTATTGGAAGAGAACCTGGGGGTCATCTAGTCCAACGCTCTACAATGCAGGAATATGCAGCTGCCCTGCACAGGGATCGAACCCATGACCTTGGCACTATCAGCACCATGCTCTAACCAACTTAACTAATGCTGCAAACATCTTACAGCTATCATAGGGTTCCCCTGTACTGTCTTTCAGAGCTTATACAGTCAAACATCAGCTCCCGAATGCTGAAAACCCAAAAGTAAATGATCCGGTTTTTGAACGTTTTTCGGAAGCTGAACATCCAATGTGGCTATGGCTTGACTTCAGGAAGCTCCTGCAACCAATCAGAAGCCAAGTCTCGGTTGTCAAACATTTCGGAAGCCGAACGGGCTTCCGGAACGGATTATGTTCGAGAACTGAGGTTTGACTGTATGATGTATTCCTCAGAAATGTGGCGATTTAAAGGAACCCTACTCTGTCCCATTCTCCACAGAGGGCCCAGTCCTGGTTCAGCAACTCATTTCCAGGCATGCCAGAGGCCAGTTATTCACCTTCTCGTTGGTGGTTTCCTTCTTTCAGTATTCAAGATGTTCCTTTCCACCTTGGATCCAGCCACTTCTAACAACGCAGACCTCTCTTCTCCTTCTGTTTTCCCCAAAGTCCCTCAATCCACATCTTAACTCTTTGCCAACTTACTCAGTCCTGGGGAGATCATTATTTTCCCCAAGAGCATATATGGGTTGCTCACATTGATGATACAGCATCTCTTCTGCCTTGGCTAGGTTTACGCCAGTCAGGCTGAGGAACTGTGTGGTGTCATGACAACTGGAATACCTTGCTTGTGCCTACTGAACTTGTCAATTGGACCACCTCAATTGTCAGCATAGCATGATGCCAGCTTAGAGGCCAGAAGCAAGGTCTGGAGTAGCTTAGCATTTGGCATACGCCCACTGTTCCCTCCAACGCCACCCCTTTTTGGCCCCTCCATTGGCACTGATGCACCAGTGGCAGGAATATACTGGTATAACATGGCACCAACATACCAATGATGTTATGCTGGCACAGGGTTTCTGCTGGTGATATGTGTCAAAGAACACCAGAATGGGGGGACTAACAGTACAATCCTAATTCCATTTACCTGGAAGTAAGCCCACCTGAATTCAATACGTAGACATGGTTGGGATCGCTGGGTAAATTTCACACAACCTTAATCATCCATGTCTTTATATTAATGATGAAATAATTCTATCTATTTTCTCTAATTAACTTTATTGGGAAGACATTTTATGTGCCTGTTTTTTAAAAATGAAATTCTATCTTATTCCAAATCCTATGGTGCTCTAGCTAGTGCAAAGTTAGCATAGAATTATTCTCTGGGGCATATTTACTATATGCAGAAAATGCAGGTTTACAGATCGGTGATATGCAGAATATTCACAGCTTTCCTGGAGCCTACATAGTATCTTCAGAATAAATATTTTTTTCCTTTATCTCAAAGATTTCTTTCCTTTCCAAACATTTTTATGGATATCAATAGAGCTTTTGTTCACCCAAAAATATCTTTAAAAATCATACAATCTTTGCTTGAGCAAATACTTTTTTTTCCAGAGTCAAGCACCATTTAATCTAACCAACATTTACTCAAATCAATACATTTTAATTGAAACTAATGGCAGTTAGCTTAAACCAACAGATTTTTCACTGAACTAAGTTCATTAAATCAATACATTTCTTTAAGAAATGGCTATAGCTTATGTAACAAAGTATTATTTTAAGTTCTTGTCCAAATTCACTCTTATTCAAACATATATGTGAATTATAAGAGCAAGTAAAACACTATATGGTACGACTGCATCAGAGAAACCTTCTTTGCTCCCACAGAATTTGTAAGGTTGGGGACCTTTTTCAAGGCAACACCATCATACAAATAAGGGTAGTCACATGACTACCCACCACAGGGAAGTGCTGATTTTTATAACCAGTTTGAAAGCTCACTGGCAGCCTTACACTCTGTCATGGCTCCCTTGGCTCTGTCAGGAACTAGCATTGTTTGGCAGATGCAGGAGAAGGAGAAAGAAGGAACAGATGAGACATTAAAGGTTGACACCCAGGGACAGAAGTGCCAACTTGAATATTGGGGGGGGCAAGTCAACCCTATCGTAAGTGCCAGGGGGCACCACACAGCCCCCAGATAGAGATAAACCTCTCTGGGCATCGTCCTCTGGAACGCAGCACGGGAAGGTCATAACTCTTCAGTCCCATCGCGCAGAAGTCAATTATCCAAAAATATGTGCACACTCAAACAACAGAGTAAAGGTTGAGGCTATGAAGTGTGGCATCCAAGTAATTTATTAAGCAATATATATGCAGGTGGCGCTGTGGGTTAAACCACAGAGCCTAGGACTTGCCGATCAGAAGGTCGGCGGTTCGAATCCCCGCAATGGGGTGAGCTCCCGTTGCTGGGTCCCAGCTCCTGTCAACCTAGCAGTTTGAAAGCACGTGAAAGTGCACATAGATAAATAGGTACTGCTCCAGCGGGAAGGTAAACGGTGTTTCCGTGCACTGCTCTGGTTTGCCAGAAGCGGCTTAGTCATGCTGGCCACATGACCCGGAAGCTGTATGCCGGCTCCCTCGGCCAATGAAGCAAGATGAGCGCCGCAACCCCAGAGTCGGGCATGACTGGACCTAATGGTCAAGGGTCCTTTTACCTTTACAGGACAAAGCAATCATGGCGTCCTCTCACATCTTCTCCAAGAGAGAGAGGGGAAAGTGCAAAAGTACAATCCAACGGAAGAGAGAAGACTGGCTTCCGTTCCCACACTTTCCAAGCATGGAATGTAAACACATACATGTGATGTAACAATCACACATTTGGCAACGGGAGAGAATGAAAAGGCTGGCAAACCCTGCCATGCATAATCGATTGCATTATGTGGCACACGCACCATTTGAATGGCAATGTCCACCAACTTTGGGGCGTGGCCCCCTTAAATGTTTTATGGGGGGTGCAGAAGGAGTTGGCTCCTATGCCCAGGGCGATCCTTGCCCTTGTTAGGATTCTTGCTCCGTGTTTGCAGTCATGAGATTGTTATCACATGACAGTGTATGTTTTCATTCCACAGTGTGGGAAGTGACGGAGACAGGATGTTTTGTACTACTGTGTTCTGAAATGTAGGACTATTGTCCTTTTTTTCTCTCTCTTTGCTGTCTGATGAGAAAGAGGAAGGAGCTAAGTCAGAATGCTCTGAGGGTATTATATGTAAATAAAGTAGATTAGCCAAAATGCTGTGCTACTGAGTTCTGTTACGCAAACTGCAAATACTGCAGGATCGTAAGTGTGCTGATGCTTCTTGGTATCAGTCGCTGTGATGTTTGGGCTGGAGAAAGCTTTTGAAGCTCCCGACCGACCAGGAGGAAGAGAACATGCCAGTCGGGCATGTGTCTCTACCAGGGTCCTACACGAGAGTAGGACGATCCTAAGTGTGACTTTAGATGTCAGGGTGAGGGAACCAGCTATGCCAGGCATGGGCAAACTCGGCCCACCAGATCTTTTGGGACTACAACTCCCATCATCCCTAGCTAACAGGACCAGTAGTCAGGGATGATGGGAACTGAAGTCCCAAAACATCTGGAGGGCAAAGTTTGCCTATGCCTGAGCTATGCCATCTCTTTCTCCTGCCCATCCCCCAGTGGAGCACAGGACTTTGACCAGCCAGAGGGAAGAGCTGAACAGGAGAATGTGGCGACAAAGCAGCAGAGGGTCAGGACACAGTGCCTGAGAAATGGACACCACCTTTGTAGGTAGGATCAGATGCACCTACCCTGATGGAGTGTGGGAAATTGCAGTCAAACGTAACTATGCATGAGTGCTAGTTAGTCTATGGAGGGTTTAAGATCATAGAGCTGTATTCCTAGACTCAGCTAAGTCACTCCCCCTCCTCTCTCTTCAGCAACTTCCTGATGAGCAAGGTGTCATCCAATCTGTAGTCATCATTGGGGGGTTTCTTCTTCCCCCCTGCTCTGCTAAGTTAGAACTGCTAAGCTTTTTACCCATGTGCACAGAAAAAAGAAATAAACTAGTGAAAGCAAGAGAAGCGTTGACTGCATGCACAACAACAAAAATTCTCTAGGACTAGGAAAGGGTATATTTAAAAGGAACATCTAAAGAAAGCCATATTTATATTTATGTACTTTCCTATTTGCACCGTAGATAAGGAAACATCTGTGTATGAAGTCGGATACCTCATCTTGCTAGGTGAGGGACTGTGGTTGGCATATGGTCATCTGTTAAGCATTTAATTACAATCACAACCTAATTAGACAGTCCCTTTAATTGCGAGTCCAAATTTGGGTGGGAAATTTGTACGTGTAGTTATGATTTACTGTGTTTTTAGTAACTGGCTCACCGTTCCTTTCCAGTTGAATTAGTGAAAGGTTTTGTCTTCTATGCCCCCTTGTTTTTCAAAATGGCTTCAAAAACACCAGGTAAGGTCCTTGGGCTTTTAAACAGATGGTCACCGACCAACGTTCAGCACATTTTCTGGACTCTTGTAAAAAGCCCTGATCTTGCAATCTGATTTGTACAGAAGGTCTAGGGGAACATTCATAAACTTAGGGATACTAAGAAACCAGCTTCTGAGGCTTGCAAATCATTTTGTCCAGGTCAAATCTGACCTGAAGGATTGCAGGCATTTAAAGAACAAGTAGTGTCTACAGAACCTCACCAGCATAGCCATTGCAGTGCAAATGTGGTAAACTAGGCTGCAGTGAACAACATGAGCCTTCTTTGGTACTTTTTAATGAAAAAAAATGTGGGGAAACTCACCACGAAGTTCGTTTATTCTTTGTTTGTTTCAGGCTCTGTCACAGTGCCACTCCATCCCCACCTCAGGCAGTAAAACATGATTAACAAACTCAAGCAGAACATTACCTGCATTAGAAATGGCCACAACTTTATTGATCACAGAGATAGGGGGAGTGTTTGGCTCAGGCGTTGGGTGTATATCTATTCTAGCCACTGCCCCAACCAAATCTATAATTTTTTTTTAATTTCAAAAATGGTAAGGGAACTCAGTTTCCCTGATTTCCTGCTCAGAAAAACCTCTGGCCTTCCTTGAGAACACGGGTTTTCAACTGGTGGCCTGCAACTCAATTTTTGGTTGCTGGCTGCCAAATAGCAGCGATGTGCAAACTCTCCAAAGCTCTGTTCGGATTAACTCAGAGTTCTCTCTTCTACCTGCAAAACAAACAAAACCCCACCACATCCTTTCTCCAGTCTGAGCATGGAAAACTATGCTCGCCTTTGATATTCCCACAAGCCTCCTTTGGTAATCCTCATAGAACTCTAGCCCAATGGTTGCCAATAATTTGATTCTGAATTGATTTTAGAATGCTGTGTTACTTTTACTGTTGTTAGCAGCTCTGAGCCCAGCTTTGGCTGGGGAGGGCAGGATATAAATAAAATTTTACTATTATTATTATTATTATTATTATTATTATTATTAAGCCATTCCACCAATCCCCCCCTTTTAAAACCTATTCCCCTTTTATTACCGGTCAACTGGAAGCAGGAATGATATTTTGCAAATTAGTAGGGTGTCCATGGGTCTGACTTTACAGAGGGCAGTTCTCCATTTGAAGGGCAGTCTGCTCCAAGCCAGGTTTAAAAATAAGGAGCCATAAGACAGAAGAGCAGCAGGGACTCTTGAAGTTGTCCATCAACAGTTTTCAGCACCTGCACAGCAGACTGAGCAGAAACACAGGTCACCTGCTCACATTCTTCCCCACTATGGTGTGATGTATTATATTTCGGTCCATAGCAATAATTTCTAAATATGCATTAGCACGTGCTAATGTATCCTCTCTTGACCTTTCATTCTTCTGGTGACTGAGGCCATGTCACAGTCCGGTCTACGGGCGATCAAAGTCCCGGCTGAGGACATCAAGACCGGGGGCAAGATGGCGGGGTGGGAGCAGGAACAAGAGTCCAGAAGCCAGGGGTCCAAGGGTCAGGAAGCAGGGAGTCACAAAGTCAAGGGTCCGAGGGTCAAGAAGCAAGAAGTCATGAAGTCAAGGGTCCAAGGATTGAAAAGCAAGGAGTCACGAAGTCAAGGGTCCGAGGGTCGAGAAGCAAGGAGTCACGAAGCCAAACACAGCAAGGAAGGAAGCGTGTTGATATGGCAAAGAGTGAAAGGAAAATGCTGATCTTATATCCCTTCCCAGCTCTTGCCACCAGGTCCAATGAGTTACCAAGCGGCCTCACCTGTGCAGCCATGCCTTGCCTCTCCAGAACAAACTTAGGAAGGCCCCAGTCCTGCGAAGCCCTACTGGTCACAGGGCCTGGCTCCTGCACGCACTCCTGACAGGCCACATCTGCACTATACATTTAAAGCAGTATCATACCACTTTAAACAGCCGTAGCTTTCCCCAAAGAATCCCAGGAAATGTAGGGTGTTAGGTATTGTTAGGAGAACCCATTTCCTTCAAAGACCTACCTAAAAATTCCTAAAGTTCCCTGGGAAGGACTGGTCGCTAAATCACTCTGGGAACTGTAGCACTGGGAGGGGATTAAGGTAAAAGGTAAATGACCTCATGGTGGTTAAGTCCAGTCAAAGGCAACTATGGGGTGTGGCACTCATCTTGCTTTTCAGGCCAAGGGAGCCAGTGTTTGTCCACCAACAGCTTTCCGGGTCATGTGGCCAGCATGACTAAACTGCTTCTGGGGCAACCGGACACCTTGACAGAAGCCAGAGTGCACAGAAATGCCGTTTACCTTCCTGCCACAGCGGTACTTATTTATCTACTTGCACTGGTGTGCTTTCGAACTGCTAGGTTGGCAGGAGCTGGGACCGAGCAACGGAGCTATGATCGGCAAGCCCAAGAGGCTCAGTGGTTTAGACAACAGCGCCACCCGCGTCTCTTATAGAGGTCTCCCATCAGCTCTCAGCACGCTCCCCAGCATTCTTTGGCAGAAGCCATGGCTGTTGAAAGTGGTAAAACGCAGCTTTAAATGGATGTCGCAGGTGAGGCCTGACTCACTTTGCGTTCTTTTGCCATCTGGTGTGCAGTGGGAAGTCCTTCTCCATCACAGCTCCAAGGTTTTTGACAGTTTGCCTAGAGAGATTCGCCTGGCCCCTTCTCTGCCCACCCTTTGACAAGCAGCAAAGGCCTGTGTGCCTTTTATTAATCTGGCCCCTTTTATGGATTTTAACATCTGTTGTTGTTGTTTAGTCGTTTAGTCGTGTCCAACTCTTCATGACCCCATGGACCAGAGCACGCCAGGCACTCCTGTCTTCCACTGCCTCCCGCAGTTTGGTCAAACTCATGCTGGTAGCTTCAAGAACACTGTCCAACCATCTCGTCCTCTGTCATCGCCTTCTCCTTGTGCCCTCCATCTTTCCCAACATCAGGGTCTTTTCCAGGGAGTCTTCTCTTCTCATGAGGTGGCCAAAGTATTGGAGTCTCAGCTTCAGGATCTGTCCTTCCAGTGAGCACTCAGGGCTGATTTCCTTCAGAATGGAGAGGTTTGATCTTCTTGCAGTCCATGGGACTCTTGAGTCTCCTCCAGCACCATAATTCAAAAGCATCAATTCTTCGGCAATCAGCCTTCTTTATTTGCATTCTATTGTTCTATTCTGTTGTGTACTTTTTTTAAAATTACGCTTCCGAGCTACCTGTAATAGTGTCAAAAAGCAGAGTGGACATCATAGAATTGTAGAGTTGGAAGGGACCCTGAGGGTCATCCAGTCCAACCCCCCGAATGCAGGAATCTCAGCTAAAGCATCCAAGACAGATGGCCATCCAAACTCTGCTTAAAAACCTCCAAGGATGGAGAGCCTGCAACCTCCCGAGGGAGACCATTCCACTGTTGAACAGAAAGCTTTTTCCTGGTGTTTAGTTGGAATCTCCTTTTTTCTGTAATTAATTAGCAATAATATATTGGACTCTGGGTGTTGTTTATGTGCCCTGCCTTGCTTCAATGGGATCTCCTCTCAAACACACAGTATTACCCACATTTTGACACACTAGAAGCACATAATTGATACTTCTTGGCTTTGACATCACATATACAATGGAACCCCTGATGTTGGGAAAGATTGAGGGCACAAGGAGAAGGGGACGACAGAGGACGAGATGGTTGGACAGTGTTCTCGAAGCTACCAGCATGAGTTTGACCAAACCGGGAGGCAGTGGAAGACAGGAGTGCCTGGTCCTGGGGTCACGAAGAGTCAGACGCGACTAAACAACTAAACAACAACAAATACAGGGGAACCTTGGTTCTCGAATGCCTTGGGTACTCGAACATTTCTACTCCTGGACGCCGAAAACTGGGAAGTAAGTGTTCCGGTTTGCAAACTTTTTTCAGAAGCTGAACATCTGATGCGACTGTCAGCTATTGTTTCTGGGGTGCCTGCACCAATCGGAAGTTGCACCTTGGTTGAAGTCAAACAGACTTCCGGAATGGATTACATTGAAGAACCACTGTATGTGTTTTCAGGATCCACCCTATTCCTGTGACTAATATTTCTTTTAGCTGTTTTTAATATTGGATTTTACATTATTGTAACCTGCCCTGGCACCTGCAGGGGAAGGGTGGGCAGTAGTAATGCAACCTTTATCTAGGCTGCTGGAGTTGCACTGGGATACAGGCAATCCTACCCTGTGAACCAGTTAGCCAAACACAGCACATCAGCCCTTTATCTAGGTATTTCATAGAGATGATATGAATCAAATCTAAGTTTGAAACTGCATAATATGGACATTTGGGTAATGTTCAGAACTCAATCTAGGCTTAAACTTTACTGATTATTTGGTTAAACTATTTCTGTCCTGTTCTCCTTTTAGAAAGTTCAGGGAAACTTACATAGAGGCCCTCTTTTACAGTGGCCTGCTGTCCAGGTATTCATTAAGTTTATTCATTGCCTTATAGGAGCTGACTTAAGGTGATGAACCAAAAAAAAGTGGTATGCTTTAATACAGGTATTGATTTGGTACTCACACACATAGCTGCAACAGGACTAGAAACTTGGTTATTCCCAGACAAATCACTGGCCACAATGCCTACAGCAGCGCATGCTGCTTATAAGACACATCCATTTCCTTTCTCAAATGTCTTTTTAGCGGTTTTTTTTACATTACTAAAACATGTCAATTCTTTACGAATGCAGCGCCCCCTAAATGCTTTTATAAAACCATCTTTGCAATCCCCCCCACTTTAATTGGGTCAAACGCTGGCATGTATGGAAGTGGCGAGGCAAGAGTATCTCTCTCTCTCTCTCTCTTCCCCCTCCTTTTCCCTTTCCTTATCTTATTCCTCCCTGTCCTTTGCTGTCAGATATATCCCCAACAGCCTACAGTTAAATCCCTCATTTAATATACAGGTGAAGCAAGGAAAGGGGAAATCAATTCATTCCCTGAAACTTGCCAGGTTTTGGTGCCCTTCAAAATCCTGCAGGCACAATGCTTACCCTTCTTGGCAAAGGAAAGGGTTAACCCCATTTCTACCAGCCTGCAGAAACTAGTTTATATCCGACTGTCTGTTCCATAAGCAATGATGGCTTAAATCATCTGTTCCAGAGTAGTAGCAATGGCAGGGCTGCAAATAAGTCACAATGGTGTGTAAGTGCATCATGCGGCAGTGAGCACACAATTCAGCTTCCTCGGCATATCTGCTTTATGTTCTTTTTAAAAAATACTGGTTTCTAGTCCTTATTGTCGTTCAGATATACCAGAAGTCAAATGTGTGTGGGCACAGCATGGTTGAAGCTCAGATGCCAGGAAAAACAACAAGAAGACACTAAATAAGGTTTCCAGGAATGAGGGGGTGGGTTGCCAGGTCCATGGCTGCTTCCTTCCCCCATGAATACCAGAAGCTGAATTAATTATGCAAAGTAAAAGAAGTTATGCAAATGTGTTTGATTTGCATAACGTGCGCCTTTTGCAGAATTTGGCTTTCCTCCGCACAGAATATTAGTTATCTTGGCACATAAGGTCTTTTGTTCCAGTCTTGCACAGAGTGTGAATGGTCCTGAGCAAGACTGGGAGACCAAGAGACAGGCATTTTCACCCTATGGATGTGATCTCAGCTTCTACAGCATGAGGAGAGACTTGTGGTCCAGCAGCTAAGGCAGCATTCGGCTGGAACTCTAATACATCTTAACATGGAAACCTTTTCTTTGTCCCTATACTTACTCTTGAGAGTCCCATGGACTGCAAGAAGATCAAACCTCTCCATTCTGAAGGAAATCAGCCCTGAGTGCTCACTGGAAGGACAGATCCTGAAGCTGAGGCTCCAATACTTTGGCCACCTCATGAGAAGAGAAGACTCCCTGGAAAAGACCTTGATGTTGGGAAAGATGGAGGGCACAAGGAGAAGGGGACGACAGAGGACGAGATGGTTGGACAGTGTTCTTGAAGCTACCAGCATGAGTTTGACCAAACTGTGGGAGGCAGTGGAAGACAGGAGTGCCTGGCGTGCTCTGGTCCATGGGGTCACGAATAGTCGGACACGACTAAATGACTAAACAACAACAACATACTTAAACAAACATCTGCAAGGAACAGGACTGTTGGACTCACTTTATGGGGTCAGAAAGGAGAAGGTTGACTAGGATGTGCCATCAGTACTGAAAGAAAGGAGATAGGCTCACATTGACTCTCTAACCTGGTCACAGTGCAGTTTGATCCTAAGTCCACAGAAGAGAAGTGCCAAGCTACCTTCTAAGAGAACCAACCCACAGGAAGGGAAGTTGGCATTTACGACAGTCCATGAAGGCTCAAACTTACCATACTTGGCCTTCATCCCAGCCAGCCAGAGGTGATTTGCACTGGCCTTCTTGTGGGGAGAAAGCACAACCTTCCTTAGCGCCAGTCTCCCCAGACATCATGGCTATTCCCATGATCACTGTTGCCACCTAGAGGGAAGTTGGTGCTTCCCCTCTTCCGCCACTCTTTTCGCCAGACTGTCAATGGAACCAAACAAAGGGGAGCCTCCGCCATTTCAGAGGGAAGTCCCACCTCTCCTCTTTCTGATCCTGCACCTTTGAGCCATTTGGGTCCCTGTAGCAGGCTCTGGCCCCACTGGAACTATAGAGAGTGGGAGCACCCAAACATCCAAAACTGCTTAGATACATCTATGGGACTAGTAGTTGGGGGAGTCCCTGTAACTTTGGGGGGCTCCAATCCTGGGGGGGGGGGGAGAACCCGTGCAGTTTCAGAGACCATGGGGCTAATTCCAAGAGCAGAGACTTTTGGTGCTACCAGCCACCCCATTATATCTTAAGTGGACATATTAGACAGGAGTGGAGTGCTGCCACAGCTGGGATAGGTGTGGGCTGAGACCTATCACAGTAAGAAGGAGAAGCTGAGGTCTTCCTACCACATCTTCACATACAAATATCACACATGCACAATGATAAGATCCGAATGGTTTGTGACTACTCAGGAATGAGATACTGGGTTTG
The DNA here is from genome assembly GCF_964106645.2 of Podarcis pityusensis. Taxonomy (NCBI): domain Eukaryota; kingdom Metazoa; phylum Chordata; class Lepidosauria; order Squamata; family Lacertidae; genus Podarcis; species Podarcis pityusensis. Next base: position 9,465,973 of record NC_138034.1, on the reverse strand, counting down.
TGGTGGCTAGCTTCATCAGCAAGCACATCAATCTCATGTGCAGCACCAATGAAAATGAAAGAATTCTGCGACTGTTGTAATTAAGAAAGGTATTGAAAATACAGTAGCCAATATAATGCAAAATTCAGTTTATATGGGTATATTGTGCTGCTATACTTGGAAAGTATGTTCTGCTTGCCCCATCACAGAAGGTCCAAATTCTGCAAGAGCTGAGAAGTCCTGGTGTCTGGAATGAGAAGTACATCTCCTACAGTGCCCTGGATAGCAACTTATTTACTCCATGCAAGAAACCAGAGGGAGTCACTGAGAAGACGATGGATCAGACAAATGGTCTAGCTAGTCCAACATCCTGTTTCCCACAAGTGTCAACCTGAAGCCCCAGTGAAGCGAGACACAAAGACAAACAATCCTCTCCCACTGTTACTCTGCTTCCACGGATATTCAGTAACATACTATCTCTGAACAGGCAGGGTATGGCTGTGGGAATGTTCAGGGATGCAGGAGAGGATATATTGTTTGATTATATCCTTTCCAACTTGTGTTAACAAGTTCTACAATTTAGCAGAGTAACATCCCCCTTTTTAAACTTGCACAGTGGATGTGTTTGCTCAGGCTTGCTAAAGCCTCTAAAATAAGTTACCTGGTAATTTCCCCTTTACTTCCTCATAAAAGAAATAGACACGACACAGTCTTCTATAAAAGTATAAAAGAGTTTACTCACTCACATTCTGATCCCAGATGGATCCCAGAAGGCAGACTTGGCTTCCAGCCAAGAGAGCATCTTAGGCTAAGCAGATGTTGCTTCTTCAACGAATGTAGTCAGAGAGAGATGGCGGCCAGTCCTATGCTTTTGTTACCTGCACAGGTGAGGCCACGCCCACCTCTGGTCACATGTAAAGGAAGTATGTCCCAGCCTAGAAGGAAACAGGAAGTTCTGACTGGCTGATCCAGACATCCCCTTTTTATGTCCACTCTAGGAATGTTGTACTTGACTGCTCTGTGTTTCACATCCCACAATGGCCAGCCATCATGCCTATTGGCCATTGCTTGATTCATTCTCCATTAAGTCGGACACCCATCCAGCATCTGCCTAGCACAGCCCAAAATTCTGTTTCTGTCTACAACAGGGATAGTCAACATAGCGATCCCTGGATGTTGGTGGACTAAAACTCTCACCAGCCCCAGCCAGCATGTCAGAGATTATGGGAGATGTAGTCCAACAGCGTCTGGTGGTCATCCATGGTTCTGCAATGTGACCATGTTTGGAAGGTGGAACAGAATATTGGGAACTGGCTTTTTTATAGGATTAATATTCCTCTTGCAGGAGTTTTATTCTGGCAAACTTTATGTATCTTGTATCTTTTAAGACTTCCCAGAAGATACAAGTTTTCATACTGGATGTTACTTATATTTGGTATACTGGATGGTGGAAGAGGAGAAACTTATTCCTAGATCAAAACATCAGCACTTTTTAATTACACTGTTATGTGGCAGAAAGACCTGTGAGATGACCTACAGAAAGAAGTCAGCAATTTTTAAAGTACGAACCAGCATTTTTTAAAAAATATTTTGCTTCCTTTCAGTCCGCTCTTCTCTTTTAAATGGATGAAGTTCCCTTTCTTTGGATCTTTAGCCTATGTCCATTAGTACCTCCCCAAAGACTATTTCATCAAACAAAGCCAAACGCTTGGAGATGATTTTAAGTTCGTTGAAGAGTTATAGCCAGTGCTTTGTTTATGTATAGTGAGCATTTACTGAGCTAGCACTCCCCAAAGTAAAATCGGAGGAGATACCAAGAAAAAAAATGTTGTAGATAATTGCTACTTGGTTTGATCTCCTGATATTTCAAGGTATTTTATACCATCTTAATGGTTTCACCTGAGAGTGTTGGGCTCAACTTATACTTTTAAACAATGGTCCCAAACAAACTGTAAATGAATGAGTTCTGATGTCTCTGCAGTAAGCCACTACAACGAAAATATCCAAGCTGCCTTTCTTTGTGTGCTGTGTACGGTGCTAAGAACCTTCCACCAATGAGAAAGTCTATGATTGTGTACAATATTCTAACTATCCTTCTCTTTCCCACTAATTGATATTGAAAATAGGGATTAAGTTGCACATCCTAACTTTTCATAATTATTTCAGCAGGACCTAACTGGTAAGGGTGTGCAGCCAATCTGTGCTGGGGCTGAATAATGAGAGCAATAAGGGTGATTCAATGTAATCTGATCTCTCTATAAGTTGATCTGTGGTGTCAACAAAGAGCAGTGAATCACTTCAGGGGTGCCACAAAGCCTCATGTTATTCTGTTTTTCTGTTCTCTCCACTTTTCAGTAAAACTATATATCTATGTTTCTGTATGGTAGGTCCACAGGCTATGCAAGAAGAGCTCTTACTGATTTCTTCTTGTTGCTTATTTGCTATGACTTTTTTATATCGCATAACAAGTATTTTCTCTTGTTTAGCCCTGGACTTACCACAACATGGCCTCTTTGATTCTATAATTTCCATGGTCAGTGTTAACAAATGCAAATGCAAATAGCATTGTGAGGACCACTCTTCCAACACTGTATATGGAAAATTAAGAAACAGGACAGAGAGACCCAGAAGCTGGTAGTATGTTGGTCAACAAGCAAGGAGATGGAACTGAGACACTGAGTAACTTTGCCCAAGGGTATGTGCTATGATGACATAAATTCCAGAGGAGGGACAATACATGCTGGGGCCTATGACTCATAATTGACCCTTTTTGTGAAAAGGGACCTAACATTACACAATCTAATCCTGGATTGTGGCATCCCACCTCAGCAACCAGGTGAGGTTTTTTACATGCAGTCATCTGCAAGATTTCTCCTTAAAAGATGAATATGGGAACTTCTGCTAACACTTCTAAGCCCATGTAATTACCATTTTTAATATGGAACCAGTAGCATAGTATACAAAAATCACTGAACATTTTGATAGAAATGAACATTGATTCAGTCAATGATTTTTAATTACTCTGAATTCTATAGACTCATTTCTGGATCACTGACAATAATGTAACATGAACTGAATTTCCAAAAGCTTCAGTTCTACGATGTTATTTTCTCCCAAATATCACATCGCTCACCCTGCTGTCCTTTAAAGAAAGAAAGAAACTTACCCAGTTATTGTTATATTTAATATTTGGGTTTAATTCTTCAATATACCAACCACAGGACAGTAGCCTTCTCTACATGTTGAGAATTGACTAAAAAATATCCAAACAGCGATTGATGAATCTTCTGTCCTTATGCCCTGGTGTAATGGACTTGTTGGACGCAGAGGAATGGTGGGAGGCACCAGCTGGGGAACCCCCAAGGGGAAAAAGGCTCAAAAGATGATGGTGGTGGTCAGAGGGAGAAGAGGGTGCAGACTTGGAAGAGGAGCTGTCAGAAGCTGAAGAGGTAACAGGGTTTAGTGAACAGGGAGAGTCTGTGGCAGAGAGAAGTCCGGAAGCAGAGGCAGAGGTGGAAGCAGGAGAAGAAGGAAGCCAAGAGGCAGAGATGAGTCAGGCTGGTGAAGAAGCCAAGAGGTCTCCCTCTCCTGCTGTGACAAGCTCCCCTCCCTTCTGGTCTCCCAGGACCAGAAGAGGTGTGAAGAGTGAGGAGCAGAGGCAGGCATGTCAACATAGTCTCAGATTGCTTGGGAAGGACCTGGGGAAAGAGGAGATTTAGACAGCTGTGAGAGGGCATTCTCACAAAGAATTCCAACAAAGGTCTGTATAGTTAAAGCTATGGTTTTCCCAGCAGTGATGTATGGAAATAAGAGCTGGACCATAAAGAAGGCTGATTGCCGAAGAATTGATGCTTTTGAATTATGGTGCTGGAGGAGACTCTTGAGAGTCCCATGGATTGCAAGAAGATCAAACCTATTCATTCTGAAGGAAATCAGCCCTGAGTGCTCACTGGAAGGACAGATCCTGAAGCTGAGGCTCCAATACTTTGGCCACCTTCATGAGAAGAGAAGACTCCCTGGAAAAGACCCTGATGTTGGGAAAGATGGAGGGCACAAGGAGAAGGGGACGACAGAGGACAAGATGGTTGTACAGGGTTCTCGAAGCTACCAGCATGAGTTTGACCAAACTGCAGGAGGCCGTGAAAGACAGGAGTGCCTGGCGTGCTCTGGTCCATGGAGTCATGAAGAGTCGGACATGACTAAACAACTAAACAACAACACGAGAGGGCATTCACAACTGCCTCATATGGGCAAAACCTACTGAGAAGATTTGCTGTGTTCATTAGGCCTGGCACTCCTGAGCAGACCTTCTTTCTTTTAATAAAGAATAATAAAGAATTAACTTCACATACTCTGTGTGATTTATTGCTGGCTGGCTCCCTGAGACCTGTTATTTCTGAGCAACTTCTTGCTTCAGGTCCTTCCCACCAAAGTGCCTACGTGTCCTTAAACCAGGCTGGCCAATCCAGAGCCTTCATATTGCTCACTCCTATTACCTTCTGGTGTCTGAAGAGGGTTTGAGGCCAGAGTTCACAGCAGCTGCAGTAGCTCATCAAGCTAAGTCCCACTCTCAGACTGAGAGGATCCTGGCTCAAGCCTTAATTCATTCTGGAGCGGCCTAAAATATTACACCAGGAGCAGTTTCAATAGGAAGGGGAGAAATGGAGGATCCCAATTAGGGTGGCAGGTGAAAAAAGATGTCAGGGCTGCAAAAGCTGTGCAAGTTGTATAGAAGAGCTGGTGTTGCTTGCATGTCAAACCATACCTGCTGAAATTCCCTTCTTTATCCAGGACCCCCTATACTGTTTTTCCCTGGCTATCCTCGGACACCCAGTTTGTCTGTTTCTTTGCCATACCAGTAGAATTCTTTGGAATGTCAAAATATTGTGTCTTAGCCATCAGTCCTCTCTATATTTAGTTGCTGGTCTTTTCCCTTTCCTTATCTTCTGTTTTATCACTAAGTGCCAGCTGTAAGCATTTATCCATACGGAAGCCTACACACATGCTGTCTTGTCAAGATATAGGAACTAGCAAAAAGCACCAAATTATTTTTCCACAGAGGCAAGTGTTACATCATTTCCCAAGCAGCCAATCACGTGTTTAAACCCCTTTGTTTAACACAAATCATTGTTTTTAGCTACTTATCAACTAGTTCCTCACTTCTGCAGACATTTTCCCAGTAATGTGTTTCGTAACTTAGACCACTTATGAAAGTATCTATTTTCAAGATCAGGGATGGTTAACATGTGGCTCTCCAGATGTTAACCTTCCTTTTAGCGTAATGTTAAGTGTTTATGTAGTTCATTTTATATTAAGCACTTCACTCTCATTAATACTAGCAAAAGTCCTCTAGAGTAGACCAGTATTATTATTATCTGCAACTGTGGCTTGGGGTGACACGTATTCCCAGGGCTGAGGCAAGATTTGAGATCCAGTTCACTGTAGTCCTGTTCCAGCTTTTGTGAACTAGTGGAAGAAGAATTAAGGATTTCTAGAGTTACAGGATGGCTCTAGGGTTGTCATTATAAAGCCTTGGGCATTCAGCATGCAACGTTCTAAAGCATGTTAAGGATACTAAGCAATCTTCAAAAGTCCAGCACAAGCTTTGAGAATGATTTTACTTGTCAGACCATAGATGAAGAACAAAAAAAAAACAAAAACAAAAAAAACAGACTAAAGGACTAGTTAAAACTAAGATGGGCAAAAGAAAGAATGTTGTCAACTGATGTACTACTGGTCAAGTGCAAAAATTCATGCAAGGAATATTGGACTATGTGGGCCTGGATCCAGAAAAGGCACTTCTTTAAATTCTTGAGCAAGAGTGCATATTTAGCATAGATCAGATTGGCCTTAATTTTGAGAGCTCACATTGGTTTAAACTCTTCTTACTGTGAAACTTTTATGGGTGAGCTGAGAGTTTGTTTGGACCATGGCTGAGAGGGAGGGTGTATCAGAAGGAAAATGATTTTGATTTTTTTCTATTAGTAACTTTGTATTAATGTAACATTTTTATACGTAACTATGTATTTTTGTAATATTTTGTTTAAGTCGTCTGTTGTGGCTTCAGTTTTTTCTACACTACTTATAGATACTTTTAATATAATTGCAGAAGTTAAATCATCATCATCATTGGTGGTCCACAGAGATGCTAATATTTCTTTAGAAAAGCTGAATAAATCATTTCAAATTACCTTAAATAAATCAAGTTCATCAGAAGTGTGGAAACCTTTGTGGTAGGATTATTTTTCAATGAAATAATTTAAATATCTATACTGGGGTATCCCAGTAGTCAGGGTTACCTCTACTGAGTGATCTCTACTGAGTGGAGAAGAGAAAATTGAATGGGAATATGGGTGTGTGAGACCAGGTTTCCTACTCCCAGTAATGGCCTGGTTGTGTGCAATGCATGGACATTGCAACCGTGAATCATGAATGCACTAAGGTTGTGATTCCTTCACATGGTAATGCTATAGCCAAACAGGGAAGAATAATTCCCCCTCTATCTAGGCTGACAGATATACCTTTTTAGTGTTAGTAGGACAATCATTCATACTAATTGCTAATTGCAATTAAAACAAGAGCTTGAAATTCTCTGATGTGCGCATAACCTGGGATTTTGAATTAGTTCAGGGGGGCTCGGGGATTTGTAATATACTGTGAGCTCATTCTGTTCCTGGAAAAAAATCTGTTTGTTCATTGTCAGGTGTAGTATGATTTCCTTTTTTAAAAATAATAATAATAAATAATAATAAAAACGAACACTGTGCAAACATAGGCTGACTCCTTTCTAATCTGTCAGCACATTCTTTACATCTGTGCATAAACATTATTATTGCAAACTCAGTGTGTTACTGACTGCAAAAATGATCAGAGTCCTCAAAAATGTACTCAGCAGCCTCCAGTAGAAGGAGACTTCGGTATATTGAGATAAAAACAAGCAAACATGAATGTGTTTCTTGGGGGAGGGGAGGTAGCCATTTTGTAGGAAATTGGCCAATATTTTTCTTTGGCATCACATGTACATGCAGGGTAAATCTTTTGATTCAAGGACAACAATATTGCCTTCCTTGGTCCCCGAAAACAATTTCCATTATGTTCATATACAATATTAAATGTTGATGAAAAGACAGAGTCAAGTCTAGTGAGAGACCAGAGAGTGGCACACATTCAGAGATTCTTCAAGATCATTTGGTAGATTTGTGTGTTGGGAGAAAAACAGTGCGCTCTTTTTCATGTTTATAGGAGGGGTGAAATCTAAGGAGAGCAGTTCCCCTTGATTCTAAAGCAATTGGGTTTTCCCCCTTCTCTTTAAAAGCCTTTGGGTTTTGCTTCATCTTGTTCCATTCCAACTCCTGTAACTTTTTCTGCCAAGCTTTGAAGCAGAGATATTATTTTTATTATTTTTATTATTTAATTGCTTTCTAAAGTTAATCGAGGCTATTCAGTGTCTCGTTTTGTTATAAGTACTGCCGAGCCACAAAACATTTGGTAAGTGAACCTTTTGGGTTAAAATGTGAATTTGGAATTGCAGAAATGTTTCGATTTTTTGGGTTCCTTTCCCCTTCCTGTCAGTATTCCTGTATACCTAATGAGGTGACAGAAAGAATTAAAAATGACAGATTGTTTTGGCTGCAATGGAGCCATCGGAGATATATTTCCCTGTAATACAGCTCAATAAGCTCAGCTTGTGTGAAGTCCTCTGTGTATGATTCATTGCTGCAGCAAGGGGACTCGTGGCGTTTTTTAACGAGAGATGGTCATGAGCTGGGCAGCAGGGAGATGGAATTGCTGTCAGAAGACAATGGTGACAACTGTCTGCCAGCACTGCTACATGAATTCACCGAGGTTGGCTAGACTACAAAGTAATAGACTATTACTCTGTAACACACCTAATTAGAAGCTGCACAGACTGGCTGACACAAAAAAACACATGCCTAGCCAATCACCTCAGGGAAGGAGAGGGGGGGGGGGACTGCGAATACGCTGCTCCAAATCTGTAATGTCTGCAGAACTGTGCTTGCCCCGTCTTCAGGCCAGTCCCCAAAGCCTTGGAGTTAACTCAGGGAGATTAGAATCAGGATTTTGGTCTGCAGTAATAAACCTCTTAACACCCATGCACCATTACTCTGCCAGTTGTCTGGCGGAACAATAAAACATATCAAAAGGGATTCTTCAAGACAGAATGGTTAAGTACAGGTGTTAGACTGATAGCCGGCGTAATTAAGAAAAAAGATCTGTCATTTCACAACCAGCGTGGAATAAATTCCAGCTATCTCTCCATAATCTTTCAAAGTACCTTTATCTCTAGAGTCAGCCAGGGTGACCATGGAACACCCTGAACCCAATTATGTGGCTCTCTGATTAACATATCTTTATTTCTCAAGGCACAAGGCGAGAGCGTGTGCCTTTTCTTTTCCTTTCCTTTTCGGAAAGTTTGAACTGTAGTCATTTCAAATATCAAGTACTAGTCATGCTTCTAACCAGCTCCCAGGGCTCGGCAATATAAGCGCTTCAGTGTGATTCCTCTGGAGAAGTGGAATGCATGGCTGGAGAATTCAAAACAAATTTGTCCTATAGAAGCAACCTGTGCTGTTGAGGGCTTTCAGGTGTGTGAAGCTCGCTGAAGTTTTATTGTTAATCCGAGCCAGACAAAACATCTGTGCGAGGTTGTTGTTGTTTAGTCGTTTAGTCGTGTCTGACTCTTCGTGACCCCATGGACCAGAGCACGCCAGGCACTCCTGTCTTCCACTGCCTCCCACAGTTTGGTCAGACTCATGTTTGTAGCTTCGAGAACACTGTCCAACCATCTCGTCCTCTGTCGTCCCCTTCTTCTTGTGCCCTCAATCTTTCCCAACATCAGGGTTTTTTCCAGGGAGTCTTCTCTTCTCATGAGGTGGCCAAAGTATTGGAGCCTCAGCTTCAGGATCTGTCCTTCCAGTGAGCACTCAGGGCTGATTTCCTTCAGAATGGAGAGGTTTGTTCTTCTTGCAGTCCATGGGACTCTCAAGAGTCTCCTCCAGCACCATAATTCAAAAGCATCTGTGCGAGGTACAGCAGACAAAAACCAGGGCGGGGGGAGACCTACTTTCCCTAAAAACATTGGCCTCAACAAATAACCCCCAAAAGTTTATCTTATCACACACTAAAAATAACCCCCAAAAGTTTATCTTATCACACACTAAAAATTGCCTGTCATCCAATCGGTGTGCCACCCCTCAGCATGCTGGCTGATGTAAGTCTTCCTCACCCCAAACTCGTCCTTTTTTTCAGCTTCCATTCCCCCATTTCCCACCCTACTGCAGGCACTCAGTATTTTGCTGCTTGTTTTGGGTCTGAGTAGGAGCCATTTTTCCCTCTTACACCTTTACTTCTTTGCACCTGGCTGGTGAAGTTTCTCATCTATTCTGCACACTGTTGCTGGAGGGTATTGGGATAATTTGCAGATTTGTAGAGCAGATTAGGGCCCTATCGCAAGCAAGCCCTCCCTGCTACCTGCCTTATCAAGGGGGAGCAGAGGGGGTCAGGCTAGACGGTGTGGCTGGTATGGATGGAATTAAGATTGAGCCCAGTTGCTGCAGACATCCGTTTCCTTTCCTAGTTGCATCCGTGAGCTTCTAGTGCTGAAACTGCCTTATGATGAATTTCACTGCATGGCTAAGTACGTTGGGTAATCACTAAATGGGCAGGTTACTCAAGATAGCTAATGAACCCACGCAAAATATCAAGAGCAGAATCCAGCCATGGTTAAGCATTTTAAAGTCCCATTGATTTCAGTGGGAGAGAGATTTGAACATGTACTTAACTTTCCCATTAAAATCAATGGGACTGACAAGTCCTTCCCTTTGGCTGGACATCACCCTGCCTTTATTTGTTTTATTACTGCAAGGAGACAAGAGAGGGAAGTTTGGTGGATCTGAGAAGTGGATTGTTGTGTGGAGGAGGACATAATTAGATTTTGTCTGGTTGTACATTTCCAGCAAGGGAAGTAGAGCCGGTGCTTAAATTGTAAAGAGAGAGGTGCTGGGGCTTTCATCTGTGTGGCAAGTATGCAGTAAGTCCTGTTCCTGGATATTTCTTTATTAAATTTATATCCTGCCCTTTCTTTCCAAATGAGCTCAGGGCAATAAACACACATCACATCTCTGATAAAACAGATTTATTTATTGAATATAAACTAAAAACAATTGAAAGCACCAAAAACATTTAAATGCAAATAAACACAACTGAAGCAAATTTTAAAACAGATGTAGCCAAATCAAGGAACTGGATGGGCTCACTGAAACAAAAGTAAAGGCATGGATGCAACCAGAAGTACATAGAGGGGGGCTCCAATTGCTCAGAGATGGAGGGAAAGCACTCTGCCTATGTTCATAGGTGTGCACAGAGATGCCCCCTTTACTGTTACTTAACTACAGTTTCTGTTTAAGAATTCTAGCACATTGACTGATCTTAGGCCAGGGGTCGGCAACCTAAGGCCCATGGGCCACAAGTGGCCCATGGGGGGGTCATTTAACTGGCCTATGGACCCCCGCTGCCTGCTTGGTCAGCTCCCATGCGCCACGCTAAACCAGCGCAGAGCAGAGCAGGAACCGCCTTCCGCGATGCTGGCCGGCTTCCCATTGGCTGCAGAAAGCTCCTGCAACCAATGGGAAGCTGCGCACACCTCCTCCATGCCCAAAGGAGTGCTGGAAATAGAATTTGCACGTGCGTGCGCACACTGTGACGTTAACATATGAGAGTGCTGGAGGTGAAATAGTTAAACAGGTTACCCAGTCAGAACCCAGGGGGTGGAGTCAGAGGGACTATAAAACCAGCTCTGGGAGGGGCGAAAGGGGAGTTCGTTAGGAGTTGGGTGGTTGGTTGGAGTGGAAGTGAATTGGGATAGAGTCTGGGGTTAGGTTGAGTTAGTGTAGTGAAATAAGCTGAGTCAAGAACAGTTAGGAGCTAGGAAGACAAGTAAATATCTGAGAGGTGGTTTAGTGAGGGAGAGCAGGTAGTGGAAGTTAGAGGTCTGGATAGGCACCCTATGATTGTAATTGACTGATACCGTTTATGAAACCACACGCTTGTTAAACTGTAATAAATAAACAGAAGTTTATGTTCCGATTTAACCCTGACTGGACTCAGTATTGTACCAGGTAGGGCCTGGGTGGTGGCAGCGAGAAATAAAGTGGTGGCACAGGGATCAGTAGACGGTGAAACGTCCGGGGACCCTGTGTGATTGCCACACACACACACACACACACACACACACACACACACACTGGCCCACCGCAGCGTCTGAGGGACCGTGAACCAGCCCAAGCCACAAAAACTTTGCCAACCCCCTGTCTTAGGCTAATCACTTATTGCTGACCCTCAGCTCTAAATGCAATATAGTTCATATATGGGTGATATTTTCCTTGCCTCTGAATGCCCGTTTCTGGGAATCACAAATGGGCAGAGCCCTGTGGCAGCTTCTGCTTGTAGGTATCTCATAGGTTGGCCACTGTGAGAACAGGATGCTGGACTAGACAGACCATTGGCCTGGTCCAGCAGACTCTTGTTATGTTCTTATGTCATTTGTACCCAGAGGAATCTGCCTGCATGCATTTTATTTCTTCCTTTCAACATTTAGCGCCTTTGAGTCTGAACTGGGTTGGCTCCACCATTGACTAGCAAGCCATGCTGCTAGACTCAGTCCCTAATCCCACCCACTTATACAAGGAGTGGAGTGTCTTTTCTTGTTATCTGTTAAAAGTTGGCCAGTGTGAGCTCCTGATCCCATTATCTCTCGGGTTGCCGACACTTTGTGACCGAAATGTTCTTGCAATTGATTTCTGTCCGTAGAGGAAAACCTGGCTTTTTCAGGAAGCTTCTCCTCTACAGGCTCTTAGTACAAAGGATGCCTGACAAATTCAGCTGCTTGGTTATCTGCTGTTTTATTGGAGAGTTGTTAGGGAGTTGGTTTTTTCTTTCTTTCTCTTTTATTTACTTCAGGAGCCATGTGATTGGTAGAGAATGTAGAGTTTAAATATTCAAATAAAAACTACGCACAGCTGCTGACATCACCTAACGGTGCATTTCACACCAATGGATGCACACATTTTCAAACATGAGGCAAACATGTACCGTATTTTTCGCTCTATAAGATGCACCAGACCACAAGACGCACCTAGTTTTTGGAGGAGGAAAACAAGAAAAAAAATATTCTGAATCTCAGAAGCCAGAACAGCAAGAGGGATCGCTGCGAGTGAAAGCAGCAATCCCTCTTGCTGTTCTGGCTTCTGGGAAAGCTGTGCAGCCTGCATTCGCTCCATAAGGCACACACACATTTCCCCTTACTTTTTAGGAGTGAAAAAGTGAGTCTTATAGAGCAAAAAATACGGTATGCCTTATTTGAATTTGTTAGCTGCTTTTCTCCTTAAACGTTAAGTCTCAAAGTACGCAAAGTGAGTTCTGGGTTTCTGCCAACCGATATGATAATGGGAAAACCCAACAACGCTCCAGAATGGACTTTTGTCTAAATGGAAGTGATGTTTATGCATTCCCTTTGTGTTCACTACAGCTTCAACTGTGCAGCTTTTGCTGTTGGTATGCGTATACCATTGATTTGCTGACTAGTCTTTTTATCTGATCATTATAGACTGCAACTTTTCGTCTATAATCTTTACACCGCCTGCTACTGTAGCAAGGGGGGAAAAGGTGGGATGTGGAATAATTAACAGGTTCCCCATATTGATATTTCCTGCCTAGCAAAGGTAAGGTGTACCATTTGACAAGTGGGAGCCGTATTTTTTAGAGAAAAGTGTAAATAGGAGATGAATATACAATATTTAGTTCCTTAATATAAATTACTCGAGAAGAAATAGTATGTTGCCTTGGGGAAATCAGCAGCTTCTTCAATTGGATTGCTTCTGTCACCGCGTGGACGCCGTCTTGTTTGATGTCCTCCCACCATTCGTCTTGTATGGAGTCTTTTATCTAAATCCAAAGCAATGCAGTCATCACCAGGGCAATTCAATAATGGCTCCACAGGAGCTGTCATCCACAGTTTGCTATTCATCTTGTAAAGCCTTTTGAGTTTTCAAAGTGCCAACTAAGGTTGGTATTTCAATCACTTAAGGCTCTTTTGTATGTTCAAAACAGGTCTAAATTGAGGATGAACAGATATTACTGAAAAATTCAAACTCATTGTGCTTTGGAGGTACCAGAGGCTAGTGTGGAAATGTCAAGAGGTAATTGGGCAGCCTGACCTTCCTTCAGTCTCAACAGCTTGACCAGCAGAACTTGAATCAACTTGGGCTCTAGTCCGTGGTACAGGACACACCACATTGCAACTGGGAATCCCATAAGTACCTAGAGAAAATGCAACGATGAGAGCAACAATAACTATGGGTAGAGCATGGAGGTGACAATCGGTAAGATATCACTCTCCCCCACCCCCAACCCCTTAGCTATTTGAAATTTTAAGGCACATGCAAGGTTTCTGCAGCACAATGGTATGATAACACATATGGTCACGGAAATTCTAGCTGCATTTCTCTGTTCCGGGGGAAAAAAAGATTGAAGTGGCTTGTCGCATCTTAATGACTGGTGCATTTGTGATGGCAAAAGTCTATCATGCCGGTTGCATAAAGTGGGAAATGAATATGACAGATGTCTCTCACACGAGAGAGAGAGAGAGAGAGAGAGAGAGAGAGACTGTTTTGAATCAAATGCGGCAAAAATCTTCTAGGTTTAGATGGGTTCAGGCATATTCAGTTACATAAGGCCACATACGAAAACGTTGTTTGCTGTGACTTTGCCAAAATAGGTTGCATCTCATCCCAAGATACTGTGTCAGTTCTATCAATGGACGCATGCTGAGAACCACCCTTCCATAGATATAAATACACTCCATATTCACATATACACGAAAATGAAGCTGCTACCAATCAGGACCCCAAGACAGAATCTGTTTCCAGTATTGGAGATGGTGATGAGTCCTCAGCAATGGGATGGAGGCCAGTCCCTATGGTTTCTCCTCCTCCAGTTTTGCGGCCGTCCCTCCTTCCTGGTCTAACCCCTCCCCCATTGCTAGGGAATCTCTGCTCCATGGATGGGGCATGAACAGGGAACCAACAGGATGTCTTCCTCTTCCTTGGTCTCCACAAGCACTGGAGTTGGGGGCCCGTTCCCCCTCTTGGGCCACTTCCCACTCTCTGTGCTCTGTTCCTCCTCTTTCTCATGTGACGGCAGCTGTCACTCAGCCCAAGGCTCAGTGGTTTAGATCACAGCACCACCAACGTCCCCCAGATTAACTTAGGCGCATTGAAAATTATTAAATTTGTTGCAGCTGTATTTTACTCAGAGGGAGATATTTTTTGTGGTCAGCCTTGGGTATGATGCAACTTATCATTTGCTATTCTGCCAATATTACCCTATTACCTCAGAATCCCATGTTAATGTTTGAGATTAAAGTTAGGTCTCCGGTTTAGAAAGGTGAACCACCGTTTTAGCATGTGGCAGTATTACGGGGAAGCTCAAGTATATTCCTAACAAATTCATCCCCAATAAACATTTATAAATAAATATATCTCCCACTGTTTTGTTCTTTTGTTGGCCGTGGCACTTTTCTTAGTCTAATTAAGAACAATGAAAATGTAATACAAAGAAGATGTATTTCCTTTTAATAAACACAGAAAGAAAGGAAGACATTTACAGCCTTTTAAAATACAAGAGAGAGAGAGTGCTAAACATTAAAATGTAAGATACACATATAAAATTATTCAGGCTGAGTCGTATAAAACAGAATCTAAATTGAGCATATTTCAGTAGCATTGGGAAACCTCACCCCAGAGCTAATAATATAGTTGCAACAGAGTTTTATACACAAAGGAGCATTCTGTGGCCTACTTTATTAAATACCTTGGAGGACTTTGTATGTATCCGTACATCTGAACAATGCAATTTATTAAGATGTCTTTCTCTTCTTTCTCGTCTGATGCCTGAATGAATTTTAGTTCTCTTTGTATCAAAAATAGTTATAAATAATGCAAATAGTATAAATACATCTTATTCAAAACGCCAGGCCTTCATATCACTCACCAGAAAAGAAAAGACGCAATCATTGATTTTTCCATTGTGATTAGTTATATCTGTTTCTCTTACTTTCCCCTTTCTCCTGATGAATAAGGCAATTTCATTGACTGCTATTATTTGCTGACTTGTAGACATTTTTAAAAGTGTGGAAGAGAACATAAGAAATCATCCAGGATACATCTATTGGCCATTTCAGCTGGAACATTTAATGTTTTCCTATTTCCTACACCTCTGGTAGCTGAGACTTTCCCCCCTTTAGTTAAAATGAGAGGCACATTTAGTGCAAAATTTAGTTAAAATGAGAGGCACATTACACACTTGTACCCCCAAAATGTTTACTTTTACAGAGTGTAAGAGTATAAGAATGACTCACTCCAGAGGAGCCCATTCCATTGATAACTTCACGGGATGCTATTTGAGGCATGCTTTGTGGCTGGCAGGAACCAGAGAAGTAACTCCTGGAGAAACACAAAAAGTAATCTGATGTTATCTTTGTCCCCTCCAACTACAAAGAAACTTCACAAACATGGCTAACCCAAGACACACTGTTCTCCATATGCCCCTGCCCCAATGAGGGCCACCAAAACATCTTGTTTTAACACAACAATTCCTGTCAATCACTCCACCCCTACTGCTACATATCTATGACCTTCTGTATGTTGTTGCACTACAACTCCTGTCATCCCAGAACATTGGCTATGCTTGCAGGGGCTGATGGGAGTTCTGATTCAGCAAAATATTGGGAGGGCCAACTGTTCTCCACACCTGACAACAGAGCAAAGAAGAAGAAGAAGAAGAGAGAATTGTATCAAGGCTCAACTCTGCCAAAGATCCGTTCTTCTGGTTGTGTTGTCAGCAAAACCTCGGTGGAGCTAGTCCAACGTTTCAGTTGCACAGTGCTGTCCAATATATATTGATGCTAGTTTAGTGTGGTGTTATATGCTACAGTTTTGTCACCCTAGGGAACATCCACCCTGAAAATTACCAAAATGCTCCTCCCATATTTACTTCCCACAAAGGTGTGGGTGTGCACATGATGGATGTATTCAAATGAGATGGCCAGATCCACAAAGCAGTTTAAAGCAGGCTTCCTCAACCTCGGCCCTCCAGATGTTTTGAGACTACAATTCCCAGCATTTCTGACCACTGGTCCTGCTAGCTAGGGATCATGGGAGTTGTAGGCCAAAAACATCTGGAGGGCTGAGGTTGAGGAAGCCTGATTTAAAGGAAAACCAAGGAAGAAGTAAAGGTAAAGGGACCCCTGACCATTAGGTCCAGTCATGGCCGACTCTGGGGTTGCGGTGCTCATCTCGCTTTATTGGTCGAGGGAGCCGGCGTACAGCTTCCGAGTCATGTGGCCAGCATGACTAAGCCGCTTCTGGCGAACCAGAGCAGCACACGGAAACACTGTTTACCTTCCCGCCAGAGCGGCACCTATTTATCTACTTGCATTTTGATGTGCTTTTGAACTGCTAGGTTGGCAGGAGCAGGGACCGAGCAACAGGAGCTCACCCCGTCACGGGGATTTGAACCGCTGACCTTATGATCGGCAAGTCCTAGGCTCTGTGGTTTAACCCACAGCACCACCCACATCCCACAAGGAAGAAGTACTAGCACTTAAATTAATTTTGACTCCTTGAGATCCATTGGATTAATCAACTTAGAATTAGGTACATGTGCATTAAGCATTAAGCGGCTTAGTCTTCTTTTATATAATGAATCACATTATATTCATGAATTAAAGACCTAGGGTAGTAAGATTTTGAAATCTATGAGACTGAGTAGGCATGTCTACTCAGAAGCAAGTCCCACTGAGTTTAACGGGACTTACTGTCAGGTACATGTGTAAAGGATTTCCACCTCAAAGAACAAAGAACCAAAATGCAAGGGTATAGAGAAGTCTTAAATTCTGTAGGTTATAATTCAGAAGGTTGCATGGGGATAGGGTTGAACCGCGCTTAAATTTAACAGATGCCAAAATATGGACACAGATGACTGAGTTGCCTTGATAACATAAATGTCTAATGAACTTGGGGGGGGGAAGCAATTCATTCCCAACTTATGAAGTGCTAATGCAGTCAAGGGCTATGCCATTAAAAGTAAATGGAACAGATTTAATTTCCATGGAATTATTGTTAAAGGCAATCTGATCTGTTCTTAAATGATACTTCTATTAGAAAAGACATAAATAACACCCATTTGTCACTGCAGATGAACGATGGGTTAAAAACGAAAGAAGGAATGGAAGGTAGGAGTTCTTGAAGAGTGAAATATGCACCACAGAAGAAAATGCTAATTAGGATCTGGAATAAATTATATTGCATCCCAAACCACATGGGTAAATTGGTTTGAGAGATAATAGAAACTGTTGGAACTGCACTGGAAGTATGAGACGATTAGAAACATCTGTTGTAGGAGTGCAAGGCAGTTTAAATATTGTGTTGAAAAATATCAATACTGAATGGAACAATCAAAGGTGAAGTAAAGGTCAGATTCTGAGACTCAGGATCATGACACAAAACATGAGAGAGCAAAGCAAATGGTAATATAGTGTTGCCCTGGAATAAGAGTTGATTTCTACACCAAGCAAAATGGCTTGCCTAAAACTGAAGGAAGTGGGAGTTTTGCCATTTAGGAATGTGCAAAACATAGCTAAGAAATTATGCCGCTATTATGTAAAGTGCTTGTTTCTCTCTTAATGTGTTTTGTCTGAGCAGGAACTCCCAACATGACTTCAGGATTGGTGGCCACCTTCTGCAGAACTTCCCAGAGAAAGTCCATTTGCCTTAATAGAATTCTTTACTTCCCTCAAAATTATTCACCCTTGTCACAGAAATCCACCTTGAAACTCACCAGATGTGGTTTAGTCATGCTGGCCCCATGACCTGGAAAGCTGTCTGATGGACAAACGCCGGCTCCATCAGCCTGATAGCAGAGATGAGAGCTGCACCCCATAGTCAAATTCAACTGGACTTAACCGTCCAGGGGTCCTTTACTTTACCTTTACCCTGTACCCCTCTGGACCACATCTCACACTGTTTGGGAAGGTCCTCAAACCTTCTGGAGCAGGGAGATGGGAACTGGCAAAATAGCATTTCTCCTTGATGCAGTAGAACATCTCATAGGCCGAGTTCCACAGAAGGAGAATCTGGATACAATCCCTTGTATTTTATTACATATGGAATTTCAGCTCTTGGAAAGGTGGCCTAAGACTTTTGTTGTTGTTGTTCTTTCTTTTTTTAACATTTAGTAGAATCAATTAACATTTTTCTTAGGTTGTACCACTTTTGATCCAAGTGGAGAATCTCATTTTTTTAAATGTTCCTACATGAAAAAAATCATTCTTGTACATGAAGGGGGTGGGATTAATAGTATTTTGGCAAGTAGAGTAGACAGAACCTTCCACTCTGACATGCTACCGGTAATTTTATGGGTGCAGGGAGCTTTGGAGAGGAAGGCTCGAACATTAAAGCCCTTTATATTAGCAGCCTGAAGTGGTAAAGTCAAGGCAAAGTGTGTTTATTGTGGATTGATGAATCTGTCAATTTCAGTTCCTCATTTCCCCCATTCTTCCCATTTCCAGTTCTGCACGTTTTCACATCAGTTAACAAATTACAAATCATGACAATTTGTTGGCATTTTAGTACAATTTCCCCAAATATCCACATTCCCCTATAGAATTTTGCCAAACATCCACACTTTTGCAAGCAATTTCCCTGAATACAATGATACAATGCATCTTTTAATGTTATTTTCATGAACAAATGTTTCTTTATGCACACATTTGCATTTTTGTACACATTGCTTGGCTGGAAAATAGCATTGCAAAATTCAGAAACATAGGAATCTTGAAGCATGACTCTGTTTTGGTTCATATGTTGTTTCATGAAGTTTGAATTAGGGAGGTTCACCTTTCAATGCAAATTAAATAAAATTTCTCCACCACTAATTGACTTGCATGTTCCCATGTGGGCTGATGAGGACAAACTGAATAATACAGTTATTTCTCAAAAGCATTATCACCACTGTTTTCCAATATAATAAAATAGGTAGAATTCCTCAACACAATGAAGAGTGAAGACACCCAAATGAGAAGACTGTAATGACCAGTCTGTGGATTTTCTTGTTCTTCCGTGCACTGTTATCTTTGAATTATGAGTTTGGAATCCTGACTTCAACCAGGTTGTTTTGCACAAGAGTAAGTTCTTCTGAATATGGTCTATGGTTTTCAAGGTCTAGGGAGCACTTTCTATAATAATAAATCTTACAGACTTTTCTAAGAGCAGTAAAACTGCACAAGAGAAGGGGGCTAGAACTTCTACAAGGGAGAGGTCAACCATAATAGTGGCCTTGGGACCAGACGCAATGTTCCATATACTTCATCCAGCACACCAAGAAAATAAAAGGAGCATGGATCAGGCTCGGGTTCAGTAGCAATCACCTCCCTTAACAATCATGCATTAGTCTGATGAAAATCCAAATGACTTATTTCACCATATGGATACATCCTACCTACACCATATGTAGGATGTATGAATTTCGCCATATGTACACATCCTACACAAACTAAACGGCCTTGGTCCAGTATACCTGGAGGAGTGTCTCCACCCTCATCGTTCTGCCCAAACACTGAGGTCCAACGCCAAGGGCCTTCTGGCAGTTCCCTCACTTACAGGGAACCAGGCATAGGGCCTTCTCGGTAGTGGCACCCGTCCTGTTGAACGCCCTCCCACCAGATGTCAAAGAGAAAAACAACTACCAGACTTTTAGAATACATCTGAAGGCAGCCCTGTTTAGGGAAGCTTTTAATGTTTGACGGACTATTGTGTTTTAATATTTTGTTGGCAGCCATCCAGAGTGGCTGGGGAAACCCAGCCAGATGGGCAGGGTATAAATAAATTATTATTATTATTATTATTATTATTATTATTATTATTATTATTATGCCTTGCACAGCCCCTTTGGCCCCAAGGAGTCAGTATCAGCCACTTTAGGAATCCCTACACTAAAGGGCTATCAAATGCTAAGTGGCGTTGGTATTGTTGGTACCAGGGCAATGCATCTTTTGCTTTTTCATAGGTTTTGACTATCACATTAATTTCCTATAAGCAGCAAAAGAGGCTAACTGTTTGATTTAGTATTAGGGACACAAGAGTTAAGGCTCAGCTGTACATTTGCTTCACACTTGAAGCTCACAATGTTCCTTGCATTTGGGGCCAGAACTTATTTCTCCCCACCCCTGCAACTAATAATTTGACTGCTCATTCATTTTTGCTCCTATATTTAGCATGCAGCATATGAGAGATCTGATGTTACCTGTGGTGGTGCTCATAGGGTGGCCATATGTCCTACTTTACGTTGGTCAGTCCTCGGTTTGAAGGTTTGTTGGAGGACAGTCCTCTGTTTGAAGGTGTTGTCTATTTGAAGAGCTGTCCAGTCCAAATCCTGCAGAAAGATGAAGTGTCCTAAGAAGGGAGAGTGGGGACCTAGAAGTTGCCTATCAGCAGCTGTGGTGAATGTACTGTTGATGGTATCCATCTGTCTCAAGAGACAATGGAGTGTGCCCCTGGGGGTGAAGTCAAGCCTGTGCAGGGTGTATGGAGGTACTGGGCTGCCAGACAACAAGACACCCCTGCTTCCCAGCCTCACTGATGTGGTCCAAAGGAAAGCAGAGCAATACGTTTGACACCAGCTTGGCTACAGGAGATGCCAGAAAGAGGTATACAAGACACCATTGGTGTAGCATTTACTCCTTAGCCTTTTCTTCTCCCAGAGATATTCCTCAAGGCAGCAGAGGTTGAGGATTAGAGGTTTCCTTCTCCTAGATAGGCTACCTCCTGGGACACGGGTGGCACTGTGGGTTAAACCAGTGGGTTAAACCACAGAGCCTAGGACTTGCCGATCAGAAGGTCGGCGGTTCGAATCCCCGCGACAGGGTGAGCTCCCGTTGCTCGGTCCCTGCTCCTGCCAACCTAGCAGTTCAAAAGCACGTCAAAGTGCAAGTAGATAAATAGGTACCACTCTGGCGGGAAGGTAAACAGCGTTTCCGTGCGCTGCTCTGGTTCGCCAGAAGCGGCTTAGTCATGCTAGCCACATGACCCGGAAGCTGTACGCCGGCTCCCTCAGCCAATAAAGCGAGATGAGCACCGCAACCCCAGAGTCGGACACAACTGGACCTAATGGTCAAGGGTCCCTTTACCTTTACCTTTACCTTTTAGATAAGCTACCTACCCAAGCAGCAAGTCCCATCTGCCCCTCACCTCCCTCTACAGCACATGCAGAAACCGCCTTTTTGACCATTGGACCTCATCCAAAGCCTGATTTACATGTAGGGGAAGTCCATGACTCACCAATGGTTTGAGACCAATTGGCTACCCTCGCCTCATTTAGCCAACCAGTTGAACCCATTCCCAGGGTGTGGCTGTTGCCACATGCTAACAGCTTCTAGGAGCCAATGAGTGCAGGCTGGGGAACATAGGTGGGCAAACTACACCAGAAGGAGCATGATGTGCCCACTACCAGAGGTATTACCCCTCCCCGCGTACCCCATAAACCCTTGTATGGGGTACTGTACTTCATTGTAAACTACAGCAATTATCACAGCAATTATTATTTCTAAAATATGGATATATACCTATAAATTAGCATATGCAGATTCCATTGAAATCTGTGTCGTCTTTTGTCCTCTTTTTTAGTGACACTTTCCCTCTTTTTTGGTAATGCATGCGCAACCGCCCTAGGTGCTCATTCTTTACTCCTGTTACATAATTACGGCACACTGCAGCCCCAATTGTGCAGGTTAATTTGAGGTGAAGAAGGGAGAAGGGGGGATGAGAAGGTTCAAGGATCGCAGCAAATTATTTGTCAAACAATCATAGAGGATTAATGTTTGAGTTTGAATTAAAAAAAAGTTAAAGCTACCTTCAGGCTTTTCAAAATTTTAAGTCTCTCTCTCTCTCTTTCTCTCCCTCCCTCCCTCCCTCCTCCAACTTGCAGACAGGAGGGGTGGAGTTTTCCAGCTAGTAGGCCTGAGGCCAGAGAGAGAGAGAGAGAGAGAGAGAGTTGCCTGACCAGGCCAGTAGCAATAGCAGTTCTGCTAATAATGGCTCTCTTAAATGAATTATTCTAGAGTTCTCTTTTTTGGCAACTCAACAAGCATTAATAACTCTGTTGTCATCGTCTAAGGGCAAGAGTGACAGTTACAGAGCCCTTTGTCTATGGCTCATCAGTCAGAGTCAAAATTGTTGATTGCCGTGGGCTTGTTGGATGTATAGGAGTGGTGGGAGAAACAAGCTGGGGAAACCCTAAGGGAATCCCCAGGGCAAGAGGGTTCAAAGCCAGGGGACTGGTGGTGGGACAATGATGAGTGATCAGAGGGAGAAGAGGGAGCAGGCTGGAGGAGGAGGTGTTGGAAGCTGGAGAGACAGCAGGGTTTAGCGAGCAGGAAGAGGCTATGACAGAGAGCAGCCCAGAATCAGAGGAAGAAGTGGAGGCTGGAGAGGAGGGGGCCCAAGAGCCAGAGATGAGGTAGGCTGCTGAAGTAGTCAGGGAGTTTCCTCATCCTGCTGTGGCCAGCTACCCTTCTCCCTGGTCTCCCAGAACACACAGAGAAATGAAGAGGGAAGAGCAAAGAGAGACAAGGCGAATGAGCCTTGGGCTGCTGGTGAAGGAACCAGGGTAGGAGCTTTAGACAGTGGGGCGAAGACCTTTACTCCTTACAACTGCCTCATTGGGGCAAGCCCTACTGGGGAGAGTTTCTAGGCTAGGCCTGCACTGTTTTGGGTCCTTTGAATAAAGAGTCAACATTGGTGTTTGTAAAATTCAAAATAGAGCCATTGTCAAAAATTAGTTGCCAGTCGGGGATCTACATTGTGAGGCCTTCTCACAATGAGAGCCAGTGTGGTATAGTGGTTAAGAGCGGTAGTCTCGTAATCTGGGGAACCGGGTTCGCGTCTCCGCTCCTCCACATGCAGCTGCTGAGTGACCTTGGGCTAGTCACACTTCTTGAAGTCTCTCAGCCCCACTCACCTCACAGAGTGTTTGTTGTGGGGGAGGAAGGGAAAGGAGAATGTTAGCCGCTTTGAGACTCCTTAGGGTAGTGATAAAGCGGGATATCAAATCCAAACTCTTCTTCTTCTTCTTACAGTTCCCAGCTTGCTCTCTTGTACAGATAAATGTCATGCCTTGCTTATACTCAGCACAGTGACTGTCATGTAGTTCTATCTAGTCTTCAGGCACTAGGCATGCCTGCGACCCTGGAATCCAATGGGTTTAGGCTTGACCAATTCTGCAAAGTGTGTGGGCAGATTGAGAATATCAGGCTGGTTCTACACTGAACATCTTTGCAAACTTCCATTCTGCTGAATATCAGCAGCATTTGAGGAACAGCGTCTGTGAAGCAATATAATGCTTTCTTGCATCATTTATAAATGCATCTTATTCAAACCACTTAGTGTTAATTTTGATTTTCATTTCATCTCTTTCATCAACTGGATGTCAAGATGATGTCTCTATTTCTGGTGCATAAAGCAAATGTGGAAAGTTTCTCTGTGGATACCTTTTAAATAAATTCTCTCTTTTGCCTGAAGAGAATTAGATGTTGGCTTTTGACCTCTATTAATTTTTTTAATTTAATAGTTCTCTGCATGCATTAATAAATATTATTACCCATACTTTGTACTCCTGCATTTCCATTTCCTCTTCCCCAAAGCTTTCTCATCCATTGCAGCAGGTACCCAGTTGGAGAGAAGATTAGCAAAAGCAGAGCGAATAAATATAGAGAGATTCAAGACCAGGAGTTCACCTCCTCATCAAAAACAAACACAAGGATCTTAGTAAGTCTCTATCTTTTTATAATTGACGACTTTGCAAAAAAAGAGAAAGTAATTATAAATGAAATTACTATCTAAAAGGCTTGTTGTGCAAAATAACATTGTTTTCAAATAATTTATTCCCTTGGGAAGGCTGTTTAAAGGCAATTCCCATGAAACATGGTTGTGTGATTACAGACTCAAACATGCAATTACAACGGTCATGTGAAGTTTAATCATGTAATTGCAGCAATCATGTGATGAATCTATAACCCCGGACCCAAGATCCAGGTCACATAGCTTTTACCTGAAAAGATGGTTTGCACTATTGAGGAATGACTGGCTTTCCTTCAGAATACAGACTTGCAACCCAAGTCCCATAGGGTTCAGCCTTCATGGAATCACTCATAAAGAGACACAGACACAAACAAGTGGCCCAGATGTCTGCAGATGCAGGTCAAAAGTGCTGAACAGCCACAGTTCTTTATAAGAGTGGCATCATCAAGTGGCCTAAATTTGCCCAATAACATTAACCTAAAAGGACACTGGCAGGAACGGACCCAGGAAACATGGGTAAGAAAAGGACATTGTGTCCATCACTTTCTTTTGCAACATGAGGCCTGAATTGTCGGGATGAGTCTTCTTGACTTAACAATGGTGCTTGGAAGTATCTATCGGAAGTCTGCTTGTTCTCTCCTTCTTGTGTAGGAGCCATGATGCCTTTGAGACAGGAAGGTGGGTTAGCTATCTTCAGACTCTACGATCCAATAAGCAAACTTAGGAAGATGTCTTCTGTAAGAGTTTGCCTTCCGCGTCAAAAGGCCTAACATTTGTCCATAAGTAACAAGAACCTGTTATCCAAAGTTATGAATTGGTTCCCCAGTCAGAGATGATTTCAATGAGATCATTGCAGTTTCCACCTGCATGTTGATCATTTTACAACGGCAATAACAAGTGATGACTATTTATTTTTATTCACCTATTTTAAGAATGCTTATACCACTCCTCAATCTGAATATTCTTGGGGTAGCTCACACAATAAAAAAAGAGTGATATAACAACAGTTCGTGGCAAAATAAAGAAGCAGGGAAAACATTCAATGATCACCTACAGATGTGAATGGGCCATCACAGAACTAACACCACAGGCAGAAAAGCCTAAGCATTATTTATTACTACCTTGTTCCATTAATTTTAATGGGATTTAAGCATGACCAACCTTCTCTGTGTTAGGCTCTTTATAATTCATTGTTCCTGTGCACCATGGCTATTAGCTATGGACAATATCTATAGCATTAGCAATGTCGCTACTATGTAGTTGACTCTATGTGGCGGCTGTGATATATAAATCTATGGTTGCACTAAGGACTGTTTCACACAAATAAAAATGTGGCCCCGGCCGTGTAGAATTTGATACATGTTGAAGTGAAGTGTGCAGCAAAGCAATTGTTCAGCTTGCGATGAGATATTGGAGGAAGGGAATGCTCCCCTGGGAGGTTGTCTGACCAAGTAATGAGGGCTACTTCACAGTTTATGAATGCAACAAGTACTTATTTGCAAATGTGTAACCCACAGATACAGTTGGGCAGGGGGCTGGGATTGGCTGCAGATCTGTGATGATCAGGAGTAACCAGATGCTGTTGCTGTTCTATTATTAAAAGGTAAAGGGACTCCTGACGGTTAGGTCCAGTCGCAGACGACTCTGGGGTTGCGGCGCTCATCTCGCTTTATTGGACGAGGGAGCCGGCATACATGTGGCCAGCATGACTAAGCTGCTTCTGGTGAACCAGAGCAGTGCACGGAAACACCGTTTACCTTTCCGCTGGAGCGGTACCTATTTATCTTTTTTTTTTTTTTAAAGCAATTTATTAAATTTTACAATAAAAATAGACATAATAAACAATGTAACATCGATCTTGACATATTTTCACATTTTCTTTGGACTTCCTCACATCTCCCGCTCCCATTTTCATCGTTAAAACATTTTGTCAGCAATTTATCATCTTATTTAAATTCTTATATCCCTTCTATATTTCATAATCATATAATTCTCAAAAGGAGCTAAATTTTCACAGTCTTACTTATTTTCTTAAAAACTTCTAAATTTAGTGGTGCTCAGTTTTTTTTAATCTAGCATCTTATTTAGCATTCACTCAAATTACAATACTTTTGTAAATAGTTCTTAAATTTCTTCCAGTCCTCCTCAATCCTCTCTTCTCCCAGGTCACGGATTCTGCCAGTCATTTCAGCCAGTTCCATGTAGTCTATCAGTTGTATCTGCCATTCTTCCAGTGTGGGTAGATCTTGGGTTTTCCAATGTTTTGCGAGAAGTATCCTTGCTGCTGTTGTTGCATACATAAAGAATGTCTGGTCCTTCTTTGCCACCCCTTGGCCGACAATACCCAAAAGGAAAGCCTCTGGTTTCTTAGTGAAGGTATATTTAAATACCTTTTTCAGTTCATTATAAATCATTTCCCAGAACGCCTTCACTTTAGGGCAAGTCCACCAGAGGTGGAAGAACGTTCCCTCACACTCTTTGCATTTCCAACACTTATTATCAGACAGGTGGTAAATTTTAGCAAGTTTGACTGGGGTCATATACCATCTATAAATCATTTTCATTACATTTTCTTTCAGGGCGTTACATGCAGTAAATTTCAGTCCATTACTCCACAACCTCTCCCAGTCCTCAAACATGATATTATGCCCAATGTCCTGTGCCCACCTTATCATAGCCGATTTAACCGTTTCGTCTTGTGTATTCCATTTCAACAGCAAGTTATACATCCTTGAAAGTACCTTAATCTTTGGTTCTAACAATTCTGTTTCTAGTTTCGATTTCTCCACCTGGAACCCTAATTTCTTATCATTTTTAAAAACTTCTTTAATCTGAGCGTAATGTAACCAATCTCGCACTTTGTCTTTCATTTTCTCTAGACTCTGCAATTTCCATTTGTCTCCATCCTTTTCTAGTATTTCCCAATATTTTGGCCATTTAGCCTCCATATTGGGTCTTTTTCGGGCCTTGGCTTCCAAAGGTGAAAGCCACCTTGGTGTTTTATTTTCCAGCAAGTCCTTATATTTTGACCAGACATTAAACAATGATTTTCTGACAATATGGTTCTTAAAGGCCTTGTTTGCTTTAACCTTGTCATACCATAAATATGCATGCCATCCAAAGGTATTGTTAAACCCTTCCAAATCCAACACATCAGTGTCTTCAAGAAGTAGCCAGTCTTTTAGCCAGCAAAACGCTGCGGCTTCGTAATACAACTTTAAGTCTGGCAGGGCAAAGCCCCCTCTTTGTTTTGCATCGGTTAATATCTTAAACTTAATTCTGGGCTTTTTGCCCTGCCAGACAAACTTGGAAATGTCTCTCTGCCACTTCTGAAAGCACTCCGTTTTGTCCAAAACCTGAAGTGTTTGAAATAAAAACAGCATCCTTGGCAATACATTCATCTTGATAGCAGCAATTCGGCCTAACAAAGAAAGTTTCAATTTTGTCCAACTATCTAGGTCTCTCTTAATTTCTGTCCAACATTTTTCATAATTGTCCTTAAATAGACTTAGATTTTTTGCTGTTATGTTTACCCCTAGGTATTTTACTTTTTTCACCACATTAAGTTCCATCTCATTCTGAAACCGTTCTGACTCTGTATTAGTCAAGTTTTTCCCCAAAACCTTAGTTTTCTGTTTATTTAATTTAAATCCGGCCACCCGACCAAAGTCATTAATCAGTTGTAATACTCTTTTCGTACTGGGCTCTGGCTTCTGCAAGGTCAAAACCAGGTCATCTGCAAAAGCTTTTAATTTATATTGTTTCTGACCGACCTGAATTCCTTCCACCAACTGATCCCTTCTAATCATGTTCAATAGCACTTCCAGAACCGAAATAAATAACAAAGGGGAAATAGGGCAACCTTGTCGTGTCCCTTTTTCAATTTTAAACTCTTCCGTAACCACATTATTAACTATCAGTTTAGCTTTCTGTTCTGAATATATCGCCTCAATCCCATTCTCAAAACCCCGTCCCACTCCCATCTCTTTTAAGTTTCCCATCATAAATTTCCAGGAGATATTGTCAAAGGCCTTCTCCGCATCTATAAAAATTAAAACTGCTTTTGTATTTATATCTGTTTGCAAAAGTTCCAAAATGTCAATAATGTTCCTTGTATTTGCAAACAGATGTCTTCCTGGGAGAAAGCCAGCCTGGTCCTTATGAATTACTTCATTTAAAACTTTTTTAAATCTATTTGCCAAAATGTCTGCAAATATTTTGTAATCCACATTTAAGAGAGAGATGGGACGGTAGTTCTTAAGTTGTGTCTTTTCAGCTTCCGACTTTGGTATTAATGTGATAAACGCTTCCTTCCACGACTCCGGTGCCCTCCTCCCCTCCATAATTTCATTGCTGACCTCCATCAAAGGTTGTATCAAATAGTCTTTCAATGTCTTATAGTACTTGGAGGTCAGCCCATCTGGTCCTGGAGATTTGCCAAGTTGCATGTTCTGGATAGCTTGTTCGATCTCCTGTCGTGTTATTTTAGAATTCAGGATTGTCCTATTTTCTTGTGACAATTTAGATAATCCGTTTTTTGCCAAGAATTGTTTAATCTCAACATCATCTTGCGGCCCTTGGGTGTATAGTTTTTTGAAGTATCTCTGGAAACACTTTCTAATGTCCACTGGATTCTGGATGTTTTTCCCATCAACCTCTAAGTTTGTAACAGTATTTAATCTTTGTCTTCTCTTCAACTGCCAAGCCAGCAGTTTTCCACATTTATTCGCCGACTCAAACGTTTTTTGTTTCATTAATTTAACCTTCCATTCAATTTCCTGATTTATCAACTTAGAATATTGTGTTTGATAAAGTTTAATTTCTCTCAGAGTTGGCTGTGACTTCGGATTCACTCTTAATTTCTTCTCTAATTCTTTTATTTTATCCAAGATCTTATCTTTTTTCTCATTTTGTGTTCTTTTCTTCACTGCATTCTGTTGTATCAAGAATCCCCTCATTACAGCTTTGCTTGCGTCCCAGATTATTCTTTTTTCCACCATATTATTCATATTTATCTCAAAATAGTCCTTCAAAGCTTTTTGGGCCTTCTTGGTAATTTCCTGATCTCTAAACAAATTGTCGTTCATCTTCCATCTAAAGGATCCAGTTGGTAATAGTGTCATATCCATCTTTACTGCATTGTGGTCGGAGCAGGTCTTTGGGCAGATTTCCACTTTTCTAACCTTAGGTGCCAGGCCTCTAGAAATCCATATTTGGTCGATTCTTGTCCAGGTCAGTTGGGCTTCAGAAAAGAATGTTCCCTCTCTTCCTAGTGGGTTCTTTGTCCTCCAAATGTCAATCAAGTCCATATTGTCAGTCATTTCAAAAAAAGTTTTAGGTAGTCTGCCGTCTTTTGTAACATTTTGACTTTGTGACTTGTCCATGTTAGTTGATACGACCCCATTCATATCTCCCATCATTATGATGTTGTTGTAGTCTAGATAATCCAGCATTGTCTCCTGCAACTTCTTGTAAAATTCCGATTTCCCTTCATTAGGTGCATAGATTCCTAATATCAGCAGTTTCTCTCCTTGATATTGTATCTCAATAGCCAAAATTCTTCCATGTTCATCTTTAAATAGGAATTTAGGTGACAGGCTCTCTTTTGCATATATCACTACGCCTCTCTTCTTAACTTTGTCTGAAGATACAAATTCCTGGCCCAATCTTTTATTTATTAACACTTTTCTGGTACCTATTTTTTTAGTCACCAGATTTCTCCCTGAAAGGATAAATCTTAATTAGTAAAGGTAAAGGGACCCCTGACCATTAGGTCCAGTTGTGACCGACTCTGGGGTTGCGGGGCTCATCTCGCTCTACAGGCCGAGGGAGCCGGCATTTGTCCACAGACAGCTTCCGAGTCATGTGGCCAGCATGACTAAGCCGCTTCTGGCGAACCAGAGCAGCACACGGAAACGACGTTTACCTTCCCCCTGGAGCGGTACCTATTTATCTACTTGCACTTTGACGTGCTTTCGAACTGCTAGGTGGGCAGGAGCAGGGACTGAGCAACGGGAGCTCACCCCATCGAGGGGATTAGAACCGCCAACCTTCTGATCGGCAAGTCTTAGGCTCTGTGGTTTAACCCACAGCACCACCCGCATTCTATTATTATCAGTGCTTTTTTTCTTTAAAAAAATGTTTAGGGGTACTCTCATTTTGACTCAAGAAAATCACCATTTTATAGTTCAAATTGGGAAAAATAATTACAGTAAATGGACAAAAGTATAATGATTCACAAAATGTTTAGGGGTATGCATACACCTGCGTACCCCCCAGAAAAGGCACTGATTATTATTATTATTATTATTATTATTATTATTATTATTGGTTATACATGATTCTAAAAAATACAGTGACATCAAATAGGGTCTGATGACCTTATACAGTGGTATCTCGGGTTACAGATTCTTCAGGTTACATACGCTTCAGGTTACAGACTCCGCTAACCCAGAAATATTACCTCAGGTTAAGAACTTTGCTTCAGGATGAGAACAGAAATCCCGTGGTGGCAGTGGGAGGCCCCATTAGCTAAAGTGGTACCTCAGGTTAAGAACAGTTTCAGGTTAAGAACGGACCTCCAGAACAAATTAAGTTATTAACCCGAGGTACGACTGTACATAGTCCATATGCATTTGTAAATCAAATCAAATGAATACAGACATAAAATAAAGCCAACGTACATAAACCAAAGGCATGTGAATGCATGAAAGGTAGCGATTAGAACTATTTATAGCTTAGATGTAACAGTTAAACAGGACAAGGTTTAAAAACATGGACCCTATTATACCAGGGGAAAATAACTGAGGTATTCAAGTGCCCTGAATCCCACCAGATGTTGATTGGCTACTACTACTATAATTTGTGAGCATTGGCCATGCTGCCTGGGTGGGGTTGATGGGAGTTGGCACCAAGAAGAAGAAGAAGAGGAGGAGGAGGAGGAGGAGGAGGAGGAGGAGGAGGAGGAGGAGTTTGGATTTGATATCCCGCTTTATCACTACCCAAAGGAGTCTCAAAGTGGCTAACATTCTCCTTTCTCTTCCTCCCCCACAACAAACACTCTGTGAGGTGAGTGGGGCTGAGAGACTTCAGAGAAGTGTGACTAGCCCAAGGTCACCCAGCAGCTGCATGTGGAGGAGCGGAGACGCGAACCCGGTTCACCGGATTATGAGTCCACCGCTCTTAACCACTACACCACACTGGCTCCCACCATGTTAGCTGTTCCTGATGTGGAGTGATGTGCAAAAGAGCCCTCGCATAGCATCTATAATGTGCATTGATCAGTGTTGAGGACCAGTTGAACACAGAGGAATGGTGGGAGGAAGCAGCTGGGGAACCACCAAGAGAAGAAGGCTCAGAGCCTGAGGAGTGGTTAGAGGGAGAAGACTGGGGGGCAGTGTTGGAAGAGGTAACAGGGAGTTGGGAGAGTTTGTGGCAGAAAGAAGTCCAGACTCAGAGGCAGAAGCTGAAGCAGGAAAGGAGGGAGGCCAAAAGGCAGAGATGTATTCCCCTCCCCCCGGTGCAAAAAGTTCCCCTCTTCCCCTCGTCTCCAAGAACCAGGAGAGGCATGAAAAGAGTGGAGACAAAGTTAACTTCATGCAGCCACAGTTTCAGATTGCTTGGGGGAACCTTGAAGAGGAGGGGACAGGCAGCTATGGGGAGTCAGGGACCTTCAATCTTTATAACTGATGAGGCTGTATTTTAATGTTGTATTTTAATCTTGTTTTTAAGTTGTATTTCAATCAATTTGTTTTTATATTGGGTGTTATCCACCCTGAGCCCGGTCTTGGTTGGGGAGGGTGGGGTATAAATTATTATTATTATTATTATTATTATTATTATTATTATTATTATTGCTTCATAGGACACTGAGGTCCAGCTCCGAGGGCCTTCTGGTGGTTCCCTCACTTCGAGAAGTGAGGTTACAGGGAACCAGGCAGAGGGCCTTCTCGGTAGTGGCGCCCACCCTGTGGAATGCCCTCCTACCAGATGTCAAAGAAATAAACAACTGACTTTTAGAAGACATCTGAAGGCAGCCCTGTTTAGGGAAGCTTTTAATATTTGATGAATTTTTGTATTTTAATATTTTGCTGGAAGCCTCCCAGAGTGGCTGGGGAAACCCAGCCAGATGGGCAGGGTATAAATTATTATTATTATTATTATTATTATTATTATTGAAAAATCTATTGAAAAATTGCCCTGTTCATTAGGTCTTGCATTCCTGTGCATATCCTGCCTTTTCTAATAAAGTGTTAACTTCACTTACTTCATGTGAATTAGCCTAATAATAAAATTTCATAAAATGTGGCCATCTTCTCACATTACATGCTGTAGGTATACATGTAAGGTGTGTTAAATGTACACTTAAAATATCAGGTGCAAATAAGACAAAGAGACGACTGAAAGCTCATACCTCACTCGTCAGGAAGTCAAGACTGGCTGTGGTTCCCCACTGAGTGTACGCATGGAAGCAAATCCAGACCTATTGCTGCGCATGTAGAAAACAAGGTCAACTGAATGCTTCTTCAGCACCATCATGAACTGTGGCGTTTGCCCTCCTAGGTGTGTGACATCATACTGGGTTCATAAGGAAAGGGCTAACTAATTGTAAAAATGACTAACCAATGGGAACCCAAGGGGCAGAGTTAACTGTGTATAAGGTTTAAGCACAGAGGTTTTTGGGGAGAGTTAGAGTTGTTGAGAAGACAGTCTGGAGTTAGAAGAGACAGAGAAGATAAGTCTGTGGGTTGGGCTAGTCTGGTGTGAGAGAGGGAGAGAATTTGTTAAGAGGAGTCAGTCAAACAGTTGAGATAATCAGTCAGAAGGTATTAAGAAGGTATAGACCGGTAAAGAAAATAAAGTTAAGATACTGACAGGAATATTATCTGAGAAACCATAAACTTGTTAATGTTTGTAAAATAAACTTGTTTTTTTGGTTCACTTTTAACAACTGTCTGGACTCAGTGTTTTACCAGAGAGTAACTGGTTGGTGGCAGCGTGAAAGCGAGCACAGTGGTGGCACAGGGATCAACAGACTGTTAAACATCCGGGGACCCTGTGTGATCACCACACAAGATCAACCAAATTCTCCTTCAGCACCATCATGAACTGCTCCCAGGGCTGGCCCAAGGCATTTTGGCACCTGAGCAGAACCACAAAATAATATTTCCTCTGCCCAGGAAGAAGGGTGAGTGAAGATCTGCTGTCCCTGTGGGTCCTGCCTCACCTTGCCTCATGGGTGGGCCAGCTCTGACTTCCCCATCAGAACCCTTAGGTTGCAATCCTATGTATATTATACGAAATTTGCAGGGATTTACTTCAGGGTAAACAATGCATGGAATGGGATTAATTGGGTGACATATTTACTATTCATTCTGATTTTCGTTTCTTCTAAACAATTGTGCATGTTAATAAAAAGAATCCAAACAGCTGCTGGGTAATTTATTAACAACTGCTAATATTGATTCACTTTTGTTCGAAGCCTTCAGTGTTGTGACATCGAAGAAGTAAAGGAGTCTACACTGGAAACCAACGGCGAGGCAAAAACATTGATCATACAGGAACAATTGAACCCTCTAGTGGAATCAACCCCACACTGCAATTGTCTGTTTATGATGGCTTCGAATTAGCAATGCAAAAATAAATACAAATATCTTTAGCGTGCTGTATAGCACAGCAGTTTGGTTTTTCTGCAAGACAATAAAGGCGTGCAATTCAGATGTTCTTAACTTTATTTCTTAAGGGACAGATTCTTTCCTTTCAAAATGACGACAGAAAGGAAGTCCTGCAAACTTCTTCCCAAACTACTACTTCTACACTTCCCAGCTGGGTTTCTTTGTTTTGCATCTTTCATGTTTCTAGACTCCTCCTTGGCCAAGTAGCCCTCTTTGCATATTCTGTGACATTTCACTGTTTGCTGAAAATAAATATATGCCCTACATCATGAAACAGTCATATTATGCTTAGGCCATCTGGTTGGGCACTGTGAAAATAGGATTCATGATACTATACTATACTATACTATACTATACTATACTATACTATACTATACTGGAATATGTAAATGTTTCTTCGATTGTCCTTAAATTGTCCCACTACACTTGCCATCCACGCCACACCCTTTGAGAACCACCACAGTAGAAGGAGAATCGAATCCACTCTTGATTTGCAATGGCTTTTTAAAAATTATTATTTTAAAAAAATTACCTTTGTAAGTTGAAGCTTGCTAGAATGCTGTAAAATCCTTTCTCAACCTCGGGTCCCCAGCTGTTGTTGGACTACAACTCCCATCATCCCTAGCTAGCAGGACCAGTGGTCAGGGAGGATGGGAATTGCAGTCCAACAAGGTCTGGGAACCCAAGGTTGAGAAAGACTGGATTAGAGTATGGGCCGTTTCACACATAAGGGAGCAGCTGTGGCTTTTTAACTGTAGCTTTGATGTATGTGTGAGGGAAACACATTTATCAGGCAGGTACATGCATCTCAAACCTAAACGAGACAAGATGAATCTCCCTGGTGATTGGATTTCATGTGTGCTTTAAAGTTAAAAGTTGCTGCTGGGATCCTCTGAAATGGTCATAGACCCTGGATCCTTGAGAGGGTGGTTAAAACTCTCACCCTGTGCTGTTTCTCCCCATTGAATCTGTGGTCCTTACTTTCCTCACAAGGGAAATCACAGTTACCACATGGGAGGCAGGACCGCATGCAACTGTCTGGTAGGTGTGTACTCATAGGAAGCCCACCACTAAATATGCATGAAATGGCCCTAAGCCTGCTAAGAATCACTTCTCTTTCTTGGCCGTGTCCTTAGTATCTGCAGAAAGTTGACAAGGCTGTTCGCTTCTGACCCAAATATGGCTCTTTATTTTTTTTAAAGAGCTGTATAGATGATCGACTCAGCAGCTGCAGGTTCTTCTTTCGCAGTGGCGGTAAAAAGCTGCCCTTCCTTCCTGAACGCCTCCCCACCAAATCAATGCTAAAAATTCAGAGCATCAAAAGAACTTTTCTAAGAAAGATGGCAGTGAAAAATAGCACACTTGAATGAAACAGAATTAAGAAAGAAGTCATAGATCACAGAGCTGGCATAAAGCGCTATTACTTTCAATCCTTCCTTAAATCCCATTTCTTGCACAAGCAATTCCTCTTTTCCTACCCTGGGACCAGCAATGTTGCTTGCAGTCTGAACTGTCCATGTGAAAACATTATTTCCAAGTGCTTTTTTTAAAAAAAAAGCACATGGCAGAATTTACCCAAACAGGCCCTTCCAATTTGACAAGAGGCACATGTGTTTTGTACCTTGATTTACTTACCCAATTTTATCGCTAGGGCATATGTTTAAAAAGCAAATACGTTGCACAAACTCATTTTCAGTGCCCTGGTGCTGTTTTATTGCATGTACATGTAGAAATGATCTCTCTCTCTCTCTCTCTCTCTCTCTCTCTCTCTCTCTCTGTGTGTGTGTGTGTGTGTGTGTGTGTTTTCCCACAGCATTCAAAACCTTTTGGGTGGTGTAGCCACATCTATATTCTCTTTACTTCATCTGCCAGATTCCCTGTGCCTGGACCTTATTTGGTGTATACTCCCAATTTTTTGTCATTGGGGTTTTTTATAATTAAAGATTTGCAACTTTTTTAGAAGTCCAAATATTTTGACCAGAGAACCGAATCTTTGTAATTTGCCACTCACCTTTCTCCGATGAAAATAGGGATTTCCTATTCCATTATTATGGGACGCGGGTGGCGCTGTGGTCTAAACCACTGAGCCTAGGGCTTGCTGATCAGAAAGTCGGCGGTTTGAATCCCCCTGACAGGGTGAGCTCCCGTTGCTCGGTCCCTGCTCCTGCCAACCTAGCAGTTCAAAAGCATGTCAAAGTGCAAGTAGATAAATAGGTACCGCTCCGGCGGGAAGGTAAACGGCATTTCTGTGCGCTGCTCTGGTTTCGCCAGAAGCGGCCTAGTCATGCTGGCCACATGACCTGGAAGCTGTACGCCGGCTCCCTCGGCCAATAAAGCGAGATGAGCGCCACAACCCCAGAGTCGTCCGCGACTGGACCTAAAGGTCAGGGGTACCTTTACCTTTATTCCATTATTATTATTATTATTATTATTATTATTATTATTATTCCCTGCCTATCTGACTCACTTGCCCCAACCACTCTGGGTGGCTTCCAACATACATAAAAACATAAGAAAACATTAAACATTAAAAACCTTCCCAATACAGAACTGCTTTCAGATGTCTTCTAAAGGATGTATAGTTAGTTATTTGCTTGGCTTGGGGTCGCATAACTACATACCCTCCGATGAAAATAGGGACATCCTAGGGAAAAGCAGGACTTTCAGGATCAAATCAGAAACTGGGACGGCTTCTGTAAATCCAGGGCTGGAAAACAGGGACACTTGGAGGGTCTGAGATTTTCTAGTGGGTGTCTTGCTACCGCTCTTGTGTATAAGAAGATTTCGGTGGAAGGCTTTAGGCTCTCATGTGTATAACAGAATTGGAATTGGTAGCAGGCAGTGTGTGGTGTTTCTGGTGGGGAGATGGCCAGATTATGAAACCATCCCTCAGTGTTATCACCCCAGAATCAGGCAAAACTTTTTTTTTTAATTGTCACACAAACTTAAAATTCAAACTTTTCCAACTGGCATCTGAGTTTATATTTTGAATATGAACGCTTATCATGAACTTTGGGTGCCTTGGCATCTGTGTTAGAGCTTTGGTATCATCAACCAAGGCAGGGCAGTGATTAAAGTGTTGGCTTTGGACTGGAGACTTGGCTTCAGTTTCTCACTCAGATTCAAAGCTCACTAGGTGACCTTGGGTAGCCAAACCTACCTGGAAGGATTTTCTTCAAGAAAGATATAACAGGAGAGAAACCTACATATGCAGCTTTGAGTCTTTGATGGAGTATGGGGAGGAAACAAATATGGCAAAGGAAGCAATTCATATTTAGAGACTGGGAAACATGTTTCTTGACAGAGAAGCAATTGGAAAAGGTGCTGCTAGTACAAAGCCCTAGTGTCTTTTAGCTGAATGACAGAGCACATACTTAATAACAATGACAATAAATTTTGATGCTGCCCTTCCTCTGAGGACAACAGGGCAGTGTGCAAAATAAAAACACAAAAATGCATACCGTAGTAACAAACAAAACAACACCCCACAGTTTAAAAGGCCTTAGATTGTTTAATTAGCCGAAGACCAGGGAGAAGAGGTATGCTTTTGCCTGGCACCTAAAGATATGTAATGAAGGCGCCAGTCGAACGTCCCTGGAAAGAGCATTCCACAGATGGAGAGCCACCACAGAAAAGGCCCACTCTTGTACTGCCACCCTCCTTACCTCTTGTGGAGAAGGCACACGAAGAAGGGCCTCAGATGATGATTGTGGGGTCTGGGCTGGTTCGTATGAGGAGAGACTGAAGGTCGCAAGCAGTGCTGGTGAAGACTCCATGCCTGAATCCCTGGAGAGATGATGCTAGTCATTGCCAGGAGTTCAGCCTACACTCGAGTAGGACCCTGGCAGAGACACATGCCCAACTGGCATGTTCTCTCCCTCGTGGTCTTTCATTCGGGAGCTTCATAAGCTTTCTTCTGCCCAAACATCACAGCAACCGATGCCAACTGACACCGGCACACTTAGGGATCCACAGAGTTTGCGCATTTCGCGTGACAGACCTCAGCAACTCAGCATTTTGGTTAATCTGCTTTATTTACATATAAACACACACGGAGCACTGCAACATGGCTCCCTCTCTCTCTAGCATCAGACAGCAAAGAGAAAAGAACAAAGGACAATAGTCCCACTTCACGGAACACAGGAAGGCAAACATCCTGTCTTCGTCACTTCCCACTCTGTGGAGTCAAAACATATACTGTCATGTGAAAGACAACAATCCCATGACTGCAATCATGGAGCAGGAATTCTAACAGTCATTGTGGACAGTACTGAACTAGATGGACCAATGGTCTGGTTTGGTCTAAGGTGGCTTCCTGTTTCTATGATTACCCACATTTGAGTGTTTAGACAATATGCTCTCAGCTTTCAGATAGTTTGACCACATTGCACCATTACCTGTCCGACACTGTCAGTAGTGATGATGCAACCTTGTAAACCTAGTTCGGAATACAAATTTCATATGCTCAGAATGCATGCCTGTACCTCTTCACCTTCGATAGTAATTTGATTGAAAGAGCAGCTTCTTTTTCCCATTCCCATCCATTTAAACTCTTGCTGTCAAACAGAAAACACCTTTGCATGTGCGCTGTCCAATCCTAGGAGCTGTTACTTATCACTTGTCAAGTATTGACATCTATCTTTCAAGTCAAGCATCCAACAAAATGAAATATCATTAGATTTCAAGCACAAAAATCAAAGATTTGATAAATATTTTAATATTCAGAGAATGGCTGGAGAAATTTGGTAAGAATTTTGAAAAACAAATTCCTTTCATCTCCAAGTCTGATGGAGTTAGAAAATGGTCAAAGGCCAGGTGATAATTCCATCCTTTTTTGTGCCTGTTTCAGAAACAAGAGACTGCTGTGAAATTATACTTATTCTATGTGCTAACAAGTCTGCCTCTCTTATCAACCCTAGTTGTTGCCATTGACATAATTTCTGAGCACCCAACCAGAACAGCGGGAGTTAAAGATTTAATAAAAGCTTCACTGATGCCTATGAATAATTGCATTTGTTCAAATAGGTTTGTAGCACATTTTAAATCATCTTTATCTTAAGTTAACAATAGTGTGTTCAGGCTACTTCTGAGCTAAAAAAAAAAGTCCTTAGGTTTTCATGAACCTGTCAACACTGCCACAAATCTCCCTTTTATAGCTTTTTGGGAGAGCAAGGGGGCAAGCCATCCTTGTCAAAATATACTTTGTTTGATCATTTACACTGCCCTTAGTGATGACATCATTATGTAGCCAGAACTGATTGGCTACATAGCCTTGTGACACAATCCCTGATTTGCTCAGATTACCCACATGACTAATCCAGACAGAAGGAAGGCGGGGATTGCATGGAAGCAGAAACAATGGCATCAAAAGGTTGTTAAAAAGTAAATATTCGGAGAAAGCATTGTGGGTTTTCATGAAAAGGTTCTACCACACTGAAAGTATTAATTTCTATCACCCAAAGCTGAAATTGTAGATAAGTTTCGCACAGCTCTTGTTCAGACATGAAAGCATATTACAGTCATACCTCGGGATAAATGTGCTTCAAGTTAAGTATTTTCGGGTTGCGCTCCAGGGTGACCCGGAAGTAACGGAGTGTGTTACTTCCAGGTTTAGCTGTGCACGCATGTGAAGATGTTCAAAATGACATCATGCGCATGCGTAGAAGCAGCAAAACGCAACCCGCGGATGCACGGACACACGGACTCAAGGTACCACTGTACTTAACTTGTTCCTATGTTGATCAGGGCTTTGTAAATTATTACAACGACCTAGAAAATGGCTTGGTGGTAGTAGATGAGTTGCGAGTGCAGATATTTTAACAATGATGTCACATGTTGTCACTAAGTGTGACGCAGAGGAGGAGTGGGGGGCAACCAGCTGGGGAACCCCCAAAGGTAGAGGGCTCAGAGCCAGGGGATTGGTGGTGGGATAATGATGAGCGGTATGCGGGAGAAGAGGGAGCAGCCTGGAAGCAGGAGGTGTTGGAAGCTGAAGAGGGAACAGGGCTTAGTGTGCAGAAAGAGGCTGTAGCAGAGAGCAGTCCAGAGTCGGAGGCAGGAGAGGAGGGTGGCCAGGAGACAGAGATGAGGCAGGCTGGGGAAGAAGCCAGGGAATTTCCTCTTCCTGCTGTAATCTGCTCCCCTTCCTGCTGGTCTCCCAGAACCCACGGAGGTATGAAGAGGGCGGAGCAACGACACACAAGGCAATGGAGCTTCAGTTTGCTTGGGAAGGACCCATGGGAAGAGGGAGCTTAGAGAACTGCTGGAAGACCTTCAGTCCTCACAACTCCCTCACTGGAGCAAGATCTACCGGGAAGAGTTGCTGTGATCACTAGGCCTGCACTGTTTCAGTTTCCTTGACTAAAGAGTTAACTTCGCTGACACCTTGTGACAACTGTGTATCTGAAGAAGCGTGTATGCACACGAAAGCTTATACAGTGGTACCTCGGGTTACAGATGCTTCAGGTTACAGACTCTGCTAACCCAGAAATAGTACCTCAGGTTAAGAACTTTGCTTCAGGATGAGGACAGAAATCTTGCGGCGGCGGCGTGGCAGCAACGGGAGGCCCCATTAGCTAAAGTGGTACCTCAGGTTAAGAACAGTTTCAGGTTAAGAGCGGACCTCTGGAACGAATTAAGTTCTTAACCCGAGGTACCACTGTACCAGAACAAATTTAGTTGGTCTATAAGGTGCTACTGGACAATTTTTTATTATTTTTATTTTGACACCTTGTGAGTTATTGCCGACCTGTTCCCAACTCCTTCCTTGACAGTCAGGTGCCCCCCCCCCATTGTGTACCAGCTGGACCTTCTAAACCAGGACCAAGGCTTCCCCACATGGAGTACCTTGAAGTAATCAAGCCTTGAGGTTCATCACATGGACTTCAATAGTCAGGCTATCTTGCGTTGTGCTGTAAGTTGGAGTGGGCACTACAAGGTCACAGTGCTACGCAGATTTCAAATTGCATCTGGAAAACATCTGTGTTATTTGCAGATCCACATCAAGAGTAAAACCTCTCCATGCAAATTATTCTAATAAAAGTAGATAGCGGAGTTAAATAGTAGCAATTTCTCAGGTCCCCCGATTTAAATGTGCAATGTAAGAAAAAATTATTGCACTATATGTGTGCACACGTGCATTCCTAGAGCTAAAGAAAAAGCCTGACACCAGATCCAGATCAATTTAGAGATAACACCAGGACATATAAAAATACAAAACCTTGAAGGGCAGTTAAAAATTGGATAAGACAAGATCTTGTTAGATGGAGAGAAGGGAAACAACATTCAAAACAATAGCTAGACAGCACTCAAGTGTTGCTTAAGGTAAAAGCCAAATCGTTGAACTCACAATAAATTAGGTACTAATATTCAAAACAAAGAAAACAAATTAGAAATGCAAATAAAAAATGCAAAAATTAAAAGTAGTTGAAAAAAGACCAGAAAAGGGGGGGGGGGCGGAGGGCATTCAATATCATTAATTCTTAAGCACAGGAATGTGGAGAAGAGGAGGGAAAGGGTGTCATTATCTTACTTGTGAAAATGAAGAAAGAAAATCTGTCTTTTGGGTGTCCCATCAAAGTCAATTCTAGGGATCTCACACAGCTGTGAAACCAAGTGCCATGTGACTGCAAGTCTTTTCACTTGTGTGTCTGGAAGTGGCAAATTCATTTACAACTCGGAACAGTAAGTTAAAGAAGCCAATAAGACAGAAGCCTGGAACTACAAATAAAATATAATAAATCAGTTTTGTTAGCCTCTAACAGATTGAAATCCTGGCAGGGTAGGAGAAAGGCAAGGGCCCTGCTGTGAGGCGGAGGCAGACACCGTAGTTCTGTGATGAAGGTAAATGCTGATTTACTAATGAACCATTTGTGCCTCAAGGACTGATGAGGTTGGAAAAACAAAGCTGCTTATTATGTGTCGGAAAAAATTCTGCATAGTTTACATACTTGAGCAGCATTTTGTGCACCTAGTGGATGTACCAGGAAATCTCCAGTTCAATTTTTGTCCTACCCCAAATTGACTAGCTTGTCATCTGCAATTAGGGTGTGTGTTTGCGTGTTTGCAATCCTAGTTGTTGCTGCTGTTGGCATGTTGGAGAGAGCCAGTGTGGTGTAGTGCTTAGGAGCGGTGGACTCGTAATCTGGTGAACCGGGTTCGCTTCCCCGCTCCTCCACATGCAGCTGCTGGGTGACCTTGGGCTAGTCACACTTCTCTGAAGTCTCTCAGCCTCACTCACCTCACAGAGTGTTTGTTGTGGGGGATGAAGGGAAAGGAGAATGTTAGCCACTTTGAGACTCCTTCAGGTAGTGATAAAGCGGGATATCAAATCCAAACTCTTCTTCTTCATCATCATCTGTCTGTCTTGAGAGTGAATGGAGTGCACCTCCAGGGGTGAAGTCAAACCACTGGAGAATCACAGCACCTGCTGTGGCTGCGGAGACCAGTACCTCCCTCGTTGTTTTTGCTGCGTTAATAGCAGTGAAGTAACCTCTCTCTCATGGCCAATGGCCACTGGTCCCATCACCTCCTGGCAAATAGAAGGGGAAGAAATGGAGGCAGTGAGAGATTTTACTTTCTTAGGCTCCATGATCACCGCAGATGGTGACAGCAGCCACGAAATTAAAAGACGCCTGCTTCTTGGGAGAAAAGCAATGACAAACCTAGACAGCAACTTAAAAAGTAGAGACATCACCTTGCCAACAAAGGTCCGTATAGTAAAAGCTTTTCTCAGTACTGTAGTGATGTATGGAAGTGAAAGCTGGACCATAAAGAAGGCTGATCACCGAAGAATTGATGCTTTTGAATTATGGTGCTGGAGGAGACTCTTGAGAGTCCCATGGACTGCAAGAAGATCAAACCTCTCCATTCTTAAGGAAATCAGCCCTGAGTGCTCACTGGAAGGACAGATCCTGAAGCTGAGGCTCCAATACTTTGGCCACCTCATGAGAAGAGAAGACTCCCTGGAAAAGACCCTGATGTTGTGAAAGATGGAGGGCACAAGGAGAAGGGGATGACAGAGGACGAGATGGTTGGATAGTGTTCTTGACGCTACCACCATGAGTTTGACCAAACTGC
Source organism: Podarcis pityusensis (assembly GCF_964106645.2). Taxonomy (NCBI): domain Eukaryota; kingdom Metazoa; phylum Chordata; class Lepidosauria; order Squamata; family Lacertidae; genus Podarcis; species Podarcis pityusensis. Next base: position 9,423,312 of record NC_138034.1, on the reverse strand, counting down.
GGGAGGCAGTGGAAGACAGAAATGTCTGGCGTGCTCTGGTCCGTGGGGTCACGAAGAGTCGGACACGACTAAATGACTAAACAACAACAACAACAACCTCTCTGGGGCACAAGCTTGGGTGGAGTGTGTTGAGGTCCTGAGCTGCCCAGATGCCAAGAAGGGATAGCACCTCTGGTGGGGTACACTTTGTGCTCATTCTAAGATAGTTTGTCCACCCTGCATTCAGCTCTCACCTGTGGCTCCTAGAAGCTGCCAGATGCAATCATAACACCGACTTTTCAGCAATGTAAGGATTCCTGAGATACAAAACATCAAGGATGGGGGTGCAGATGTTGTTAACCAACTCCCATCAGCTCCAGAGAGCATGGCCTAATGGACAAGGATTGGAGGAGTTGTAGACCAACCTCTGAATGGTCACAGGTCTCCCATCCCTTCTATGCATGAGCACTTTGAACTCCTTAAAATTGTGACAGTACCAAGTCTTGTAACTGAAGGGTTTGTAATTGTGAACTCAACCTTTCCCTCCCCACAAGCCCACTTCAAAGTGTGTGGACCGCTTCACTGGTGCCCAGTCAAAGGTCTATGAACCGAAAGAGAGTGTGTTCCAATCCATGAACCGAAAGAGAGTGTGTTCCAATCCATCAGCAAGTTGGAGCATGTTGAATTAGGTTAGTTTGCCATGAAAAAGGGGACCAAATTCATTCCTCTTCCAACCCTAGTTCTGAGTTTGGAGCCCCCAAGACTTAATGGGCTTGATTCAGTGCCAGAACTCTGAATGCCTTGGATGAATCATATCCGTGTGTGTGTGTCCTGGGCAATGTGCTCACTCCTGATCCTTGCCTTTATTAATCTGTAGATAGTCTGATGGAAGAGGCTCGCTCTTAATTTGCATCTCCTTGACCTTTCATTTCCTCATTTGACAAAATGAAACGGACAGTTGCGTGGTGAGTGGAGTGGGATTAAATGGGGATCCCTGGGTGGTGGTGGGAGAAAAAGATGATCTTGGGGTGAAGTGTGTGTGAGAGAGAGAAATCAAGAATGGGAGAATCGAAGCGTTCTGCAAATTAGAATTCTAGGGAGATGTAAATCCCACCCACAGCAAAGAACTGGGGTTGGATTCATGCTGGCTGACCAGTGGGATGCTTGGATGTAGCATCTTCCACATCAATTTAGCTGGCAGCCACTTTCATTTCTTTCTGACCAGAGCTGCTGCTTCCATCTGCTACACTGGACAAATATGGATTGTGGTGCCCTTATGGAGCATGATCTACAGTGATGCAGGAGGAGTAAGGGCTATATTTGGATGGTGATGATTCATTTTATTATGGTGTGTGCAGAATGTCTACGAGGACAGCCCCTCTAGAAAGAAGTTAGTTTCAATGGGGCCCAGCGTCAAAAAGGAGGTAGAAGTGAAGAAAAGAAAGAGTGGATACATGGGAGAAAAGTTGTGAGAACGAAACAACAAAAAAACCACCCTCCTAGTAATGCAAAAAAGGAGGATATTCCTGCTGTTTGCCCCCTGCAGATGAGAAAATGCAAAATGCAACATGAGTGCATGCAAATGTGTGCAAATGATATGCAGATTTTTATCTCATAGTTTTGATGGCCCAGAATTACCACCTCTGTAGCTAGCAATCCGGAAGGAATCAGTTTTGCTTTTTCCTACCAAAGCAAAAATGTCTGGGAATAGACTGGGATGAGACTTGTTTTCTTTCCAACTCTGCTCTTAGAAATGAACGAAATAACCGAACACAAATTTCAAGCTGTATATTAGACCGGACATTGTGCCAAGCATCATAAAGACGCAAGGGCATGGTCCTTTCTAGAAGAGGTGAATGGGCTATGACTTGTTAATGTATAAGATGAGGAAGCAGAGTAGGCAAATGCCCGGACAAGCAGTTATCAATTCCCCAAAAGAAACAGCCCATGTCTATGACTCCACAAGCCTACATCTTGCCAACTAGGTGAGAAACGCTGATTTCTTTTTCTTTTCCTGGACAGAATCAATTTGCAAAAGTGTTTCCTTCAGTTCCCACCAAGGCTGGTGGCATGTGACACAAATCCCAGTGGCTCAGAGTAGCCAGCAGCCATCAAATGGTATTAAGCAAACAACTTCAGCTTTAAAGTGATACCAAACCATAGAAAGAAGGCCATTTCTCTCAACAGAGTGTTTTAAAACAATCCAGCTTTTCAAAATTTTATCTCAATCTATGAGAGCACAATTGTACTTTTCTTACAGGAATGTCTGCTTAATCGACTCACCAGAATAGAGAAAGAATGCAGAGAAAGAGAAGGTGTTAAATTAAAGCGCGGCTGTGAATGTAGTATGGCTTGAATCACAAAAGTGTTGCATCCAGGCTTGCCCGCAGCAAAACGCTGATAACTGGGTGCTCCCATGGGCATTTTGGGCTATTCTTCTTTCCCCTTGCAGACCCCAGTGGTTTCCCCTGCTCCAGGGCTGAGGACTATCTAGAGCAGGCATAGGCAAACTTCACCCTCCAGATGTTTTGGCCTACAACTCCCATGATCCCTACCTAACAGGACCAGTGGTCAGGGATGATGGGAATTGTAGTCCAAAACATCTTGAGGGCCGAAGGTTGCCTATGACTGCTCTAGAACATCATGAGAAGCTGCAGCAGAGAGAAGGGGGAATTAGCAAAACATCCTTCCTTTCCTCTAGCAGACGCTTCCAAGGAATTTGTGATCCATTCTGTGAATGAAGGACACCCTTCTATTTACAGAATGGACAATCCACATCCAACTGACAGTCTTTGTTGTGGGTCTGTTTTCTTCTGAATGATCAGGCAAACGATGATGCTCTGGGCCAGCATAGCATGTTTTGCTGGCGCCCGGGGCAGGTACAAACAGAACCCCGCTGTATCAGTCCAGCCCTCGCCAAAGACGTGGCACCAGTCCTGAGCTAGTTTCACAAAGTGGCTTGGGGCTGGCAGGATGGCATGAGAAGGATGCAACAGCCATGTGCCCTTTGATCCCAGCCTTGCCCTTGCTTTGTAAGGCTGAGATCGAACGGTGCATGGCTGTTGAATCCTCCTAACACCACTCTGCCTGCACCGTACCACTTTGCAAGGCTGGGATTCAGATCAGATCCCAACCTCACAAAGTGGAGCATGGCTGTCAGGGCAGCATGAGCAGCAACCCCCCCCCAAAAAAAAATGCACCCAGGGCCATCACCCCGGCAGTGCCCCCATGCTATGCCCTTGGCCCCCCTTGGATATTATTCATGCATAAAGTCCCAAATTCTCTCTAGTGTTTTAGCTAAGGCAGGGATCAGCAACCTTTTTCAGCTGTGAGACGGTCCACCGTCCCTCAAACCATGTGGTGGGCCAGACTATATTTTTTTTGGGGGGGGGGATGAACAAATTCTCATGCCCCACAAATAATCCAGAGATGCATTTTTAATAAAAGGACACATTCTACTCATGTAAAAACACGCTGATTCCTGGACCGTCTGCAGGCCAGATTTAGAAGGCGATTGGGCTGCATCCGGCCCCCGGGCCTTAGGTTGCCTACCCCTGAGCTAAGGAGTCTCAGGACGCGGGTGGCACTGTGATCTAAACCACTGAGCCTTGGGCTTGCGAATCGGAAGGTCGGCGGTTTCAATCCCCGTGATGGGGTGAGCTCCCGTTCCTCGGTCCCTGCTCCTGCCAACCTAGCAGTTTGAAAGCACGTCAAAGTGCAAGTAGATAAATAGGTACTCCAACTCCCATCAACGCAAGCCTGCTTGGCCAACGGTCAAGGATATTGGGAGTTGTCATCCAACAACATAAGGAGGGCCACAGGTTCCCCAACCCTGGGTTACAGCATTCCACAATACAAAATTTGAAGAATTTGCATTTTTTCATAAGATTAGGTGTCATTTTTTTGGGTAGACCTAAAGACAGGCAAGGGACACAGGTGCTGCTGTGGTGTAAACCACTGAGCCTTGGGCTTGCCGATTGGAAGGTCAGCGGTTTGAATCCCCTCGACAGGGTGAGCTCCTGTTGTTCGGTCCCAGCTCCTGCCAACCTAGCAGTTCGAAAGCACGTCAAAGTGCAAGTAGATAAATAGGTACCACTCTGGCGGGAAGGTAAACGGCGTTTCCGTGTGCTGCTCTGGTTTTGCCAGAAGTGGCTTAGTCATGCTGGCCACATGACCCAGAAAAACTGTCTGCAGACAAACGTCGGCTGCCTCAGCCAGTAAAGCAAGATGAGCGCCACAACCCTAGAGTTGTTCGTGACTGGACTTAACTGTCCAGGGTCCTTTACCTTTACCTCAGGTAACAGGGAAATACTATTGTCTGGGCACTTGGAGGGCAGCAGTCAGAATACTGGACTAAACTAACCAATCATCTGACTTGATATGAAGCAAGCAAAAGCTATGGTTCAGCGCCAAGGGCTTTCTGAGTACCACCACCACAATTCAAATAAAAGTATCCAATTGTGCCCCAACTCCACTTCAGATTTGGAGTTTCTTTCAGCATTGGATTTTACCTTTAAAAAAAAAAAAAAAAGCAAAGCAAAGCAAATAAATGGGGACTGAGCCAGGAAATATTATTTGTGTGATAATCACTGTGTATTCCAGCCAGCACTCAGGTCTTTGCACAGAGCTGTGAATAGGAGGGCTGACAGAACAGCCTTAATTATATGCAATGTTTCAGGGAGCTTACATTTTGCAACCTCAGCAAGCCATGAGTGATTCTGTCTCCAGAACCTCGTGAGCAATCTCTCCCCATTTTGCGCCAATAATCTTGCAAGCCAGTCTAATTTGCAAGACTATTCTTTTGCAGCATTGTAATTACATCTGTCTCAAATGGCAACAAGCGGAAGCATTTCCTTGTGTGTTCAATCGTTTTTCCTAATAATACTAACAGAACACCGTACCTTAGACTAGGTTTACTTAAGGATCCACATTAGATTAATGGAAGGAAAATATTTTTAAAGGAATGTTGACACACTTTTTACTATTTTCATTAAATGTTACACACAACAAATGTAACCATGCAAAGTTTTTTTTCATTTAAAAGCCCTCACAAAGCAAAGCACAGCTTTAAGGTAGGTTGGCCACAAAATACTGCAATTATATACTGATATGTCTTCATCCAGCAAATGATTTCATAATGGTGGTTTAACAGAAATATTTCAGCACTAGCTTCAAAAAAGCCAAAGACGACCACTTGTGAAGATTCCGTGACACCAAGGTTGTCTCAGTCAAGCTGTAATATACCACCTTGATAAACCTATCTGTCCTTATCTCTAACAGAATGGCCCACATAAAAAAATCTAAGATTCAAAAATGAGGAAGTTAACATATGAAAAAAGTTATTCTGGGACACTGTTGACACTGCTTAAGTTTATTAGAGGAGTATAAATATGAATTTCAAAGGGGATTGACATTTAATCTTTTGAGAACTGACTCTTGTATGGAGAACTGAAAACTATATACACATTTTCTTCTTCTTTTTTTGTGTAAATGCATATTTCCCTAGGGATGTGGAGTCATGCTTACAGTTGTTGCAGAGTTCCCATTTTTGGCTACTCCTCCCTGCTTACCTCTCTCTTTATTCTAGCTAACCCTCAGAAGACTTCATCCAGAAAGTCAAATGAGCCACAACAGGAAAGTCTTCCTTGGATGTTACAATCTGGCACCACCAGCACATTAACTGGGGTCATAATACCTATAGCCAGCACAATTGGGTCATAATACCTATAGCCACTGTCAGGTTTAGCGCTTCTCCCACACAAGACATGGAACGCTGGCAGTTTAAGTAGCTGAGGTTTATTTCTCAATAACAGGCTTACAGCAGTCCAAGCTTCCACAACTCATCCTTCGCCATCAGAGTCAGTTGACTTGACTGGCTTCTGACCCCTCCCAATGCCAGATATTTGCCACGTCCTTCCCCGCCTCCTGCTGGCCCGCCTCTGCTCTAATCGCTTGCTCCAGTGTGGTGTAGTGGTTAAGAGCGGTGGACTCATAATCTGATGAACTGGGTTCGATTCCCCACTCCTCCACATGCAGCTGCTGGGTGACCTTGGGCTAGTCACACTTCTTTGAAGTTTCTCAGCCCCACTCACCTCACAAAGTATTTGTTGTGGGGGGAGGAAGGGAAAGGAGATTGTTAGCCACTTTGAAACTCCTTAGGGTAGTGATAAAGTGGGATATCAAATCCAAACTCCTCTTCCTCCACCTCCTACTTCTTGGCGACTCAGGTGCAGCCAATTCCTCTTCCTCTGGCGATTCCTCTCTGCTGGGCTTGTCCCTGACAGCCACTCTCATAGATTCCCACCTATTCACAGCAACTACAGTCATACCTCATGATACGTCCGCTTCATGTTATGTTCTTTCAGGTTACGTCCTGCGGCGACCCCGAAGTACCGGAAAGGGTTACTTCTGGGTTTCGCCACTCGCACATGTGCAGAAGTGCAAGATGATGTCACATGCATGCTCAGAAGTGGTGAATCGCAACCCGTGCATGCACAGACGTGCCACTGCGGGTTCCGCTCTTTTCATGTTGCGAACGGGCCTCCAGAATGGATCCTGTTTGCAACCAGAGGTCCCACTGTATTGTCCTGAACTTCTGCTGTAAAGTGGTACTTTGGGTTACATACGCTTCAGGTTACAGACTCCACAAACCCAGAAATATTGCTTCAGGTTAAGAACTTTGCTTCAGGATTAGAACAGAAATTGTGCTCTGGCGGCGCAGCAGCAGCAGCGGGAGGCCCCATTAGCTAAAGTGGTGCTTCAGGTTAAGAACAGTTTCAGGTTAAGTACGGACCTCCGGAACAAATTAAGTACTTAACCCGAGGTACCACTGTATACCACTTTAAATTGTTGTTTGAAAGGGTTCTTCGTTGCCTGATCCCAGACAATGAGGGTTTGTGGAGACATGAGGGTATGTGTCACAGAAGACACATAATCGTGATTATAGCACCACAGAATCACACAGATGTAGCTGCTTTACAACTTCACCAGGAACAAATAAAGTCATCCACACAATTGATAGGAAAAGATGGAGCATGTTCCCATTGCCCATGCACAATCAGGCCCAACAGTCCCTCTCACCATGTCATTAGTCTGTATAGACCTGAAAAATGGAATTTCTCTGAAAATTCTCTCCCCTCTTTTAGGTTGCTTTCTTTTTGCCTCCCCTCCCCTCCCTCTCAAAAAAAACTAGCTTGGTGGAAATATCAGAGCAGTACTACTTTCTATGCATACTAGTCTATACTGGAGTGTATGGGGTGTTAGGGCAGGGGTAGTACCTCTGGGGGGGAACATGTTGTGTTCCTTCTGGGGTAGTCTGTCCCCACCGCGCACTCAGCTCTCACCTGTGGCTCCTAGAAGTGGTCAGCATGCGACAGCGGCCACACCCTGGGAACGGCTTTGACTGGCTGCTTAAACCAGACGAGGGTAGCTGATGGGTCTTAAACCCTCAGTGTGTTAGAGACTTCCCTAGCATGTGAAGACAGGCTCTGGCAGATTGAGCAGACAAGACCAATAGTAGCTCCAACTGTCAAGATGGCGGTTTCTATGTGTTCTGTCAAGGGAAGTGAGGGACAGATGAAGAAGAAGAAGAAGAAGAAGAAGAAGAAGAAGAAGAAGAAGAAGAAGAGGAGGAGGAGTTTGGGTTTGATATCCTGCTATATCACTACAGGAGTCTCAAAATGGCTAACATTCTCCTTTCCCTTCCTCCCCCACAACAAACACTCTGTGAGGTGAGTGGGGCTGAGAGACTTCAGAGAAGTGTGACTGGCCCAAGGTCACCCAGCAGCTGCATGTGGAGGAGCAGAGACACAAACCCGGTTCACCGGATTACGAGTCTACCACTCTTAACCACTACACCACACTGGCTCTCTATGGGGCTCATCAACCTGGGACGGTAGCCCATCTAGGTGGAGAAGGAAGCCTCTGATCCTAACCCTCTTCTTCCTTGTGGGATATCTTCAGGAGAAGAAAAGGCCAAGGAGTAAACCCTACACAAATCCAGAGTGGAGTCCCAAAGATGGTTGGATAGCATCTTGTACACCTCCTTCTGGCAACTCCTGCAGCCAAGCTGGTACCAAACATATTGCTCTGCCTTCCTTTGGACCACATCAGCGACGCCAAGAGTGGGGTCTTGACATCTGGGCAACCCAGGACCTCCATATACACTGTCCAGGCTTGCACTCTGGGGAGGTCACTTTGTTGCTGCCAACACAGCAGTTTGACTTCACCCCTAGAGGTGCACTCCATTGTTTCTTGAGACAGGTTGATGCCAACAGCAACAAGTCTGGACTTCAGATTGCAAGTATCAAGACTAGCTAAGCTGCAGCTAGTGCTGAACAAAACCTCTCTCCCCTTTCCATCTAACCCAGTGACTTTCAGACTTCCTGAATTCAGGAAACCTTTCCCACATCATCATTCTCAAGAACCAAAAGGGAATCCCTGAGATTCTTCTGCAAAGTCACTGTGTGTTGCAGAGAATTCTCAGACATCTTCTAAGGCCTCCAGATGTTTTTGGACTACAACTTCCACTAGCCCTGGCCAACACAGCTGTACTGGTTGGGGCTGCTGCAAGTTGTCCTCCAACAGCATATGAAGGGCAAAGTTTGGCAAAGACTGCTCTAACGCCTTCTCATCAGAACTCATGAATCAGGGCATGATTCAGTGGCAACACAATGCAAGGGAGGATCAATGGAGAGCAAAAATTCCTTTCAGAGAAACTTGGGCACTATTATTGATCTTCTCATTCATGAAGGAACTTCTTAAAAACACCTCTAGGATTCTGCAGAATATAATGTAAAAAAATGCTGGTCCAGTGCATCATTTTTTGAATAATACTACTACATTTTATTATATCTATAAAAACAGGGGGGAAATGATATGGTTGGGAAAAGGGGAGGGAGAAGGGGATTTACATCTGGCTTAAAACCAAACTAATCTCTTCTTACCAAGGATTACTATTAGGTGTTTGTTTATCTAGTACTAACTTTATGTGCAAACTAATTCAATGTGCTCAGCCTCCATTGCTGAAATATTTTACCTCCTTTCTATGCAGTTTTCCTCGGGTATTTGCATTTAGATACTATCCATCTAAAATGAGAAATCCAAATAGGAAACAAAAATCTTATAAGAAAGTAAGATTAAAAGAAGAAGAAGAAATAGAATGTCTGAGAGAACAAAGGCAGGAGATGAAGCAGGAATATATCTTTAGGACCAAACTATACAGTGAAGGGGGCATTAATCTCTGGGGAGAAGGTGAATGAGGCAATTCAAAAAAGGGGGGATGGTGACAGAAGGGCAGAGATATTTAAATAGTGTGAATTGTTAATACTTCAGCTTGCAATATTTTTCTTTGGAAATTCTGAGACGATGAAATTGGTCCATATTTATTTGAGTCGAGGAGTGGGAGCAAAGATATGCGTAGCATAAAAAGAGAATTTGCTGCATGGAGAACATGATGCAGTTGTGCACGTTCACAACTGAACTGGCTAAAGAAGTCTGCTCTCTCCCAGCTTGGCCTCCTGTTGTTTCTTCCTCCGCCTCCTTCTGCTCCTGTTGGCAAACATTAACAAAGCTCCCTGCAAGCAGGCACCTCAAACGGGTCTCTCCCCATCTCACACCAATGGCTGAAGGGAGTTTGGTTTAATCTTCCACAGATGGAACAAAGGAAAGAAGAGGCAGCAAGGCAGGTGAGGGCCAAAAGTGCCAGTGTTCATTATGCTAATATGTTTGCCTGCCCATTGAGTTGTTAAGACAGGCTCGCACCACGGCGGAAAAGTATGCCCTAATCTCCCTTTTACTGTTATGTCTCTCTTCCACATGTCCAGGTATTAAGGACTTCAGGAGAGGACCTTCTCTGAGGAGCCTTTGGTGAGGACATGAGAGTGGATCGTCCCAGGAATTGGGCATAGGCTTTGAAACTCCATCCCAAGGAAGCCCCTTCCTCTTCTAGCCTTCTGATGGTAAGTGAAGACCTTTCTGATTACATAACCTAACCATAACATAACATAACCATAAGGGGTCAAATGTGGACCTCCATTGGGATTCTTCCCATGTCACTGGTCCTCCCCCAGGCCACACCTCTCTCACTGGGAAACAGCTTCATGGGCCCTGCTCCACATCATCCTCAAATCTGACTGGAATATTTCATTGGATTGTGACAATTCATCTGACTTGCTCAGATGGAGGATGGAGAGATGTGCTTGCATATCAAAACCACTGACTTTTTTATGAGTGATGTGATAGGAATTTTATGGTTTTAGATATATGGCAACGTTCATAACCACACGTACATAGATCAGCACAGGAAAGCCAACCTGGAACCATTTTGATTCCTAAACTGAGCAAATGTTTCTCTGCATGGTAAAAATGGAAAAGCCTCCCCATTGTCTCTTCCTTCACAAATCCTGTCTTAATCTGTGTTTGAATAAGGGTGTGAGCCTTATCATTACAAAAGACTGCCAAGGCTCCCCAAGAAATCCAATCAAGTAACCTGCCAGACAGGAAATAAACAAAGCGACAGGAGAAAACAACATGCAAATGTTCTGTTTTAGACCGCCTTATCTGAGGGGTGGTCTTAGGTTACACCCCTTCTGTGATGAATGCATAATGTTTCTGGGGGTGGTCTTGATCTAGAGGATGGGAATTTCAAAAGTCTTTATAAGCCCTTGCACAGCATTTTTGTGGGTCCTCTTCCTCTCCTGCGGGTGAGGGGAGCACCCTGTTGCAACAGATTAATAAAGATCAAGCTTACTAGCTGCTTTGCTTCTCAATATTCTCTGGTTGGCCTCTGTTATTTTCTCCTACCAATAGGGAACCTATGTAAGGACTCTATATGGGCTCTTGGATACCCCATAAGGGAAAAGGGCATATTTTTATTTACAACAGTGGCATGTAGCCTACAATACAAAAGCAGGAATCACATCCATTGATCTGTCCACTGTAGCATCTAGGCATCCATAGCAGTATGTGGCTCCCTGGAAGCTTGCCCATGAGGCAATGCAGGCTGAAAAATGTTCAGAAACTATATTACAGCTTCCCGGTACACTCAAGAGAAAAGAATTCTTGTTTTTCCTTTGTCAAATGTTGGAGGTTGTTGCGTGTTGAGGTTCCCATGCCACCCCCCAAAAATAAAATCACACATCACACGTAATTTTTGTTTAAGGTTTTTGGCATAATTTTGGCCACAACTTTATTCAAAATACAAAAAATGTGAGTGGTTGCTTAGGCATTGGTTATGACTATCTGTCCTTGCCCCAGGGACAGAACTGACTTCCGGATTCCAGCGGAAGCCAGCGTGGGAAACAAATATTGGGTGAGAAATGAAGCTGGGCATCAGTCCCTCACTTCTCACCCGCATGTTCCTGTGGGGCTTGCACGGCCCAAGTCCGATGCCAGGGACAAGGACGAAAAGAATGGCAAGCCCCTGGATTCCTTTAACGGAATTTCCTTTCCACATCACCATTGGAGGGGTAGGCACTTACCCCTCCACCAACCAATTTTAACCAATGCCTAACCGCCAACCTTACAAGTTGTGACGATTTGCTACGCAGTAGGCAAAAACCAAATGGCATCAGCCAATCAGCCAGATGGCAAAATTCCTACCAGGCCCCCGCACTAAGGCAGACGACCCCATGACAGGCATAGCAAGGTCAAGTAAAGGGGGGGAAAAAACCCATTACAGGGAGGGTGGGCGGGTGATCCGTTGCAAACAGCCAAGAGGACGCTCCAAGTTGGGCGTCCAGCATTTAAAAGAACTGACCCCACCTCCAATTTTGGCAACATTCAGTTCCCCCCACAACCAAAATTAACCATTTCGCTGCCTGGGTTTCCTCCAAAAATCTGCCCAGCAACAATGGGGTGGCCTGAATCCCCAACCGCAACACGTGCTCTCTCCTATGGAGAACACGCTTTGCAACAACGGTGATAACAGGAACTAAAGTGTTCCACACGTTCTGAGGGACACCAAGCAAGGAACAATAATACAGAACAGCCTCCACCACAATTCTTTAGTCTTGTCAGAATTGTACTGTTCAAATAAAATTAATTTGGTCGCACGCTCCAGTCTCCTGCTGCATCATTTATAAAGGATGCCCTATCAAAAAATTGCAGCAGAGTTCTTATGAGATGAAAAAGTTTGAGAAACACTGGCTTCGGATATACAAAACACTTTGCATCCTCTTCAGAGACTTGACCATAAGCATCTGCCCTGCAGTTTTAGAGTCCAGCCTGTTTGCTACTAAAGCATTGCCCTTCAGACTTCACATCAAGGGGGGTGGGGGGTGAACGTTCCAGCTTTCTAGCATAAATGGATAGGACTGCAGGGCAAGTCATTGACAAGTGTTCTTGTTTGGATCAAACCGTAGGAAGTCCATTTTAAAAACGCCACGTCATCTTTCACTTTCAGTATCAAAATGGAATTGTTCAGGGGAGACGAAGTACAAAAGGAGTAGGTCCTACCTCCGCAGGTACAATTTTTCATGTTGCCCTTCATCTACTCAACCAGAACTTCTTGCCAGTAGCCTTAGGAGAATGTAAGACAAATGCCCATATTCAGGAAGATCTACAGAATCATCACTTTCTGAAGTGCGACGAATCCTTTGTGACAGCCCCATTCGCTGCCACATAATCCTGACAAAGGCTGGGCTTCCCCAGCTGCTTCTGGGCAAAGTGTAAACAGCTACAAGTTGATAATAACAAAACAAAAAAACCCTCTTATTATTATTCATCCTCATTAATGCACCTGCCTTTTTACTGACCAACACAAACGAATGACACAGGTCTCTGACCTTAGGAAATGACAATCTAAATTTCTGCAGCAGGGAGACAACAGCGAGCCAAAGAAAGAGAGAGTTGAGTATAACAAGGAAGGGATTTGAGCAGAAATAATTTTCAGTTTTGCATATAGGAATTATTTTTGTTAACATAAATTTGTTGCATACTGTAATGGTTCTAGGGGTTGCTCGTGCGTAAGCCGGTGCAAACACCTGGCTGGGTTGCCTGAGTGAACCTTTTCTATCCGGACAGCCACTCACCCGTGGCTGTCTCAATCGCTGGCAGAATCCGTCAGTGGGCGTTTCTTAAACTTCTTCCAGCAAAGAAGCTCTTTGATGCCAAGTCTCCTCCTACTTTCCCTGCGCGGAAGCCTTCTGCGCAAGAAGGGCGTAGGCAGTGGAGGACCTCTACTCTCCCTGCTGGTCCCCGGCAAGGAGTCATGGGACCACCTCGCCGCTTCCCCCATCTGCCCCCCTTCTCCACTGGTGCTACGCTGATTCTCTTCCCCAGAAGATGGGCTGCCTCTCCCAATCCCGGGACGCTCTCCGGAATCCCTCTGGATTTTGCTCTCTCCCTCCGGCACTGATGGCAGTTCCCTGACCCATACCTAACAATATACATTTCCTACTATCACATTTAGGTGATATACAGTCCAGTAGAAAAGAGAGCGCACATATCAGAATGCTGTATTCCAGGAAGAAGAAGTGAGACTGAGTAATAAGAAAAGAGTCTCTTGAAGAATTTAGGGTGCTAGCAAGGTACGTATTTATATAAATTATGTGCAGAGCTCCCAGGACTGTGCCGTTTTGAGACTATGGGTAGGGGGAAAGGTTTCTGTTTGTTTCCTCACATCAACATGGTTGTCCACGGGAAACCAGCATAACAGAGAAACTGACTGCCCCTCCAAAATTAGGGGAGGGAACATGGTCTTTAAATTTCTTTCCCAAAACAGTAAATCATGTGGGAATCCCACTGTGCCTATCGTTCAAAAATTTGGCATGCCTCACCCAACCAGAAAGGACGGCCATGCCTGCTATTTGAATCTAATTCTGGCAGAATACAGTGGTACCTCAGGTTACATACGCTTCAGGTTACAGACGCTTCAGGTTACAGACTCCGCTAACCCAGAAATAGTGCTTCACGTTACGAACTTTGCTTCAGGATGAGAACAGAAATTGTGCTCCAGCGGCGCAGCAGCAGGAGGCCCCATTAGCTAAAGTGGTGCTTCAGGTTAAGAACAGTTTCAGGTTAAGAACGGACGTCCGGAACAAATTAAGTACTTGACCCAAGGTACCACTGTATTATTTATTATTCATGGTGCAGTTCTTTGCCCCCCCCCCCCCCGGAATATTTAAGGCTTCAAACCCTATTTGGGCCAGCGGGGAGACCAGGGGAGAATTAGCTGTGGGATCCCAGAGCGGGTAATCTTCATAAAAAGGGGAGGGGGAGGGAAGGAAGGGGAATAAAAGATCAGGCTAAGTTCAAATTGAAAGCCAGGCCTCCTTTGTTATCTTAGAATGGCAGTGGTGCCCATTTGAGAGGTGCTGAAGCAAAGTCCTCTCTTCCCCTGGTCACAAACACAGAAATAGGTTGAATGGACACCCAAATAGGACTTGTGAGCACAGAGGATTCATAGAGCTGTAGAGTTGGAAGGGAACCTGAGGAATCTCAACTAAAGCATCCAGGACAGATGGCCATCCAACCTCTGCTTAAAATCCTCCATGGAAGGAGAGTCCACCATCTCTCCAGAGAGGCTGAAATGGCCGTGGTTCCCTTTCTTAATGTACTCGCAGCCGCAACCCTACAAAAATGTGTGAAAAGGCTCTTAAACACAGAGAAATAAGTTGTATTTCTGCCGGCCCTACTTGGTCTCGCTGTTTTCCTTTGTAAGTTGTTGTCTGAGATGTGTCACCCCGGACAACTTTATAATGATGTAGGCCACGTTGACAAATAGTTACACCCATAATGTACCAAAGGGGGGAGAGGAAGCAAGGGAGAAAATTCCCTTTCTCCCCCCTTCTCAAAGTAAAGAGCATTAGATTTCCTGAGTGTTGTATCATGCTGATGACATATCTGGAGACTCGAAAATGATTAATTGTTCCCCGGGGGCCTATGTAATATTCTATTTTGGACAAAAATATCTTTTAAAACATATCTAAGCGCTTGCAATCGTGAGTGAGGTTTGGGACCCATAAGCGTGAGCTGGTTCTCTCTCTGTGTTCCTTTTTTAAGTACCTGCCAGGAACTGAAAGATGGAGCTTGGGAGAGCATTTTGTGCCAGCAAGCAGAATGCAGC
The DNA here is from genome assembly GCF_964106645.2 of Podarcis pityusensis. NCBI lineage: Eukaryota > Metazoa > Chordata > Lepidosauria > Squamata > Lacertidae > Podarcis > Podarcis pityusensis. Next base: position 9,408,266 of record NC_138034.1, on the reverse strand, counting down.
AACTTTTCAGGATAAATTCTATCTGCCGCGAACAGTTTTGTCTAGTAAGAAGCCATGAATCTAGTAATCTGTTCTCCAGGACAATAGATTGCGACAACCCATCAGCTCTGTAGGACTCATCTCTCCCTATCTTTCTCTAACCAAAGGAGGGTTTGTGCCCTTCAAAGCCATGCTGTTCACACTGTCAGCACTGCCAGCGCAACCCTGACTTAAAACAAATATCAAAGGTCTTTATCACCCACAGCTTTTATTAGTTTTGAGAATTTTACTGCTCACCCTCTAGTATTTTGTTCTGCTTTATGTCTCTTTATGGTTGTTGGTTTGGGTTTTTAAAAAATTGTTTCATTTTTAAGCTGCTGTATAATGACTTTGAGAACTGCCTTCTGGACCCTGTTATTGGCTTAATGGAGACGTAATCATCAAACAAACCTTTGATGTGTAACAGAGCTGAAAGCAATTTGCTCCAAAAGTTTGTCACATTTACTTGCCTGCTAATTTTGATGTCCAACATTCGTGGGAACTTTTCCGAGGGCTTGCATATTTTCTGAGTATTGACAAAAGTTGCTACCCGTATTTCACCTTCATCTGCATTGGATTGAAATATTTGAAATAAACCTTAACCTTTGCTTGACTTGATTGGAATTTGCTCCAATGGATAAGATTTTAGTGTGACCTTAGGTCTCCCATCCGAATGAATGGGACTTCCAAGCGCTGACTTTTGGCTGGAACAGGATTAAAGCATTTTGATTTCTGTATTGAACATTCTACAGTATTTGATGCTAGACGTGCAAATATGCTAGATCCCCAATATGTCAGTATTTGGTGGCAAACAATAATATTTATGGTTTTGCTGTATTTTATAGCTATCGTGCACTGTGGTGTGTGATATTATCCGACAGCTGATCACGTGAGAGTTTATATTTCAAGCCACAAAAGAATGAGGATATGCCACAGTTCAAAGCACTTGTAATTAGGAGAAGGGGAGGACTTTACATGAGGATGAAGCCATTTCATGGTTTATATGTGAAACAAAGCAAAACAAAGGAAGAGGACTCTTATGCTACATTACAGGATATCTTATGCCTCAAAAACGAGCACAAATGAGGTGGGAAGAGAATAAGAACATGATGTCCCTGTGGAAGAGTGGGCACAAATGGAGCCACAAATAGAGACCAGTAATGAGAATGGAGTGTTCAGGATAAGTAAATATATAGAAAGAGGTCATGGCATAAATATAATAGCACCATGAATATTGGAAAAAGGGGCCCAGAACTAGCAAGCTAAGCATAGCTGTCAAGTGTCCCTTATTTGAAGGGACAGTCCCTTATTCCAGCGCCATGTCCCGCTGCTGTCCCTTATTGATGGATGTCCCTTAAATGATGTCCCTTAAATGATGTCCCTTAAATTTTAAAGGAAGCAGCTCCTCTCCTTCCCTCCCTGCCGGCCAGGGAGGAGGGAGGCTCCAACTGTGTTGCTTGGCTGTGTTGCTCACCCAATAAGAAGTCTAAGAACGACTGGGGGGTGGAGCTTGCATGCCTTGTTTGTGGCTAGTTAATGCAAGCTGAGGGGGTTTTTGAATGCTGGACGCCATTTTGTTGCACGTGCTGCTGCAAACTTTGCAATGCAAAGCCAGGCCGGGGAGCCATCCTAAGTTGAGGCTGCATAGGCCTTGTGGTACATGTGATTCAGATTCTATTCAGTTGAACCTCTGGTTACAAAGTTGGTTGGACAGTGTTCTCGAAGCTACCAGCATGAGTTTGACCAGACTGCAGGAGGACAGGAAGACTGGAGTGCTTGGAACAGGTGAGGCTGCAGGTCCCTTATTTTGGCTGCTGGTCCCTTATTTTCAAGGCTGCTGGTCCCTTATTTTCAAATTTGTAAGTTGACAGCTATGAAGCTAAGAACTTTCATAGCTTGGTCTGAGTATTATATTGCATCTATTTCTAGTTTGCATCATATGTTCAGATGACCAAGTGGAAAACTACATGTTACATTAACCACTTATTTTTGGAAGTGTGTTAAATAGCACCTTTAAGAGAAATGGAAGCTGTGAGGAGGAGGGGATTTGAGATAAACTTCTGCCTTTTAGTGCCAAGGAGCAAGCTAAGGCTTATCTCTGATCTTAGCACCATAGTCCCAGAGGCAGTGCTAAGATTGGAGACAAGCTTCTTCTTGCTATTTGATAGAAAAAGGCTTATCTCTGGTGTTAGTGCTGAGCACTACTGCACTATAATCAGATATAAGCTTATCTTTAATCTTAGTGCTGTGGTGTTTAGCACTAGGATGGGAGATAAGACATCCCTTATTTTATTTTTTGCTTACCGTGTTTTGGTTTTGAGTGCTATGAAGGCAGGATCCAAATCTAAATACAGTATGTGAACAGCATAAAACCAAGTTTGGTAAATAAATGGGAAGTTGACTAGCCAGCCTACATGGTACTGGTGAGTACAGGGATCACAGTGTTTTCCTAATGAATTTATATTGAAATTATAATTAAACTTATGTCAGCTCTATGGACTGGTCATAAAACACTTGAGGCTGTGCAGAATGTTACTAGCTCAAAGATGGAAACAAGAAGATTTACCAACGAAAGAAGAGTGGCAGATGAAACTATTGGACTACGCCGAATTGGCAAAACTGACGGGAAAAATTCGGGACCGGCAGGATCAGGCTTTTCTGAAAGACTGGAACAAATTTATGTTATAATACAGTGGTACCTCGGGTTAAGAACTTAATTCGTTCTGGAGGTCCGTTCTTAACCTGAAACTGTTCTTAACCTGAAGCACAACTTTAGCTAATGGGGCCTCCCGCTGCTGCCGCTGCACTGCCGGAGCACGATTTCTGTTCTCATCCTGAAGCAAAGTTCTTAACCCAAGGTACTATTTCTGGGTTAGCGGAGTCTGTCACCTGAAGCGTATGTAACCCGAGGTACCACTGTACTTGAAAGACAATTGTAAACAATTAACATTGCTAGTAGGGTTACAAGAAGTTTTGTAATGTTAAAACTATTATTTATTACTTATTATAGTTATTTTAGTATTTACATAAGGTCATGATTTAATAGTAATAAGAAATATAGGAAAATGCAGTATCTAGAGAATAGGTTTGAAAGCCATCAGTCAGGGAGTGGGGAAGTCACAGGCTTATGGAGCCAAATTTTTTATTTACTTCTGTATACTATGATGATATGCATGGAAATATTTGTAAAAACCAATAAAAATTATTATTAAAAAAACCACCTCCCGCTGCTGCTGCGCAATTTCTGTTCTCATCCTGAAGCAAAGTTCTTAACCCGAGGTACTATTTCTGGGTTAGCGGAGTCAGTAACCTGAAGCATTTGTAACCTGAAGCGTATATAACCCGAGGTACCAGATGCTTCAGGTTACAGACTCCGCTAACCCAGAAATAATACCTCGGGTTAAGAATTTTGCTTCAGGATGAGAACAGAAATGCGCGGCTGCAGCGGGAGGCCCTATTAGCTAAAGTGGTACCTCAGGTTAAGAACAGTTTTAGGTTAAGAACGGACCTCCAGAACGAATTAAGTCCTTAACCCGAGGTACCACTGTATATACATTTTTCATTTCTGTGTGAATTAAACCATTATACTTAACATTGCCTTAATTTGAGTGACAGCATCTCTCCAGGGTTTCAGGCAATTGGTCTTCACATTACTTGCCACCTGATCCTTTTAATGGGACATGCCAAGTGTTTAGCATGGGACCTTTCTGAGGAGCGATAATCCCTCCTCACCTGGCTACGTTTCAGCTCCTGGCTTCCAGGTTTCCATTCATTCCCCACAGCAATGTGCCACAGTTTTGTGCTTTCTCTTGTCCCAAGGGCTGCTATTTTGTAAAATGAATAGATCATAGGATTGTAGACTTGGGAGGGACCCAAGGATCATCTAGTCTAACACCCTGCAGTGCAGGACTTTCAGCACATGGCTCCTCGTCCAACAGATGGCAACTATGCTTCTTTTGCTCCTGTGCCAGAGGAAACAGGAAAAAAAAGATGTGTATTAGTAAATTTTCTCTAAGCTTCATTTTTATTCTTCCAGAGTCTTGGGGCACTGGCAGTAACGGTCTTTGTCTTCACCTAAAGTACCAAAGAGACCATCTACTGCATGGGTAGGCAAACTAAGGCCTGAGGGCTGGATCCGGTCCAATCGCCTTCTAAATCTGGCCCATGGACAGTCTGGGAATCAGCATGTTTTTACATGAGCAGAATGTGTCCTTTTATTTAAAATGTATCTCTGGGGTATTTGTGGGGCCTGCCTGGTGTTTTTACATGAGTAGAATGTGTCATTTTATTTAAAATGTATCTCTGGGTTATTTGTGGGGTATAGGAATTAGTTCATTTTTCTTCTTCAAAATAAGGTCTGAGGGCCAGTGGACCAGCCCCCTGCTGAAAAGGTTTGCTGACTCCTGGTCTACTGCATTTAAAAGTGAACAATTACCCAAACAGAAAAATAAACAAAAAATAACTCCAAAATCTGAATCACACATTTTGAATACACTATCTGTTTAGGAAAGATAGAGATTGGCTAATAAAATGCAGTGGGCAATTTTTGTAATGGTCTCCATTAAGACGAATTCAGCCAGTATCCCCAAAAGCTCTCAAAAAGTCGAATTAAAGCTGAGATGGCATTACTAATTCAGACGATGGCATCTTTTTGTTCTTTTTCCTCAAGCATGGGTGGAAAGGACAATACCGGTGATAATTTGGAACTTCCTGTCTTTTATCAGTATGTGGCACAGCCTCAATGTTATTTAAGCATCACTTCTGGAACCTCATGGATTTAAGCAGCCGGATGAGTCAGATCTGAAAGTCAATAAAGCTTATAGGACTATGTAATTGGTTGGCCTGAGGTGAATGGAAGCGAAAGGTTCTGACTACTGGCACTTGAGTAATGAGCTCAACATTAGCCTGAACTTTTGAGTGTAAAATATATACATTAAATAGGAATTTGGCTGCACTGACTCTTTTTGTGGAAGGGTTCACTCTGGGTCTAAAGATCCACATAAGTTTTTTTAAAAAAAATAATAACAAAAAACCTGACACTGCTGTTCATACAGAAAAAATCATGATATAAGTGATCTCATGATGCATGATGTCAATAAGGAGAGGAGACTGGAGAGCAGCATCATGCTCATGTTTTAAGTCAAGGGTAGGCAAACTAAGGCCCGGGGGCCGAATCTGGCCCAATTGCCTTCTCAATCCGGCCCGCAGACAGTCCAGGAATCAGCATGTTTTTACATGAGTAGAATGTGTCTTTTTATTTAAAACGTATTTGTGGGTTATTTGTGGGGCCTGCCTGGTGTTTTTACATGAGTAGAATGTGTGCTTTTATTTAAAATGCATCACTGGGTTATTTGTGGGGCATAGGAATTCGTTCATTTCCCCCCAAAAAATATAGTCCAGCCCCCCACAAGGTCTGAGGGACTGTGGACCGGCCCCCTGGTGAAAAAGTTTGCTGACCCCTGTTAAGTCTTAAATGAAGGCTCTCTAGATTAGGGACATCTTTGTCTTTAGAATAATTCCAGATTGGTTTTTAATACTGCAAATGTGGGGGGGTGTTGTTTTTTAGTCACCAGATTTCTCCCTGAAAGGATAAATCTTAATTAGTAAAGGTAAAGGGACCCCTGACCATTAGGTCCAGTTGTGACCGACTCTGGGGTTGCGGGGCTCATCTCGCTCTACAGGCCGAGGGAGCCGGCATTTGTCCACAGACAGCTTCCGAGTCATGTGGCCAGCATGACTAAGCCGCTTCTGGCGAACCAGAGCAGCACACGGAAACGACGTTTACCTTCCCCCTGGAGCGGTACCTATTTATCTACTTGCACTTTGACGTGCTTTCAAACTGCTAGGTTGGCAGGAGCAGGGACCGAGCAATGGGAGCTCACCCCATTATGGGGATTCAAACCACCGACCTTCTGATCGGCAAGTCCTAGGCTCTGTGGTTTAACCCACAGTGCCACCCGCGTCCCATAAATCTGAATTAAATGGGGTGAAAATATGGGCTGGCATTTTGATGCCAATGACCACAGTGTGGGTGCTTCCAAAAATCTGGGTGCACAAGGAGCACCCACCCCACAATAAACACCCATGGGGAAGTCCTGCTTCTTGTTCTGTACTTATGGGTGAGAGCTGGCGAAGCATAAGAGCGTAAACCATGAGCTTTAAAGTCCCCACTTCAAATTTCGTCTTACTCACAAACTCCCTGGGCAAGCCATTCTATCTCTACATCACCTTCCCAAGCGCCATGTGGAAACAATAACCCCTACCTTAAAAGTTTGCTGTAACGACGACACGTTTTGCATGATACTCAAAGCTGGTCAAATTACCACGTGCGATAAATGTACTTTAGGTACCGTATTTTTCGCTCCATAAGAGGCACTTTTCCCCTCCTAAAAAGTAAGGAGTGTCTTATGGAGCGAATGCAGGCGGGAGGCTCTGCTCAGAGCTCTCTTTAAAGAGCCGCGTGAAATGTGTGTCCCTTTTCCCTCCTGGGGAAAAGTCCCCAAGAACCCCACACACGCTCCACACGGCTCTTTAAAGGGAGCACGGCTCTTGCGGGCTTTTCCGCAGCCCCTCAGTCCCTTCCCCCACCTCCCGGTAAAGCCCCCAAGAGCCGCGCTCCCTTTAAAGCGCCGCACAGGGCGTGTGTGGGGCTCTTGGGGGCTTCTCCCTCCTCGGGGAAAAGCCTGCAAGCGCCGCACACACGCTCCACACGCTCTTTAAAGGGAGCGCGGCTCTTGCGGGCTTTTCCCCAAGAAGGGAGAAGGGACTGTCGCGGCCTGTCAGTCCCTTCTCCCTCCTTGGAGAAAAGCCTGCAAGAGCCGCACACATGCTCTCATGAAAGGGAGTGCTGAGCAGAGCCTGGGATGCATATAGGCTCTGCTCTGCGCTCCCTTTAAAGAATATTTTTTTTCTTGCATTCCCCCCTCTAAAAACTAGGTGCGCCTTATGGTCAGGTGCATCTTATGGAGTGAAAAATATGGTATATCTTTTGGATATGGGCCCCATGTGCCTCCACAGGTCCCTACATTTTCAGGCTCTCCTTCCACACACAGACATCGTAAGTTTCACTAGTGAGGTATATAGAAGAAAGAACCCAAGCATGAGAAATGTTCTTAAGTTCCACTTCCTTTGAATTCCCCCTCCCTTACACCCTGAAATCACATTGCCTCCCTGTTCATATTGAAAACATAAACGATATCCCCTGCATATTACTCCCATAATACAATTAAAGCAGTTTCAGTCTTTTGCAAATATGTAATACCTGCTGCCTGCTAGTAGATAAATGCGTGCTACCTAACAACCTTAAAAACAATAAACCATAAAGCTAAATTATTGTAGAAGTCAATTAGTATGCCAATTAGTCTATACTGCAAGCAATTCACGTGGAGAGAAAAGAAATACCTATATTGTTTGCTGTCATACAAGGTGTCAAGAAATGAACTCTTGTCATTTCAGATTCGCTAATAATAATTATAAGAGGGAATTTGACAAAGTATGATATGATTCCATAAAGCAGGGGCATAAAATAGCTAACCACCAAAATGGTAAAAGCTTTTATATTCCAGAAGCTTTTAAAAGGGTACACATGGTAATAGAGGTTCACATTGCAATAAGATAAATAAATCTAGAAATGCATATGCTTGATGGCAGTTTCATGTGGGTTCCTAAACAGGATTTTTACTGGAAATGTTTTTAGCGCTGAGAGAGAGAGAGAGAGAGAGAGAGAGAGAGAGAGAGAGAGAGAATAATGTAATGGAGTAAAAGAAAAAGAAAAGAAGGATGATCCATCAAGAACAAAACACAAATGCAAAGTCTCACATTATTCTTGAGAGGATAAACAAAACAAAATAAAAACAAAATGCAGGCAATAATAATCCATTCAAATCCATAAAGTTCACCACCTCGGAATAGAATTTACAACAAAAAGAGAGCAAACACTTTCAAACAATACTATGCAAATGCTGTGTGCAACCATAAGAGTTCACTGTATCTGTCTAAGGCTAGGTGGCTCTCTGTATGTACCATGAAACGCAGCATATTTTCCCTCCACGGTGGCCCCCAAAATCTACAAGCAACTCTTGCCCACCGGCTGCTCCACAGACGCTTCTATGCATCCGTGCCTTCCTTATGGCTGAGCTCTAGCCTTGCCACATTTTCCTTCACTTCCAATCTGGGCCTTTGAAGAGACCTGCAGATTCAACTTTGTAATAATAACTGAGTTGGGCAACTCCCTACTCTATACCCTCCAATGCCTAGACAACAAAAATCCAGGACACAATTTCATACCCTCCAACATTTCTCCGATGAAAATAGGGACGTCCTAAGGAAAATTGGGACATTCTGGGATCAAATCAGAAACTGGGACTGTCCCAGGAAAATAGGGACTGTTAAGTTGTGGGTGAACATGTCAGACAACACAGCGATTCTTCAGGCAGCTCTTGTTTATTCACAGGCCAGAACAGAACTGAACTGAAGGGTTCAGCCAACCTGCTTATATAGAGCTCAACTACAAAGCAACAGTAACAACTTTCTGTAACTATCCAATCACTGAACGTCACTTTCAATTCCTTATTTGCATATGCGGACCTGAGTGAAAACTATCTACAGTATCCCCCTTGCTGGCCCAGGGTGAGAACTTCAGTACATAACATCGAGACTTGGAGGGTCTGAGCTTTGCATCCCATGTGAAAGAGATGGTGAATGCTGATACCTTCCACCAGCCTTACATCCTTTCACAAAAGCACTGTTCCTCCCGGCTCCCTTTTATTTATTTTTCTCTACATAGTGTGAGACCTCACACAATGTTTTGTGGAAGTTTGTTTGTCCTAATAAAGATACTGGTTTTCCTGTCATATTCCCAATCTGTTTAGGTTTCCACGAACATTTGAGAGAAATGCAGATGCTTACAGAAGTGGGATACAGATATTCAGATTCATAATATAAGGATGTATATGTAAAAAAATAAAATGTTCGTTGCAAGAAGTTTTTGAATTATTAAAATGTCATTTGATAAAAAGTTCGTGCCCTGTTTTAAAAAGTTTCCCGTGCTTGACAGGAGAAGAGGGAAAATATATTAAATAAAGGCAGTTTATAGTAAAGTTTGGCACATTTCTAAACTAATATTAAAAACTTCATGTGCTACTGAAATTATTGATATTCTAAAACCTATATTCTGCATAATCATACCAGCCTTAATGATACTGTCTGCATCTTTTTTGACAAGCTTTTCAGATAAGTTTTTTTCAATTTGGTTTTTGTCTGTTGTTGTCCTCTGTATTGATTGCTGATTTTTTCATTAATTTTAATATATTGCTGATGTTTTAAGATTTTTTTTTGTATTACTATTTGTTGCCTTGAATTAGGAAAAAAATGCTAAGCTGTTTGTCTCACCTCACTATTTGAATTTGCATGGTTTATGTTTGATTTTGATAGATTTTATAAATATACAAAATATTGTGAGCTGTCAACTGTCAAATACTACTTATCGTTGCATGTTATTCATCAAATGCTGTCAGATGATAAAAAAAGTACTATTATGTGTCAATTGTGAAATATTGTCAGACTTGACTGCAGTAGATCAAACCCTGTCAAGTGATCGTCAATAAGGTCAGTAATGGCAGACAAGCTTTCTCAAAATGCTGGTTGCCCACCACCAATGATATCCCTTTGCATTTCACAGCCATTAAATGAGAACAACAATAATGATTATGTCTGAGGGCACACTCTCAATCCACAATGGGTGCTGTTTAGGCAAAGCAGTGCCCTTCATGGACCGATGGTGCATCCCATAAAATTCTCCAGGAACCTCCACAAAGGGCAGAGATTCTGTGGAAGACCAGCGGGTGTGGAAAGTGTTCCTGAAATTAGAAAGCCAGAGAACTGTTTGTTATCACAGCCATCAAAATGGCCAAATACTGCATGCTAACTTTTTGTTGTTGTTTAGTCGTGTCCGACTCTTCGTGACCCCATGGACCAGAGCACGCCAGGCACTCCTGTCTTCCACTGCCTCCCGCAGTTTGGTCAAACTCATGCTGGTAGCTTCGAGAACACTGTCCCACCATCTCATCCTCTGTCGTCCCCTTCTCCTTGTGCCCTCCATCTTTCCCAACATCAGGGTCTTTTCCAGGGAGTCTTCTCTTCTCATGAGGTGGCCAAAGTATTGGAGCCTCAGCTTCAGGATCTGTCCTTCCAGTGAGCACTCAGGGCTGATTTCCTTCAGAATGGATAGGTTTGATCTTCTTGCAGTCCATGGGACTCTCAAGAGTCTCCTCCAGCACCATAATTCAAAAGCATCAATTATTCGGCCATTAGCCTTCTTTACGGTCCAGCTCTCACTTCCATACATCACTGCTGGGAAAACCATAGCTTTTACTATATGGACCTTTGTTGGCAATGTGATGTCTCTACTTTTTAAGATGCTGTCTAGGTTTGTCATTGCTTTTCTCCCAAGAAGCTGGCGTCTTTTAATTTTGTGGCTGCTGTCACCATCTGCAGTGATCATGGAGCCCAAGAAAGTAAAATCTCTCACTGCCTCCATTTCTTCCCCTTCTATTTTTTTAAACACCATCAAATATCATCTGCCCAGTATCAAACGTTGACTTCATTGGATGCCATATATATAAATATTGGATATCCAGCAAATGTTCAATACTCTGAGAATACCTGGGGGATATTTGACACAGGAATTCCCAGGCCACTATACTGAGGAGAATTCTTCAGAGCAAATGAACTCAAGATCAAAGCCTTCTTAAAGCGTTCCTTTATCTACATGATTCACATGATTTGAGGGGAAGCAGAGATGGGAAATTTCTCCCCATGCTTACCTCTCCATGGCTCAAAATTATCTGTGGTAGGGTGCAGGCTTTTCTCTCATGAGTCTCTATGGGTCCCCATCATAGGCTCCCCATGCATTTCATAGTTTTGGGGGTCAGGAGGTGGGCAGGTGTGGAGGACTTCCTGGTCCTGAATGGGGTGACTGTGCCCCTGAAAGACCAGGTGTGCTCACAGCTGTACATGGAGGTGCAGGTCAATTCTGTGTCCGGGGCAGCTGTTTATCAGCTCCATCTGATACACAGGTTGAGACCTTACCTGCCTGCGGACTGTCTCTCCAGAATGGTGCATGCTCTAGTTATCTCTCGCTTGGACTACTGCAATGCACCTTTGAAGGTGACCCGGAAACTACAACTAATCCAGAACGTGGCAGGAAGACTGGTGACTGGGAGCGGCTGCCGAGACCACATAACACCGGTCTTGAAAGACCTACATTGGCTCCCAGTACGTTTCCAAGCACAATTCAAAGTGTTGGTGCTGACCTTTAAAGCCCTAAACAGCCTCGGCCCAGTATACCTGAAGGAACGTCTCCACCCCCATCATTCTGCCCAGACACTGAGGTCCAGTGCCGAGGGCCTTCTGGCGGTTCCCTCGCTGTGAGAAGCCAAGTTACAGGGAACCAGGCAGAGGGCCTTCTCGGTAGTGGAACCCGCCCTGTGGAACGACTTCTCACCAGATGTCAAAGAGAAAAACAACTACCAGACTTTTAGAAGACATCTGAAGGCAGCCCTGTTTATGGAAGTTTTTAATGTTTGATGGACTATTGTATTTTAATATTTTGTTGGAAGCTGCCCAGAGTGGCTGGGGAAACCCAGACAGATGGGTGAGGTATAAATAAATGATTATTATTATTCTTATTATCATTTCATAATTCTGGAAAATTAGGTTTCTAAAATGCATGGGGGGGTGGAGCACGCATGTTCATCCCTGCTTCCTTCTCCATACAGCAGCGTTAAGGATGTAGACAATGAAATGCCTAATCTAAAGTAGCACATGAAGAATAAAAAGCAGTAGGGTGAATCCCATGCCCCTTTTATAAAGGAAGATTGGATCAGAAGCCAAGCACGCAGTCTCTTGTTTGGAACAGGTTAAACAGCTTGGTTATTTTTGAAGACTAATCTGTTATAAGGAAATGCAGGGTGACAAAAAGAACCTGCTAGAAAAAGTGTTTCATCCCATCCCTTTGAGATTCAAAGATGTAACTCAAGGGGAAGAAATCATATTTTTAGGTGGATGAAAGATATAATCAGGAACAGAATACTCTTCATAAATTATTTCCCTGTGTTATTCACTCAGTTGGTGCATGACAGAAAGGACCCTTTATGGGAAGGCGACTCTTATCAGTTCTAATATTTATAACTGCCTATTGATGACATACAGTGTCCCATAATGACAGTGCTAAAATTGGCTTTTACTTCCTTAAAGCATCATTGTATTGAACCATGTAACCAGAAAATCACAATGCACTGATCTTTCTCTCCACTAATCCTTCTACGAGAGCTTAATGACTTGTCTGTTCATCTTGAAGATAATAAACTTCACAATGGAAGCAATAGCTGTCTTGGTGACTTTGCATAAATCATTATTTGGGAAAGAAAGAAAGAAAGAAAGAAAGAAAGAGGCAGTCAGGGTGTGTGTGTGTGTGCGCGCGCATGCACAGAGAGAGAGGGAGAATGTGTACACAGAAATTAAACCAATGCATTGTTGTCTTTTAAAAATATTGATGTCGGCGGCAATTATTTAAAAGAACAACAGCTAGCAAAGTCACTAACACAAATCATATTCCTTACCGGCCTTATGGAGCGGGTCCACAATCCAACCAGATTTTAAGATGTTGAATTCCCATTGATTTTAATGAGAGAGGCTTGAGCATGTATTTAACTTTCCAATTAGGCTTAAAATGGCTTAGTTTGGCTGGTGACCTATTCCCACCCCCACCTTTTTTTAACGAAGAAAGTAGCAAGCCTCTCATTTATGCATTTGTGTTCTGTCCACCTTCCAAAAAGCTTAGGATAGTGTCATGGAATATCCCCTATTTTTTTCTACATAACAACCCTATAAGGTAAAGTTAATTAAACAGGGAAACAGTGACTGCGCCCTGTTCAGCAAGTATTTGAACCCCCAGTCTGCAGTCCAATTCTCCAGCATTTATCTGATGAAAACAGGGATGTTCTGTTCAGTTATTATTAATTCTTCTTCTTCTTCTTCTTCTTCTTATTATTATTATTATTATATCTATTTTTAAAGTGTTTTTGAGCTATTTAAAATGAAATTCGCCAGAATCTACACTATCGACATGGGCTGCCATATGTTCAGATTTTCCCAGATATTTAAGAAATTTCCGCCCGGATGCTGTTTACGAGGGCTGAATACCGGGTATGTCTGGGAAATTCTGAGCGTATGGCAACCCTAGGGCGAGAGGTCTTACATGTCTACTCAAGTTCCACTGAGTTCAGCAGGACTTGCTTTCTGGGAAAGTTTCATAATAATGCAGCCATGGACTCCCGTTTCCAGACTTTAAACACATCCTTTCAATAGAACTCGTGCGTATTTCACTAGTTGTGTATGTGCTAGGGGAGATTTTCACAGGTGCCACATGGGTGAATGAATTCATTTCTTCCCCCAAAGCATCTCTTAAACAGACAACTGTCCCTGATTCGTATTGAATTTGCTGGAGCATTTGTTGCCACTCAGAATAACGTGTAAGGGAAAGCGCTTGCTGTTCCTCAGCACTTGCCGGAGCAAATCAATGCACACCACAATTGCCTAATTACCTAAATCATGTTTAGAACACCACAACACACACATAACTAGCTGTAAGTAACATAACATTATATGTAATAAAACTGTAATTTAATCGTCATATCAAAAAATTGCAAAGCACAGTTCCTGATGGCAATAACATATCATATTACTATTAACCTTCTATGTATTATTGTCGTAAAGTCCAAGGATAGTCAAGTCCAAAGATTGTCAAATCCAAAGATTACAACGTACAGTTCCTGTTGGCAATGCCATTCATACTGTTATCTTCCTTCTGCATCGTCCTATGTCTTAAAAGTGTAACAAACAAAACTTCCTTCTGCGGTGTGCATGGTCATTGATACATAGCGTTTCCGAGTGGCAACTTCTGTGTTCCTGTGGACTACTTTCGGCTGAAAAAACCTACTGAAAAATCTCCTGGAAACCTTGTCGCTGAAGAAGCCCAATGGGCGAACCAAGGGTGTATCCTGAGAACTAGTCTATCATCAGCTGCCTTGTTGTTACTAAGTTTGTTACACTCTCAAGACATAGGTAAAGGTAAAGGGACCCCTGACCATTAGGTCCAGTCGTGACCGACTCTGGGGTTGCGGTGCTCATCTCGCTTTATTGGCCAAGGGAGCCGGCATACAGCTTCCGGGTCATGTGGCCAGCATGACTAAGCCGCTTCTGGAGAACCAGAGCAGCGCACGGAAATGGCATTTACCTTCCCACCACAGTGGTACCTATTTATCTACTTGCACTTTTGGGGTGCTTTCGAACTGCTAGGTGGGCAGGAGCAGGGACCGAGCAATGGGAGCTCACCCCATTGCGGGGATTCGAACCGCCGACCTTCTGATCAGCAACCCCTAGGCTCAGTGGTTTAACCCACAGCACCACCCGCACCCCGCACCACGGACGCTGCAAAAGGAAGTTTCATTTGTTACACTTTTAAGACATAGGACGATGCAGAAGGAAAATATCAGTATGATATGGCATTGCCAACAGGAACTGTACGTTGTAATCTTTGGATTTGACAATCTTTGGACTTGACTATCCTTGGACTTTATGACAATAATACATAGAAGGTTAATAGTAATATGATATGTTATTGCCATTAGGAGCTGTGCTTTGCAATTTTTTGATATGACCATTAAATTTCAGTTTTATTGCATATAATGTTATGTTACTTACAGCCAGTTGTGGTGTGGTGTTGTGTTGTGGTGTTCTGAGCAAATCAATGGGCAAAGCCAATTTGGGACTTGTCCATTTCAATATACGGTCCCAGTCAAAAATTAGGCTCTGACCAGCGGTGCAAATTTAGGATTGCCAGCACTCTGAGGAGTTGGGGAAATGTCCTGGAAATTCTGTGCTTTTAACAGCAACATAATCTGCAGACACTGGGTGGTATTCAACTCAATTTTACTCAAAGTAGACATACTGAGCTTAAAGGGCCTAAGTAAGTCATGTTCATTAATCTCAATGGGTGCACTCTTGAGTAAAATCACCCTATATCTCGTGAAAATTTCCATAGCCTTAACAGAAGCATGATCACCTGCTAATGTCTGCAGATTAAGATGCTAGGGCTAGCAGCAATAAATATAAGGCACGCTTGCATAGAATTATGTTCCTCTGAAAATCTGAGTAAATGTGTTTAGGATTGGGATGCAAGTATCAAAACATATGGAAGGAGACATTTAATAATTCCATAGCAGACCCCCAAGGTGCTTGTTAAATTTTATTGCTATACAGTATTAAACTGTGCTGGGACATTTCGACGGAAAAACACCGAGCCCGGTGGATTATAGGAGTCTGATTTATAGGGAGGCTACAGCAGTTACATAAAAAGAGGACTTAAGAGATTCACCTTAAAGGTCCCCATTCCCAAAGAAATCCCTATAATTAAGTGGTGGGGAAATTCGGGGGGGGGGGGGAGAGTTCTCATTTCCTGCAGTAAGAATTAAGATCCTTAAAGAAAGTATGGCAAGATGTAAATGACCCATGGGAATACTACTGTTCTAGAACAGTGATTCTGAAACACAGTTACAGTGGTACCTTGGGTTACATACGCTTCAGGTTACAGACTCTGCTAACCCAGAAATAGTACCTCAGGTTAAGAACTTTGCTTCAGGGTGAGAACAGAAATTGTGCTCCGGCGGCAGCAGGAGGAGGCCCCATTAGCTAAAGTGGTGCTTCAGGTTAAGAACAGTTTCAGGTTAAGAACGGACCTCTGGAACGAATTAAGTTCTTAACCCGAGGTACCACTGTATATTGAGGACCACTAATCTGGTCTGTTTCTTTGTGGTTCTCCAGCGGCTCCTGCTGGAGAGTCCAAGTGAGGGGAAATAAGGTGAAAATTGAGGATCAGCCGAAGGTCAGAACCCAGCAAAGGGAGGCAGATCAAATGGGTGTGTAAGGAAACAGGCAGCAGGACTGACTAGATGAGGGAAGCCAAGAAGCAGAAATGGGCAACATCAAAAACGAACAGCAGAATCTGTAGTAGTAGTAATTTATTACGGTCGGAGACCAGCTTATAAAACACAGTTGGGGGTACAGTCACAGAAGGAAAACAAACAATTAAAACAATGTACAACAATAAATTTAAAAACAATGTACAACAATAAACTACCGCAGGGAGCTGACCCAGAGTCACCCATGGAACTGAGTTTGGGGATTTTCTTAATGAACTAGTATGAGTTGGGAGATGGTCTGCGCCTACAGATCTGTACACAGAAACTGGCGACCATCTGGGTCATCTTCTGATCTTTGCCTAACTAAAAGGTCGAATTTTTGCTTTTCCGGGAGGTCAGTGAGCCTCACCAGTAGGGGATCAATGGTGTTAAGTTGTGGGTGAACATATCAGACAACACAGCGATTCTTCAAACAGCTCTTGTTTATTCACAGGCCAGAAAAGAACTGAACTGAAGGGTTCGGCCAGCCTGCTTATATAGAGCTCCACTACAACGCAACTGTAACACTTTCTGTAACTATCCAATCACTGAACGTCACTTTCAATCCCTTATTTGCATATGTGGACCTGAGTGAAAACTATCTACAGTAGCCCCCTGTTGGCCCAGGGTGAGAACTTCAGTGCATAAGAAATGGTCTTACTACGTGCCTCTTCATAAAAAGGACATCTAAAGAACAAGTGCTCTGGGCTTCCTATCTCCCCCAATGAACAGGCGCAAAGTCTCTGAGCATGTGGGACTTTTTTAAAGGCTCCTTCCAGGACCGGCAAGGGCAGAGCCGCAGTAGAATCTGTAAACTGAGCCACGAGTGGCTTTTGGCATAGACAAAAGTTCCATTCAAGGTGTTCAAGTCTCACACAATGAGTGGAAGAGTAGGGGAAATCTTCCTCCTCTGTCTAATCCCCATTGTTGGCTTCGTTGCACACCACCCCGGTTTCTGAGTGGTGAGAGATTCCAGGGCTTGTGTTTCCTTTTGGGAATGAGGCACAGTGGAGACTGTGGTTTCTTTATGAAATGTGGTTTATTTACACATATATACAACCTGAGCCTACGATGGGGGGACTCACAGCATTAACACCCCAAGGGGGTTTTGCTTCTTCCATAGCCACAGCCTTGGATTCCAGCAGGAATCAGGCATGGCTTTGTTTCTCAGCTTCTCATTCTCACACACAACTCTGGCCTTTTGTCCTTCTAACTACCAGACAGCTGGGGGGGGGGGCACCCATTTGTCCTCTGGCACAGAGCTGCTTCCTTCCTTAATGCACAGGGGGCATTACCAAGAAACTTGTCTGGCTAGTACAGCAGTTGGACCATTGTTGGATCCAGGAATTCTTCTTCTTTCTTTGGTGATCACTCGTAGTCTGTAAGTGACTGTGGAGGCCAGTTCTAGATCCACACATCCTTCCACATTGGAGACATTGGTTTCCGGGCAGGAGCTGATCACGGTGTGGATTTGCCAAGCAAGCCAGTGTGGTGTAGTGGTTAAGAGAGATAGACTCGTAATCTGGGGAACCGGGTTCGCGTCTCCACTCCTCCATATGCAGCTGCTGGGTGACCTTGGGCTAGTCATACTTCTTTGAAGTCTCTCAGCCCCCACTCAGCTCACAGAGTGTTTGTTGTGGGGGAGGAAGGGAAAGGAGAATGTTAGCCACTTTGAGACTCCTTCGGGTAGTGATAAAGCGGGATATCAAACCCAAACTACTACTACTACTACTACTCTTCTTCTTCTTCTTCTTCTTCTTCTTCTTCTTCTTCTTCTTCTTCTTCTCCTCCTCCTCCTCCTCCTCCTCCTCCTCCTCCTCCTCTTAGCACATTTCTCCCTTGCGTCCTGAGTTTGAGTGTCTTCAAAGCCCATAACACCTTTGGTCAAGGCTGTTCTCCCATTGGAGTGCTTGCAGGCCAATGTTTCCCAATTGTTGCTGTTGAATGTTACTTTTTTGATGGAGGTTGCCTATTTTAAAGTTATGTTTTATTATCACATTTTTGTATTGCATTAGATTGTTATAAGATGTACATTTTTTGTTTCTTCAGCTTATAAACCGCCTTGAGTATTGATAGAAAGGCGGTATACAAATTAAAAATGATGATGATTTACACTACATTTTAAAATTTTTTTGGAATTTGCCTTGAGACAGTCTTTAAACCTCTTTTGTCGACCACCAGCATTACGCTTTCCATTTTAAAATTCAGAGTAGAGTAGTTGCTTTGGAAGACGATAATCGGGCATCCGCACAACATGACCAGTCCAACAAAGTTACCCCCACCGCCAACTCACAACACTTATTGCTTTAGGCTGTGTTGTTAAACAAAATAGCAAAAGGGGAAACCTCCATTGTGGTTCTGCTCTGAAGGCAATGCTGAAGGGCATCCTTCTCTTTGCAGAAATCTAACATAAAATTATTACTGAAATGTCCTCCACTTTTCATAGCTCTCTACCATCCTTGCACACCAAGCTTGGATGTCATTAATGCTATCACACTCCTTCAATTTGGTTTTGTCAGTCATTTTTGTTACAGAAAAATGTAAGATGCTCAATAAATAATTCTTAAAGAAACATTTTGCCCTTTCAAAAAAGCATTTCATTTCCCCTTCAGCAGTATTCAGTTTCAACTTTGCTTTGCAAGGTCTCAGCTGGGAGCTATTTAACACTCTCAAGTTAGTGTTTACAAGTGAAACTAAGTTTAAATTGGCTGTTTCAGAAGAAATGACTGCTCTGTTGAGGCACAATGGAAAAAAAGGTATCACAACCTCACGGCCGCTAGTACATAAGGTGCAGTTGGCAGTTTTTAGCAAAGTCGGCATCGTTACCCTTCCAGCATCCTTTGCTATCAGTAAATCAAACAGCGTAATAGAATCGTACAACTGTGCAGCTGGAAGCGGTCTGCACTGAGGAAGGATTTTATTACTCAAACATTGCTAAAAGATTAGGCAGCACAAGAGAAGAATAAAGTCCACGGTCATCCGGATTATGTCGGCTACAAACCACCACCCATTTCCTCCAGAAAGTTGCACAGGAAGAGGGAGGGAGGGAGGGAGCAGAAACTGGGTGCAAAGGCTGATGTACACTTAACTTGGTAGATCATGCAATATAATGCACAAGTTGATGCACAATTAAGGTAGTTGATCGTGCTAACAACAAAACCTGCACCATACAGATGAGAGAAAGTCCTCCATTCTTTTGGGTGGGGAATATGAAGCCAGCACTGGTGAACATTATGCATGTGAGTAGCTATGTCTAGGATTGCAGCCTAAAACTAAAAAAGAAAAAAGGAAAAAAAAGACAAGTGTAACCCCAAGGCATAAATCTCTCAAAACAGTCAGAACCCAATCACTGTTACAGATGCACTCATCACTCTCCTACAGCAGCCATTTCTCCTCAGCTGGCAGTTCACAAATCCAGATTTAAGGTGGCTCACCATAGCACTACCGCCATTTTCTCTCTGGTTGTTAGGGTCTCTTTCCTTTCCCTTTTTTAGAGAAGGGGGGAAATAATGGGTGGAAAATGAGGGGAGAAACAAGGAAGAGAGTAGGAAAAAGGAAGGAAAGCAGGGTGGAGACACACCTATGACACACCTATGTGGCATAAAACTGAACATCTGACTGCGTTTTGGGATGGGGCTGAAGATGGGTTCCTGGCCTGGAAATGTGGAAAGCTATAGTCAAAGTGCGGGTGGCGCTGTGGGACATGGGTGGCACTGTGGTCTAAACCACAGAGCCTAGGACTTACCGATCAGAAGGTCGGCGGTTTGAATCCCCTCGACAGGGTGAGCTCCCGTTGCTCAGTCCCTGCTCCTGCCAACCTAGCAGTTTGAAAGCACACCAAAAAGTGCAAGCAAATAAATAGGTACCGCTACGGCAGGAAGGTAAATGACATTTCCGTGCGCTGCTCTGGTTTTGGTGTTTTGTTGTTCCAGAAGCGGCTTAGTCATGCTGGCCACATGACCTGGAAAAACTGTCTGCGGACAAACGCCGGTTCCCTCGGCCTGTAAAGCGAGATGAGCGCCGCAACCCCAGAGTCTTCGGTGGCTGGACTTAACTGTCTGGGGTCCTTTACCTTTATAGTCAAAGAACAGTCCCATGATATTATTCCAAGCCACCAAAGTAAAGGTAATTTACAATGAGCACGAATGAGTTCTATGTTCACTAAGATGAGCTTAAAACATAAGATTAATGCCTGTATAAATTTGTTAAATTGGCTTTTTGCATTTCCATTATTCTTCGAAGGGGGGGGGGGAAATAAGGACATTTTACTTTTCGTTATGACTCTCACAACCTCTCTTATCTCTGAAGCTGGGTTTCCCAGCTGCTGGATTGGAGAAGGCTCTTTTCTTATTACACTGTTCTGGCAGTAAACGATAAGAACGACAACAACGGCGTATTTTAAATAGCTGTACCAATGAAAAGCTTCCATTGTTATGCAGGGGAACGCCAGTTGTAAATATTAATCTCACAGAATCTAATAACTTAATGAAATCATCTTCATCATGGGCTATTTTGTATGCCTCGACATACAGTGGGCTGCTTTCAAGATGAATAACAACTTTATTTTTCATGATTTCCAAGTGTCTCCCAGTTTGGAGCGCCAAACGTGTGTAATTGATTGATTCTTTTTACAGCCCAAAATATTACAGCTGGTGTCACTGTGGATGCTACTATAAAATCGGGACCACCACATCCTCAAAGCAAACTGCCGACAGCACTCACTTCACTCGAGCAGAGATTGTATTACTGAGACCCTTTGAGGATTATGCTATCTGTTTCTGATGACCTTAAACGGAGCTGGCCAGCTGATAAACACACTCAGCAATCATATTTTAGCCTTTTGGAGCCCTGCCCCCATTTGAATGAAGACGTGATCAAAGTTTTCCCTTAAAGTCGGACTTGTAAGGAGCAAGTGTCATTGCTCAATTCATTCCTGTAGATTCAGGAAGAACATCCTGGTGTTGCAAGCTATTTGGCAATGGAACAGGTCTGCTGTGAAAGGTGGTCTTCTTTAGTAGAGATCTTCAAGCAGAAGCTAGATGGCTGCCTATCAGGGATGCTGTAGTACATAATATATATATATAAGGAGACCCTGCTGGATTAGGCCCATCTAGTCCAGCATCCTGTTCTCATAGTAACCAACAGATGCCTGTGAAAAACCAATAATAATAATAATAATAATAATAACCTCAACAACAATAATTTATTATTTGTACCCTGCCCATCTGGCTGGGTTTTCCCAGCCACTCTGGGCAGCTTCCAACAAAGATTAAAAATACATTAAAATATCACATATTAAAAACTTCCCTGAACAGGGCTGCCTTCAGATGTCTTCTGAATGTCAGGTAGTTGTTTATCTCTTTGACATCTGGTGGGAGGGCGTTCCACAGGGCGGGCGCCACTACCGAGAAGGCCCTCTGCCGGGTTCCCTGTAGCTTTGCTTCTCGCAATGAGGGAACCGCCAGAAGGCCCTTGGCGCTGGATGTCAGCGTCTGGGCAGAACGATGTGGAGACGTTCCTTCCAGTATACTGGGCCGAGAAAGGCCCAAGCACAAAAACACTCTTCCCTCCGGTGGTTTCCAGCAACTGGTATGGAGAAAGATACAGTGGTTCTCAAACTTAATCCGTTCTGGAAGTCCGTTCCAAAACCAAAGCGTTCCAAAACCACAGCGCACAGTAATGCAAAACTGATTAATCCATTCTAGGCTGTTGAAAAACTACCCCTAAAACAGCAATTTAACATGAATTTTACTATCTAATGAGACAATTGATCCATAAAATGAAAGCAATAGACCAGGCTGCAATCTAGGGGATTTGAAGCGCCGACCTTCTGATCGGCAAGTCCTAGGCTCTGTGGTTTAACCCACAGCGCCACCCGCGTCCCATTAGGTACCTCTGTTTATTTTTGACCTCTGCTAGATGCATTTAGCAGGAAGCTTTCAAACACACATAATTAATAGGCAAAATCAGATAAGGGGAGACTATGTCCTAATATTGAACAGAACAAAGAAACTAATGATGGAGAATATTCTAACTTTGTGTTTTATTATCTCATCCCTGTTTGCTTACAGCTCACAAGACCTCAACAGCACATTTTGACTTTGAAATATTTATCCACTGAAATGTACCTTTGAATCACTACCTCCACTCATTCCAGCCAAGACATTATGGGGCGTTTAAAGTGCTGTTTATATGGAGTCTTGTATCACCCTCAAACATAGTTATCACCAAACAAGCCAGGCATATATATATATACATATACACGTATTTATATTTGGAATTGAGCGCCACTCAAATAACATTCCTATCACGGTGATTATGACAGGAGTTGTACAAGCCGCCCGTAGCCGATATGGAAAGATTAAAGAAAATAGCTATCTAATAATTTCAGGAGTATCAGAAATGTAAATACAAGCTTGACACAACAGTTCCTTTTTAAAATCCTTGCTCACGTCTGCCACTCTGCTACTCTTGCTGGCATAAATCCGATTTTGCAATCGGCATTTCTCAATGAACACTCAATAGCTTTTAAGTCAACTTTTGTTCAGCGTTTCTTCTGCTTTGTTTTATGCCTGCGCACCACATTTCGGGCAGGGTGTGTGTGATCAAGAAGAAAAGAATATTTTTGGAGAAGGGAGAATTCAAATGATTTCCATTGTAGGTTATATGAAAGATACTGTAAGTCACGAGTGTCAAACACAAGGCCCACGGGCCAAATCCGGCCCGCCAGACCTCGTCATGTGGCCCGTGTAGCCGCCGCCGGCCGCCAGCCTTCACCTTTTATTCTCGCTTCTTCTTTTTTTGACACAAGAAAGCCGCCTCTTCAGCGCATGCGCGGCAGCCTACAAGCCAGAGAAAGTCTGCCCTCTAGCCGCGCCGCGGCCCCCGATGAATTTGAGTTTGACACCCCTGCTGTAGGTTTAAGATGCATGCCTGTTTTTGTTCTTAAAAACCACATACCTTCCAATATTTCTCTGATGAAAATAGGGTTGTCCTATTCCATTATTATTTGTTTGTTTTGAGGGTAAATTAGGGGGAAGAGGGGCCATGTGGATTTCCTTGAAGAGAAATGTGGGAATGTTCAGGGAGGCAGGAGAGGATATATTGTTTATTAATATCCTTCCTAACTTGCACTGGCAAGTTCCTTTACTTAGAGTTTCACTTTCCCCTTTTAAACACACAGCGGGTAGCTGGTTGCAGGCTTGTGTAAGCCTCTCACTATCAGGTTCCTGGTAAGTTCCCTTATATCCCTCTTAAAAGAATAAACATGCCACAATCTTGTGTAAAGTATAAAAAAGTAGTTTACTCACATTCAGTTCACAGATGGATCCCTGAAGGCAGACTTAGTTACAAAGTATACACATGTGGAGCAATCCCAAATGGGGATAATCCCAGTGTCCTCTGTTGGCTGGAAGCCAACACAGCATCTCTAGCTAAAAGCTGCTCCAACGACGGAGGAAGTCAAAAAGGAGAGAGTGCTGTGTGCCTTGTCCCTTTTGTTACCTGGACAGATAAGGGCACACCCACCTCTAGTTACATGTAAAGGAAGTATGTCCCAGCCAGGAGGAAACAGGAAGTTGTCAACTGGCTGGACCAAACATTCCCCTGCATGTCCACTCTAGGAAAACAAGGAATGTTGTACTTGACAGTGACTTACATATCACATCCCACAAGAAACAGTAGGATATGAATGTAGTAAGTTCATGACTTGTGTAACAGTACACAAGTGGACTACTTACCACTGTGTATATGCTAAATTTGCTAAACCAGTCACTGTTATACTAAGTGGTAATCTTTTCTCTCTTCTGCTTCCCTACATTTCTGATCAGATGAAGAAGTAATATTCTCCTCACCCTTTACCAATACAATACAATAATCTTTATTGTCTTTGTCCCATACACAGCAGATGACTGACCATCCTTCCAAGTGCACATTTATTGTAAATTACCTTAGTAAGTTACTATTCAACAACTGGCTATCTGTATTTATCAGTCATCATCCTGCCAATAATGACAAGAATTTAAATATAAAGGATTTAAATTAAATGTGAAAAATCCTCTGGGATTTTTATTTAAAGAAATGTAGTCATATAAAGGGACGCGGGTGGCGCTGTGGGTAAAAGCCTCAGCGCCTAGGGCTTGCCGATCGAAAGGTCGGCGGTTCGAATCCCCGCGGCGGGGTGCGCTCCTGTTGCTCGGTCCCAGCACCTGCCAAACTAGCAGTTCGAAAGCACCCCCGGGTGAACGTAGCTAAATAGGGACCGCTCACTGGCGGAAAGGTAAACAGCGTTTCTGTGTGCTGCACTGGCTCGCCAGATGCGGCTTTGTCACGCTGGCCACGTGACCCGGAAGTGTCTCCGGACAGTGCTGGCCCCCGGCCTCTTGAGTGAGATGGGCGCACAACCCTAGAGTCTGTCAAGACTGGCCCGTACGGGCAGGGGTACCTTTACCTTTAGTCATATAAAAATGTTTTTTTGACAAAGAAACAAATAAATAAAATATAAGGCAAAGAAGTGTACCATTTATTTATGTCATTACATTAGACTGCCCTGTAAGAATTAATATAAATGTTTTTTTAATTAAAAAAAAAATTATTTTAAATCATGGCTGTGTGTGTCCTCCTCCTACCTCTCAACCTGACATAGCTGTTGAAGGGGTGAAATGAGATGATCCAGTTTATGCTGCCTCCAGTTCCAAGGAGAAGGGATAATATTTAAATGTGATTAGCAAATATGGAAGTATCCTTAATGAGTTTCAAGTGGGTAGGCTTTTCAGTGCTTCAGGATGACTCCCGAGCACTGCAAGTTTAAAAGAAAATGCAAGCAAGACTGATCGGAAGGCATTAAACCACTAAAATTAACTTCATTCTTTCATACTGCAGATGCCACAAGTTGACAAAACACCCTGATGTTCCATGACTTGCAGAAATCATTACTGTTGTAAGAAGGTGCCTGGTGACAGCAAGGCTAAATGTAACAATAGCTTCTGAAAAATGAGAGCTCTGTGTACTCATACAAAGAGCAAAATATCAAGGAATGTTCAATCTTCTGAAAACAGCAGTGGGCTATTGGGCTTATTTCATGATAATGAAAGGCTCATAATCTATGATTGCTGCAGGCAAAAGTGATTTATTGGAGTACTCTCACATATAGGAGATAAACCTATAACTTGCTGGCAGCCATTTTTTAAAGAGAGTGTTTTACTGGGGGTTTTTTTGGGGGGAGGGGTACATCGTTCTGAATTTGTAGCCCAAGAAACTGGTGATTTGTGTCTCTGAAATATCAGTTTTGACGAATAGTTGTTATGAAATTATAACTGTTGTTCTATCGTGAGATAAACCTCCATGAGGAAAATATAGATTAAAAAAAGGAAAGAGAAGAAAGAAAAAGATTACAAACTATCAAGATAGTATATTCTTCTTTGCAAGCTGAAAGATGTTGGAAGATTCTGCCTTTTCCAAAAAATGCATTAATAACATTTAGCTACCAGGAATCTATGGAAAGAAACAGTAAGCTGTTTTTACAGTTGTTAATTCAGGCTACAATCTAAAATACACATTTGAGAGCGAAGAAAGTCTCGTTCAGCTCTGTCAGATTTACTTCCAAGAAAACACACCCAGACTGTGCTGCCAGTAATGGATGCATCAGCTGAGTAAAGATTTTAAAAACTGGGTTAACAACGTACAGATTCTGTCTGAATATTTGTATACTGTATTTATGTACATTGTTTAATACAAGCACATAAAAATGTTAACAGGCGCATAGATGTGTAGTTTTCTTGCCTGTGGAAGGTTCCCAAAAGAAGATTAACAATCGTAAATAGATCGGGATATGGAAAGATCAGGCAGTTCAGAAGAGATGCAGCCTTTAGTGAAATATTAAGCTTATATAACAGTATAAATTTATGTGGAACAGAAGTAAGTATACTGTATTCAATAGGGCTTACTCCCCAGTGAGTGTGCATTGGAAGAAAGCCTTTTTTTAAAAAAAAATGCAAATATTATTGTTTTATATCCTGCCTTTCAGCCATAAAGTCGCAAGGCAAACAGTAATAATCCGAGGGAAATTACTCAGCTACACTGAAACAAGCCATTTAAGCTATAAAACCAGTAAAACATCAGTAGAAACATTTGTCCTATTCAGATATGCTGTTTGTATGTAAGAGGGCGGCTGAATTCTGCCCACCCCTTTCACCAAATTGGATTGCTGCAATGTGCCTCCCGCAGTTTGGTCAGACTCATTCTGGTAGCTCCGAGAACACTGTCCAACCATCTCGTCCTCTGTCGTCCCCTTCTCCTTGTGCTCTCCATCTTTCCCAACATCAGGGTCTTTTCCAGGGAGTCTTCTCTTCTCATCAGGTGGCCAAAGTATTGGAGCCTCAGCTTCAGGATCTGTCCTTCCAGTGAGCACTCAGGGCTGATTTCCTTCAGAATGGATAGGTTTGATCTTCTTGCAGTCCATGGAACTCTCAAGAGTCTCCTCCAGCATCATAATTCAAAAGCATCGATTCTTCGGTGATCAGCCTTCTTCATGGTCCAGCTCTTACTTTCATACATCACTACTGGGAAAACCATAGCTTTAACTGGTAATAAATTCCACTGAACTCAATGGGACATACTTCTGAGTAGACATGCATAGGACTGCATTGTAAATCAATGGGTCTTTTTGTAGCAGCAAATGCACTTCCAAACCAGCTTTGCCATGCTTAAAGCGCCGCATCTCCTTTTACCCAAACATTATTTTCAAAGGAAAACAACATGGATTAATTGGTTTCTTTTTAAGATGGTGTCACATTTTGTCACCTGGAGGATAAGAGTTTGATGTAAATAAAATAATGACAGTGGTGCTTCTATATCTTACACAAGCCTTCCTTTTCAGCTTGTATTGGGTATAGAGCAAACTTCATTGTCACCAGACCTTAAAAACCACAACTCATATGACCCTCTGTGCCTTTTGCGACAGTGAAGCACGGCTACTGAGCACAATCGTTTATTTGTGATGCAACAAAACCACAATAAATAATGCTGTTTTCCAAAGAGAGAGATTTCCAGTTGCGTTTTAAATGACATGTCTAAATAAAGGACTTAATTTAGAGTGTATGAGAGAGTTATTATATGTTAATTAAATACTCACTGATTGCTATGAATATCTGTTGAAGGGTAATGACAGTTTGTATGAAGACAAATATCACACAATTAAATCTCAGTAAATACATTCTCAATAATAATTTAACGCACACTAACAGCCTGATCCACAATCCAGTTAAATTGAAGTACTCAGTTTTAAATCAATTTAGTCTCGTTGTCCTCAATAAGAATAAATCAACTTTAGTCCAAATATGTTAGCTTAACTGGGTCATAGACTGGGTGGGGATTATGTATCTGGCTGTTTGGGGTTGGGGTTTTTTTTTTTACTTCTGGTTTGTGACCAGCCAGCCTGCCACTTGTATCTTGTCACCTCAAGGTATTTAGTACGAGGAGGAGTTTAATGAGTCCTTTATGGGTCACCATAAATGGTTGATGGGACGTGTTTAACTTGGCAGGACTCAGTTGATAAAGGCCCGATTTCTCTAATACAGATTCATCCTTCTTCAATTACAGCTCAGATTAGAGGTGCCAGATTACAAACCAGAATCTCCCTTTGTACTTTTAAATGTGCAAGTGAATTGGAAGATGAGGCAGTGACAACTATCCCCTGTCCTTTCCTCATTCCTTCCAGAAGGCAAGGAAGGTTGTGTGTGTTAAAAGGACCAGAGGAAAAGCAGGCAGAGAACCTACCAGGGCCTCCTAACATTCTGCGGTGAATGTCCATGTAGAAGAGGAATCGCCTCAGGGCAAGATAGCAACCCTAGCTCTCATCAGCTGGAGCTGTGCTGTACAACGGATAGGCAAATTAAGAACCATTAATCTCTGATTAAGAAAATGTGCCAAAACTGAAGCAACAGTGTGACTGTCGAATTTTTAAAACCATCCTTTTCAGCAATGGTAGACCGTGAAGTAACTTGGTTAGTGGCCAGCAAGGTTGTTGGCAGAGGATAACGCATGATCCTTTCTTCTTAACAAACTAATGCCAAGGAAAGTGAAAGGGTTTCCCATGCTATCCAGAGGCGGTGCTAGCTGCTTCGGCACCCAAGGTTGGGACTAGCCGCCCGCAGTGAGTGTCCCAGGAGGTGGGGGTGATGTCACCCACCCTTCAGGGATGACACCCAGGGCACACCACCCCCACCTCCTTCCTCCGCCAGTGACGCCACCTATACCAAAGATGGGGTGCCTGTGGTCCTCCAGATGTTGTTGCCCCAGCCAGCAAGGCCAATGATTGGGGATAACGTGAGGTGGAGTCCAAGAATCCAGGATGGTCACAGTTTTCCCTTCCCCAACCTACATGTGCCCTGCTGTCTCTGTGCCACAGTCACTGGGGCACATGCACTGGGTCATGGTATCAAAACTCAAGACCCTCCATCTCCCCCCCCTACACACACACACAACAAACAACTGGTAAGATCTGGTAAGCATGGCTCTAGTAACTCAGGGCCAAACTACTCATGAGGCAAGGTGAAGATCCACAGGGGCCTCCAATAATGTGCCGCCCGCTACTGCTGCAATGGTGGCAGCAATGGCTGTGGCATGCTCCTTGGGGGCCACATCTACCACCTCCTCGGCAGACCCCCGCATGCCGCCTCTACAGTGGCCTCTTGACAAATAGGAGGTGTTGCTGGTCCTCTCTTACCCTTGTTCCCGATGTATATCTTTCCTGATGTAGAAGTTCAACCACCCCTTCTTCCCTGGAAGGGAGGCACAATTTTACCTCAGGTGCCAAAATGTCTTGGGACTGCCCTGATGCTAACTCATAGTGAGAGCTGATCCACACACTGGCCTTTCACAGGTGGAGAGGAGCATAGCGAGCTATGGTTCAAGGGGATCTGTGGATGGCCGCCGCTGCTGAGCATTAAGGGAAGAAGATGAGGGACATTTTCTCACTTATTTCTCAATCACTGTGAGTACCCCATTTCAGCTCCTGCCAACCTAGCAGTTCTAAAGCACGTCAAAGTGCAAGTAGATAAATAGGTACCGCCCTGGCGGGAAGGTAAACGGCGTTTCCGTGAGCTGCTCTGGTTCGCCAGAAGCGGCTTAGTCATCCTGGCCACATGACCCAGAAGCTGTACACCGGCTCCCTCGGCCAATAAAGCAAGATGAGCGCTGCAACCCCAGAGTCTCCCACGACTGGACCTAATGGTCAGGGGTCCCTTTACCTTTTTTTACCCCATTTCAGGGAAAACTCTGATCCTAAACCTCTGCTGCCTTGCAGGATATCTTCGGAAGAAGGAAAAGCTAAGGAGTAAACCCTACACAAATCCAGAGTGGAATCCCTAAGATGGCTGGATGATGCCTTGTATGCTTCCTTCCAGCAACTCCTGCAGCCAAGCTGGGGCCAAATGTATCACTCCTTTCCTTTGGACCACATCAGTGAGGCTGAGAGTGGGGTCTTTTCATCTGGGCAGCCCAGGACCTCCATTCACACTGCCAAGGCTTGCGTCCCAGAGAGGTCACTTCGGTACTGCTAAAGCAGTCATTGGACTTCACCCCTGGAGGTGCACTCCATTGTCTCTCGAGACAGACAAATGCCAACAACAACAAAATGACAGCTTGATCATGTCCTAAAATTCCTAAAAAGTGGAGGAGCTCTTTCTTTCAATGTACCTTTCAATGTCCACATGTTTATTCTTCCCTGATATATATTTCTGAAGCTATTCAAGCCAGTTCCCTCACTCAGTCTCTCCACTCCATGTACACCAAGCCTTTCTCTTTACTTGTTAAAGAGCTGCCTTTATGTGCAGCCCAGACTATTTTGAAAATGTAGCAGAATCCCCTTTACCAAAGATGTTAAAGAACAGGGTGGATAAAACAGTCTTCCCTTCTTCTTCTTCTTCTTCTTCTTCTTCTTCTTCTTCTTCTTGTTACTAGTATTATTATTATTAGCTGCAAATCTTTTCCAGTGCAGGGAATGACATTAAATAACTGTCAGGTCTCTTCCAGGTTTATAAATCCTATGCAAAAATCCTTTTTCTCCTCTTCTGAAAGTCTTACTGCCCACTTGCTTCCTAATCTCTTTGCCTTTTAGGTTCTTATTGATTTCTTCCTGTAAATATTTGCTCCATTCTTCATTAGCAACAGAAATTAGACTCATGAAACGGTACTTGTTTATTTCACGATTCTTTCATCTCAAAGGAAATCCACTCCCCTGTCTGTAGAATATATAAATGCATTCATTGTCACACCTTTCAGATCACGCAAAATGTCCTTCTAAGGCCTGGTTCACCAGACAGATTTGATAGAACTAGACTTTAGCAATCTTTCGTAACAGAGTGCCCTGTGCGAGGCCAAACTTTGGCATGCCCAAATGGATCTTCTCAATTATAGATCTTAGTTTTGTGTCTTCATTGGCTCGACATCCTTTGCCCACGCCACCCTAAGTCTGGTGCTGACTAGACTAATACAGTGGTACCTCAGGTTACATATGCTTCAGGTTACATACGCTTCAGGTTACAGACTCCACTAACCCAGAAATAGTGCTTCAGGTTAAGAACTTTGCTTCAGGATGAGAACAGAAATTGTGCTCTGGCGGCGTGGCGGCAGCGGGAGGCCCCATTAGCTAAAATGGTGCTTCAGGTTAAGAACAGTTTCAGGTTAAGTACAGACCTCCGGAACGAATTAAGTACTTAACCTGAGGTACCACTGTATAGCATTTATTTTATTTTTACATATACATTTAAACCTGACCGTTCTGGTGCCCCCACGGGTGGCTTATAACAATTTAAAGTCGCTAAACAACCAAATGTATTAAAATTCAAAGAACAAAATAATAAAACACACAATACAATGTAAGAGGCCAGCCCATCATTTCAAATATACAAATTCACACCTGTACTTTTTGCCCATAGATCCTCACATTCTCTTTGAATACTTTCACAGATAGTCATAAATTTATTTCTGAATGCTAAATGTTTGCACTCTGATCTAGCTGGAACAGGATTTCAAAAAATAAAATAAAAAAATCAATGCCTCCCCCTTCTCTGCTTTAATCATTAACCCAGTATAACCATCTGTTCCACAGGTTGGGACAGCCTTCACCAAACTGCTGTCCTCCAGTTGTCCTGGAACACAACTCCCATCAATCTGAGCCAGCAACGCCATGCTGATTGTAGTTCAAAACATCTGGAAGACAACAGGTTGGTGAACACAGTGTGAACATGTAAAGAGCACTGTGCATGCAGCTTGATGCTAAAGGTATCTATATATCAAGGTCCTCATCCAACACTGGCATTAAGAGTATCTCAGCCTCCTCATCTCTCACTCTCTCCAGAAATCATGCATATATTAGACTCAAACAGCAGCTTTTATTTCCATAATTGGTTGAGATTATGGTCCAGGGAATGGAAGTGAGAGCTGGACGATAAAGAAGGCTGATCGTCGAAGAATTGATGCTTTTGAATTCTGGTGCTGGAGGAGACTCTCGAGAGTCCCATGGACTGCAAGAAGATCAAACCTATCCATTCTGAAGGAAATCATCCCTGAGTGCTCACTGGAAGGACAGATCCTGAAGCTGAGGCTCCAGTACTTTGGCCACCTCATGAGAAGAGAAGAGTCCCTGGAAAAGACCCTGATGTTGGGAAAGATTGAGGGCACAAGGAGAAGGGGACGACAGAGGACGAGATGGTTGGACAGTGTTCTCGAAGCTACCAGCATGAGTTTGACCAAACTGCGGGAGGCAGTGGAAGACAGGAGTGCCTGGCGTGCTCTGGTCCATGGGGTCACGAAGAGTCGGACACGACTAAACAACTAAACAACAACACGGTCCAGGGAAGAAGAACTTGGTGCCAGTTGCTTGGTTGCCCACACTGATTTCAAGCGCATCGTTGAGAATTCTCTGCCAGGAGACATTCAGTCAAGCTGAATGAGCAGCATTCCACCTTCCTTCACCTCCTTCCCCAGATTTTTGCACCCCCTTCATCTGTCCTGCACTCCACTGTTTAGAACCATGGGGAGACGAGGAAGAAGGGGTACACATAGCTTCTGCTTGGATGAGGCAGTCCAGATCTAGCTAATGGAACTGCAGACAAACTGCCCTTTCAGAAGATCAGTGATAATGTTATCAGCTGTTCAGGAAGGAAGTTGGAATTGAAGGAATTAAATCTAATCCCTTAGTCCCACTTTCAACTAATTAGCACTCTCCCTGATCTTCTGAAAGGCCTTTGATACTGCCAATCAGCTGGCTGAGAGGTGAGGTAGTGGATTGGATTTAGTCCTTGAGAACCTGCCTGCGAAAGGGCGATGGGGGTGGAGAAATGAAGGCCTTAAGCTTCAGTCAAGAGAACAGGGAACAAGATTTGTTATTTAGTTTGTTTTCGGGGTTTTCAGTGGCTACTAGACAGAACACTGAAATAAGATGCTCCTTTGTGACCATACCTGTCTTGTGAGTTTTTGTTTCACTCGGTCTACTGACTGCCAGGCTCTTACATGCCAATTTAAACAGTGTTACTATCAAAAGTGGCTGCTCAGCTGGATTGACAAGGATTGTTTGGGAGAAACAGAAGCTTTTGCCAACTCCCTCCCCCCGCCAAAAAAAAAACCTGTTAACAATAAAGTATAAATTGCTATCCATATTAAATAGCCAATATTTTCTCTCTATTTTTTTTTATATAATAAAATCATCTTTACATTCATTCTTTGGTATCATCATCTTATTTACATTGTGTTATATCATGCCTTGACTTACTTACTTCCCAGTTGTGGGTTTCTTGGTATACCTCTTCTCTTACAGTTTCTTTCCCAATTATGTACACGTCACAAGGTTTATGTTAATCCTACTGTAGTTCTTAAACTTCTACAATTACATTCAATATATGTTACAAAGTTACTCCATTCTTCAATAAAATTTATACCTTTTTGGTGTCTAATTTTATGTGTCATTTTCGCTAATTCTGCCAATATTTTCTCATGACTTGCTAATATCCCTCATATAAGATCTAGCTTCGGACCCACCTTTTTGTTAACCAACAAACTTAACATTGGTGAATTGTCCATCTGATATGCTGTGCATGGGCACAGCTTTGTGGCACAGTGGCATGCAACTAAACACAGGATAATGGCAATTTGAGAAAGCTGTGGTGCGTTTCCAAAAGCAGGAAATTGAAAAGGAATGAGCAGAGGAAGTTTCCCATGCTGGCACAGTCTCCAGTTGCATGTGTGCAGCTGGTAGGGGGAAGGTATTTAAACTGAGGGAGAGGCAGTGGTCCCCTGTTGCTGCAACTACTCCATAGGGCATGGACCTGGGGACAGCCAGCTAGACGTTAGGTTGGTGTGCGTAGTACTCCAGAGCTGTAGAAGCAGCTGCAAGTGTTATCTTTGACAATAAAAAGTTAACTCTCTGCCATGTGCATTCCTTTGGCTAGAAAGTACCCTTGACCCTACCCAGTTTGAACCATCATGTTTTATTCTGTATGCTTAAAACGGGAGGGATTGGTGTGTTTCCGGTGTTGATCAGATTTACCATTTGGTGCCTAACAGTGTAATCCTAATATCCTCAAGTTCATAATTGCCCAACAGTGGGGCCACACAGTTACTCAGTGAAGCGAAGTGACTATGGCTTTCATCAGTTTAAGACAACACAAATACCACTCTGCCAGAACTACAGTTCATAGCCACAAATTCTCCTTTGCAGTATTTTTTTTTTTAAAAAACTGTGCTCTGGCTTATCAAACTTCCTTAGTGAATAGATACTGGCAATGTTTTCCCACTGAAATGATGCAGGTGAACACCTATCGGATGCTCAAAAAGTCAGTCAAGATAAGGCAACCTCCATTTTTCTCTCCTCATGAAGAAGCAGGCTTTATAGCAGGCATGTCCAAAGTCCGTTTGAGGGACCTAATCCAGCCCACCGGTTGGTTTAATCTGGCCCCTGTGGCAGTTTATTTTCTGGGGTAGAATCCTAAAAAAAACACCTCAACAACTTCAATCCTAAAAAAAAAGGTTGGCCCTTTGGTCGGCCCTCACAGCCCTTCACTTCATCAAATCTGGCCCTCTTTGAAAAAAGTTTGGACACCAGTGCTTTATAGTGAAGGAATTGTGAATCTGTGGGTCCAGAATTTAAAATCCCATAATGCCCGGGTTGATGGGGGTTCCACTCCAATAAGACCTAGAGGGCCTCAGGTTGCCCATCCATATTGTGGTGGCTGCTCTGGGAAATTTCTGCAGCCAACTTTCTACGGTCTTGCCTACCATAGCAGCAAATACCCAAATGGCCTATACAAGGTGTTTGGTGGTGGTGCTGGTGGTGCTGGGAAGCTAAATAAAATGGTGTCTAGAATAATTGTGAGCAGAAAGAAATGGCTGCATTTGACCAGTGAAAGAGCACAGGGCTCAAAAAAACGATGCTTTGTCTTCCTTCTGCAAAATTAGCTCAGTACCTGCTGAAAAACACCATTAATTGCAATGTAATTAAATATAATTAATAAGACACTCCGGGAGTGTATGTTGCAGAGAGATAATGTCAGCCCTTGGGTGTGACCTATGCTCTGATCTTATCACAGCGAAACCTGTGTGGTTTGCACTCCTGCTCAACTACATAAATGGTGTGTGTTTGTTTCACTGAAAATGTACGTTGTTAACTTTTCAGTGCAGCTTTAATCCACATATTACAATCAACCTCTCTTCGTAGGGACCAGAACTCTTAGAGGGGAATCCTAACAATACTTAGCTCCCTTAACAAACTAGGATTCTTCAGGAGAAGCTATGACTGTTTAAAGTTGTATCATAGTGCTTTATATGCATAGTGTGGTTTCTTAGTTTTTAAATCTGTGTTTTGGTTTTGGAAGTGAGTTCTGTTTCTGTTGCATTTGTGTTGCATTTGATTCTATGGGGGTTTTTTGGTCTTATTTTGCATTTGTTTTCATATTGACATCTTTCCGCAGGGCCTACAAGATGGAGCTGTTCCGCCAGGCCTTTGGCTAAGGCACAGTCTGACCCCCTCTCTTCTTCTGTAATCCTCATAGAACACTAACCCAATGGTTGCCATTAATTTGATTCTGAATTGATTTTAGAATGTATTTTAATGAATTGACTGTGTGATTTTATGTACACTGTGCTATTTTTACTTGTTGTTAGCCGGTCTAAGCCCGGCTTTGGCCGGGGAGGGCGGGATACAAATAAATGTTTTATTATTATTAGCCACCAATATAACTTTATGGGGCAACCAACCAGTGCTATAGATCAATGAGAACTTATGTGACCCCCCTCTGTCTATAGCACAACACAAATAAACCAACTGCCCAAAATGAGCAAGGTTTCCATTCAAAGCACACCTGTGTGAAGGTGTGTTCCACTGAAATTAGTTACTCCATGGCAGCGACAGTGTTTGGTGCATTGAATGAGATCCAGGGTAAAACAAGGAACAAGCCCTGCATAACGTTTTAAGGGCTGTTTTCAAAGTTTTTTTGCTGCATTTCTGCACATGTTTCCCTTCATGTTTTTGCACAGAACCTTTCTCACCCTTCCTCCAGTACGAAATCCTGTAGGGAAGGGGTTAAAAATGAGTTTGTCTCTTAGCGGCCAAAGCCAAAAACTCGAGAAAATCTGCGCAGGTGCCATCAGCCCTTATTTTGGGTTTCAACATACACACAAAACACAAAATGAATGTTTTTATTTTCTTTTTAAAGAGGCACATTTAAAAAAAAAGAAAATAGACTCTCATATGGATTCCATTACTTTTACCCATTCAGCCTGCCTGCCAAAATGATTTTAATATAATATTTATTCATCCATATAAGCATAATAATTGATATTTGCAATTCAATAATGCTACTTAACTTTTTTTATTTGTTTCTGATATTCCTTCCCTTCTTGCTTTCAGATCAACAATCCTCATGTCAGCATATCCACTGCGCTAATGACCCTTTCAAGCATCAAAAGGAAATATTAATCATGAATCTAATTTTTCAAGTTTTCTTTTTCTTCAATTAATTTTTATTTACTTTTTTAGAAGAAGAAAGGTCAAAGATTTAGTCAGGAGCATTAAACCAATATTAGAGTTATTTATGTGTTCTCATTATAGAGCTATGGGAATGATACTGTGTTGTGCCCAGTAGAGAGAGGGTTGTTTGCAGGTTCCTGTATGGCAAACAGCTGGAGATGTTTCTTGTGAGCATCAATAGTTGGGAAATGCTTGCTTAAATGAGCATTAATGCCTGCTAAGATCATGGCCACTGGTCCCATCATCTCCTGGCAAATAGAAGGGGAAGAAATGAAGGCAGTGAGAGATTTTACTTTCTTGGGCTCCATGAGCACTGCAGATGGTGACAGCAATCACGAAAGGACGCCTGCTTCTTGGGAGAAAAGCGATGACAAACCTAGACAGCATCTTAAAAAGCAGAGACATCACCTTGCCAACAAAGGTCTGTATAGTTAAAGCTATGGTTTTCCCAGTAGTGATGTTTTGGAAGTGAGAGCTGGACCATAAAGAAGGCTGATTGCCAAAGAATTGATTTTTTGAATTCTGGTGCTGGAGGAGACTCTTGAGAGTCCCATGGACTGCAAGAAGATCAAACCTATCCATTCTGAAGGAAAGTAGCCCTGAGTGCTCAGTGGAAGGACAGGTCCTGAAGCTGAGGCTCCAATACTTTGGCCATCTCGTGAGAAGAGAAGACTCCCTGGAAAAGACCCTGATGTTGGGAAAGATGGAGGGCACAAGGAGAAGGGGACAACAGAGGATGAGATGGTTGAACAGTGTTCTCGAAGCTACCAGCATGAGTTTGACCAAACTGCGGGAGGCAGTGGAAGACAGAAGTGCCTGGCGTGCTCTGGTCCATGGGGTCACGAAGAGTCGGACATGACTAAACAACAACAACAACAAGCCACCTCAAGTGTGTGTTGTCAGTGCCCAGGCAGAGTGGGGTGTAGGAGGAAGGGAAACAGACAGATGGATGTGTATTCAACTGCCTAACGACGTCTGTGTCACCCTGGAGATCCAAACAACGGAACAACTCTTCTTATCTCTGTGTTTTCAATCTCCTGGGTGACGCAGGCACCTTTAGACAGTTGAATGCGCATGTGTACTCTGTCCATTTCCCTCCCACTCACTCACTCCTTCGTGTGGCCCCAGGGCACCAACAACCCACGCTATGCCACTGCAGTCAGGCGTCATAGATGTCTTCATGCAAACAAGACGATGTCATAAGGCTATGCAACCAATCAGATGTGCCTATATGGTGTTATTTTATGAGGACAAGTGATGTATTCCCTCACTCTCTACAATCAAAATATTTTGATCCCTTTTCAAAGCAATATTTGGGGGAGGGGACACTGGCGGAGAGGTTGCTTTTCAGCACTGCTGAAAATG
This sequence comes from Podarcis pityusensis, assembly GCF_964106645.2. NCBI lineage: Eukaryota > Metazoa > Chordata > Lepidosauria > Squamata > Lacertidae > Podarcis > Podarcis pityusensis. The sequence goes on along the minus strand of NC_138034.1, from coordinate 9,370,841 downwards.
TTAATGAAACATGCACCTCACAGCCATAATGTAAAGGTTGCAACACTTTATTAGTTGCTGTATAAAGGTCCTGGAACTCTTTCAACAGTTGCGTCCTAGGTGACTACCTGTACCCCTTCATCATCTAGAGCCGTCTCTGTTAAGATGGTTCTGCTGTTTTTCCACATTTTTATTCTTCGGTTAGAAAAAGCTATAGCCTGGCAGCCATATAGAGGTGGGAGAATGGAGTTGTGCTTGGTAAGAAAGATTGTTCAGACCGCCGACACAGAAATAGCTATAATTTAGAACTTGGAAAATACCTTTATCAGTGAACTTCTAATGTGTCACTAACAAGTGTGAAAGCTCTGCAGAATTCATTACACAATAGAGTGCCCCCATTTGAAGGAGAAGTCAGTTTGCTAAAATAAATTCAATTGACAGATTACTGTAGCAGCTCTGGGAGCTCTCCTAGGTGATAAGTCAACCCTGTAAGTATTGTGAACAGTGGGTTTTTCCCTTTAAAGTTCTAGAAGATACCATGCATGGTATTCGGTTATGTTGCATCATTTAGCACAAAGACCTCTTTTCACCTTCCTCCTTCAAAGCAACATCTGTCTCTGACTCTAACCAGGCAGCAAAAATGACTAATTGCATTTTTATTGCCAGAAAAATTCAACTTTTTTCTCTCTTTCAGCTCATATTATTTGGCCATGCAGGCTTGGTTTGGAAATGGTGAAGTCAATGCTAAAACCAGAAATAGATGTCCCCACTGCTCTGTTCCACAGATTTCTGGTATACTTAGGCAGTGTTATACCGTATTTTTCGCACCATAGGACACACTTTTTCCCTCTTAAAAACTAAGGGGGAAAGTCTGTGCATACTATGGAGCGAATGCAGGGGGGAGGCAGGCAGGAAAAGCCCCCAAGAGCCGCACACAAGCTTTGCATGGCTCTTGCAGGCTTTTCCCCAGGAGGGAGAAGGGACTGACGCGGCCAGTCAGTCCCTTCTCCCTCCTCATAGAAAAGCCCACAGGAGCCGCACTCTCCTTAAAGGGTGCTCGGCTCCTGTGGGCTTTTGCGGGAGGGGGGGGGGAATTGCCATAGCCGTGCGCAGCCTCTCCAGCCGGGAGAGGCTGCACAAGGCTAAAGAGGAAGCCAAGGCAGCGAGCGGGATGGATCGTGCTCGCTGCCTTGGCTTCTTTAGCCATGCTTCTTTAGCCGCGCTGGAGAGGTTTAGCTCCCGGCTGGAGAGGCTGCGTGGCTATGGCAGAAGCCAAGACAGCCAGCGGGAGGGATCCCGCTCGCTGTCTTGGCTTCTTTGCTCTTTGGGGCTGGAGGGGGAACCCAGGCTTCCCCCACAGCCCTGAGAACCTCTGGGAGAAGCTCTGCTCTTTGAGGCTGGGGGGGGGGATAATATTTTTTTCTTGATTTCCCCATCTAAAAACTAGGTGCGTCTTGTGGTCCGGTGTGTCCTATAGAGCGAAAAATACAGTAGTTATGGGGGCAGGGCTAGCTGGGGAGTTTGCCCCAGGTGAAGCCTCCAGAGCGGTGCCATTGAGGCTCCCAGTTTGTGTGTGTGTGTGTGTGTGTGTGTATGTATGCAAATGTTTGTGGGGCAGTTACAAACTGGGTCTTTGACCCGGATGAAATAACGCCTAGTTTTGCCCCTGACTTAGGCATCCACGCCATCAAGTATTTACCAGCCCCACAACATTAGTTCACCACCTGCAGAGGGGAAGAAATGCAGAGGTGCATCATGGGTTATGTACCTAAGCATTGTGGGGAGAGAAGAAGAAGAGGAGGAGTAGTAGTAGTTTGGGTTTGATATCCCGCTTTATCACTACCCGAAGGAGTCTCAAAGCAGCTAACATTCTCCTTTCCTTTTCTCCCCCACAACAAACACTCTGTGAGGTGAGTGGGGCTGAGAGACTTCAAAGAAGTGTGACTAGCCCAAGGTCACCCAGCAGCTGCATGTGGAGGAGTGGAGACACGAACCCGGTTCACCAGATTACGAGTCTACCGCTCTTAACCACTACACTACACTGGTGTGATGAGAGAATTAAATATGGGGCAGTTGTCATGTGGAACTTGCAGTTCCACCCCAGAAAACAAGTGAAATACGAGTTCTTTTAATATAACAGTGTAGAAATACAGTGTGTCATGCGTCATGTCCACCACACTGGGTTATGTATGGAAGTAAACCACACAGGGCGTGTTGTGCACAGTGAAACAAGGTCATTGATCAGTAGGCTAGTTAGCATTGGGACAGGTTTTGAACTGTTGAGAACTGAACATGTCCCCCTCAGCATAACCTCTGGTGTGATGTCGAAGTGCGTCAAAGCAAGAACATGGTGGGTTGCTTGGCTTCTATGACCCAAAAGGGCAAAAGGAAATATGTGATTTCTGGAAAGTAGGTGCTGAAGAGAAAGAGCTTCTTAACTCTTCCCTTGTAGACACTTTCCCTCTTCAACTCCTGCACATCCCCACCTTAACCAGGATTGTGTATTGGCTGCCCCAGTCTGTCGAGTGGGGGACAACGACCCATAGTGGGCAGTGAGGTCCCATTGCTCTCCCAGCTTCCAAACAAAGTGGGTCACTGGTGCTTACTGAGAAGAAGAGGCACAGGCAGAGGGAGCGTGTTCTGGGGATGTTCAGGGAGGCAGGAGAGGATATATTGTTTATTAATATCCTTCCTAACTTGCGCTAGCAAGTTCTATAACTTAGCAGAGTTTTACATTCCCCCTTTTATTTTATTTTTATAAATATTTATTGGGTTTTACAATAGAAATAAACATAATAAACAATGTAACATATATCTTAACATAATTTCACATTTTCTTTGGACTTCCTCACATCTCCCGCACCCACTTTCATCGTTATAACATTTTGTCAGCAATTTATTATCTTATTTGCATTCTTATATCCCTTCTATTTTTCATAATCTTCTAGTTCTCAAAAAAAAGTTATATTTTCTCAGTCTCACTTATTTTCTTAAGTCATCTAAATTAGTGGTGCTCAATTATTTTGGTCTAGCATCCTGTTTAGCATTCACTCAAGTTGCAATGTTTTTGTAAATAATTCTTAAATTTCTTCCAATCCTCCTCAGTCCTCTCTTCTCCCAGGTCACGAATTCTGCCGGTCATCTCAGCCAGTTCCATGTAGTCTATCAGTTGCATCTGCCATTCTTCCAGCGTGGGTAGATCTTGAGCTTTCCAATGCTTTGCAAGTAGTATCCTTGCTGCTGTTGTTGCATACATAAAAAATGTCCGGTCCTTCTTTACCACCCCTTGGCCGACAATACCCAAAAGAAAGGCCTCTGGTTTCTTAGTGAAGGTATATTTAAATACCTTTTTCAGTTCATTATAAATCATTTCCCAGAACGCCTTCACTTTAGGGCAGGTCCACCAGAGGTGGAAAAATGTTCCTTCACACTCTTTACATTTCCAACACTTATTATCAGACAGGTGGTAAATTTTTGCAAGTTTAACTGGGGTCATATACCATCTATATATCATTTTCATTACATTTTCTTTCAAAGCATTGCATGCAGTAAATTTCAATCCAGTACTTACATTCCCCCTTTTAAAGGCACAGCAGATAGCTGGTTGCAGGCTTGCTTGAGCCTCTAAATATTAGATTCCTGGTAAGTTCCCTTATATCCCTCTTAAAAGAATAAACATGCCACAATCTTGTGTAAAGTATATAAAAGATGTTTACTCACATCATCAGTTCACAGTTGGATCCCTGAAGGCAGACTTAGTTACAAAGTGGATCCCATATGGAGATAGTCCCAGTGTCCTCTGTTGGCTGCTGCTCCAATTATGGAGGAAGTCAAAGAGAGAGAGGGTGTTGCGTGCCTTGTCCTTTTTGTTACCTGGAGACGTAAGATCACACCCATCTCTAGTCACATGCAAAGGAAGTATGTCCCAGCCAGGAGGAAACAGGAAGTTTTTGACTGGCTGGACCAAACATTCCATCACATGCCCACTCTAGGAAAACAAGGAATGTTGTACTTGACTGCCAGCATGGTGTAGTGGTTAAGAGCAGTGGACTCGTAATCTGGTGAGCCGGGTTCGCTTCCCCGCTCCTCCACATGCAGCTGCTGGGTGACCTTGGTCTAGTCACACTTCTCTGAAATCTCTTAGGCTCACTCACCTCACAGAGTGTTTGTTATGGGGGAGGAAGGGAAAGGATATTGTTAGCCGCTTTGAGACTCCTTTAGGTAGTGATAAAGCGGAGTATCAAATCCAAACTCTTCTTCTTCTACTTATGGATCACATCCCACACATGTGGCTTTGTTGCCACATGATGCACCAGGCAAGCTCCTTGGATCTGGGCCTACCCTTCTCAGTCATCACCAGCCACCTGTTCTGTTGGGAAATGGAAGAGCTGCTACTGACAGTGACTGAAGATGTGGGTGTGCTGGATTGGAAAAGTGGCAAAAGCACATATTACAGGCTCCAGAAGCAAAAGCACATATTACAAAATACACCAGCGGTTCTCACTGGTGTGGCAGGAGGGGATGGCAAGCGCGGTGGGACGATTCAAGGTCAATCAATATTATATTTTGGGAATGATTCCTGTCCTTATGTAGCTGCATTATTTTATAGTTTATGGATGTCCCCTCATTATATTAAAGTAGTTGTGTTCTGTGTTATAAGTCAAGCTCTCTCCTTCTATCCAGAGAAGGATAGAATTTTTTTCATGTATGCCACAACAGCAGCAAGAATACTTATCGCAAAGCACTGGAAGACACAAGATCTACCTACCAGGGAAGAATGGCAGATGAAGCTGATGGACTACATGGAACTGGCAGAAATGACTGGCAGAATCCGAGACCAGGGAGAAGAGTCGGTGGAAGAAGATTGGAAAAAATTTAAAGTATATTTACAGAAATATTGTAAAATTAATGAATGTTAGAAGGATGCTGGAAAGAAGTTATATGACTTTAGCAGAAATGTTATAAAGAATTAAGTATGAATAGATTGACAATGGGTAAAGGTATAAACTTAAGGTTAAATTGCGTTAAGATAAATTATGGAACTAAATTTGAGAAAGAGGGAAAGGACTTGCTGGAACAATTAATTGAACTAGAATACAAAAAAGGAGGTGTGAGGAGGTCGAGGAAATAAGCAAATGAAAGATAAGGATATGAAAATATGGGGTCTTTTTTGTTTTGTTTTTCTTTTTTCCCTTTTATTTTTTTTAAAGGTTTGTGTTTTTTAAATGTTTGGTTTGTTTTTTCATGTTTTGATGTACTGTTGATGTTTTGTTTTATTGTACTTTCTTTTGTTTTTGAGGTTTTGTAACTGTTCATTGCTTGTATTTCTTTTTCTCTTTTTTTCTAATACTTAAACTCTAATAAATATCTTTTTTTTAAAAAAGAGGAAAAAAAATATAAGTCAAGCTCTGCTAGTTGTTGTTTCTTTTTGTTTTCCAATGTATTTCTTCTCAATTAAAAATCCGGTGTAGGACTTTGTGTTTATTTTCTCTTCATTCCCTCTTGCCCTTCTTTTTCCTCTTCTTTATTTTATTCCTTTGCCTATTCTTGCTTCTTTCCTATTTATCTTCTTTAGATTAGTTTGGCTTTGATTGCATTTTATGTAGAAAACTCTTAATAAAAATTGATTTTTTTAAAAAAATCGGTGTGGCGCAAGCAAGTTTTTATTCTGCAAGTGTGGCCCGGAGAAAAAAGTCTGAGTGACTGTGGAGAAAAGAGGGGGGGCGTGGAGTGGAAAAAACAATGGCAAAGGGGGATGAATGTGAGCAAATGCGTTTTTACACATCATCCTAGCTGCAAAAATAATATGATGGAGGGTTGAAACTAATCCTCACAAGCATATTATTAATGGAGAGGAAATCTAAACCTCACACACTTGTAATTATGCCTACAGTTTTGTGCCTGTACTTGTACATAATGGAAACCCAAATGTCTCTCTGCACCTGTTAACATAGAGCGCTGGATTTGCTGGGTGAGCAATACTCAGGCGTGGGTGGAAATTTGAAGCCGGCGGTGTGCTGCTCTTTTCACAGCACATGTAAAAATAAATAGCTGCTGCTCAAAATAACTCACAGTCTAATTTTAGATCCAATATGAATGGGAGGCAAAGCAGAATAGAAGGGAATGGTGTTGGAAATGATTGGAGGTTGCAACAGTAATTCAGTTTCTAGTTGAGTCATATGCACATCGTATTGGCTGAATGGGATACCTATTTATATGTCTATATAGCTATAAATAGCAAACTATGGATAATTAGATAGATAGTGCCCCCGTAACCTTTCACATAATTAAATGTATTTACGGACAGATAATAAATCCAAGACATTCATCAGATTGTGAAAATTTGCTTGAAATGCACTCGAGAGAAGCTTTTAATGGGCTTGAGCAACACAATTTACTGTCAAAAACAGTCCACAAATGTCGAAATGACATTGCTTTGAAATTTACATAAAGAAATTGCTCAACAACAGTGAGGATAGAACGAACAGCCAATAAACAGTGTTCGGCTTCGAGGCAATCAGGCTACTGCATTTAAAGACCAATAGCCTCCCACAGAAAATGACAATTTTCTCAAGTGGACAACCGCCACCTACTGTAGAAGCTAACACTTGGGGAACATGAATGATTTTGAGATGCTCTCTAAAGGTTGGAAAAGATTAATCAGAGCTAAGCTACACATTACACTCCCCACATCAAAAGATTTGGGTGGTCTGCTCATATGAAAACCTGCTTATGCTGGGTTTAAAATTGCACAGGGAGCCTACATTTCAAAACAAAACAAAACAAAGCAACAGGTGGCTCTCTACACACTCACCCTACATAGATTGGAGGGCGGTGGAGATTGCAGTGTGTGGAGTGAAGTTTAGCACACACTTCCACGCCTGTGTAAGATTGACGTGTGATCAGAATGACCACACAGGAATTCTGTGGGTTGAGAATTTCGAAACGCCCCTGAAGAAAGGCAGGAACGGGGTGCCTTTCTCCTCTTGTTTATCTCTGCCTCTTCTGTCTCATTTTTTGTATCCCACCGTCAAGTCCCAAAAGCTCAGAACGGCTCACCAAAAAAAAGGGGGGGGGAGGAAAAAGAGATGAAAAATTCATATGGAAAACCAATTAAGTTAAAAACAAGAGCACAAGAGAATGCCAGCATGAAAGAGACTTAAAGCTAACAGGTGCAGGGAAATATTTAAAAGGTCTTCACCTGACATGTAAAGATATGTCAGTCAACACCAGGCAAGTCTCCCTGGGGAAAGAATTCTATAACCAGGATTTTGTCTCCAGTTAATTGTCCCTCCACCTCCATCCTGAACCCCTAACTAAAGCATTAAAGGAGAGGTTAAGCAGAGATAAACAACAATCGGGAGCCTTCTGCCTCCCTGTGTGTTTTCCTAGTATCTTCTCCAACCTGCTTTGACTCTGGGTCTCTCTCCCCCACACTCAGCTCCGGGGTTGCTTTAATATCTCATCCACTAGAGGCTGGCTTATACATGGCTACATCCCACATATTTTTAAAATCAGTTGGACGCTTATTGAAATTTTCCATTACCTTTAACGATAAAATAGAGAAAATAGTGACACCCCTTGAAATTCAGAAACACAAGGGCATGGGAAACGGTGCTGGGTTGTGAATACAGCAAACACTATTAGCTGGGCTATTCAGGCATTATACTTGCAAGAAAAGCAACACACCAAAGGGGCTATGCTGAGCGGCTGCAACCAGCTGCTGTCAAGACATCAGTGATTCAGCAGCAGTCAAGACTCAAAGTTTGAGGCTGCAGAGTCTGTATCTAGAGAGCCAGGCTGAAGTTCAGCGTTCTGAGCCTGCTGCAGGACACCAGGAGACCACTAAGCCTGAGACTGAAAACCAGGGCCATCTTTACTCGGGGGTGCAAGGGGTGCAGGGTGCCTGGGCGCTGAATTCTGGAGGGCACCTGGCACCCTCCGCTGAAGCCGCCTAAGGGTATTGTATCGAGCTGCTATGCGGCAGCAGGGTCGGCGGCACCTTTGACACGACTGATCTCGCGCCGCCTGCCTGCTAATGGTGCTGCAGGGAGAGCTCTCTGGAAAGTCTCGCTGACCAAAGCCGGGAGATGATCGCCTTCACATTGCGTAGTGCCTTGCAATGGGCACATATCAGCACACATACACACAGAGATAAGATGCATCCAATACTCTGTGGGTCTTAATGAGTTGTTTTCCCTTCTTCCCTCTGTGCTACATCTTGTGCTGGTCCTGGGGGCTAACTGAGAGATGAGGTCCGAGTCCAGTCCGAGGTCGATGGTGCGGTATGGAGGCTGTCCGTCAAAGCTGTCGCTGGCAGGGAGTCAGGTGGGATCAGGAACTCTGGCAGAAGAGCAGGACAGGGTGCAGGCAGGAACAGGCTACCAACAACGTTGCTCCTGCAACCTGGGACTGGGGCTGACTGGCTTTTATCTGCCCCGAGGCATAGGGCGGCCCCGGTCCACAGGTGACTCGCCTCTCCTGGCCTGGAGGTGAGCACTCCTCCTGCGGGAATTTAGTTCCCTCCGCCTCTCTACCCTGAGCCACTGCAGCTCAGGAGAGGCTGGAGGGTTACCGGACTCAGAGGCAACCTTCTCTTTCCCTGACGGGGCTGAGAGTGGAGCACCTGCAGGCAATGGGTCCTCCATCACCTCAGGAGCCAGAGCAGACTCAGCTGGTGTCTGCACCTGAGGATCCAGCACAGGTGAGGACCCTTCAGGCTCAGGCCCCAGCCCTGGCTCAGCTGGTTCTGGAGGTGGGGACTCCTGTGCAGGCTGGGATTCTTCAGGTTCAGCCTCTGAGTCCGAATCCCAGGCCATCACACATCTTTACCTTTAGATTCTCTTGCTCCCATGATGAATAAAGTAAAAGAGAGAGACCCCTTTTAGTTTTCATTGCTTCTCCAGCCCTTCTTCTCAGCTCCATATTGGGATTAGTCCAAGAACATTGGTCAATGGTTTTAGTAATGCTTGACTTTTCCTTCTATGCAGCACCCAACACATTGTTAGCATGCAATAAATCTATAATAGCTGCCCCACTTGCCAGTGTAATGGAAGGAAGCAAAACTCTATTTAGTTAACCCTTTAGCCATACTAATCAATCAGGGGAGCAGGGGAGGACAGGTTCTGATTGGACAGAAAGTTTTTCCAGAAAGAAGATCCCTCGTGTTTTGTCAGGATCTCGCTGGAAAGTAGTTCTGCTAGTGGCTGTGCTTCTTGGGGACAACATGGGGACTCTGCCTCTTCCACTTCCACTAACCTGGTGGAAAAGGTGCTGCTTTTGACCTTTAAAGCCCTTCACGGCCTAGGACCCTCGTACCTACAGGACCGCCTCTCCCGGTATGCCCCACGGAGAGCCTCAAGGTCCATAAATAGCAACACCCTAGTGGTCCCAGGCCCTAAGGAAGTTAGATTAGCCTCAACCAGAGCCAGGGCCTTTTCAACTCTGGCTCCGGCCTGGTGGAACGCTCTGCCTCATGAGACCAGGGCCCTGCAGGATCTGATTTCTTTCCTCAGGGCCTGTAAGACAGAGTTGTTCCGCCTGGCCTTTGGCTTGCAGCCAATTTGATTCCCTCCCTCCCCCTCTTTCTTTTTTCTTTTTCCTTTCTCCTCCTGTGATGAGGTTTCAATATTTTAATGTTGCATTTTAATCTTGTTTTTAAGTTGTATTCATTCAACTTGTTTTTATTATTGCTTGTTAGCCGCCCTGAGCCCAGCCTTGGCTGGGGAGGGCAGGGTATAAATAAAAATTATACGGTAAATATAAATATAACCAAGATAGCTGCTTCACCCTGCCCCATGGGCAGGCTGGCTCTCGTCTCAGGGCTGCTCCCTTGCTTACCTGGCCAATAGTCCTCATCCCCTGATGTTACTCCCCACTGTGCACTAATTCTAAGGATCAGTGCAGGTACTCTGCACAGATGAAAGAGAGCTTAGGGCCTCAATTCACACTTCTTGCATTTTCCAAAACTGGGAAGAAATACTTTGCTGATTGTACCCATGTCTGTCTGTATCACACATTATTTACCTGGTGGAGGATATATGGCAGAGGATCTTCAGCTGTGTAAGCATATGAAATGGTCAACTATGTTGGCATGTGGTTACCAAACTCTTAACATCTATGAAGACTGTGTCTCTGAAATTCCAGTGTCTGGAAGTCCTCCAAGCCTAAATGAAGTTTTCAGGTTAGAGCTGGGATGAGAAAGCTGTGTCTTTCCATATGATGCTGAACCTCAGCTCGCATCAACCCAAGCCTGCATGGCCAATGGTCAGGGATACTGGGAGTTGTTATCTGAAATATACTCGGAGTCAAGTGTGAATTTCATGCTCTTTATTCAGCTCGTAGTAGCAATGAATGAAACTTTCCCCAAAATGTCTAGCTATATATACATTATTTACACAATGGGCCCCGTGTGATTGGCTAATTCCGGGCTGCTCCTGTAGGCCAATCAGGTTGCAGATTCACTTCATCCAGGAGCCTGATTGGCTGCTCCTGCAGGCCAATCAGGTCGCTGATTCACTTCCACCTGGAGCTGGATTGGGTGGCTCCTGTGGACCAATCAGACTGCTGCATTCTGGGTCCTATTGTTCTAGGATTCAGCTCAGTACATAACATTATCCAACAACATATGGAGGGCTGCAGGTTCCCCATCCCTGGGCTACAGCATTCCACAATACAACATTTGAAGAATTTGCATTTTTCATAAGATTAGGTGTCGTTTTTTGGTAGACCTAAAGACAGGCAAAAGTACAGCAGTGGAATTGCAGAAGCATATTTGCCAATCAGGCCCATAGCATGCATATTTAAGATTTTAGCACCAGTACATTAAAGAAAACCCATTAGAATAATTGAGGGTATACATTAAACACCGGCCTCTTCCAAATCCCTACAGCCAGCGCATTGAAACGGTGACATGATGAGTTAACAGTCTGTCAATCTGGCACAGTTTCAAGTGGCAGCAGCTGAGGTGTGCTTTAAAATAGGGATTTTTTAATTGGATTCAAAATCAATTAAAACCCCATTAGAAACATAATTGTAGTAATACAAATCATAAAATAATCTCTTTTACAATAAACTATAAAACCGAGGAAGCTTGCATAATTAATACTATGTATTACATGGGCAGAACGGTACCTTTCGACACTCAAAATGTAGCGAGGAACCGCACCTTCCCTCTGCAGTGTGGTCCAAGACAATCATCAAATTGGAGATGGCCATATGCAGACATTACATTTCTAAGCAATTTGGGAGGTTCCTGCATGAGAAAAACACAACATTAATTTCAACGGAGGCCAAAAGTGTGGAAGCCCAGAGGGTTCTCCACAAGGAGGCTTGGGGATTCAAGAAAATATTAATTCAGGTTGTTGAGAGTAATTCCTGCTCGGCAGGAACATCTGAGGAGTTTTGAGGGAACCAAAAAGTGAAATTTCTCAAAGTGCTTCCATGTATCCCTATGCAGCTGCTGCAAGATATCTTGTGGAACTGTTTAAGGAATTCTTTGTTCTTCTCTAACACTACAGACTGTAGGTATTGCTCATAAGGAAATAAAAAGTTTTCAAATAATACAATTTACTGCGTGACTCATCCACCTGGTAAAGTAAGAGAGAGTTTGTGCAACAAATATAGCCAAATCAGGACGTTTTTCTTAAGGTGAAATGTATAGGTTGATTCCTTCATAAATGAGAAATGCTTTTCAGAGGAGACAGTTCACACCTCTGTAGTAGTGATGAAAGCTTAATAATAATAATAATAATAATTTATTATTTGTAGCCCACCCATCTGGCTGGGTCTTTACCATGCAACAGCATTTGATTTATAAAAATTGGGAAAACAAGGCAATAGTAAAATTCTTACCACTTGGCCAGGACAATGCAAACAAATATTTAAAAATTTGTAAAAGTGCATGCATGGTAAATAGTTGCGTGCTATCACCCATAAGCAATTGCAAATCTTCATAAGCCTTTTTCAAATATAAATGATACATTTTTCCAAGAAATGTTTTGTGCTCCTCAGTTAGAATCCTAAATTTTGGTTGGCATCCCTAAAACACCTTCTTTTGTGGGTGTTTTGAGAACATGATTTTGAGTAAGATAGAAAACAGGCTTTGTTTCAATTAATTTGCACCAGGGTGTATCTGCCCTGGCCCATTCTGCAAAAGTATTATCAGAATTTGTTTTTGTCCGATGCTAAGAAATCTCTTTTAATGACCTCTGCCATTACTACTCCATAGAACAACAACTGCCAAGGTTGTCTTGTGATTTATTTGAATCAGTAAGTCTGCTGTTTAGAGACATACCCCAAGAAGACAGAGGAGGAAGAAAAACAGAGGCGCTATTGCTATGTAACTGGGGTTGAATCCACACTAGTCCTTTAGAGCTCTTGAGGCATTGCTTCTCTATAATTTGCTAGAAGTGGAATTAAAATAGTGATTCAGCATGAGTGCAACTATAGCAGTAAACTAATTAACAGTGCCCTTTAAAAGGTAGAGGTACCCGTGACCGTTAGATCCAGTTGTGGGCGACTCTGGGGTTGCACGCTCATCTCACTCTATAGGCCAAGGAAGCCGGCGTTTGTCCACAGACAGCTTCCGGGTCATGTGGCCAGCATGACTAAGCTTCTGGTGAACTTTCCTGCCAGAGCGGTACCTATTTATCTACGTGCACTTTGACATGCTTTCAAACTGCTAGGTGGGCAGAAGCTGGGGCCGAACAACGGGAGCTTACCCCGTCACGGGGATTCAAACTGCCAACCTTCTGATCGGCAAGCCCTAGGCTCTGTGTGAGCCAGTGTGGTGTAGTGGTTAAGACCGGTAATCTTGTAATCTGGTGAACCGGGTTCGCTTCTCCGCTCGTACACATGCAGCTGCTGGGTGACCTTGGGCTAGTCACACTTCTTTGAAGTCTCTCAGCCCAACTCACCTCAGAGAGTGTTTGTTGTGGGGGAGGAAGGGAAAGGAGATGGTTAGCCACTTTGAGACTCCTTAGGGTAGTGATAAAGTGGGGTATCAAATCCAAACTCCTCCTCCTCCTCCTCCTCCTCCTTCTTCTGTGGTTTAGACCACAGCACCACCCATGTCCCCTAACAGTGCCCTTTACCATGGCCCAAACCACTCTGTAAAGTTTACTCACTTGTGATCAGCAAAGACGTTGAGCAATGTTATTTGAAAGCTTCCCCTTTTTAGGTTGAGCCCATTTTATTGCTTCCTGATGAGCACACCTGAGACTGCGGTGAATAGCCCATAGTGTAGAGCCCTTCACTAATTGTCCCGATGTCTGTTTCTGCAGGTGGGTTACCTAAGTTACTGGTTTCCTCTCCTTTGTTTTCTTTTTATAGCAAAATAGTGCTAGTTCACTCTTAAAATAAAAAAGAGGAAATCCGTAATTAGAGTCCCCCACAGTGCCAGGTATACATATAAGCTAAACAAGCTATAGCTTAGCGCCCCACTCTCTTGGGCCCCCCAAAAAAATTTAAAGGAAAAAACCTGGATGTACATTTTCAAAATATAAGATAAAAAACAAACTATTACTATTTTGTTGTTGTTGTTTAGTCGTTTAGTCGTGTCCGACTCTTTGTGACCCCTGGACCAGAGCACGCCAGGCACTTCTGTCTTCCCCTGCCTCCCGCAGTTTAGTCAAACTCATGCTGGTAGCTTCGAGAACACTATCCAACCATATCGTCCTCTGTCGTCCCCTTCTCCTTGTGCCCTCCATCTTTCCCAACATCAGGGTCTTTTCCAGGGAGTCTTCTCTTCTCATGAGGTGGCCAAAGTATTGGAGCCTCAGCTTCAGGATCTGTCCTTCCAGTGAGCACTCAGGGCTGATTTCCTTCAGAATGGAGAGGTTTGATCTTCCTGCAGTCCATGGGACTCTCAAGAGTCTCCTCCAGCACCATAATTCAAAAGCATCAATTCTTTGGCAATACTTCTTCTTAATTGTATTTCAGTTCAACAATTACTTTGATAAAATAAACATTTTGTTATGTGCAAATGGCTTTAGATACCTATTAGGTCCATAAATTACCATATAGCATATATTTAACACAAAAAACAGCGACAATTTGTTTTTGACAAAGGACAGCTGGACATATAAACGGCCCCATCACCTTCAGTAGCTTAGGGCCTCATCAAACCTGGTCCTCCGTCAAAGAAGTCAGAAACAAACAGTGGGGTATGTAAGATAGACTATTCTGGCTGTTAATAGGTTCACTATGCTTGCTTCCCAAACCATGCCCATCAGGAAGCAATAGCAACTGGCCCAATTTGCCAATGGGAAGTGTTTGTTTAAAGGCACAGGTGTCCTTAGGTAAAGGTCAATGGCTCTTTGTATGTCTACACTAGACAGGCTGGTGCTACAAATGCATTTTACCAGCAAAAACCTAATGATCACTGGTAAGACAACAATGTCATCTGAATGACTAGTAAAAGAAAGGGAGGGAGTGTGAACAAAGGATTGTAATTCCAGCCCAAAGGGCTACATTTGGAAGCAACTTGGATCTCAGCTTACAAACCGGGATCAAAAGGCAGGGCCTGGGACTGAAATGGTTAGTGATTTCTGCTCAGTGCTACTGTGGGGCGTTTGAGTGAATCTTAATTTGCTTTAGCTAGAATTCTAGTCTAATTTTCCTGATATTTCCACTACCACTCATGTTTAATGTCACATTTTTCTTTATGGCAATGTGTTGTTAGATACATTCATTTCAAGCAAGGCATCCTTTTCCAATATATTCCTTTTTTTGCCAATGATACTTGAAATAAGTGTCCCTGTAAAGATTAAGTGCATAATTTAATTGTCCTTGTATCTGATGGAGAAAAAAATGATTCCCCACAGCAGCCTATTGACTCCTTCAACCTTGCCTCTTGAAACCTTCCTGAATGCAGGAGCTGATACTGCAGGTTTTGTATTTATAATGATTAATTAATTCTGTGCTAAGCAATGTTCCTGACTGCACGAACAAAATCCACTTTAGAAAACATAAATGACAGCCTGCCTAAAATAATTAACACCAGCGCTGATAGAATTGGGAATGTTTCCTCTCTCCGCTCTATGCTGGTGTGTTTTGAGAGACCGTAATTACAAAATATTTCTTACAAGCAAAAATGATGGCATTAAAGAAGAAGCATGATTCCTATAAAGAATATATGTTACAGGCGCAAAGGATCAAAGAGAGAAATGCTGGCTTAAAACGGAGATAGAACACAAGGATGTCTAGTAATTGACTGAAAAGGTTTTCTTTTCTTAGCAAGACAAACATGCCTGTGATATTCATCTCCTTGGAACTGGAGTTCTCATATTTGGTCTGCAAACAAAATCAAGTTCCAAGCATCAAAGCTGCACTTGAACCAGCCTTTGGATGAAGATACAGTGGTACCTCGGGTTATGAACTTAATTCGTTCCGGAGGTTCGTTCTTAACCTGAAACTGTTCTTAACTTGAGGCTAATGGGGCCTCCCACTGCCACTGCGCCGTCTGCACATGATTTCCATTCTCATCCTGGGGCAAAGTTCTCAACCCGAGGTACTACTTCTGGGTTAGCGGAGTTTGTAACCCAAAGTGTTTGTAACCTGAGGCGTTTGTAACCCGAGGTACCACTGTACATCAAAAGACTCATCCAACCAGCTTCTTGGGGCTAAGTTGAGTACAGTGGTACCTCAGGTTAAGAATTTAATTCATTCCGGAGGTCTGTTCTTAACCTGAACCTGTTCTTAACCTGAAGTACCACTTTAGCTAATGTTTCCGTGTTCACATACCTATTTTCACACAGGATTGTGTACCAAACGCCTCCACTGAGGGTTACAACAGAAACTCCAAATAGTAATTTCAAGTAGTTGTGGTGTTGTTTTGCTGTTTTTTTTGTTTTTGCTTTCTCCAGGATCCATCCCTCTGGGATCTACTCTGTGGTGATTCCGCATACGCTTTGCATGTTTTGAACTTGGCAGTAGCTCCATGCCTCCAGTATTTGTGTGCGGGCTATAATCAACATGGTCCACTGGCTGAAAGATATGTTTATGGAACAGTCCTTAGTTAATTCAAGGAATATTATCCTAGTCTGCAATCACCTAAAAATAGACCCCACTGAACACAGTAGGACTTACTTCTGAGGAAACTTTCTGAGGAAAGTGTAAGATCAGGCTGCACATCTTCAATACCCTCCAACATTTCCCTGGTGAAAATAGAGATGTCCTAAGGATAAGTGGGGACGCGGGTGGAGCTGTGGGTTAAACCACAGAGCCTAGGACTTGCCGATCAGAAGGTCGGCAGTTCGAATCCCCGTGACGGGGTGAGCTCCCGTTCCTGGGGCCCTGCTTCTGCCAACCTAGCAGTTTGAAAGCACGTCAAAGTGCAAGTAGATAAATAGGAACCACTCCGGCGGGAAGGTAAACGGTGTTTCCATGCACTGCTCTGGTTCGCCAGAAGCGGCTTAGTCATGCTGGCCACATGACCCGGATGCTGTACGCCGGCTCCCTCGGCCAATAAAGCGAGATGAACACCACAACCCCAGAGTCGGCCACGACTGGACCTAATGGTCAGGGGTCCCTTTACCTTTACCTTTAAGGAAAAGTGGGACATTCCGGGATCAAGTCTGCATCTTCCCAAGTGCCTAGCTACTTTCTGAGACGAAGGATGACATTATGTAGAGCATCTGACCTTAACTGTCTACACTCTACGGGAATACATGTAACTCCTGACCATTTACTCTAGTGATAAGTCCTGGTGAAAAGTTTTAAGGCACAACTCATGTCACTTCCTGCACTGGAAATGGGTGCATGAATGAGCCCTCAGTTCAGCTTAGGAAAGGAAAAGAATCTAGTCTAGAAGAAACTGATGCCTCCCTAACTTCTCATGGAGAGAACGACTTCAGAAGAATGTAGCCCTTATTCAAGTAGATCAGGCATGTCCAACAGGTAGATCGTGACCTACCAGTAGATCGTGGGGGTTTCCCAGGCAGATTGCGGTATGGAGTGACTGCCTTTGGCCAACCCTCCCCTAAAAAAAGTTCAACAACTCCAGGCAATGACAATGGGTAGATCAAAGCTGGTCTTTTTATACTGTGAGTAGATCGCAGTCTCTTGGGAGTTGGACGTGCCTGAATTAGATCAATACTATCTAATCTCATTAGTCCTTGTAAATAAGGATGAAAAGATGCCATGTTTGCCCCACAACAATGGAATTGAAAAGCACTACAGGTGTTTCAGCGACGCAGTTCGTTAATAGATCATAGAATCACAGAACTGTAGATTCTGACTCCAAGAGGCATCTAGTCCAACTCCCTGAAATGCCTGTTATGTTGAACTGAAGTGCAGAGGGCTATTTTGTGTGGGTTTTTCTACCTCAAATAAAAAGGGTGGGGAGGGGATCTTGAGAATCAGGCCAATGAACATAAATAGTACATGTGTTTTATTGCACATTATTTCATGTTCATGACGGGGTGTGTGTATACACCATCTCTGCTGCTAGGGAAAGCACATCATAGACAGTGTGTTGGGTACTGATCCTTGCAGTGTAATCCTATATTGCAGAAAGCTCCACTAAAAAATGTCCTGTTGAGTTCCATGGAACTTACTCTCAGGTAAAGGTATACAGCAGCATGCTTCTCCTTTTCATGAATTCTCAAATGTACCAGAATGCATCCTGTAGAGACATAATACAATAATTCAGTCTTGCAGTTTGGCAGATCCACCCACTATGTCTCCAGATCTCAGAAAACATCCTTCCAGTTTGTTTAGAAACATTATTATATATTCATTTTAAGGCCAGGCAGATGATCCTTTCCCTGCTTTCCAAATGGCAGTACCTGTCTGTGGATCAGTAAAAAGAAAAGAAAAAAAGAATGCACTCATTTAGTGTTTAAATGCTCAGATGACCCAACTCATGCAATATAAATAAATGTGACAAGAGCATAGAATGTGAATGTTGAATTTTCCCATGAATATCTAAGCAGATTATACAAAATTACACTACAAGTAGATGCTGACAGCTGGAGAACACGCAACACAGAGAAGCTGTCAGACCATGTCTCTATAAAGCATTTCCTTTTGTGTATAAAATTATTTGATACTGTCACCACAGTTCCCTCAGTCGGAATAACCATGGTCTAGTTTACTCTGATATTCAGCATTGTGCAAACCAACACAGAGCGTGACTTATCCGAATTCTGTGAATTCTTCATTAAATGTGACACATTCCCCAACTACAAACAGCAAGTTCTGCAATTAAAGTACATTACAAGTGGGGCCACTAATAAAGTGTTGCAGATTTACACCCACCACCTAACAGGAGAGCTCCTGCACAACTTGAGACCAGGTTACCTGAAAGACCACCAGCCCCTGTATAGACCTGTAGGATATCTTAGAGCGTCCAAATACTTCAAATGAAGCTGGATCATGAAGTAGCATCACTCTGGGCATTCTTGGAAAACAAAAATGGAAGCTGCAAGCACAAGAGGTGTGTTGAGGAGCAATGGCAAGTTTTGCTCCCATTCCTGAAATCTGTACCTATGCCCCAAAACGTGGAAGAGAACAAAGGACATTTCTTGCACGCATGCAGACAATTCAACACCTCCTTCCAGCATTAGCTCAATATTCTCCCACAGATAAAACTCCCTCAACATTTTTTTTTTTTAAGTTTTACTGCAGGAAAAGTTCTACCTAGCCTCCCTGACACAATAGTTTCCTATGTGCGTATAGTTTGTGGGGCAGCATTCTGACAATACCCCAAGTAGCCTGTAGTAGTATACCGGAAGAAGCAAAGATCACCAGTATTGAATCAATGATTCTTCAACATCAACTTCATTGGACTGGTCATGTTGTGGAGATGCCTGATTATCGTATTCCAAAGCAAGTACTCTATTCCGAACTTAAAAATGGAAAGCGTAATGCTGGTGGTCAACAAAAGAGGTTTAAAGACTGTCTCAAGGCAAATCTAAAAAAATGTAGTATAAACACCAACAATTGGGAAACACTGGCCTGCGAGCGCTCCAGTTGGAGAGCAGCCTTTACCAAAGGTGTCATGGGCTTTGAAGACACTCGAACTCAGGACACAAGGGAGAAACCTGCTAGGAGGAAGGCACGCTTGGCAAATCCACACCATGATCAACTCCCGACCGGAAACCAATGTCCCCACTGTGGAAGGACGTGTGGATCCAGAATTGGCCTCCACAGTCACTTACAGACTCACTGTTAAAACCGTGTTTATGGAAGACAATCTTATTCGGCTACGAGTGATCGCCAAAGAAAGAATTAGTAGTATAATCTAGGGAAAGCATTACCTCAATACAGTGCTGAAAAGTTCTGCTTCTTTCCCACATAAGGGTAAAAGGATAAAGGTAAAGGACCCCTGGACAGTTGATTTTGACTATGGGGTGCAGTACTCATCTCTGCTATTCAGGCCGAGGGAGCTGACATTTGTCCACAGACAGCTTTTCCTCTCCAGGTCATGTGGCCAGCATGACTAAACCGCTTCTGGTGCACGGAAATGCCATTTGCCTTCCTGCCGCCATGGTACCTATTTATCTACTCACAGTGGAATGCTTTCGAAATGCTAGGTTAGCAGGGGCTGGGATAGAGCAACCGGAGCTCAATCCATCACTGCCAACCTTCCAATTGGCAAGCCCCAGAGGCTTGGTGGTTTAGACCACAGCACCTTCCCACATCCAGCGACGTAGGTATGCTCAAGAAGTGTGAATAGTGTAAATAGCCTGTGCTTGTGAGGAACTGCTGATGAGGTTAGCAAGCAAGAGCTTCATGGTGTCTTCTGCTCTAATGAGACCAAAATTTGGGCCCCTCACTAAGAAAGTTTTGGGAGTTTCATATGTGTCAGGAATTGGACTCAAGGGGACGAGAGGGAAGAGGAATGGTGGAGATCACACCCACAACCACACACACACACCGTTCTACTGACACTGCAGGAGAAGAGTAATGCAGCATTGATTTCCAGCAGGGGTTTGAGGAGTTTGAGAAAGGTCACAGCTCAGAGATAGACCAACAATGGAGTTGGTAAGTGTTAGAAGAACGGGGAGAGGGAACAGAGGCAGGGCAACCAGCTGACACGTTGTCACTGGAGGGTATTTCTGACCCCCCTTCTCCCAGAACTCGGCATTCATTAAGAGTACAGGAGTTAGAGACAATTGGCCACAAACGGCCACCGTAAGGGGAGATGCTGTTGCTAAGAAGGAGGAAGGAGGAGCCCAGCTGGAGCAATGCCATTATCAGGGCTTGCTGTGTCTCTCACTATTATGAATGAATAAACTCATTAAAAAGGACTCTACCTTGTTTTCTAGGCTCTTGCTGCAACCGGGGGAGATATAGCTTTCCCGAAGCCTTGACAATATGTGTGCTGATTCTACCTCTCCCAAAGTTGCTTATTGTGATGGCCTGGGATTTGGACTCAGAGGCTGAACCTGAGGAATCTCAGCCTGCACAGGAGTCCCCGCCTCCAGAACCAGCTGAGCCGGGGCTGGGGCCTGAGCCTGAAGGGTCCTCACCTGTGCTGGATCCTCAGGTGCAGGCATCAGCTGAGTCTGCTCTGGCTCCTGAGGTGATGGAGGACCCATTGCCTGCAGGTGCTCCACTCTCAGCCCTGTCAGGGGAAGCTGAGGTTGCCTCTGGGTCCGGTAACCCTCCAGCCTCTCCTGAGCTGCAGAGGCTCAGGGCAGAGAGATGGAGGGAACTAAGTTCCTGCAGGAGAAGTGCTTGCCTTCAGGCCAGGAGAGGCGAGGCACCTGTGGACTGGGGCCGCCCTATGCCTCAGGGCAGATAAAAGCCAGCCAGCCCCAGTCCCAGGTTGCGGGAGCAACATTGTTGGTTGCTAGTTCCTGCCTGCACCCTGTTCTGCTCTTCTGCCAGAGTTCCTGACCTCCCCTGACTCCCTGCCTTGGACCCCGCTTCAGCTTTGATGGACAGCCTCCATACCGCACCCTTGACCTCGGACTGGACTCGGACCTCGTCTCTCAGTTAGCCCTTGGGATCAGCACACTTGTTTTCTTTCTGATGAGGCTTATTATTATTATTATTATTATTAATTTTGGTTGAGTTTTAACTGGGGGGGGGGGTTAACTGTGTGTGCATATTTCCTGAGAGTTGATTTGTGCACAGAGGGCCATAGAACTTTTAGTATATGTATAAACAAAGAAATGTATGCAAACTGAGACCATGTTGGCCTGATACACACCTAACCTATTCCGCACCAATCTCAGCATCAAGCTAAATGTGCAGCTGCTGCCACAAATGGTGGACACCTGTGTAGTTCTCCCTTCTGTAATCTATAGTAGAATGCACCTGTGCCCTGACATCACAAATTCAATAGATCCTTTATCCCTGCCGGGACAGCCACTGAGGGTGAATGAGTATCAGCAGAATGAATGGCATACGTAGGTTCTGCTAAATATTACAAAGACGTGGTTGCCATATTTGATGGTGCCACCTGTTTATTATAGTTTTTCTAACACCGAGGGTGGCTCACAACTACAGCCTCTCACTATGGCCACAGTTCCACGCACAACCCCATCATTTAGTGGATCCTGAGCATGAGCCTTCCTCGTGAGAAGTACTGTTGGAGCATGGCACAGCTATGTCATTAATGGATCCTGGTGAAGGTGGTCGTTTTGCATCCTCTTCATTCCATAATAAGGGGACAATTAAGATGAAATTGATCAGCTAACTTTTGTAGAGTCCCTAATGCCTGCAGATAACAAATAGCATCACTCACAGACCTTAAATGGGATGTTTAAGAGCAGCATAACTCAGCTGGATTGCAGCTGATTTTTTTTTTAAAAAAGGTAATTAACTTCTTCATCCAAAATAAACTTGATTGTTTTCACATCTTGGAAATAAAGCACAATGGGAAGGATGTCCCTAATTCTCTAGCAATAATCGGGTTCCCTTCAGCCATGTCACAGATACATGCAGGGACTATATTATCAGCTATTAAAGAGAGAAAGAGAAAGAGAGAGTGCAAAGCCCTCTTGAAGCAGCAGTAAGTCTGGGAAGAAAATGGTTACAATGATCTATGGAGTTCAAGACAGATGCCAGCTAAATCACTTTTGGAGGAAGCCAGACAGGCAAAATGAAACTGTTTGAAAGCATCAATTGAAGTGAGTCTACAGCCGGTTATCAAATAACTGTTGTTATAATTTGGTCAGGTAATCTGCTCCCGTTCAATCATATATTTTCATTTGTACAAGACGCGTAGACAAGGTACTGTTCAACTGAACGAAGAAAGTCACAATCTCATTTGTCATTCTCTCCACGCCCTTGTTTTTGCCCATCCTCAGTCCATTTCCCTGCTGCTGACACTCAAACAGACTTCTAATGCTCAAGGAAGGCTATCAAGTTGCAGTTGAAGCAGGGACGCCCACTCTAGAGGGCCGAGGTGTCTTCAGTCCCCCAAAAAAATATTCTTTGGAAGGGGGGCAGCCCCTCTCAATGTGGGGGGATGGGAAAGGCTGACAGCAGAGCTGAGCATGGTGGAGTTTCAGTGGCCAGCTCCTCCTGAGCACAAGAAAGGAGGAGCAGCCAGTCATTGAAGCCGTGCCATGGTGGACTTCACGCTCAGCCTTCTCCTGATGATACAACATTGCAAGTGTGTGGTTCCATTATTATCAATGTCATTATTATTAGTAGTAGTAGTAGTAGTAGTAGTAGTAGTAGTATAAGGTAAAGGGACCCCTGACCATTAGGTCCAGTCATGACTGACTCTGGGGTTGCAGCGTTCATCTCGCTTTATTGGCCGAGGAAGCTGGCATACAGCACAACTAAGCCGCTTCTGGGGAACCAGAGCAGCGCACGGAAACACCGTTTACCTTCCCGCTGGAGCGGTACCTATTTATCTACTTGCGCTTTGATGTGCTTTCAAACTGCTAGGTTGGCAGGAGCAGGGACCGAGCAATGGGAGCTCACCCCGTTGCGGGGATTCGAACTCCTGACCTTCTGATCGGCAAGTCCTAGGCTCTGTGGTTTAACCCACAGCGCCACCCACATTTCAGTAATATACCCAGTGCTTTTTTTCTAAAAAAATAATAATAATGTTTATTTTTTAAAAAGTTTTTTAAAAAATTATTAACATATAAAGCACATACATATACATTTACACAATACACATACACAACACACTACCTTATTTTCATAACATAAAACATACCTACATTACTCTATATAATACCTACCTATACTGTACATATCAACATACCTACACACCTAGCCCACATGGACACCCACCAAGTGACTTGGCTTCCAGCCGTTCTTGTTACGCTACTTTATTTTTCCAACTAGCTTAAACGCATTTCATTATTTCTTTAATCTCTTCTTCTAGCTTAACTTTACTCTCCTTTCACTCTAATCATTTTCTGGATTCACTCAATATCTGTCAGAAATTCTACTTTTTCCACGTAAATTTTGATGTATTCCTTAAAGATAGCCCACAAAAAATGGTACAAAAAAAATAATAATGTTTAGGGGTACGCTCATTTTGACTCAAGAATATCACCATTTTATAGTTCAAATTGGGGGAAATAAATACAGTAAATGGACAAAAGTACAAAGGACATGCATTACCTCATATTACAAAGCTAACAGCTCGCAGTAACTTCCACATTGGCATGAGGTTGTGTGCACTAACGTCTTCCCAACTTTCATCAGTAAAACACCACACATCCACATTCCACACTGCTTCACACATTAAACACTCGCTTCCACCTGAGACTGAGGAAACACCGTGACAGGAAATGAGGCCGCCATCAGTGGTGGAAACGGAACTGACAATTCACCATGCTAGAGACGAAACTAAAATGCTTAATTTTTTTAGTTTCTTCTCCCATTAGGTTCACAAAATGTCCCCCCAGAAAGGAAAAAAAGCCCTGAATATACCGCCCTATACCCACAGGTCTCAGAGCAGTCCACAAGATAAAATCACAATATAAAAATGCAAAATACATAATAGAAACCCCCACAACAACCCAATAACGCACACACACAACCCAGCAGCGGTGAAGCATATGCCCACGCTGCCCAGGGCAGGTGCGGTCCCAAGGGGGGGGCAGGTCGTGGAGGCTGCCATCCCAGGCGTGGGATAGCTTCTTGGGTGCATGGAGTGGCATGCACCCTGCAGCCAGGGGTGAAGTGAGCCACCAATGGCGGACATTTGGTGTCCCACCCGTGACTCCCAAGCCTCCCCCAGCTGTCAAAATGAAGGGGGAATGCTGCTGGCAAAGTGGCGCAGCTCCCCCCCTTTCTGCTCTGGGTGGGCTTGGGAGTCGTGGGTAGGTGGAGTGCCAAATGTCACCCCCCTCAGCGAAGGCACCCGGGACGGTCCACCCCAACCACACACCCCTTCTTCTGCCCCTGACGCCAGGCCCTTCAATCTTGGGCAAAAGTGGCGCCTCTGAGTTGAAGCACTGTATTTTTCACTCTATAAGGCACACTTTTTCCCTCCTAAAAATTAAGGGGAAATGTGTGTGCGTCTTATGGAGCGAATGCAGGCTGCGCAGCTATCCCAGAAGCCAGAACAGCAAGAGGGATCACTGTGCAGCACTCCCTCTTGCTGAGCTAGCTTCTGGCTTAGCCTCTCTGTCCCTTCCCCCACCTCCTGGAAAAGCCCCCAAGAGCAGCACTCCCTTTAAAGAGCCGCACACACGCTCCACGCGGCTTGTGAAAGGGAGTGCTGAGCAGAGGCTGGGATGCCTTTAAAGAATTTTTTCCCCTTGTATCCCCCCTCTAAAAACTAGGCGCGTCTTATGGTCAGGTGCATCTTATGGAGATTAAAATACGGTACTTATTGCCATCTAAAGAGGAAATGGGGGTGTGACTAGCTGCCATTATTCCTCCGGCTGTTGGCAGACTCCAGAGTGTGCTCCTCTGCTGCTAGGCTTGTCTATGCACACCTTGCCAGAACACTACCAAGGTACAAGGTGTCTGCTTATTTAAAACAACCTAAAGTACATGGTAGCCTCCCTGCTTTAACACCTCCCTGCTTTAACAAGACTTGACAGCTTCAGGACCAAGAACATCAAAGCAATTTATTGCATTTTTTAAAAAAAGAAGAAGAAGAAGAAAAGAAGAAGAAGAGCAATACAGAGATTTGGTTCGCCCTATACATGCCATCTTCTTTCTTCCGGATAATGGGGACTTCAAAGACAAATGGGGTAAAAGCAGTTGAACTCATTGATTGATCTTTGTCTGGAACATTTAAAAGAGAAACCATACCTCCCAGATATTGACCTGAAAAATAGTGTTCTGCTTATGTAAGCAGTAGTATGCAGACAAGAGTGATATTTCTCCAGCTGTGTCAAATGCTGCGGAACCGTTCGTGCAACTTTCAAACAGACCTCAGTTGATAATCACCTGATCGTATTACCAAGTGTCAGGAGAAAATCTGACCCTACTGGTTGGTTTTTTTTCAAAGAAATATTGGGATATTTCATAAAATTAGCTAGCAGCTGAATCTGAATTATCACATTGATTTGATTCAAAATATAGAAACTAAGGCTATATCTGCAGTACAGATTTCACCTTTCCCACACAGTTTAATTGTCACAATCCCCTAACCCCATTCTCTTTCTTTTTCTTCTTTTAATTTTAGAATTTTTATTGCAAAGTAAATACATCAATACCAAGCCATACATAAAGAATAATATGCAGAAAAATGAAAAAAATAAAAAATAAAAATAAAGAAGAAAATAAAAAAATGTGAAGTAGACAGTAAAAGAACAAAGAAAAGTATAATATTTCAATACAATAAACACTATTTTACAAAATAATAATAGTAATAGCCTTTCATCTCTCTCACAACACTTCCTTTCACATTTCATATTTTTTCTGTATTTCAGTATTATTTTCATCTTGTCTTTCTAAATAACCATTCAAGCACTTCCAGTCCTTCTTGACTGTATTCATTGGCATTAGTCTTATTATATCCGTCAATTTGGCCAATTCCAAATATTCACATAATTTACATAACCATTCCTCTTTGGTTGGTACCTGGTTAGCCTTCCAGTACTTAGCCAACAGGATTCTCACCACAGATGTCACGTACAGGAAGAATTTAGTATTTTCTCTAGAAATATCACTATTCAATACTCCCAAAAGGTATGTTTCTGGTCTTTTGCTATGTGAAGTTCTTGGTAACTTTTTTATTTCTTCATGGATCATGTCCCAGAACTTTCTGATCTCTGGACATGTCCACCACATATGGTAGAAGGTTCCAATCTGCTTTGTGCATCTCCAACACTTATTACTAAGCAATTTGTTCATTTTAGCCAATCTCTCATATGTTAAATACCACCTATGGTGCATTTTCAGGTACTTTTCTCTTATTAAATAACATGCTATAAAATTAATATTTTTTTCTCCACAGTTTTCCCCACTCTTTATATTCAATTACATGCCCTAACCCCATTCTCATCAGTACTTAGTAGGAAGTAAAAAACCTGGCACGCTCAGAGAACTATAATTCCCAGGGCTCTTTTTAAAGATACATGGCACATAGCAATATGTGCATTCACCTCAAATGAGGCAACTACCTTTGCATTGGAGATGTAGTGTCTGAGGGCAAGTCCAAAGCAGAGCTAATCCCTTTTTAACACCATCTAAACTACTGGCGGGACGCAGGTGGCGCTGTGGGTTAAACCACTGAGCCTAGGACTTGCCGATCAGAAGGTCGGCGGTTTGAATCCCCGCGATGGGGTGAGCTCCCATTGCTCGGTCCCTGCTCCTGCCAACGTAGCAGTTCGAAAGCACATCAAAGTGCAAGTAGATAAATAGGGACAGCTCCAGCGGGAAGGTAAATAGCGTTTCCGTGCGCTGCTCTGGTTTGCCAGAAGCGGCTTAGTCATGCTGGCCACATGACCCGGATGCTGTACGCTGGCTCCCTCAGCCTATAGAGCAAGATGAGCATGCAACCCCAGAGTCGGTCACGACTGGAAATAATGGTCCGGGGTCCCTTTACCCTTTACCTTTAAACTACTGGTGGGCAATGCCCATCTTCTCCTTGGACTCGCAGCAGTTCACAGTTCTTTAGCTGATGTCTCCAGCAACAAGCAGCAACTCTTGTGTATGAATAACCTCCCCTCCCAATCAATACCACAGGCTGAATTTTATTACAATTATATATAACAGTACAGTCAGCATAAATGTATGGTATATGGTACAGCTTACAAAATTTCTTAATCAAAGGAGTCTAGCATCAAGTTTCACCAGGATAATATGTGTAAGAAAAGAATATTAAAAGCACGAGGGCATTTGCGTCTGTTCTCCTGACTGAATTCACCAAATAAGTAATAGAAATGAGCCACTGAAGTGCCAAAAAAAAAAAAGCATAAAGAAAGAAAGAAGTTGGTAGGTTCCATTCCTGACCCCTGTTCTCAAATTACTCCCAGGCCAACATTCAACTTGACTGCATCTTGTACGTTATCATTCAAATAATGAATCAATGGACTCCAATTCTGTATGAAAGGATCGTATAGTTGCCTTCCTTCTTTTTATACGGTTCCCTCATTGCGTGAAACAAAGCTACAGGGAACCAGGCAGAGGGCCTTCTCAGTAGTGGCGCCCGCTCTGTGGAATGCCCTCCCATCAGATGTCAAAGAGATAAACAACTACCTGACATTCAGAAGACATCTGAACGCAGCCCTGTTCAGGGAAGTTTTTAATGTGTGACATTTTAATGTATTTTTAATCTTTGTTGGAAGCCACCCATAGTGGCTGGGGAAACCCAACCAGATGGGCGGGCTACAAATAGTATATTATTATTATTATTATTATTATTATTATTATTATTATACACAGAGAGAGAGAGAGTGGTACCTCAGGTTACAGACGCTTCAGGTTACAGACTCCGCTAACCCAGAAATAGTACCTCCGGTTAAGAACTTTGCTTCAGGATGAGAACAGAAATTTCATGGTGGCAGCGGGAGGCCCCATTAGCTAAAGTGGTACCTCAGGTTAAGAACAGTTTCAGGTTAAGAACAGACCTCCAGAACGAATTAAATTCTTATCCCGAGGTATCACTGTATAGGGATTAAGTTTGTCCATATAGACCAGGCTTCCTCAACCTCTGCCCTCCAGATGTTTTGAGAGTACAGTTCCCATCATCCCTGACCACTGGTCCTGCTAGCTAGGGATCATGGGAGTTGTAGGCCAAAAACATCTGGACGGCCATGGTTGAGGAAGCCTGATATAGACCAAGCTCCAGACTTTTTGAGGGCAAGATAATTTTTCCTCACAGGCTGGATTTCCTGTCACCTGCCCTTACTTTATAACACAATGCTTCTCAACGGAGTCAGTTCACACAATTAGCTGCAAGCTATGTAATGTTGAACAATCAACTTGACTAGGCATAGATTCTGGGCAAAAGGTAATTAGAAACGGTAGCAAAAATGGCATGGTGCTGAAGTTCTCCCAGGCAGAACTGACTGTATCCTACATGTGAGTGCTGTACCTTTCTGAAAGCCACTAGCCTATTTAGCAGCTGTACTGACTTATCCAGTGTCACACTCTTATTTTTGAACTAGTTCCTCCTGGACCAAACCCCAATGTGCCTTGCTGGCTCTTGCAATGTGCTTGGCTGTGGGTTCTGGAAGATCTGCTGTCTGCCTTTTCCACCTGGCCTGAGAGGGCCCTGACTGACTCCAGCTGCAAAAACAGAGGCTGCTGAACAGATTCTTGAGCTGGGGAATTGTTGGGCTGGATAGCTGCTATTGATATTAATTTTTCCATATCTTTATGGGGGGAGGGTACTTTTAAACATTTCCCAAAAGTAGTAGTTTCCCATCTGCATGCTTAACTGGCAAGCGGGGAAGGTTCAAGCATCTACAAAATTTTAGATCTTATTATGACTCGTGTGGAAATTTTTCAGTTAGGTTGTGTATATTTTGATGTTTTATTCATTGTTTACGACCACCTCTGTTGTGTTGTGATTATGTACTTTTTCCTGCTGTAAGCTGCCTTGAGCATGGTCTGAACTATGGAAGCAAACAAAATTATGTATGTTATGTATGTGTGCTAGACATCCATATGCAAGTGCGGAAGCCAACAGAGATATGTGCTGAAGACATGGGTGGTTTCCATATTCTGTACAAAACAAAGAGGAGAAATTTTCAGCTAAGTAGGGTAATGCTAAATATTCTCTAGTTTCCATATCAGCTTCAAATGCAGAACACTTGGTGCTGGCAAACAAATTATCCACAACATACTTATCACTTGAACATTCATGTTGTTTTGATGTTTGCACTGTGCCTTTTTGCTCCTTGTTTGCTGCCTCTTCTGTCAGTTATATTCTTATTTTCTGCTCTCGGTCTCCTTGGCTTCATCTGCCCACATTGTCCCTTAATCCAACTGCATGGGGGCAACCCACGTGATTTATGTCATCATGAGCTCATTGGCAAAATCACGAGGTCCATCACAGCCAACAGGGTTACATGGCAGCAGGGCCAAAGGAGGAAGGAAATGGCAACAAGATGAACAGCTCTGAAATGATGCAAATATGTTGGAAAAGAGTGCAGAGAAATCACTGAAGATGGGGGGAGGGTGCTTTTAAACATTTCCCAAAAGTGGTAGTTTCCCATCTGCATGCTTAACTGGCAAGCGGGGAAGGTTCAAGCATCTACAAAAGTTGGCTAGTTAACAATCCAGCTGAATGTATTAATTTGCAAGTTTTAAATTATGATATGGAATTCATAATGCAGGAACCTAGCGTTAAATTATAGCAGGAAAAATCTGTACGAGTTCTTGTTTTCCATTTTTAGCGAGGGTGAATATTCTACATTATTAACATCATTAACTTCTTTCTCGCAAGTGGTCTACTAACTATTACCCTAAAATCGAAAAACACAGCAAGCTCCTAACACTGTGCAACAGCGAGAAATCCTTAAAGCTATTCTAGATAGTTGGAGGCACGCACACACACACAAAAACTACCAATGGAAATTATTCCAATAAGTGTAAAATTATTATAAAACTGTCACATTTCTAATATTTCATATCACTCCCTGACCATAAGCTCCGCAGCTATAAAAGCAATATCTCTGTCTTTTCAATGTACGGAAATGATGGTTTGCATTCTACCAGGCTTATGGTGGTAAAATGCCTTTAATTATGTTCCAGACGGCTGTTGGTAAGGAATTCTTAAACTCCCATCAAGGTCAAAGCTTTACTTTCTTGCTGATCCCAAGATCATCAATCTGTGATTCCTGTTTCACTGACATAATATCTGTATTATTCTGGAGAAACACTATATTACTGTGCAGTCCTCGGATAGCATCAACGGTCCCTAAAGGTTCGGATGCGACAAACTGATGTCTTTTTCTCCTTTACTAGTCTTTAAAGGTCAGCTAGACTGAAACCTAATGTATGTGCTTATTTCGTATGTGAACAGATAGTATATCACGGCATTATATTGGCTGGGGCGGGGGTGAGTGTTGGCTGGAGTTGTGAATCTCAAGCATATGGAAAACAGCAGCAGCATCCTACAAACTTCTGTTTCCATTGACACATTGCAACACAAATGAGGGGGTGGAATGATTGGTTGCCAATCACGGCTGTAACTGGGCACCTTGAAAGCCCTGTGTAGTTTTTGTTGAATTTAAACGATTGCTAGCTATTCGGCACACAGTAATACACTCCTACTCCCAAACCATTAATTTAAACTCTGAGACACCAAAACTCAAAGAAGAATCATCTTCATGGATCACTGACCTTGTTAACAAGTATGAAATAGAATAAATTGTCTTAAAGTGATGCCCACTAGCTGTGCAGTATTTAAGTGCCTGGTCATATATTCCTGGCATTGTTGTTGTTTAGTCATTTAGTCGTGTCTGACTCTTCGTGACCCCATGGACCAGAGCACGCCAGGCACTCCTGTCTTCCACTGCCTCCCACAGTTTGGTCAAACTCAAGCTGGTAGCTTCGAGAACACTGTCCAACCATCTCGTCCTCTGTCGTCCCCTTCTCCTTGTGCCCTCCATCTTTCCCAACATCAGGGTCTTTTCCAGGGAGTCTTCTCTTCTCATGAGGTGGGCAAAGTATTGGAGCCTCAGTTTCAGGATCTGTCCTTCCAGTGAGCACTCAGGGCTGATTTCCTTCAGAATGGAGAGGTTTGATCTTCTTGCAGTCCATGGGACTCTCAAGAGTCTCCTCCAGCACCATAATTCAAAAGCATCAATTCTTTGGCGATCAGCCTTCTTTATGGTCCAGCTCTCACTTCCACACATCACTACTGGGAAAACCATAGCTTTAACGATACGGAACTTTGTTGGCAAGGTGATGTCTCTGCTTTGTAATTCCTGGCATTACAAAGTCCTAATTTCAAGATGGTGGCTATGGGATAACACTACCTTGCCTTTGCCTGGATAGCAGTAGCCCCATTTTTGTTGCATTAAAAATGATCTAGCAGAGCAATCCTAAATTGGACTGGGGAGAATGCTCCATGTAGGACTTAGAATAATAACAATGGACTACACTGTGGCATGGGCTGGTTTGATGCAGAAGGAACCAGCTGGGGAACCCCCAAGGGAACCCCAAAAGGAAGAAGGCTCAGAGCCAGGGAAGTGGTGGTGGGATGAGAATGAGCGGTCAGAGGGAGAAGAAGAAGCAGGCTGGGAAGAGATGTCAGAAGCTGAAGAGGGAATGCCGCAACAGGGCTTAGTGAGCAGGAAGAGGCTGAGTCAGAGGGCAGTGCAGACTCAGCGGCAGGAGGTGGAGCAGGAGACAGAGATGAGGCAGGCTGCTGAAGAATCCAGGGAGTCTCCCCCTCTGACTGAGACCAGCTCCCCTCCCCACTGGTCTCTGAGAACACGCAGAGCAATGAAGAGGGCTGTCAGGCTTCAGGGAAGAAGATAAGCAGAACAAAGAGAAGGGAGTCTCCTTACCAGTTATAACCTTTAACCTAAACATTTTATAAGTTTGTTATGCACTACTCTCTGTGTCAGTAGAAAAATAATAATTTTAGACTGCACACCCTTGTATGGCTTAAGATATTTTGTTGTTGTTGTTTAGTTGTTTAGTCGTGTCCGATACTTCATGACCCCATGGACCAGAGCACGCCAGGCACTTCTGTCTTCCACTGGCTCCCGCAGTTTAGTCAAACTCATGCTGGTAGCTTCGAGAACACTTCGAGAACACGTTAAGATATTTAACGTGTGTTAAATTTCACACAGCCATTTTCACACTCAATAATAATAATAATAATAATAATAATAATAATAATAATATCTTTATTGTCATTGCCCCCTTCGGGGACAACGAAATTACTTGACTGCTCCATAAAAACTCTAATTAATCAATACAGTATAATACAGCAAGGGAGATTAGATGACTTTCAAAGTCCGGGCTTCCCATTCAGGGCCGAGATCGCTCTGGAGAAGAAGCTATTCTTATGACGGCTCGTTCTTGTCTTCATCGTCCTGTATCTCCGTCCCGACGGCAAGAGCTCGAAGTGACAGTGACCAGGATGCGATGGATCTTTTACTATGTCCAGTGCCTTCCTATGGCACCTTGTGGCATAAATCTGCTCTAAGGTGGAGAGTGGGCAGCCAACAATGCTCTCTGCTGCCTTAACAACCCTGCACAACCCCATCCTGTCCCGGGTAGTACAGCCACACACGCGGAGAATGGGGATGGAGATGTGGGAGTCAGGCTTGCACATTCCTCTGAACCTGTGTGCAGACCTAAAGTGCATTCAAACTGTTTTTGCGCATGCTATGATCTGCACCCTGAATTTTGTGAGCATACACAGGGATCCAGGTTGTGGTCTGTACATATAGTTTGAATGAAAGTGCAGGGGTGTCAGGCTTCAGGCAATCGGCTTCTTCAACACCCTTTTGGCAGTAGATTAGCAGAACAAAGTGAAAGGAGTCTCTTACCAGTTAGAAATTTTAATGATCACAGAGAGAGAACAAAGAATCCATTTCCTAGGAATGACGGTGCTCCCAATTAAGGGTTCCACCTACTTCCTTCCACGTCACCCACGTCACTACTGCGTCTTGCAACCTGATCTCATAACCGCTGTGCTTTCTGTGCTACCACCTTATCTGCTCTTCTTGACCTTGGACTGGGCAGATGGACACATTCCAGAGACAGTGAGTCTGTTAACTCTCTCTCCCCCAGTGCTTCCTCTCCAAGCTGTTCCCCCTCCAGTACTTCCCAGCTTCTGCCTTCTGAACTATGTCCCTCTGCAAACCACGGTTCCAAATCTATACCATCCTCCTGCTCCTGGGAAGACTCAGGATCCTGATCAGGAGCAGGGGAAGGGGGAGGCTCCCACCATTCCTCCTCAGAGAAGCCCTCCTCAGCATGGTCCATGACAAGGGCGGAGCTATGAGAGACAAGACGATGAAGCAAGAGGAGGGAAGACAAGGGATGCAGAGCTACCCCACCACTGCAGCTGAGACCAGTACTCCTTGAGCTTTTCCACCCCAGCTGGTCACTGGAGGAGCCTAGGTTTGCTTATTTCCTCCCACTCCATTTCACCCTTTGTATTGTAAGCAGCGACTATCTTTTAATACATATTTGTAAGCCCCTCTGGGAAGCTTTGATGGGTGTAAAGAACTGAAAAAAATTGTATGGGCATTGGGATGGGTGGGCAAGACTACTTAATTCCAGGCTACTTCGTGGATCAGTTTTAATCATCTAGAAAAGCACAAACCCATATTATTTACCTTAACATTATTTTTACCTCTGCATCCTGCACGATGCATTGGTTCCTTAATGGGTGATAACCATTTTAAACTGCAGAAATTAAATACAGATTCAAACAGGTAAGTGAAAACATCCAAGGCTCACAAACATAGAATTGATTTTGTTACCAGTAATTAATATTAATTAAGGCTGAAGTTTCAAGGTATGAAACAACTGAAGCAATCGGCAGGGTTCGGTCTCCTATTTGTCAACTTTTATTTGAAAACAGCAGGAGAAGCTTTGATCCGAACAATATTTAGCCTCAAACCATCATGCAGATTGTTTTATCTGGTTGTAATTGTAAAAAGACAGCTTTGGTCGAAGCTTCCGAACACTTTTTATTGCTAATTTTGGCTGTAAACCTGTTAATTAGTTACTAGTAAAACGTTAGTGAATGGAGCAAAAAGGACCCATCTGTTTAAGATTACAATGATGTCTTCTGGGCATAACATTTTAAAACAATGGCGCTAATCACTGTATCATCTATTTATTGTAGAAAACTCACACAAACACTCCTTTGCCTTCATATCCCAGCACTTTATAATGCCAAAACCAGTACCTCCAAAACTTCTTTTTTACTTAAAATAATGCATACACAATTTAACATGGCACATATTCATCCCCACTGCCCACCTCGCTGGAAGTAGATTTCTGGCTCAGCCGGGGTGGGGTGGGGGCCTTCTTCAGGCCTGAGGGTGGGGTTTTCCTCCCGCCCTTTGCAGCTGTGAGACTTCTGGAACTATTCAGCATCCAACTGCGTTCTGGAGAGCTGAGACTCCAGAGAGGACCTGCATGAAGACTTCCCCCATCCAGGTGTTCTCCAGGGGAATATAAGGAGAAAAAGTGGGGCATTCAGCACCACAGTCCTCACTTGCCTTTTGCACCCACCCCCTGTAGTTGGCAGTTGCAAAGCTATTCTCATGGATCAGAATGCTGCCCTTCTTGGACCTAGGTCTGTGGGTTTCGCCTACCTCATAGCAGTCATCACAACTTTAGGGTGGAAGAGATATTAGGCTGGATCGGTGTGATCTCAAGGGGTGTGGAACACCAAACTGATGTGGCAGGAGAGGATGGCAGGTGTGGCAGGAAGATTCAAGGACAATCCAAGAAACATTTAAACATTTCAGCATGGTATAGTACAGTATAGTATAGTATAGTATAGTATAGTATAGTATAGTATAGTATTCAAATAATTTTATTTGCAGAATACTTGAATATATCTTTTCAAAATGAGAACAAGAGCATCAAGTGAGGACAACCTTAGCTATTGTTTGTAATTATATTTGAGGAATGATTCATGTTCTTATGTAGCTGCATTGTTTTATAGTTTCGGGATGTGCCATGATCATAGTTGTGTTCTATCAAACACTTCTAGGAGTTGTTTCTTTTTGTTTTCTGGTGTATTTCTTAACAATTAAGTGCTCTCAGCCACTGCCATGGTGGACATCTAATAATGGGCAGCACCAGCCATGAATCAACCAACAGATAGGCTGGTTGGTCAATGGGCACATGCCCAATGCCCATACCAAACCTATCTGAATGTAATCAATAAAGTTGTGGTCTAATTCAAACCAATGCATGTTTTCTGATCTGCTACCTCCTGATACCTTCACTGTGCTTCACTGCAAACACACTTTGTGAATATGGTATCGTTTGAAGCTATCTATCGATCTATCTATCTATCTATCTATCTATCTATCATCTATCTAATCTATTTATCTATCATCTATCTAAATGTGTCTAATATTTTTGACTATGGCCTCTCCTGCTAGATGTTCCATGAGCCACTATGGACTGATTACCGTATTTTTCGCTCTATAAGACGCACCAGACCACAAGATGCACCTAGTTTTTAGAGGAGGAAAACAAGAAAAAAAATATTCTGAATCTCAGAAGCCAGAACAGCAAGAGGGATTGCTGCGCAGTGAAAGCCGCAATCCCTCTTGCTGTTCTGGCTTCTGGGATAGCTGTGCAGCCTGCATTCGCTCCATAAGACGCACACACATTTCCCCTTACTTTTTAGGAGAGAAAAAGTGTGTCTTATAGAGCAAAAAATACGGTAAATGCAGAGGAATGGTGGCGCGAACCAAGCACCAAGAGAAGAAGGTTCAGAGCCCGGGAGGTGCTGGTGGAATGACGACGAGTGGTCAGAGAGAGAAGATGGAGCAGACTGCGAAGAGGAGGTGTCAGAAGCTGAAGAAGTGACGGGGCCTAGTGAGCTGGGAGACTCTGTAGCAGAGAGAAGTCCAGAATCGGAGGCAGAAGCCAAAGCAGGTGAGTGGGAAGAGGGAGACCAAGAGGCAGGGATGGGTTAGGCTGGTGAAGAGTCATGGGTGTCTCCACCTTCTGCTGCAACAAGCTCTCCTCCCCACTGTCTCCCAGAACCAGAAGAGGGCTGAAACAGATGGAACAGCATCAGGCGGCATGCAAGTACAGTCTCCAATTGCTTGGGTAAAGCCCTGAAGAGGAAGAGCTATAGACAGCTGTGGGGATGCAGGGACTTTTAGTCTCAGCAGTTGATTCATGAGTTAAGACCAACTGGGGATGAGCTCATTAGGCCTGACATTCAGTCAAGTCTGTGAAGATCATGTTTTTCCTAACAAATACTTGTTAGGAAACAACATAACACCGAGACCACATAACACCAGTCTTGAAAGACCTACATTGGCTCCTAGTACGTTTCCGAGCACAATTCAAAGTGTTGGTGCTGACCTTTAAAGCCCTAAACGGTCTCGGCCCAGTATAGCTGAAGGAGCGTCTCCACCCCATCAATCAGCCCAGACACTGAGGTCCAGCTCCGAGGGTCTTCTGGTGGTTCCCTCACTGCGAGAAGCCAAGTGACGGGGCCTAGTGAGCTGGGAGACTCCAGGCAGAGGGCCTTCTCAGTAGTGGCACCTGCCCTGTGGAACGCCCTCCCATCAGATGTCAAGGAGATAAACAACTACCTGACATTCAGAAGACATCTTAAGGCAGCCCTGTTCAGGGAAGTTTTTAATGTGTGACATTTTAATGTATTTTTGGTCTCTGGGGAAGCTGCCCAGAGTGGCTGGGGAAACCCAGCCAGATGGGCAGGGTACAAATAATAAATTATTATTATTATTATTATTATTATTATTATTATTATTATAGCTCCAACTTTGAACGATGTGATTTTCTGCCTGCTCGTTCTGTGACGTGAGCTATCTGCAAGGAGTCTGTGTTCACAGCCAAGTCCTTGTGGGCAAAAAATCCTGCCACACTGAAAGGGAAAAAACCCAAAAGGATGCTCCGGCCATCAGGAAGGCGAAGAGGGTACAATGACCAGAAGACGCAGCCCTATTCCATTGCTCCACTCTGGGCTGGCATTGTGAGGGACTTACAATGGCCCATCATGAGATTTGAGCAATCAAGGTCTATACAAGAGCTTGTCCCACACTAGTATTTTTTTCTTTTCTTTTTTTTTCCAAAAATTTTATTGCTTTTTACAATACTATAGACAAACAAACACACAAAACAAACAAACAAACCAAACATAACAAACATAAATCATAACCTTATTAAAAATAACAGTTATTACCGGTAATTTTGTAGAGCAACTTCCTCATTTCCCCTTGGCTGAATTTCATTGCATGTCCTTATAACGGTTTTCCAAATCCCAACTTTTGCTCAGTATGTTTTTCAGCCAGCAAAGCTGTGCAACCTGGGGACCAGGAAGAAATTTTGTTCACACCGTCCTTATTGGCAATGGATGGGCACATTTGCCACTTGCCATGGGGTAAGCCTTCTTTTGATAGTTTAAGACTATCATTTCTTTAGACTATCAACTATAGCAGCCATAACTGGTGAAGTTATGCTTCTGTCTTAACGGGAGCATTGTGTGGTGAGTTTTCATGGTGCTGGGGACCTGCCATTTGTAGACATGTGGAATGGTGGGGCAAAGACTGACCAGTTGACCTGGGTGGCTCTCAACCCACCCAAATGGCTAGGTATGAGGCTTAACTACAGGACAATAGGCTCAAGTGTGAGAGATCAGCTGGTAGAGCATGAGACTCTTCATCTTAAGGTCGTGGGATCAAGCCCCATATTGGGCAAAAAGATTCCTGCATCGCAGGGGGTTGGACTAGATGACACTTATGGCCCCTTCCAACTCTACCTTTCTATGACTCTGTGATTTGCAGCAGGCTATACGGATGCAGGTGGCGCTGTGGGTTAAACCACAGAGCCTAGGGCTTGCTGATCAGAAGGTTGGCGGTTCGAATCCCCGCGACGGGGTGAGCTCCCGTTGCTCGGTCCCTGCTCCCGCCAACCTAGCAGTTCGAAAGCACGTCAAAGTGCAAGTAGATAAATAGGTACCACTCGAGCGGGAAGGTAAATGGCGTTTCCGTGCGCTGCTCTGGTTTGCCAGAAGCGACTTAGTCATGCTGGCCACATGACCCGGAAGCTGTACGCCGGCTCCCTCGGCCAATAAAGTGAGATGAGCGCCTCAACCCCAGAGTCGGTCACGACTGGACCTAATGGTCAGGGGTCCCTTTACCTTTATAGCCAGGCTATATATGGTCCACCAAACACTGATCTCTCTCATGATGGGAGTCAGAATTCATATCTCAGTTCATATGACCTTGGTTGTTGTCAGCCTAGCATTGATGCCAGTAGCTTAGTGATTACACCCACCTCATTCATTACTGACTCTCAGAGAGAGGGGGGGAAATCCTACCTTTCATTGTGATTGTATCAGAAAATTAATATGTTCTGTACTTCAGATACTGACTCATTCATAAATGTGCAACTTAATAAAATGCAGTATATACAACATTATTCATGAACAAACTAGCTTCAGATTGACAAGCAAGTTCCTTTTTTTTTTTTAATCAGTAAAAATGGTTAGACAGTCAAGACATTGACGTGAACCGTATTTCAGCTGCCATAGCCCAGAATGATAAAACAGAAAGAAAAGGCTTTGACAATAACATTCAATGAAAAATATTTCAAAAGCACTTCGGTACAGAAAAAGCCCAAAAGATTAATGTCACAGAATTATTGGAGATAAAAACAAAATTCCCAAAATGATTATTGAAAACTAAAAAATGTACAGGGAAATGTTGAACAGCAGAGGCAGAGACACCGGTTGCAGTACTAAGCCAAGGGTTTGAGTAATTGCAGGATCTGGGCCAGTGTCACTGCAAAGACTGAGACTGGCCCCAAACTGAGTTGTTCACAGGGAGTGGCTGAAACCAAGGGATCTGGGCCAAGCTAGATAGAGCAATAGCAGCTACATTTATTGTTCACGTGTTTGCGTGCCGAGGTCTCCAATACACCCCAAAGGAAAACACAATTGACACTTAATTTTTGTTTAAATTTTTTGGCATAATTTTGGCCACAACTTTATTCAAATACAGCAATGTGAGTGGTTGCTTAGGCATTGGTAGCACTAACTGACCCCGCACGGGGACAGCTCTGACATTCGCATCCCCCGCGAAGTCAGGAAGGGTAAGTCACCTGGGGAGAGAGACGGGACTGGGAACCATGCCTCACCTCTCCCCAGAATGCTCCCAGGGGCTTGCGTGGCCCTAGCCCCTTGCCAGGGGGTTTCAGACAAAAGCATGGGGAGCCCCTGGGTTCCTTTAACGGAAAACCCTTGAAGCAGCAGCAGCAGCATTTTGGGGGGCAGGCACAGCCGAATCCATACCCCTCCAGCAGCCAATTCCAGACCAATGCCTAACCGCAAACCTTACAAGTTGTGACGATTTGCTACGCGGTAGGCGAAAACCAAGTGGCACACACTAATCAGCCAAATGGCAAAATTCCTACCGGGCCCCTGCCCCAAAGCAGACGACCCCATGACAGGCAATAGCAAGGTCAAGCAAACAGCCTAACATTAGGGAAGGGAGGGCAGGTGATCCGAAGCACGCAGCGAAAGAAGACGTCCATTGCTGCATGCCTTGTATTTAACAAATAGGGCTGTCAATCACTAAATGGCAACATCTAAATTTCCCCAGTAATAGCCCACCACTGCTTACGAGTTGGCCAAACCATCTGCCCAAAAACAGCAAGGTGTCTTGGAATCCCCAACCGCAACATGTGCTCTCCGTGATGGAGAACACGCTTGGCTGCATTCCCATGTAAAGCAGAGGGTGGGATTGCTTCTTTTCTGAGAGATCTAATTTTCTCAGACATATAGATTTTTACATTAAAAGCTGGGTGGTGTGATATGTGCATATAAAAGGTAAAGGTAAAGCACCCCTGACAGTTAATTCCAGTTGCGAACGACTCTGGGGTTGCGGCGCTCATCTCGCTTTACTGGCCGAGGGAGCTGACGTTTGCCTGCAGACAGTTTTTCCGGGTCATGTGGCCAGCATGACAAAGCTGCTTCTGGCGAAACCAGAGCAGCGCATGGAAACGTCGTTTATACTTCCCGCCGGAGCAGTACCTATTTATCTACCTGCACTGGTGTGCTTTCAAACTGCTAGGTTGGCAGGAGCTGGGACTGAGCAACGGGAGCTCACCCCGTCGTGGGGATTCAAACCCCTGACCTTCCAATCGGCAAGCCCTAGGCTCAGTGGTTTAGACCACAGCGCCACCCACATCCCTATATACATGGGCATTAATTCACATGGTTCCCTCATCTGTGAGGAATTGTTGTGGTCTGCCTAGGATGACTTTTACTAAGTTGGCTGCTGTTTGTATAGACAAACAGCAGAGCAGAGCAAATGTTTCTCTAGTTTAGGGTCATACTGCACTGGTCTGGTCTTTTCCCAGAATTCCCATAAAGGGCTTGTCACCTCAAATTCACTTTGTATAGGGAGGGGTAAATTTCACTCACTGTGCATATCGCACAACCCTAATTATCCATTTCTTTATATTAATGATGAAATAATACAATCTTCTATTTTCTCTAATTAACTTTATTAGGAAGGCATTTTATGTGCCTATTTTTAAAAAATGAAATTCCATTAAAAGTCAGCATATCAGATCTTATTAATTCTATTACATTACAACATGAAACATTTCACTGGAGAAAGGGAGGGGAAGAGAACTGAATCAAAACCAAATGCTAAGCTTTGATAATATTGATTTATTTTTTTGAAAAACCCAGCACATTCACTTTTCTTTCTCTGTCATTTTAAAACAGTCTGTGAAAACTTTTCTAATGTGAAATGAGTTTTCCCTCCCCCTTCAACAGAGATCAGGTTATCATATCCTGCTTTTTATCTATTCCTTTTAATCCATTCCTCAGCAGCAGAGTGCTGAGGCAGCCAACAGTTCCAGTTATTCAGTCCATGGCCCCTGGTTTTAGTTTAATTTTAGCTTACATAACATTGAAAAAAAATTTTTTCCATTGAAAAATATTTTTTCCATTGAAAAAATAACTAAGGCCAGTTGCAATAAAAAGGACACAATTTAACAGATCAAAGCAATTTTTAAAAATAATAATAATAATAATAATAAAGGAAGGAATCATAACCCTCCAAGCTGAATGCTTGGAGTCATTTAGGATCAGGTGGGGTGGTCCTGCTCTGTTAGTGGGCTGGGGGGGACGGACTGTGGAGGTCCCCATTAAACCCATGAAAAATATGAGCTACTGCCAGAAGCACTTCCACCAGAAGTAGCCAGAATAAGCCCCCAAAACATTACGGGGCAGAGTAGGGCAAGCAACGGATCCTGTGCCGGATTTACTTAT
This sequence comes from Podarcis pityusensis, assembly GCF_964106645.2. Lineage (NCBI taxonomy): Eukaryota > Metazoa > Chordata > Lepidosauria > Squamata > Lacertidae > Podarcis > Podarcis pityusensis. Next base: position 9,329,548 of record NC_138034.1, on the reverse strand, counting down.
AAGCTAAACAAGCTATAGCTTAGGACCCCACTCTCTTGGGGTCCTCCAAAAAAGTAAAGGGGGGAAAACCCGGATGTACAGTTCCAAAATATAAGATAAAAAACAAATAAAATGAAACCTACATACAGCAACAGTGTTTTGCGTTGTGTAGGCTCCTATGATGTAAGTAATGGGCCCCACCTGCCAGCCTGCTCCCTAAAATATCACAGTTCAACAATTACTGTTATAAAATACATATTTTGTTATTTGCAAATGGCTTTAGATACCTATTAGGTCCATAAATTTCCATACAGCAGATATTCAACACAAGAAACAGCGACAATTTGTTGTTGACAAAGGACAGCTGAAAGGGCCCCATTACCTTCAGTAGCTTAAAAGGTAAAGGGACCCCTGACCATTAGGTCCAGTCGTTATCGACTCTGGGGTTGTGGCGCTCATCTCACTCTATTGGCTGAGAGAGCCAGCGTACAGCTTCCGGGTCATGTGGCCAGCATGACTAAGCCGCTTTGGCCCTGAATGGATTTACTGCTGCTGAGGACACCACAGACTCTGCCCCCCTCCATGTTGGTGACTTGTGGAAGCCAGTTGGTAGTTCACCACAACTCAAACCATGTGATGGACCTCTAGCAGAGTATCTGGAGCCCCAGCAGAGTCTGCAGATATTTCCTGCTCCCAGTAGGGCAGCTTCCCCAGTTAAGGGGAAAACTCCCATCCCACACAGTTCGAAGTAACAAAGGGTTTATTGTCTCCAGACACAACAAAGTGAAACACTGCTTTTGTCAGGCAGCAGAGGAACCAACCCCTACGGCAGGTTGCCAGGAACAGACAAAGCATGGAAAAGTCCTTACCATCTGCTTTTACTCAAAAGAGGCTTGGGAAAGTGGGTATGCGGGTGGCGCTGTGGTCTAAACCACTGAGCCTCTTGGGCTTGCCGATCAAAAGGTTGGCAGTTTGAGTCCCCGCGACGGTGTGAGCTCCCATTGCTCTGTCCCAGCTCCTAGCAACCTAGCAGTTCGAAAGAACGCCAGAGCAAGTAGATAGATAGGTACCTTTCTGGTGGGAAGGTAAACGGCATTTCCATGCATTGCTCTGGTTTCGCCAGAAGCGGCTTAGTCATGCTGGCCACATGACCCGGAAGCTGTCTGCGGACAAACGCCGGCTCCCTCAGCCTGTAAAGCGAAATGAGCACCACAACCCCAGAGTTGTCTGCGACTGGACTTAACTGTCAGGGGTCCTTTACCTTTACCTTTTTCCCCTTGTTGCATCCTTCCTTCTCCATCCCACGCACTATCACCAATATGTGGATTTGCTTAGTGACCCCCATTCCAAGTGTACAAAGCAGCCTTCCTCAACCTGGTGCTCTCCAGATGTTTTGGACAACATTTCCCATCTATCAGGAGGCAGCTGGCATGTAGCACACTTGGGTAACAGCTGGGAGAAACCAGGCACACAGCGAACTATGTTATCAGTTATTTTTATTAGTAGCAAGCAGGAATAATACACAGAGACCATGCAATGCGCTCCCTCAAAGCTTGAGCTGTTGCCCAGAATGTCTGCTCCTCCCCCTGGCAGCTAGCTTCCCATGTGCCAGACCCTTCCTGCTGTCTACAGTGGCTGCCAAGGGATTCCTTCAGCTTCTGTTTGGTTTTTTGCTCTGTGACGTGGATGAAATGCCTGGTTCTAGGAGAAGGAGGACAATCTACTAGGTTCTCAAGGGACATCGTATCAGCTGGCCCCTGTACTGCCTCCAACTCACCTGGCTCCTGTCTCTGTTCATGACTAGTGCATCTGCCAGCTTGCTCCTGTTCCTCACCCTCCATTATTTCCCAGCTCTTCTCTCCTTCTTCTGGGATATGTCCTGTTTCCCACCACCAGGAACCTGGGTGTGATGGCCTGGGATTCGGACTCAGATGCTGAACCTGAGGGATCCCAGCCTGCACAGGATTCCCCATCTCCAGAACCAGCTGAGCCGGGGCTGGGGCATGAGCCTGAAGGGTCCTCACCTGTGCTGGATCCTCAGGTGCAGGCATCAGCTGAGTCTGCTCTGGCTCCTGAGGTGATGGAGGACCCATTGCCTTCAGGTGCTCCACTCTCAGCCCCGTCAGGGGAAGCTGAGGTTGCCTCTGAGTCCGGTAACCCTCCAGCCTCTCCTGTGCTGAAGAGGCTCAGGGCAGAGAGGCAGAGGGAACTAAGTTCCCACAGGAGGAGTGCTCGCCTCCAGGCCAGGAGAGGTGAGTCACCAGAGGATCGGGGCCACCCTATGCCTCGGGGCAGATAAAAGCCGGCCAGTCCCAGTGCCAAGTTGTGGGAGCAACATTGTTGGTTGCTAGTTCCTGCCTGAACCCTGTCCTGCTTTCCTGCCTGAGCTCCTGACCTGCCCTGGCTCCCTTCTTGCAAGCCTGTTCCTGACTTCACCCGACTGCCTGCCCTGCACCCAGCTTCCACTACTATGGACTGCCTCCACGTTACACCTTGACCACGGACTGGACTTGGACATTGCCTCTCAGGTAACCCACGGGACCAGCACACTGGGTCCATGCTATCTGTATCTGTCCCCTCCTTGGAAGCTTCTTGAAGTGGCTGTCTTCCCCGCACCTCATCTCCACATCTGACCAGTCCCTGACACCATCAGCCCAGCCAGAATCATCAACAGGTTGATGTGAGCTGCATTCCAAAACATCTGGCAAGCACAAGGTTGATACAGTGGTGCCTCGCAAGACGAAATTAATCCGTTCTGCGAGTGTCTTCGTCTAGCGGTTTTTTCGTCTTGCGAAGCAACCCTATTAGCGGCTTAACGGATTAGCGCTATTAGCGGTTTAGGGGCTATTAAAGGCTTATCGGCTTATCGGATTAGCTGCTAAAAGGCTATTAAAGGCTTAGCGGCTTAGATAAAGGGGGGGGGAGCGGAAAAAAAATCTCAAGACTCGCAAGACATTTTCGTCTTGCGAAGCAAGCCCATAGGGAAATTCGTCCTGCGAAGCAACTCAAAAACGGAAAACCCTTTCGTCTAGCGGGTTTTCCGTCTTGCAAGGCATTCGTCTTGCGGGGCACCACTGTACGTTTCTCTGTGGTTGGAGAATAGGCTGCGTCACCCATTTACTTTCAGCATCGTTTCAAACTGCTTTCCATTTCTGATTCGCGACAAATGCTTACTTTTTGTTAGTTCTGTCCTATTCCGGCTGGATTTGTCTAGCGTTTCCCACTCTGTTGCTATTTTTATTTTAGCCACCCTTAAAACGCCTTTAACCAGTTCTGAGCAACTAACCGCCTTTCCTAACGAAAAGCACTAACATCCCATAACTGAAAGAGAGCCAGTTTGCCTGCTGCTGGGGTTCCATGTCAATTCCCAGGCAATAATTGATATGCTGTCATGTTTTCTTTGTCATTACTGGACAGCAGAGACTTGTGTTTTTAATGATTTTCTGTCACCACCTGAAAGTGATAAGGCCCACGAGCAGTAATAGCAGAATAAAGGATTCTCTGATACCCCACTGAGGAGATATCATGTTTTTCCCAGCGCATTCCACAGATGTGACTCTAGGGTGCATGCAACCTAAACATTTTGGGCTTAGGCTAAGAACCCTCTATTTCTTAGGGAGCTATTGCGCACCGTGGGTGATGTACCGCAGGCAAAAAAAAAAAGATGGAGCTCTGTGTGTAATTGGCAGAGGTAAAAGCTTTACGCTTGCCAGGGACAGGGAAGTTCTTGTTTTGCTTGTTTTAAGAAGAAAAGTGCAGCAGTTCTTATCTAGAAGGAAAATCTACGGAAACATAGCCGGCGAAATATATAGGTCGTGTCGGGAAAGCGAAAATCTCAGAGCACCCAGTGGAATGACTTGTAGTACATACCTAATTGGCTTAAATTGCTTATTTGGGTTTTCTGTAAGCTGCAAATGTAGGCCGTATAACTTGTCTAGCCACAGCTGTTTACTTTATTCAACATTTTATCACCCGGGAAGGAGGCATAGCACCATAAATTATATACAAAAGATGGAGGGATTTCTAGAGCTTTGTGGCAATTCCCTGCCTCCCTCCCCAAATGAGTACATCCCTTTGTGTAAGGAAGGGAAGGGAGTATATACATTCTTTCTTCCATATGTGTTTTTTCCTTTCATGCTCCAGACTGAGAAGAACGTATATGGCTCTAGTCTAGAAAGAGAAGCCTAGAATCTGGCACATGCAATTTCTTTGAGATGTTTCTGCACAGGCCTGTCTTCTGTAATTTTCGAATGCTGACTGGGCCAGAAAGGAAAGCAGGGTGAAATTATTTAGTCTATCGCATGTATATCTGTTGGGCAAATTGGGATGTGGGAGACATAGCTGGACTGGGGGGGGGTGTGCGCGTGCGCGTGCGCAAGCGTGCATGTTGACAAAGTAAGTTCAGGAAAGACTAGGAAAACTATCTTAAGTATAATGATTTAATTCACACAGAAATGAAAAATGAATGTTTTTCCACAATAATTTTTCTAAAGGACTCTGAGCTCCTCGCAGAGTTAATGATTAACTGACTGTTGTTCTCTGGTAGCTAACATGTGAGGGTTGTAACCTGGGGTAATGTGAGAGGTATTGGGTTGCAATCTCCATTTCGAAAGGAGTTGTCTCAGCGGAGTGAAGATGCAAATAGAGCCGTCTCTTTGAACAGGGAGAAAAATGCAAGTAAATTGCTCTCCAGCCTGAAGGCTGGAAAGCAGGCCAGAGAGAGAGAAATACCTATGTTTATAAGTCTGTTTGGATTATTTCATATTCTGTAAGATGCTGAGCCTGTGCTGGCACGCTGCTGTGAGTCTCCTTACACAAATAAATGGCCATACCTCACTCAATAGAGCCAACGTGGTGTAGTGATTAAGAGCAGTGGACTTGTAATCTGGTGAACCGGATTCACTTCCCCGCTCCTCCACATGCAGCTGCTGGGTGACCTTGGGCTAGTCACACTTCTCTGAAGTCTCTCAGCCTCACTCACCTCACAGAGTGTTTGTTGTGGGGGAGGAAGGGAAAAGGAGATTGTTAGCTGCTTTGAGACTCCTTAAAGGGAGTGAAAGGCGGGATGTCAAGTCCAAACTCCTCAATACATCATGCATTCTGCATGCAATAGGCAGAGGGAGAGTAAAAAGAGAGAAAAAGTGGGAAAGGTATAAGATATCTGAACTCCCCTGACAAACAATCCTTTCATGTGTGGATTCTAACCATGTTATCTGGTATTACACTGCTAATGAACATGTTGCTTTCACCCTGTAACCCTAACGCAGTCTATCAGAGCACATAACATGCTCTCTGTTTCATTACTGCTTAATTTCAGAATAAATGTTGCCGTCACTCTTTTATAGAGTTATGAACAGTGCCTTTATTTACTCGGAGAGTGCAATTTTCTCACATTTGACAGACCATTGCTCATGCTTTTCATTGTCATGGTGTTAGTGAAATGTAGCGTAAGCTTTAAATTTTCAACCAGTGTCCAATCAATAAGAAGATCCTACCATCCGAATAATGCCATGATATTTGACCAAAATCTATTCAACTGGTTCGTTCCTTGCGACTTACAAATGCCATCACCCTCAAAATGAACACAGCTTTGTGCTGTGACATGAGTTTTCCCCCCACTGACCCGGTTTGATTCAACGCTTCTAATGAATATATTTCAAAATGAGGTAGCCGATTAAATAAATTTTATGTGCCGTATCAAAACAGTCATATTAACATTATTTGTGACAGCAGAGTTCTGAGTAAATTACAGGGAACTTACATATGCAGTACATTTAGCAAGAATAGGGGTTTTCAAAGAGCATAAATCTTGGGAGATGTCTACATGCCACAGGAATGATATGTAGACTTTCTTCTCCATATTTCTATGACAGGAACAAAACGTGTGCCGTGGCATGGTTTTCAAATGCATCAAATTAGTATCCAAACCAGAATTTATTGCGAATGCAATAGCTTAGGAAAGCAAGGTACTGTAAACTGTCATAAAAGGCACCTATATCTCTGAGTCCCTAGATGCCCAATATGACAAGACGATGATTATGCATTCTGCTGTTCATGGCTATTTTTCCTTCAGCCATATTGTTTAATTTGCGGACTGGCTTGAGCAATGAAATTCTCCCTCCTGCAAGATGTCTCCATTAATAAAATAGAAGCAGCTTCTGAGAAGAAAGCTGGCCTGTAGCTTGCTAGGCATGTCACACATTACCTGATAATAACAAAATGGTGGGGTGTTTGACCCTGCAGCGTAGTCTAGCTCACTTCCTATATAACTCCTAAACCAATTAAGTGGGAGGACGTGGAAAGACCCTCTCAATGTGCTTACATGCTCATGAACATTTAGAACATCATTATCGAATTGCATTGTCACTCATTCATACAGTGGAACTTCTACTTACAACCATAATCCGCTCCGGAGGTCTGGTCATAACTAGAAACGTACATAAGTAGAGGCTCACTTTTCCATAGAAGGTAATGGGAAAGTGAGTTGATCTGTTCTAGATAGAATCATAGAGTTGGAAGAGACCACAAGGGCCATCGAGTCCAACCCCCTGCCAAGCAGGAAACACCATCAGAGCACTCCTGACATATGGTTGTCAAGCCTCTGCTTAAAGACCTCCAAAGAAGGAGACTCCACCACACTCCTTGGCAGCAAATTCCACCGCCGAACAGCTCTTACTGTCAGGAAGTTCTTCCTAATGTTTAAGGGCAATCTTCTTTCTTGTAGTTTGGATCCATTGCTCTGTGTCCACTTCTCTGGAGCAGCAGAAAACAACCTTTCTCCCTCCTCTATATGACATCCTTTTATATATTTGAACATGGCTATCATATCACCCCTTAACCTCCTCTTCTCCAGGCTAAACATGCCCAGCTCCCTTAGCCGTTCCTCATAAGGCATTGTTTCCAGACCTTTGACCATTTTGGTTGCCCTCCTCTGGACACGTTCCAGTTTCAGTGTCCTTCTTGAACTGTGGTGCCCAGAACTGGACACAGTACTCCAGGTGAGGTCTGACCAGAGCAGAATACAGTGGCACTATTACTTCCCTTGATCTAGATGCTATACTCCTATTGATGCAGCCCAGAATTGCATTGGCTTTTTTAGCTGCCGCGTCACACTGTTGGCTCATGTCAAGTTTGTGGTCAAACTTGTGAAAAACACCCCCTAAAACAGCAATTTAACACGGATTTTACCATCTAATGAGACCATAGATCCATAAAATGAAGGCAATAATCAATGTACAGTCATACCTTGGGTTGAATGTGCTTCAGGTTGAGCGTTTTCAAGTTACACTCCGTGGCAACCCGGAAGTAACGGAGCGTGTTATTTCCGGGTTTCGCCGCTTGCGCAGGCGCTCAAAATGACATCACGCGCATGTGCGGAAGCGGCAAAATGTGACCCGTGCATGCGCAGACGAGCAGTTGCGTCTTGCGTTCTATTCAGAATGCGAACAGGGCTCCGGAACGGATCCCGTTCGCATCCCAAGGTACCACTGTACTGTACTATAAAATAAATAAGACAGTATTGTAGATGAAAAAAAATAACATTTTTTTTTTTTACGTGCACTAAGGGTGGGTGGGCTTACCTGGCTACAAGCTGGGGGTGGGGCAAGGGGCAGTAAAGAGCTGATCCACTTTGACCAGGGTCACTTTTTTTTCTTGCCAGGCCAGGTTCTTCTCTGGACTTCCTCAGGTTAGTTCTTTGGCAGGGTTTGGGGCTGCAGTGCACCTTGCTGTGTCTCTTGCAAGCGGCACCTCTTCCACAGCTTCTGGGTGGGATGGGGGCCCTCTCCCCGGCAGCAGAGGCCCCAGCGCTGCCCTGCAGCCAGCCAGGTGAGCTCCGGGCTGCTGGCATGGCCTCTGTTCATATCTGTTGTTGTTTAGTCATTTAGTCGTGTCCGACTCTTCGTGACCCCATGGACCAGAGCACACCAGGCACTCCTGTCTTCCACTGCTTCCCGCAATTTGGTCAAACTAATGCTGGTAGCTTCGAGAACACTATCCAACCATCTCGTCCTCTGCCGCCCCCTTCTCCTTGTGCCCTCCATCTTTCCCAACATCAGGGTCTTTTCCAGGGAGTCTTCCATTCTTTGGTGATCAGCCTTCTTTATGGTCCAGCTCTCACTTCCATACATCACTACTGGGAAAACCATAGCTTTTACTATATGGACCTTTGTTGGCAAGGTGATGTCTCTACTTTTTAAGATGCTGTCTAGGTTTGTCATTGCTTTTCTCCCAAGAAGCAGGCATCTTTTAATTTCGTGGCTGCTGTCACCATCTGCAGTGATCATGGAGCCCAAAAAAGTAAAATCTCTCACTGCCTCCATTTCTTCCCCTTCCATTTGCCAGAATTGTACATAAGTAGAGCCATACGTAAGTCAAGGTTCCACTGTACTTTCCATGCATTACTAATTTTTATTACAAATTCTTAAAGATTTGCAATACATATAATCAGTAAGCACACCTCAAAGTATATGCCTTGTGAAATCCAGATTACGTGTTGTAATCATAAAGTTAGAGGGTTGTCATGGACTCTGATCACTTTATGCCATCTTATACATTTGATCACTTTTGCCATTTAAGCAGTTCTCCTGGTTTTAGCAAGACACTCTTCCAAAGCTAGAGGTTTGTGTGCATGCCTTTCGAGTTTTCCATCAATATTTCTGCTCATATTCTGTTCATATTTTGGAAGCAGTAGGAATTATAAGAGGGAAACTTAGTGCAGCTGGAATTTTTCCTTATTGTGAGTTATTGTGAGCTTTTTCCTATTTAAAACATATAATCCTGGTGAATTGCAGTATTTATTTGATTTCATGTATGAATCACTGTAAAACCTCTCAGAATAAAAACATGAATAAAAACCATTACAAATTATTTAACATATAAAAATAATTTTGAATCCTGTACATGATGTTATAGATTTTTGGGAGGGAGGGGCACCCACCCGGGCACCCACCCAAACTCTAGTAAAGGTAAAGGGACCCCTGACCATTAGGTCCAGTCACAGACGACTCTGGGGTTGCGGCGCTCATCTCGCTTTATTGGCCGAGGGAGCTGGCGTACAGCTTCCGGGTCATGTGGCCAGCATGACTAAGCCGCTTCTGGCGAACCAGAGCAGCGCATGGAAATGCTGTTTACCTTCCTACCAGAGTGGTTCCTATTTATCTATTTGCACTTTGACTTGCTTTCGAACTGCTAGGTTGACTGAGCAACGGGAGCTCACCCCATCGCGGGGATTCAAACCGCTGACGTTCTGATCGGCAAGCCCTAGGCTCTGTGGTTTAACCCACAGTGCCACCTGCGTGCCTACCCAAACTCTAGAAATTAATAAATGGAAGTGTCAGGGGTTCAGGGACAGAGGCACAGGGTAGGCAGGAGATGGAGAGCGATGGGGATGAATCCCAGGACAGCGAGGAAGAGGATGACAATGACTCAAGAGATTCCATGAGTCTTTCCAGCGAATCAGAGGATTCCCAGAAGGGGGCACCGGTGGTCAAGGCCAGGGGAGCCCCAGGGGGGACGTGTCAGATTGCGGATTTCGACTTCAGGATAGAGTATATCCCGGGAGACAACAACGTCATAGCGGATGCGCTCTCCAGGAAACCGCAGTATCTCGAGGAAGCGGCACCAGTGGCAGCCAAGCACATTTTCGCACCGCAGGCGTGGGCGTGCGCTTCCGCCGCTGTGGACCTGGACGCGGTGCGACGCGCGCTGCAGACGGATCCGTTCGCACAATCCAAGATGGAGGAGGTGCGAAGAGGGACAGCAAAGGACGACGAATTCCAGATACGCGACGGCCTGCTAACCCGCAAAGGTGCTCTCTACGTGCCGGGAGACGATCTCCGCGCGAAGGTTCTACAGCAGTTACACGACGCACCCAGCGCGGGTCACTTCGGCAAGGAAAAGACGGCGGACTTAGTAGCCAGGGACTTTTGGTGGCCCCAGATGCGAGGAGAGGTCGCGGATTACGTCGCCAGGTGTGACACTTGTCAGAGGTCCAAGCCAGTGCACAAGAAGCCAGCGGGACTGCTGGAACCGCTGGACACGCCACTACAGCCGTGGGAAAGGGTGGCGCTGGACTTTGTTACTGATCTGCCCAGTTCGCGAGGCAAGACGGCGGTGCTTGTGGTTGTAGACCTGTTCACCAAGATGGCGCACTTCATTCCTTGCGCGAAGGTGGCAACAGCGGAACAGACCGCCAAGCTGATCATAGACCACGTGTTCCGGGTGCACGGCTTACCACGGTCCATCCTGTCCGACCGGGGTCGCCAATTCATTTCCAGTTTTTGGCAGAAGCTCCTGGGCATCCTGAATGTCAAGATCAACTTAGCGTCGGCGAGACACCCACAAACCAACGGCCAAGCGGAGAGGGTCAACGCCATCATGCAGCAGTACCTGCGATGTTACGCCAATCAACAGCCTGCAACTTGGGTGGACTACTTACCGATGGCCGAGTTTGCCTACAACAACACGAAGCACGCGTCAACGGGGGTGACACCGTTCTTCGCCAACAATGGGCGACATCCCAGAACCTTCCCGGGGTTGGAGACAGCGACGCAGGGGGAGCCGCAGGGAGCTGAGCATTTAGCAGCAGAATTGCAGGAGGTCCACGAGGAGCTACGACAGCACTTGGAGCTAGCTAAACACGCCTACAAAGTGCAGGCAGACAGGCACAGGAGGGCAGGAGAAGACATCCAGGTGGGGCACTGGGTGTGGTTAGCAGCCCAGGCGGTGCCGGCCAAGTCGTTAGCGAAGAAGAAGCTAGGACACAAACAGCTAGGGCCATACCAAGTTGAGGGCAGGATCAATCCCGTAGCTTTTCGGTTGACCCTCCCAGAAGGTTCCAGAATGCACCCAGTCTTTCATAGGTCGGTGCTTACACCCTACAAGGCCCCACACAGATTTCAGGAGCCAGGGACGGCACCAGACCCACGTAGAAAGTCACCGGGGGGGGGAAGTCACCGAGGGCCCCGACACTCAACGAGGTCACGGAAATTCTGGACTCGAGATGGGGGGAGGAGGGCGTAGAATACCTCCTCGCCAGGGAAGGTACCCCGGCCAGCGCCAACAGTTGGGTGCCAGATTATGCTCTGGAGGAACCTCTTCTTAAAGACGAGTTCCATGCACTCTTCCCACACAGGCCCATGCCAGCGGAGTATTTTGACGACTGGCTTTTTACGCCCACACTTTCAGACAGCACCTTCCGGGGGTTCTCCTCCGCAGAGGAGACCACGCCAGAATCGAGCCCTCCAAGGGGATCGTGCTCGGGGGTGGACACGGACCGCTCTTACTGGTGGGACGATCAACCAGAAGAGGAGTGGCGCAGGGGGTGGCTAAGGGGGCCTTGGCAAGCAGCATCGCCTGAAGTAACAGGGGGAGGGGAGGACTTGGACGTGTTGGGGGAGGACCCCGGTTTCGAGCACTCATACACTGAACTGGAAGCAGAGGAGATCGACGTTGACGGACTGTATTCAGCATCTACCCCCGCTACAACGGAGCTCCCGGAACCTGCGCCCGAGCAGCGGGAGGGGGGAAGGGGGGGCTTCGAGGGGGGGATGGATGTCAGGGGTTCAGGGACAGAGGCACAGGGTCGGCAGGAGATGGAGAGCGATGGGGATGAATCCCAGGACAGCGAGGAAGAGGATGACAATGACTCAAGAGATTCCATGAGTCTTTCCAGCGAATCAGAGGATTCCCAGAAGGGGGCACCGGTGGTCAAGGCCAGGGGAGCCCCAGGGGGGACGTGTCAGGAGCAGGGGGCCAGCGGGGGATCCCAAAGTGGCAGCTGGGCGTCAGGACCAGCCTCCCCGCCAGAGTGCAGCGAAGGGGGTGGAGGTTCCAGTGTATCAGGGGAAGCAGCTCCGGCAGCAGAGAAAGGAGGGAGGTCGGAGCAAGCCACCCTCCCGGAAGGGGAGGGGAGTAGTGAAGGGAGTAGTGTAACTGTCAAAAGGAAGGTTAGAGGTTGGGCGCGCGCGCCAAGTTCAAATGTGGAGGCGCGCGGAAGTACAGGGAGCCCGGAGGAGGAGCCAGGTCCCAAAGCCCACAGGAGGGGGCAAGAGCAATCTGGGGATTCCGCGTCAGGGGAATCCAGGAGGGGCGAAACCCCAGCGGGCAGGAAGACCCTGCGGAAAAGGAAAGAGAGGAAGAGGTGGAGCAGCGCAAGCCTCTTAAACTGGTGCAGGGGAGGGACTGACTCAGAGGGGACTTCAACGGTCTAAGGGTAACAGACCTGGGGCTGCGCGCCTCGGATGTGAAGCAAACAATGAACTCCAATAAACACTTTTGTATATAAGAAGAAATTGGCGTTGGTCTTTTGTGAGCTGAGACTTGAGGCAGCCCTGACAGGAAGGATTTTGATTAATTGGGATATGGATGAAAGTACAAGCTGAAGAACTGTGCCACGCAAGGAATCCCAGGGCTGACTTATACAAACCAGCCTGGCTAGCCTAGCAAAGAGCAAATCTGTTAACACGACAAAAGATGTTGATGGGCCATTGAGGAGGAGTCCTTTGGCCTGGGGAGACAGATGTTGCCAGGGTGATGGGGTGTGTGTCTGATGCCTTGGACTCCATGGCTGAACTGCTGTAGGGGACAAGCCCCTCTTGAAATGACCATGCTGTAAGATCTGGAACCCCTCCATGCAGACTGATAGTGTAAGGTGAAAAGGTAAAGGACCCCTGGACAGTTAAGACCAGTCAAAGTTGACTATGGGGTGCGGTGCTCATCTCACTTTATGGCTGAGGGAGCCAGCGTTTTTCTACAGAAAGCTTTCCAAGTCATAAAGCCAGCATGACTAAACCGCTTCTGGTGCAATGGGACACCGTGACGGAAACCAGACCATATGGAAACGCTTTTTGCCTTCCTGCTGAAGCAGTGCCTATTTATCTAATTGTACTGGTGTGCTTTCGAACTGCTAGGTTGGCAGTTAGGAGCTCACCCCATCATGGGGATTCGAACCACTGACCTTCCAATCAGCATGCCCAAGAGGCTCAGTGGTTTGAACGACAGCACCACCCGCATTACTGATGGTGTAAATATGTGGATAGACCATATTTCGTAAAGCGACAACATCACCGTGTCTCAGTTCTCCAAAGGAACACTAACCCAGGGTGAATGCCGGGAACCCCATGAGCTCTTGCTACCACTCAGCAGAGAGAGAGGAAGGCACCCAACTTTTGTAACAATATACATACAGAGGTAAAAGTCTCCACTTAAAAGGCTTGTTGAAAAGGGAAGGTCTTCAATAAGTGCTGAAAAGATCATGGAGATGGTGCCCATCTAACATGCAACAAGATGTTAAAAGATGTAGGTGCCACCAAAGACTCAATTCCTATATCACACAGACAAATTCCTGACAAGATGGTATGTGTAGGGGCCCTCTCCTACAGAGTGCACTGACCAATTGGGTATCTAATGCATGAGCAACCTTTTATGTGTCTTGGTCCTTGGTAGCTAACTGACAGCCAATGTAATTGTTTTAGCACTGGTGTAACATGGCAACCTCAGATGTTAAGGCAGCCATGGCCAGTTCTGGACTGTGACAGCCTGACCACTGTCATCCATGCACTGGTAACCTCCAAGTTTACTGAAATGTGCTCTAGGTGGGACGTGGGTGGCGCTGTAGGTTAAACCACAGAGCCTAGGACTTGCTGATCAGAAGGTCGGTGGTTCGAATCCCCGCGACAGGGTGAGCTCCCGTTGCTCGGTCCCTGCTCCTGCCAACCTAGCAGTTCGAAAGCACGTCAAAAATGCAAGTAGATAAATAGGTACCGCTCCAGAGGGAAGGTAAATGGAGTTTCTGTGCGCTGCTCTGGTTCTCCAGAAGCGGTTTAGTCATGCTCGCCACATGACCTGGAAGTTGTACGCCGGCTCCCTCAGCCAATAAAGCGAGATGAGCACCTCAACCCCAGAGTCGGTCACGACTGGACCTATTGGTTAGGGGTCCCTTTACCCTTTACCTAACATGGCAATGAGAGTCTGCCCCAGTTAAGCTGCTGCATTTTCCATCAGGTGCAGCTTCTGAGACAACCTCAAGGGTAAAGGACCCCTGGACGGTTAAGTCCAGTCAAAGGCGACTATGGGATGTGGCACTTATCTTGCTTTCAGGCCGAGGGAGCTGGCGTTTGTCCATAGACAGCTTTCCGGGTCATGTGGCCAGCAGGACTAAACTGCTTCTGATGCAACGGAACACTGTGATGGAAACCAGAGCACACGGAAACGCCATTTACCTTCCTGCCGCAGCAGTGACTATTTATCTACTTGCACTGGTGTGCTTTCAAACTGCTAGGTTGGCAGGAGCTGGGACAGAGCAACGGGAGCTCACCTTGTTGCAGGGATTCGAACCATCAACCTTCTGATTGGCAAGCCCAAGAGGCTCAGTGGTTTAGACCACAGTGCCACCCACGTCCCACCTAGAGCACATTTCAGTAAACTTGGAGGTTAGCAGTGCATGGATGACAGTGGTCAGGCTGTCCCAGTCCAGAACTGGCCATGGCTGCCTTAACAGCTGAGGTTGGCAAAAGGTACTCCTAGCTACTGGGTGGTATTTGACACAGCTTTACTGAGAGCAGACCCACTCAGATATCTTCACATATCTCTACACTAAAGGCCCTGGTAACATAGTAAAGGTATTGATACCACAATTCAGGGAAGGAGCTCATTTCCCTACCTGCCAGCTATCTTCTGCGCCTGATTCCTTCTAACATGATCTAAGGTGTCTTTTGTCTTTCAATAAAGGTGATCCTAACAGGATTAAATGCAATAGAGAGTCAATAAGGGAGAAGCTAATGGCAGGCTTTATTATAAGAGAATGGTTTATCAGAACATATAGGATTTGGAAGGCTTTCAGAGGCCCATTCTAGTGTTAAAAAGAAAAAAGGAATCGCGAGAAAAAATATTCTGCCAGAGCCACCCTCTCTGTACTTCTGACAGCGCAAGCAAATCAGTTCATGGCCCATTAAAGTAATAAGAGCCCAATATTATATTTTATGAGTAAATATACATTTACACAAAAATCAAAGACTGTGAGGTAGAGTTGCCATCAGAAGTCTTATTGCTGCTAGAGAGCGGGATAAAATACACTCAGTTCTGCCAAGCACTCTGGCTTTAATACACAAAAGTATGCAAAATCATCTGCAGGGAGGAAAAAAAGCTTGTGGTTTGGTGCCCAGAGAGGCAGCTCCTAAATCAAAGTTCTTGCTAGCGATAACATCTAGCACAGGGGCTTTTACAGGGCTGTCTCCGTATGTGCAAGGAGCCCATCCTGAAAAGGTCATCATTTATAAATAATAATAATAAAATCATCTTTCCCATCGGCGAGGAAAACAATCGAGTAGTATCAGCTTCTGGAGAGAGAAATTACAGTCCACTTGGACAGTGTTGGATATAGACATTAGAAAAATGCTGCAATGAGAAAAACAGGGCTCCCACTGCAGCTATGATAGACGTATTGGTAAAATACAAGTATTCTGGGAGAGTATCCATGCAGAACTGCAAAAAAATGTTAAAGATCTCTTTCAATAAGAAACCAGAGGCCTACCTCCTGGGAATAACAGATTTGGATATTCCACAAAAGAGGAAGGGTATCTTTTTATATGCGACAGCGGCAGCAAGAGTTTTGATCGCAGCAAAATGGAAGAGTAATGAAATCTCCTCTATACAAGATTGGATCCAAACGCTGACAGAATATGCCGAATTAGATGGTTTATCAGAAAAAATAAAGAATAAATCAAAACAGGAATTTGTTTCAAAATGGGAGGTTTTCAAAGAATATCTGAAAAATAAATATAGTAGTTTAAATTCTGTTGCAGCATTTGAGGAACTTCAGTAATAGTTGCAAGGTAGATATAAGAAATTAGATTTATTAAGAATAAGTTTAATTATGATAAAAGTGTTTATTGGCAATAAGTAATATGAATTTGAAATATGGAATAGACGGGAGGCTGGGTCTAGTGTCAAGACCAATAGATGTTTTATTGTTTGCTAAGAAAATTATGTGTCTGTGGTTATACTTGTGTCTAATTTGGTTTTTTTTTCCTTCTTTTTCTTGTTGTATCAATAAAAAACTTTATTTTAAAAAAAAGATAGACGTATTGGTGCTGGTATGATTATAGCTGCACTTTTAAGAGACAGTGTCTGCGAGGGATTCCTCGAGAAGGAACTCCGTGGCCTGAAGATCCTTATAAGAAACAGAGGGCTGCGTATGCATAGGCCTCAAGAGTTCTTCTCTGGTGTAGAAGAGTGTACAATGTCAGCATCTGGGATTGGAAGGAGGCATGGGAGTGCTGAACTGGCCGTGGGTAGTCCTAGGGCATGCATTGAATTTGCAAAAAACAATAATCCTAAACCTGAGGAACAGATTTGAGGTTTGTCCAAATTGATGCAGGGTATCTCCAAAGCACTCTGAATTAAAGTAGTTTTTCCAAAGCGATCAGAGTGGTTCAGACACTGACAAAACTGTGAAGACAACACATTGTCAGGGACTGGGCAGAGGAGGAATGGTGGAAACTGCCTCCCCAGTATGACCCTTCCAGGGAGGAGGAAGAGGAAGACAGTACAGTGGTACCTCGGGTTAAGAACTTAATTCGTTCCGGAGGTCTGCTCTTTTTTCTTTTTTTTAGAGCGTTTATTAATTTTCCAATAAAAAACATCCAATTAACATATCAAATCACAACCCAATAAAATAATTTAAAAAATCAAATTGTCTTCCAAATTATAATCTTAATTTTACGACTTCCCACGGTCTGAATTCCAAAGCATTTCCAAATCTCAGTCCTGCCTTTCATCGATGTTTTCATAATTCCATATCACGATTTTATCTGGAGGTCTGTTCTTAACCTGAAACTGTTCTTAACCTGAAGCACTACTTTAGCTAATGGGGCCTCCTGCTGCCGCTGCGCTGCCACTGCTGCGCGATTTCTGTTCTCATCCTGAAGCAAAGTTCTTAACCCGAGGTACTATTTCCGGGTTAGCGGAGTCTGTAACCTGAAGCGTATGTAACCTGAAGCGTCTGTAACCCGAGGTACCACTGTATAGATTTACAACAGGGGTTTGCAGGAGGTCACAGCTCAGAGGCAGATGAAGAGAAAAGTTGGGAAGTAATGAGAGAGGAGGAGGAGGAAGCAGCAGGCTGGTGACAGCTGGTGGACACAGTGTCTTTAGAAAGCATTCCAGACCCTCCATCTCCCAGAACCCGGCAAGCCTTGAAAGTAGGAGAGCAAAGAGCTCAAAGACAGACGGCACTTTTCAGGACGCGTAGGAGAGATGATGAGAATGACGAAGTGGGAAAGACGGGGGTGGAGTCTCACTCAGGACCACGCCATTATCCAAGAGGCTGGGTTCTATAGCCTCTCTCTGTAAATACTGAATAAAAAGAGGACGGTAAGAATCATTCCCTTGTCCTTTTACATTCTTGGGCAACCAGCCAGGAGTCGCTGACAGCATCATGACACACATTTGCCAAAACTGGGTTGTATCCACTGTTGTTCAAAATAAGAGCAAACCCACGGAAATTGATAGACATGGCTAACCTAGGTCCTTTAATTTAAGTGGGCCTACTCTGTGTAAGTGGGACGCGGGTGGTGCTGTGGGTTAAACAACAAAGCCTAGGACTTGCCGATCAGAAGGTCAGCGGTTCGAATCCCCGCGACGGGGTGAGCTCCCGTTGCTTGGTCCCTGCTCCTGCCAACCTAGCAGTTCGAAAGGACGTCAAAGTGCAAATAGGTACCGCTCTGGCGGGAAGGTAAACGGCGTTTCCATGCGCTGCTCTGGTTCGCCAGAAGCAGCTTAGTCATGCTGACCACATGACCCGGAAGCTGTACGCCAGCTTCCTCGGCCAATAAAGCAAGATGAGCGCCGCAACCCCAGAGTCGGCCACGACTGGGCCTAATGGTCAGGGATCCCTTTACCTTACTCTGTGTATAATTTTGTTGGCAACAACTGATTGAAACATTTCTTCCCAGGCATACCATATAAGGAAAATGCCAAGATGGGGTGACAGAGATTTATTTTACGTCTGATTTTACAAGGGATCTCCAGACGCAGTGCTTTGTGGAAAGGGTGTTTAAGTAATGTATCACTTTTTTTCTTGGCTGATCTGTGCTCAGCTAGTAGTACTTAGTGCCCATTTTCCCACTCCTGTCAAATCAGCTTCACTCTTAGAAGCGAAGTTTGGTGCCAGTTGAACAGAACACAAGCCTGAAATTGGAGAGGTTATTTCCTTAGAGACACATCTACTATGGGTGCCATGTTCATCCATAATACAATAGTTTCCCACAGAGCCACCAGGAAAGGAGCAAATTCCCACACAAATAACTTAAAGGTACAGTACTTAGCGTAGAAACAACTGCACTTTTTTGTTTGTAATTTGGCAAGTATAATTTGGAGTCGTTCTATGGCCTATCCTGTTTCCATATAAATTGTTTATAAAACAGTTGAGGAGATATTGAGTCTTTTTTATTTAATCACCTCAAAACAGCAAAAACAAACAAACAAACCACCCCATTATAGCTGTCCTTCTGAACTGTGGCAAAATTCAGATCCATTTGGAAGGAATTACTGTATATGTAAATTTCAACCAATTCTACCAAAAATTTAAAATGTTATAGATTGTTTGTTTTTCAAGTGGGTGGAAGCACCTAGCACAAAAAGCTGTTAAACCTATTCAGTTTGGCAGGTTTTAACAGCTCAGTGGGGGTACCTAAGCCTGCAAATTTCATCTAATTCTGTCAAAAGGGGAGGGGAATGGGGAAGAGACAAATATTTATGGATCAGAATTCCTACAAATTGATATAGTACTTTTGTTCCTAGTTTTTCTCCCATAACACTGATTATTTATTAAATTTATGGGTAACTCTGTGAGAAACTATAGGGCCTTATAATGGTTAGAGCATTATTTCATATATTCTTCTAAAGGAAAAATTTGAGGAGCAACGTCCTTTTTATTAATATTTAAAAGTTTTAAGTGCAAAAAAACTTCATGGGCATTCTAAGTGTGAAGAATTAACAAAAAAAGGAACAAATTATTGAGTTGGGCTATCATCAGTGAAAGTTTAAAATTATATCTAAGACCATATACATTTTTATATTAAAGAGCTATGCATGTAAAAATGGTCATTAGTGCTTGGTTCTCAAAAGGCAGGCAATAATTGGAAAAGGTTCTTTTAGGTTCTTTTCTTTGACACTGGATTTAAGGCAGATGCAGTATATAATTATGCATATCTGGTATTTAATTCCACGGAGAATGGGATTTATAGCACATCTCAGCTTAGATGCCGGGAATACCATACGAGCGATATAGGAAGCTGCTTTGACCAATGGTGAAAAAACTGGAGAAGAGAAAGTGCTACAAATTATTCCTGATACGACTGGCAATACTGAAATACAATCTTGTCATATTACTGAATCTTTGAGAGAGAGAAATCTGATGTATATAAACATACGACTTAGGGAAAATCTGTTTGTGGCAGTGAAAATCGTAGAAACTAAGAATTGGAAATCTAATGACCCATTCCATACTATGGACTGCCTCAGTAAATCTTTCTTTTATAGTGAGAATTGAAAAATAAACTGGATTTACATCTATGAAACAGGCATGGGAATGATTTTTTGCAGAAATGTGTACATATTAAATACTATAGTGTATACCGGACACCATAATAGGCAATCGGGCTAATGTTTTGTTTCCTGTTTGGTAATGTATTCTCTTAAATAAATGGGATTAGGATTAGACAAATTCATGGAAAAGAGACCATAATTGTGTATTCAATGGCAAATGCAGCAAGTGTAGTCTATAATATCATGCTCTGCTGATGAACTTCCAGAAAAAGATTGAGAAAGAATGTAGTCTGATCCTTTGCTTGTTTATTTGAGGTGCATTCCACTGTACTAAGGGACGTGGGTGGCGCTGTGGGTTAAACCACAGAGTCCAGGACTTGCCGATCAGAAGGTCGGCGGTTCGAATCCCCGCCATGGGGTGAGCGCCCGTTGCTCGGTCCCTGCTCCTGCCAACCTAGCAGTTCGAAAGCACGTCAAAGTGCAAGTAGAGAAATAAGTATCGCTCCGATGGGAAGGTAAACGGCGTTTCCGTGCACTGCTCTGGTTTTGCCAGAAGTGGCTTAGTCATGCTGGCCACATGACCCAGAAGCTGTATGCTGGCTCCCTCGGCCAATAAAGCGAGATGAGCGCCGCAACCCCAGAGTCGGTCACG
Source organism: Podarcis pityusensis (assembly GCF_964106645.2). NCBI lineage: Eukaryota > Metazoa > Chordata > Lepidosauria > Squamata > Lacertidae > Podarcis > Podarcis pityusensis. The sequence continues at coordinate 9,309,369 of NC_138034.1, read as the reverse complement.
ACTGGACCTAACAGTCAGGGGTCCCTTTACCCTTTACCTTTACCTTAAAGAAAAATACCTAGACTTAGGCACGGAAAAGTACAGTATTATAATCTGGATGTGACTTGTTTGCTTGACAAAAGGCCAGCACCCCCTCCTGGACAGAGCTTGAGGACCCGTTTTTGGGTCTACTTTTTCTTCCCTTGAGGGTAAACCTGTCAGGGGTCAGATGTCGACAGTCGCCATATGAGTTCAGCAGCAAGTGAGCAAAAAGTGAGGGAAAACCACCTCCCCCCCCCCCTCAACTTGATTCTACATAAGTAGGGCTCCCAGGCCAGGAAATATTTCTTTGGGATTCCATTTGGTTCATTGGCAGCCAATTAGCCATTCCTGACCTCAGTGCAGTGGGTGGGCAGGGGGCGGCGGCGTTTACAGTGTTTCAGTGTTACTGTACTCTCATTTTAGACCGATCTCTCCACTTTTTGTATATTGGCTGGTTTGGGTCATTGCTTTTCTAAGTTTTCCAGGTTTTTTTCTTGACTATGATAATCTTCATATTTCTGCTTCGGTAACTGCTGTAACACTGTTTGTCAAAGGAGTGTGGAGTAGGTGGAATGTGTAAAGCCATCACACTGCTGTATATGAGAAAGGGCTTCTTTTCTAACCCCTTTTTTGTGTAAAATTCACATATATTTTGCCCTCGGTCTGACAAAACATAATTGCATGCTGGAAAAAAAAGTCTCGTGCAGCAGAAGATAGCAACAACTCCATTTTCCAAGGTACTCCCTAAGCTAATTTTGTGGAAATACCACATCTCATGTGGGAAATTCAAAATATTTCCCAGATTATTTCCCTCCATCTCTTTCGAAAGAACTTGTTTCATTTTCTTGTAGCATGTTAATAACCAGCATAAAGTACTAACACTTATTTACTCAAATTTCACTCAGAAGCTTCATTTGAACTCCTCCAAGATTATCACACACATTAAGCTTTTGAAATAATTAAATTTCACCAACTTTATTATTTCCTCACACTCTCTTTTCCTAGGAAGTTTTTCACAGTTCGTGATATGAATTATAGCACTCTAAGGGCAATTACATGCTAACGTATTGGCAATTGTAACTGAATCTGGTACTCCAGGTGAAGTATATACCTGATAATTAGAGACTATTAATTCTGTTTTGTTAGATTTATCATCTGTGCCTCTGGTAATGAAGCACAGATTTCTGTTTGCCTTGTGCTTTTAACACATGACTTTAAGCAACAGCTTTTCGCAAACAGATTTTCATTATATTTACTGACCAATATGTCAAAAATTAGTTTGAAGAATGGGTTAATTATGCATACACAATGTTGTTACTCCTTTAGAGTTAGAAAAAAGTTAATGGGGAAAACTGCTAGCCTACTTTAGAAAAAAAAGAGCATTTTTGGATTGCCAACATTTTTCACATTTATAACCTCTGAAAGTTGTACAGGCTCCTCATAGGACAGCTTGTAAACCTTACAATTCATTTATTGAAAAGCTTTGGCTCAGTCCATATGTTTCCATTTAGTTATGAATACTTTAAAGTTTCTCTCTCTCTCCTGTACAATTCATACAAACAGACTTCAGGACCTATGTGACTTATTCCAAAAGATGATAATGTTTTACCATTTATCTGCTGATTTTGACATCTGCCATAGGCCGATTCCCATGTATATCTTCTGTAAACTTGTCCATTTCTGACAGCTCAAGGCAGTTTATCAACCATTCATGGAGAGTAAGAGGTTTAGGTTCCTTCCAAGGTCTGCCCGAAAAAAATCTTGCTGCGACCATAGTAAATTTCCCCAAATTCGGGATGTAGTAATAACATGTTAAAAGACTGTTACAGGATCCAAAACAAATATACTATTATGAATTGGGGAGGGCAGTGGCGGACCTTGGGGTCTCAGATTTCAGCAGTGCCCTGTGCTATTCCAATATCTGGCACCCTAAATTCTGAATTTAGTAAATGGTAGAATTTAGCTAATATTTGGCATATTAAGGGAAGATGCCGGGTGCAGTATAAAAATATAGGCTGAGCCAGTTGTCCTGTTCAGGAGATCGGCTAACAGGTAAAAGGTAAAGGACCCCTGACAGTTAAGTCTAGTTGTGTATGACTCTGGGGTTGCAGCGTTCATCTCGCTTTACTGACTGAGGGAGCCGATGTTTTCTGCAGACAGTTTTTCTGGGTGATGTGGCCAGCATAACTAAGCCGCTTTTGGCGAAACCAGAGCAGCGCACAGAAACGCCATTTACCTTCCTGCTGGAGCGGTACATTTTTATCTACTTGCACTCTGACATGCTTTCGAACTGAGCAATGGGAGCTCACCCCGTCACGGGGATTCGAACCGCCAACCTTTCAACAGGCAAGCCCAAGAGGGGTCCAGAGCAGAATGCAGCCATGACCCCCAGTCTCTCTGAGCAGCCTCTCGCAGACAGCGAGGAGTTCTTCCCCTCCCTTCTTCTTCCCCCAAACCCTTGCTCCAAACACAACTCAATCCTTGTGTTAAAAGGGCATCACACCCGCTGTAACCCTGGCAACTTCCCCCTTTCAGCTTTGCTATTGTCTTTTGCTAACTAACACACAGCCGGGGAAGGAACGCCACCCATTTCCTGTCTGACACTGAATGTAATAATAATAATAATAATAATAATAATAATAATAATATCTTTATTGTCATTGCCCCCTTCGGGGACAACGAAATTACTTGACTGCTCCATAAAAACACTAATTAATCAATACAGTATAATACAGCAAGGGAGATTAGATGACTTTCAAAGTCGGGGCTTCCCATTCAGGGCCGAGATCGCTCTGGAGAAGAAGCTGTTCTTAAGACGGCTCGTTCTTGTCTTCATCGTCCTGTATCTCCGTCCCGACGGCAAGAGCTCAAAGAGACAGTGACCAGGATGCGATGGATCTTTTACTATGTCCAGTGCCTTCCTATGGCACCTTGTGGCATAAATCTGCTCTAAGGTGGAGAGTGGGCAGCCAACAATGCTCTCTGCTGCCTTAACAACCCTGCACAACCCCATTCTGTCCTGGGTAGTACAGCTTCCGTACCACACACATAAGCCATAAGTGAGCACACTCTCAATGGCACAGTGATAGAAGGCAAGCAGCAGTTTCTGCGGAAGATGGTTTTTCCTTAGTATTCTCAAAAAGTACAGTCTCTGCTGCGCCTTCTTCACAAGCCCCCTTGTGTTGACACGCCAGGACAGATCCTCTTGTAATTCAATGCCCAAAAATCTGAACGTTGTCACCCTCTCCACACAGACCCCATCAATCAAAAGTGGCTGGACGTTGCTCTTCTGTCTCCTGAAGTCCACCACAAGCTCCTTCGTCTTCCTTGTATTTATGAGCAAGTTGTTAGCTCTGCACCACTCTGTCAGCCGCTCCACCTCATCTCTATAATCTGTTTCACCCTGCTTCACCACCTTTTGTCGGGGTAATGATCTTGCTATCACCTGTCTTTGTTCTTTGGTGGCGCTGTGGTCTAAACCACTGACCGAGCTTGGCAAAGCAATGGGGAGAACAACAATAGACACTCTTGGGGTCTAATGTTCTGCACTCCTTCCATAAAACTCAGGTGTAAATATGTGTAAATAAGCCATATTTCTTAAAGACACCAGTCTCTGCCGTGCTTCATACCAAAGGAACACAAATCCTAGTTAGGTGCCGAGACCCCTGGAATTTTGCTTCTGTTCAGGGTGGGGTGAACAATACAGTTCGCAGTTTGCGAATGAGTTCCCAATATTTGTATCTATTGGATATTTGTATCCAATAGATATGTGCAAATTTACCATTCCACCAGATGTGGAAAACATCTGTCCTGGAGATCTTACTTTTCCACCATTTAAAAATTGTGACTGACATGTTGAGCAGTTGAACACGGAAGCATTCCTTTATATTGTATCTCTCCTAGGCTTAGGGAGAGTAACTTAACTGAACAGCACCAGTCCCTTTTGCAATTGAAATTCGAAGTCCCTTTTCCATTGAGTTTGGACTTTTTTCCTCTTGTGGCAATACATTGATGTAGAAACTTTTTATAATAAATATTTAGGTTTCTCACAAATGTTTTTGCTGCTTCTAAGTGAAGAAGTGAAACTTTGTTTGTTTGTGACATGGTGAATTTATGACAATGGTGATGATACTGCATTTTGTGTGTTTATGTGATTTATTTTTTGTTGAACCTACCCTTTTATCTTTTCTCAAAATTCCTCAAATGCTTTACCAGAGCCAGAACTTCCAGGTTCATCTCGAATTTCCATTGGAGTGAAATATTGCAGTGAAACTGAGTTAATTATAAGCTTGTTCAATTTATAATAGAACCAATTCACACTTTACTTTTTGAGGTGGTCAGTCTGTATACCATGGCTATTTTATTTGGTTATACTCATGTTCTGTTTATGAAGCCAAACCAGTAAACACAGGAGTTTGTCCTGACTGAGAAAATACATCTTGCTGGCCCGATCCAAATGTTTACCTGAACATTTGCCACATCGGAAAGTAACCGGCACTTTGGCTCCTGAGCAAATGTAGATTACAATTCATTTTCCTTCGTCGCTGCATATCTCTTCAGGTTCATTTGACTAGTTCATTTGTGAAGCTCACAACAGCTGACTGGACTTTCTGTCTAGGCTTAGACCTGTGAATAAGCTAAATTAGATTTCTGCACACTTCACTGCCGTGCAACTATTCTATTCTGTCATAATTGCCATCCAGTTTAACTGTAAGGGCAAATTCAGAATTGTCGGGTTTCTAACACCGTAATCCTATACTCACTTACCAGAGAATAAGTTCCACTGAGCTCAATGGGTCTTTCTTCTGAGTATACCAGCTGATTAGACATTCTCAAAAAATAAAAAAGTGGAGTATCATATGGTTTATAATTATAAAATTGTTTAGTAGAGTGATTTGAAACTTGGCAGAGTAGGAGTGGCAAGTTTGAGAGTGGTCCTTGCCAAATTTGGGGTGGAGACAAATCAGCGTATAGATGGGAGGTCCAAAAAATATCTACATGGTGCCTAGGGAACAACTTGCACCTTAATTTCAGCAAGACAAAGGAGATGGTGTTGGACTTTTGGAGGAAGAGAGGAGACCTAGCCCCGCTGTACATCGGAGAGGGCTGTGCGGAGAGAGTCTCTTCCTTTAAATTCCTAGGAGTTTATCTCAGTGAAGACCTTACTTGGAAAATCAATACAACCCAGGTGGTTAAGGAAGCCCAACAGAAACTCCATTTCCTCAGAGTATTGCAAAAGAATGATGCCAATCAAGATTTGATGATCTCCTTCTACCGATCCACAATAGAAAGTGTCCTTTCATACTGCATCACGGTGTGGTACGCTGGTTTGACATCAACTGATAGGAAGTGCCTACAGAGGGTGGTGAATACAGCACAATATATTATGGGCTGTCCCATGAATCCACTGGTTGACATCGCGGAAGAACGTTGCCTCAGGAGAGTGAGGAAAATTCTCAGGGATGATTCACAGCCTGGCCAGCACTTTCTTGATTTCCTGCCCTCGGGCAGAAGATATAGAAGCATGATTAGTCACACCAACAGGGTAAAGAACAGCTTCTATCCATGGGCTGTTAGGCTGCTGAATGAAAAGATAACAGGGCAGCTGACTTTCGGGTTTGGTGTGTGTGTGTGTGTGTGTGTCAGTAAACGAGGGGAATTAAGACCAAGAGAGCTGAGTGGAGGGTGCTTGTGTAATCTCACTGTATACAAGTTGTACAAGTGACAATAAAGTATTTCAATTATTTTTAAAGGATAAGAAATTGTTTGTTTGGGTGTTCATGAAAGACACCAATATGTTGGAAAGTGGTCTGCACTGACTTTGTTGGGGTAGTTTTTCCTGAAATACTTGCCCACATGTGCTGTGTCTTTTGAGAAACAGTTTGCTGTGTTCGGTCAACGGGAATGTCTAGAATGTGCTTTTGTTTAAGGGTAGTACAACATGTTTGTAGTTTTTATTAAAAATGCATTTTTGCGGCCAATGTTTGTCAATTGGCTTGCTTATTCTGCAGTTGCTAGGAAACTTGTTTCCAGATAATCTCAGTTTCTGAAAATATTAGAGGCCTGTTGCTACTGGGCAAGACATTCACAAACCAGACCTCAGCTCTGAAGAGCTTACAGTTCAGATAGCCCAAGAGGTTCAAAGTTAGGTGCAAAAGGAAACAGGGAAAAGAAATCACAGGAATCAGTAAAAATAATTTGAGAGGCAGGGAAAGGGCGAAATAGGCCATGGAACCACCATGGCAACCAATGAACTGGTTATTATAGGCAAAGAAGTAGAAGCAGTCAGTAAAATTTGGCAACCCTATTAAAAAGCATGGTTTTTTGGGTGGTGGAGGGGGGATGTTGGCAATCTTTATTTCAAACTTTATTTCACTTACTAAATTTGTCACTTAGTAGGCATAAGATAAGTTCCATGTGAATTCTTGCCCTTCTAAATGGTGTGTGATTTCTTATTAATGAGGATATTTCTTCCTTTATTTTTCCACTGAATTTCCCATTTTCAATTTCAATTTGCCTGAGGAGAGTTGTAGGCGCAGCCTCCTCAAAACATAATCAAATTCAATTAATAATAATAATAAACTTTTTGGCTTAACATGTGCTCACTCAAGCTCTAGATTCTGTGAAATTGCCGTTGCAGAAGGGATGGGCCCTACATTCTTTCAGAGATATAGATGCTGTATGGCTTCTTATCCTGGGGTTTGTTCTAGCTTCACCACTACTTTGGAACTGGGTGGCTGTCTGTGGTGGACCTAAACCTCAGATTTGTCTGTTTGCTAGAATACAAATATGGATTATATGCAAATGGGTATGTCATTCCACATGGCAAGTAACCAACTGCCAACCTTATAGAATAATAGAGTTGGAATCTAGATATACAGTGGTACCTCGGGTTAAGTACTTAATTCATTCCGGAGTTCCGTACTTAACCTGAAACTGTTCTTAACCTGAAGCACCACTTTAGCCAATGGGGGCCTCCTTCTGCCGCCGCACCACCAGAGCACGATTTCTGTTCTCATCCTGAAGCAAAGTTCTTAACCTGAAGCACTATTTCTGGGTTAGCGGAGTCTGTAACCTGAAGCGTATGTAACCTGAAGCGTATGTAACCCGAGGTACCACTGTACCTCACAGAAGGAGCACAGAATGAGTTCCCCTTGCTTTTCCTCACATTGTAAAAACATGTTAACGTAATAGGCCGTATAGTAACAATTGCAAAGCTACTTACTTGAAACTACTTTTGAAAAATTAGATACAGCTTCTTATAATGCCAAAATCTACATCGTGACATAATATATTAAAATGTAGCTTTCCAGTTGACCACCAAGTCCAGTATGTACAAAACACAAGTCCTATATTGTCAATGCCGTAGTACATTCTTTTCTAATTTCCAAAGAACCTGGCACTGATGACAAGGATTCCTGGATATTCCCCTGTTTCTCCCGAAGGGGCTTCATCAGCTGTGCATGGTTCTAAATCATATAAACATAGACACTCTGTAATATAATAGCTACACAAATTCCAAAGTAACATACAAAGATATAAAAAATGTACATACTGGTACTATATCGGGTCCTCCCTCACTATTGCAGTGAGACCTAGACAACCAACACCCTGTGTTGTAGGTGGGTATAATTGTTCAGCCACAACACCCAACTGGTAGGTCTCTTGTAGCTGGGTGCAAACTGGCCAATGGGACGCAGTTCAAACGGTTCGAGGGACCTATTTATACCCATGCACGTGACCCAGAGCTTCCTCTTTTGGCGCGTGCATTCGGAACACCTGCCCACCTCTCCCTACTTTTAGGGCTTTGTGCTTGACCTTGCTATGCCGTCATGTGTCGTCTGTCGTTGGGACAGGGGCACGGCTGATTGGCTGTTGCCATTTGTTTCACCTGCCACATAGCAAATCGTCACAACTTTTAAGGTTGCAGATAGGTTCTGGTTCAGGTGACAGGGATGGGAGAACACTCTCGCCATCCATATGTGAAGGGTATTCCCTTAAAGGAATCCGGGGACTTGATGGTTTTGTCAACCCCTGTGAGGGGGTTGTGCCCGTGCCTGAGTCCAGGGGGACATTTGGGTGGCGGAGATAGCCTGTTCCCGGCTTTCCGCTTATCCAGGTGTTCACCCTTGGCTGACCTATGCTGGAACCCTGGGTCAGCGCTACCTGCATGGCAGGGAGCTAGTCGAACCAGAGCCTATGCAACCACTCACTTTCTGTAATCAATAAAATTGTGGCCTAAATTCTGCCAAAAACCAAACCTAAAATTTGAGTCAAGTGTGAATTTATTTAGGGGAGAGGTTTCTGGGTCTGAACACGCAAATAAAATAGCTACATGAATCTTATTCGTCAGTGCAGGTTCTTTTGTTTGCCATCCCAATCATCTTCATTAGACACTTAGAATATCATGCCACTCTTCTAAGCAATATGACAGCCAGAAAAATACAAGAGAAAATGAAGAAATTGTTACTATACGGCCTATTACGTTTATGTGTTTTTTCAATTGGATTTGCGTAATATAGGCATTCTGGTGGTTTCTGGTTTTCTCACATTGTGCCATTTGGTAAATTGAGGTAACCTCCTAAGGTGAGAGGTACTGAGAAGCAGTAGCCCAATGTCTGTTCTGCCTAACCTGCCCCAGGCAGCCATCCCCCTTTGTGTATGCAACATGGTTATGTGTGCAACTGTTGTGTTCCCTCTATGCTTGCCTGCTGTCCTCGGTTGCAGTGGAGGACACTATCCTGTCTCCAGTGCCAGTGTAGTCAACTTCTGCACATGGAATGTAGAAAGGCCACCATCTTGTCCTTCATCCCAGAAAGCAAAATATCTAGAGTTGGCTCTGGGAAAACTTATATATTGCTGCAGGTAACATGATATTGTTGGGTACATGATATCATTTGGCCCAGTTACCAGAAGGCAATGAGGAAACATCATAGCCCAAGATCAGGGAAGATGGAAGTTGTATCCCTGCAAACATCTGGAGGGCACCATTTTAGCTGTTGGGGTAATTGCCAGCAGGCAGGGTGGGCGACCAGGTACGTAGGCTGAGACCCTATCTGCCTGCGGACTGCCTCGCCAGAGTGGTGCATGCTCTGGTTATCTCCCGCTTGGACTACTGCAATGCGCTCTACGTGGGGCTACCTTTGAAGGTGACCTGGAAACTACAACTAATCCAGAATGCGGCAGCTAGACTGGTGACTGGGAGTGGCCGCCAAGACCATATAACACCGGTCTTGAAAGACCTACATTGGCTCCCAGTACGTTTCCGAGCACAATTCAAGGTGTTGGTGCTGACCTTTAAAGCCCTAAACGGCCTCGGTCCAGTATATCTGAAGGAGCGTCTCCACCCCCATCGTTCTACCCGGACACTGAGGTCCAGCACCGAGGGCCTTCTGGCGGTTCCCTCACTGCAAGAAGCCAAGTTACAGGGAACCAGGCAGAGGGCCTTCTTGGTAGTGGCGCCCTCCCTGTGGAACGCCCTCCCACCAGATGTCAAAGAGAACAACAACTACCAGACTTTTAGAAGACATCTGAAAGCAGTCCTGTTTAGGGAAGCTTTTCATGTTTGATGTATTACAGTATTTTAATACTTTTTTGGAAGCCGCCCAGAGTGGCTGGGGAAGTCCAGCCAGATGGGTGGGGTATAAATAATAAATTATTGTATATTATTATCAACGACGTTATACATGCCAGCCCGTTCCACTCATTTGCATGCTGCTCCTGGGATCCATCAATCTTCTTCCCCGACGAGATTCTGTGACTCATGTCCAGAGACACTGAGCACACATTAGCAGAGAAACAACATCAGCAGAAGCGAGGCTCTGGGGTGTGAGTACTAAGCTACTTTATTTATATACAAAATCAGGACAAAGGAAAACGTGGCTCCTCTCCTACTTGCTCTCAGAGAGAAGAGAGAACACAAAAGCAATACAGAACGGAACTTCCGTTCACAAGACTCCAACAATCAGTGCTGGAATGTAAAACACAGACATGTGATTAAAACAATCCCACACGTCTGCGCAGCAGGGGAATGGAATACCAACATTAGCTACCTCTGTTCTCGGCTATGGGTTAAACCAGTGATGGCCAAACTTGGCCCTCCAGCTGTTTTGGTACTACAACTCCCATCATCCCTAGCTAACAGGACCAGTGGTCAGGGATGATGGGAATTGTAGTCCCAAAACAGCTGGAGGGCCAGGTTTGGCCATCACTGGGTTAAACCTTACCAAGGCACTCCTAGGCACCTGCTGATGCATGCATGATATTTTTATGGGAGGAAATCTCCATGACATTACTTTTCCCCTGAGTGTTTTTCTGTGGTTTAAATATGTCCTGGTAGTGAAATTCACAGGGACGTGGGTGGCGCTGTGGTCTAAACCACTGAGCCTAGGGCTTGCTGATCAGAAGGTTGGCGGTTCGAATCCCCATGACGAGGTGAACTCCTATTGCTCGGTCCCAGCTCCTGCCAACCTAGCAGTTTGAAAGCATGTCAAAGTGCAAGTAGATAAATAGGTACCACCTCGGCGAGAAGGTAAACGGCATTTCCGTGCGCTGCTCTGGTTTGCCAGAAGCAGCTTAGTCATGCTGGCCACATGACCTGGAAAAACTGTCTGCGGACAAACGTCGGCTCCCTTGGCCAGTAAAGCGAGATGAGTGCCGCAACCCCAGTGTTGTCCGCGACTGGACCTAACAGTCACGGGTACCTTTACCTTTACCTAGTGAAATTCACACCAAGTTCCTGTGCTGGGGAAGCACTGCTTTGTCTTCCCAAACACAGGAGCTTAATTTGGAGATAAGACTCGTAGCCTCTGGAGATAAGACTCGTAGCCTCTGGACTAGAGATCCTTCTGAAGTTCTACTGCCACCTCGCTAAGACAAATTAAGTGTGTGTGTGTGTGTGTGTGTGTGTGTCATTTGATATCGCATTTCAACCGATCTCAAATGCACTGGTGGAGCTCCTAAGGTACCTCCATTGTTCGAAAGTCGCATCACAGTGGACCCAAGTCAGTAATCAAGGATGCAATTAAACTTGTGCATTATGCTTACCTGAGGAAAGATTTGGATGCCCTTCAAAAGTTCAAATGCTAACAGCCTTAGGCCCTACTCACTCAGCAGGCCTAAACAGACCCTACACATGGTCAGATGTCTCCATCTATTGGATTTAACACCTATCAGCTGGAGCGTCCAAAGCAATCCCTTTCTCAGTGTGCTGCCATCTGCCTGCTTGTTTACCCTCTGGAAGCTCCTGGAATCTTCTCCCAGCTGCAAAGAATCCCCCTGGTTGCAGAAATGTGCTTGTTCCCCTTTCTCTGTTGCAAAAATGATCTAAGTGCTGCCAGAAGTTAATCTTTTTTTCTTGGCATCTATCGGAACCGCTACCTGCTACTGTCACATGGAGGCTTCTGACCATAGAACTAGTCTCTGGCTACAGTTTTGGTTACTTGCTGTGTTAAATGCAAATTGAACATGAACAGATTCCCTTAAACTTTTACTAAAAAGCAATTTAGTAAACAAGAACACTTTTGGATGTGAATTTCAGAGGTGCTAATTCCTATTATCAACTGAGATAGGAGAACAGATGTATGTGTTCCTGAGGTTTTTCTTTAACAAAAACAAGTTCAAAAGCACACCTACTCTGCTGTACTCTGATGACCTTCTAGACTGATATGTACAGTATCTATGGATTTTAAGTATAATTAACCACTTCCAATTCAGTATTTAACAGCTTCAAGTTCTGTTTCTTTGATGGTCAAAAGCTAATCAATCTTGTTCTCAAATGCTAATACAAGCAATTAAAAATAACATTAATTGAAATACTGCAGGGGCTGGGTGGGTTTTTTTTTCAATTTAACCTCATGGCAACACTAATTTACAGTGCTAATTAGTGAATTGCCCTTTGTATTATAAAACTTTGGAAGAGAGAGTTGTCCTTTAAAGCCCAACAGAGAAGTACAGATGGTCACTGCACTTTCAATGGGTTTGTATGCCAGATTTGGAATATTTATTTCACCTGATAGACCAAATGTACTGGAGTATATTATTTACAGTGAGAATTAATACTGCTTTGCAGAGAAAATGTATAGCCCATTTGTACCATGGTAAAACATATAAATATGTCCACTAGGATAAATAATATTCTACCCAGTGTCCTAATTAAAGGACAGAAAACCTTTCGATCTTGGATGACAATTTAAGAGGATAAAGTGAATTATAAATATACACTCTAATGTCTCAGGCAGGAGGACTGCTAAAAAATACAAATGAAATAAAACTGCAAACATAAATTAATTTAAAAGTTGTGCAATTTAAGGCTCTTTACAGTGCAATTAGTTACTAACAATTCGTATACAAAAGAACCCCAAATAGATTTTAAAATCCTACACATATGTTTGCATGTTTACTTTTTCTTCATTATCAGATGGATGCAACTCGGCTGTTTAATGCTTCACTCCAGAGTAGCCGATAGTATTTTCCTTGCCAAAAATTACCTGGAAACAAACATGAAAGGCACCCAGAAATCAAGTTGCTTTCGATATAGGAAGAGAAGAGTGCATAATTATTATATTATGGTCTACACCAGGCATGTCCAAAGTCTGTTTCGTGGGCCTAATCCGGCCCACCGGTCGGTTTAATCCGGCCCCTGTGGCAGTTTATTTCCTGGGGGTAACAACAACTTTGGGGTAAAATCATAAAGAAAGCTCAACAACTTCAATCCTTAAAAAAGGGCCAAAAACTTTAGTCAGCCCTTTGGTCGGCCCCCACAACCCTCCACTTCATTAAATCTGGCCCTCTTTGAAAAAAGTTTGGATACCACTGGTCTACACAGATAAGAAATCTGAATTTTTCTCTAACAGATATATGCCAGGGGTATACTAAGTTTATTGACCTAAATGCACCCCACAGTGGTGAGAGAGGAAGAGCAAGTGAGCCCAACAGCAAGCATGCCAATTCTCAGGGGCCAAGGTGTCTTCAGCCCCCTCAATATTTGCTGAAAGGGGGCCAGGCCCTCCTGATGTTTAGGGGGCAGAGGAAGCTGAGCATTGGCTGAGCCACGTATGGCACAGCTTCAGTGTCTGGTTGCTCCAGAACACTTGGCCTCATCCAGATGACGCAATAACACACACATTGCTGGGACCCCTCAATCTTGGTGACAGCCCATGAGATGTTTGAAGGTGGATGTCGTATCTCCTCTTTATCTCTTCTCTTCCAGGCTAAACATCCCCAACTCCCTCAACCACTCCTCATAAGGCACTTGGGTTTCCAGACCTTTGGTCATCTTGGTTGCCCTCCTCTGCACATGTTCCAGCTTGTCATTATCCTTCTTAAATTGTGGTGCCCAGAACTGGGGATAGAATAGGTAAAGGTAAAGGTATCCCTGACCATTAGATCCAGTCGTGACCAACTCTGGGGTTGCGGTGCTCATCTTGCTTTATTGGCCGAGGGAGCCGGCGTACCAGAGCAGCGCACGGAAACGCCATTTACCTTCCCGCCAGAGCAGTACCTATTTATCTACTTGCACTTGACGTGCTTTCGAACTGCTAGGTTGGCAGGAGCAGGGACCAAGCAACAGGAGCTCACCCCGTCACAGGGATTCGAACCACCGACCTTCTGATCGGCAAGCCCTAGGCTCTGTGCTTTAACCCACAGCGCCACCCGCGTCCCTGGGCACAGAATAGAATGGTGCTATTACTTCCCATAATCTGGACGTTACACTTCTGCTGATACAGCCTAGAATAGCATTCACATTTTTTGCTGCTGTATGAAGACATGCATGAACGCTGCTGGATGAAGTCTCTGCAAACCCAGACCTACACCTGACGTGTCCAGATGACACATGGCCTTCTACACAAGGCATGTCCACAGTTTCCGCCACAAACTCAAATTCCCCCGGTCTAATATCCCTAGTGCTGCAAGATTGTCTCAAGAGCACCTGGACAAAAACTGTCTATCAAAAACTTCACTTATGGTTTATCACCACAACAGCTACTCACTTTGGGTTTTAGGAAAGCAAACAGTCTAATTTGTTAGCGCCTAAATGATATCAAGCGTCAGAACAACTTGGCCACAATAAGGAAATTTTGCCCATAGTATGACTATTTTCCACCTTCCCATTTGGACTCTCTGGCACCCTATCTGCCTAACCTAGCAATTTCTAAAATATAGATACTCTTTTACTCTTGCAATATTGAATGTATTGCCCTCGGCTGTACTTGAGGGACAATTCCAACAGATTCCACACGAAAAACGCTTATGTCCTTGCAGTACTGAATCGGTGGCACATGCCCTTCTGGCTTGCACTCTTTATAAAGACTTGAGGAACGAGATTATCACCCCTCTTTTATTGTCCATTCCAGGTCGCTCAGCCACTGCCCCAGTGTCCTCTCTCTTGTCAGATCAAGATGAGCAGGTGACAGCAAAGGTTGCAAGGTTTTTAGCTGGGGCAATCAGAATAAGATCCACTATTTGACTAATGATTCAAAACCCCAAAACGTATTTTATATAATTGACTTTTTATTTCTATTCTTTGTAGATTGTATTGTTGTTTTATTGCTATGGCTGATGCAAATAAAGATTCATTCATTCATCCCGCCACAAAATAACTGACCACCATGTGGCTGATATGCCTACTGTGTTTTCCTCTAATATTGCTCTAAAGCCTTCTCCTGTCTCCAAAACCCCATCCTGGGTTCTCTTTCTTGGTGACTCCGAAGTGTTTCAGAATACTGGAAGATTCTGACGGAAAGTTTGCAACTGGCGTGTTTCATGTTGTGATAGTACATAATCGATGAACATAAGATCCTTCCAGTAGCACCTTTAAGACCACCTAAGTTAGTTCTTGGTATGAGCTTTCGTGTGCAAGCACACTTCTTCAGATACACCAGTGTATCTGAAGAAGTGTGCTTGCACACGAAAGCTCATACCAAGAACTAACTTAGTTGGTCTTAAAGGTGCTACTGGAAGGATTTTTTTATTTTGACTATGGCAGACCAACACGGCTACCCATCTGTAATAAGATCCTTGCTCATTAAACAATACTCTCTTCTGTAAAATAAGAGTATTGTTCTTTGGAAAATAATGGAAATTATACATGAGCGTGCGCATAAACTCTCTTAGTAGAAACCAGGAGCTGCCACGTTCTCTCTTAATTCTTCCGCCAATACAACATGTCAAAGGGAGTGAAAGGAAATCTTAATCCCAGCACAGCACCTTGATGTACCATTTGCACAGGTAAAGGAGATGTGGAGTTTACACAAAACAGAGGAACAAAGCCAAGCAATCTTATACACTTTAGACTTCTAGCCTTTTGTGAACAGCTGCAGAATGTAAGCAGCGAACATTTTTTTAAAAGCATTTTTTAAAAATAAAAAAAAAATCTAAGCAATCAGCAGTGTGTATTTTTTCTTTTTCTTTTTTATCTCGGAAAGATTTAACACTTTTTAAGATTACTTTTCCTATTGTGAAAGCTCCCTTTGTATACAGAGCCTTTCAAACTCTTTTTTCTCCCATTGTTGGCACGGGAAGGTGGGATGGTGCGAGAGATCTTTTGTTGCCGCAGGACTTTTTTCTTTGACTTTGCCTCTGTGAGCAGCTGGGAGGGGTGAAGGAAGGTCCTTTCTCAGTGTACAAGGCTTTCCTCTGAGCTTTTGGCCCAGCCCTCAGCACCGTACCAGCCCTATCCTAAGAAGCAAGTCTGTGGCCTTTACTGCACCAACCTCACCACTCTGCTCACAGACCCAATACCTTCTTTTTCCAGGCTAACCGCTGACATGAGGACATGGCCCTGCAGTTATTCTGCAATTGCTGTGAACCAAGTTCTGATCAAAATGACATTTGCTTGAGAGCAACTTAAATAGCTCCCAGGCAGTATATTCACGCTCTCCTTGTTGCTCCCTCGCAATGAGGCACTTAACAAAAGCATTAGCTCTGAACAGAACTCATTTGCTAGCAATTTGTACTAGCAAGGCCTCGGGAGGTACACCTCTGAGGCCCGGTTTGTTCCTTTTCTCTACCTTATTCCTTAGAGGCAAACATATGCTTCTCGCACCTTCCGATTCTTAACTATTTAATGTGGCATTGTCGGGGAGGTATGTATTCTGTCTTCCTGCGGGAGCGTAGGGAAAGCAGTGCAGAAGTCAGCTTCCTAAGAACCTCTGCTTGCTTGCTTGCTTGCTTGCTTTTTTTTAACTCCAGCATGTTTCCAGCCCTTGTGTCTGGCAAAAAATATGCTTGTAGCTGAGTGCTGAAATCTCAGAAATCTGAATTTTTGCTAGCTGGGAACAGTTTCCAGAGGTTGGGCTGAGGTTTCAGTGTTCCACATGCCTCCTTGCCCCTAGGCATGCTCAATGAAATCACAGTAAGATGCAAAATGTAGGGGGTTTTTTAATCTGCAAAACAGATTATGTGAATTCAAGAAATTCTGCAAAATTGCATTATATAGCTCACAGAATTCATTTTTGGGGAGGCAGGCATTAAAACTGGATCATTGGGGTTAGGAACGAGTTAATCTGTCCATTTTGGGTTTTCTCAGTTTCTCACTTTTCCAGTTCAGTTCGGTTCTCCACAATTCCAGCGCAGTTTGCGATTTCTTTTTTAAAAAAATCCTTACGAAAACTCACCAGTATTTTAGTGAAAATTTCTCCTAATATACACATTTTTCTAAGTTATTTTCACTAATATATGCATTTTTGTGTACATAATTTGTTTAAACTGATTTATAAAACAGATTTTATATACGTATATGGTTTTAATTCTATCAATATTTAGTTGAATTTTAATCTGTAAGCTGCCTTTAGTCTCATCAGGGGAAAAGGTGACATATGAATAAATTATTATTATTATTATTATTATTAGGCTGGAGAACTGTACCGCAAAATTCAAAGCTGTGCGAATTTCAAAGGATGGTTGTTTCGGTTCATGTACTGTTTCAGAAAATATTAATTAAGTAGGTTTGCCTTTAAATTTAAACTAAATCCAATTCCCCCCCCCCAACCCCTAGCTTGAGCAAAGATTTGTTTTTTAAAGAGTTCTCTTCATATAGCACCCGTTTAATTTACATGGACAAATTGCTTGCTTTTGCCTATTGAATTTCTGCCCAGTGCAAGAGGCCAGGAAGCTCTCTCCATTCAGGAAAATGCAGACCACTTAATAGGATGTTTCACTGGTAAAGCCTTAGGTAGCTTATCTTAGTACCAGAACCTAAAACTGACAAATACATACAGTAATTCTGTAGTTCTGAAAAAGTGTGCTCTTCAGGAATCTGGCTATGTAGACAGATACTGAACAGTCCACCAAATGTGCTTCCTCTGTGTCAGACAAACAGATGGCCAAGAAAATGAATAAGCATCAAACTATCCCATTCATTGTGATAGGAGAGAGGAAAGAGTAACTCATTTGTGTGTGTTTCTAATGCAGCTACTTTGGCTGCGACTTCCAGACATGTGCCCACTTGATAGCAACCCAACATTTGGTGCTGTATAATATATGACATATATATATGACAGAAGGCTGATCGCCGAAGAATTGATGCTTTTGAATTATGGTGCTGGAGGAGACTCTTGAGAGTCCCATGGACTGCAAGAAGATCAAACCTATCCATTCTGAAGGAAATCAGCCCTGAGTGCTCACTGGAAGGACAGATCCTGAAGCTGAGGCTCCAATACTTGGGCCACCTCATGAGAAGAGAAGACTCCCTGGAAAAGACCCTAATGTTGGGAACGATTGAGGGCACAAGGAGAAGGGGACGACAGAGGACGAGATGGTTGGACAGTGTTCTTGAAGCTACCAGCATGAGTTTGACCAAGCTGCAGGAGGCAGTGGAAGACAGGAGTGCCTGGCGTGCTCTGGTCCATGGGGTCATGAAGAGTCGGACACGACTAAACAACTAAACAACTAAACAACAACAACAACAACAATATATGACATCACTCTCTGAATCCCTTAAGTCAAAAGTATTTTAAACATTACAGAAAATATTAATACATTGTACTGTATTTATTTATTTTATTTGTATTTATTTTGTATTTATTTATTTTAAATTCAAATTTTAAAACTTTATAGGTTCACTTCCCCTTTCTGCATAGCTATTGCTCTGATTTCTGCTTCTGCTGTTTGAGAAATAGTTATTGAAAATCAAAATTCAGCTTGGTTTATTCTTGACAATTTCACGGCATGTGCCTCTCTTGTATGTGGCCAACATTTGGTATTGACAGACATTCGTCAACCATGTGATTTCATCAGTCCATTGTTGGCAATAACTTTGGCGTATTCAATGGCCGATTTGTAAGGAGCTCGAGGGAGAGCCGGATTTTCGAAGTCGACATGGAAGAGTCCAAAGCGAGGTCTGTATCCGGAAGTCCACTCAAAGTTGTCCAAAAGGGACCACACAAAGTAGCCTTTCAGTTGGACGCCATCAACATAGATTGCTAATATGGGGAAAAAAAGGGAAGAAACCATGTTTATAGATTTCATTCAAATCCACAGAACTCAATGGGCTGTGCATACACCCACAAATCCAGGTATTGACCAGACACCTCTGAAGCTTAGGGCTGGATCTATACAGCTATAAAAAAACCCTGCTATGATACGCTATGAAAAGAAACATTATAAAAGCTCACAATGGAAATTTGCATAACATATACCGTATTTTTTGCACCATAACACTCACTTTTTCCCTCCTAGAAAGTAAGGGGAAATGTCTGTGTGTGTTATGGAGGAAATGCCTACGGGTGGCATGCCTACGGATTTTCCTCCTCTAAAAACTACGTGCGTGTTATGGTCGGGTGCGTGTTATAGAGCGAAAAATATGGTATGTAGGCCTGAACCATTTGCTAGTTTCCAAAACTTTAAGTATCCTGTCAACAGTATGAGTCAGGCCCCCATATACTGCAGTTTTACGCACATAGAAACTATGCAAGTGTTATCTGGTAGAACATTATCCTGTTTCTTCATACCACTGGTTTGCAACTGTTTGTCCAAATTGACTGTGTATGATTATTTTTTAAAAAATAATAATAAATGACCTGATTTTCTATGTTCTTGGAAATATAATTGTGCATCTTGATAATTCCACACTAATAATAATAGTAGTAGTAGTAGTAATTTTTATTTATACCCCGCCCTCCCCAGCCAAGGCTGGGCTCAGGGCGGCTAACAAGCAATAATAAAAACAAGTTGAATGAATACAACTTAAAAACAAAATTAAAATACAACATTAAAATGTAGCCTCATCACAGGAGGAGAAAGGAAAAGAAAAAAGAAAGAGGGGGAGGGAATCAAATTGGCTCCAAGCCAAAGGCCAGGCAGAACAACTCTGTCTTACAGGCCCTGCGGAAAGAAATCAGATCCTGCAGGGCCCTGGTCTCATGAGGCAGAGCGTTCCACCAGGCCGGGGCCACTGTTGAAAAGGCCCTGGCTCTGGTTGAAGCTAATCTAACTTCCTTAGGGCCCGGGACCAATAGGGTGTTGCTATTTATGGACCTTGAGTCTCTCTGTGGGGCATAATGGGAGAGGCGGTCCCTTAGGTACAAGGGTCCTAGGCATCGTTTAAGAAAGCATCGTCGCAACATGTTAAGATGGAGCAAGTCAATGTGTGGGAATCACTGTGTGTCCTGATACTCCTACAAAGGAAAGCCCCCCCCCCCCAAAAATGTGATGGTTTTAAGCCTCCTCTGCTTTCGCAGCAAACTCAAAGGTGCAGAAATAGGCAGCAGAAATGTGTCTTTACTATTTGTCACCCATGCACATGCGAAATATTTAGGCAGAGAATTGCCTAGGTAGCGTCTAATATAGCATGTGAAGAACAGAGCCCTCTGACATTATTAGACAATAAGCCATTGAGGACGCTACTGTATAATCTGTCTGCATACCATAGACAAAACAGAAGAGGAAACCTGGCCACGTGACTTGTCAGCTTGATTTATGAGGTACCTAAATCTTGGGGGAAACAATCTTTTGTGTATTAAACCTCTGCTCAAAACAGTGCTGCGTACAAAGATAACTGAGGACGACAGGCGTGGTTCTTGGTTCACTGAAGCTGGAACAAATGTGATAACGGACGCTGTTCACACACATCTACTGGTTTCTTTGGGGGGGGGGCTTTAAACTATTATAAGAAGGAAGAGGTGCTAAGGAAGACACCTATAATGTAAAGGTGAGGCACAGAAAAATAATATCCACAGTGAACTTTTGATGTACTGCTTCCTTGATGATAGGACGTTTGCTAAACATGGTGACTCCATGCCGATACTTTGATTAGAAAACACGTCAGGAGCTCATTATTTCCAAGCCGTGGGCAAGATTTCCCAACATCCTCAGTTAAATTGCGCACTGCTGCCATGCTGCACCAACTATTCAACTCATTTTCTCCCATCCTTATTTTTTTTGGGGGGGGGGGTATAAGAGGAAGACTCTTAGCTAAGTTTTGCCCTGGAAGCAGACTATTCTAATTTAAAAATACAAAGGTCTCTTATCTCTGGAGAATGGGGGCTAGTTCAAATTTCCCTCGGCTTGTAGAGCACAAAGCCAGAATAGTGTTGTGCTGCCCAGGTGACCGTCAGGCAGAGGAGATACATTCACACAGATGGCTTGTGGTACAGTGGTACCTTGGGATAAGAACTTAATTCATTCTGGAGGTCCGTTCTTAACCTGAAACTGTTCTTAACCCGAAGCACCACTTTAGCTAATGGGGCCTCCTGCTGCCGCCGTGCCACCACTGTGAGATTTCTGTTCTCATCCTGAAGCAAAGTTCTTAACCCGAGGTACTATTTCTGGGTCCACACTCCTTTAGGGGATAGAAGACACACTCCTTCCTTCAATTTGGTGTGAACACCACAGACACCAAAGGGTGTTAAACTACTGTTAAATTGGATGCGCAGACAAGGTTTCTGAGGCTGGATTCCTAGGCTGAAGCTGCTCAAATAACCTTGTCACATTTCATTTCATTTTTTCTCTCCCTCATTGGCCCAAAATAATCTTCATGCATTTCCCAAACACATATGTTTCTTCCTCTCGGTATTTCATGCTTCGGGTTTTCTTTCTTTTTTTATGCCAAATGCTGAATTGTTGCAATAGCACTTCCATATCCACACAGCACCTCAAAGAATATATGCAGTATGTTGTTGTTGTTGATGATGTTGAAGGAGGAGGAGGAGGAGGAGGAGGAGGAGGAAAGAATTTCAAAGTGGCCTGATAACAAGTTTCTAGGATCATTCTCAAATCCAAGTTCATTTTTTGTGAGAAAATTAGTCATATAATGGTGAGGAAATGGTAAACCACATGCATACATGCCATAGTTAGTGTGTGTGTTTGTGTGTGACTAAGAGGGGGCAGGGCAAAGGTACTACGTAAAATTCAATCTGCACAACAAACTTGCACCTCTTTGATAAAGTTCACGAAAACTAAGAAGCTGAGTGCAGACAGGGAAAGGTCACAGGACCATTAGGTCCAGTCACGGACGACTCTGGGGTTGCGGTGCTCATCTCGCTTTACTGGCCGAGGGAGCCAGCGTACAGCTTCTGGGTCATGTGGCCAGCAGGACTAAGCTGCTTCTGGCGAACCAGAACAGCGCACGGAAACACCGTTTACCTTCCTACCAGAGCGATACCTATTTATCTACTTGCACTTTGACGTGCTTTCGAACTGCTAGGTTGGCAGGAGCAGGGATCGAGCAACAGGAGCTCACCCCATAGCGGGGATTCAAACCGCCGACCTTCTGATTGGCAAGTCCTAGGCTCTGTGGTTTAACCCACAGCGCCACCTGCATCCCTTCTACATGTGCAGTACAGAAGTCCTATTAGGTTCAATGCAAGTGTATACTGTACTGGATTCCAGCCTAAAACAGCTAAACTAAAAATATTTGAAAGGCCTGGGTGAATACAAAGTGATTTGCCTGGCAGCAAAAAAAAGGTAGCAGTGAAGGCATCACCTGAACTTCCTTGGGGAAAGTGTCCCACAAACAAGAAGCAACTGCTAAAAATGTCCTCCCTCTGCTCAGAGAAGATAATCAGCAGATGGCCTCAGAATATGAGCAGGTCAGGTTGGGAGCAGATGTTCATTCAGATACTTGCAGCAGTACCTTGAAATGAGCTCAGAAGTAGAAAGGAAGCCAGTGAAACTCTTTCAACACCAGTGTGATGGGTTCCCAACCACTAGTCCTATCTAAAATTCTGGCAGCTGCATTCTGTACTAACTGTGGTTTTCACACTGTCTTTGAGGACAGCTCAATATACAGTGATTAAACCATGTTCTCCTCATGTATGTATGAAAAGCAGATTGTATGGAAACTGCTGGTGCAAACCTAGCCCTAGATATATCATATATCTGAATTAGGAGGCAAGAACCCAAAAGCAACAACATGCGCTCCGGATAGGAGATAGTGTATCTACAAAGGAGAACTGTCGCATATGAAGCAAACCTTATTCCCAGTTCCTACGGTGCCCAAGTACTTTGGTGACAGCCACATTATTAATTAGCATAGATCTATTTACACCCAATATGCCATTAATCACTGTATCAGGAAGGTCGTCTAATTAATTAACCGCCATGGGTGGTCACAACAGCTGAAAGAACCATTTCAGGTATATGGCAGAGTACATCATTTGTCTTGTCTTCTACGGCACCCATCTCTTTCTTGCCGGGTCTCCTCTGCATACTTTTCTTTCCTTGATCTCTGTGTTAGCTTTGATACCACGGGACACTCACTCCCCACAAGGTCTTTTCATTCTTGGAATGTTATGACATCAATTTACTGGGGCTTCACATCACACTGACAGCTCGTTCAGTTCTTTTATTGAAATATCTTCTTCTCTCCCACTGACCAGTGGCATTTTCGAAGGTTTGCCATTAATCCCTTGCTTTCTGCTTATAATGCCACAAACCGTAGTCTCCAGGCTAGCCTCATTAGACCATATATTTTCCATTTCTGCATATGTTTTACTTCCCAGTTCTGGCACCCTTTACCGCTTGTCCCTCTTCTGGTGGACTGGAACCTTGATAGACAACTCCATCAGTGGGTCACCACCCTACAGCTGGGAGCAGGTGGGGGAGAGCAAAGACCTTGCCATTGGCCAGCAAAGACAAATTATATTTTATACTTCCTAAATTAGCTGATGGGGCAGGAGGCTGTTCTGAAGAAGAACAGGATATATAACCAGCAGTACTTGTTGTTATCAGAGGAGGAAGAACTTATAAATTTGGCTTGGCTATGGTTGCTAGAGGGACACGGGTGGCGCTGTGGGTTAAACTACAGAGCCAAGGACTTGCCGATCAGAAGGTCGGCGGTTCGAATCCCCGTGATGGGGTGAGCTCCCGTTGCTCGGTCCCTGCTCCTGCCAACCTAGCAGTTCGAAAGCACGTCAAAGTGCAAGTAGATAAATAGGTACCACTCTGATGGGAAGGTAAACGGCGTTTCTGTGTGCTGCTTTGGTTTGCCAGAAGCAGCTTAGTCATGCTGGCCACATGGCCCGCAAGCTGTATGCCGGCTCCCTCGGCCAGTAAAGCGAGATGAGCGTCGCAACCCCAGAGTCGGTCACGACTGGATCTAATGGTCAGGGATCCCTTTACCTTTTTATGGTTGCCAGACATGCCCACTAGCTTAGATAACTTTTTAATAATTAAATTAATGGAGGTTAGATCTACCAATGGCTATTGGCCAAAATAGAAAATGCTTTATTCATTTATATACCACCTTCCATGTACATCGTGTTTTACAAAAGAAGGAGAAGAGAGATTGCTGCTTCAAGAAGTTTACAGTCTAGAAGTCTACAGAGGAGACAACGGAAGAGAAATGGGGGCAGGACTAAACAGGAGAGGAATACGACTGCAATCATTGCAATTATGGTTCCTTCAACTTAGTTGCAGCAGGGTACGGCAAGTAGACTTCTTCAGGGCAAATGCACACTCCCAACCTACCGAAGTAGAATACCCTCAAAATAAAAAACACTGAAACAGCATCAAACAGTATCACAAAATTATCAAAAGCAAGAACAAGAGGAACACTGGCATAAGCATAAAGCAGCAGAACCCTTAAAAAATATTAATATTGGAGGCATACAAATTAATCTAAGCTGAAGGCTCATCTAAACAAAATGCCCTTCACCAATCTTCTTTCGGAAGACTGGGAGAGAGGAAGATAAATTAGCCTCTCAAGATGTTTCAGGGTTTGGACACCATCACTGAGAATGCCATGTTCCACATAACGATAACTGCACCTCAGAGATCCACAGACTTGGTGAAGATCCTCCTTAGCTGATCTTAAGGGACAGACAAGATAACTAAATGCAGCCTATGTTTTTAGAGGCAGCGTACGTCTGAATAGCAGTTGTTGGGGACAAATGAGAGGAAAGGACTGTGGCCTTCATTCCCTCTGCTGAGCTTTCTGGAGCTTCTCTCTGTTCACGGTTGGAAACAAAATGAGGGACTAAGTGGATCTTTAAAGGTAAAGGGATCCCTGACCATTAGGTCCAGTCGTGGCAGACTCTGGGGTTGCGGCGCTCATCTTGCTTTATTGGCCGAGGGAGCCAGCATACAGCTTCTGGGTCATGTGGCCAGCATGACTAAGCCGCTTCTGGCAAACCAGAGCAGTGCACGGAAACACCGTTTACCTTCCCACCGGAGCGGTACCTATTTATCTACTTGCACTCTGACGTGCTTTCGAACTGCTAGGTTGGCAGGAGCAGGGACTGAGCAACGGGAGCTCACCCTGTCGAGGGGATTCGAACCGCCGACCTTCTGATCGGTAAGTCCTAGGCTCTGTGGTTTAACCCACAGCGCCACCCGTGTCCTGCGCCACTTAAAATACTATTAAAACAAATTAACAACGTAGTACTCCGCAATATTCAACCTATGTCCCATATCTTTTACAATAAAACAATGCTCTGCTTATTTTCCTTCTCTTCCTATCATTGACAGACTTTTTCTTAATACAGTGGTACCTTGGTGCTGGAACGGCTTGGCTCTGGAACAAATCAGCTCCCAAACACCGCAAACCCTGAGGGAAGTATTCCAGTTTGTGAACGTTTCTCAGAAGCCTAACATCAGACACGGCTTCCACTTGAGTGCAGGAAGCTCCTGCAGCCAATCGGAAGCCGCCCCTTGGTTTTTGAACAGTTTCGGGAGTCGAACAGACTCCCAGAATGGATTAAGTTCGAGAACCAAGGTACCACTTTAATTAAAAACTCATACAAGCAAATGAAATCTTGTTTCCTTCTTTTCTTTTGCACTTCAGATGCTAGATTGAAAAGAACACTTTTACAGTAACAAGAAAACTCCATGGACAATGACAAACCTAGGCAGCATCTTAAAAAGCAGAGACATCACCTTGCCAACAAAGGTCCATATAGTTAAAGCTACGGTTTTCCCAGTAGTGATGTATGGAAGTGAGAGCTGGATCATAAAGAAGGCTGATCGCCGAAGAATTGATGCTTTTGAATTATGGTGCTGGAGGAGACTCCTGAGAGTCCCATGGACTGCAATAAGATCGAGCCTGAAGGAAATCAGCCCTGAGTGCTCACTGGAAGGACAGATCCTGAAGCTGAGACTCCAGTATTTTGGCCACCTCATGAGAAGAGAAGACTCCCTGGAAAAGACCCTGATGTTGGGAAAGATGGAGGGCACAAGGAGAAGGGGACGACAGAGGACGAGATGGTTGGACAGTGTTCTCGAAGCTACCAGAATGAGTTTGACCAAACTGTGGGAGGCAGTGGAAGACAGGAGTGCCTGGCGTGCTCTGGTCCATGGGGTCACGAAGAGTCGTACATGACTAAACGACTAAACAACAACAACAACACTAACAACATGGAGGATCAATGTGGAATCCTGGTGACCACTGGCCTAGTTTATACACTTGGAACTGCTCAGATGTTCCCTCGACGTGTGGCTGCTTCCGTTTTGTGATAATAGTGGGGGGCGGGAGGAATCCTAAAGCAATCACACAAATCACAACAGCCCCACATACAGGCCCCATGTGAAAACACTTGAGTCAGGCAATCTGCACCTCCCTGCGATTCCTACCATTTGTAAGCCATCCACAGGCAACAATACGAGTGTTGCTTGCAGACCATCTGAACTGGACCCATGACCATGTTGTTTGCCGCAGGGTTTGCTCTGCCATTTGGAGACTGCACCCTGGAACAAATTGTGAGCTGTCTGAAACTGCTGTAGGTTCAAAATGTCAAGACTGATTTACATTTTGAGGTTTTTCGGTGGCTGGTAATCTCAGCTACAGTCGAAGACAGACAGAAACTAAAACATACGAGTATCAATAAAGAGGATTAAGGGTAAATACTAGGGATTTCTTATGAGTGGCATTTTGCAAGCATTGTTCACAAACTGACACCTTTATAGTGCCCACTGTCGAGGAGGAAACAAACAGAAGATTTGTGAGCATGGAGACAGCAATTTCCAATGAAGAAGTCAGCATATTTAATAAGGAAACCGGGGAGGGGAAAAACATCAGTTGCAATTCAACACACATGTTTATTAGACTTCTCTTGCTTTCTTCTGCTCAGGGGTTTAACTAGCAATAAATTAAAGTGCTGCAGACATCCTTGCTTGCTGCTGCAGTTGTGGACATTATGGGTTCACGTGTTTCCATGGTTGATTGGCTTCTTTCAGTGGTGGAGAAGCAGGCATGTATTGCCTCCTCCACCACCCACATATCATTAACTGGGGACATGGAGACTTCACACGCGCTCAGTTCACATAATCTTTCTTCCCCGTGAGTGATGAGCTTGCATGTAGAAAGCTACCTAAAGTTTTTCCCCCCTAAGCAACCATGTGCTATCTCAAGTGCACAACTGTGGAAACAAAATGTAGACTAAACCAATTGTTTTGCAGAGGACAGTCATAGCTGTTTCCATTGAATTTTTTTGTGTTACAAAACAACCATCATCTTCACTTTCATTTTTTTTAAAAATGATATTTATTGAAAATTTTTAAAATTACAAAAGAGAACAAAGCAGAAAAAAGAAAGAAAAAACAAAGAAAAAACAAACCACATCAAACAATACAAATTCAAAAAACAAAAATACACCACAAACACTCAAAAACAAATCCATCATTCTCAAATCCTCAACTGTCATTACCTTCTTTCTTTGACCTCCTCCTCCTCCCTTTTTTTGTATCCTAGTTGTTAATTGTCGCAGCAAATCCTTTCCATATTTCATAATATTCTGTCATTACATTACCTTAATCTATTTTAATCTTATCTTACTATAAAGAACCTTAAAGCTTAAAACTTAAATCTTATTTTTACCAACTTCTCATAACCATAATATTCTTACATAATTCTTTAAACATTTTTGCTAAAGCCAAGTAATTTCATTCCAACATTTTTCTAACATTCATCAATTTTATAAAACAATCCTAGTAGTAAAAAAAAAGAAATAAAAACAATCCAGTCTTCATCCAGCGTCCCTTCCTCCTGGTCCCGGGTTTTGTCAGTCCTTATTATCCCATCGATCTAGCGCATTAACCTGGTAACCTTGTATCCGAGGCCCTTAAGTCTCTTCCATGTCCCTTCCGCAGCTCTTCTTCATATTTATAACTGTATTTTCCTTTGTCTCCTGCTCCTTTCACTCATGGGAACTCCAGCTTAACAATGTTTTTGACCCTTCTCGACAAATCAGCCCCTTTTCCATAGTCCACACTAAACTCCATGTGATATTTAAGAACATGTTTCAAAATCCCTCCAAAATTAAGAGCCCCCACAACCCCAAACATCTCACGGCCCATTGCCAGACTTGAAAGGTCCAAACATCCCTGCATAGGGGGGTCTATCCAACCCCCCATTTCCAAACCAAACCAAACTTTATCTTTCCAAATCTGGCTTTTTTCCAAATTCATTTGTCAAGTCCAAAAGCTCATGTTCCTGCTGAGCCACAGCTCCCTTCATCTCTGGCGCCCAAGATTCAGCAACATCCTCTTCCCTCATCTGTTCTGTCAGGGCACACTCCTGATTTAATTCCTGGGTGGGCTCCGTATAATTTCCCACTGCCTGTTCAAAATTTCTGATCGCATCAGTCATCAAGTCCGTCTTCTCATGTAGCTGTTCCAGTAGGGCACTTGTTTTACAGAAAGCACGCAACAGAGCTTCTGAATACATTGTCCTGCAAGGTCAGAAGTCTATTCCCACAATTGTAATCTGTAACAGCTGCAAGCTCCCCGGAGTTGGTTACAGTTTCACAGTCTCCCTCTAGGGGGAAAACTTCTATTTGTTCTTTCTTTTAAAGACAAGTCTAACAACAAAGTTTCCTTTTTCAGATATTTTGTCAATATTTGTTCCTTTAAGATGCGAAGGGGAACAATGGAATCAATGTTTCTCTTCTTATAGCTATCTGTCAAAAACGTTTGTCTCTGGTCAATGAGCTTCAAAAAACGTCAGTCCTGACACCCCGCTCCAGGATCAGGACGGTGGAAAGTTACTTTACTTTACACTCACTTCTGCAGGTTTAAACAGTCCGAAAAAATCCCCCCTCTTCTCCTGCTTCCGAAGGGGGGTTCAACAATTTTAAATGATGGAAGTTAATCTTTTACAAGCGATTTTCTGAGCTCTAGTTTGCCATGTCTTTGCTTTAATCTATCTACAAAGAAACGGAAGGCTGACTTCCTGTTTAGACCTTCCCGTTTCATTGCCAAATTGAGGTAAACTTTTAAGTCCAATTTTCCTTTCTGCTCGCAAGTCCTTATTTAAAGTCCAATTGTCAGAAATTTAAGTACTCACGGGTGATTATTTTAGAAGCCAAATTGTCCCAGGAAAAAGGCAGCGCTCTCCGGCAACGGCTGTGCGGCTTCGCTCCACAGAAGAAGCAGTTGACTCTCAGCACCGCGCCACTTCCCCCTCTTCGCTCCGGAGCCCGTTAGTGGGTTCTTTTGCGGGTTGGGGGGGCGCTAAAGGTGCCCGCCGAGTCCCATGGTCACAGGCTTCATTCGCCTGTGATTTTTGAAAGGGTCCCCGCTTCGCCGTAGCGGAAAAGACCCGTTTCGCGTGGAGCTAGTCCCTCCAGATCAGAGGGAGTCCGCCATTGCCGATGGCGCCACCCCGGAAGCCACCCATCATCTTCACTTTCAATTCATAAAGTCCTTTTCACACTTCCTTTACATTTAGTGAAAAACACTTTTGTCATCGACATCTTACAGTTGCGGGAGAGAGGACAGGATTGTTATTTTGTTCTGTTGCTAATAATAATAATAATAATAATAATAATAATAATATATTATTTATACCCCGCCCATCTGGCTGGGCTTCCCCAGCCACTCTGGGCAGCTTCCAACAAAATATTAAAATACAGTAATGCATCAAACATTAAAAGCCTAGTGTTAGTGTAGTGGTTTGTGTCAGCATCATGTGGGTACGTCCTTTGTTTATATGCTTACTTACTTACTTACTTACTTACTGATATTGTGAGAGATTGCGGGGTCCAGAGCTTGCTTGGGTGTGTTCATTTAATTGCAGTGTGGCTTGTTTGTACAGGTTGTTGCGTCAGGTTAGCCATATTGATCCTCCTTTGCTTGTCCCATTGCTAGTTTAAGTTTGTTGGTTAACTTTAAGAAACATCAGTCATAGAAAAGAGAGTCTGTCTAAACACCTGACTAAGGCTTCGCTAGGCCTTTGCACACTGAAGACATAAGCACGGCCTGTTTGTGTAAGGAATCTCTTGATATGGACTACAAAATTTGGAAGCTTTGTATATGTAATGCAAGGGAGGATGTGATGAGTTTGCCAACTAAAACTATAGGCTTCCCCCCACCCCTGTCGTTTGCCATAGCTATGATAATGACCCTATCCATACATTCTCCAAAATGTATGCTGCTCAAAGGACAGGCAGGACAACAGAATGATGCCTCCCCACACTATCTGCAGTTCTGCCTCACCTCTATTTAGAGGTGGAACGGTACGCAGCAATTCTTTGTGTCCTTCCCTCTCTTGTGACTCCAAGGAGCACAGATCATGCCTCTTTCAGTGTATGCATGTGGCAATCCATGCACCTTCCTGGAATGCAAATGTTGCATGGCTCATCAACATGAGCAAGTGAAGGGGCACACACTGCTCCTCCCCTACACGTTCAGTCTATTCACCTTGTGGAAGGTGTGAATACCACATGATCAAGGCTAACCACTCTTCCAGGATTCACGACATTCATAACTTTCAGATGTGGCTGAGACAGTCCTAGCCAACACAGTTAAAGCTACGTATCCACAATCAAGAGAATGGTGAGGTTGCTACATCAGAAATGTCTGGGAAATCAAGGCAGGGGCCGTCTGTTCTATGCCCCAAGGCACTCACAATGTTGAGAGTGTGGTGATGTCACTGCGCCATTGACAAAGCTAATGAGCTGGGCATAACACAGCTGGAGAAATTGAGTCTGGGTCCATCTTGATTGGGATCGAGTTCTGTCTCATCAATGCTGACTACTAGGGCTGGGTGATATATCAATAGTGTATCGTTCATATCATATCGGTTTCACTGTTTTTGACCTGGCAATATATCACGAATCATGATGTGTATTAGGGCTGAGTGATATATTCTCTCAAGGTAACTCTTCCAGGTTAGTGGAGTTTGTAACCTGAGGCGTCTATAACCTGAGGCATTTGTAACTCGAGGTACCACTGCATTGTGAATCATGATAGTGAGTGCGCTATGCAAAAACCACAATGTGGGGAAAACGGTGAAGTCAGCCAGTGCCTCTACATAACTGCAGCCAGTGCCTCTACATAACTGCATCCTTTTCAGACATTGTGATATATCGGTATATTGTGATGTATATATCACGAAGTTGAACACCAGGTATCACCTAGCCCTCCTATTCACCTCTACATACTTTCATCCTTATTTCAGACATTGTGATATATCGGTATATCACAATATTTAGCTGGTGATATATCATGATGTTCAAAAGCAGATACTGCCCAGCCCTGCTGACTACAAAGATCTCACTCCAGACCACATGGAGAAAACATATTCCCTGGTTAGTTTCCCCTCTGTGGATGCCACTGTGTGAGGCAGTTTGTCATGCATATATCTCACATGAAAATTTGTCATTTGTCTAATTCCATTCTAGAGCAAATAAAAAGAGCTGTCAAACTGAAGGCACCAAAGCCACTCTTGCTGTCTACCAACAACATCCAAGCCTATGCCTTTTAATTAAAAGAAATGCTCTCAGGCTTGGCATATTCTGCAAACTGCAGATCAATACTTATTCAGAAAACAAGACTCCTTGTATGCTGTGAATTGAAAATTATGAAATATGTCTTCTCTTTCAGAACTTTTGGGACTAAAGCGTTATTGTATACAGAATCTCTCTTGCTGCCAAGAGGGGAAAATAGTCAAACTGCGGAAGACTAAAAAGATTGAGAATACAGGTAAATGATATCTATTGATTTAAATACAGGCTTGTTAATCAAGAGAATGAAACACATTCTCCTGTAACGTTTTTCACTATAATGAAGCATAATAAGCTATAATAGCCAATTCACAACGGATTCCATAGGAAGGCAGGAAACTGCCTTACGCTGTGTCAGAACAGAGAGTGGTGGCAGATCAGTTGCAGGAGTTCCTGGAGGAAATGGAATATCTGTATCTGCCTGGCTTCAGGTGGGGTTTGAATCAGTCTCAGTCTCCCTGATGGAAGGCCTGTATTAAGAGTGGGCCGGGGGGGTGCACCTCCAGTTCTGCTTCTTGATCTGCTGGCAGCTTTTGGTGCCATGGGCCCAGCAGTCTTCTTGACCGGCTCTATGGGATGTGTACTGGAGGCACTGTTGGTCAGCAGCTTCATCCCTAACTACAGGAACATTTCCAGAGAACAGGAGTAGGGGGCTGTGTATTCGGCCCTATTCCCTTTTTCTATTTCTCTTTAACATCTGTGTCAGGAGAGGCAGACCATGGTCTGGAACACTGTCTGTATTTAGATGTGGAATGGATGAGGACTAACAAACTGAACCCTGGGAAGATGGAGGCACTGTAGGTGAGTGGCTCCAGTGTCTGGGAGACTGGCCGTCTGCCTGTCCTGGATGGCAGACCTTCCAATGTCCTTATTTTCCAGAGACATTCCCGGATTTACAAAAGCTGTCCTGGTTTCTGATTTGTTCCCGGAATGTCCCACTTTTCTTTAAAGATAAAGGTAAAGGGACCACTGACCATTTAGGTCCAGTTGTGACCGACTCTGGGGTTGCAGCGCTCATCTCGCTTTACTGGCCGAGGGAGCCGGCGTACAGCTTCCAGGTCATGTGGCCAGCATGACTAAGCCGCTTCTGGCGAACCAGAGCAGCGCACGGAAACACCGTTTACCTTCCCGCTGGAGCGGTACCTATTTATCTACTTGCACTTTGACGTGCTTTCGAACTGCTAGGTTGGCAGGAGCAGGGACCGAGCAACGGGAGCTCACCACATCGCGGGGATTCGAACCGCCGACCTTCTGATCGGCAAGTCCTAGGCTCGGTGGTTTAACCCACAGCGCCACCTGCGCCGCCTACTTTTCTTTAGGACGTCCCTATTTTCATTGGAGAAATGTTGGAGGGTACGGAGTTATGCGACCCCCAAACCAAGGAGATAAGCAACTATACAACCTTTAGAAGACATATGAAGGCAGCCTTGGTATAGGGAATTTTTTTAATGTTCAATGCAGGGCCGTCACAAGCATATCCGTTGCAGTGGTGCAAAGATCCTTCCGGCGCCCCCCCCCTTCCCAGAGTTAACCTTTTTTTTTAGGACTGGAGGAGGCGGGCAGCAGCTGGGGGGCGGCTTCTCCGGCGGGGAAGAGGCGGAGGATGGACGCTTCGTGCTGCGTTGGCCATGGCCACCAAGCAAGCGGGCTTGTGCCGAGTGAGCGAGGGCGCGTGCGCCGCTCCCGCCAAGCATCAGCTTGGTTTTTCTCCCTTTTAGCCTTCTGGCGCCCTGCGGAATTTGGTGTCTGCAAGCTAAAAGGGGGAAAACTGAGCTGACGCTCAGCAGGAGCAGAACAAGCACTATTGCTCACTAAGCGCACTCGTTCGGTGTTCCCCGGATTCTTGCCTGGCGCTCTCTAGAACATGGCGCCCCGCACCACTAGCCTCAATGGGTAAGATGGGCCTAGTTCAATGTCTTATAATATTTTTATATATAGAATCATAGAATAGAATCATAGAATCATAGAGTTGGAAGAGACCACAAGGGCCATCGAGTCCAACCCCCTGCCAAGCAGGAAACACCATCAGAGCACTCCTGACATATGGTTGTCAAGCCTCTGCTTAAAGACCTCCAAAGAAGGAGACTCCACCACACTCCTTGGCAGCAAATTCCACTGTCAAACAGCTCTTACTGTCAGGAAGTTCTTCCTAATGTTTAGGTGGAATCTTCTTTCTTGTAGTTTGGATCCCTTGCTCCGTGTCCGCTTTTCTGGAGCAGCAGAAAACAACCTTTCTCCCTCCTCTATGTGACATCCTTTTATATATTTGAACATGGCTATCATATCACCCCTTAACCTCCTCTTCTCCAGGCTAAACATGCCCAGCTCCCTTAGCCGTTCCTCATAAGGCATCGTTTCCAGGCCTTATGTTGGAAGCCACCCAGAGTGGCTGGGGCAACCCAGTCTGATGGGCAGGATAACAACAACAACAACTGAATAGGACCCTGAATAGGATGGGGTTACTTTTCATAAGGGACGCAGGTGGCACTGTGGGTTAAACCACAGAGCCTAGGACTTGCTGATCAGAAGGTCGGTGGTTCGAATCCCCGCGACGGGGTGAGCTCCCGTTGCTCGATCCCTGCTCCTGCCCACCTAGCAGTTCGAAAGCACATTGAAGTGCAAGTAGATAAATAGGTACCGCTCTGGCGGGAAGGTAAACAGGGTTTCCGTGCGCTGCTCTGGTTCGCCAGAAGCGGCTTAGTCATGCTGGCCACATGACCCAGAAGCTGTATGCTGGCTCCCTCAGCCAATAAAGCGAGATGAGCGCTGCAACCCCAGAGTCGGTCACAACTGGACCTAATGGTCAGGGGTCCTTTACCTTTACCTTACTCTTCATAAAAAGGCCCTGATTCTCCCCACTACAGACCTTGCAACTTTCTAATAGAAAGGGCTCTAATTAAGGTGGGGAGGCTCCTACCAGGACTGCAACACTGCAAGATTTGCGGCTCCCGGGCTGTGCATGGGATGTTAAAAGATCAACAAATGCTATCAATATTTCAGTGCCACTATCCTAAGACCTCTGAACTAAGCACAAAAGAAAGGTTTCTATAACCTCTAAATTTCTCATTACAGGCATTCCCAGTGCATATAGCTGAAGACAAACACATGAGAAACGTAAGTAGGATTATCTTATTTGCAAAGCTGGAAAGATGAAGGCATAAAACAGAATTCTCTGCCGTTTGTCCTGAAGAGTTTAGAGAAGTCTTTTTCCTTCCTGCTGAATTTTCAAATCAAGCTTGCTCTTCCAACTGATATACTAGTCACTGGGAATGACAAAGGAAAGTAGCGCTGTTGTGCTCAGGTCCTGCTGAAAGGCTTCCCATATGCATCTGGTTAGCCACTTATGAGTACAGGATTCCACACTAGATTGGCCTTAACGTTTGATTCCACACGTCTCTTTCCGCGTTCTTAAAAGTGCTGTCCTCCTCTCTTCAGAACATCAACGAGAAAACAATTTTTGGGAACAGATGTATATATTCATCGCATCGGATTTGAATTCCCAACTGAGGAAATATTTGGCTCATACAAAACATTTTCATCCTCGGTAATCTAACGAAGTACAATGGAACTACGAGACAGATTTGTTCTTTGAACTCAGCTAGCACTGATCTTCTGCCGTTGCAAAAAAAATCTGGCGATTAACCGAATTCTGCAAGACTAGCAGTCTCTGTTCACTACCTAGTGTGGTAAATGACTTCCACACCCCAGGAGGGACAGATAGGGCATTTGGGGCCTGGGACTAAGGTTATTAGTGATATAGCAGCAGCAGCAGCCGCCACATCACAGCACTGTCTTTCTGAAAAGCAATTAGATTTGCAGATGCTCCAAAAATGCAGTGGCAAAAACAAACAGCCAACAACTGTGTATTATTCTATTCCTATATCTCTGCTATCTCCTGATAAAGAATTTCTTTTGAATTAGATCAAAGCCAGACTTTGCTGCATGCACAATTGTGATGTCATGCTAGGTTGTTTTTGGGGTGTGTGTTTTTTCTTTAGGGGAGCGGCATTAATAAACAACAATACATTTATAAATGCAGGACACATTAATAAAACTGAAGTTCTGGAAAAGCTTTTTGTTTAAATAAAAGACATTTTTCATATCATGTTAATCTTCCTTTTGTATTACAAGCTAGCAACAGGTGCACATCCAGAGCTTATTTAAGATCAATAGATTAGAGATGAAAGAATTAAAGTAGACTTTTCTCTGACTAAGAGAGAATATGAAATGGATACAGCAAAACACTGCCACCTCCAGTTACAGAGAATGCACCGTCTAAAGCCCATACAACATAGATACACTGCACACTCCTGAAAGATGAAGAATACATATAAAGCACAGTGAACTCTAGAGGCAAGCAAGGTGTCCAAGGGTAATTGAATGGCAGTGAGGTCCCAGGGAACTTCTTTGATCACAGGTTGATTATTTTCTCTGCTTCATGTAATTCTCACAACCAAAAAATTGTGGTTAATTCTAACTTAAGGTTGAGAATGTAAAGAGATCCCTTGGAATACAGCGTGGCTCATACCGCTGCACTGAAGCCAGGGAGGCAGCGTTCAAAATCCCTGCTCAGTCCTGAATATCACTGAATGGCCTTGGGCAGATCACTTTGGCTCCCAACCTGACCAACTTTACAGGGTTGTGGGGAGGATAAAATGGAAACGTCCTTATAGATCTGGGATCTTTAGAGAAAAGTGGGATACAAATGTGGCAAATGGATGCTGAGATGCTGAATTTTGCAAGGCTTCCCAGATAAGGTAAAGGTAAAGGACCCCTGGATGGTTAAGTCCAGTCAAAGGCAACTATGGGGTTGTGGCGCTCATCTTGCTTTTCAGGCTGAAGGAACTGGTGTTTGTCCACAGACAGCTTTCCTGGTCATGTGGCCAGCAGGACTAAACCACTTCTAGCGCAACAGGACACTGTGATGGAAACCAGAGCACACAGAAATGCCGCTTACCTTCCTGCTGCAGAGGTACCTATTTATCTACTTGCACTGGCGTGCTTTCGAACTGCTAGGTGGGCAGGAGCTGGGGCAGAGTAACGGGAACTCACTCAGTCACGGGGATTCAAACATTCAGCTTACTGATCAGCAAGCCCAAGAGGCTCAGTGGTTTAGACCACAGTGGCACCCGCGTCCCTTATGCTTCTCAGATAAGGTTGCCCAACTTGGCATCCGTGGGAATACTTTCAAATAGTATACTATATGCCAGGGGTCACCAACACATTGCCTGAGAGTGCAGGCCAACTGGTGGAGGCCAGCTCTGGCACCCACAGGGTCTCCTTCCTCTGCTGAAATTAGGATTGAGGGAAACATTCTTTCTAAGCCAACAGAATGGGCTGTGGTGCATGTTAAGTGTCCACAACAGTTCCTCTAGTTTGCAAATATAATTATTATTATTATCATTTATTATTATTTATACCCCACCCATCTGGCTGAGTTTCCCCAGCCACTCTGGGCGGCTTCCAACAGACTATTAAAATACAATAGTCTATTAAACATTAAAAGCTTCCCTAAACAGGGCTGCCTTCAGATGTCTTCTAAACGTCTAGTAGTTTTTTTCTCTTTGACATCTGGTGGGAGGGCGTTCCACAGGGCGGGTGCCACTACCAAGAAGGCCCTCTGCCTGTTGTCAAGAATGTATAACTTGCTGTTGAAATGGAACACTCAGGATGAAACGGTGAAATCAGCTATGATTAAATGGGCACAAGATGTTGGACATAACATAATGATGGCCGACTGGGAACAGTTATGGACCACAGGTATGAAATTTACGGCATGTAATGCCCTAAGAGAAAACTTAATGAAAATGATTTATAGGTGGTACATGACACCAGTCAAGCTTGCAAAAATTTATCATTTGCCCGACAATAAATGTTGGAAATGTAACGAGACTGAAGGTACATTCTTTCACCTTTGGTGGACATGCCCAAGGATTAAGACATTCTGGGAGATTATTTATAACGAAATGAAAAAGGTATTTAAATATACCTTTCTGAAGAAACCAGAGGCTTTTCTCCTGGGCATGGTCGGCCAATTGGTGCCAAAGAAGGATAGAACTTTCTTTATGTATGCAACAACAGCAGCAAGGATACTCATCGCGAAATATTGGAAGACACAAGATTTACCCACCCAGGAAGAATGGCAGATGAAGTTAATGGACTATATGGAACTGGCGGAAATGACTGGCAGAATCCGAGACCAGGGAGAAGAGTCGGTGGAAGAAGACTGGAAAAAGTTTAAAGACTATTTACAGAAATACTGTAAAATTAATGAATGTTAGAAAAATGTTGGAATGAAGTTATATGGCTTTAGTAGAAACGTTATAAGGAGTTGAGTATAAATAGGTTAATAGAGTATTAAAGGAAAAAATAAGGTTAGAATGAGTTAAGATAATTATAGGATAGAAAACAGAGGAAGATGGAAAGGAATTGCTGAAATAATTAACAGAAGTGGAATACGAAAAGGGAGGTGTGAGGAGGTTGAGGAAAAAAGTGAATGAAAGATGGGATAATGAAATTGTTTGATTTATTTTATTGTTTTTGTTTTGTTTTGTTAGTTTAATGTATTGTATTGTATTGTATTGTATTGTCTTTTTAGTGTTTAAATTGTTGGAAAAGTAATAAATATTATTTAAAAAAAAGAGAGCGAGAAGGCCCTCTGCCTGGTTCCCTGTAACTTGGCTTCTCGCAGTGAGGGAAACCACAAGAAGGTCCTCAGCCCTGGACCTCAGTGTCCGGGCAGAACGATGGAGGTGGAGACATTCCTTCAGGTATACTGGGCCGAGGCCGTTTAGGGCTTTAAAGGTCAGCACCAACACTTTGAATTGTGCTCGGAAACGCACTGGAAGCCAGGGTAGCGCCTTTAGGACTGGTGTTTGTGGTCTCACCAGCCGCTCCCAGTCACCAGTCTAGCTGCCGCATTCTGGATTAGTTGTAGTTTCCAGGTCACCTTCAAAGGTAGCCCCACATAGAGCGCATTGCAGTAGTCCAAGCAAGAGATAACTAATATACTCACAGCCCTCCCCCCTCCCCAAGTTGGCAACCTCTTCTATATGCTAACTCCTAGAATGAACCTCAACATAAAATTAACTATTTTAAAACAATTGTCAGTGAATCAGTTTGATCTCTGGCACTCAGTTAAGCTACTAATGTCACTACTGGGTGTCTCTCAGATGAGAATGCTGCTTTGAGTGGGCCTGGGAAAACCTGAGAGAGAGAAGAGAACCCAGAAGACTTTAGGGGTGCCAAAAACATCAACCTTTTTAAAAAAAGGTGATAGAATGGATTGTGGAAATTGTCAAGGTATCTCTTTATTAGCTGCAGCTGGCAAAATTCTTGCCTGGATCTTAGCAAACCGTCTCCTAACTATATCCGAGGACATCCTTCCTGAATCCCAAAATGGTTTTCGACCTTCTAGGGGGACAATGGATATGATTTTTGCTGCTCAACAGATTCAAGAAAAATGCAGAGAGCAAAATCAACCCCTGTATATGGTGTTTATTGACCTAACTAAGGCCTTCGACACTGTCGATCATAATGCCCTGTGGACTGTCCTTATGTAAATCAGCTGCCCAGATAAATATGTGAACACCCTTCATCTCCTCCACTATAACATGACGGCAACAATCATGGACAACAATGGCTCTCAAAGTGAACCATTCACAGTGGGATTGGGTGCTAAACAGGGATGTGCTATCTCCCCAATGATCTCACCATGATCCTACACATTGTCAAAAGGAAACTCCCCACCAGGGTAGCACTCATATATCAAACAGATGGAAAGCTCTTTAATCTGAGTAGGCTGAAGGCAAAGAGTAAGTTTCCGTAACTTCTGTCATAGAGCTTCAGTATGCTGATGACGCAGTGTGTGCTCATTCAGAGGATGACCTCCAAACCATCCTAAATATCTTCGCAGAAGCTTACAGAAAACTTGGCCTATCACTCAATATCCAAAAAACCAAAGAGCTGCACCAACAAGCACAAAATAACCCCTCTGCAGTGCCACAAATCCAACTCAATGGTGTAGCGATGGGAAATGTTGATCACTTCTCCTACCTAGTTATCTTTCCACAAGAGTCGACATCGATGCTGAAATCCAACATCGCCTGAGCTCTGCCAGTGCAGCTTGCTCTCAATTGAAGTGCAGGGTATTTGAGGATCGGGACATTCACAGGGAAACCAAAATGCTTGTTTACAAAGCCACTGTACTACCAACCATATTGTACACTTGTGAAAGATTCTATCAATGGTGTCTCTCAAAAAATTTACACATCACTTGGGAAGACAGGCAAATGATCACCAGTATCAAAGCAATGATTCTTCAGCATCAACTTTATTCTACTGATCGTGTTGTTCGGATGCCTGATGATCGTCTTCCAAAGCAACTACTCTATTCCCAACTCAAGAATGGGAAGCGAAATACTGGTGGACAACAGAAAAGGTAAAGGAGGAAAAATAACCCCCAAAGAGCCCAAGGACTGAGCATGCTTAGTGACCTCTAACAGCCATGGAACATTGAGTGGCAGCTGGAGAAGAAAAAAGTCATCTCAAACTCTGAACACTACTGTTAGGGGTGAAAGGATATATTGTTTATGACCGTCTCAGAAGCTTGCCCTCAACACGACTTCTCCAACAGTTCAGCTCCAGTTTTAAATTTCTCACTCA
Source organism: Podarcis pityusensis (assembly GCF_964106645.2). Taxonomy (NCBI): domain Eukaryota; kingdom Metazoa; phylum Chordata; class Lepidosauria; order Squamata; family Lacertidae; genus Podarcis; species Podarcis pityusensis. Next base: position 9,269,527 of record NC_138034.1, on the reverse strand, counting down.
TAATGTATTTCCCACTCAAAATAAAAAACAAAGCAAAAATGTGAAGGCTGTCATTAGCTCTTTGATGCTCACAGCTAATTTTATATTTTGCATATACAAGCTAACAACCAGGGATGCATAAATTGGGAGTCGACCATAAAATCACCATAAAAATGATCTTTAAACTCCTCACTTTTACAATATAAAATAGAGCAATGACAAAAAAAGTTTCTCCCAGCAGGGGATAATCAGAAGGAACCATATTTAATTGTAACATTGTTGTTGAGAAATTATATGAAGCAGTAAAGTCTCTTTTCATGCGTATATACGAAAAATTAAATTACCCTTTGGGTTGAAAATCCACAGGCCTTTTTAATTTCTCTCTAAAAGATAAGTCCTTTGGAGAACTCACTGAAAACTCTGGGATTTCTTTGGTTACAAGTACCGACTCTAATCAGAATACAAACATTCCTGCTGTTCAGAATACATAGTTCTCTCCCAGAACCTTCACCAACCAAAACTCTGTACTATTTTAGGCCCAGGGACACATCACACAAGTTCTTTCACATTTTGCTGTAGGGAACAAATGTCTGCACTGCTAGCTCTCCTGCTCTCTAAAGAGTTTTATTTTTTAAGGCTTCAAATAGGTCAGTAGGTGAAGACTTTGAAAATGAGCAAGGAGTTGTTCCTTTTCTTTATACTGCTCTGTTCGACTAAAAATTCAATTAATTGCAACACTTTTTTTTTAAAAAAAAATAAACTTTTGCTAAGAAGAGAGCAAGGCTCTGAGGCAGCCTTCAAGAAAGGGCTGTTGCCAAGTGATGGCCCATCACTGTGGATGTGAGGCAACAGTTGATGTTGGACCAGGCTGAAGACTGTGAGTGCGATCCTGAGAAGCCAGAAGGACTCCGTTCTGGAAGGGAAGACTGTACATAAAAGTTCTTGGCATGTAAGGAGTGTTAATTGGAGAAGGAAAGTCATTGGGGAACTGACAAGGTTGGGGACTGAAACTGTAGCCTCACACAGCCACCGTCTAAAAAGCTAAAATCCTTTAAACGAACATTACAGCATATTAAGAATAAGCTTCAATAAATTTATAGATGCCTTGTTTTTAACTTTAACCCTAGTACTCTGTTTTGTTCCACAGCATCCATGCCTACTGAAAGTGTTATGCACTGAGTTGAATAGGATCCAAAATGCAGTGATCTGATTGGTCCTAGAACAATAGGATCCAGAATGCGGCAGTCTGATTGGTCCGCAGGAGCCACCCAATCCAACTCCAGATGGAAGTGAATCCGCAACCTGATTGGCCTACAGGAGAATCCCGGAATTAGCCAATCACGTGGGGCCCATTGTGTAAATAATGCATATAAAGCAGACATTTTGGGGGAACTTCCATTCCTCCTCACCACTGTGAGCTGAATAAAGAGCATGAAATCCACACTCGACTCCGAGTAAATTTCAGAAAAGTTAGTTGATACAGGAAAGGATGAAGGTTTTGTTACACAGTGGCAGTGGAGAGAAAGTGAGAGGGGGTATGCAATAGTGAAAAGGTTGTGGGATTTTTAAGAGCTCAGCAGGAAAAAAATTAATAAATACCAATCTTTACAGCATATTGGTAACTGATGGGGGAAACACATCTAGGTCATCAAGGCTAAGAAGTAGGTTCACAGTTTTCAGACCAGATTCTATTTGTGTTCTGTATCTTTTAAAACTTGTAATATATATTGGAGGTTTTTATTATAAGGGAGCCTATATTTTTTAAAAATTCAGCATAACTCAAAATAGATTTTCTTTTTTTCCCTTTTTTTAAAAAAAGAACACTAGGTAGGAGTCAGATCAAATTAATTTGGCCCACGAGCTACCACTTGACTATCTGTGCTCTGTATACCTGGCCAACACAATGTGTGCAATAGCTGTGGCTTCACAACTGTATCATGTTTGCGAGCTCAAATCCTCCACCGTAACCCCGCAAAGTTATTTGCATTTAATATTAATAGGACTTCATAACACATAATGCATTGTGTGCATTTTATCCAGTCACTTCTAATGCTCTGTTCTATTGATCAATATTTTTGTTTCCATTTTACCCTGACATTGTAAAGGCAAATATACAGAAGTGCAGTGCCAGTGCTTCATTTTGACATTGTAATATTCTTTCCGTACACTTGCATTTTCATTATCTGGAGACCATTGGAATGACAAGGCGTCCCCTTACAGGAACTGACAAAACTGCCTTAACTCAAAGCTGTAATGAAAAGGAATGACGGTGGGAGAAGGCTAGCAATTTATCAGCCAAAACAACCAATTCAGAACACAGATTTCTCCCCCAAAAAAGTATGCTATTCACTTGCACTTCCATTCTCCCCATCCCTGCAGAAGAAAGTAATTAAAATTTCACTCATAGCCCAGACAAGCCCTGCTCAGGGAGAACGGCTGGCTGTGCCATAGAGAGGTGCCATAGCTCAGTGGTAAATACATAAGAAAGAACAGGCTGGCTTGATCAGATCAAGGGCTCATCTAGTCTTGCTTCCTGGGGGGAGAGGGCAGTATCTGCTGGATGCTTTGGGAAAATCCAGAAGTAGGATATGAAAAAAAGCTCTTCCTCCCCTCCTGTTTCTATAGGAAGTAGCATCCAGGTCTACACAGTACTATTTTTCTAGAAAAAGAGGTGTCAGAACTCACCACTAATGCCTCCCTTCTTCTCTTATACAGTGGTACCTCTGGTTACGAACTTAATTCATTCCGGAGGTCCATTCTTAACCTGAGGTACCACTTTAGCTAATTGGGCCTCCCGCTGCCGCTGCGCCATCGCACAATTTCTCTTCTCATCCTGAAGCAAAGTTCTTAACCCAAGGTACTATTTCTGGGTTAGCGGAGTCTGTAACCTGAAGCGCCTGTAACCTGAAGCACCTGTAACCCGAGGTACCACTGTAATTGCAACAGTGCCCACCTGAGAGGTGCCGGAACTGAGTTTCGGTGAATTCCGGCTAGGGGGAAAAAACCCTAGGTATACACTGCCTCTGAACATGGAGGATAAATTTAATTGTTGTGCATAATTACCCTCAAAAAATCCCTCTCCCTTTAAAAGGAAGTAGTTCATTGAGACGTGTGGAATGCAGTTTTCCAATGTTAGCACTGAAAGAAACTAAATCTATCAGCTAATGGGCTCCTATAGATTACAAGGTAAATACTGTCAGGAGTTTGGCCTACACTCGAGTAGGACCCTGGCAGAGACATATGCCCGACTGGCATGTTCTCTCCCTCCTGATCTTTCATTCGGGAGCTTCATACACAATCGCTTTGAGGTCCTCTCCCCTAGCATGAAAGACGAAGAGCAGACTCCATTTGAGGATCTCTCTCTCATTACAGTCGATCAGGTATATGAAGACGAGCAGCAAAGTCAGTCCTCAGGGAATGTGCAGGCGACCTTGGAACGGACAGCTCACGGAAGAACCCCGACCAAACCTAAGAGGAGGCGTGTAGTGGTGATAGGGGATTCCCTACTGAGGGGAACAGAAGCAGTGATCTGTGGGCCTGACAAGATGTCTCGGGAAGTGTGCTGTCTCCCCGGGGCTAAGATCCAAGATGTAACTGAACGACTGCAAGGAATCATAAAACCCACTGACAAATACCCCTTCCTCTTGGTTCATGTGGGAACCAATGACACTGCAAGCAATAGCCTCCAGAAGATCAAAAGAGACTACGAGGCTCTGGGCAGGAAATTGAAGCAATTAAATGCACAAATTGTCATCTCATCGGTCCTCCCAGTTGAACAACGTGGCCCAGGGAGAGAGGGAAAAATAGTGGAAGTGAACAGCTGGCTTCGCAAATGGTGTAAACAGGAACCGTTTGGATTCTTAGATCACGGACTGCAGTTTCTTGAAGATGGACTTCTGGCAAGCGATGGGCTGCACCTCACAACAGTTGGGAGAAATGTTTTTGCCAAAAATCTCAGAAACCTCATCAGGAGGGCTTTAAACTGACTAATGTGGGGGAGGGAGACAGTGCTCCTGAAGGTAGGAGTCTATCAATTGATGAAGATGATCATCCAAATGTCATAGACCAAATGAAGCAAACAGCACGCAGACCTAGTGGTGGGAGGAAAAAATCCTTAAATAAGAGACACGGGGGAATGATTAATGGACTTCAATGTCTGTACACTAATGCGCAAAGCATGGGAAATAAACAAGATGAGCTTGAGCTCTTGGTACAGAAAACTAAATATGACATAATAGGCATCACTGAAACCTGGTGGGATGAGTCCCACGATTGGAATGTAATAATGGGGGGATACAATCTATTTCAGAGAAACAGACCAGACATGAAAGAAGGAGGAGTGGCGTTATATGTCAGGGATGTGTATACCTGTGAAGAGATCCAAGATTTAGAGCCTCAAAGCCAAAGTGAGAGCATTTGGGTCAAAATTAAGGGAGAGAAGAATAACAGTGACCTCATTGTGGGAGTTAACTATAGATCCCCAAACCAAACGGAGGACATAGATTATGCCTTCCTGGAACAGATGGCCAAGCATGCAAAAGGAGGGGAGATAGTAGTAATGGGGGACTTCAATTACCTGGATATTTGTTGGATGTCAAACTCAGCCAAGAGCATAAGGTCAAACAGATTCCTCATTGGCCTTGCAGACAACTTCATTGTCCAGAAAATGGGAGAAGCAACAAGAGGAACAGCCATTTTAGATCTGGTCCTAACCAATGTTGATGACCTGGTTAGTGGGGTAGAAGTGGAAGGATCATTAGGCACGAGTGATCATGCTCTTCTGAAGTTTACTATACAGCGGAAAGGAGCAGCCAAGCATACTAGGACTCAATTTCTTGACTTTAAGAAAGCCGACTTCATAAAACTTAGGGAAGTGCTGGGTGAGATCCCATGGACAGTAATACTAAAAGAAAAGGGAGTTCATGATGGCTGGGAGTTTGTTAAGAGGGAGACAGTAAAAGCACAACGTCAGGCAATACCAATGAGACGGAAACATGGAAGGTGCCTAAAGAAGCCAGGGTGGCTATCTAAAGAACTTTTAACTGAGTTAAGATTAAAAAAGGATGTGTACAAAAAATGGAAAAGGGGGGAAACCACCAAAGAGGAATTCAAACAAATAGCCAGCACGTGTAGACACAAAGTCAGAAAAGCTAAAGCACAGAATGAACTCAGGCTTGCTAGAGAGGTTAAAAGCAACAAAAAAGGCTTTTATGGGTATGTTCATAGCAAAAGGAAGAACAAAGAAACAGTGGGGTCACTCAGAGGAGAAGATGGTGAAATGCAAACAGGGGACACAGAAAGGGCTGAACTCCTCAATGCCTTCTTTGCCTCAGCCTTCTCCGATAAAGAAAACAATGCCCGACCTGAAGAATTTGGAGCAAATGATTCAGCAGAGGAAACACAGCCCAGAATAACTAAGGAGATAGTACAAGAATACTTGGCTAGTTTAGATGTATTCAAGTCTCCAGGGCCAGATGAACTGCATCCAATAGTATTAAAAGAACTGGCAGATGTGATCTCAGAACCACTGGCAGTCATCTTTGAGAATTCCTGGAGAACAGGCGAAGTCCCGGCAGACTGAAGGAGGGCAAATGTTGTCCCTATTTTCAAAAAGGGGAAAAGAGAGGACCCAAATAATTACCGCCCAGTCAGTCTGACATCAATACCAGGGAAGATTCTGGAGCAGATCATTAAGCAAACAGTCTGTGAGCACCTAGAAAGGAATGCTGTGATCACCAATAGTCAGCATGGATTTCTGAAAAATAAGCCATGTCAGACTAACCTGATCTCGTTTTTTGACAGAATTACAAGCCTGGTAGATGAAGGGAACGCAGTGGATGTAGCCTACCTTGATTTCAGCAAGGCATTTGACAAGGTGCCCCATGATATTCTTGTAAAGAAGCTGGTAAAATGCGGTCTTGACTATGCTACCACTCAGTGGATTTGTAACTGGCTGACTGACCGAACCCAAAGGGTGCTCATCAATGGTTCCTCTTCATCCTGGAGAAGAGTGACTAGTGGGGTGCCACAGGGTTCTGTCTTGGGCCCGGTCTTATTCAACATCTTTATCAACGACTTGGATGATGGACTCAAGGGCATCCTGATCAAATTTGCAGATGACACCAAACTGGGAGGGGTGGCTAACACCCCAGAGGACAGGATCACACTTCAAAACGACCTTGACAGATTAGAGAACTGGGCCAAAACAAACAAGATGAATTTTAACAGGGAGAAATGTAAAGTATTGCACTTGGGCAAAAAAAATGAGAGGCACAAATACAAGATGGGTGACACCTGGCTTGAGAGCAGTACATGTGAAAAGGATCTAGGAGTCTTGGTTGACCACAAGCTTGACATGAGCCAACAGTGTGACGTGGCAGCTAAAAAAGCCAATGCAATTCTGGGCTGCATCAATAGGAGTATAGCATCTAGATCAAGGGAAGTAATAGTGCCACTGTATTCTGCTCTGGTCAGACCTCACCTGGAGTACTGTGTCCAGTTCTGGGCACCACAGTTCAAGAAGGACACTGACAAACTGGAACGTGTCCAGAGGAGGGCAACCAAAATGGTCAAAGGCCTGGAAACGATGCCTTATGAGGAACGGCTAAGGGAGCTGGGCATGTTTAGCCTGGAGAAGAGGAGGTTAAGGGGTGATATGATAGCCATGTTCAAATATATAAAAGGATGTCACATAGAGGAGGGAGAAAGGTTGTTTTCTGCTGCTCCAGAGAAGCGGACACGGAGCAATGGATCCAAACTACAAGAAAGAAGATTCCACCTAAACATTAGGAAGAACTTCCTGACAGTAAGAGCTGTTCGACAGTGGAATTTGCTGCCAAGGAGTGTGGTGGAGTCTCCTTCTTTGGAGGTCTTTAAGCAGAGGCTTGACAACCATATGTCAGGAGTGCTCTGATGGTGTTTCCTGCTTGGCAGGGGGTTGGACTCGATGACCCTTGTGGTCTCTTCCAACTCTATGATTCTATGATTCTATGAGCTTCAAAAGCTTTCTTCTGCCTGAACATCACAGCGACTGATGCCAACAGACATCGGCACACTTAGGGATCCGCAGAGTCTTCACAGCTCATGCGTGACATACCTCAGCAACTCAGCATTTTGGCTAATCTACCGTATTTTTCGCTCTATAACACGCACCCGACCATAACACGCACGTAGTTTTTAGAGGAGGAAAACAAGAAAAAAAATATTCTAAACGAAACAGTGGATGTATGATTTTTGTGGTTCATGCTGTGGCCACAGACATGTGATCTGACAGTGAGTTTGGAGTAGCCCAATGCAAAAATCCTGAGGATCCATGTGGATCCATGCTTTGTAACCACGTTTTAAGTGGGGAGGGAAGGAAAAGCACTCAAGGATCAAGGAGCACGTGTGGGGTGTGTGGAGAAGGATGCTGCTAATAATGAAGAAGAGGGGTATAAGGGGAGAAGGCTCCTCTCCTCTCCCGCTTTGCTCCTTTAAAGCAAGCAGGCTCTGCTTTTCTCCCTCCTCCCCGCTCATCCCCAGCTTAGCGAGCTGAAAAACTTTGCTGCTATATAGCGAGCTGAGTGGGGAGGAGAGAGGGACAGAGAGCCTGCTTGCTTTAAAGGAGCCAACCGGACAGGAGCCGCTTACACACAGGAGCCGCCTACACTCGTGTAAGCGGCTCCTCTCCTCTCCCGCTTTGCTCCTTTAAAGAAGCAGGCTCTCTGTCCCTCTCTCCTCCCCACTCAGCGGCTCTTCTCCCGCTTTGCTGTTTCAAAGCGAGCCACGGAGGAGGGAAGGAAGGGGAACCATGGATCCTCTGCTCACGACTGCAGCAGATCCCCCCCGCCACCCGTAGGCATTCCCTCCGTAACACGCACAGACATTTCCCGTTACTTTCTAGGAGGAAAAAAGTGAGTGTTATGGTGCAAAAAAATACGGTACTTTATTTACATATAAACACACACAGAGCACTGCAACATGGCTCCCTCTCTCTCTAGCATCAGACAGCAAAGAGAAAGAACAAAGGACAATAGTCCACTTCATGGAACACAGGAACACAAACATCCTGTCTCTGTCACTTCCCACTCTGTGGAGTCAAAACATATACCGTCATGTAAATGACAAAAATCTCATGACTGCAATCATGGAGCAGGAATTCTAACAGATATAACCAACCTGATGGCACAGATCAGATTGTTCCTCTGAATTTGCCTCTACTATTTTCATTGAAGTCTTCAAATAGCTACGATGGCACTTTGCCAGGGGTGAGTTGTCATTCAGATCCTAGAGCTGCCCATTAGAAAGCTTCTCGGCAGTTGTGGACTGCTGTGCCAGTTGAGGCATATTCCTGGGCTGGAAGGTAAGTTTTGTTAGGGGGGAACTGACAAAAACAGATATTGAAACCTTGGAATGTACCTCTTACGGACTTGAGTCATGAAGAGGAGGAGGCATGTCATCTGTTCCCCTCTTAAATTGATTCTTCACCATTGGAGGGGAGGAAAATCAATGGCTCTGTCTTTATGCAGCTTGATTTTGATATTATCCCCACAGAAACCAATGCTGAGCATCTTTAACTTCTAGACAGTAACAGAAAATCCTACAGTTGTTAAAACTTTTACACGTCGAAAGCCAAATAAGAGGCTTTTGTTCCAGGGACAGTGTTTCAGATTTCAATAAGCAGGGAGACCAGCCAAGTCTAAAGGGGCTACTGGTGGATGTTCATGATTAATTTACGACGAAGAAGAAGAAGAAGAAGAAGAAGAAGAAGAAGAAGAAGAAGAAGAAGAAGAAGAATTTATTATTTATACCCCACCCATCTGGCTGGGTTTCCCCAGCCACTCTGGGCAGTTTCCAACAAAGATTAAAAATACATTAAAATGTCATACATTAAAAACATCCCTGAACAGGGCTGCCTTCAGAAGTCTTCTAAACATCAGATAGTTGTTTATTTCCTTGACATCTGCTGGGAGGGCGTTCCACAGGGCGGGCGCCACTACCAAGAAGGCCCTCTGCCTGGTTCCTCATAACTTGGCTTCTCTCAGGAAGGGAACCACAGAGGGCCCTCGGCGCTGGATCGAAGAAGAAGAAGAAGAAGAAGAAGAGGAGGAGGTGGAGGAAGATGTGGAGGGGGATTGTTATTTATGAACACTTGGCCATGGTGATTTTGAATAATGATAATACAGTGGTACCTTGGGTTACATACGCTTCAGGTTACATACGCTTCAGGTTACAGACTCCGCTAACCCAGAAATAGTACCTCGGGTTAAGAACTTTGCTTCAGGATGAGAACAGAAATCGTGCAGCGGTGGCGCAGCAGCAGCAGGAGGCCCCATTAGCTAAAGTGGTGCTTCAGGTTAAGAGCAGTTTCAGGTTAAGAACAGACCTCCAGAATGAATTAAGTTCTTAACCCGCGGTACCACTGTAGTCATATCAGCACATATCAATGAGTTACAGTTGTGAGGGTTATCCTCTTCACCAGCCTTTTTAGGCAAAGGGATCTATGCACTTAGGATACATATCGAGCACACAGGTCTATAGTTGTCTATTACAATAGTCACAAGACCAAACGAGATGATGTGTTCATTGTGGGAATGCAATTAATACGCACATTTTTTTGTATGAATAGTAGCTGTGGGAGAGCCTGAGATGCATCAGGATCACGACAGGGGTGAGAAGGGCGATTTTACCCTTTTCTCTTTTGTGCCCCTCCCCACAAATTGCACTACATTCATCAGCAGGGAAGCCTCAGTTGGAGCCAGGAGTAAGCAGCAACTTCTTAGGGAGACTTGGGGCAACTTTTCACATTATAATTTCAATCCAAAGAACTACTAGTTCTGCTAATGCAATAGGGATTTACCAGCCCCTCAAGAACTGCCTCCCCCAACTTGTTCAAAGTCTTCCCCCCTCCATCTAAATTTATATTTTGAATGTACACTGAAATTTTAAATCCATACCTAGGATGAATACAGTAATTTGCATATGGTTACACTTTCATAGTTCCTCCACTCATAATCTGCAGTTTTCTTCTGAGCATAAACGTGGTGGGTCTTGTGCTGAGACAGCTCTCATATTTCAAAGAAAACATAATATCCCATAAGGCCTCTCCATTTTGAAGCCTGCAGGCACCACAACTCCTCAGTTTTGTTGTTAACCGAGGCTCCAGGAAGATCTGCCTCTCCACTCCATGTACCATCAACCCACCCAATGTACTTTGGAAGGATGAAGACAGCCATCTTCAAATACCTCAAGGACTGTCACATGGAAGAGGGAACAAGCTTGTTTTCCCCTGCCCTCGAGGGTAGGGTAGGACTTGAACCAATAATGATAATAATAATAATAATAATAATAATAATAATAATAATAATAATAATTTATTATTTATATCCTACCCATCTGGCTGGGTTTCTCAAGCCACTCTGGGCATCTCCCAACAGAATATTAAAAACACGATAAAACATCAAACATTAAAAACTTCCCTAAACAGGGCTGCCTTCAGATGTCTTGTAAAAGTCAGATAGTTGTTTATTTCCTTGATATCTGATGGAGGGGTGTTCCACAGGGCGGGCGCCACTGCTGAGAAGGCCCTCTGCCTGGTTCTCTGTAACCTCACTTCTCGCAGTGAGGAAACTGCCAGAAGACCCTCGGAGCTAGACTTCAGTGTCCAGGCTGATCAATGGGGGTGGAGACGCTCCTTCAGGTATACTGGGCCAAGGCCGTTTAGGCAAACTCGGCCCTCCAGATGTTTTCGGACTATAACTCCCATCACCCCTAGCTAACAGGACCAGTGATCAGGGATGATGGGAGTTGTAGTCCCAAAACATCTGGAGGACCGAGTTTGCCTATGCCTGGTTTAGGGCTTTAAAGGTCAGCACCAACACTTTGAATTGTGCTTGGAAATGTACTGGTTTCAGTTACAAGAAAGGAGATTTTGACTTTCCGATAGTATGAGCTGTTTGGCAGTGGAAGAGTCTCCCTTGGAAGGTTGCGGACTCTCCTTCCTTGGAGGTTTGTAAGCAGAGGTTGGATGGCCATTTCTCATGGATGCTTGAGTTGAGATTCCTGCATTGCAGGGGGTTAGACTGGATGATCCTTCGGGTCCCTTCTAACTCTACAATTCTATGATCAAGTATTATTTGTTTCTTTGACAAGCTCAAGACCAGCGTATGGTTCCAACCCATGCATGGTGACATTCTTATTAATTACCTTTTAATCCAGCTCAGGTACATGGTACCCAATTTTATCCTCACAGCAAGCCTTTGAGGTAAGTTAGGGTGAAGAGATAGTAACTAGCCCATATTTTTTCCAGAACTGGAAAATATGGTTCCGGAACTGGAATATTAATAGATAATGTGTAAAACGTGCAGGGGTAAGCAAGGAAATAATAAAAGAATCAATTGAATAATTATTAAACTACAACAACACAACAAGATGGAAGAAGTTAAAAAAAATGGAGATCACACATGGGTGAAGGGGAGTGGGGGGTATAGGGGAATTTATAAAAAAATTCTAATATAATATTTCTAATTGTGTTGCATTTATATATAGCAAAGGGAAGTCTCTAGCAATTATGTATACTATAATCTAGTCAACTATGTAATAGGCTTATGTTACAAAACAAATATGGATTTTAAATTTGATGTTTGTAATTCTTTTTCGGTTTTGGAATAGAGGTTTTTTTTAAAAGAAAAATAGAGATAGTAAGTAGCCCAAGGCCACCCAGTTAACTTCATGGTTGAAGTGGGGATTCCCCAGTCCTTGTTCAAACACCATGTCACACTAATTCTTGTGTTTCTTCTTTGGACCTCTTTGTGAATGGAAGAGACACAGCTCTCAGGTGGGGCAGAATCAGCAGAAACTTCAATTCTTTGAATGACAGACATTGGGCGCGTTTCCCTACTCATCCATGACAGGCCAGCACAGATCACTTTATAAAACCCTGTTGCAAGAACTGGAGTTGAAATGAAATCAACCATAGCGTTTTTTCAAAGTGGGTAGATTTGACATGGTGTGACTATTTGGACACTGTACAATCAACGGGGTATATGTGGAGAGTGTATTAACGTATGGTCTGTGTGTGTGGTTTGGGAGCTGCACGGTCAGGGGAAAAACAATGCTGTCCAGGGTTGTAAAGACTGCAGAGAGAATAACTGGGTGCACTCTTCCCACCTTGGGTCAAATTTATGCTTCCAGGTGCCATAAGAAAGCTGCAGAGATAGCGCAGGATAGTGCGCACCCCAGAAATGATCTCTTTCAGCTTCTGCCTTCTGGAAGAAGGTACAGAGTTATAAAGACAAGGACTAGCTGCCTGAGAAACAGTTTCTACCAAAATGCAATTTTGGTTTTAAACGCATTATAAGGAGTCTGAATGGGAGTATATTGTATTTAAAAATGCGGTGTCAGAGTTTTTAGGGGGCTAACCAGGTTGGGACAGCAGGCTTGTTGGTTTTTGAATGTCATATGTAGATTTTTCAATTTCGTTGTTCTGTATGGGACAATGACAATAAAGATTATCGTATTGTATCGTATATTTTTGGACACATGCATCACAAACTATCTTTTTTATATTTAAAGAACAAGCTATTTTCAGATGAACAAAACAAAATAGATAAACCCGAGCACTGTGCAGACTTTTTGAAAAAGCAGCACAATTATTTTGTAACAGAATTGTCAACCAACCTGTATTTTACTTGTCTGACCAGTAAAACTATATTGTGTTAGGCAAGCATTTCTGGGATCTAAGAGCCAATGGACTCCAAATTTTGCCCTGGCTTTACTCCCGAACTTCCAAATTCTTTCAGATTCTGCCCCAACCCAATAGGACTTTTCCTGTCCTGGCTTTCACTCCTCGATCTTCCTAAGATGACAATATTTCTGAAATTAATCGTTCTCAGCTCTATTTTCCTCTGTCAGGTCATATATCAATTAGCATAGCCTACAATTTTAGCATTATGAACACCAGATTGGGGGGGAAAGCAATTTCCGTTAAATTTTCTCATTTCATTCCACTCTAAGATGGCACAGAAGGACTAAAGCTACTTTCTTTCCTATCTGCTAAACATTTTCTCCTCTAATCACAATGCTTTTGTCTGACGTACATTAGCCTCTAGAATCACTAGTCATTGCTAAATGCAAATAGGCACACAGGAAAATTATATTAAGTTTGCACAATTGATCTTTCATCATCCTTAAATTGTACCTTTTAAAATCTCCAGTAAAGTCAGCCTGAAATACTCCCAGCGTTGAGTGTCATCGAGTGCAGCAGGGTCACTTTGGGAAAACCCATTCTCGGTGATGTAAATTATAGGGTGATTATATGTATCCTAGAACAAGGGAGCAGAAGTTTTATTCAGAACAGATGTTAAGAAAAGCCCATAAAATCAGGTGCATTACCCTCTATCTACTTTAAGCTACAACCCAAAACTAGTTTTCATCAAATTGCACTGACCCTATTAACTTAATTTTCCACAAGCTGACCTTTTATGACTAACAATGGAAAAGCAAAACTGTGCAAATACCCATGAAGACAGAGAAATTACTTATTTTAATGAGAATACTAAAATATCTTTTTCCGCATTAGCATCTGCTATATTGTCACTACTTTTTAACCCCTCAGTCCTGGCAAGCGAT